>NC_142880.1:15155000-16527500 GCF_051225735.1 Oryctolagus cuniculus
CAGTGCAATCCTGTTCCTCTTAAAAAGGAGCCACCAACAGAGAAATATTAAGTAGTCCTTGGTCATTTTCTTTGAAGGATCCATATTTCTGTCTGGCATCTCTCTTAGGTATTTTATAGCCATTGTGTCTTGCCGCCATGGTATAGATTTAAAATCGTACGTGCAATCATTTTTTCAAAAGAAATAAAATACATATTTTTAAGTGAAATAATACCTAAGTTCTGGGGTTTAGAGGTGGAGGGAGAGAAAATGCTCCATTGGGGAAATCAGGGGAAGTTTCATAGAAACGGGCTTGGATTGAAAGATGTTGACAGGTACATGTATTTACACGTGGTGGGAACATGGCTATTTGTGCTGAACTCAAGTTTTCATAACTTAAACTTCAAACACCTAGATAAAACATGCATTTACATAAATCTCTAAAGCAAAGGTACTCTTGAGATTAATAGTTTATGAGTATGAAAGAAGAGCCACACAAAGAGCTGTTTTATTGCCTAGATTTACACTACCAAGCTCATTAGGTAATCTCTATATATACAGGGTTGTCTGGAAATTGTGATTCACTCTCATCTTTGTTCTTCATGGGATTTGAAAAAAAACCCATAGGGTCATTTCAGCAGCATAATATTATTCTATCTCCATAACTATAGGCTTCTTATAATGCTAGATATATTTCTGAAAGCAAATGGGATAAATTTTTTCTCTGTCCAGAATTTCCAGTGTTATTTGCATCAGACCTTTTATGGCCTTAGTCACTTTAATTATATGCCTTGCACTTGGGTCTTTGTTTCTCCTACACTTTACTCTCCATGTACCATTCCCCCTTGCCATTACTAACAGGGTACACTCAATGCTCTTAGTGAAGCTTACAAGATTCTATCTTGCTTACAAGATTGTATCTTGCCTATGTCTCCTGCTCACTTCTAAATCCATCATCAGGCCCCAGCATTTATTTTCCAAATATGACCATCTCTTTGCAATTTCCCATAGGCAAGGATTTTATCTGCATCCATGATCACCTCTTCCATCATCTTTCCCCCCAGTCTTCAGGTCATTTAGAGGTCACCTTCCTTTGGAAGATTTCCATGACTCCCTACCTTCATTCCCCATGTTGTGTTAGGCATCACTTTCATAGTAACAACTTTCAACATTTTATCATTGGTTGTTTATTGTCTGTGTTCTCCTCATTAGATTTTATTCTCCTCGAAGGAAGGAACAGTGTGTTGTTCACTTTTTGTCCTTGGCACTAGCATAACACTTAACATAAAGTCAAAACTTAATAAACAATGATAGAAAGATTGATTGAATTAATTAATTTAAATAAGAGGCTCAGAAAATGCATTACACATTGCCCTGTGCTTTTGTTTCAATATTTCTTTTAGGAACTTATGACTGCATCCATTACTCCAGTTTTGCTTTGTAAAATCAATTCTGAAAACAGCAAGAAAAAGTTTGAAATTAAATTAAGTTGGAAATTTTATTTTCTTTGTAAGTTTTTATGATCAAATACTTTCCCTAAAAATGAGCAATGTGGGGGCCAGCTCTGTGGCATAGTAGACTAAGCCTCCACCTGCAGCTCAGCATGCCATATGGGTAGTGGCTTTTGTCCCAGCTGCTCCTCTTCTGATACAGCTCTCTGCTTATGGCCTGTCAAAACAGTGGAAGGTGCCCCAAGTGATTGCACCAGTGTGTGAGGCTCGGAAGAAGCTCCTGCTTCTGACTTCAGATGTGCCCAGCTCGAGCCATTGTGGCCATTTGGGGAGTCAATCAGTGGATGGAAGACTTCTCTGTCTCTCCCTCTGTCTGAAAATCTGCTTCTCAAATAAATAAATAAAATCTTAAAAAATGAATATGGTAAAATATTTTTGAAGTGTTAGAAAAGGAGTAAAATGACAGAAGTTTAGTTTTCCATTAAATATTTAAATAATTAGTTGATGCATGAGGTTCTGACATCTTCATTGACTTTCTCAAGATCAATTTGATCTTGAAGCCTCAACATTTATTTTAATTACATAATTTTAACAGGGATCTTCTTAAATATGTATATGTAGCATGCATATTTGTATATATTTTGCAAATATGTGTAACAATACATGCATAAACATATACACAGGGACAGAAGAGAGGAGAGGAAAGGAGAGGAGAGGAGAGGAGAGGAGAGGAGAGGAGAGGAGAGGAGAGGACGAAAATGAACAGAAGGGAATGATTTTCTGTACATGAGCAGATAGATGACAAAGAAATGGATGGACAAAACTGTGAGGATTCTGATACTGTCCAGTGAATTAGAAGAGTTTCCAACACTAACAATATGTGTGTCTAAAAATCCCCTGTGGGTTTGGCTAAGAAATAATATGAAGGATTTACTCCCACAGAGGAGGCTCAGAGATAGCCCCTTGGATCTCACCATTTCCCATAGGTGTTCCAATCATGTGCTGCACTTGAGGAATTTTATTTCATTTTCACATTTCTGCAACTTGAGAAAAGTCTAAGATGGCAACTAAGAAAGTTCTGTTCAGCTTTTAAGAAGTAACTTCCACTTTCCTCATCTCTCCCTCATTGATAATCAATATAAGCTAGAGAACTTCAGTAAGGGGAGGTAAAAAGCATACTCATCGCTGAGGAACTTAGGGGTAAATATGTTGGTATTCTACTTACATGCATAGATGGCAGTAAATTAAATGAGAAATTTTTAAAAATCATACATTTTCATCTAAAAATGATTAGAATTTTAATGAGGTTAATTGGATGAGTGTGGGGACGGTCATTGGTAGTAACTAGTGCTAGGATTTCCTGCAACGGATGACTACTCATTTGGAACTCTCATGTTGAGGTTCCTTTGATGAAGCTGCTAAACACCATTAATATTGATCTAGACCATCAATTATATGCACCTGATGCTACCATTGCATGGTTCCAATGACTCTTTGGTATGACCCTGAGAAATAGCCATTATCTGACTCTTTCTCAGCTTTTATAACCTGTATTCTGGGGCAGGCATTGTGGCGTAATGGGTTAAGCTGCCTCCTGTGAAGCTAGTATCCCACTGTGGGCACCAGTTCAATTCCCTGCTGCTCCACTTCTGACTCACTCCCTGCTAATGAGCCTGGGAAAGCAGCAGAACATGGTCCAAGTACTTGGACCCCTGCATCCAGGTGGGAGACCTGGATGAAGCTCCTGGATTCTGGCTTTATTGGCCTGGACCAGCCCTGGCTGGTGTGGCCATTTGGAGAGTGAACTAGCACATGGAAGAAATCTCTCTCTCTGTCTCTGTCTCTCTCTCTCTCTCTCTCTAACTCTGCCTTTCAAATACATAAAATAAATATTTAAAAAACATGTTTTTGTCATTATTATATGACTCATAAAAATCTTGAATACTAAGCACTTGTCCTCAAAGTGTATATTAAATATAGAAGAGTCATTTTTTTCTCTTGGTCATTGGGAAGATACATTCCTATCCAGACCCCGCCCCCCCCCCCGCTAAAAAAAAAGGAACAAGAAGCTGCAGCTGTTATTTCATGTACAAGGGACTTATTTTATAGACTGTTGGTCTGCCAGAATCCTTTTCCTTACTTTTGTATGCAGTTATAACAACTGAGAAAATAACAAAGCAAAGGAACGTGTCATCAGTTTACTATTGTGATCTGCTCTTCTTTTTCCACTGCCCTTAACCTCTTTACTTTTAAGTTGTTCTCCCTAAAAAAAATAGCAAAATCTACACTACTCAATTTTTGCAGTCTGTTTAGCCACAGCCAACCAGTGTAGCAACTGAATATTTCCAATTTTACCAGGTGTATCTGTCATTTTGAGGACAGTGCAGTACTAAGTAGTAGGAGGTATAGACTCAAAAAAAGGACTATTGTTTGTGACTTTCATGGAAATACTGCAGTGCATTGACTAATAACATACTTATTTGCAAGTAATGCTTTGCAACCAGTAATATGCTGAATTCCAGTAATAACCCTGTGGCTTAAGTTCTATCATTAACTCCACATTATATGTGTTAAAACCGTGAGATTAAGCAACTTACCCAAGATATCATTGCTTAGATGAAAGTCAGAATCCAAATACAAGCTATATGGGGTAGGGGGTTGGCCTACTGGTTAAGAGGATCGTTAATGGGTCAGTCATATGATACAGTGGATTAAGTCTCCACCTGTGACTCTAGCATCCCATATGAGCACTGGTTTGAGTACTGGTTGCTCAACTTCAGATCCAGATCCCTGCAAATGCGCCTGGGAAGGCAATGAAAGACGGCCCAGGTACTTGAGCACCTGCAACCCATGTGGGAGCTCTGGGTGGAGTTCTGGGCTCCTAGCTTCAATCTGAGTCATCCAGGATGTTGTGGCCATTTAGGCAGTGAACCAGCAGGAGGAAGATCTGCTGCTCTGTAACTCTGACTTCCAAATAAATAGAACAATATTAAAAACATAATAGAAAAATCACTAGTTAAGACTACCGGACCCACGTTAGAAAAACTGACTTTTATTCCTAGCTCTGGGTCCAGATTCCAGTTTCCTGTTAATGTACGTCCTGGAAGCCAGCGGTGATTGCTCACGTGGTTGGGTCCCTGACGCCATAAGAAACCAGGACTGAGTTCCCAGCTCCAAGCTTCAGCTGGGTCCAGCCCCAGTGAGTGTGGGCATTTGGGAAGTGAATCAGAGGTTGGGGCCTCTCTCTGACTGCCTATCTTTCTCTGTTTTTTTCTGCTTCTGAAATGAATAAAATAAAATACAAGCTTCTCTGACTACAGAGGTCATGGGATTAACCATTATAATGTGCACCATGTAGATCGTTTGTCACTCATGATCAGTATTGCAGTCTCTCTTTAACATCTTTAATATTGATGATTATGATTTGATTTGCATGATGAATTTTAACCATATTAAAAATAAGATGAGTTTTAAGAGAAAGTAATGCTCATAAGACCATTTTAGTGAATTAAAACTATTTTTGTGAAATAAATCCCCTGTTTTCACCTTTGGTCACATTATCATCTAGGATAGCTCTGGCCTCATTTGCAATTTCTGAGGGATTTTGATATTACAGTGGAAGTTACACACAGAATTGTTTTAGAAACAATACAATGTTAAAAAAAATAGTGATGCCTTAGGCTGACTTTGTAGGACAAGCAGCAAAATTATTTTTGTAAAGCTTTAATTTGATCAGAAATGTAATAACTAAAAGCATAGGGACCTTAAAATGGGCAAGAATGATTTCTATTTGAGCTATTATTTTCATGAAAAAAACAGAAAGTAAGGTCGTGGGCTTTGTAAGGCAGATGAACAGAAGAAACTGAGACCCATACTTAAATCATACTCTCAAAGAAGTGGAGAAAACAGATTCTTTCCTGAGTGATTCCTTTAGGTTAAAGTGTATTTTATCTAATCATATTATAGTGACACCAGTATTATTTTGTTCAGTATTGGGTCACTATTTCTTTTTTAGCTCTTTGCTTTCAGGTTTCTGTCATGTTTTAAGTATCCTATCATACACATTATAATGTTATTATAGGCAGAATAATGGCCCAAAGATGTCCACATTCTAATCCCCACATCCTCTCAATATGTTACTGAAAGTGGCAAAAGGAATATAGATTATAGATTTTGAGGTGGAATTATTTCTATGGATTATCTGGGTAGTTGCAACATAAATACACATTTTCTTGAAAGCTGACAGATGTTCCTGGTTCTGATCAGAGAAAGAAACAGTGATGGAAAAGAAGGTCAGAGAGATGCAACATGAGAAAAATGTAACCCCATGGCTCACTTTCAAGACAGAGAAATGGACCAGGAGGCAAAGAATATGAGAAGCCTCTTGGAGAAAGAAAGGGCAAGAAAATGGGATCTTCCTTAGGACTGGTAGAAAAAAATATTGCTCTACACAATTTGATCTTAACCCAAAAAAACATGACCTGTAGAGACTTCAGGTAATTAATGTATATTGCTTTAAGATAATAAATTTATGGTAATTTATTATAGTAGAAATGGAAAGCTAATAATATCTGTATAGTACTTATGTCTTTTTTAGATCTTTAGTTTTTAAAAACTAGAATATAAAATATACATACATAAATTATAAAAACTAACTTATTCAGATTTATTTTTACAAAATACACTTTAATCTTCATCTACCAACTGATTTGGTTATAGGCTTTTGCATCTTTGCTTTTCTTTCTTTACTATGGTTTTCTTTATCAACATTTATTTATCTTTTCATTTTTCTTTTCATCTATTTAATAGACA
Organism: Oryctolagus cuniculus; assembly: GCF_051225735.1. Classification (NCBI taxonomy): domain Eukaryota; kingdom Metazoa; phylum Chordata; class Mammalia; order Lagomorpha; family Leporidae; genus Oryctolagus; species Oryctolagus cuniculus. The sequence continues at coordinate 15,161,243 of NC_142880.1, forward strand.
GAAGTTATATGTTATCATTCTATTAAGTTTTTAATATTAAGCCAAAATTTGTCTTTATTTTTATTCTAAATGACAAAAACAAAATAATATATTTTATCACTAGTCAACTCTAATTCTACTTAATATTTTATATAAGATATACCATGTTTTAAATACACTCTAAAGCATTCATTGTTATCATCATTAATTAATTGATTATGTGGGTTACATTAAGATCAGTAATTAAAGCAATGCTTAACACGTTCTTTGCTAAGAATTCTCTCAGCTCCCTGCTTCTCTTGGAATTTGATTTCCTTGTTACTGAAATTTATCTTAAAATAATTCTGTTTGACCAAAAAAGAAAAAAAAAATAACCAACTTAACACAAATGATGGGAGTAATGGAAGGAATGTGGGCGAAAATGGTAGAGGACATAAAAAGGAAATATAAAATTAAATTGTAGAAATAAGTCCAACCTTATTGTTAATTACATTAAATATACATGCATTAAACTCTCCAGTCAAAACTCAGAGACTGGTAGAATGAATTATTTTAAAAAATGATTCAACCATATAATATCTATGAAAAATTTACTTTAGACCCAAAACACAGAAAAGTTGAAAGTAAAGGTATGAAAAAAAATTATTCCATGCAAATGGTAGCAAATAGAGGACTGGAATAGCTATGCTATTATCAGACAAAATAAACCCTAATGCAAAAACTGGTACAAGAGACCAAGAATGATATTGTGTGCTAATGAAAGGGTTAGTGCATCAAGAAGAAGTCATAAGCATACATTCAGAAAAATGATAAAACTGAATACATACAAAAATTATTAATGGAATTGAAAGTGGAAATATAACATATGGTACTTGTCCCTTTGGGACTGGCTTATTTCACTAAGTACGATGTTTCCCAGATTCATCCATTTTGTTGCAAATGACTTGATTTCATTTTTTACCACTGTGTAGTATTCCACAGAGTACATATCCAATAATTTCTTTATTCAGTCTTCAGCTGATGGGCATTTAGGTTGATTCTATATCTTAGCTATTGTGAATTGAGCTGCTTTAAACATGGGAGTACAGATAACTCTTTTATTCACTAATTTCATTTCCCTTGGGTAAATTACCAGGAGTGGGATGTCTGGGTCATATGGTAGGTCTATATTCAGATTTTTGAGGAAACTCCATAGAGTCTTCTATAGTGGTTTTACCAGTTTACATTTCCACCAACAGAGGATTAGGGTACCTTTTTCCTCCACATCCTTGCCAGCATTTATCATTTATTATTTCTGTACAAAAGCCATTCTGTCAGGGTTGAGGTGAAACCTCACTGTGGTTTTGATTTGCACTTCCCTGATGGTTAGTGATCCTAAGCATTTATCATATGTCTGTTGACCATTTGGATTTTCTCTTTTGAAGAATGTCTGTTTAAGTTCTTTGCCCATATTTTCACTGGGTTGTTTGTTTTGTTGTCGTGGAGTTTCTTGATCTCTTTATATATTCTGGTTATTAATCCTTTATCAGTTGTATAGTCTGCAAATAATTTCTCCCATTCTATCGGTTGCCTCTTAACTTCCTTGAGTGTCTCTTTTACAGTGCAGAAGCTTCTCAATTTGATGTAATCCCATTTGTAATTTTGGCTTTGATTGCCTGTGCCTCTGGGGTCTTTTCCAAGAACTCTTTGCCTGTGCCAATGTCTTGCAGGGTTTCCCCAATGTTCTCCACTAGTTTGATGGTATCAAGTCATAGATTTAGGTCTTCAATCAGTTTTGAATGGATTTTTCTGTAAGGTATAAGGTAGGGGTCCTGCTTCATATTTCTGCATATGGAAATCCAGTTTTCTCAGCACCATTTATTGAAGAGGGTGTCCTTGCACCAGGGATTGGTTTTAGCTCCTTGGTTAAATATAAGTTGGTTGTAAATGCATGAATTGATTTGTGGCATTTGTAATCTGTTCTGTTGGTCTATCCATCTGTTTTTGTACCAGTAACCAGGCTGTTTTGATTATAACTGCCTTGTAGTATGTCTTGAAATTTGGTATTGTGATGCTTCCAGCATTTTTTGCTTTTTTTGTAAGATTGCTTTAGTAATTTGAGGTCTCCAGTGTTTCCACATGAATTTCAGTATCCACTTGTTTCTAGATCTGAGAGGAATATCTTTGGTATTTTGACTGGTATTGCATTGAATATGTATTTTGCTTTTGGAAGAATTAACTTTTTGGTGATATTGATTCTTCCAATCCATGAACACTGAATTTTTTTCCATTTTTTGTATCTTCTTCTATTTCTTTCTATACTATTTTGTAATTCTCATTGTAGAGATCTTTGACATTTTTGATTAAATTACTCTAAGGTGTTTGATTTTTTATAGCTATTGTGAATGAGATTGATGTTAGAAGTTATTTTTCAGCTGTGGGATTATCTGTGTATACAAAGCTATTGATTTTTTTTGCTATTGATTTTTGTGTATTGATTGTGTATCCTGCTACTTTACCAAACTCTTCTATGAGTTCTTGGTGGAGTCTTTTGGGTCCCCTTTAAAGAGAATCATATAATCAGCAAATATGGATAGTTTGACTTCCTCTTTCCCAAGTTGTATCACTTTCATTTCTTTTTCTTGCCTAGTGGTTCTGGCTAAAACTTCCAAAACTATATTGAATAACAGTGGTGACAGTGGGCATCTTTGTATGGTTCTGGATCTCAGTAGGAATGCATCCAACTTTTTCCCATTTAATAGGATGCTGGCTGTGGGTTTGTCAAAAATTTCTCTGATTGTGCTGAGGAATGTTCCTCCTATATCAAATTTGTGTAGAGTTTTCATCATGAAAGGGTGTTGCATTTTAAAAATACTTTCTCTGTATTTGTTGAGATTATCATACGATTTTTTCTTCAGTTTGTCAATGTGATCTATCACATTGACTGATTTGCAAATGTTGAGTCATCCTTGCATACCAGGGATAAATCCCACTTGGTCTGAGTGAATGAAGTTTCTGATGTGTTGTTGAATTTGATTGGCTAGAATTTTGTTGAGGACTTTTGCATCTATGTTTGTCAGGGAAATTGGTCTGTAGTTCTCTTTCTCTGTTGTGTTTTTCTCAGGTTTAGAAACTGAGGTGATGCTGTCTTGATAGAATTTGCATAGAATCCCTCCCTTTCAATTGTTTTGAATAGCATGAGAAGAATTGGAGTTAGATCTTTTTTAAATATCTTGTAGAGTTCAGCAGTGAATTCATCCGGGCCTGGGCTTTTCTTTGTTGGAAAGGTATTTATTACTGTTTCAATTTCTGTCTTGGTAATGGGTCTTTTTAGGTTCTCCCTGATCTGTGATAATTAACAGAACACCTAAAAGGAAATCTGTAGAAGTGAAATTGACACTTTGCTAAGCAATGGCTTGAACAGCCATTGCTTGACTGTTGAGAAGCAGTTTATTATTTTTTCTTCTTCATACTTTGTTGAACTCCCTACTTAATATTGAGTTAATCATATGTGCATAAAATCAATTGCAAATAGATATTAGTAAAAAATAAGAATGGGAATAAGAGAGGGAGGAGGAAGTTGGTAACTGTAAAGCTGTATAGTTCTGCATACATTCATATGAACTGACTTAGTGGTACAGTTTAAAAAACTTGCCACGGACCCAAATCCCATTAACCTGGGTGGTAAACATGTCATCCTAAGTATTAAAGTAACCATATTAAGTGTTAAAGTCATCATTTAGATGGATTAAGAGTTAAAGGATCATATAAATGAGATCAAGTGTCTGGTAATAACAATAGATAGAATTAAAAGGAGAGAATATTCCAACATGGGAAGCAGTCCATACAGCAGACTCATAGAATGACAGTCACTTTAAATAGCACTCCTACCTCAGAATGAGCATTAAGGTATTCTGGTCTGGCTGGCTAAAAAGCCCACGAGAGCATTCCAACATGGAAAGCCAAGACACTGTCACAAGAGTCCTACATGAAGGATCTCTGTGAGTGCAATTCCATAGCCTAGGCAGCTCATGTCAAGAGCCTCAGGTGATCACTGAAGTTATACATAAGAGCGGTAATTGTTAAATTAACAACAGGAGTCACTGTGCACTTACTGCCCATACAGGGCCACTGTCTTCAATGAGTTGTATTATGGGAATTAATTGTAAAAGTTATTCTCAAACAGTTTTATGTGTGTGTGTATGTGTCTGTGCAAAGTGTTGAAATCTTTACTTAGTATAGAGTTGGTTATCTGTGTATAAAGTTAATTGAAAATGAATCTTAATGGAGAATGGGACTGGGAATGGGAGAGTGAGGAAGGGGTGGGGTGGGAGTAGAGGTTGGAGGGCGAGTGTGGTTGGAAGAATCACTAAATTCCTAAAGTTGTACTTATAAAATTTATATTCTTTTAAATAAAGGGTTTATTTGAGGAAAAAAGAAAGCAGAAATAGATCTAAACTACTATGGCTTGAATATGATTTGAGGATGCCCACAAATGTTCATGTGCTAGAAGTTATCCTCCAGTGTGATGTTAAAGTGATGGAAACGAGAAGGGAGAAGTTTCACCCTCATGAATGGATAAATTCTGGTCAAGCAGAATGGTTTTGGTCTCACGTGAGCAAATTCCCACTAGATTGGGTCGTTATATAAAAGAGCAGGCCTGGTCCCTCCCCAGACTCTTGCTTTCTTTTTTATCATGAGATCCCCTCCACCTGTATGAGCTTCTTCCTGATGCTGAACACTATGCTATTATATGACCAGACAGCCCTCACCAGAGCAGAATAGATACTGGTGCCATGCTCCTAAGCATCCAGCACTATGAGCTACATAAATCTCATTTATTGGTAATGTGCTCAGCCTCAGCTATTTTGTTACAGTAATAGAAATTGAACTAATACACCCATATAGTTGGAGTCTTTAAGACACCACTGTAAATACAGGAGAGATGGGCCATTGTTGTGACATAATGGGTTACTGCACAGCCTACGGTGCTGGCATCCCTAATAGGCATTTGTTTGGGTCCTGGCTGTACCACTTCTGATCCAGTTCTCTGATAATGTGCTTGGGAAAGCAGTGGTGGATGGCTCAAGAGCTTGGGCACTTGCACCCACATTGGAAACCTTGAAGGAGCTCCTGGCTTCTGGCTTTGACCTGGCCCAGTATTGGCTGTTGTGGCCATTTGGGGAGTGAACCCACAGATGAACAACCTCTTTCTCTGTCTCTCTTCCTTTGTCTCTTTTTCCCCCTCCCCTCCATCCTCTCTCTATTTCTCTGTAACTCTGCCTTTCAAATAAATAAATAGATCTTTTAAAAAAATAGTTTGAAGCTGGGGTCAGGAGCTGGAGCCTGAAATCAAAGCCAGGAGCTACAATGTAGGCATATGTGTCTTAACTGCTAAGCTAAAAAATCGCTCCTCAAAAAATCTAAAAGGAAGTAAATTATTTTCTCTAAGCACAAAAATAAAATCAGTGAATTCAAAAGATGTCCATCAGGAAATATCAAAAAACATTAGCAAACATTTAGTTGGATAGACAAAAAAAGAAGATGGAAGTAAATAAAACAAGAAATTAATGGGAAGGCGTTATCACTGGCTTACAGAAGCAAAAGGAATATAACAGCATATTATGCACAATTTCATACCAATACATAAAATAAAATGAAATGGAGCATTTCCTAGAATCACATAAATATCTAAACCGATTCAATAAAAAGCTGTAAATCTGAGTAGGCCTATAATAAGTATTCCATTAGTATTTAAAATAATTCCCCTAAAAAAGTCCAGAAACAAATAAATTCTCTGATATATTACATCCAACTTTCATGGAAAAACTCATAGCCTTTCCCAACAAATGGAAGAAGGACCATACCCTAAGTCATTCAAGAAGGCTAGACTTACTCTGACACCAAACCTGATAAAGGTCACAAATTGCAACTGAAATCCGTAAGTAGCATACTCAAGTCATGAAATTTTCTTCTAAAATCAGACAAGATGAGGATATTCACTCTCAACCACTACTACTCAAAGGAATACGAAATATCCTCAGCCAGACTAGTAAACAATAAAAAGAAATAAGGAAATCAAATTGGAAGGAATAAAGTGATTTCTGTTTATAGAAGCATGGTCTTACATAGATAAAACCATAAAGACTCCCCAAAAGACCAGCCAAGGTACTTGAATGAATTCAGCAGAATTTCAGGGTACAACACCAAAATACAAATATCAATTGTAGAAGCATGCATTTTGGGTAGTGGTTAATATGTTTGTGTCTTACACCAGCATACCCAGGTTCAATTCTCTGCTCCTGATACCAGCTTTCCACTGATGCAACCTTAAGAGTCAGCAATGATAGCTCAAATAATTGGGTTTCTGACATCAACATGGGAAACATGAATTGAATTCCCAGATTGTGCCTCTGGCTTCAGCCCAGCCCTCACAATTGAAGTCACTTGGGGAGAAATGTGGTAGATGGGAGGTTTCTCTCTCTCTCTCTCTCTCTCTCTCTCTCTTCCTCTTTCTCAAATAATAAAAAAATAGTTGTACATCTATATACCAACAACAAATTATCAGAAAGAGGAATTAGTAAAATAATTCCATTTATTACACTTTCAAAAATCACCAAAAACTTTGGAATAAATTCACTAAGTGATGAATGGTATGTATATTGGCAACTATAAAGTATTGACAATATGGGTCAGAATTATGGCACAGTAAATCAGACACCATTTGGAATACCATATCATGTATTGGAGTGTCTGGATTTCATTTCTGCATCTGCTTCCAATCCAGTTTCTTGCTAATGTGCACCTTGGGAGGCAGCAGGAGGTGGATCAAGTTATTGGATCCCTGGCATCCAGTTGGGATTCCTGGATTAAGTTCCAGGCACTTGTCTTCAGCCCAGCCCAGCCCTGAATGTTACAGACATCTGGGGAATGAGCCAGTGGATGAAAGATCTGTTCTGTCTATCTTATCTCCTGCTGTCTCTCTACCTCTTAAATAAATGAAATTTGTTTAACAAAATTAATGACTGAAATTGAGGAAGACACAAATAAATGGAAAACTACCCCTATTCGTGGATCAAAACAATCAATATTGTGAAAACATCTATAGTACTCAAAATGATCTTCAGCTTCAGTGTAATTGCAATCAGATTTCCAATAACATTTTTCAAAGAAATAGACAAAACAATCCTAAAAATGTTATTGAAGGCATAAAAAATTAAGTGAAGCAATATTGAGCACGAGTATAAATGATGGAAACATACACCCTAATTTCAAGTTACATCACAAAGATACAGTAATCAAAACGGTACTGAACTGTTTTAAAGTAGAGACATCAACCAATGCAATAAGATATGAAGCACATAAATAAACCCACATGTGCACAGTCAACTAATGTCCAATCAAGTTGCCAAGAATACATGCTAGCAAAATGGTAATCTCTTTAATACATTGTGTAGGGAAGATTGTACAGCTGCAAAAAAAAAAAAAAAGGAAGAAATGGAATCCTCATCAAACCTTGTGCACAAAGATTAACTAAATAGATTGAAATTATAAAAACCTGATACTGGAAACCTTCTAGAATAAAACATATGAAAAAATGAAACAAATGAAAAATGTCTTTGATATTGGGTTTGGCAGTGGTTTTTAGATATAATGCCATAAGTATTGGCAGAAAAATCAAAGACAGACAAGTGGGACAAAATCAAACTAAGGTTTCTACCCTGCAAAAGAGACAACAAACTAATTGAAAGTGTAAACCTAAAAACAGGAAAAATATTTCCAAACCAAATATCTGCTAAGGAGTTAACAAGCAAAGTACACAAAGTGCATAGAACTCAATGGTAAAAAAAAAAAAAAAAAATCAGTAACCCAATTTTAAAAAAGAGCAAGAAATCTCAATTAATATTTCCCAAAGAGGACAAATAGACAAAAGGTATATGGTAAAGTACTCAGCATTACTAATCATCAAGGAAATGCACATTAAACCACAATTGCATTATCACCTTGACTCTGTTAGCATGGTTATTGCCAGAAAGGCAAAAAGTAGCAAGTATATGTGAGGATGTGAATAAAACAGAATGCTTACATAATGTTGATAGGACTATAAAGTGGCACAACCATCATTGAAAACAGTATAGAGGTTCCTGAAAACTTAAAAGTAGAGCTACCAACTGGCCCAACAATTATATTTCTGAATAAATATCTAAAGGGAATGAAATCAGTACCAAAAAGTGATATCTATATTATCATATCCATTCAAGTGTTATTCAAAATAGACATGATAGAAAATACAGCTTGATTGTGTGATTTCACAATGCACACAAGCATAAAAATATTACATTTTGCACCTTGAACACATACAATTTTTATTGTTAATTATACCTTTTAATAAAGCAGAAAGAATTCCAATAAACTTCTTCGCATAAACAGAAACTACTGTCTTCAAATTTTCACAAAGTCTCAAGTACCCTGAATGGCCAAAACAAAAACAAAACAAAACAAAACAAAACAAAAATAACTTCGGAGAACTTGTACTTTCCAATTTCAAACCTTACTGGATAGCCATAGTAATAAAAACATTGAAGTACTGACATAAGGAGAGACATCTAGACCAATGGAATAGAACTGAGAGTTCATATGTAAGCTCATGCATCTATGGTCAATTTATTTTCAACAAAGTACCCAATTTATTTAATAGGGAAAAAATTCTGATGGACAAATGGTATTAACACAATTGGATTTCCAAGTGCGAAGGAATAAAAGTGAGCCTCTACCTCATAACATATATAAATTGGCTCAATATGAATCAGCAATCTATATATGAGAATTAAATCCACAAATCTATTAGAGAAAAATGGACAAATCTCGTGACACACTATTAGGTAATGGATTCTTATATATAACTCATATCAAAAGCATGAGCAACAAAGAGGCATAAACAAAACCATGAGAAAAAATAGAAATGCATAAATTGTTCCTCATATAAGTTATAAATGTTTATTTTTATTTTTTTCTGATATAAACTTTTGTGCATCAAAGAACACTATGAAGGGAATGAAAAAATAGACTAATAGGAAAAATATTTTTAAATTTAGTAACTGATAAAAGTTAGTATCCAGAATGTAACTACTACAACTCAATAACACAGCAAAAAAAAAGTCCTATTCCAAAATAGCAAAGGACTTTTATAAATATTTCTCCAAAAATATGTACAAGCAGTCACTTAGCTCATGAAAAGATGTTCAATATTACTAGTCATCAGGGAAATGCAAATTAAAATCACAGTGAGATACCACTTCACACCTATGACAGCTACAATTTAAAATATTGAAAACAATAAATGCTGAAGGAGATGTAAAGAAATTGATATCCTTGTACATTCATTCCTGATAACAATGTAAAATAGTACAGCTACCAGGCAAAACACATTTTCTCAAAAAGTTGAATAAAATTCCTATGATCCAGCAATTCCACTCCTACTATAAATGCAAGAGAAATAAATAGGACACAAGACACAAGCAAAAAATTTTATGCCAAAGTTGATTACAACATTATTCACTATAGTCAAAAAAAAGTAGAAATAAAAACAAATTTTCACTAACAGATGAGAAAACAAAATATGGTAAATACACATTATTCAGTCATAAAAGGAAAGAAGCTTGCATGCATGCTACAAAATAAATGTGCACTGAAAACATTATCCTGGGGGAAACGAGAAAGAGAAGAAAGGACAAATGTTGTATAATTTTATTACATGAGGTAGTATCCAGAAAAGACAAATTCATAGACACAGGAAGTACTGAGAAGTCACTAGGGGTAGAGAGGAGAGAAGAATGGTAAATTAATGCTTAATGGACACTGAGTTTCTATTTGGGGTGATGACAAGTTTAGAAATAGATAGTTGTGATGATTGCACATTGTGAAAACGTAAGTATTCAATGTCACTGAATTGTTTTATTAACTTTTAACTGCAGGAATTTTATTGAACACATCTAACTGCAATAAACATTTAACATATAATGTAATGGACATAAAATATGATTTTACATATATAATAATTCTTAATGAGTAGAAGAGAAATTTCAGGGCAATGGGCTAAGGGAGAATGGAGTGTCAATTCAATGTAAATTTTTGCTTTATAAATTTTTAAGCAATTTTAACTTTTATAAAGAAAATGATCTTTTGAATTTAAACACAATCATTTATTTCATAATTCTGTGGACTCTGGGTCATTTATTACTCTTAGTTCATAAATTTTATGACAAATAAAATGCGATCCAAATTCAGTTAAAATATGTAAAAACTGGTGAGTTTCTGTAAAATTTTGTGAGTGAATTATAGATAACACATGTGCTCTGTTTTCTACAAAGTCACCTTTTTCTACATCTATTTTATTTTCTATCTGTTCATCAATGATTTTATAGTATTTGACATGTATAGATTCATTGCATGATATTGAGCAATTACTGAATACCACCAGATATTGCACTGGCAATTTTCCTATCTTACCATATTAAGGAGAAAATACTGAATATACTTTCTTTTTTTAATTTTTTTAAATTTTTTTATTTATTTGACAGGTAGAGTTACAGACAGTGAGAGAGAGTCAGAGAGAAAGGTCTTCCTTCCATTGGTTCACCCCCCAAATGGCCGCCATGGGTAGCGCTGTGCCAATCCGAAGCCAGAAGCCAGGTGCTTCTTCCTGGTCTCCCATGCGGGTACAGGGCCCAAACACTTGGGCCATCCTCCACTGCCCTCCTGGGCCATAGCAGAGAGCTGGACTGGAAGAAGAGTAACCGGGACTAGAACCAGCACCCACATGGGATGCTGGTGCCGCAGGCAGAGAATTAACCAAGTGAGCCACGGCGCCAGCCCCGACTATACTTTCAAGACTGAATTACTTATCAAACTTCACTAGATTTTCCATTATTTCCCACTATTGGCTATTTTTCATTTTGACTGTGGATCTCTACAAAGATAGACACAGAATCAGCCATTTAGCTGGAAGCACTCACTGTGAGTCTTAAACAAATGTGATAGTTTCGAACTTTTTTCCAGAGTGACAAGAAGATTTAGTAGCGACTTGTATTGATTTGCAATTTTCTCTAAAACATAAGGTGTATTGCTCAGGAGATAGTAAAGCTCCTGTTGCAATAGGTCTTATACTTCTTAAAAGATACAGAGAGATTAAATCAGTCACCATCAATACTTGCAGAAACAGGGTAGAGGCTAGGAAAATGATTTCCAGTTTACTTTTCCATTCACAAAATAACTTCTATCATCAGAGTCAGGATCCTTTTGAAAAGGAAAAATAGAGCACTAATTCTAGGGAGAAAGCTAGAAAGAGAACGCTATGCTCTCAACTATTCCCCACCCAGTTTATGTGCTGGAAACATAAACGTCAAATTACTATTGTAAGGATAGTTGGGTCATTTGGGGAGTAATTTGGTTTAGCTGAGGTCATGTGGGTGGGATCCTCAGAGTGACCTAAATGGCTGTACAAGAAGAGGAGGAGAGACCCAAGCTCGCACACTTGCTCTGTCTTGCCCTGATATGCAGCACACACACACTTCCCGCCATGATACATCACAGTGAAGAGACCCTCAGCAGATGCCAACCAGATGGCACCAAGCTCTTGGACTTCTCAACCTGCAGAACCACGAGCCAGAGAACTTCTCTTTGTTACAACTTACTCATTGTCAGGCATTTGTGATAACAATACAAATGGACAAGGAAACCAAAGGTCCGCCTCTTTTATAAATGAAGAAGCAAAGTTTCCAAGAGGGCATGGTTTGGCAACCCCAGGGTGAACTGGAACAGTGGCATCCCCAAGGCTACATCAGAGCTCTCAGACTGAAGGTAGGAATGAAGGAAGCATGTTGAGTTGCCAGCCTTGTTTATTTTTATCCATGTCTGTGAACAGGTTCCTCACAAAGCAAGACAGACACAGCAAAGCTAAATGAGGTAGGAATACCATACGGGAAAACTATGATTAGTCCTTTTATTTTTTATGAGATGGAAACTTCATACACACATCTCTTTTCAGACATTCAACATCTATATGAAGAAACAGTAATGCTTTTAATTTTCTACAGTATTTTCCCATGCCATGCTTTGCAATTTCTAACAAAAATTTCTTTTGCATTAGGAGTCTCCTCTATTTTCTTATGGGCAACTCAATTAACGGATTCAGATAGTTCTTGTTTTCCTTATCATTAAGTTCAAAATTACATTTGATGTATTAAAAATAATTAGGATTTTATCATAGGTAATTTTAATCCAAATAATGCTAAGCCATTTCTAAACTCTTATTCAAATAGCTGTGTGCTGTAACTTCACAGTGTGGATCTAGGAACTGGTTTAAAAGTGAAGAACTTCCTTGTGACAGCTAAATGCCAAGGTTGTGCTTTTGAAAATATACAGCCATTATTATATTATTATTTATCCAATTCCCTCTATTATACCTTCCACTCCTCCTGCCCAATTTGCAAGACGAGTCATTGAAAGACACAGCACAACACAAAATGGCCTGAACGAGCATTGATTTACATTATTCATATTTTATGAAGCAAAAATTAGCTAACACAATAGCCATTGTGTGGTGAATACAGTAAAAGGTGAACACAGACATAACCAGATTTTTTTTACGCATGGCCATCTCTAATAATATTATTCTGCATAGTTAGTTTTCTGTTTTCAGGTGAAGGCTTAGAGCACCCACTGAGGAGAAAAGATTTTCAGTGTCAGTGAAGTTAAAACATGTCAGCAGCAGTTTCCTTCTGTGAATATTGTCTCACATGAAAGAGAGGATGGATGGAATTCATATCTGAAACAAGACAAGATTTTCCATCTGACCTCATTACGTGTTTCTCTGGAGTGCATCCCTGGGTTTCTGCCGGAACTGAATATGTTGTGGGGAAACCAAATATAAAACCGCTCAGGACTGCCAGAACTGACGGATCTTAATAAGATGGGGTATTTATTGTTTTGCCACAATCATCTCTTAACTCTAAAAGTCATTATGAGGTGCAGGATCCCTTTGTTAGAGCAAGCCCCTTAAGTGAAGGCGTGCACTAATGAAAGGGTTTATGCGGCACGGCTGGGAGCAAAGAGGGAGCAGCATTACTGTATATCACCAAGATTTATACGGAGAAATTTTTATGAAAAGATTTTTAGAGACTCGACCATTGTATCCTTATAAATAATTAAGCATACAAATTATCACTGCTACAATACAGCCAGTTTCCTTTCCTGTGAGTGCTGGTGATCGATTCAAGAATGTATCTCTTTAAAGGGATTTATAGCATTTTTCATTGTTCCCTGTCATACTAGAAAATTATTCAGAGGTCTGAAATAATAGAAAACTTTCCCCTAGATTAACTCAGTGCTATTCTGAGGGTTTTTGCTTATTCTACTCTATCATAAAGAAAGGCTTCCTTTCTTTCAGGTTTATTTGTACAAAAGTTTATATGTACATATCCATGGTTATATTTACATGTCATGGGAATGAATAAAGAAATATGACATTGTTTATGTTACTATGTGTCTATATATGTTGATATACATATACAAACTTTGTTCTATTTTTTAAGATGTAGTCAGTGTGGGGAAAACACTAGTTAGGACTCCAAACACTACCGCCATTAAAATATGTTTAAATAGGCTTTGATCTATTCTTGTAAATTAAATTAAATACCACTATACTAAAAAATGAACCAATGCCATTAAACTGTTCAAAAAAGCTAATTATATTGATTTCTCTATGTATAGACATGAATTTTCATTTCTGGTGAAATTAATATCAGTCTTCTGTATTTATTTAAACTAAGTAACTTGACATGCATTTTAGATTTTCAGTTACTAAAGTAACATATTATTAAACAAATTTTTCTTATGTTGTACATTTTATACACAGTAAAAATCAAACTATAGAATCTAGCAAACAGGCTACCTTGGACAAGATTTGGGGGTTTAATATAGTCATCTGGCCAATACAATAACTATGGATAGTAAATATTTCTAGCATACAATGAACCATTTAATTTACTATTGAGGAGGATGCATCTTTTGTAAACTGGAAGGCTGTGTGATATGTAACACTTTTGCTTTATAAAATATGTTTTAGTCAGAAAGCAGACATTTATTAAGCATTTTGCTTAATGCTGAGGATGCAGATATGAAGAAGAGGCCTCTCCAATCATGAAGAAAACAAAATATGGCACTCTCAGCCATGTGTAGTACTGTCTGTGAAAAAGCAAATTGCAATCACTCAAGACTGGCATTCCACCTTCAAGGAAGCAGAGCCTAATCCCCACCCCTTGGAGCGATAGCGACCCATTTCCAAAGAGCAGATGAAGGAAAAGGAAAATTAGTTCCTTCACAGTGGAGAAGAAAGAGGAAAGTAAATTGTTGACTATGGTCCATGGATAGCATGACTTGACGTGATGAGAAGGGATCTTCACCTCTTCACTGCCTGCCCCAAAGCGTGTAACCCCAGACCAGGCTGAGCGGCCCATTAGATGAACATTAAATAAGAACAAACCGGCTGACAATTCTACAAGATACCTAGCCAGTACTCCTCAGGACTGCGAAGATCATAAAAAAATAAGACAGAATTTGTCACAGACCAGGGAAGACTATGGATCAATGATATGTCAACAAAATATAGTGTCCTGGACATAAGGAAAACATGCAAGGCTAACAGGAGAAGTATAAATAAAGTCTGCAGTTCACTTAAAAAAATGTAACCATGGGGGGTGGGCACCATGGCTCAGTTGGTTAAACCTCCGCCTGTGGTACCGTCATCCCATAAGGGCACCGGGTTCTATTCCCGGTTGCTCCTCTTCCAGTCCAGCTCTCTGCTGCGGCCTGGGAAGGCAGTGGAGGATGGCCCAAGTGCCTGGCCTCCTGCACCCGCATGGGAGACCAGGAGGAAGCACCCGGCTCCTGGCTTCAGATCGGTACAGCGCTGGCCATAGTGGCCATTTGGGGGGTGAACCAACGGAAGGAAGACCTTTCTCTCTGTCTCTCTCACTATCTAACTCTGTCAAATAAATTTTAAAAACTTTGAAAAATGTACCTGTAATTTTAAACCTGAACAAATAACTTTTGTATTAGGAGTGAGAAACTTTGAGTTCATTAACAGTAAGTAAATTATAAATTATCTTTAATTATGGATTCACAACTTGCCATCTGTGACAAGGTATTTGTTTGCTATTTGATGTTACCTGGCTATATGGATTGCTGAATTTCTCATTCTTTGTCATTAAATAGCTTATAATTGATATTTACCTTCATTGCCTGGTTAACATGGGTTTTATTTGGAAAACTATGAAAATTTAGTTTTTTGAGATATAGTCTCATCTGTTCCTGTATCCCAAAACCCCTGAATCTCCTATATTTTTGTAAAGTATAGGTTTATTCCTTTTAGTTTTAAAATTTGATAATTTTAACAATTTGCCACATTCCCCTCAAATGTAGAATTATATACATACATATATATGCTATTTTTTTCTTGAAAATAGATATATTAACATCAAAACATGAGGAATTCATATTGAACATGGATGCAGAAAACTTCAAACCAATTCCTGCAACTTTAATCCAACAACACATCAGAAGATCATCCACCCTGACCAGGGGGATTTATCTCAAGAATGCAGAGAAGGTTTAACATACATAAGTCAATAAAGGTTTAACATACATTAGTCAATAAATGTGATACATCATATCAACAAAATGAAGAATAAAAATGTGATTATCTCAATAGATGCAGAGAAAGCATTTGGCAAAATAAAACATCCTTTCCTGATTAAAAAATCTTAAAATACTGAGTATAGAAGGGATATACTTCAATATAATAAAAGCATTATCTGACACACCATCAGCCAGCATCATATAGAATGGGGGAAAAGTTGGGAAGTATTTCCACTCAGATCAGATGAGAATGTCCACTCTCAGCACTATTATGCAATATAGCTCTGGATGTTTTAGCCAGAGCCATTAAGCAAGAGAAAAGACATCAGAGCCATACAAATAGCAAAGGAAGAAGTCAAATTATCCCTGTTTTTGGATTACGTGACCTTTTATATAGGGAACACAAAAGCAAAAGACTTCGCTAGGAGACTTTAGAACTAACAAGAGTCTCACTCATTTATCATAATCCCCAGAAACTCAACCCTACACAGCCTGCTTCTAAACTGTCCTCTCATTTTGTTCATATTAACAATATAATTGGACCCATTTTGTTTTTATGCCCATTATGCTTCATCACTTTCCATATCAATCCACATATCAATACTCATTGTCAATTATATCTTTCTGGGAAAAGGAAGAAAATTTGACATTTGAGGTTTGTACAAATCTATGTGGGCACTGCCCTGACACTCATATTTTTTAAATGTACTTTGTATTGATTTTGATTGTTTTTAGATTTTCTATAGGATTGCTCCACATTTTCTGTGCTCTCAAAGGCCAAATTTTATTCAAAACATTTAGCACTCAGTCTTAATTTCTGCTGGCCAAGACAGATTCCTGGATTCAAAGTGTCTTTCCCGCAGTCCTCATATTCCTTCAAACGCCTGCACAGTGCATTTCCATCAGAACTACGCACACTCAATCCCAAGTGGATATCATTTCTGATCTTGACTGAAACCCTTCTCTACAAAATCACCAATGATCAGTTTCCAATTCCAATAACATTATTTTTTTTTCCTTCTTCAGAATCTAACACCATGGGATAACTGCCTTTTCAAGTATTTCTGGGCTTTTCCAATTTCAGGTTGCTCTAATAAGCCTCCTATACTTCAGTCTAGTTATTTATACCTACTTTACCAGGTGTTTTTCATTTTTACTCTAAAAGTAAGTTGTAAAACTTGGGATTCCATTCTATAGTCCAATTACCTGATTTTGGACTTAGACTCCCCATTTCTCTGCTTTCTGATTTTGAACAAGCCACTTCACTTCACATACTTCAATGTTTTTATCTTTGAACTCTTGATTCTAATGACCTCTATATTAAATTGTTGTATGGTTTAAATGAGTTAATAAACATAAAATATCTTAGAACTCTTTATCTAGACTGTACTAGATAAATATTTTTTTTTTTTGACAGGCAGAGTGGACAGTGAGAGAGAGAGAGACAGAGAGAAAGGTCTTCCTTTGCCGTTGGTTCACCCTCCAATGGCCGCCGCGGCCGGCGCACCACGCTGATCCGATGGCAGGAGCCAGGAGCCAGGTGCTTTTCCTGGTCTCCCATGGGGTGCAGGGCCCAAGCACCCGGGCCATCCTCCACTGCACTCCCTGGCCACAGCAGAGAGCTGGCCTGGAAGAGGGGCAACCAGGGGAAACAAATAAGTAATCAACAAATAAACAGATGAATGCGTATATATATTTGAATAGTGACATGAACATAAAAACAAAGCAGGGCAGAAGAAAGAAGATGAATGGAAGGTGATGCTTCAATTAAACTATTAGTAAAGGAACCCTGGAGAACACGTGACAGTCCAGCTTCTTCCTGTGAAGAGCTTAACTAGGCAAAGATCTGGGGATCACAGCAGCAGTGATAAGGCTCTGGGTGGTAATGAACATGGTCCTTTGAGAAACAGCAGCAAGGTCATGGTGTTAAAGGTTATCCAATCTGAGGTCTTGTCCCGGATGGATTTAAAGGAAAATAGAAAAATCAGAACTGAAATGCCCAAACAAAACATCAGATGTCACCAAAAATGCAATGGGAGTGAGATGGACCCAAATTATGAAATGTTTAGTCCCTTGATTTCTCTGATTTTCATATTTTTAGTTATCTTGATTTTTAGCTAAAAATTCAATTATGAGTTGTACCAGAATTGTTTACAAAATATGGATTTTAACCAAATGTGCTCATGCGTTTACTAAATATTCACTATTTATAAAAGTTATGCTCCAGTTCCACATTTGAAGAAAGCCAATGTTCATGTTGTTTTGTAAGACTGAGGCAATTCTGTAAATAAATATACATCTCAAGATATTTCAAAAGCATTGGAAAGACATATTTTCATATAATAATGACAGCATTAGGATTTTCCATGAAAAACATGTGAGTTTTAGTCTAAAGCTATTAAAATTAGTTTCAAAAAATTCAGACTATGAGACCAGAGAAATTAGTTCAACACAACAATTACACATGGCACTTATGGCTATAAGTGATTTAATATGTAACATACTTTTTAAAAATTGACATAGCCTAAAAAATTAACTCCAAATGTGAGCAGTGCCCAAAACAACCATTAAAATTTAGGGTGTGTCAATGTTTTGCCTTCAAAACTTATTTTTTCTCCCCTCCTTCGTAGTTTATTACTCAAATGCTAAAACTACCTATGGGCAAAAATACCGTTTAAGGGAAAAGACATTTAGGACACATGGAATCGTTTTCGTTTGTGTATTTGTTTTTTGGTGGTTATTTTGTTGCCTCAGATCTTTATCCTGGGAAGATAATCTAGGAATTCTGTGCACTCAATTTCTGTAGATCCATGGGTGAGTTAGGATGGACTGGCAGACCTAGTTTAGAAATCTCCTACTTTGGTTCACATAAATCAAATCCTTAACCCCATTGTAACAGAGAGCGTTTTATTTACAGATGCCCTCATTAGCCCTTTTGGTGTGGAAACAGACACCTTCTTGGCTTCTATTAGTCCCCTCCAGATTAAATTACCTGCATCAGAACTCGATTACACCACCAGTCGAGCTAGCGCTGTGTAGCAAAGCAACATTGGGAGGGAGTGAATGGTTATCAAGAGAAAGTTTACTTCCAGTGTTAAGAATTAATTTCGCTGAATTGGTGCAGTGCAAGTGGTAAACACAATCCCCTCACTGTTGTTTGTCAGGGTGTGTTATATCACCCTGGATTGCTTTGTCAATAATCTGTCTGGCCTGCAAGCTAAAAATCTAAGATTGCTCGAATGACTGACAGGCTGGAGATAGCTGATAATTCTAAGGAATTGGAGGTGTAAAATCTTTAAGGACCATGTCTACAGTATAAATGCCAGGGTATCTCCACATCACTCTGTACTCACAAAGGCAACAGCATTGTTAATGGCAGCCTGTCTGTCCATCAAGTTTGCTACCGGCGGATTTATCCCTCTTTTACTCCTTATCTTTCTTTGCTGTGTTGATTTCGAAACCAGCTGCAGAATAAATTGCCTCTTGTCTTCACCTCCTACACTGAGTACAATGATATGTTCTGTAAAGCTTAAAATCATGGTGTTTTTCAAACACTCCTTCTTCAGAGCACTGACTTCTAATTTTGTTTGTTTATGAATATGTATTGTTTTTTTCCTCTTGTGGAGGCCTTTAGTAGAACACTAAAAATGATGCTTATTTATTTTGCAAGTGCTCAAAATCAAGATAAAGGTGTGTATGACAACTCATAGAGAAGAAATAAATAGAAACCTTCAAGATAATCTTTTTTTTCAGTGTTTTGAATAACTCCTTAGATCTGCTCTGTTTTAGTCAAATTGCTAAAATTAATAGATGGTTCAATAATTTCAGGATATTTATCATAGCTGCATTAAATGATTGTGGGAGTTTAGTGAAGTTAAAAGTACCCCTCCTTTAATAACATCTATCCATTTCCACTTTGGTAACATGTGATCAGAAACAGAGAAGACAGCTGTGGCCAGGAAGATTTCAGTATCTAGATCAGAGTTTATGAATAATTTCCAACTTCTGCAGCAACCAGAATCCTCCCATGCTGCTGCTGGGTGTGTAGTTAGAGACAATCATTTGGTAAAACTTTGGCTAAGGGTTGCTGTTGTGCCAAAGGCAGTTAAGACGCTGACTACAGTGTCTATATCCCATTAGCCCATTAGAGTGCTGGTTTGAGTCCCAGCTGCTCCACTTCTTATCCAGCTCTCTGCTAATGCACCTGGGAAAGCAGCAGAAGATTGCCAAGTGCTTGGGACCCTGCACCCATGTGGGAGACCCCAAGAAAGCTTCCGGCTTCAACGTGGCCCAGCCCTGGCTGTTGGTGCCCGTTTGGGGAGTGAATCAGCAGATGGAAGATCTGTGTGTGTGTGTGTGTGTGTGTGTGTATCTCCCTCTCTCTCTAACTCCACCTTTAAAATAAATAAAATAAATCTTAAAAAAGTACTTTGGCTAAACATGATCACACACACCTTGATGATCCAACAACTGCTCTCCCAAAGGTGTAAAGAAATGCATTCTTCAGAAAACATCTAAAAGAATATTTACAAAAGCCAAAAGTCCCCCCTAAAATATGAACAACTTCATGTATAAGACTATTTTCAATATGGTTAAAATTAAACAACCCAAGTGTGGACCAATGCTGAAATGGGCAGATATACATTATATACAACAAATGCAATACAGCAATGAAAGTGAAGAAGTTATTACTATCCATGACATTCAGACCTTTATCCCAAGTAAAATGTTAAGCCAAAGAAACTAAAATATACACTGAATGATTCTATTTACGTAAGTTTCAAACTGGACTGTAGGTAATTGGGATAGAGTTGAACTTTGGCCTGAGGAGACTTCTGGAATCCTGGTAACATTGTGTTTCTTGATTTGTGTATCTGTTACACACTGAGTTCACTTCTTTGTGAGCTGGATTAACTTTTTATTGATGCACAATAATTGTTCCTACTTAGAAAGTACTTGTGATGTTTCAAATCAAGTACACATTGTGCAATATCAAATCAGAGTAAGGCTATACATCTCATCAATCATTTATCATGTTTATGGTGAAACCGAAAATCCTTTCTTCTAGCTTTTTAGAAATAAACAATACATTAGTGTGATTTATGGTAGTATTACTGTGCAATAGGACACTAAAACTTATTTCTCCAGTCTTCCTGTAGCTTATATACATTAACTGGCCTTTCTCCATCATTTCCTCTCCTCTTCTCTCCACATCCTCTTAACAGTATGTGCACTTAATGTTTCTGAATATTTCAACACCTATGTTACTCTTTTTGAAAGGTTTAGTATTAGAAAAAGTGAAAAAAAATTAAGTGTCCAAGTTTTCAGGTAGGATTTGCAATTACATATCAAATTATAATAATCAGGTAATCTCTTATATTTTATCTAAATGGTACTTCTTGATTCTTTGCTGAAGGAGACAAAAGTAAGAAGATGGGAAAAGAAGGCATTAGATAAATATGACAATCTGTGAAAGGCATACATGTACTAAATTGATCAGGGTAATAAAGTGTAATTTAAATATTGCCTTGAGTATTTACAGACACATAGAAATATACTACTTTATGTAGATTTAAATGAACATTGTGATTTCCTACATTGATGTGCAATGAAAACAAAGATTTATCAATTATTTGGTAGCAAAAAGAAACTTATTCTTGAATTTCACTTAGTATCCAAACAGAAATATTCATTGGTTTTTATTTGTACTGAATGTTATATGCAAAATCAGAAAAAATCATCCATTCATTCATCATTTTTTGAGCACACACATTTCAGGATTGAGCACTACACTAGGATCAAGGCTATAGAAGCCAGATGAAGGCCTTTCTCCTCCAGTATCCCTGTCAGGTGCTTAACATTCATCAGGTTATTTCAGTGTAATCTTAGGGTGCTCTATTGATTTCAATACCTGACTAAAGGTGAGGACTGATGATTTATTTTCCTTCTTAGAGCATGACCCTTGGGAAGCAATATTTGGCCATGATGTAGTTCTGTCAAGGACCCCTACCTTTATTGCCCTGCCTTCCCCAGTCTTTGAACTTTCCTCTTCAACAACGACATTAAAAGATATATTCGCAAATTTTAATTCATTTAATACCTGTGACAGTAATTAAATAGGCAAATTCATTATCATCATTACCACTAGACTTTTCTTATTACCACTGCTTTGAAATAAAATAAATGAACAATTAGAATAGAAATCTATTATCAAAATTGTCATGCATGCAAAAAAAAAAAAGATTTCACTCCTCAGAATGATGTATTCTTTTTTTTTTTTTTTTTTTTTTTTTTTTTTTTTTGACAGGCAGAGAGTGGACAGTGAGAGAGAGAGACAGAGAGAGAAAGGTCTTCCTTTGCCGTTGGTTCACCCTCCAATGGCCGCCGCTGCAGCCGGCGCACCGCGCTGATCCTGGCAGGAGCCAGGAGCCAGGTGCTTTTCCTGGTCTCCCATGGGGTGCAGGGCCCAAGCACCTGGGCCATCCTCCACTGCACTCCTGGCCATAGCAGAGAGCTGGCCTGGAAGAGGGGCAACCGGGACAGAATCCGGCGCCCCAACCGGGACTAGAACCCGGTGTGCCGGCGCCGCAAGGTGGAGGATTAGCCTATTGAGCCACGGCGCCGGCTCCAGAATGATGTATTCTTAAATTGTCATGGCAACAGGAAGATACAGTTTCTGGATCTAAAATTTTATTTAAGCAATTTTAACTTAATGTTTCCTTATAAAACCTGTTGTAATTCAAAAATTCTGCTGTTTTGAAAGTTTTAGCAACTATTTCTTAATGTGAAAGTATTTTAGGCATATTTATCTTACTACTTTGTCTTGAAAACACTCTTTTTTAGTTCAGCTGTATTTATAACAATGCAAAATTAGATTTTTGATGACTTTTCTAGTAGTGTTAACCATTTCTATCTCATCATTAAACCAGTTGCACTCATTTAATACACTTTAATGTCTTATACAATATCTGATTATATCTCATCAATGACATTTTTAATCTGGATTTTTTGTAATCTCTAGCTTTAAAGAAATTTTAATTTGTACCCATGTCTTTATTTTAAAATTAAAGCCATACCAAGCCATTTAATCAAAAAAAAATTTGGCCTTTTCTCTAAATTACTTTATGTTGCAGTAAAATCTGTCTTCAGGCTGAATGACAGGAACACACTTTTTTTTTTCTCCCATGAGCTTTCAGAAAACCTGTATAGTCTCTCGGGAAGCTGCCATCACCATGGGCATAACAATTTCAACAGTTTTAAATGTGCAACTCAGGGAGACACAACTAGTTGATTGTAGGTGGTGTTCTAATTAAAACAGATTTGTTGACTCTTATATTCCTATGCAAGCTATCAGGTCATAATGATTTTCAAGGTTTACTAAAGGTAAACAAACACAATATTACTTATTCATGAAAGGAGAAATGTGTCCAAGGGACTTTGATTAGGCCAATCTGGCAAACTGCTTGCTTGGAAAAGGAAGGGTAGGTTAAGGAGAGACATTGTCCTAGAATATATAAATTTGACCAGAAAGAAAATATTCAAAATATTTATATGCAAAATGTGTCATGAGAAAAGTGGCATTTTCAGATGTTCTTCTAAAGACATCTGCAGACAAACTAGTCAGCAAGACTCTTGGGAAGTTATTTCAGACTAAATGTAACTTATAAGGGCCTGAGTGGTTTTTGCATCAGTTGAATAAAAGAAGAGAAAAAATGTAAGACAGTATGAGTAAATTTATCACTAAAACTGGTTGACTTGTAGATGTTGTAATAACATTTCTAAAATGGTTAATATGTGAAGTAGACATTTATACACCATTGGGTATGCCATATGAATGATTCATGTTGTCTGAAAAATACTAAACTTGTTGTGTGAAGTTTTGTCACCACACCGTCTCTCTGCTTTGTGATTCAAAAAATTTTAATCATATAAAACTACATCATAATAAAATTATGAAACAAATTCCCACTTGGTACTATAAAATTGATTCCCACTTGAATATCCATAGACACTATGATGGACTTCCATAAACAGATGTAGCAAAACTGTCCAGTCAGAAATAGCTTTGAAGTGACCTGTAGCAAGTTTACCTCTTTAAGCCTAATTTCCTCATCTATAAATTGGTGACAATCATGGTATTTATCACCAAGATTTTATCAGCAGTTTATTAATATGCAGCTGTGAAAGTCAATTGGCATTTTCACCATGGTGCATTGAAATGAGCTTTGCCAGATCACTATTTCCCACTTAACAGAGCTGATAATTCTTCGGGCTATTTCAGCTTCACAACATAGGGGCCATCATCCCTTTATTCTTCAATAGTCGCTTACTCACTACTTTTCCAACCTGTAGCAGCAGTTTTGTTTTTCCCTTGATGCCTTTATTACCCATTTCATTCCAAAGCAAATTCTACATGTTTCAAGTTTTTGTGAATAGCAGGCACTCCATTTCTGGTACGCATTTCTGTATCAACTATTTATTGTCAGTTTTCAAAAACACAAACTTAGTGACCTGGAGCAACAAGAACTTATTACTTTGCACAGTTCTGTAGTTGAAATGGACTAGTCTTGCCTGGGATCAATCATATGGCTGCTTTCCAATGATTCGTTGGATGGGGACTGAGCTTAGCTAGGAAGTGCAGGTCTTACTGATTTTAGAGTCTTTCGTTCCCAAACAGACTACAGCAGTTACTTCAGCAGTATTCCAAGGGGGGGGGGGGCAAGATCCAATGTCAAAGTGTATATTAAGCTTCTATTTCCATTACACATGCTAGTGATATGTTGTTCTAATAAGTTATATTACCAAAACTAGAGTCCATGTTGAAAAGGAATAGTAAAGAAAGTGCTATGACCCAGGTAGGGCATTACTACAGCAAAAAACAGAATTAACCATTGAATGGATTAAAAGAAATAATTGATAGTAAGCTTTCAGCATAAGCCTAATCTATAATAGGTATTTAGTGAATTTCAGTTACTAGGAACACATTCTTAAGGAAACCCCTAATTCTATATTTATTTTAACTGCCACTAAAGTTTTTGTAGATAATCTCTGTTTTTTCCCAAACTCACCTTAACTCAAGACATGGTATATGATATAACTCCTAAACCAATTTCAGTGTCAAAATATATGAATTTTAAGACTTTTACTGAAGATTCCCTAGAGCAATATGTCAGCGATTTTCCTTTTCTTAGAAATTCCCCCATTCCCATCTCTCTGACTTGAACAAGTAACACAGCAAAAAATCTCAAGCTTGGAATCATAGATTTTTAAGTAAAATATTTTAAACCGAGAAATATTAATAGACTGTTATACTAAATAGCTGTTAAGGATACAAAAAAGAACAAGATAATATCACTGAAATTATTAAGTTTACCATCTGACACTTCCAGCTGGCCATAAACAAAGCATTAAGATCAATGAGCTAACACGTGTTTAAAGTGCTTCAGGTGCACAAAGAAGCAATTGGGAATGTCAGCAACATAGGCTCTTATTCCAAATAGAATAGAGCCGGCAGCATGTGTCGGTCGTGTCGTGCACAGTGCTTTCTGGAAACTCTCTACTTATTAGAGTGTTTTCTTTTGTGTTTCTCTTTCCCATTCTCTGGAACTTGAACTGATTGCCTCTGGTGTATACTAACTGCAGACCTTCCTGCTGGTGTCCTGACACAGAATCAAGCTCACAGTTTCCACTCTCACACCTGCTATTACCCTCTTCTTCAAATACACCATTTATCTTGACAGTAAGTAAACTTATCTGGGGAAGTATTCCTTGTGGGACTGCAGTTTGTCTTTTGGATTATCTGAAAGATCAAATTTTAAGTCCTCCTTTGATACTAAAAACAGGTCTTTTGCTTCTATGAGCAAGCTTCTGAAAGTATCTTTTCATTTCAGGTGGAAAGCACATCCAACTGATGGCAGTAAACATCATTTATGTTCACGTGTGGAAGATGCTTTTAATCTCCTGCTTTTTTTGTATCGGACTGATATACAGGATAATATTGTTCAAGAAATTCTATCAAAATAGTCTCTATATGCTTCTGAGTAAGACATTAGCTGTCAGGTGAAAGAAAAATAACAGACAAGATTAGAAGAAGCTCTACCAGCTAAGCAACTTTTGTGTGTGTATGTGTGTGTGCACGGTGTGTACAACTTTGACGCTGTAGTGATCACCATCTTGAGGAAGGAAAGTTTTTTATGTATATAGATAGCATTCCAGAAATAAGATGGATTAAAGTCACACAGAGAAGCTATTAAGATTGTCATTTGTTGAAGATGTTCAATAACTAGATTGCTTACAGCAAGATTATATTGTGAATGAGATAAACCATATGTGATGAAATGGCTTGGCAGGAATTAAGGGTGTGGATAATCCCACAAAGTGCCAAGATGGCAGAATAGGGAGGGAGCTTGCAGTTCTAGTCTAGAGAAACATAGTTTTAAAAAAGTGGAGGGGCTGACCCTGTGGCATAGCAGGTAAGGCTGCCACCTGTTGTGCCGGCATCCTACAGGGGCACCGGTTCAAGTCCCAGCTGCTCCACTTCCAATCCAGCTCTCTGCTATGGCCTGGGAAAGCAGAGGAAGATGGCCCAAGTCCTTGGGCCCCTGTACACATGTGGGAGACTTAAAGAAAGCTCCTGGCTCCTGGCTCCTGGCTCCTGGCTCCTTGTTCGGATCAGCCATTGGGACCAATTGGGGAATGAACCAGTGTGTGGAAGACCTCTCTCTCTCTCTCTTCCTCTCCTTCTCTCTCTGTGTAACTCTGCCTTTCAAATAAGTAAATAAATCTTAAAAAAAAGTGGAGAGAGTACAAACTCAGGGATGAATTAGGGAGAAAACCGAAGAGGAAACTCCATGCAAATTAGAGGAACACTGTGGACCTACATGGAGGGTGTGGATGTACACAACTCAGGACCTCAGCAGCCAAGTGTCCATCAATTGAAGACTAGATAAAGAAATTATGGTATATATACACCATGATGTGAATACTACTCAGCATTAAAAAAATAACAAAACCTTGTTTTTTTGCAAAAAGATGGATGAAACTGGAAAGCATCATACTTAGCAAAATAAGCCAGTCATAAAAATACAAATACTGTATGCCCTCCCTGATCTGTGATAACTAATAGAGTACCAAAATGTAATCTATAGAAGTAAAAATGATACTTTGAGATGCAATGACTTTGAACAGCCCTTGATTTGACTAATGAGGAGCAATTTTTTTCATACTACTTGTTGAACACTTTAGTTAGTATAGAGTTAATCGTATGTGTATAAAGTTAATTGAAAATAGGCCTTAGTTAAAAATAATAATGGAAATAAGAGAAGGAGGAGGAAGAGGGGTGGGAGAATGGGTGGGAGGGTGGATATGGTAGGTAGCCACTATGTTCCTAAAGTTGTACTTTTGAAATGCATGAAATTTTTATTCCTTAAATAAAAGGTTTCTGGGAAAAAAATAAAAGAAAGAAAGTAAAGGTATAAAAAAGTTAAGAGGGAAGATCAAAAATCTCTAGTATATTCCTCTTTATTTTAACTGTGTATTGTGTGCTTTGTAGGTAATTTAAAATGATTCCTATTATTTGCATTAAAACTCTAATTAAGCATTTTCTTAAACAAGAGTACTTCACATTTTGTGGAAAAATAGAACTAAAAGTTTATTTTGAAATCCATGCCTAATCTTTGTATTAGTATGGGTTCTCCATGAACTTTTTGAAGATCCTTCATGTATAAAAGGCTTTGGAGTACTTTCGTGTATTTATTATTTGTAAACTGAAAACAACTCTTCCTTTCATTCCCAGTTTCAAGGTAAATGTTTAATGACGTATACAAGGGTATTTCAAAAGTTTATGGAAAATGAAATTAAAAGATAAATTCTTTTCTCATGCAAAAAATAATTAATATTGATGCATGTAATGTCCTCCCAACAAAGTTCTTCAGGAAGTTCATGGAAAATAGGCATTATGAAAAAACACCACGGATTTTAGTTTTGTGCATCAAAAATAAGTTGATTTTTTAATTCCATTTTTCTATGAACTCTGAAATACCTTTTCACTTCTGATCACATATTGTAAAGTTTGGAATATATGCAATTTTATATATAATCAAATCAGATTTTAACATCTAAGGAAAGAATTAATTATCACTGAAGTACAGGGGAAAATGGACAGATTTTCAAATTTCCATGAGGAATTGAATACAATTGTCTGATCCATTAAATGTCACAAGCAGTTGTAAAATTATATGATCTGTACCCAATAGTTCAAGAATAAAGGTCATTAAATTAACAATGTTTATTTGTTTTATGGTTTAATAAACATTACAAATTTAAAAAAAATTTGGCAAGGGGCTGGCACTGTGGCACAGCAGCTAAAGCCACCACCTGCAGTGCCAGCATCCCATATGGGCACAGGTTTGAGTCCCGGCTGCTCCTCTCCCCATCCAGCTCTCTGCTATGGCCTGAGAAAGCAGTGGAGGATGGCCTGGGAGGTTGGGCCCTTGTACCTGTGTGGAAGACCCAAAAGAAGCTCTGGGCTCCTGGCTTCAGATCAGCCCATCTCTGGCTGTTGGGGCTATTTGTAGAGTAAATCAGCAGATGGAAGACCTCTCTCTTTCCCTCTCTCTCTCTCTCTGCCTCTGCCTCTCTATAACTCTGCCTTTCAAATAAATAAATAAATATTTCCAAAAAAAAAAAAGTGTTGGCAAAGAAAGCAGAGTGTAATTAGTTCATTCAAATCATCTAGCAATACCTGTTAATGTCCTAAAATATTTTCTTCAAAGATTTTTTTCCAAGTGGAGGAATATGTAATTGTAGTGCTTATTTTAAAAATTGGGACCATACAGTTGCGATACACATAGAAAGGGATCTGACTTGGAATCATTCAATATATTTAAGATGTCTTATTATTATACTTTTATTTGTCAAATTTATACAAGTTTTTATGCTATCCAGCAATGTATAGACACTACACCGAAGTACCCTTACCATGAAAATGATAAAATTATTAGATATATATTCATATTGCTTTTTTTCTTAGAAATGAAACTCTTTCTATGATATTTTTGACTTTCCACTATCTTTTGCAAATGATCATTGTTCATTTTAATGTCTAGTGGTTACAATTGCTTTTTTACTATAATTTTAAGTAATGCATTATTAAAGATTTATTTGTGCATATGGCAGAGAGAGAGAGAGAGAGAGAGAAACAAAGATCTCATCCTGTGATTCATTTTCCAAATGTTCACAATGGCTCAGACTGAGCCAGATTGAAACCAGGTGCCAAGAATTCAGTCTGAGTTTCCTACCTGGTCTCAGCAAACCCCCCCCCAAAAAAAAAAAAAATGAACCATCACTCTTGTGTCCCAGGGTCGACCCTGGGAGAAGGAAGCTGGAGCCAGGAACCAGAGCAGGTACTTCGTTGTGAGACAGGGCCATCATAACCTCTAGGCAGAATGCAGATCCCTGAACCAACGGCAAAGGAAGACCTTTCTCTCTGTCTCTCCCTCTCACTGTCCACTTTGCCTGTCCAAAAAAAAAAAAAAAAATTGTTGTTGGAATGACTAGTGAGAGTCCTTTACAATTTACAGGTACTGATTTTTCCATGATATTTACATAACTTTCCGTTCTCAGTTTGTGCTAATTTTCTAATGAAACAATTGCAGTGGTTCATTACAGTATCACCTTAGCCAGGCTGGAAATATTTCTAAAAATTTTCTCTATAATACGGTTCTGGATTCACATTGGCTACATATATATGAACTCAGAAGGTAGCAGTCATATCTTTTATGGTCAGAAGTGTGGTGGAGTGGCAGGTGCTCAATGTACCAATTAAGATGCCACTTGAGACACTCCCAGCTCCCAGCTCCCCTCCTGATTCCAGCTTCTTGCTAATCCACACCCTAGAAGTCAGCAAGTAATAGTGCAAATACTTGTGTCCCTTCCTGAAACCCACATGGGAAGCCCAGATTGAGCTCCTGGCCCTGGCTATTGCTGGCATTTGGGGCATGAACTAGTGGACAGAAGCCTTCTCCTTTCCTTTTCCCTCCTCTCCACACTTCTGCTCTCTTCTCCTCTCATTCTCATTCTTACTCTGTCTCTGCCTTTCAAAAAAATAAATAAATTAGATTTTTAAAAAAGGAACATAGTGTAAATCACCATTCATTTGGCTTCTCACACTAGTCACTGATCTGTAGTCTTCCTGATGACATGAGGCCCATCACAAAGCTTCCTTCCATTTCTTAAAG
Organism: Oryctolagus cuniculus; assembly: GCF_051225735.1. Classification (NCBI taxonomy): domain Eukaryota; kingdom Metazoa; phylum Chordata; class Mammalia; order Lagomorpha; family Leporidae; genus Oryctolagus; species Oryctolagus cuniculus. The sequence goes on from NC_142880.1 coordinate 15,191,134, forward strand.
TCCAGTGCAGGGGCCAGCGCTGTGGCACAGTGAGTTAAAGCCCTGGCCTGAAGTGCAGGCATCCCATATGGGTGCCGATTCTAGTCCTGGCTTCTCAACTTCCAATCCAGCTCTCTTTTATGGCCTGGGAAAGCAGTAGAAGATGGCCTAAGTCCTTGGGCCCCTGCACACTTGTGGGAGAGCCGGAAGAAGCTCCTGGCTCCTGACTTTGGATCAGCTCAGCTCCGGCTGTTGTAGCCATTTGGGGATTGAACCAGCAGATGGAAGACCTCTTTCTCTGTCTCTACCTCTCTCTGTAACTCTGTCTTTCAAATAAATAAATAAATCTTAAAAAAAAAAAAAAAAAGTCCTGTGCCAAGTGATGTATAAGTCTTTTTTTTTTTTTTTTTTTTTTTTTTTTTTTTGACAGAGTTAGACAGTGAAAGGGAGACAGAGAGAAAGGTCTTCCTTCCATTAGTTCACTCCCTAAATGGCCACTATGGCCGGAGCTACGCTGATCCAAACCCAGGAGCCAGGTGCTTCTTCATGGTCTCCCATGGGGTGCAGGGCCCAAGCACTTGGGCCATCCTCCACTGCACTCCCGGGTCACAGCAGAGAGCTGGACTGGAAGAGGAGCAACCGGGACTAGAACCAGAGCCCATATGGTATGCCGGTGTGGCAGGCTGAGGATTAACCAAGTGAGCCACGGCACCGGCCCCATGTATAAGTCTTGATACCAGACTGCAGGTTGAGGCAGAGAAAGAAAAATATGTGTTCCTATTCATGGTAGTGGGTCTCTTATGTTGGGTATTCAATACACCCAGTTATCCTTTCTGACCACTGGCCAGGGTGATAGTTAATTGCTTTACTCCTAGCACCAGATGTAGCACAGCAGCACTGCAGAGATACCAAGTCTGATTTCCATGTTGTGTGAGGTCTAGACTCTATAAAACACTTCTTCTGTACTGTTTCTCTGATGAACCCCTGGCTGATACAGAAACTCCTAATAGAAGGAGCTCCATATCAGTAGCCATTAGTCACTGTGACTATTGAAACATTAAGTATGATCAATCAAAATAGAGATTTATTTATTCAGAGGTATCTATAGAAGATAAAATACATATTTAACTATAAAATATATGAATTATAAATTTGTACATTTATTTGTCCAAGAGCCTCAAAAACAAATTATTTGTTCAGCAATGAGTGCCAGATATATTTACTTTTAAGAATTTTTCTTGGGGCCAGCCCCATGGCTCACTTGGTTAATCCTCCGCCTGTAGCACTGGCGTCCTATATGGGCGCCGGTTCTAGTCTCAGTTGCTCCTCTTCCAGTCCAGCTCTCTGCTATGGTCCGGGAGTGCAGTGGAGGATGGCCCAAGAGCTTGGGCCCTGCACTGCATGGGAGACCAGGAAGAAGCTCCTGGCTCCTGGCTTTGGATTGGCGCAGTGCCAGCCATGGCGGCCATTTGGTGAGGGTGAACCAACGGAAGGAAGACCTTTCTCTCTGTCTCTCTCACTGTCTATAACTCTACCTGTCAAATAATAAAAAAAAAAAAAAAGTTAAATTTTTTTTCTTAACATAAACAGATTTCCAGTATTTAACAGGTTCAGTTTTAAGAAGACAACCATACTTACTTCCTTTCTCCCTTCCTCAATGCCCTTCCTCCCTTCCCTTCTTTCTCTTTAACTTTTGCAAAAATACATTTTGAATTCACTCTGTAACCACAGACTCAATTCACCACTAACCATAATATTCAATAAGGAAAAAGTAGGAAAAAGACAATTCCAGTTTTTGGAGGAAGACGCAAGTGAAGCTTCTTGAGCCTGTGGCAAAAAGTCTTTTAAACCACTTTTTTTTTTTTTTTTCTGATTTCTTACTCTACCTTTACATAGGGGTGTCTCTATAGAAGGTTTCTGACTGTAGCATTAACTTCCTCAATGGATATAATAAATAATCAGTCTGATGAGTGATTACAGTTAGTTGTATCTTGTTTTTCAAATAAAAATTGCCTTTATTGTTTCTTTGTTAAACTTTAAAGTAATTTATTGTAAGTATTTTGATTGGTATTTTAAAGTGAAAGAAAAAAATCATCCAAAATCTTCCTACACAGAGATTATCAATAATGATTGTCAATATTATTCTGCTTTGATTTACAATTCTAAAAAAATTAAACCACATTATACATGTTCTGATAAAAGATAAAGGCAAGTTCTCTGTTAAAATACAGGATTAGAGGCCGGCACCATGGCTCACTAGGCTAATCCTCCACCTGCGGCGCTGGCACCCCAGGTTCTAGTCCCGGTCAGGGCGCCAGTTCTGTCCCAGTTGCTCCTCTTCCAGGCCACCTCTCTGCTGTGGCCCAGGAGTACAGTGGAGGATGGCCCAAGCCAGTTGCTCCTCTTCCAGGCCACCTCTCTGCTGTGGCCCAGGAGTACAGTGGAGGATGGCCCAAGTCCTTGGGCCCTGCACCAGCATGGGAGACCAGGAGGAAGCACCTGCTCCTGGCTTAGGATTGGCATAGCTCCGGCCATGGCGGCCATTTAGGGGGTGAACCAACGGCAAAGGAAGACCTTTCTCTCTGTCTCTCTCTCACTGTCTAACTCTGCCTGTCAAAATATATATATATATATATATATATATAATTAGATTATTTTAATTTCTAAAAAAAACTTAACTTGAAAAAACTATTCTATAGCTCTGAATATTTAGTCTTAAAAAAGAAAAGAGCTATTCTCTCCCAGCTCGTGCACCTAGAGGTCTATCCCTTGTGGCTGCCATTTGTTGGCACCCTGGTCCTTTTCATTGTTTGAACATATTGTCATTCAGCTCACCTGATTCTCCCCTACCTTAACTCCATCCATTGTTCCAAAAGTTTTGAATGTGATAATATATGGAAAATTAAATTTTCTCATTTCTTTGACCTTATCCATTTGAAAGACCTTGTGTCACTCTCTCACCTGCACATTCTTGTGATCGATCCCTGGTTTTGTCACCCAATCAAACAAACCATTCTCCAGTAACCTTCTCCACACCTCAGGCCACTTGTTCTCATTCTCCCCCAACAGCTCTTCTTAAAACCTCTTTGGAACTCTGAGTGCAGCAACTCATCAACTTTCCTCCTGTTCATAAATACCCATTTTTATTTCAAAAGTGTGTCCCAATCTTCATGATTTAATTTTTTCTCAATATCCTAAATTCTCTGGCCCATATGTTGAAATCACACTTGCTTGGAGAAATCCCAATCCAGAAATAACCCAAATTATTTTCCCCACTTCTCCTTTGAAGCAAATGACATAACTGGAAATATTGCTACTACAACTATAAATTTAGTCACCAAATTGTATGGGCCCTTCAACAACATTTTCCTAGTAAGAGAAAACACCTCAGACACTCACTTTGCCCACTCTCCTTCTCAGTGGAACTATTTCAAAAGAGTAAAAAATAAAAATATGACCATTCTTTAGAGCCTATCTCTCAAAACTTGCCAGAATTTCTTCCTGAAAAAAAAAAAAAAAGTTGTGATTCACATACATATCACAACCCAGTCTCTAAATTCTGCTTTGAATCTCAAAACCCTCCCACTTTGTAATATTGCTTTTCCCTGCTGTGACTGCATCATCAAGTTATCCTTTTAATATTGTTGCTTCTCCTTGTTAAATATCCTGAGTGTCTCTGTAAACCACTGCACAACTTAGCTGCCTAAAATAACAGGAGACTTCCTTCTGGCATGACAGCACTATCCCACTCCTTAGGAAAACTGGGGAAATTACAGAAACAATACAGCCATATGAAGCTTCTGGAAATGGTCCTGAAGGCAACAGCAGTGAGGAAAAGTCTGCTGAATACAGTATACAAAAATTCAGTAATTGGGGCCAGTGCTGTGGTGTAGTGGGTAAAGTTGCTGCCCACAGTGCTGGCTTCCCATATGGGCACCGGTTCAAGTCACAGCTGCTCCACTTCTGATCCAGTTCTCTGCTATGGCCTGGGAAAACAGTAGAAGTTCTAAGTCCTTGGGCTCCTGCATCCACATGGGAGACCCGGAAAAAGCTTGTGGCTCCTTGCTTTGGATTAGCCCAACTCTGGCCATTGCAACTATTTGGGGAGTGAACCAGCAAATGGACAACCTCCCTCAGTGTTTCTGCCTCTTCCTCTCTGTAGCTGTGCCTTTCAAATAAATAAATCTAAACAACAACAACAAAAAACTAATAAAGATGAGAGCCCATGGAGTTGAACCAAGATTTTACAGACAAGGACAGTGGACTCTCTGTAAACTCAGCCCTCGGTGTAGGACTTCCTTCCTGGAAGGGGGAAGACTTCAGCATGTCTCATCCTGCCCCCAGCTGCCTAATTTGGAAACTAAGTGTGGTCGCATATTGAAGCTACCTTTCATTGCCCATCCCCTCTCATGCAATGTAGCTTCTATCCAGGTGTCTGTGCTAAGAATACTGGAGCTCTGAGAGCCTATATTCCTATTCATGAGCCTGTCATTCCAGGTTAGAAGTAAGCCAACAGGACAAGAAAGTGAAGCCACTCCCCTGCACCCCCCCACCCCGGGCCCAACACCAAGTGCTTGCTGAGTTTCAGTGTCTCTCAAAGAAAAGTTTGCCTTTGTTCCAGCCCCTAGCTCCACAGCCTAGACTCAAAGATTTTGCTTGACAGAAAAGCAGTCCGTAAAAACTGATAGTTCCTAATGCCCACCCCTAATTGACTTCATTTGTAACAGTGCATGGAGAAAGTACCTAAGGGTACTTTCAAAAATATTAAAGCATGTGGTGGAAGACAATTTGGAGATTTGTAGACCTAATGAAGTTTCTGCCTAATATGTAGACTGACTAATTTTGAGTATAGAGCCCAAGGAATATAACATAGTTGCAAGAAGGCCACCTGGGACCAGAAAAATATGAAATGCTAACCTCAGAAACTATAGTCTTTTCCTTTGTCTATGCGAGATATGTTCCAAGACCTCCAAAGAATGCCTCAAACCATAGATAGTACTGAACCCTGTATATACATTATATTTTTCTATACAATCATGTCTATGCTAATGCTATTTTTAAAAATAAGGTATCATAAGAAATTAACAATAATAAAAGTAGAATAGTTATAATAATAATATACTTCAATAAAAGCTATTTAAAACATAAATTGTAAATTTCTGAATTTTTCCACTTAACAATCTTGGACCAAGATTGACCGTAGGTAACTGAAAATAAGGAAAGTAAAACTGTGGATAAGGAGCGATTGCTGTATTCCTTCAAAAGAATCAAAGCTACATCGGTTGAATTTGTAGAGGGATTTATGCCTCAGAGTGTTGTTGAAATGCAATCAATATGGGCCAATGCTGTGGCATAGAAGGCTGAGCCTCTGCCTACAATGCCAGCATCCCATATGGGTGCTGGTTTGCGTCCCAGCTGCTCTACTTCTGATCCAGTTCTCTGGTAATGGCCTGAGAAAACAGTAGAAGATAACCCAAGTGCTTAGGCCCCTGCACCTGCGTGGGAGACCCAGAAAAAGCTCCTGGCTCTTGTCTTCAGATAGGCCTAGCTCTAGCCATTGCAACAGTTTGGGGAATGAACCAGCGGATGGGAGACCTCTCTCTGTGCATCTTCCTCTGTCTGTGACTCTTCCTCTCAAATAAATAAATAAATCTTTATAAAAAGTTATTTAAAAAGAGTAGCACTCACACTAGTCCCCATCTCCCCTCAAACCTGCTATGCCATGAGGCTAGGAGTTTAAAAAAAAAAAAGAAAGAAGATTCAGTCAGTGGAAAACTAGGGAAGTTTGCTACCTGGATATGATCAGGGGAAGAGCAGAAGAGTGACTTATCAGTACCGCCATCAATCCAACTAATTATGAGTGCACCCAAAGCTGTACCTCCATGAGGAGCAACATCAGTAGCTAACACAGACAAGAAATGGCGGGGGCTTGGGTGATATACAGACGTCAGTTAAAAAATGAATGAAGCCATTCACTAAACAAGCAAATAAACAAAACAAGCCCTGAGGTAAGACCAGTACCCAGAGTTCCTGAAGGATAGCATCTAAAATGCCCAGTTTCTAACAGAATTTATGGAATTTTTAAGAAAAGCAAACAAGTAAACCATACACAAGGATAAAAAGCAGGCAACAGAAACGTTTGCCTGGGGGAGTGAACATTGTAAAAGTGTTTACAAAAGGAAAGGAAAGGAAAGGAAAGGAAAGGAAAGGAAAGGAAAGGAAAGGAAAGGAAAGGAAAGGAAAGGAAAGGAAAGGAAAGGAGGTATGATGGCAATGTCATATCAAATAGGAAATGCTAATAAAGATAGAGAAAAATAACTAAGTAGAAATTACACTGTTGAAAATAAAATAAATAATGTTAGTTGTCACTAGAAGGGTTCATCAGTGTATTTGAACACGCAGAAGGGAAAAATTTTAAGATGTAAAAGCTAGAGGCCAGTGCTGTGGTGCAGCGAGTTAATGCCCAGGCCTGAAGCACCAGCATCCCATATGGGCACCATTTCGAGACCCAGCTGCTCCACTTCCAATCCAGCTCTCTGCTATGGCCTGGGAGATAAGTGGAAGATGGCCCAAATCCCTGGGCCCCTACACCTGCGTGGGAAACCTGGAGGAAGCTCCTGGATCCTGGCTTCAGATCCGTGCAGCTCCGGCCGTTGCAGCCATTGGGGAGTGAACCAGCAGATGGAAGAACAGCAGATGGAAGAACTAACTCTCTGTCTCACTCTCTCTCTCTCTCTTTCTCTCTCTCTCTCCTCTCTCCATTTAACTTTGACTTTCAAATAAACAATAAAATATTTTTAAAAAGATATAGAAGCTGAAGAACAGAGAGAATAAAGAATGGATGAAAATGAATAGAGCCTCAGAAAAACGTGAGACAACATTAAGCACACCAACATATGCTCAATAAGAGTACAGGAGGAGAGGAAGCAGAAGGAAAAAATCAAGAAATAATTACTGAAATTCTGCAAATTACTGAAGAATAATAACCTATAAGTCTAAGAAGCTCAGCGAACTCCAAGTAAGATAAATACAGACTCACAGAAATATCAAAATAAAAATAAAGAAAATGAAAGACAAAAAGAAATTCTTGAAATATCACAAGAGAAAAAAATGTCCCTTCAATGACAAAGAAATCTCATTAAGAAAAACAGCTGACTCGTAGGCAGAAACAATTGAGATAATGAGGCATGAGATTATACAATATATTTCAAGAAGTTTGCTTAAAATAGAGTTAAAAAAATAAGATCACTACGATGCACAAATTTTTTGAAATTCATTCATACTTTTGTTCATTAAATGCATCTTCTGCAAACATTGTAAGGATTCTTTTATATTCTAAGTGCTCTGAGGAAAAAATGTTCAACCAAGAATCCTCTGAATTTAGAAAAATTATTTTTCAAAAAATGCAGGTGAAATTTAGACTTTCCCATATAAACTGAAACTTAGAGAATGTGTTGCCTTAAAAGAAATATTTTTCTTAAAATATTGCCTTAAAAGAAATATTTGAGTAAGCCTTTCAGGCTTAAAGCAAATAATATTCTCTAATTCAAGTCTATACACACACAAAAAGAGCAAAAACAACTATGTAATTATGAAAATACATATAGCTTAATTTTTCTCATATTTTGTTTTAAAAGCAATGGTATAAGTTGTTATAATATGAATGTAGAAATATGTATATAGAAATATAACATGTGATATATTTGCCAACAACAGCATAAATAAATGGGATGGTCAAAGGAAATTATTATAAATGATAAAATAATAAAACAATATATATGACTGGATTTGTGACATTAGTAGATGTATAACAAGAATACCATAAAAAGGGAGACAGATAATAGAGCTGTGTAGGAATTAGGTTCATGAAAATCACCACAATCATGCTATTATAAGTCTAAAGCTGAACTAGGAAATTGAAATGTATTTGGTAAACCTTTGAGCTATCACTAAACAAAAAAGAATCATTAAAACAATTAAAATATCATGTTTGGAAATGTACCCTTAATGCAAAACAAAGCAGTAAACGAGGAATAAGAAAAAAAAGATGTGAGCTAAATCTAAAATAAAGATCCCAACCATATAAATATACAATTAAATGTGAATTACTTAATAAGCAATCAAAAGAATAGATTTCTCAAAGTGCCTGGCTCCTGGCTTCAGATTGGCACAGCCCCAGCCGTTACAGCCATTTGGGGAGTGAACCAACAGAAGGAAGACCTTTCTCTCTGTCTCTCCCTCTCACTGTCTATAATGCTACCTCTCAAATAAAATAAATAAAAAATCTTTAAAAAAAAGAAAAGGATAGATTTTTCCAAACAGGAAAAAAGTCCAATTATATATCATCCAAGAAGGAGCATCTCATCTTGAGAATAAAAATAGAATGAAAAGAAAAATTTGTAATATGAAAATAAAGTTAAATATTATAATTGGTTAAAATTCTGTGCTATATAAATTTACCACAATAAAAAGAAAATACTATCAAATTGAATGCAATGGCATAGAAAAAGAGTTATGTACCATAGCCATCAGGATTTAGCCCAGGAATGCAAAGTTGGTTCAACATCTAAGTATCAATTAATGTACTGCATCATATCAGTAGAATAAGAAACAAGAATCATGTGACCATTACAATGAGTGGAAAAAATTATTTAACGAACTCCATAGCCATTTCACAATAAAAACTCAAGAATCTTGAAATAAAAGGGAAATTCCTGAAACTGATTAAGGATATCTATGAAAAACCTATAGCTAACTAACTTCATATTTAATGATGAAATATTGGATGCTTTCCCAATGAAATCAAGAATGAGACAAGGATGTTTATTTTCACCATTTCTAGTCTATATTGTACTGGAATTTTTAGTTAGAGAAAACGACAAAAAAAAAAGAAGTAAAAAGCATACAAATTGGAAAATAAATATAACTAACACTAATTAAGCATTCTTACACACAGAAAACTCTAAGGAAGCCCCTACAAAACAGAGCTAACAAACAAGTTCAGCCCAATTATAGCATACTTTAAAAAAAGATATATTTATTTATTTGAAAGGCAGAATTACAGAGAGGTAGAGGAAGAGAGACAGGTCTTCCATCCACTGGTTCACACCCCAGATAGCCTCAATGGCTAGAGCTGTGCTGACCCAAAGTTAGGAGCCAGAAGTTTCGTAAGCTTTTTCTGGGTCTCTCCCATGGGTATAGGGGTCCGAATCTCTAAATGAAGCTACAGGCTCCTGGTCTGGCCCTGGCAGTTGCGGCATTTGGGGAGTGAACCATCAGATGGAAGAGAGACAGAGAGAGAGATCTTCCCTGCATGATTCACTCCCCAGATGACCTCATAGGCCAGGACTGGGCCAGGCCAAACTCAGGAGCCAGGAACTTATCCCAGGTCTCCCACGTGGATAGCAGGGGCCCAAGCACTTGGGTCATCTGCTGCTGCTTTTCTCAGGATTTTAGCCAGAAGGAACCGGCACCCATATGGGATGCCAGGGTTCCAGGCAGTAGCTTTACCTGGTACTCCATAACAGCAGCCCTCATAATAAGAAAATATTTACACACAGTGGTTTCTTAGCGCTGGGGAGACATGAGGGATATGGAGATGATGGTTAAGGTATGGGGATTCCTTGTGAAGTGATCAAAACGTATCAAAATTGAATGTAATGATGATTGGACTTTGGATATACTAAAACAATTGAACTGTGTACTTTAAATGGGCGAGTTGCATGGTATGTGAATATATCCCGTGTAATTATTTATAAGTGATTAATTGCTCTCCATTCCAAAATCTGATCAGAATGCAGATCTTCTACTTGAGTTTACACCCCAATAAATTCCTCCTAAGTTGAAAGTATCAGAAATCAAAAAAAAAAAAAAAAAAAACAAAAAAACAAAAAAACAAGGGTTTCATTCACCCAGTCCTCTAAATATCATAGTTGGTCATCACTGTACACTGTGGAGTGTGGTTGTTCACCTTTGCAAATTCTTTGACTGATGGCACAGCAGACCACTGCCACTGCCCAGCATTGCAATGAAAGTACCATACTGTACATGGCTGGCCCAGGAAAGTAGAAAAACTTCAAATTTCAGAACACTGCTACTACTGAATGTGTATTATTTTCACCCCAGCATAAAGTTGAACAATAACAGGTTGAAACCACCTTGTAAGCCACGGACGGTCTGTTCATTGTGGATATCCAATCTCTATTCGTTGGCATGTTAGTTGGGATCATTCACATCATTGTCTTCAATTGAGAACTTAGCAAATTTAAGAAACACTTAAAGAGCAGGGGCTGGGGCTGTGGCACAGTGGGTAAAGCTGCTGCCTGTAGTGCTGGCATCCCATAGGGGCACCTGTTCAAGTTCCGGCTGCTCCACTTCCAATCCAGTTCTCTGTTATGGCCTGGGAAAGCAATGGAGGATGGCCCAAGTCCTTGGGCCCCTGCTACAAAGAAGACCCAGAGGAGGCTTCTGGATCCTGGCTTCAGATCCGCGCAGCTCTGGCCGTTACAGCCATCTGGGAATGGAACCAGCAGATGGAAGACTTCTCTTTCTCTCTCTGATGCTACCTCTCTGTAGCTCTGTGAACAATCAAGCCTCTCTCCATATGCACTCTCCTGAATCAAGTCTGGATTCCTATTTATGGAAACTTGATCCCAAGACATTGAAAATGGCAGACAAGTTGCCAGACATGTGCTAGAAATTCTGTAATGTCTTTACTACACCGTTGATGCAATGCATGTCACAAGGCCAGCCCAGATTAAAGACAAAAGGAACAAGGCCCTACCTCTTAGCAGAAGGAAAAGAGAGAGACAAAGAGGACGGCAAATTTGCTGGATCTTGTATTTAGCGAAGATCCACCACAGTATTCCAACTTTAAAAACTCATTGACCAACCAGCAAGGACATCAGTGAATATTTGTACCTCTCCCAGTCTCTCTTTTTCTCTCGATAGCTGAACAATAAACAAACATTTTTCAAAGCTTTGGTCTTTATTTTCTCACTCACCGTTCATGCACCAATTCCATGTACCAAGTCCAATAGTTGTAAAATAGAAGGCTCATCTATTTCAATTGCCCTCTTATATTGTTTTATTGCAGCTTCCCCTTCTTTGGTTCAGTCATAAAGCCTATACTTAGAGTTAAGAAGAAGCTTGGTTTTAGAATATTAATAAGACAATAACTTTGAAAGCCAGTCTTTACAGAAGGGGAAATTTGTCAAATCCACAAAAAAGTCAATGCTTGGAGGACACAATTCATAAAATTCATCTGCAGGTCTAGAGGAGAGAAAAATAATGACAGATAAAACACTTATTACACTTTTACTATTTTAGGCACTTGGAAGATACTAATTTATTTAATTTCACAACATTACCATGAAGTAAATATGTCTATAATTATCCATATTTTATCTATTAGAGAGGATCATAGAGATACATTCTTACATGTCATACATATATATACACACACAAATAAAACTTAATGTAACTTTTTCAGCTGTCTACCTGCCTATCCATTTAACTCCTTAATTGCTGTTTTTAATGCTCTACCTACTAGTAGATGTAAACTCCATTAGAGCAAAAATTTGTATATTTAGTGCCAAGTGTTCAACTGTAGCTAAATAAATAAAATGAATTAATAGTTGTGACTTCAGTAATTTCTCCATTTTATATTTTAAATTTTGTCCCACATAATTAACCTTATGAGTCATACACATGTCCCTATCCTGTTTTCATTTTACAAAGATATTTCTTTTTTCTTTCCTGAGTTTTCTTCAAAACTGTGGCCTTTTGTGAATATATAATATTCTGTGACATGAATAGACCACTTTAAATAGCTTATTTATAATTGTTGGTCATCTGGATAATTCATAATTTAAGAATATTATAAATCACAGTAAAATAGCCACACATAAAATTTTAATTCTATCTTTAATTCTTAAGTTACATTCCTAAGAATTAAGTTATCAATGCTTTAGAACTATTTGTGTATATTGATAAGTTGTCATCCAGATATTTGTACTAAATGAGTACTACATGAGAATGAGAATGTGCATTTTGTTTCAGTTTCGCAAAGTTATATACTAGAAGTTTTAAATAAATTTTAAATTCATGAATAAGGAATTTTCTAAGTTGTTTTTTTTTTTTTTTTTTTTTGACAGGCAGATTGAACAGTGAGAGAGAGAGACAGAGAGAAAGGTCTTCCTTTAGCATTGGTTCACCCTCCAATGGCCGCTGCGGCCGGCGCACTGCGCTGATCTGAAGCCAGGAGCCAGGTGCTTCTCCTGGTCTCCCATGGGGTGCAGGGCCCAAGCACTTGGGCCATCCTCCCCTGCACTCCCAGGCCACAGCAGAGCTGGAGAGGAAGAGGAGCGACCCGGACAGAATCCGCTGCTCCGACCAGACTAGAACCCGGTGTGCCGGCGCTGCAGGCAGAGGATTAGTCTATTGAGCCAAGATGCCATCCTCCACTGCATGGGAGTGCAGTGGAGTATGGCCCAAGTCCTTGTGCTCTGCACCTGCTTGAGAGACCAGGAGGAAGCACCTGGCTCTTGGCTTCGGATAGGATCGGCGTGTTGCGCTGGCCACAATGGCCACTGCCGGTGAACCAGTGGAAAAAAGGAAGACCTTTCTCTCTCTCTCTCTCTCACTGTCCACTCTGCCTATCAAAAAAAAAAAGTGAATGGAAAATGTGTTTTAGAAAGAAAAGCATGAATTTCAAAATTGTTCATGTCGGCCGGTGCCACGGCTCAAATAGGCTAATCCTCCACCTTGCGGCGCCTGCACACCAGGTTCTAGTCCTGGTCGGGGTGCCGGATTCTGTCCCAGTTGCTCCTCTTCCAGACCAGCTCTCTGCTGTGGCCCGAGAGTGCAGTGGAGGATGGCCAAGGTCCTTGGGCACTGCACCCACATGGGAGAGCAGGAGAAACACCTGGCTCCTGGCTTCAGATCAGCGTGGTGCGCTGGCCGCAGCACGCCAGCTGCGGTGACCATTGGAGGGTGAACCAACGGTAAAGGAAGACCTTTCTCTCTGTCTCTCTCTCTCTCACTGTCCACTCTGCCTGTCAAAAAAAAAATTGTTCATGTCAAAATAATGTTTTAGTCCCATTTTTCCATAAACTTGTTAAAGTTCTATCATATTGCACAATACATTTAGCATAAAGGACAGAATATCACAGTCCCCCACATATAAGAAGATAGATTTTAAATAAGTTTAATAAGACAGAATACCTGTATGTAAATCATAACATAAAATTTCTTTTCAATAAAGATCTGCAGACACGTGGATGCTTTTAAATGAGATGAGGTTATTATTCAAATATATGCATCTAGACCTTCAAGAAAAGGGAAGGAAAGACAAGACAGTATCTTGCTCAGTAGCCGGGATGCTTGAGAAGCAGTCAGATTTAGAGCCAGAGGCTCCGTCCTAATGATCATGAAGCTTTTTGAGTAGAATTCTGTACTTAAAATTCTGTTCCCTGTGTTTACTTTTTTCACAGACCCAATGAACCTGGCAAGCCTATGGTAATTAGAAATTACAATTTAGAGCTGGAACAAATGGGATGGATAAATGCAGACACACCTAGGCAGCAGACAGCCCTTCTGGCAGTCTGTTCAATTGTGTTTTTCTTCATGATTTCCTAATCCAATTGCATATTTAAGAAACTTAAACATTTTTAAAACTGAAAGAACTCAAGAGGGAAATGTTTTTCTTTTATGGGGCCTTGGTATCTCCAAAAGAAAAGCAAAACTCTCCTGCCAAAGGAAAATGTTTTTGTCGTATTTTAGTTTTATTGTTACACGTGGGTGGCAGAATGGAAGAAACCCAACATGCTTCTTACTGTCGGATTTCCTTTTTTATACCTTTGTTTTAAATGCTGTCATTGAGTTCAGGGGCCAGGAGAGGGAGACGTTAATATGAAGATCATAACATGGATCTATCTGAGGGCTGTCTTTTGTTCTTGGGTTCGTTTCTACCAGGTTAGACTGAGTGGTTGCTGAGAAGGCCACAGGATTGAGGGTTGTAAAAGTCAAGAATCTTTGTTTTCAGTGATAATCTTATAACAAATGGGAGCCAGGTGTACAATATTTGAGTTGGCTGCCTTTCAGGGTTTTTATTTATTTTTCTTTAGGTATGCAACAGCAAGGCAAACTAAAATGAAAATGCAATCTTGTAGTGCCTATTTTGGGTGGTGTTTGAAATTGTTGAGTAATTACAACAAATTAGAAGGAAAAAATGAATAAAATGCAAGGCCCTGGAATAACACATGAATTTTGGAATTCTCCCAAATACAATAAGTCTTTCTTCCTCAACTATTAAGATTGCATGACATCACTCTTTTTGTTAGTTTGAGGCCACCCATCTGGTTTCAGCTCCTCCAAACATAGAATGTAATAGGTCATTGACACTATTCATAGGTTACAGAATCTAAGAGTAGAAAGACCAAGCAATGACCAAATTTTCCTCCTTTTTTGCATAATATTTATTTTATCTGTATTTATTTTAATTGATAATAATCACATATATTTATGAGATATAATGTGATGATTTCATAAATGGATCTGTGGCAGAATGTTTAAATTAACCTAATTAACATATCTAGCTGATATACATATAATTTGTAGTGCAAATATTTGAAATTTACTCTCCTAGAAATTTCAAAAGATACAATATATTATTTTTAACTGTAGTCACCATGCTGTGCAATAAATATCAAAGGCGTATTCCTCTGAACTTGAATTTTGTGCCCTTTACCCAACATCTCTGCATTTCTCTTGTCCACCTCTGCCCCAAATAGCTGATTACCACTATTCCTTTGTATTTCTATGAGTTGTGGTTTTTAGTAACCAAATATGAAACCATGATGTCTTCTAGTCTCATCCATGTTGTAGCAAATGACAGCACTTCCTTTATTTTTAGAATACATCTAATGCATACACACATGCACACACATAGTATGTGTGTGTATGTGTATATATATATATATATATATATATATTCTACATTTTCTTTAGCCATTCATTCATGTATAGACACATAGGTTTATTTCATACCTTGTTGGTTGTTAAGGATACTTTAATGAACATGGAAGTGCAGATAATTCTTGCACATCCTGTTTGCAATTCATTTGAATATTTACCTAGCAGTGGGGTAGTAGATCTTATGGTAGTTCTTTTAACTGCTCAACATTTACTCCGGTTCAGTGGCAAAATTGAACTTACTGATTAATGTTACTTCTGAACTTAGTCAGACTTCCATCCTTGTAATACTTTCGCTTCCATTTAATAATGAATTGAGAAATAAGTGATCAAAAATTATTTTCGGCAGGCGCCGCGGCTCAATAGGCTAATCCTCCACCTGCAGCGCCGGCACACCGAGTTCTAGTCCCGGTCGGGGTACCGGATTCTGTCCCGGTTGCTCCTCTTCCAGACCAGCTCTCTGCTGTGGCCCGGGAGTGCAGTGGAGGATGGCCCAGGTCCTTGGGCCCTGCACCTGCATGGGAGACCAGGAGAAGAACCTGGCTCCTGGCTTTGAATCAGTGCGGTGCACAGGCCACAGCGGCCATTTGGGGGTGAACCAAGGGAAAAGGAAGACCTTTCTCTCTGTCTCTCTCTCTCTCTCTCTCTCTCTCACTGTCCACTCTGCCTGTCAAAAAAATTATTTTCATATAAGCAAAACTAAACCCATACTTACACCAAATTTTAACATTTGTGATTTATTAAAATATAAAATGTATAGAGGACTTACTTGTCTAACAAGCATCTATTTCCCCATCTTTTGATTTCTGTACCCAGAGTTCTCTTAGATAAAATCCCTACCCATGTACTTCACGTAGGGTTGACTTTGTTCACAATTCCATTAGGGTCAGGCCAGTGCAATAAGATTCCAGTAGCACCTCTGCCACCATGATTGGATCATGCCACCAGCCTGAAACCAGTCAATCTTAGAGAACAGCAGGACTTTTGCAGATGTGTCTATAATGCAGGTGCTTTCTTATTGCCATGGTTGCTAACAGGATAGAGTATAGATGGATTACTGCTGGAAACCATTGTAGGCAAAAGGGGAAGCATCTGAAAATGGGAACTAGTCTGTGAAAGATAGAGCTCATAAAAGTGCATGCAAAGGGACAGGATTGAGCATTATCTAAAAGAAGTGCCACACCCTGTGAGTTCCAAGTATTTGTATTGTTTGGATTGCAATTCATTACACATTATGTGAACTGTTGTAATATCAAATTCTTTATTTGTTCCATTTTAGATTGCTGTCCTAAAAGCTATCATTTATTTTAAATGAGATCGTAAAGATATGTGTTCCTTTGCATTAACTTTCATTCATTTTTTCATTTATTCCTACTAAATTCTTAATATTAGCATATTTTAGGAGTTATTCTTAGTTCTATGATGACAGAGAATGGAGTATTTGAGATATATAAAGTGTGTGAAAGATGAGAAAAAATTATTTTGGATATTTTTAACATTCCAACTTTGGATTATGCATAGAGATGATGACAATGATGATGAGATGGAATACAATTTCTAGTGAATCCTGTCTCATTTCAAATGTATGTATTTACTGAGACCTAAAATGTTCTTGTATTTATGGAGAAAATAATTTTGGGTTGTGTTTAAATGTAGACTTAAAGCCATCCAGGTAAAATTTTTGTCCTTTTCTTCTCAGCAAATATCCATTCTTCATACGCTTGAACTATGTTCCTTTTTTGTTTTCCTGTTATTGACACAGTATGGACTAAGACTATAAAGGAGATAATTTAAGGGCAACTTCATACCTGAAAAGTTGAAATCATTGGTTTCCCCTTACAGAAGACTCCCTGGGAAACATAATACGGGGAATCATGGGCAATTTACTACTAGTTGTGATATATATCTGTCTGATGTAAAAAAATCAATGGTTTCCCTTTTTTTACAAAAAGGCCTCCCTGGGGAACAGAGAGTAGAAGGTCAGAACAGCTTCCTAGTTTGCATGCCTCACTGTTTGTTCTACAATAGCAAACAGTTCTTCAAGTAATGACACCGCAGTCTCCTGTGTACGGCAGATGCGGCCCTGTGTGCGCTGCCACATCTACCACTGTGCTGCTGTGATTACAGAGTCTTATTTGGAAGAAAAAGGGAAGATTTTACAGATGAAATCATAGCCCACTCACCTGCCACTTTCTCACTAAAACTTTGTATGTTTGCTCCTCTACATCCCTCTCCCTACCCCACAACACAACCATTTAGAAAAAGAAAATCTTTGTCATATTTGTGCCCGACACTCAGGGCCCTGATCTATCTTGTTACTAAGCCATTTACTTGTACCAAGGATTTAGGGACTATAGCAGCGTGACAATGTGTTGGTGACCCATATGACACTGAGCCAAAATAATGTTTCTTATTGTTAAAATCTGATTTGGAATATGGATAAATATCATCTGTGATGAGACTGATGTGTGTTTCTGGAACAGAAATGTGAGAGAGACTTACATCTCAAAATATATTAAGTGCGATGGCTTTGACATTAATTTGGTGGAAGATACAATTCATAGCACATACTTAGCACTCACAGTTTCTAGTACTGTCCTCCAATAAAAGGAACTAGGGTTCCTTGCATTGTGACTGATACTAGAGCTAAATTAGGGAATATATAAGGGGGCTTCCAAATACCCATGGAATGTATTATCTTATAATTTCATGTTTTCACAACTTTTTCATACCCCTCACATACTAAGTGAACCTAGAGTATCTTACAGTGCCAGATAATAAGTAAATGTTCTAAACAACAGAAACAGACCCAAAATAGTGAGATCATTTCAAATAGACACAGGAGCCCACTGAAAAAACTCATTCTTGCCAAAGCTAGAACAGTAAGAGCAACAAGATTAATAAGGCAGCTTTAGATTATAACCCAAAGGATAAAATAAACATATTTAATTCCAAAAATCCATAAAAATAAAAACATTATTGATGAATGATCAGATCAATAAATCAGAAAGGAAAATCTCTTATGCAAAGAACTCCAAATAATTTATATAGATATTCTACTTTAAGTAGGTGGAAATTTTCTTTAATAACTTTTCTGTAACAATGGACTACAAGGAATGTCGTCCTTCCAAGGAGAAGAGCAGGAAGAGTAGAGAAAAAAATAACCTGAACCCGACCTCAGACATGTGATTCCAGTGGACTTCAGTGGTAATTCGTTTTGTTGAGGCCTTGTTCTCTCTCTATGATGTGATGGAAATGGCTTTTTACTTCTGCAGTGTTTCTCCCAAATGATATCACTCCAGCATAATCATGAGGAAAAAAGTTAAATCTCATTTGAGAGACATTCTACAAAAGACCCTTCCAATACGTTTCAAGACCATCAAGGTCATCAAAAGACCCAAAAAAACTTTAAGAATTTTTTAAGGATTTTATTTATTTATTTGAAAGGTAGATTTACAGACAGAGAGAAAGGTCTTCCATCCACTGGTTCACTCCCCAGATGAGCACAATGGGCGGAGCTGCGCTCATCTGAAGATGGGTGCAGAGGCCTGAGTACTTGAGTCATCCTCCACTGCTTTCCTAGACCACAGGCAAAGAGCTAGATTGGAAGAGGAGCAGCCAGACAGGAACCAGCACCCATAGGGGATGCTGGCATTGCAGGCAGAGGCTTACCCTACTATGTCACAGCACCAACCCCAATTTGAGAAATTGTCAAAGGCTGGAAGAGATGATGATGACTAAATGTGATAAGGTACTCTGGAGAGGAGATGGGAGCAGATAAAGGATTTTAGTTCATAGAGAGTTAGCATATATATAATGAAGGGTTCAACTTTTAAGACAACAGGGTAATTTCCCTACATTGCTTTTTATTTAACTGAGTAGAAAGTAGTTTTAAAAGAGGGTTTTTAAAAGAGCCAAAATCAGATTACATAGCAAAAGGATATTATTTTACAGTATATATCTGATTTTATTCCATTTTTAATAAACAACATGTCTGGCCAATTGGACACCCAGATTACAAGTTAAATTGTTCACAAGACCAAGGTTTGGTCAAGAAATTACTTCATGGACGCTTTCAAGAAGCCCCTCTAAGTAAAGACCTTTCATTACATTTTTTTACTTTTTCAATTTATTATTACTCAAATATAATCTGAAGGACTTTTTCCTTCTCATCAGGAATCACATAAAATTGAGGGGATTTTTTTTGCCATGTTGCCAATAGTTCAAATCATCAGCTGCTTTTTCAGATCTACAAATAATAGATAAGGTATTTCAATTTTAATTGAAGAATTTTAAAGAAGGCTACTAATTGGTTTATTTAAAGCCTAATTCATAAAAGTATAAACAAAACTAACAGACTGTTAACATTGGGAATTTTGTTTTAGTTTCCTTGAAAGATATTGAAAATACTGTGTTTAAAATCTGGCCATAAATAAGTAATCCAGTTAAAAAATAGACAAAAGATTTGAACAGGTATTTTTCAAAAGAGGAAATTCAAATGGCCAACAGACACATGGAAAAATGATCAAGATCACTAGCCATCAAGGAAATGCAAAACAAAACCACAATGAGATTTTATCTTTCCTATCTTAGAAGGGCTCTGTGGCCGGCACCATGGCTCACTAGGCTAATCCTCCGCCTGCAGCGCCGGCACACCGGGTTCTAGTCCCGGTCGGGGCGCCGGATTCTGTCCCAGCTGCCCCTCTTCCAGGCCAGCTCTCTGCTGTGGCCCGAGAGTGCAGTGGAGTATGGCCCAGGTCCTTGGGCCCTGCACCCACATGGGAGACCAGGAGAAACACCTGGCTCCTGGCTTCAGATCAGCGTGGTGCGCTGGCCACAGCACGCCAGCCGCGGCGGCCATTGGAGGGTGAACCAACAGTAAAGGAAGACCTTTCTCTCTGTCTCTCTCTCTCTCACTGTCCACTCTGCCTGTCACACACACACACACACACACACACACACACACACAAAAGACTCTTGCAGAAATCAACAAACAACAAATGCTGGTGAGGACATGGGGTAAAATGTACCCTAATCCACTGTTGGTGGGAATGTAAACTGTACAGCCATTGTGCAAGACAGTGTGGAGATACCTCAATAATCTGAAAATAAAACTCCCATATGACCCAGGAGTCTCAATCCTGGGGATTTACCCAAAGGAAATGAAATCAGTATATGGAAAGAGTTAATTGCACTCCCATATTTATTGGAGCTCAATTCACAACAGCTAGGACATAGAATCAACTCAGATATATATCAAATGATGACTGGATAAAGAAATTGTGGTACATATGTACTATGGAATACTATTCAACTGTAAAAAGAATGAAATAATCCAGTCCCCAAAAGACAAATACCATGTGTTTTCTCGGATTTGTGGTAAATAACAGAGTACTAAAAAAATGTAATGCATATGAGTGAGATTGACATTTTGAGATTTGATGGTCACTTACAGCCCTTGTCTCTACTGTTGAGGAACTTGTTTCTTTCTTCTTACTGTTTGTAGAATTCTTTTCTTAGTATATGGTTAATCTTATGAGTATAAAATAAACTGAAAATAGATCAATGTAAAAATTAAAAGAAAGAATGAGAAAGGAAGGAGGAGTAAAGATGGGAGTGTGGGTGGGCGAGAGGGTAGGGTGGGAAGTATTGCTGTGCTCCTATATCTGTATATATGAAATACATCAAATTTGTTCAGCTTAAAAAATTAAAAAATAAAAAGATCTGGCTACATAAAATAGTATACTGAAGTATAGTGACTTAAATGTGTTCTATTAAAAATGTTTGAAGAATCAAATATCAGAAGCCCATCAAAATCTAGAATTGAATAACATCTATGTGACATCTGTTTTGAAAAGGAAGTGATGGGCAATTTATAGGTAGCTTTATGAATTTTTAAACAAAGAACTGCAATATTATCAATATTTATCTCTACTTTTAAAAAGAGACTCAGGTCTCAGGATGTCAAAACACTTCTCAAAATCAAACAGTTTGCAGGTGGTAGAGCTGGGGTTGGCATGGGTCTCTCTCTCCATATTCTTACCTTCTGTGGGCAGCACTCTAGTGAAGGGAGTTTTGCCGTACTTAATGTATTTATTATTGCTTGAATTTATGTGCATACCTACAGAAAACTTTAAGGAAGAAAACAAGGAAATGACCAAGTCTGTTCACATTCAGTGGACAGATCAGACAAAATATGAGAAACCTCGTACTTATTTGGGGGATGCTGAATGCTCCCTCCTTTCTATTTTTATTCAGTAATATTGAGTAATTGAGTAATATGCTCTGGAATATCATTTCCTTCCTACTCACATCAATTAGTTATTCTCAATGATCTTTGGGTAATGATCTTTAATTTTTTTCGTTGTCTGAAGCACATACATGAATCCAAAGTTAAATCAGATTATGAAGCTCTGGAAATGAGGTCCAGAGAGTTTGGAAAACAAAGGAATGCAGTACCATGACTTAGCAAGGTAGGTCCATGCTTCTTATTTTTGTGAGGATTCTCAAACTAAGTGCGTGCATAAATTTAGGGAAATGAATTTCATAGGTAATAAGACCATCAAACTTTTAAAAGTTACTTTGCTTGTTAGCAAATTGTTGTTATTTTAAAGCATTTCAAATACCCAGTGAAAGAGGCTCCTTCTTCATTAGCACATTCATTTGCAAGAACATTTGGATAAATTCAGTGATATAAAACAGAAACACATGGATTACATTCCTTTAAAATAAAAAATGAGCTTAAAATTATTGGGAAGTGTCTACAAAATGGGTATTGTAAGATCAAAGCATTTAAAAAACAAATTAACACATTTCAGAAACTAAGCAGACAAAAGCACACAGAAAAATATTTTGTAACTGGAAATGAATGAAAGATGTATTAATTTAACATGAATTCTGGTTTGACTCAGGTAATAATATTTTGCTTAGGTAGACTAATAACATCACAAATTCTTAGCCATGCATACAGAAAGAAATGATGCACAGTCTTCTCTTGATGAGTAGTATAAGGCCCTTTATGATCTGGTGCTTTTTATCCTCCCTAATGCAATGGGGTACAGAAGGGAACTGAGTATGGCTGGATGAAAGAACTAGGAACGTGATCTCAAATAACTGAGGGTAGGGACTGCATCCATCATTGGGTACAACTAATGAGAAAATAGTTGAGATAATTGAAGGAATCATGAATATGGAATTTTAAGTACATAAAGGAATTGAGTCCCAATGAAATTACTAATTGATCTGCAGCCAATTGAGGACATGAAGCCATGGTCTCTTGATTCTCTAACTCCTTTCTACCTTTATTTCAAAAAAAAGATTTTTGAGAGGTAGAGTTGCAGACAGCAAGAGGGAAAGACAGAGAGAGAGGTCTTTCATCCACTGGTTCACTCCCCAAATGGCTGCAACAGCCAGAGCTGGGCCGATTCAAAGCTAGGAGCCAGGCACTTCTTCTGGGTCTCCCACACTGGGGCAGGGGCCCAAGAACTTGGGTCACCTTCTACTGCTTTCCTAGGCCATAATAAAGAGCTGAGTCAGAAGAGGGACAACTGGGACTAGAAGCAGTACCCATATGGGATGCCAGAGCCTCAGGAAAAGGATTAACCTACTGCGACACAGAGATGGTCCCAAGAAAGCTTTTTTATACAACTATGAATACAAACCCAAAGTGATAGATATACAGTCCAAAAGTCTTAGTGAGAATGGAAAGAGTACGAGAATGTGAAAGTTAAAGGTCAGGGAACAAAAATCCTCAAGTTCCTATCCATTCACTGGAAGTTGGAATGCAAAAGAAGAGAAATATAGAAGGTTGGGAAAGTGAGATGAAGAAAATACTTAAATGCTTAGCATTCCAAGGAAGGCTTTCTATCTCATCCATTACATGGATCATCTGAGTCCTAGTTCACTAGGATTTTCCAAATATACATTTGCTTTTGAGTTTTGTGACACTTGCAATTCATATTATTGCAATGATCCTATTGATCATGGATGACCTCAATAGCAAAGCAACCAATAAAATATTAGGAAAATATATACTTCAGATTTTTTCTTTGCTTTGATGTGTTCTCATATCAGCATCTCTAAAGTAAACATGACTTAGCAAGTATGCTTCTCTAAGGTACAATATAAAGAAATTACCATTTAGTCTTTGGAAAAAAATGGATACAATGCTAGAAATACTAAATTTATTAAAGTCATCCTAATTTTTATTCTATTATAATTTAAGCACAATAATACAATAAATATAAAGATGAGCATTTTCTTCATAAAACATGTCTTTTGATAGGGCCAGTGCTGTGGCATAGAAGATTAAGTCTCTGCCTAAAGTGCCTGCATCCTATAAGGGTGCCAGTTCAAGTCCTGGCTGCTCCACTTCTGATCCAGCTCCTGACGAATGTACCTGGGAAGACAGCAGAAGATGTCCCAAGTGCTTGGGCCCCTGCACTCATGTGGGAGACCCGAAAGAAGCTGCAGGCTCCTTGCTTCAGCCTGGCCCAACCTTGGCTGTTGTGGTTATTTGAGGAGTGAATCACTGGGTGGAATATTTCTCTCTCTCTGTCTCTTTCTCTCTCTCTCTGATCTCTATTTCTCCTTTTCTCTCTGTATTTCTGCCTTTCAAAAAAATAAACCTTTAAAAATGTATTTTTACTTAAATTGGGAGCTTTTCACCATTTACCCTACTGAAATCCATACTGATAAATAGAAAATGTGACAATAATTTCAAGTTTACTTACTTAGCAAATTCTGATGATGTTAAACAAATGGAACTTGTTGGATAACATAATTTATCGGTGCATATGTTTTACAGATGAGTAATTGAATTTTCAACTTATTTTTAATTTTTCCCTCTTAATCATAAGTCATAATAAAAACTGCCACTTGAGCAATAATGGAATACACAGTTTGATCTATACAAAAGAGACTAAGATCTCTGGGGTCTGTCTGTGGGGTCTAATTGCCTTTAGTGTACATTCAAGAACTAGTTAATAGCCAAACTAAGACTCATGATTACAAACATAAAGGGAAAACCAAAGGAAAAATAATTAGTAAGGTTGCTACCAATAGTGATGGGATTGATGTCTACTGGACAACCGTTAACTTAGGCAACTGAGATAAGGAATAGAATTTCTCACTTCAAAGGACTCTGAAACCTTTAGTCACACACACCTTCTTAATCATCTTTCAAGATTAAAATCCCTGTCACCTTCTTTGCAAAATCTTATCCTCCCCCACTCCTCCAACCCGGGTAAAGTAATTTGCTCCCTCTGCCATGTTCCTAGGTTATGTCATAATAATTATAAAATCACATGTACCCACGGCACACTGTGTGGTTATTATCTCATTGTTTCCCTATTTCCTTGAAAAAAAAAAATGAGGTCTGGAAGGTAAGACACACACATTTTTACATCTCTAGCACTCAACAAGTGCTTATTTTATAATAAAAGTGAATGAAGTGAAGTTCATGTCTATTAGGTGTTATAAGAATTCTAGAAAAATTAAATATAAAGTAGAAGGCCACAAATTAAAGATAAGATCTACAAGAGTAATCTCTAAGAGGAATAACACCAAGAAATAACAGAAGAGCAGGAGTAAAGGAAAAAGACAGGCTCACTAATCAAAACTGAGACGTAGGAGTGTCCCAGTGACGTCACTGAGGCCTGAAAAGATATTCACTGCTGAATTCTGCCAAACATTTAAAGAAGAGTGAATTCCAATTCTTTTCAAGCTATTCAAAACAATTGAAAGGGAGGGAATCCTTCAGAACTCTTTCTATGAGGCCAGCATCACCTTAATTCCTAAACCTTAAAAGATGCAACTCCTATGAACATAGCTGGAAAAATCCTCAACCAAATACTAAGTAATTTAATCCAATAACACATCAGAAAGATCATTCACCTGGATCAAGTGGGATTTATCTCTGGTACAGGGATGGTTCAATATTTGTAAATCAATCAGTGTGATGCATCACCTTAACAAACTGAAACACCAAAGTCATGTGATTATCTCAATAGATGCAAAGAAAGCATTTGATAAAATGTAACAGATTTCATGATGAAAACCTTAAGAAAAGCAGGTATAGAAGTAACATTACTAATACAAGGCAGTTTACGACAAACCCACAGCCAGCATATTATAGAGTGGGGAAAAGTTGGAAGCATTCTCACTAAGATCCAGAACCAGACAAGGATGTCGACTCTTACCATACTCAGTTGCAAATATATATTAGATATGTGATAACCTTGTACCACTTGTTACCATCATAACAAGTCACTATTATGTATTTCATGATTTACTGCAATTGCTTCCTAGTTTCTGTGCATAATTTCATTTTTGCCGGCATTCTTCTCCTCTTTTCCTCCCACCAACCAATTGTAATCATATATACTTAGTATAGCTGTCCAGGGTCTTCGTCTTGCAGTGGAAAACCATAGGTGAAATTGATGCCTAAGGCAAATTCTGATGCAGACCACATTTGTTTGGAAAACGTAGCTTTAGAGAAAAAGGTTGCAAAATTTTATGTGGTGGTATTTTTGCCTGAAACTCCAAAGCACATTAGAAAGCTAAGCTCATTGAAGAAATGCATGGTCTTCCTGTGGATATGAAAGGGAAGAGAGACAAGGATATGGCCATGTGAACTTCATATAATGTCTTACTGCTTCTGAGTCTAACTTGTTGAGGATAAATTTGAAAATCACACATCCCCACTAAACTTTTCAGTGGAATAACAGAACAACAAAATTGCACACTACTGATGTCAGGACAAGTAGAACTTCTCAATTAAATAAAAGGACCAATG
The DNA here is from genome assembly GCF_051225735.1 of Oryctolagus cuniculus. NCBI lineage: Eukaryota > Metazoa > Chordata > Mammalia > Lagomorpha > Leporidae > Oryctolagus > Oryctolagus cuniculus. Next base: position 15,216,881 of record NC_142880.1, read on the forward strand.
GCAAAGATCAGTTCTAAGGCTCTGGCCATCATATTATTGTTCCAGCCAATATCAAAGTGGGTAGAGGACGGGGTAAGAAAAAGGATGTGGTTAATGATATCTGTGTCTTACTAAAAGTGAATTGATAAGATGCCTATTACACCTCTGAGGAAATCTGTGATAAAGAAGCTCTGGTTTTCAAAAAACATTTTGACTGCTTGAAACTTAAAACAACACTTATGCTCTCAAATATCAATTTTATTTTGTTTTATTTAATTTGCTTGATTTTTGGATGGTAACCATTGTAACTGGAGTGAAGCGATGCTGCATTGTGTTTTTTATTTGCATTTTCCTGATTATTAGTGATCCTGAGCATTTTTTCATGTGTCTGTTGGCCATTAGTTTTCATCCTTTGAAAAATGCCTGTTCAACTGGATTGTTTGTTTTATTGTTCATGAATTTCATGAACTCTTCATATATTCTGGATATCAATCCTTTATCAGGCACATGGTTTGCAAATATTTTGTACCATTCTTTCTGTTGATCTTTCTACTTTTTCCTCATTGAACTCTTTATTTAGTTGAGCACCAAGCCTTTTACTATAAAGTAAATTTAAGATGTTAGTGCAAAAATTAAAAGAACAAAGGAAAGAAAGAAGGAAAGGAAGAAAATTAAGAGGGAGAGAGGGAAGAAAGTATCATTAAGTATCATTATATTCTTAGAATTGTATCTATGAGTGACATGAAATCTGTTCTTTTTATATTAATAAAAATATAAATTTAAAATATTAATATTCAAAGAGATTTATAACAGTTTTCAAAATGTGAAAAAAATGCTTTCCAGCACATTCTTGACTGTATTTGTCTGTCATCAAACTAATAGTAACACTGAAAATTAATCTGGGTATTAATTTCACTTATATTTGTAAAATAAAATATCAGGTAAAATACTTAGAAAGTTGAAAAAAGTAGGAAAATGTGGACATAATTTGGTTAATCTCAATTTAATCCTTAAAATCCACAGATCTTTCAGCATAAAATTTTTATGATATATATGTGTGTGTATGTGTGCATAAATTTATTTAGCTTATGAAATATAGATGGAATTTATTTCATTTATGGAGTAATATCTATGAAATACCATGCAAGCAAATTCTACTTCTAACAACATTAAAATAACTGGAACTAAACTCTCCCTGGTGTGGTAAACAACCATAAAATTGGGATAAAATGTACCAGGCAACTGTTTTCAGGCATTGGACAGTGGGCAATGCAGACTGAAATTCCTAAGAATTTCCTTAAGAAGAGGCAAATTCATGAGGGACACACCATAGCCATTCTAGATTTCTACAGAACAATGTAAGTCGAGCAGAGATTGTATACAAGCTGATCACTGATACAGGGCAAATACAGATGGCAGAAGTTAAGTAGTGCTAGAATTCCCCTGGACAAGGCTAGTGCTGATGCATAGTGAGCTAATCCTCCTCCTCTGGCGCCAGTATCCCATATGGACACGGCTGCTCCACTTCTGATCCAGCTCTCTGCTATGGCCTGGTGAAAACAGTGGAGGATGGCCCAAGTGCTTGGAACCCTGCACCCACTTGGGAGACTCAGAAGATCCTAACTCTTGGCTTCAGATTTGCCCAGCTCTGGCCATTGTGGCCATTTGGGAAGTGAACCAGGGATGGAAGATCCTTCTCTCTGTCTCTCCCTGTATCTTCTGTAACCCTACCTCTCAAATAAATAAATAAAATATTTTTAAAAATCCCCCTTGTCAGGAAGGAGAAACCAGAAAGATTCTTAATTTAGAATATAAGGACCACAATAGTAGTCATGTACACTAGATTAGCCTCCAAAAGCCAAAATTCAATGCTCAACAAAATCATCCATGGGGACAGAATTTGTAAGTAGAATTTCACCAACAGAGGAGGTTGGAAAGATATTGGGTGCTCTAGACTCATGCTAACTTGGATCTCTGTTCAAGGTTTCAACCAAAAAATAAACAACAAAATAACACTCTTTGGAGGAATCATTGAATGTGAAATTCAAAAAGTTAAATAGGAAAATATAATGTCTAGTTATAAAAATTAGCAGCAGAAACTAACTCCAAGATAGTTCAGATATCAAATTTCGTAGTTAATGACTTTAAAGTAACCATCATGTAAAATATGTAATAATTTGTGTGGGGGGTCTTCAAAATGTTCTTGGGTTTTGTGTACTATGAAAATGTTATGGATGAATTTCAATTTTTCTCACCAAAAACACTTATCTTATAATTCTATTTTCCATAAATCATTTGAAAATTTATTTTTTCTTTTTTCTTTTTCTTTTTTGCCAGGCATAGTTAGACAGTGAGAGAGAGAGGCAGAGAGAGAGTTATAGACAGTGAGAGAGAGACAGAGAGAAAAGTCTTCCTTACATTGGTTCATTCCCCTAATGGCCGCTATGGCTGGCGCTGCGCCAATCCAAAGCCAAGAGCAAGTCTCCCATGCAGGTGCAGGGACCCAAGCACTTGGACCATCCTCCTCTGCCCTCCCAGGCCACAGCAGAGAGCTGGACTGGAAGAGGAGCAACCGGGACTAGTACCCAGCGCCCCAACCGGGACTAGAACCCAGGGTGCCAGCACAACAGGCAGAGGGTTAGCCAAGTGAGCCACAGCGCCAGCCTGAAAAACTCTTATGTAATATTATACAGTACTATATAATTAAAGAAAATTAATACTGATGAGTGAACAGGTAGGGAACCTCAGATGAGAAATAGAAATAGTTTTTTTTTTTTTAAATCAGATTAGAAATTCTAGAATGAAAAAGTACAAAAAAAGAAGTGAAAAAATTGAATTGATTTGCATAACACTAGTTTTAAAATGACACACAAAAGGGGTCATTGAACTCAAAGGTAAACACATAATTATGAAATGTTGATTGATGCTATGCTTAATATATCATTACTCTAGTTCCATCTCATAGTCTGTATTGCTTAGTGGTTTCCTAAATATTCTTGCCAATTCATCTTCATGTGATCTTAATATCATTGTGACTAGCTACAAAAAGTTGATATTTATTTTCATATTGCATTAAGATAGCAAGCTAATTTGCCAAATAGATTTCCCAGGATGTTTCTTTGGAGAAATACATTCCTGAGTTCTTGCGTGGTTAAAAATGGTTTTCTATGGTCTCAATAATGAAGGGGCCATTAAATAAAATCCTTAAATCTTTGCTTGAGCTTCATTTCTTCTCCCACCTGATCTTCTTCCTCTGCCACTTCCATGTCCTTGTCTTTCTCCTTCTGTGTCCTCCTCCTCCTGTACTTCCTTCAATGGTGATTTATCGTTATCTTGATTTGTATTTTGCTTTTGAGAAGGATGATGGCAGTCTAATTTTGGTACTTGCAAATTATTTTTTTTTTGTTTTTGTACAGAAGCCTTGCAGACTTTCTCCTATTTATTTAAAATCACAGAGATTTACCAGAACATAACCCAGAGTTGAAAACTGTGTGTCAGTTTTCTCAAGTACTGTGTGTACCTTTTCAATATGCAAAGTTTAATTGCCTGAACATTTTCTTGGATTATACTTTAAACACTTTAAACACCAAATTACTCCTCTTATTAGGATCTTATTTTCAACTACTTCCTCTTGGTGGTTTCTTATTTTTTTTCTTCATTTAATTGTCATTTTCCTGGTTGTTTTCCTTCTAAGCTCATTATTAATTTTTTTTTGGTTGATATTACTTCATCATTGGGACCCATATAATTACTTTTCATTTCTTATATAATTTTGTCTTTGTTATTCCCACCTGAGTTCATTAATTAATATTTTATTTTATTTTTAAAAGATTCATAAATGTACTTTCTGAAAGAGTAGTGACATAGGTAAGGGAGAGGAGGAAGGGAGGGGGAGAGAATTCCATCTTTTAATTCACTCCCCAAATTTCCACAAAGTCTGGTTGTTGTCCAGGCCAAAACCAGGAGCCAGGAACTCCATCCAAGTCTCCCACATGGGTGGCCCGGGCCCAAGTTCTTGGACCATCCTCCACTCTTTCCCAGCCACATTAGCAGGATGCTGGATTGGAAGCAGAGAAGCTAGGACTTGAACTGGTGCCATGATCTGGGATGCAGGTTATCAGGCAGCAGCTTAGCTCACTGCACCACATACCAGCCCATTCATTAACATTTTCTTTCTTTCAGTTTTCTTTTTTGTTATTTTGGATTTTGCTTTTGTTTTTAACATTTAAATTTCTGAATCAAAGTAGTTTGGTTTTTCTGTAATCTAATCTTGCTTGATGTGTTAGAGACTTTAAATATTTGCAACATTGTTTCTACTTGAAGAGAGTTTCACACCAACTGCATCAAATATACTAATCGATTTAGCCCAGACAGCCTTAGCATTGGTCAGTAGAATCAATAACCCCCTGCCATGAATCTTCCCCAACAATATTTAATAGACCTATGAGGATGGATGTCTATGTGTAGCATCCTTCAGGACACAGTGAAAGCTAAAAAGGATCCTTTGATGCTCACTTTATTTGGAGAGAGAATGTGCATTATATGTCCACTATGGACCTAATCATGTGCTCCCAAAATTCATGTGAATTTGACTGTATTTGAAAGCAAGGTTTTAATAAGTAATAAAGTTCAGATGAGGTCTCAATGGTGAAGCCCTAATTTAATAGAATCAGCAGGAAAAGAGAGAATTCTCCCTCCCTCTCTCTCTCTCTCTCTCTCACACACACACACACACACACACACACACACACACACCCTCTCTTATCCCCCTCCCTCCAACTCTGCATGCACCCATTTGGGAAAGGCCAATGGAATACACAGAAATCAGAAAAGACACCCTCAACAAGAACCAGATTGGCTGTCTCCTTGATCTTGGATCTCCTTTGATTTCCTAGTACTCAGAGCTATAAAAGATAAATTTCTATTGATTAAAAGTCACCCAGTCTATGCCATTTTTATGGCAAAAAGTGGTTAATTTTTTTCTCATTGGATCAAATTAGGCATCTTGAAATATCCTGAGCCAGCTAAGTATGTAGTGGAGAACCCTTCTACACATTCTTTCTCTCTCCCATGAGAATATAGACTTTGTCATTTGCATCACTCATAGTAGGTGCCTTTAGCTAACTTTCAAGATTACATAGTCACAGTAACAAGTCAAATGTTATTTAGAGAAGAATAAATTAAAAGCTAATTCTTTTGAGAGGCCAGCACTGTAACATAGTGGGTAAAGCCACTGCCTGCAGTGCCGACATCCTGTATGGGCACCAGTTCAAGTCTCGGTCACTCCACTTCCCACCCAGCTCTCTGCTATGGCCTGGGAAAGCAGTAGAAGAAGGGCCAAGTGCTTGGGCCTCTTCATCTAGAAGAAGATCCTGGCTTCTGGCTTCAAATTGGCCCAGTGGTTGGAAGACTCCCCCCCACCACTGCTTCTTTGTAACTCTGCCTTTCAAATAAATAAATAAATCTTTAAAAAAAATCTTTTTTACTCTCACCTTACCTAAGCTGCCCTTGTGAAATACACTGAATATTTCTTTCAATGAAAAGATATAGACTCTTCAGTTACTTTCTTCAATTTCTCTTATTTTAACTCTTTGTATTATTTTTCCCTTATTGAACACTGTCCACATTAAAAACCATTAGCTAGTCCCCTATATACAAATAGTTTTATAATGTATAATATCTTTAGCTCAACATTCATCACTAAAATGAATTTTGCTTACAACATTTAAAAAATTTTAAAATCAGTATTTCAATGGTTTTACTAATTGATGTTTCTGTGATGAAGAGGATCCACTTATTATAGTCCTTTGTTAATTTCTGTTCACTCTGTATTGTCACATATGGTCAAATTTTTCCTCAATTTAATAATATCAGTTGTGAGTCAGGTCTCACTTGGCTAATCCTCTGCCTATAGCGCTGGCACCCTGGGTTCTAGTCCTGGTTGGGGCGCCAGATTCTGTCCTGGTTGCTCCTCTTCCAGTCCAGCTCTCTGCTGTGGCCCTGGAGCGCAGTGGATGATGGCCCAAGTGCTTGGGCCCTGCACCTGCATGGGAGACTGGGAGGGGGCACTTGGCTCCTGGCTTCGGATCGGCACAGTGTGCCGGCCATGGTGGCCATTTTGGGGAGTGAACCAACAGAAAAGGAAGAGCTTTCTCTCTGTCTCTCTCTCTCACTGTCAAATAAAAACAAATAAATAAATAAATAAATAAATAACAAGATATTGTCATAAGAGCAAGTTAGATCAATTTAAACCTGATTTATCTGATCTATCTAGCAGTTGCCGAAACAGCAAGTTTTCTAACATCGCATAATACAATATTTATAGAAAATCAGTGCTTTAAAATACTACCTTATTCCAAATTATCCAGCCTATTAAAATTACTATTAGCATGGAAGCCTTAATGATGAAAATCAATTTACATTATTTATGAAAATGTCTCTATTATATATGATACACAAAAATGATAAAATTATACATCATATATGTGTTGTGTATACATGCATATTCATACACACACAGTGACATGCTAAGCTTTGATGGATGCATGTGATATATTGGGAAATCAATATATAATCAATTGATTGTATCAGTTAGACTGAAAAATTTATTACCTTTTCTAAGTGTTTCTTGTCCTAAACATCACACAAATTGACACTATTTATGCTTAGTGGACTTGGTGTCTAAAGGCTCTAATTAGTCACTCACATAATCTTTATAACTAGGTCATTAGTTCAAAACCAGTTTAGCATGATGCTGCTGGAATCGTTACTGATTTTGAAAGTTATTCAATGTTCTCTTACACATTTGAAATTGGATGTTTTAGTTTCATTTTAAGCTACATTTCTCAAGGATACTGCTTTATTTTTCCATAATCATCCTCATCTAGTTCTATATTTCTCATATAAATAGCTAGACAGAGAATCAAAATTTTATAATAAACCTGTTTAGTAATAAAACATTCTGATTCTTTCCTTTAAAAAAAATTATTTGACAGAAGACTGGAGATGAACCTACTTCATTCTGCAGATTGGAGACAGGAATGCAAGCAAGCACGGATGTAGGGTGCTGGTTGTTAGTTCTTTCCGAGTGGGAGGAACTATTTTCATGAGAGCTGTTTTGAGAATCTAGGCATATATAAAGAAACTTTGATTGGAGGTGACAAAATGCAGATGAGCTGGAAAGAGAACCACTCAATTTCCCATATATATCATAACTTGTGTACCTTAAAGAGTGTTTAATTTATTGTAAACAGCATTGATTTTTCTTTTTCCATGAAGAAGATGGCTTTGAAGTAGAAAAAAAGGGAGAATTGTGCATGTACAGTCAAAGGCGCTGAAGGATGACCCACTAAGGGGAGAATGGAGAAGACCCAATACAGAAAAACTGGAAAAACTGGGCTCTCGTGCACAAGTAACACTTGCAATGAATGGATTTCTCCAGCTCCACACATGTTCGCATTTCACGAGAAGACAGCCAACTTAGCAACCTACAAACCTGTGGGTACCTACAATACACCAGTGGTGCAACAAGTCGTATTTGGGGGGCTGGCATTGTGGTACAGTGGATTAAGCCACTGCCTGAGATACTGGAATCCTATATGAGCACTGGTTTGAGTCCTTGCTATTCTGCTTCTCACCCAGCTTGCTGCTAATGTTCCTGGGAAAATAGCAGAGTATTTTTTCAAGTATCTGGACCCCTGTCACCCATATGGGAGACCCAGAAGGAGTTTTGGGCTCCTGGCTTTGGTCTAGACCAGCCCGGGAAATTGTGGTCATTTGAAGACTGAACAGCATATGAAAGATCTCTCTTTCTCTCTCTCTCTCCCTCCCTTTGTCACTCTGTTTTTCAAATAAATGAATAAATAAATAAATCCTTTTTATTTCATTTTTTCTTAAATAGAAAATGTACCAGTCAACAGAGCAACAAAGGGAACTATTTATCAGGTCAATTTATAGAAAATATAAACATACTAGGAATAAAATAATTTTTATCAAATGTGAACTAACACGTGTGTTTAAAATCACAACATTTTAATAACAGAACAAGAAGGAAACAATCATCTGTGGCTACCTTTGTGAACAAAGAAAAGGCTAGTTTTGTTTTTCTCATTTTAACTTGCTGGGTTGTCTGGTAAACCTGTTTTATACTTGTAAATTAGATCCAATCTAAAAGTGTCTGTGAGATTGGAATTCAGCAGACTTCAAACTTCTGTGGTTTTATAAATATGAGATTTGCTATGTGCAATAGAGAACTTGTTGCTTAAACTTTATTCTTTTTTAAATTAACTTCCTGTTTGCAGACTGGTGGGAAAAATTATTCTGGTAGGTGTTTGAACAGCTTGAGATCTGTTGACCTGGGGACCGTTTTCCAATGATCTAAGCACTTGGCATAGAGTTTAAACATTTCATGAGGTTGATAGCTAACATCCTTTTTAGTTGTCCAATTTTATATCCCCATTTCTTTCTAAGCTGTTAACATAACACAGATTTTAAAGGCCTATTTGTTTTTTCAAATACAATGATTTTTGAAAATGACTCTGTAAATTTATTTTGGCATTACCACTCCCCAAAAAGTCTACTGAATCTGTAAACTTCTGTCCAAAGAATGATTAATTTTAAAGAAGAGTAAGTGTAGTAAGTGCAAAATAAAAGGTTTATTTAAGACTTTTAATGTGAAGATTCAAACTATTATCTTTCCTGCACATAGTGGGATTGTTATAAAGGAAAATATATTTTTTTATTCTATCTACAGTCATTTTTAAGGTATATATGATGAGCAAAGTATGTGAAGATATAAATATATATTTAAAATGTAGTGGTGTACAACAATCACTATAATAGTACATAAAACAATGCCATAAAAATGAAGAAAACATCATTCAACATATTGAGTATTCTATTTTCAAAGTCTGGCCCATTAAGTTAGAACCAATTTCGAGATATATGCTCATATTTGCATGAAAATAAATATTTTACATTCCTGTGATAGCTTGGTGAATATTTTACAATGGATGTAGCCCTGGCTCTGAGAAGAAAGGGGTGCAGGCAACGACCTGCTAAATTATGTGAAGTCAAGTACTTTGGAGAATCAAAAGCAGATCTTTCCTGAGGATGCATCTAGCTAATCTGTGTTCTCTGTTCTCGCCAGGGATCTGCGGGACAGTGGAGCAAACCCATGCAGCTGCTCCGCAGGCCAACTGTGGTCAACACTGCCCTCCCTAACTCCCTGGGGCGCACTTCCACTGCTGACACCCTGGCATGTCTCCCTCTCCCTCGAAGCTGAGCACACTCTGGGCAGAAGGGATGCCACGTATCCTGCGAGTGCAGCAACCTTCCCCCTTCTCAATGCTGCTTGTCTCCTGGCGCTATTTCAGAGATGTCTATTACCTTTTTAATTAAAGTCAAAGCACTAAAGAGAAGGAAAATGTAGTTGTGATTTTGTCTAAGTTGCCTGGACTCAGACTGCTGGGCAAGGACTTACTTCCCCTGGAACTTTTGTCCCCAAGGAGTGGCGCATGAACTTGCATAGGGGCTGGCACATTTTTCCTGCAAAGGACGCTGGAGTAAGTGTTGTAGGCTTTGAGTAAGTGTTTGTAGACTTAAGTCCCAGCCACTCAACTCTGCCTCTGTGCTGTGAGAGCAGCCACAGACTTGTGACAAGTGTGCTGTCTTCTAATAAAGCTATCTATAAACACTGACATTACAATTCTACAGATCACAAAATATTCTCTTTATTAACTACTTAAAATACAAAACTGATTCTTAGCTATGGGCAAACAAAAATTGGTGACTGGATAGATATTATCATGGGCTACAGTCTGACCACCCATGAGTACAATGCAGTAGCATATAGTGATGGAAAATGAGAAAAATCTTTTTTAACATCGATCTTTACTCTTTTTGTTCGGTATTTAGCTCCAGTTGGATTTGCTTCTGCTAATTAACTCCTAAAAAGTGTCACAATCCTGGCTTTAATCTCAGATCAAGAGAATCCCAACTCACTGAAGCAATTAGTATTAAGTTGCAGTAGAAAAACGTAAAACTCACCTGGAAGACTCAGTTCTATTAGGCTAACCCATTATGAAGGGATTGCAAGGTGTGTATGGGATATGCATATCACGAAAAAAACTATGCATGAATTTCAAATTTTTGCACCAACAAACTCATCTTTTTAACTCCATTTTCCACAAACTTTTGAGATATTAAAGTCATTATCGTGCATGAATTTAATTTTAAAAATTAAATGAAGGCATTTTCTAAAAATTGCCTAAATTTAGGAGAAACCTGGCCTCTTTCCCAACAATGGAATAGCATGATTTTGTTAAGTTGAGAATTTCATTATGTGGCCACTTTCAGTGGTTAACATTTTTCTAGCGAGCCTTCCAGACTGCGTTTCACATCAGGATCATTTATCACTCTGCATTTACATTTGAGAGTCTTCTTGCCATATCAGTTATGATTCCTAAGACACTATTGCCAAGTATTAGAAATGATAGCCCTGGCTGGAAACAAAGGGAGGAGATAGTGTGAAGCTGAGAAGCCAGGAAGTTGCTGCTGTGTGCCTGCCACTTGCTGAATAAATCAAATGTGAGTTCTCAGGAACATGCTCTAAGTGTTCTTGTAATAGAACTATTTCCAGCCAACTTCCATAAAGAGAAAGGAGAGAAGTGGATTGGTCAAGTAACTTACAAAGTCATCCACAGTTTGTCAATGACTGCAACTTGCTTTGCAAACTCAATATTTTTGTAGAGTTATATCCTTTTAATTTCCTTAAACTTTTCTTGACATGTGAAAGGGATGACTGTTGCTCCCCGTCTTCGTGGAGGAATGACACAGGACCCTGAGCTGTTCTTTTGTCTGCTCGGCCCTCCCCGGGTTTGCTGCTGGTTCTTCCCGGGTTGGCTACCCTCCCTTCCACCTCCGTGGAAGGGCGGTTCCCCCTGCCACTTTCCCCACTTCCGCGGGGGAGTGGCACACCGCCGGCCGGCTCTCTCGAGGGCTGCTCAGATGTTCCTTAGGTGTTCCTGGTGCATGTTGTCTCTCTCCTCCTTTATAGTCCTCTTCCACCAATCCCAACTCTGCTACCCACATGCCGAGTACGCTGCTCTCCTCCAATCAGGAAGAGCTCCTGCAGCTTATTGGTTGAACTGGAGGCAGCTGTGTAGAAGCTGTTTACTCCTCTCCCAGCGCCATACCGTGGGAGAGCAGATGCATAGAATAAGTCTTAATTCCAGTAACTTAGTCTAGTCTGAGTTGCTCCCCACAGATGACAAGATTTTACCTTTGGTTGCTGATCTTAATTTCTTACATTTCTCCTTTTTCTATCTTCTTTGAATTAATTTGAGGCTATATGGATTTTTTTCTTTATTTTTTTCATTCATCTGATAAGCAGATCCACCGATTCACTCCTGCACATGCCACTAATGGCAGGGCTGAGCAAGCTGAAGTCAGCAGACAGGGTTCAAGTCCACCTGTGTGGCAAGGGCCCTGGTACTTGAGATATTACCTGCTGCCTTCCAGGGCATACGTTAGTAGGAAGCTGGAATGGGAAGCAGATCTGGGACTCAATCCAAGCACTCTGATATGACATGCTGGTGTCCTAAGCAGCACCTTAATTGCTGTACTAAATACCTGCCCAGAGATTTCTTTTTGTTGTATATTATGATTTACAATATTGCAGTTCTAGATTTCAATTATTATAATTGAAGAAAATACTTGCTCAGGTCAAACAAGTTTAACTTTAAAAATAACAAATAATAGTTTCAAAATTGTTCCACATTCATGTTTCTTTTGAGTTTTAAAAGCCAAATTTCATATTTTTATAAAACACAAACCAACTCATCTTTGATTTGCTGCATCCTCTACGGATACTTAACGAGGGGCCAGGAAGGAAAGGATCCAACCTGTCTTTATGACTGTGGAAGGAAAAGAGAACAGAATTGATGTCTCCACCCTCTTCCTTTCAGGAAACAGACCTTGAGAACTACAGACATCTCACTGCTTCAACAGAAATGAAACTGTCAGGATATATGCTATGCTTGCTACACGGTTCTCTCTGTGTCTGCAGTTTTGTGCGTTTAGTAATAGAATAAAGTATTTAAACAAAGAGGCCTGGGATCAATAATAAACATTCTCAGTTCACTACCAAGTATTTCAAGATCACTCTGAGGGGTTCTAGACCTGGTCCTCAGAGATGCCAGCAGCCGACTTAAAGACACTGCAGCAGACAGGAAGGGGGCAAAGTGAAGGCAGTGCGCGAAACACACTGCATGGCTTATTTTCAACCTACCAGATGAGGGATTAAGATGCGTATCATAAGAGAAACAACAAAACCTACCATTTTTCATGAATTATGGAATTGTTGATACTCTTTTGTTAAGAAATGGATGAAGTGATCATTAAACAGGAAATTGAATATAATAGAGATATTTATTATGGTTAAGCTAAATAAGATTTAAGTCTCTAAATTCAAGTTATCCATAGTGAAATCTCTATGTGAATAGAACAAGACTCATTCTATATGTTCTAGATATGTGTCAAATAAGAAGGAAAAAGTGAAACTGATAACAACCAACTTTTATGATCTTTCCAAGCATAGCATGCTATATGCATCTCCCATCAGATCAGCGCAGTGCGCTGGCCGTGGCGGCCATTGGAGGGTGAATCAACGGCAAAGGAAGACCTTTCTCTCTGTCTCTCTCTCTCACTGTCCACTCTGCCTGTCAAAAAATAAAAAAAAGGATTTTAATAAATAAATAAATAAATAAGCACCAAACAAAAGAAAAAGCAAGTAATAGGTACAAAAGCATTATCTAAGTGGATATTAAAAGAACCTATAAATAATAATCAATTGCAATGATTGTTTAACTATAGTTTTATATTATATGCATTAATTTAATGTAAATAATTTACATATTATATGACTTAAAATCAAGATCAAAATAAAAAACATATTGAATACAAAAGTATTGAGAATATATGGAGGGACTGAAGTGTGTTTTGTAAAGCAGGAAGAGCAAAATTGAATAAGTATTTGTCGCTCCCCCTCTTCGTGGAGGAACGACACAGGACCCTGCCTAGGCTTCATATCCGAGTCACGGCACCATTATGTCGCTCCCCCTCTTCGTGGAGGAACGACACAGGACCCTGCGCTGTTCTTTCGTTTGCTCGGCCCTCCCCGGGTTTGCTGCTGGTTCTTCCCGGGTTGGCTACTATCCCTTCCACCTCCGTGGAAGGGCAGTTCCCCCTGGCCACATTCCCCACTTCCGCAGGGGAGCGGCACACCGCCGGCCGGCTTTCTCGGGGGCTGCACAGGTGTTCCTTCAGCTAGATGTTCCCCTTAGATGTTCCCTGGTGCATGCCGTCTTTCTCCTCCTTTATAGTCCTCCTCCGCCAATCCTAACTCGGCTGCCCACACGCCGAGTACGCTGCTCTCCAATCAGGAGCAAGTCCTACAGTTTATTGGTTGAACTGGAGGCAGCTGTGCGGAAGCTGTTTACTCCTCTCCCAGCGCCATATTGTGGGAGAGCAGATGCATAGAATAAGTCTTAATTCCAGTAACTCAGTCCAGTCCGGGCTGCTCCCCACAAGTATTCTACTTAAGCTAGTTTTATTTTAATGCGTAAACATATTATTTTTGATAAAATCGTTATTTAATAGGTGGCTATCAAACGATTTCAAAGATCAAAATGAGTTACAATAGAGTATAGCATTATATCAGCAGTTTTCCGTGCTGTGCATCATCTTGATTTAGTACATCTGATGCTTCAGCAACGCTGGAGTGGCCTTTCTTGGTAACCACAGCAGCACAGAAATGTAATGGCGTGTGTTCCCTATCATTTCCTGCATTATATGTGTGGGTTGTGGTTGTTACTTCAGTTCCCATGACTATTGAGTGAGGAAGTTGGGTATAATTCCTGGCAGCATAGTAGTTTATTCATTACATTAAAGAGCAGATCACATTTCAAAACGTTTTTCTGAGATCATTACAAAAATAAAAAACAAATGCCAGGGTTATCATCTCTCATTACCAATTGCCCAGCAAATGTTTAAAAAAAAAGGAAAAGAAAAAAAGAAGAAATACGCACACACACACACACACACACCCCACAGGAAGCAATAATTTCTATGACAAATTGTTGGGCTGTTTACTTAGAGTGCTAAGTAATATATTTTTGATCAAAGATAAACAGTTTAAAAAGTTTCATTTGTATTCCTGTGAGGGGGAAAGGAAATTGCTATTCCCAGAAGGCCGATGTACCTTGTAAAATAATCTGTCTTCAAACCCAGAATGAAAGGGAGCCCAAAACAGCTCTGTTACTTGAGGAGACCCTGGAGATGCTGTTCATTACACAATTTGCTACAGCGGTTTGCAGATGTCTCATTTTGTGGGTCAGATTGTTCATTTGAATTTGGGGTTTCTAAATTATGTTGCATGGCATTGGCTAGAAACTTCTTTGCTGATTTCTGTTACCATTTCTAAGTAAACAGAACAAATGACTATTTTGAATAAATAGACATATGGCACCTCTCCATGTCTTAAAACTGCCACTGCTGAAAAGAACTTCTACACTCTGGATCTGAAACAAGACACTTAGTAGAAAATGGCCCTTTTATATAGTGCACCCAACTATAACATAGGAAGGCTGGACTTGTAACCACTTTGCAGGCAAAGTACCCAAGAGTTCACGGTGAGCTGATCAGCAAAATGCCAGCTCTAAGCTGCAATGAGGCGGTGATTTCAAATGACCCATTTTGGCACATTTTCTTTTAAAGATGTAATCCTGAAGCACATACATAGTCTTTGCTAAAGCTAATAAAACTTCCTTATAAACTAAGAAGTCCTACTCAGAAAACACTTTATTCATAGATGCGTTCAAAAGTTAAGTTTCTGGTTTCAACTGAAGTCATATTCAGGCAGTCAGGAATCTAATAAGGAAATTCCCCCTTTCTTTCTCTCTTAATTTGGGGGAAAATGTCATCATGCCTTGGGAAGTATTAGAATATTTTTGTAATCATCTGCAGTGCTCATTAGTCTTCTTATTATATCAGAAGTACTTGTATTTGTTGAAGCAGCTGAGATAAAAGAAATTTGAAAGTGAAATCGTTACACATTTGAGTTGGTGCCTTTTTCAAACAGGAAGCCTGCTGTATTACACTTAATGAGCTGGTGCCCCAGATAGAGAAATGGGATTCACATTTCTTAACCTCTTTTGAACTCTGACTTAAAACTATGGTGTGAATTTATAATACAAGAAATCCAAAAAGATCAATACTCATTTTTTACTCTGCATTTGGGGCACCTATAGTCAATCTTTACAGACTACTTGGTACTCATATTTGGCAGCTTAAAAAAAAACACTTGCGAAAAATGGAATTAAGAGATAATGCACATTTCCCATGACTTTTTTTAAGATTGATTTATTTATTTGAAAGACAGAGTTACAGAGAGCAGAGGCAAAGAGGAGAGAGAGAGAGAGAGAGAGAAAGAGAGAGAGAGAGAGAAAGTCTTCCACTAGCTGGTTCATTCCCCAAATGGCCATAATGGCCAGGATGGACCAATCCAAAGCCCAGGTCTCCCATGAGGGTGCAGGGGCCCAGGTACTTGAGCCATCGTCTACTGCTTTTCTAGGCAATAGCAGAGAGCTGGATCAGAAGTACAGCAGCCGGTACTCTAACTGGGGCCTATATGATATGCAAGTGATGCCATACGCAGTCACTTTACCCACAACGCCATAGCACCAGTCCCTCCCATGAATTTTTGTACAGCACTTCATAGTTATTAACTATATGTATCTCAGTCATGAGCATCTGCTAATGAGTGGTTACAATTTAAGAAAACATTTATTATATCAAAATTGAATTATTAAGAAAGGCATGTATATAAAAGCATACAGAACTAAATACATACACACACTACTGAGTACAGGTGATTAAAAATGGTAGGCACACCGGGTTCTAGTCCCGGTCGGGGCACCGGATTCTGTCCCGGTTGCCCCTCTTCCAGGCCAGCCCTCTGCTGTGGCCCGGGAGTGCAGTGGAGGATGGCCCAGGTGCTTGGGCCCTGCACCCCATGGGAGACCAGGAAAAGCACCTGGCTCCTGGCTCCTGCCATCGGATCAGCGCGGTGCGCCGGCCGCAGCGCGCCGGCCGCGGCAGCCATTGGAGGGTGAACCAACGGCAAAGGAAGACCTTTCTCTCTGTCTCTCTCTCTCACTGTCCACTCTGCCTGTCAAAAAAAAAAAAAAAAAAAACAAACAAACAAAAAAACAAACAAACAAAAAAAATGGTAGGCCATATCATCATCACTGTCTTGATTTAATATCTTATTATGTTTCACCTTTGGTGGAATGGAGGTATGGCATGCACAGAATCTCTGAATTATTTCTTTCAACTGCATACAAATATACAATTATCTCAATAAAGTGTCAAATTAAAAATTATGTTATACCGTTATTTTTGTATCTTTTTATAGGCTCTATATTTACATAAGGGGTAGTAATTTTGACTTTTTTGTAATAACTTCTCTAGATACATTAATGTAAACTACATAGGAAGAAGATAGATCTTGGATCTAATATGCTAGAAATCAGCTCTATATTTATTTGGAAATTGTGTATGGTAATAAAATACAATGCTAATTTTGAAGGAAGGGGGTGGGTTTTCATAATTGAAAAGAGAAAATATCTCATTCCCAGATACTTTTTTACTGCCTCTAGTGAAGTCACTGTTACAAACCATTGAAAGTTGCCCAGTAGTGTTGATTTTATTTGAAGATAATGCGACCCAGCTTTATAGTCTACTTTGTAAAGGAAACGCATGGGGTAGGGAATGCTTGCACTACAGATTTAAGTTAGAGGAAGACATCAGTCTTAATTAGGATACACTAAAGTGATAGATAGCACTGTGGGGAAAGTACCAGATCAGAAGAAGCAAAAGCATGTATGTTTTAATAGTTTCCTTTTGGCGACCTTAACTATGTTAATTTGCCTTTGATAAATTGTGACAGGGACTAGCAACTTAAATGGTCAACATACTTATTATTTAAGCAACAACATTTTGTAGCGATCATCTGGTTAGGCCAAAGACAACTCTTTTCTGGAAGTTGGTGTCTAATAAGCTCTAATCAGGTCCCTGAGGTCTAGAATGTTTAATATGAACTTCTGGAGTGAGCAGTCGAGATAGTATTCAAGTTCTAGCAGCAGGTTAAACAACAGGCAAATTTTAGGAATTTCAGAGTCACAGGATCCACTTTGACTACATAATAAATTATTATTAACATCACGGAGTGGGTGTTTGGCCTAGTGGTTAAGATATCGCATCCCACAATGGATGGGTTCTCACCTCTGTCCCCAGATTTCAGATTCCTCTTAATGTACCCTGGGAGGCAGCAGGTAGAGGCCCAAGTAGCTGGATTCCTGCCACGCATGAAGGAGACCTGCACTGAGTTCCCAAGCTGCTGACTTCTGTCCCAGCCCTTGCAAGCAGCAATGGCAGTGTCTCCCTCTCCCTCTCCCTCTCCCTCTCCCTCTCCCTCTCCCTCTCCCTCTCCCTCTCCCTGTCTTTCTTTCTTTCTTTCTTTCTTTTTTCTTTCTTCTCCTCTCTCCCCTCAAACAAATAAAGCAATGATTAGCAGAAATTCATGTAATATGCTCAAATAAGCTATGTACTTAAATACTTCTACTTAATTAGAGTGTATGATATCTCTAGGTATTTTGTATTTCATAACTCTATTACCAGCATTATTATGATCAGACAACTCAATCCTCATGCTAAATACAAACTTCTTACATCTAGAGTGACTCTTGTTTCCCTGGTAAATCCACAGGGTAATATTCAACACAGTGCCAGATAACTGAACGAAGGCATTGCCTTTGTGGGTGAGCATTACCATTAGATGATCTCAGCGGTAAAAACTTAGTTTTGGTTTTATCACCTCACAGTGATGAGAACCTTCCCTTAACCTCCTTTGCAGATCCTCAAAGATCAGATCACCAAGGTGGCTACGTTTTCCTACAACAGTCTTGAGCAAAAACAATTACAAACTAGGTAGATATTATGGACTCTTCTTGTGTCTGCAAAATTCTGAAACTGCAAGAGAAATATTGGAGAGGAAAATTATCCAAATATTATTCAATGTCTCATATTCAGATGGTTGGGAGATTTGACATTGCAAGGTTTACAGCTATGAAGAGTGTGAATATTTTCAAAAGTCAAATAAAATTTACATGTTTTTTGTTTTGATCTGTTTCTATTTTTTTAAAGAATTTTCAAGAAATTTCATTGAAATTGCTGATTTGAAGCAAGGTAAGAGACAAGAAAAAAGAGGACTACACTATTTTTCTCTTTTGAAAATAAATGTATATTTAGCATCCCTTGATTGGTTAATTACTTTGATATTTTGAAAAAAATCACACACAAAATTTAACCTCCATTGATGATGATCATGTGTATTAAATGCTACTAAAGTATATGAGGATTTTATTTAGATAAGATCTGAGATGAAATAGGAAGGTAAATTCTCAGGAAAAGTGATTTTTCCCTGTCTTGTTATGTATCTGAATGATAGCAGTTAATTATTAAATTCTACCTAAATAAAGGTGAGAAAAGTAAATTCTATAAAATAGATACATGTATTTGTGGATGATGTGCCTTATTACTCATTTTAACCTTCCATCAGCAGAAGACCTAAACACAGACAATAATCATGTTTTATATTTTGCCTACCCCAGTAGAAAAATTTATAATTCTGTATTTATTTGTGTATGATGGTTTCCCTTTAATTTTTGGCAAGGAGGGATGTGGGGTGTCAGAATATGTGTGGAGCTATTAATGAGCTTCTCGCAGGCCTCCTGTTCCCTGAGTTCAGAAAGGCATTCTCACGCCACCTGAGGATCCTCCCACAGCCACAGGCTTTCTCCTGTGCTCAGGCTTTCCTTGATGGTGCCCTACAAGTTTCAGCGTCCGGCTCACCCCTCACTCCTCCTGAATAGACTCTTGGAGAAACAAAACAAAGGAAAGCAAAATCACACTTATTTACCTCTGGATTTCTAAAGCCCAGCGGTAGTAGTGTGCCTGGAACTTCGTGGTAGTAAAGAAAACTATGTTCGAGCCGGCGCCGTGGCTCAATAGGCTAATCCTCCACCTTGCGGCGCTGGCACACCGGGTTCTAGTCCCGGTTGGGGCGCCGGATTCTGTCCCGGTCGCCCCTCTTCCAGGCCAGCTCTCTGCTATGGCCAGGGAGTGCAGTGGAGGATGGCCCAGGTGCTTGGGCCCTGCACCCCATGGGAGACCAGGAAAAGCACCTGGCTCCTGGCTCCTGCCAGGATCAGCGCGGTGCGCCGGCTGCAGCGGCGGCCATTGGAGGGTGAACCAACGGCAAAGGAAGACCTTTCTCTCTCTGTCTCTCTCTCTCACTGTCCACTCTGCCTGTCAAAAAAAAAAAAAAAAAACAACTATGTTCTAGTTCACACTGAATTTGTGTGAGTGAAAAATATCTATCATTGCATAGGTTGTGCTTTGGGTATTCATTTAGCACACGGTGGATTAAATGAACGTTATTTTCTGATGTGCAAATTCCTGGAATCCTCATAAACTTTAAATTCTGCTCATGTACGAACACCTAACTCTATTGCCTAAAAACTACTCATGGAGAAGGTAAAGTGTTATTTTCTCTCCCAAGGCATTGGCATTGATTTTTTAGTAATAACACTATGTATAGACATTTAGCAGAATTTATTGCCATGGTTTGAATTGTTTATCCCCAAAAGATAAAGTTTTTATGTTCAGTACCTGTGAATGTGACCACCTTTGCAAACAGTCTTGGCAGATGACCAAGCTAAAATGAAAATCGTAGGGTGCACCCTAATCCAATTTGTCTGTGTACCTATTTGGGGGGGGGACTTCAGACATGAATAAAGACTCCCACACAGGGAGAATTCTGTGTGAAACAATGTGAAGGCCAATGCTGGGAGACACGTCAATCAGCCGAGGATTGTCAAAAATCACCCTCAGAACTAACTGACCCTCTTAGCACCTCCCTCTGGAACTTCTAATCTCCAGAACAGTGACAGTGAACTTCCACTATTGTAGTAGTTTGTCTCAGCTTCCATGGGAAACTAACACACCTACATACACCATGGCTGATGGTAAATGTTCTCAGAACTGCTTACAGTGTGAGAAATAAATAAATGGAGTGACGAAAAGTGTGAGGAGTTTTGTTGAAAGAATTCTTAGAATTAATCCTCACTGAGAACTTGCAGAGTGATGGGAGAGGTCCAGTTTGGGGTCAAGGTCTTTGCACAAACAGGCATTGGGTTGGGAAGGAGCCCAGATGGGTTTTTATGACTGGCTTGAGCAGAGGTTGGGATAGCATGAAATGAAGGTAGAGGAATGGAGACAGAAGATCCTAAACCTTCTAATCGTATTCTGTTATTCTCTCTTGCTACCCATCGTTTGCTTTTTCCTAATGTGATACCTGCCGGAGAGATCATATGGGCTGAGCCCGCCTGCTTCTAAATTAGCCCACAAGCTTAAAAAAATCTTCCTGGTTTTCTTTCCTGTGAAGGTTTGAGATAAAATAGAAAAAGCAAGCACAGTGATGACAGAAAGACTAAACTCAGATTTTCTATTTTTTAAAAAGGAATTTTTAAAGCGCATATTGTACGTGAAGAGATGTAGCAGGGTACTAATAGTGTAGGTCTTTTAAAAATCAATAATTGGTGTTAGTAATAAGAGCGGTGCTGACAGCCAGCTGTGATAGTGCCCTCATTCCTGCAGCGCAGAAGGGAAAGGAACCAGCCGATGATTACGAACTCCAAGTATTGCTTGCAGTCAAAGCTTCATTAAAAAAATTAGTAAAATGCCCTTTTTTACCTTAAAATATGTGTCCCAGTATTGAAAGAGAATCTATATAAAGAGTTCAGAATAGAGCTGCTGCAGACTGTTCAAATCAAGGGTATTTCCCAGTTGGGCTACCGGCCTACATTGTGGAACTTACTCTTTAGTCAAAGCTCTTCTCCTCCCAATTAAAGAAAAAAGGTTGGGATGCCCACAGGTCTTTGCAGCATGTTTGGGGTGACTTTTTAACCCCTCATTTCACCCTCTGGATAGGACTCTTCTTTATGAAGCCACCTGGTACAGGAGCAGAATTTAGTCTGAGCTACAAATTAGGCTGTTAGCACCTCTTTCACAATGTTAAAAAGTCCATGCAGAAATTCATGTGGGCCCTGACTGGCCTCCTACGTGTGCTGCCTATGAGAATACAGCCACTTATTTTTATTCAAATCAAAGGGAGACATTTTGGGGATGACATAAGTTACTCTAAGGTACAGCAGCAGATTGCATTCCTTATCAGCATATTTCTGCAAGACTGCTCTTCCACGTGAGTTATTGTAACAAGGAAATCTATCTCACCACCGAGTGAGGAATCAGATTTCCTGCTTTGACTTTTTAGCTGCAGCTCACTTGCTCACGACCTTACCAAATCCCTTAAATCTCTGAGAGCCCATTTCTCATTTTCCTCTGTGCTCCCATGGAGCTGATCCAACGGTTTTTAAGGGAGCTCTGAGCTTGGCCAAGCTCTGAAGGGCATGGGGCAAGACAAGAAATGGGCCCTGTGCTCCCTGCTTATTGTCCTGGAAAATAGGTATGATAATATCAGCCTCACCAGGGTCCTATTGCAATTAATGTTTGGAAAATGTTTTGAAATCCCAGAGTTTAAAAAGGCAATGCCCGCTCCAATTATTTTGGCTTCGTATTTCTAAAATACTGTTTGGATTGTTTTAAGCCACCTTTTCAAAACATATGTGATACATAGGCAATTATGACTGCCTGGCAGCAGATACTGATGTGGTGGCTTCGGGGTCTTTTGAAAATTGCCTTAGTACAACATCACTATGACTTGACGCATCAGCTACGTGGGGAAATCCGAGTTCTGTAGACTCACCCCACCCCTTAAATGCAAAAAGATGAACCTCTGGGAAGGGTGCTTGTCTTTGTTGATCGCCAAGGCAGTTTCTGTGCTTCTAGAAGGTGGTGACGTTTGGCTTGGCATCATTTCAGATCTGAGGAGGGAAGCTGAGCCATCACTGGGAAGCAAAGAAGGGGGTGGGGAGAGAACTTCATCTGACATTCTGTTAAGGAAACAGAAAACTTACAAGCAGTGGCCTTACAGAAGTTTCTGTAAAATGTTCTTGTTTCAAGCTTCGATAACATGATAATCTTTATCCATTACTAATATTTGCTGTATGACACCTGAGTTTAAAATTCTGAAGTTAAGGATAAATTCCAAAGTGTTCCTAAACACTGAGTACAAACTGGCATTATTAGAAGTCTTCGAATATATAAACAAGTTATGAAAGTCTTAAATAGTTTTAAATCAAGTTGAGAACAAAATACATTTCTAAAGAGGAATCTATTACTTGAATTTCTTTGGCACTATTTTTTTAACTGCCAATGTTTGCATTTCACTTGGTGCAAAATGTAAAAGAAGAGTTTGCTTTTACGTACAATATATTATATATAACAAGAAATGGATACTTGCTGCTGGTTCAAGGTGAAAGGAATCTTTGAAAATAGGTCTATTAATACTTTTTTACTTAGAACTCTTCAACTACACCACATACCTTTTATAAATCTGGTAATTTAGTGTTCTTTTTTGCTTTGTTTGCAGTTTATTTAATATTTGAAAATACTTCTGTATCAATTAGCAAATTAGCAGTTTATCTGGGTGGAAAAACCCCATCTGAGTTACTGAGTTACAAAGTGAATTGTTCTGCAGCTGCAGAATCAAGTGCCTCAGCTGAGTTAATGCTTTTCATTTCTTTTGCATGTGTCAGCATTAATGGAGGCAAGCTTCTATGAAGCTTTGCGTGTGGAGATGGTGCTGAGCAGACTAGATTCAATTCTGTTAGATTCAATTCTGTTAAATGCTTTTTGCATTTTTTTTTAAAGAACACGGCACAAAAGGAGACTTCAAATCAGGCCGAACTTCAAGCAAAAGTTAATGCTATTCTCTTTTGGGTTCAACCACCCACTTTGCTTAAGGTCACTAGTTGAGGCTAATGCAGCTCAGAAGGGCTGCAGTAAACTTGGCATCTCCTTGATTAGGCTCCCTGCTGATCTAATACACATACTAGCTCACTTGCCAAGTCAAATAACACATTTAGTGAATTGGAAATAAGATTTAAGTGGGCCAGCACAATGCGGCTTGCCCTCTCATCTTTTTACCGAATCCGTCTCTTTGTACCCTAGGCTGTGAAAACTGCTCTTGTTAGAGGACTTAATCTTCATTTTTTTCCTGTAGATTATTTGGAAACAGGTCAATTGAATGTTGGAACTGCTAACTCCTCCCACTAAAGAAAGAACCCGCTTGTGGCATACTGATTGCATCATTTAAATGAAAGGCTCCTATTATTAAACAGAAAATACGATAGTATAAGGGTCTGTTAGAATTAATAAATAGAAATCCTGATATTAAAAGCACCCCTTTAAGCAATGTGTTTCTTTCTTTGTCTTAAAGACACTTTTCTAAAGTGTGCCTGGTATGAGCTGCTGGTGAGAAATAGATGGGATGATCACATCGCTATGTATTCATCTGCTCTGGCTGTTCCGCTGCAGTTAATTCTTAAATACAGTAGGTTACAATAGGGTGACATTTCTACAGTGCCTCTCACAAGAGCAATCTATAGCACGTCACATAATGTTTGACTTTGAACTCCTCAGTTTCTTAGTGACACAAAGAGTCAATTTATGACTTTGTGGTTTGTTTCTCAAAAATGAGTCATTGTATTTGTTGTGGTTTGAAATTTATCATAGATTCACCATAGATTATCAAGATATCCATGCCATAATGATCCGTAACTGTCCTTATGGCTGTGTTAGATGAGCAGGGTTACGATGTGTGTGGACTTTTTATGATCTACTTATCTCTTCTGGTCATATAGATTTATGTGAATCTCTTTTCTAACTAAATCTGAAATCAAGGCTTGCATTCCAAAGAAATAAAATATATCTATGTAAAATTCAAGTGTTTTTCTCTTACAGCTGAAAGTCAGAGAAAAAGGATCCTAATATTCAATAATATGAAATTGTCTTTTTCAGGAAGACAGCCTTTAAATTTGCAAAATGTGTAATAAGATTAACTATCCCAAGTATGTTTGGGGAGAGGATTGTGATACAGGGACTATTTTAAAGGGCATTATTTTATTGCCAAAAATTTACATTTTTGCAACAGTTATTTCTGAGTAGAAAGGATTTATTTAACTAACACCCCCATCCCCTCAACTCTGGCAAGGAGCTTTTCTATGGAACATGACACAGGTTATCCTGTTTACTCTATGTTTGATCATTACATTTTATTCACCAAAATGAATGTCAGCTCTCTGAGCTGCATTAGCGTGTATCAACACTGTGTGTGCAACAACGTCAGAAATAATAATTAATCAATTTATCAATGTAGCCTGGTCTTTGGATTTGTGGTGATCCCCCAGAAGCACTGTGTCAGTTCTAAGGAACTACACAGAGGTGAGGTCATTGCAGTGCTGGCCAGGGACCCACTGCAGGATGCTCTTTCTCATATTTGTTTTTAAGCACTGGAAATGTTAACGTTGTCTTTAATGGGAAAAGTAGGAAAACTGAAAGGATTATAAACTGTGACAGTATTATGAAACATAAAATAGTATGGAAAATGAGAGACTCCACCATAGGCTAGGTTTTGTTGTTTCTATTGGTAAGAACTGAATTGATTTTAATGCCTTCGCTACAGATGGATGGCATCTGACCTCAAGGGAAGATTTTACTGCGGAAAGGCATTTTCCCCTCACTATAGTTTGTCAGTAGAGAAAATAAAAGTGGCACCTTGATGATCCACTGGTTAGGAAATATATTTCTCCAAGATCATGAGCTCCCTTCTGTTTTCTTGTAACTGCATAAAGCAACTTTGGGATATTAGGATGCAGTAACAAATGCAAATATGTTGTTAGCAGTTTTCAAGTTACCATCACAACTTTGCTTTTTGGATACCTTAACACGTACTTTTTGTTAATATTCAGGTGTTTGAAAGGTAGATAATATTTTAAACTTGTACTCTAAAAATGTTTAGGAGACAGTATTATGAATGAAAAGATTATGATAAAAGACAACAAATTTTATGATTTGGAAAGAATTAACAATTAGCATTTTGGCCAGTTTCTTTCTCACTAACAAATAGATGCCAAAATACCACCTGTTTAATTCTTAGCAGACAGAAATATATTTTCATTAGCTAAGTTCTTTGAGATAATTATCATAATGCACATAGAAATAAATGCATGAGGTTTTAGTCAACTTATATGGTAAAATTCTTTTCCTCTACTTTTTTTTTTTTTACATTTTCTGACATTTCATACAAACAGCTAATTACAAACTCACCTTGCTTTTACAAATCAGACATTTGGTGCAATATTTAATCTAGATTTAAATTCTCATGATCATTTTCTATTTTTTTTCCATCCCTCTAAAACCACTAACTTGGTTATTGATTATAAAAGAATACTTTGGTTTTATCTGTGCAGATAACTTTTCCTTTTCCCCCAGGGCTCCGTGTAGGAGTGAATGACATCAGGAGATGCCAAGTGACCTACAAGTCCCCAGAAGGAACACTGTCCAATAAGAGTGCATCTTTTTCTTATGATTATGAATGAGTTCTTTGTAGCGAAAGAGCCTGGACCCAGAATTAAAGTCTCACTATTGGGAAGTTTCAGGAACAATTGGGGATTGCTTGCCACTCTTCCTGCCTTTAGCCAGTGAATGTGTGCAAACATAAGTGGCAATCACTAATGATGGCACTGGACAATATGTACAGGCAACTAATAAGATGCCATCCTCCACCAACCATCAAAAGAGTTACCAATAATACAGAAAGGTGTGTTACTAAAATAGGAGCTGATCTGTAGAGC
Organism: Oryctolagus cuniculus; assembly: GCF_051225735.1. Classification (NCBI taxonomy): domain Eukaryota; kingdom Metazoa; phylum Chordata; class Mammalia; order Lagomorpha; family Leporidae; genus Oryctolagus; species Oryctolagus cuniculus. Next base: position 15,242,797 of record NC_142880.1, read on the forward strand.
TAATAATTCTTTAACTATTCTAGTTATAGTAGTATAATTTGGTGAGTTTATAGAAAGTAAAAAGTGATATTGGTGAAACTCGTATGCCTAGAGCCACTCTTAAATTACAATTGGAAACTGCGGGCAGTATATTTACACTGAACTACTCCAGCTCAGTAACTAAGCTTTGATGACCTGAAAGTTTCACAGAATAAGTATTTGTGCAAAAAAGCTTTAAAGTGATTTATCTTCACCATTAATTTGGGAATATTGCATATATTTTTATTAATATAAATCCCTTTTCCTCATTCAGTTCCTTTACTGTATCTCAAAATTGCTACAGAGGCATATCTTTCAAAGTAAATAAATGTTTTATTTTCATTATAATATTTGCTTTTCACTTAAAATACATAAGCAACAAAAATTAGTGATCCAATAGTGAAAAATAGCATATAAAATACAGTTTCAATGTATTTTAAAAGTTGACAAATATATAAAGAGTGGGAAAAATCATGTATTTTCTAACTTTGACTTTTTGATTTTGAAAACATTTATAGAACACCAGTTATGATCTATTTACTGCCCTACCTCACGTTAAGATACCCAGGGAGCAGGTCCAAAGTAAGCACTGCTTAACCTCAGTGATTGTGTCTCCTTTATTTCTTCATCTAGATTTCATCTTTAGTAAGTGTCTGTTCTCTGGCTGGTACTCAGTAAGTGTTTGTTGATTGAATGGAATGAAAATTCCCTTACTGGATACATAAAGGTTGCTGTGAAGCTGCTCACAATTACACCCCTAGAAGAAAAAGAAACACAAGAATAATTAAACACTCTCATTGGAAAAAAAATAATAAAAACTACCAAATAATTAGATTAGAAAAGTACCTACAATACCTTTAGCTTAAACTAAGGAAAAAACTTTTCTTCAATAATATTTATAAACATAGGCTGAATGCACTATTATCAAAACCATTACTGTTCTTATTTACAGGTGAAAACTTACGTACAGAGTTCTGCTGTTTTACAAGGTAACTCATTCTTCCTCAAAGCCAGCACTATGAAATGTAAAGAGTATCAAGTAAAAATTATAACCTATACTCAAACAATAGTCTTTAAATCATCTTCTGTCTAAGTCTATAATAATACTTTTCAGGAGCACTCAGGGTGTTCAAGACTTCTAAGAAAGGAAACAAAAGGAATATTACCCTTCTTAACCAAGAGTAGCAAAACTGAGCACACTTCCTTTTGGATTCAATTCCAATTGTGAAATGGACTTTGACATCTGAAAACGTTCTGACTACTCAGATATCAGGTTGAAATGTACATATCCCATCACTCCCAATATCCAGCTTGGGTCTCATCTGTTTTATGGAAAATGATTTCAAAAATCTTTATTGTGCCAATAGGTCTATTTTCATACTAACTATATACTACACTCATTTTTTTGTCACACAGCACTACCGGCTAAAGTCTGATAATAGCTAGAAAGGATATGATACAGACAATAATAGTATTATAATTCTTTCTATGCAAAGAAATGACCTTCGTTACTCAGTAATGGAAACATTTTATGTCACAACACTTGACCCTATTATGAATGCAGTTCTTTGTTTCTTCCCTGGCCATCTATTCACATAGGGATGGTGAATATTGCATCAGCAATATGAACTCTTCAACTTACAACACAGCAAAAATGTCCCTACATTTCCTATTACCTGAGTTGACGGACTAACTAGAAACAGTCAAGGTTATTTCTAGGTGTGGAGATTAAAAAAAAAAAAAAAAGTTGCTAATTGGCCCTGCAAGTGAAGTTAATTCAATTACAGATCTTTCCATTTGATTCATTCTTTTCTACTTTAGAAAGGATTATGTTGATGGGATTCAGGTAATGGAACTTGGTGGCTTAGGAGTAGCATTAAAATATCCACCCGGTTTTGAGCTAATGTGATTAAGTTTTATGAAGTTTGTTTTTCTTCTTAAAATCTTACTGAGGTCAAGTGCTCATGTGACTCCCTTGGAGCATGGTAGAGAAGCTGGGGAGCTGAGGAAGTGTTCTAAGCTCTTAAAATGTGCTCATTAAAGTCCTAAAAAGGTTTACAATACTCTTTTCCCCATCTGATACCTAAGTCAATAAATGAAAATACATAATTCTTTTCCATTAAGTTTTCATTACAGAACTTGGACTGAAATGCTTTCACATAGTACTCAGAGAGTACATGTATACATTGATTAATGCCAAGTGATCCAAAAAACAATTTAGCTTAATTCTAACTTCAAACCTTCATGATGTCAGTGACCTAAACTTTTTATCCTGTTGTCCACTGAATCCAAAAAATGAAATTCATTTCTTTCTCTTTCTTCTAAGGAAAAGTAACCAGCAGACGCTTAACATTATATTTAATTTCACACAGGCATTTAAAATTTGGCAAAGGCATTAAGCAATATACTTGTCCAATATTTCCATTTTTGTGTGCTTTCCCCTTGAAAGATGAAGAAACAATGTGTTAGGTTACAACTGGAACATTTTAACATGTAGTATCCAGAAATTAAATGTATCATGAAACAGTAGGTGGAGTTTAATGTACATCCCATCACAGAGGGTCAGTGACCTGGAACATTTTCAGGATTAGTATGAATAGAAAGCATTCCCTTCTATTTTCTCTCTGTATAGAAATCTATTTTAGTGTCTCTCCTTTAGGTCAAAGGCTCTTTTCAGTGATTCCATAGAAAATAATTTCAGAAATAAAATCATATTAATGAAGATACCAACATAGAAAGTTATAGGAAATATGTGCTGTATTCCCATAAATACACTTATCTATGAATCCATTTAAAATTGTATATATCAACAATAAGTATAGTATCACTTGAGTTGTATGCTTATATATTTTCCAAAATTAGATTATTTAAAAGAAAGAAAAAAATCTAAGGTGGATGCATTTTAAAATTCTAACTGAGACATACTTTGCAAATAAATTATCAGGTAATGAAGCGTATACTATTTCATGGCAACTATTTATACTATTTCAAGTAGGATTTATAGGCAGGTTTAGTCTTTTGATTTGTATTATACATACTTTATATGTGATCACTAGAAATTTTATTAAACCAATCATTCCTGAAGCTTGATAATTACCTTTGAGTGAAAGAAGGTACACATCTCAGTGGAATATCTCTCTTGCCTTAGAGGAAATATTAATTGGAGTCAATTTTCGATTAGAGCAAAAGTGTTGTGAAATTTTCTCAGCTGCAAATCCCTGATCTCTGCAATACAGAACATTCTGACACTCTGACACTTTGCCACCATGAGGCAACACATCAAGTATCTCAGCGCTTCTACCAGCCCACAATGTTGGTAAACAGCTCTACAACATTTGAAAACATAAGGGCACTAAAACAAGAATCTTAATTATATCATTCTAAAGCTACTATTTCCATTTCTTTAAATTCCAAAATGAAGTATAATTTATTTTTCTATTAAATTTCAGAAAATTTCTTAGTGATTAGTTTGTACAGAATACTAGTCTTTTTTAATCTGCTAACAATATTTGTAGGAAATAAAATAAGGATTATAACTTTAAAATTTTGATCTTAGAATTTGACAGGTGTAATCTTTTTGTCTAAGTGTTCTATTACTGAACCAGCAAAGATAACCATGGAATATATAGAAAGAGGAAATGCGGTTAACATTTGAAGCGAAAAACTTTCTAAATATTTGACGTAGTTAACAATTTTTAGATTCCTGTCACTAATAGTGCAATTCTTAACTCATTAAATGCAGATTATGTTACATGAAGTAATAAAATGTCTTGCTTTCTCAACTTAAGTCTTTTTTGAAAACCAAAGTTTGGTTCTACGAATCTTCTTCACAATTGAAGCTACAGCCTATAACTGACAAGGCATATTTTACTGACACTTGATTTGGAAATGGGCACTGGAGAGCTGATGGACTGGACGATTGCCCAAGCTGCTGCAACTGACATATAACCCACCATGTGACCACCCCTGTAGTTCGCTTTAGATCCCACATTAGTCCTGTGTTTGCTTCACAAAGCTGTAGAACAGCTGCTCTTCAAAAGAACATATGCTAAGGACATGGTAACTAAGTTCAGCCTTCAAGAAAAACTTGAGGAATTCTTTGAGAAAAATTATGCCACATGACAATATTAATCCTTGAACCACCTCTAGGATCTTCAATGTCACATGGATCAAAGAGTTGAGTGCATGAATGTTTATTTAAACTCAGCCTTTTATTTCCCCCAGCAGAAAGCATGTGTGTTGTTAACAGTGTTGGTGCTAAAGGAAAAGAAAATTTGAGTGGGATGTTTTCACTGCCATATATAACACAAGAAAGAATAAGCAGAGTTTAGATCATTCTCCAGGACGTGAATTTTACATTTGTCTCTTTCATTTTTGACAATCCATCTTTTAAGATTTTTTGTTTGGGGACTGTGCCGTGGCACAACGGGTTAAGCTGCTGCCTGCAGTGCCAGCATCCCATCTGGGCGCCAGTTCATGCCCCTGTTAATGTGCCTGGGAAAGCAGGGGAAGATTATCCAAGTCCTTGGGCCCCTGCACCCATGTGGGAGACCCAAAAGAGGCTACAGGCTCCGGGCTTCAGATCTGCCCAGCTCTGGCTGTTGAGGTCATTTGGGGAGTGAACCAGAGGATGGAGGACTTTCTCTCTCTCTGCCTCTGCCTCGCTCTAACTCTGCCTTTCAAATACATAAATAAATCTTAAAAAAATTTTTTTGTTTGTTTACTGTTTTTGCACTTTGGTAACAATGTTAAGTATAATTAATTGTAAGCAAAATTTTAGCTACAAAAATAATGACATTCCTTCTAAACAAATGCAATGCAAAGCAAACTATATTATACTAGAAGGAAATTTATTATCAGCCTAACCAGGCAGGCATTTACCAACTTACCAACTTAAGACACATACACACACATTCCTATAGAAGATAGTCATGGAAATGACCCAAATGTGTATCCATCTTCAATTGTCTCCACGTGGGAGACCCAAGAGAAGCTCCTGGCCCCTGGCTTCAGCTCGGCCAAGACCCAGCCCTTGAGGTCATTTGAGGAGTGAACCAGTGGATGCAGCTGGCACTGTGGCATAGGTAGTAAAGCCACCGCCAGCAGTGCTGATATCAGGGATATATTGGTCAATTCCAATCCCAGTGGCTCTACTTTCAATCCAGCTCTGTGCTATGGCCTGAAAAAGCAATGGAAGATGGCCCAAATCCTTGGGCGTCTGCACCTGCATGGGAGACCCAGAAGAAACTACAGGCTCCTGATTGCAGACTGGCACAGCTCCAGCCATTGTGGCCATGTGGGAAGTGGACCAGTGAACCAGATGATGGAAGAGGCTCTCTCTCTCCCAGTCTCTCTCTCTCTCTCTCTCTCTCTCTCTCTCTCTCTCAATCTATCTCTATCTCTATCTCTCTCTGTAACTCTACGTTTTAAATAAATTATCTTTAAAAAAAAAAGACCTCTGTCTGTCCCTCTCTCTGTGATTCTGCATCTGAAATAAATAAATAAATATTTTTAAAAAGTCAATAAAGCTAAATAGCTCATTTTAAAAAAAGGAAGCAAAATAAGTTAAATTTTATGGGTATTGCTCTTAAGCTTGAAGGGAGGTACAAATGTTTCATTCTTTTAATATTACCTAATAATGTGTACTGGTGATTTTCAGTGTTTCAGTATTTGCTGTAGGTTTTGTTTCTTTGTAATGCTTTAAAAGAAGAAACGGAAATTATTGTTGTTGTAGAGTCTCTAATAAGAAATAAAAAACTGATCTAAAATCTGAATTAGCAAAAGAAAAAAATCATTTGATTTCAACAGCAAAACCAAAGTAAGGGCAAGCAAAAAAAAAAGTTTTCATCATTTAAAAAAAAAAAGCTTACAGCCGGCGCCGTGGCTCAATAGGCTAATCCTCCACCTTGCGGCGCCGGCACACCGGGTTCTAGTCCCGGTCGGGGTGCCGGATTCTGTCCCGGTTGCCCCTCTTCCAGGCCAGCTCTCTGCTATGGCCAGGGAGTGCAGTGGAGGATGGCCCAGGTGCTTGGGCCCTGCACCCCATGGGAGACCAGGAAAAGCACCTGGATCCTGGCTCCTGCCATCGGATCAGCACGGTGCGCCGGCTGCAGCAGCGGCCATTGGAGGGTGAACCAACGGCAAAGGAAGACCTTTCTCTCTGTCTCTCTCTCTCTCACTGTCCACTCTGCCTGTCAAAAATTAAAAAAAAAAAAAAAAAAAAAAAAAAAATTAAAAAAAAAAAAAAAAAGCTTACTTAAAGGTACATATAATGCCCTCATTCATGATGCCCAAGTTGAAAATTCTTTTGTCAACACAAATTTTTGCACATTTAGAATATTGATCTTATGCTTTAAATTTATTTCTAATAATTAAAATTCAAAAATGTAAAACACTTGAAATACCAGTAGTTTGGATGTTTCAAATGATATTTATTTGGTACTAATTTTGCATCAATTTTCCTGACCATTTTACCTATGAACATAGTTACTCTTTCTAATCTGTTCACAGTATATTAGTGCATAACAAAATGTGTGCTGATTTTTCAGTGCTTTTTGGTAAAAACCCTTTGAAACTTCCAGTATAACTCTAGCAAATAAATGTATTTCACTATTTACTTTTTTGCTCAATCAGTATTAACAAACATATAAAGTGTTATGAAAAACAAAGAGTAACTTATGATCTTAGCTGTTCCAAGAATTATTAAGAAATCCAATTTCTTATTCCCAAGTACTTAAGCTCGATATCTGTTGGAAATTAGAAACACTAGGCATGGAAGAGCTCCAGAATTTTAGTTGTGACCTTGTCATGTTCTTTAAGGTAAAACACAGCTCAAAATTGTTGTTTATTCAAACAAGGCCAGAGGCTGTGTACAGGGACCATAGTTGATTCTTTCTGCTTCCTGGTTGTAAGGCTCTAAGAATTCAACTTCGTTGACTCCAATTCTGCATTTCTTAATTACTGATGTGCTATTTGATGTGACTTGTCAAACTCTATCAACGTAATGATAACTATATATTTGCTTTTATATATTCAATAAGATAATCTAAGTTGATAATAAAAAATTGGGTTACATTTATGTAAGTGTGCAGTAATTTAATATCATTTTTCATACACGTGAATTCCACCTTAGATGGAAAATTGTTACATAAGGAATTGAAAAGTGTTCTATAAGGGTTTCCAGATATCCTGTTTTAAAGAAGTGATTACAAAGTTGTATATTCTATCAAATAGAAGTGATGTACTAACACCTTGGAAATTTTAAATTCAATTAGTTATAACAAAGGAATAACCAATAATTGAATTTGCTAATAGACCATTTTATAGTATATTTGGTTTTTAACTCAATAGGCAGCTTTTAACTGTGTAATTTCATATAGTTTATACTTCAAAGACTCAATCTATGATAAACTTTTTTGCTTGCTCACAAAATTTTAAATCATGTCTCTAGGACAATTTTAATGATGATCTAATTACTTCATGAGAGAGTTCATCTATTTCATGATTTTGTGAATAATATGTAAGACACTTTCCCTGCACTTTATCTTCATTGTAAGTTCTTTTGTGACAAAACAAGTTTTTTTGGTTGAAATAAATAATGTATAGTCAAGTCCTTTATCATCCACAAAATGTATATCCCAACTAATATAAACTGAGACTTTGATAATTTTTCAAGTTAGAATGTGTTCTTCTAGTGTCAATATTGAGATTCATTGGCCTTTAAACTTGAAATGTGTGAGATTTCTATTCCTTGTTCAAAGTTTCACCACCATTCCACTGCCATCATCCAAAACAATAACAAAAAAGAACTTTCAATTCTTGACCATTTTCTAGACACTAAAATGTCCGTTCCAAAGTTATAGCTACTGTCTTTGAATGTGTTCTCCAAAATGTGCCCTTGCCTTTCCACTGTGATATTAATGGATTTTGGTTGTGGTGTCTGTGCTAGGGGAAAGGAAGGGCCCAACAGCTATCAGTGGACAAACAATGTAAATGCAAATAGGATTCAAGTTATTAGAGACCAACAATTACCTATAGTGATTTTATAAGCTTATTCCAAAGCAATACTTGTGCTTAAATCTGGATGATGATTCAAAGTATACTTGTAAACAAAAAAAAAAAAAACATATTATAGGGAAAATGATGTACAGGATGTATCTTAACAACCTTGTTTTTCTACATCCTAATTGGATTAACCCAGATACCACAGCCTCAAATCGCCCAATCTTACAATCATGTGTGTAATGCTCTACACACATCAATGCAGCGACAGTCTTGGGCCAAACCACCAAGTACTTAGTCAGCTACTGCTCTTACCACAAACTCAAACCTCACAAGCTCTGTGATCTGTTCTTCAGGTCTAATCTATACTTCAGGACCTTCATCCTGTCTTTCCCTGCTGACTTTAGATGAGAAGTGTATGAGGAGGAGCTTTATAAGTATATTTAGATACTAAAAGGGGTTCTTCTAGAAGATGGAAGAGAACTATTTATACTCACACAACATAGTTGGCAAACTGTGGTCTGAAGATCAAATATAACCTACAGCCTGTTTTTATACAGTTCTTTTGTAACATAGGCAGGTCTACCGATTTACATATTGTCTATGACTGCTTCAGAGACCTCATGATTCCCAAAGCCTAAAGTGCTTACTCTCTGGCCCTTTATAGCAAGAGTTTGAAGATGCCTCTCTAAACCAATGCTCTAAAGCGTTAATGTGCATCAGAGTGGCCTGGGAGGCTTAATAAACAAATTTGATGAGCCCTAGCCCATAGTGTCAGATTAAGAAGGGCCGAGGAAATGTTCCCAGGATTGTAGTTCAAACAAGTCTCCAGGTGTTGCTGATTCTTCTGGTTAATGGAACATGTTGAAAACCACTGCTGTGAACAGTAGCGGTGCTCTCCCTTATAAAGCTTTGGAGGTGCTACGCGCTATACAGGCCAGTGAGGTTTTTTTTCCAACAAGGAAAGGGTGCAAGGTGATATTCTTCAAACAGCATTTGCCCTGCATTAAGGCTGAGAAAACATTGCTAGGAGAAATCCAAAAGGTGGCCTTTAAGAATTGCATGTTTGGGTCCAGTGCTGTGGCGCAGCAGGTTAATGCCCTGGCCTGGTGCGCCAGCATCCCATATGGGTGCTGGTTCGAGATCCGATCCGGCTGTTCCACTTCCGATCCGGCTCTCTGCTATGGCCTGGGAAGGCAGTGGAAGATGGCCCAGGTCCTTGGGCCCCTGCGCCCACTTGGGAGACCCAAAAGAATCTCCTGGCTCTTGGCTTCGGATGGGCACAGCTCTGGCCCTTGCGGCCAGTTGGAGAGTGAACCAGAGGATGGAGGACCTCTCTCTCTCTCTCTGCCTCTCCTATTTCTGTGTAACTCTGACTTTCAAATAAATAAGTCTTTAAAAAAAAAGAATTGCATGTTCATTACATGTGATGGGTGACTTTTAAACTCATACTTAATAGACAGTAAATGCAATATTTTGTCTCATATACAACTAATATATGTATAGCACAATGATACATTTTAAAGACTTGTTTATTTGTTTGAAAGACAGAGTGACAGAGAAAGATGGAGAGATACAGACAGAGACAAAGATATCTTCCTGCCACTGGTTCACAACCCAAAGGGCCACAAGGGAGAGGGATGGGTCAGGAAGAAGCCAGGATCCCAGAACTCCATCTGGGTCTCCCACATGGCTGGCAGGGACCCAAGTACTTGGACCATCTTCCACTGCTGTGCCAGACGCATTATCAGGGAGCTGGATCGGAATCTGAGCAGCTGTGACTTGAGCAGCATTCTGATATTGGATACTGGCATTGGCTAACCACAATGTGGGCCCCACTATTATATATTTTTTAACGACTAAAATTCCCTTGAGGTATGATCATATCAATATTATGAATGGAAAGACAGAAATATAACTTGCCATACCAAAGTGGCTTTCCTGGTTATTTATTTGGGGACTATAATTTGGGTCTTCTGCTTTTAAATCTAGTATTTGTTTTCATGAGATTGTACAGCCTCTGTACCCTTACAGAGTGTAAAATTTTATAATTTTATGAAACAGACTTACAAACACACAGATGCACCTCTTTGGATAAAAATTACTGGGGCTGGACATTTGAACTTCCAGAGTTAAATGTGCTAACATGTAACAACTTTCAGTCTAGAACTACTGCTCTTGCAGAAAAAGAACTGAAGTCCAAATGTGAATTTGTGGTAGCTGTGGTCAATGAAAATGTGGTTTCCTGCACTGTGTAATGCAATTGGGACCAATAGTTTACTGCTCTGATAGAAGCAGCTTTTGCTAGGTATTAAACAAACATCATTAAGCAAAAGCAGTTGTGGAAGTGGTGGTAAGACACTCACCTTGGTTAATGATATGGGAAAAACCTCTAGAGACTTTACATTAGGTGCAGTATATCCGTGTCTTTTATTGAATTTGATGCACTCTGAGAAATTGAAACCACTTCAGATGAATAAAAACAGTTCTATTAAAATATGATGGGAGAAAAAAGATGAGTGAGATTGATATTTAAGGTTTTCACAGTTAAGAAGTAGTTTAATTTGCAACACAAGTACAGTAGTCTCAGCTGCTTTCTGTATTTCTCATTTTAGGCTACAAATGTTGAACTTTGTGAGATTCTGTTGAAGTAGAGGTCCTGGAATAAAATTGTATCATGGATTCTCCCGTTATACTGTTTTGAGGAACCTTTGTAACCATCATGATGTAACAACTCTCTACAGAGTAAATCACAATTTCACCACCAACTTCCCAAAGCTATTTCTATATTATGAATTGTAATCTTGGAATTAGAACTGTGGCGTTGATGGGTCAGATGGTTCTATACACCCACCCATACTTCAAAGTGCGTAAGGATACCTGCAGGCAGTGCATCAAGCTTTCAGATAATGAAGAGCCCCCAAAAGGTACTTCCGGAACCCCAGAATTCTAAAATGTGCCATGGAATCTTCCCTTGGGTTCCTTCTGTAGCTAATCGGCAGCCTTAGTCCTACAAGCAATCAGACTGAAGAGTAAGCCATGTACCTTTTCTTTTTTTTTTTTTTTTTTTTTTTTTTTGGACAGGCAGAGTGGACAGTGAGAGAGAGAGACAGAGAGAAAGGTCTTCCCTTGTCATTGGTTCACCCTCCAACGGCTGCCATGGCCAGCCCGCTGCGGCCAGCACACCGCGCTGATCTGATGGCAGGAGCCAGTGCTTCTCCTGGTCTCCCATGGGGTGCAGGGCCCAAGTACTTGCCATCCTCCACTGCACTCCCTGGCCACAGCAGAGAGCTGGCCTGGAAGAGGGGCAACCTGGACAGAATCCGGCGCCCTGACCGGGTCTAGAACCCGGTGTGCCGGCGCCGCAAGGCAGAGGATTAGCCTAGTGAGCCACGGCGCCGGCCAAGCCATGTACTTTTAACTATTAATGAACTGTAACATCACTTTTGTCCTGTAAAACCTAGAAATAAATCATGTTGTGTGAGTTTTTAGAGAATAATCCATAGTGAAACATGAATATATGACTTTTACAGAGTTACATGTCATGAAGTATAGAAAATCTTCTTACAGTTTTCATTATTTTTTTTTTGTATGCTCTCTAAAAATTCTTAGACAACATAATTTTGTGTGCTGGCATCGTGGCATAGCTAAAGCCGCTGACTGGGATGCTGGCAACCCACATGGGTGCAGGTTCATGTCCTGGCTACTCCACTTGAAATCTATTTCCCTGCTAATGGCCTGGAAAAAGCAGAAGATGGTTCAAGTGCTTGGACCCTTGAATGAAGCTATTGGCTCCTGGCTTTGGCTTGGCAAGCCCTGGATGTTGAGTGGCCATCTGGGAATCAACCAGTAGATGGAAGATCTCTCTGTCTCTCCATCTCTCTCCCTCTCTCTATAGCTCTTTCAGATAAATAACTCTTCAAAAGGAAAAGACAATATAGTTTTGCTTATGGGTTTCAAAGATAACTCAAAGGTAGGCTGCATACATTCCCTGAAATAGTCTGTCTTGAGAACTCTTCTAATGCATAAATAATATATTAGAAGCCTATAGATCACCTTGCAGTGAGGAAAATAGACAAAATAGTAAACATTTATACCACAGTGTGTCAAGAATATACTTTTGTTCTGTTCCTCTGGGCATTCAGTTTCCTACTTCTGCCTCTTACAGCTTATTACTTCTCTGTGTTGTGTTGACCCCAAGATGAATCTGCAGTGTTCCCCTTCTGTTTCTCAGAATGATCATGAGCATGAGGCTGATGCATGCATTAGAAGCTTGCTGAAGGCTTGGGGATACAGAGGAAGATTTCCTCAGCAAGAGAGCTCCAGTCGAATACTGGACAGCTCCATGTCTGCTGTGATCTCTGCACCAGTCATTCTGTCTTACACCCTGTGGTCTTTGTAGAGGCTGCGTAGACTCCCTCAAGGTCCCCAACGTTGCCCTCCTTTCCCGCCTTGCCCTTGGGGCTTGCTGTGAGTCCCAGGCCTTTCTCACATTGCCACACAAGGTACTATAAAGATGGACAATAAGAGGTTGGGTCATGTGGCATGCCTTGGAAAGCACCATGCCAGGAAGTCAGGGGGGCAAGCTGCCCAGAGTGAGCCTCCTGTGCCCCAGCTGACGAGTCAACCACCTCAGGTTCCTTAGCCACCCTCAATGGCCCTTCAGCCCTCATTCTACCCCTGCCCTCTCTCCACATTGTCTCCTAGCTCGTGACTCCTAGTGCAGAAATTTTACAGTTTCTAGTCAGTTCTAATATCTGCATCCCCTTGTGTCAATCTCAGTCTTAGCTTCAAGTAGCTCAGTCATTTACAGTGGCAGACAGCACATTCCTGATTGGTAGGGTTTTCTTTCTTGGCTACTGGTGTCTGGCCATTGGATGAACTCTACAGGCTCCACTCAGCGGTAGTCATATGATACCACCTGCTACAATGTGTGTGAGAGCTTCTGAGTGTTTCCTTGGGGCCCTGACTAGGATGATACTGCACAATTAACAGACTCTTTCCCTGGAGAGCACCACTGGACTGTTCTGTAATAGATGAGCCATACATATTTGGAATACTTCAGACTCTTCACTTTAAAAGCATTAAACCTAGCAGAAAATATGCAACCATGGGACATATGATTTCTTTTCATTTTTGAGGGCATAACTTTATATTTTTATGGTTTTAAAATCTACAGCATGCTAGATCCATCGATTGATCAATCTATCGATCTATCTGTCTGTCTATCTATCTATCTATCTCTCCCTTCTTAATTTATAAGTGCCAGTTTTCTACACTTTGCAATAATCTATCCAGTAGGTTAGTAGAAAGTAACCCTGAGTCAAATTTGGGAAATAAGAAAGTAAAGTCCACAAGTTGAAGAAATGTTTGCATTTTCCAGTGAGCATGGAGTAGAGGAAAAGGATTCTGCTGCTTCATCAGGTTTGAAACATCCCTCTCCAGGTAAACTTCATTAGATCAAGAATGTCTGCACAGGGGGCCTTCTCATTATGGACAGTTGTATTAACTTGAAATCAGACACATTAAAGAATCAACGTGGTGAGATATCGATATTCAACATCATGCCTCTGTAATCATTTTTAAGAGCTCTTTTTACATTTCTCAAACGTAGGCGTATTTATCACTGCCACAAAATTCCCATAAACACTGTTGTATCTCTGTTCTCAGCTGTGTTTAAAGAAAAAAATAGCTCACAAAATAAAACCTGTTTTACTCTGATCCTCCCTCCTGTGTTCAAAACCGGGCAAGAGTCTATCATTCTAAGAAAAGTTCATTGATTAAAAAATTTATTGATTAAAAATCCATGTTTTAGCAAAAAGATAGAGGTGACTTAACACTGAGACCAAAACTAAAAGTCTGGGAAGGCATATTCCTCAAATAAGGACTCAGAAGAGGAAGGAAGTAAATTTACTTGGCAATGTGCTTCAAAAACATTGCCCACTACATCTGGTGATCATATGCCAGATTCTTCCTAAGCTGTGAAAAATCACTTGTGAGTGGTCACGGTCAGTTGTGTGGCAATGCTCCCTTCATTCCTGAGTTGTCCTTGCTTTTCTGACCCAATCTCGCACCTCACATTTCATGTTTAAACTAGAGAAGCACACTTTAACCTCATTTGCTGGGTTATAGTGCTAATTTTCATCATCTTTTCCTGTCCTTCCCCCACAATGAGGCTCTAGTATCAGCAGGAAAAAGTACTTTTGTATTTTGTAATGTGCACCTCATCTGTCACACATAGAGATGATAATTCATTCTTTATTTCTCCAATTGGGGATTTAAAAAAAATCAGGATTATGCTTTGTCTCCTTGCTCCTTTGTTTCCTGGAATTCTTAAGCACCTCTAGAAGAAAATTGGGTCGCTTGTTAGATTGAGTTGAAGAGCCTTAGGGATCCATTTTTCAAGGAAGTCTATTGGGTCTGCCTCTTCTACCCCTTCAGGCAGTCCAGTAATTCTGACATTCTAGTTCAAGACAGTTTCTTAAAACTGTTCTCTCTCTCTTACAGCACTGTGTGTCTCTCATTTTGATCTACTCCTGTACCTTTAGATTAAGTGTCTAAGAGCATTATTTGGTGTTCCACATTTCCTGCTTTGGAGTCAAGGGTTACTGTTGGTTCATTTTAATTAGAAAAAGAAAAGGAAAGGAAAAACACCCAGGTAAAATCCAGCATAGGATCACCAATCACACAGGCAATGCATCTTTTCTCTCGAAAGATATTTTCTTCCTGGGAAAGTTTCCCTGAAAGTGCTTGACAAAGATGTGTTTCTGCCCTTATCATGTCTGCTTGCCTCTTATATTTGAAATTACTCCCTTATCAAATGTTTTCCTTGAGTTTGGGTTCTTGAAACCTTCCTACAGGATAAATTCTACATTATTAATTTGGCCGTTAAGCTTTTCAAGCACCCTGGTTGAGAGGCAATGTTTCAGGTAGCATTAATGTGCTGTAGTGGATGCATCCTTGGACTGATTCTACATCTTCTTCACCTCCATTAGCAGTTCTTAGACGGGTGGTCAGAGAAGTCAATTGTCCCAACCATGACAGTCTTCATTTTATTACCTTCCCTTAAAGAATGCATGATAACGATCTGTTTTGACTTATATGGAAGTTTTCCATTAATTAATCTGTTTCAAATAAGGTTATTTTACCTGATGATATAAATGTGC
This sequence comes from Oryctolagus cuniculus, assembly GCF_051225735.1. Lineage (NCBI taxonomy): Eukaryota > Metazoa > Chordata > Mammalia > Lagomorpha > Leporidae > Oryctolagus > Oryctolagus cuniculus. The sequence continues at coordinate 15,257,982 of NC_142880.1, forward strand.
TTTAATTACCTGCAGAGAGCTATAGTTAGACCTTTGAATCACTATGGATTAAAACATCATTTCACAGCCAAACAGAAACATGTTCCCAATCACTGCACTTGAATTATTGTTATGTAGCTTGAGGCTTGTATTAAAAATCACTGAATAATTGCAATCAGATTATTATAATCAAGTACAGGAACAGTAATTACAGGTTACAGTCACTTTAAGCTGCCCTGGAAGTCCTATATTCTGATCATATGCATATTAAAAGTTTATGTTAGTGATAAAATTAATGAACAGGATTGTAAGCACTTGTCAGTAGGAAAGATGTCACACATCTTACTGTACAGGGAGTTACGTTTTCACCTCAAGGACAATGTGTGTCTACAGTTATTGTTCTTTCTTCAGTTAGATTACAGAGAAAATTAATCAAATCCAATTTTCACAATCTAATAACGGTTGTTCTAGTATCCAACTTTAATAAATTTACCACATTTTCTCGGTAATTATTGTTTTAAACTCATTATTCATTTTATTGGTTCAACAATACAAAGGAAACAATGTGAATTTTTACATGGGAAGAAACTGGTGTCTTAATGAACTGGAATGTTCTAAGTTCTTCATAACTGAACTAGGACCAAAACCAGAGAGGGAAGGAAGGGAAGGGAAGGGGAGGGGAGGGGAGGGAAGGGGAGAGGAGGGGAGCTTACAACTTTTGCAAATGCCATGATCTCATTTTGATCTCATTTTGACACAAAATGAAAGTATTTTCCATTTGAGAAGTACAGTAAGGAAGACATCCATGTTGTGTAAACATGATGAAAATACCAACATATTTTAACTGTTATAATCTTATTCTTGATTTGAACAATGAAAATAGCTTATGAGATGGGAATTGTATTTTGATAGTCAAGGTCTAAAATTAGAACTTGAAACTGAAAGGAGCCGGAGAGCTCTAGGAGGCCAATTGCAGGTAAGGGCTCCTGCACACTCACACGTGCCACCCACCAAGTCGTGCTATTACGCTTTCTACTCACAGTGGAAAAGGGGACAAGAATGAACACATGCCCCCGGAATGTCGGGAGAAAATACATAGCATGTGACTGCCCAGGGAAGACCGAGAGGAAACGTGTGAGAAGGTTAAATGTGTCAGGTGGCTTCTAGGGAATTCCGCTCTGGTTTTTTATCCAGATGTATAGCAGAGGATAACTGCTCAGCATCAAATGAATATACAAAGGAAGTGACAAGATAGGCCCTTTGAATAGACAAGATAGGCCCACAGAGGAGCAGGTGAATCCCGTGCCAAGTTCACAGACTTTCTGCAGCCACCATGACAGACAACATAAGCCAGATAAAAGGCCAACCAAACACCCAGATGCTGTGCTGGAGAATTACAGAGTGGAGCTCAGCATCTGGGTCTCACAGCTGCCAAGATCACCCCATGGGTGCCCGTGGTGCTTGGCTCAGATACTGGGCCAGATAGGAGCAGGGTGGGCGCTGTGGAACAAGCTGATCACCACAAGAAGATAGAAAGCCAAGTGTGTAATAAAATACCATAACCTGCCAATGTGGTTTTAAATGCATAAAACCACAATTTTGTGCTCCAAACATAATGCTGAGTGCAGACTTTTCCCCTTTGGCATAAAGATGATTTAAGAGGCATTCATGTGGGTCTATGGTTATACTCCTTGGCCCAGTGAAGGGCATCAGTCATAAAAGAAATTATAACCATAATTAGACAATGGATTGCATTGTTCTACCTTTGCATCAACTTAGAAATACCCGGGAGAATAGCTGTGCAGAAGGCGGAAAGGCATTTGGTATAAGAGCCTGTATCAATAGCATACAAATATACCTAGTGAATACATAAAGCAGCAAGTTAAATCCAAGATGGCAGCAGAGTATTGAGTTGAGTGTTATGGTCTCCTCTGGTGTTACCTCGGGATTCAAAACTCTATCAACTTATGACAAACATGCAGTTGACTGTAGACACTGTCCTCAGATGTGATGACAGGATATGATGAGGTAGATATGTGCAGCTTCTATGTGCATTTTAATTAATAATCAAAGAAAACAAATGAGTACATGTTTTCCAATCAATGAATTCTTTTCTTTATATATTCTTTTTTCCTCTGATGTAGCACTTTGTTTCCTAGCTCTGTATATATCTTAGAAATGTCTTATATTCCCTATTTTCAGACTATTTTTGGCCAATAAAATATATTTTGCAACTCGTTTGTAAGTTAGGGGCTAGAATAGGGCATAATGTCATTACATTTATATTTTAAAATATTTTATTTTTGAGGAATGAAGCTATTATCAGTCAAAAATATGAACAAAAATTGAAGTAATAGCATATTTAACTTTATATTTAACTAGTGAAAATGTCTTTATTAAACTTTTAATCATATTGGATATTGTTGCATGTTATTTGATCTGAAATTTTCTGAAATGATTATGTAGTTCTCAACTTATTTTTATATTAAAGTATTACATTTATTTAGTTATTTTTTGTTAATTTTCTTGAGAAACAGAGAGAGAGAGAGAGAGAGAGAGAAAGAGACACACAGATCTCTCATCCACTAGTTATCTGAAAAAGCCTGTAATGGCAGAGACTGGAACAGGCCAAAGTCAAGAGCTGGGAAAGTAATCCTGGTCTCCCATGTGGGTGGCAGGAACCCAATTACCTGAGCCCTCACCTCCGCCTTCTAGGGTCTGCATTAGCAGGAAGATGGAGCCAGGAGCAGAGCTGTGTATCAACATCCAAGTGCTCCAATGTGGGACACAGGCATCTTAACTGCCAGACCAAATGCCAACCCAAATAATTACTGTTAAATATTAATGGCCCTGATTTTTAAAATAACAAAAGGAGTGGGGCATGAACATGTGCTGCAACATCTGCCTATCCATGGTGCTTTATTCAGTGACTATGTCTATTCATAAGGACAGGTGTTCTCATTGCAATCTTAACAACAAAAATGACAAATTAAAAATTTTAAATACTACCCCACTGTTGTTATACTGCTTTGTAATTGCTGCTGTAGCCCAGTTGTAGTCTACAAAAGAAAGGGTTATGTAATCAGTTCTCACCGTTGTATCCCAATTGCTTAGTTCCATGCCTGACATACAGTAAACACTCCATAAATTTGTGATGAATGAATGAACAGGTCAGTGACCCGTTTACTAAGGATAAGCACAGTTTTCTATCTCAATGTTTATTATCCATGACTATCCACATAGCAAACATATGTGTTCCCTAATAGCAACAGTTCTCTGACATTCCTGTATGAAGATTCCTCTCAATGCTTCAGAAATAGTGAGATTGGCAAGCTTTGTTTAGGTGGGTTACGTCTATCAAAGGTTTACCATATTAGAAATTAAACCTGAGTTTTGGAATTTTTCATTACTTTATGTTAAATAATAAGCACATTGAAGGCCAGCAAAAAAACATTTTGGGGAAAGCAATTGTATTTTTCAAATTAAAAAATAGTGAGAATGAATAGTGGCATCATTTTATATTTTTGCAAGTTTTTTTAACATCTGGTTTACTTATTTTTTGCATATATAAATAAGGCATCAAAAATCAACCATGTAATTATTTATACCTAAATTTATATTAACTTTTAACAATTTCTCACTGAATGTTTCTTATGTACAAGACACATTAGGTAAAACAATAGATATGATGAAATATCAAGATTTATCAGATTATATTCTAGTGGAAAGAGATACATAATAAATAATATTTCACCAAAATAAATACTATTTTACACTCATTTGTTTGACAAATATTTAAAAATCTTATGATGATATTAGAGATGATATAGGCTGAAAGGATATTTTAACCATGGCTAGGAGAAGTGAAAATTGGGAGATTCTTTGTTTATGCCTTTGAAAGTTAACCATAACCTGCACCCCAGCAATTTCATTTCTGAGAATAAGTACACAAGAGAAACTCTTGTATATTTGCTCCAGGAGATGCCCACAGGAATGTGTACAATTCCACTGTTATAGTACTAGAAAAATGGAACCTAACATAGACAGGAAAAACAAATTTGGTACACTTAAACTTACCTGATATAATATAGAGAGAGGAAAAATAAATTCAGTTTTCTGTAGCTGCATGGATGAGCTAGACTTGAGTGTCAGAAGTGGGCCACAGACATTGCTGGCAAAGCTGCTACCTGTGTTGTAGGGGCACTGGTTCATCTCCCAGCCGCTCCACTTCCCATCCAGCTCCTTGCTAATGACCTGGGAAAAACAGTGAAGATGGCCCAAGTGTTTGGGCCTCTGCCATCTGTGTGGGAGACTCAGATGAAGCTCCTGTCTGTGTCTTGGCCCAGCCCTAGCCTTTGCAGTCATCTCGGGAGTGAATCAGCAGAGAGAAGATCTCTCTCTGTCTCTGTCTCTCGATCTCTCTCTCTCTCTCCATCTCTCTCTCTCTGGCTCTGCATCTCTGTAGCTCTGCCTTTCAAATAAATCTTTAAAAAAAGAACAAAGAAACATGGGGTATCCTTTTATACTGGAGATGTATTTATACATGGCTTTTTGTATACATAAACACATGCATTTATATAGCGAGATAGCTCTGCCTGTGTCACTCTTCTCATGTTGCTGAATAACCAGCATTATGCTAATGTCCTTGTGCAGAAAATTATGAACTTAGCAGTCACACTAGTGTGGAGCACAGGTAAGCTGTCCAACATGTTAGCTGGGTCACCATGACCAGTAACTTCTACTGGATTGTGTTTTTCTGCACATTTACTGTCTTTTTGATGAAAAATTCTGTGAAAAGCATCCTAAGGGTGCTCTGAAGCTATTGTTAAATTGCACAGTTTTCCTTGTGGGAATCTCAAGGAGGAAAAATCATCACAAATCATCTCTTTTTTTCTTATGCTTTTAAAGATTTATTTTTTATTTACTTGAAAGGCAGAGTTACAGACAGAGGAGGAGAGACACAGAGAGGGAGAGAGATCTTCCATCTGTTGGTTTACTCCCCAAAATGGCCACAACAGCCACCGGCTGGTCCAGGGCAAAGCCAGGAACCTAGAGCTCATTTCCAGGTCCCCCTCGTGGCTGCAGGGGTCCAAGCACTTGGCTCATTCTCTGCTTGTTTACCAGGCACAGAAGCAAAGAGCTGGAACAGCCATTCCTTGAACTGTCACCCATATGGGATGCCAGAATTGCAGGCAGAGACTTAACCTGCTATACCACAAAGCTCTCCTAACCCAAATAGTTCCTGAAAAAGAAATACTGTGTATTCCTAAGCAATATGTCTCATCTTAGAGATAAAGTAGATTACGCATCTTTGTTGTCGTTTTCTTGTATTAATTGTTAAAACGTACAGTGCTAATTGGGAGTCTACTCATGGTAAAGACGCGCTATATCAGTGCATTTATTATTAGCAACAAACATGCTTGTATCTATTTGTATTTAGCTTCCTGTTTTTGTCCTCTCTTTTGGTGCTTTCTATTTTATTGCATTCTGTTAAATCAATCTCATTTCTTGATTCTAGATATATAACTACAATAAGTTTATGTGCTATTATGTCTGTAGTGAAAGCTATTTGTCTGCTTCTCTCCACCCAGCCTTTGAGCTAAAGAGATTCTTATTTCGTATTTGTTCCTGTGGATGAATGTGGGTGCGTCCCTCCCACCCCCAAGAGGTGTGACTCAACCAATCAATTAAGGTGACTAAAAATAGGCTAAACAAAGCCTCAGTGTGATGTGAAAATTTAACATTTGTCTAGGAGTGTATTTGTTCAATATAGACTGTCAATCTGTATAGAAGGAAGAGGAAATTAACTGTAAATAAAACCTCAGCTAATATATCAACTGAGAAGTAGTTGTATAGTCTTCTTGGCGATAAGATACTTTTGTGTTCTGCAGTGTCTTCTTAGAAAGGTTTAGAAGTTCCAATAATTTTCCCTAAACACAGATACTATACAGACTTCTCAGAGACAAAAGCATTTTTCATTCAATCTATGAATTATGATAATTGTGTACTTTTCCTAAAACAGGTAAATCATATTTTCTTGAACTGCACCAGAAGACACATTCTCAATGTCCAACTTTTCTCTCAAAAATGATAGCAGCAAAACTCTACATTTTAAGAACACCATTATTTTTCTTTTTAGTGCTTTCTTGCAGTGCTCAAAGCGCTGCAAAGTGCTCTTAAAAAGTTATATTCTTGCTTCTCTGGCTTTGATCCCTGTGATGAAATACACTACTGCTTATGACAGTGAATAACAATTCCATACAATTCACAAGAAATACCATCCCCAATTAAAACTGTAAAGGGATCTTAGAAAGACAGCCTTTAATTAGACAGGCTGGAATGTAGCCAAGCCAGAAAAAAAAAAGTGCCATGGAAAGTGGCCATGACCTCATTTTAACACTCCGTCTTATTCAGGAGACCACATCTTGAGTAGCCCATTGCATCAGGCTGACTCAGGGCACTGATTGATTCAGTACTGCACAAATGGGAACAATGTCACACACTTAATCATCATCTGCATTCATCAAAGCAGTCGAAGATTTTCCTTGGCGAATCTCCTCTGTCCGTTAATGACCCTGTGCATGTCCATTCATGGGTCATGAGCCAACACCAAGACTACCCTCACCTTAGATACTATTATTCTGATATTATATTTGTTATTGCACACAAAAACCACATACTTTTATATTGTTTGATGATGCCATAGGTCAAAGTAATTTTAACATAAACATTAGGTATTTGAAGGCAACCATCTTTAACACTGAAAATTAAAACAATCTAGAAATATCAGGAGCCAAAGCTCACTAATTCTTCAGTTTAGCCAATAAAAACAACCAAGAAAAAGAACAAAATAAAAAATGGACCTGATATAGCACCAATTCTTTTACACATAATTCAGTGTTGGTATTATATTATTTAGAGATAGTTTCCTAAGCTGTTTTTCTAAATAGCAAGTATATAATGGAATGTAATATGAATACAGAATCCTGTACTTTTATTTTTGATAAAATATATGGCTTTTATGCCACTTTTCTCCTGGAACTTGCTATAGAAAAAACAGTTTTCACATTCTTTGTTACACAGTTCTGTATCACAGATCCCACGGGTAGACCTACAAAATATTTCAGAATGTAACTGGGAGCATTCTCAGTGCCTTCTTTCTCTGGCAGCTTTGCCCCCAACAGTTCACTTCTGTGTTTCTTCATTCAACAAGTTCTCTCTAGCCACCATGGCAGAATGGACCAGCTAGATAACAAGTTTTCCTCCATCTCCCTTTACTCCGTATATGTGACTATAGTGAAATGGCTATACCTCAGCAATAAAATCGTTTTGTTTATTTCATGTAAATGTGGCCTGAGAGGGATGCTGACACTTTATTACAAAAAAAAAAAAAAAAAAAAAAAAACTAGTTTTAAAAGCTAAAGAGACTCTGTGTTATCTTTCCTTATAGTTGACCTACTAATCCTACTGAAAGCTATTTTTCCCCTTTCTCATTATCATTCCTTTTCTCTTCTGGGGTCAGCAGTACCAATCTGCTTGTCTCCACCCTACCAAATACTGTGAGAGGACCCAGGCTTGGACAATAAAAAGCTCTGTTTGTTTTCCCTTTGGATGGCAAGCTACGAGGATGTGGTCTCAGGGGTGTTAGCAGTCTTGGCCTCTGCCACACAGTGAGTCTTTAAAAGGCACTGTGATGGGAAAACTAGGAGGATCAGTTTAGGTACACGGGAAACTCCTTGAATCTAGGCTAGAGTGAAATCTGCTATACTCACACTTCCCAAGTCAATGGACATTGCTTTTATCAAGACAATTTGACATGGGATCCAATAGTGTGAAACCAATGAAAAATTGACCCAAATAGTAACTATCTGTATACTATGGCTGGACCCTGTGGCAGGACTGGGGATATAGAGCTGTGTGGGGTTACTGTCAGGGTCATCCTTGCCTTCGCGAGAGTAACCCTCTCCCCAGAGAAGAGGTAGGTGAACAAATAAATACACATTCAAAGAGAAAATGAGACATGTTAAGAAGAAAAATGAAGATAGTGTTGGAACAATGAAAAACAGAGGATTATACTTTTAAGAAATGATCAGGAGTAGACGTTTGGTTCAGGAGTTAAAACATGGTTTAGGAAGTTTGCATGCCCTATCACAGTGTCTGTGTTGAGTCCCGCGTCAGCTTCTGATTCCAGCTTCTGGCTAACAAAGACCCTGGGAGGCAGCAGGGATGGCTCAATTAGTTGGGTCCCTGACACCTATGTGAAAACCCAGGTTGGATTCCAGACTCCTGACTTCAGTGTGGCCCAGCCCCAGCGGTTGCAGACATCGGGGTGTAAAAGCCCAGTTTGAAGAGAGCATTTGGGGCAGTTTTCAGACCCTTTTCCAGAACACTTGTAGTGTTTCTTCAATGTTTACTGCTTTTCCCTGTTAATAACAATGATACTGGTACTGTTAACATTTATTGACAGCTACTTTGTCCCAGTCACTGCATAAAGTTTATTTATTTTATCCCACATAACCTTCAAAATTCTGAAAGTTAGAATTGCTATGATGTTACAGATATGGAAACAAATACGCAGACATTAAATACTAGTCAATAACCAGAAGAGACACAAATTCTGATCCCCGAATATCCCCATACAGAACTTACCTACTTCACCACTATCTTTGAGAAGAACAAACCATCTTTGCTGATGAATTCCACTCATTTCAGGTATGCAGTATGTACAAAGGGACATCTCTCCATCCTTAGTTTTCCCTTTTTGCACTGAGGTGAACATTTTTCAGCATTTGGGGGCATGCATTGTTTTCCTATACATACAAAACCACACTTTCTCATGGCCCATGATCACATCATATATTCCATAAACCTCATAAGACATGCCTAGAACTTATTTTCTCCCAAAGGATAGACTTGATATACATAGTTACTTTTTATGTTTAAAATATAAATTTTATTCCACTTGAGTATTTTTTCTAATGTGCACAATATTGTTCACCTCCTTTCTTTATGAAGGGTTCAGATACTTTAATACTTACCATCTTAGAATTTCTCAGTAACCCTTCTGCCCCAAAATAATCTTCTCTTGCCCAGACTTTGTCTACTACCTGAGCATTTGGAGGCAAGCCTACCCAAGAGCAACAACACTTCAGAATTAAGTGGGGCTTTTCAACTAAAAGGACTGTCATCTTCCTCTATTCCCATCTTCCTGGCTTTCCAGTTATGACACACACATGTACCTCTTAAACTCTTAGATAGCATGAATGAAGAAAATAAGCAGAAACTGTAAATATTTACAGAGCTCCTCCTGCATGGCACTCATGTCCACTAGGCACTGGAGACTTGATGGTAGGTGCAGTCAGTGGGGTTTCAGGCCTCAAAGCATTCAGTAGGAAGACAGAAAGGCATATCACCTTGCAATTTTTGTTGTTTTGTATCTTGTAATGTCTCTTAAAATTTAAGCAAAAATATATGAAGGACAGTATAACCTTTTCTTTCTCTTTCTTTCTTTCTTTCTTTCACTTTTGTCTTTCCATGATGGTATAAAACTACTGGCAAAATATCTCTGAACAATGATTGAGGAAACTCTGAGTTTTACTGAGCTATACTTAAATCCAAAGAGCCCTTCCCATGTCAGTGATGAGTTCAATTAAGGGGACATGGTGTTTCAACTTGGGTGGCCAAACCAAATATTCTTGGAAGCTGTCATTAAGTGTAAAAATCTATTGCAAAGCTCTCAATGTTATATTAAGGCAATGCAGAGCCTTGGCCTGCTAGGAAGAGAGACAATTCACAGAGGGCTTTAGGACGAGCACATTGTGCCAAGCAAAGCAGAAGTCTTCAGTATCGTTTTCCCCACAACCTCAAACCATTATAGGATTCAAGATTATATTTGTTACTCAGCTTGTGAGATGCAGCCTGTAAGCCTAAAAAAAAAGTGTCAGCGATGACTTCCATCGCTCTCACTGTGACTGTTTGAAATCTTCCCAGGTAGGAGGTCCTTTCTCAGATTATTTTGTTCCATGAACTCTCTGGAACCACTTATTTCATTTTTTAAAGGCAAGGTAACAAGGAACACATCACTTCATATCTATATTGTCACATGCAGCTTCTTTGATAAAACTGCCACAAAAGGAAAAAGTACCCCCACAAATGTATCCATGGTTTCAGAGGCATCTTGTAGTACTTCAATGTTCCATGATATGAGATGATTTTTCGATTTGTTCTGACCTCACTGTCTAAATAGTCCTTTATCTATTTTGATGCTTTATTAAACTCTTACTATGTGGCAGGCAAGAGTAGATACACACTCTCTCCTTTCAGGTGCACAGTGAGCAGGAGATAGTATTATTACTTTCCTTTTATAGATGAGAAAACAAAAACTTAACTGCAAGTTCACATAGCTACCAAATGGAGAAACAAGGACTGGATCCCTGGGAGTCCTCTTATTATCCAATATTCCACAAAGGACCTATTAAAAGTGGTACCCAGATCTGACCCAACAAGGAAGTGCTTAACCTTCTAAATGTGTCTGTTGAAAAATATATACCTTTACAATGTCTTACAGGTAGAAGTTCTTGGGAACAAGTGGTTTGTTGCTATTTACATACGCCATCTAAATGAAACTGGAATTAATTCTTTTTAATTTACTTATTTGGAAGTCGGAGACAGAGCTAGTGAGCCAGAGACAGACACAGAGATCTTCTCTTCTCCTACTGACTACCCAAGTGCCCACAGCAGCCAAGGCTGGGCCAAAGCCAGGATCTCAGAACTTAATGCCAGTCTCTCACAACAGTGACAAGAACCTAAGTAGTTGATCCATTATCCACTGTCACCCAGAGTATGAATTAGCAGGAAGCTAGAATCGGAAGCAGAGCTGGGACTTGAATCTGGTCATTCTAATATGGGATGTACAGCTCTTAGCTGGTGTCTTAACAGCTGCACCAAATGCTTTCTTCAAACTGGACCTTGAAACACACAGTTACTATCATTTGATCAGTACTCAATAGAGAGGAGAATAGTGAGTACACATTGAAAGGTCATCTTTGCCCAAAGCTCTGTCTGATCTGGTCTTCAGTGCCTGCATGTGTAAAATGAGGCAGTAGCTGGGAATTTTGGTTGAAAACATCCTTACCAGACTTAAATGTAAAATTCTAAAACAGGCTATATTAATCTCATAAAACTTGGCAGTCTTCCAGCCGTATTCCTAAATCTGCAGCTAGCAGCAGTAACAGCGTGATGCTATGGGGAACTAAGCTGCTCTTACTCAAGCATTCCAGAGCCTGAGTTTATGGGCCTGTATTAAAGAAGACTATTATTACACCTGGTGGATTTGGGTGCTACAAACAGGTAAAACCTGGAAGATAGAGGCCGCCTCTACTAGTAAAAATAAGAAATCAGGAAACAACATGGACTCCATTTTGTTTAGCTTACTGATGTTCAGGTTTGTTTACCATGTGCCAAACACAACTTAAAATTAAAGTAATAATTTACAAGTTATTGCTTTAAAGCAAAGGAAGGGAAGGATCTCTGCAGGGAAGTGTTTCCCTAGAGTCTTCCTAATACTGATTAACACTAGTTTTTGAAATGTTAATTAGTTTTGAGCTTAACAGCTAGTCATTGTATAAAAGGGCATGGAGCACAACTTTTTCAAAATGTGGACTAAGGAGTATTTAACTCCTTAATGTCTAAGACTGGCCATTGACTCCATTGCTGGCCACTGAACCATGAGATGCCAGCACTGATTAGCTGGCTGACATTAGGACTAAGATCATTTGTCATTTGCTCAAGTTGACAGACAACTTAAAGAAATTTCAAAGTTCTATCAGTGTGATGCATTCCATGTAGTAGTAATATGAAACACATATTTTTAAAACTTTTATAGACTATGAATAGGTTTAATATAATGTGTGCCATTTTTTAAATAAGATCCCAAATTACTGCAGTATATTTCAGGGACTGCCTTTTGTTACTGAATTGGTATAATAGTAGAAAACAGAGCTTTTTGTTTCGTAGGCTGTGTCTTACAGACCATATTTTTATTCCTTCTAAATCTGTGCCATCTAAATTTCCCATTTTCCTATTGCTTCTCAGTAGAATAAAATGCTCTTAAAAGAACATTCACTAAAAACATCATAAAACAGAAGAATTCTTATGGGGAAATGCAACTTTATGAAAACAGTTACCATCTGAAAAAAAGACAATGGAAATCAGAAAAATGGTAAGTAGTAAGAGAATTTTGCTCTGCTCAACAAGGTTTGCACATAAAACAAAAATGCCCATATAGACATGCAGGTGGTTGTATAAATTTATCAGTACTTACTGTATTTTACTACTCAGGAACAGTGTTGAGAATTTACCCTAAGTCTTACGATTAAGTGGTGGCCTGTTTTTGAAATGCTGTGTCTACCATTATAATCCTCATTTCGCCTCCCTTCATGATTACTTAATCCCATACTGGTAGTTTTATTTACTTTTCCTTTAACATTTAAAGATAACTCAATTTCTTTAACTATATCTGAGACAAGAAGCCAGTCTTATACAAACTGAAAACTCTATATGGAATGCAGTATTCAATTGTGGAAAATGCTATTTTAGATTCTGTTTGAGAATTAAACTCTGAAAAGCTAAGAAAAAAATATATAAAAAGCTTTGCCTACACAAGTACAGAATGGAACTGAAGGGCAAATAAATCCAGGTGAAGATTTTTGAGAAACGTATTCCTACAGGAAAGTATGTAGTGTATCTTAAGTAAAGCGATGTCAGGGTAAAGAATCAGCTAATCACACTGATATTTGTAGAAGATTATTCTCACTGCCAGTCTAGCACTTGCTGAAAGATCGTGATTGGAAGAGCAAGAGGGAAATGAGAAACAGGGCTGAGAAAGGAAAAGTGAAATCACAGAACAGTGATGGAAGAAAATGGAAAGAATGCATCCTAGAGCTGAACTCAGAAAGTCTTCCACTTTATTTTTAACCACGTCATTTTAGTATGGCATTCTTAACTGATTTTTTTTTCTTTCCAAACCACAAAGAAATCTTCTTTCTTCACATCATTGTTCTTAACCACAATTGATCATTGTGATTACAATTCTGCAGATTCCTTTCATCATTTGAATCTACCTGTGTTATTTCCTTTTGTAGATTATTAGTATGTGGTGTTCTTTAATGTAGAACTCTGTGCTTGCATTTACTCATACTTTTCTCAGCATTCCATGACATTTAGTGAGTTTGTTAATATCTGAATTCTTTTTTTAAATGGCCTAAATAAAGATCCTGCAAATACCAACCCAAGCATGAGACCCACTCCACAGAGGTCAGCAGTGTAGGTGGCAGCCAGAAATGAAGAGGCCAAGTGGAATGTGGTTAGATTTTTCTTAGGAACCACTCAAAAAAAAAAAAAAAGATCCAACTAACACTGTAAAGCTTCTTGATAAATTAGTTTACAAACTACATTTTCTCATGTTTACATATGAACTAAACTATTATTTATAATAAACCTGCTGATAATATCCAAATATTTTAGCGGGAATTGGGATGGGAAAAAGTTAGAAGGATCAAGTCACTCAATTACCTAAAGAAATTATAACCTACACACCACATTAAATAAATGGAAATTTCCTGAAGCTCCTTTTTAATTTACACCAAGCATGTTCTCCTTCAACAGCAATTAAACCCATTAGCCTGCAATTTGTTAAGTTTACAAAAATAATATAAAGAATTGCCAACACAAGGACATAAATACACATATGTATGAGAGATCAGTTCTGTGCACAGCTGCATAATTAATGAAATGTTCCTTTGATTTGAAAAAGTTCTCTTTTATAAAGTTCCCACTAATAAACAGCTACTTCAAGTAACTGTTTTATCTTCAAAGGAAGAATTTTCCAAGCAATCTTCTATTTACTATAATGGGATCTAAGTGCACGTGTAGCAGGAAGCCTTAGCTATCAGTCAAAGTGGAGTCTGAATGCAAGTTCTGTCAGGTACACCTTGAGATCTTGAAAAGTCACTTCACTTCTCTGGTCAGCATCCATGAAAATAGTATGATGGGTTCTCGAAATCCAGAGGAGCAATACACTGTGTATCTGGAAGTGTAAGGATATCAATATGCTCTCTATCTGGGCTGATATTCATGTCCAAAAAGTCACGTATCTGCTATCTCACCAGATTTCTCAGCACCTCCAAGGCCGATTACTATCTTGGGTTGCACTTGTATTTTCTAATTCATGACACTTTTTTGAGTAAAGTTTCATATTAACCAATCAACAAAAAACCAAGCGACACAGGGATCTCAAATATTCTGTGCTTAGATAGCTTGTCCGGATACTTTCCCCTTTTAGACACACTTATGAGCCTATTCATAAAAAGAATATACATTAATTTACAATGGAACTAATAGTCATAGATCTCAGCAGAGGGTCAGACTATCCTTTCCCTATCTGTAGACACAATGAAGCAAAACAATCACCAAGACATGCCTTTGTGAATATGGAATCAAAACCAGGTTGAATTAGATTGGACAAATGATTTTAAAACATCATCATGGTAAGAAAGCATATAATGCACCCTTTTCTCAGTACAGTTGACTTTAATACTATAAGTAGCTGGGGCCAGCACTATGGCACAGAGGGTTAAAGCCCTGGCCTGAAGCACCAGCATCCCATATGGACGCCGGTTCTAGTCCCGGCTGCACCTCTTCTGATCCAGCTATCTGCTATGGCCTGAGAAAGCAGTAGAAGATGGCTCAAGTCCTTGGGCCCCTGCATCCAAGTAAGAGACCTAGAAGAAGCTCCTGGCTCCTGGCTCCTGGCTTCAGATTGGCACAACTCCAGCCATTATGGCCATCTAGGGAGTGAACCAGCAGATGGAAGACCTGTCTCTCTGTCTCTACCTCTCTCTGTAATTTTGTCTTTCAAATAAATTAAAGAAATCTTAAAAAAAAATACAATAAATAGCTAACACTCATGGAAGACTTCCTATGAGTTCCCACTGTTCTAAGTATTTTATGTGTATTACTTCATGTTTACTAAAAGAGTTTCTGTTACTATCTCCATTTAATAATGAAGAAACTAGCAGAGGGAGATTAACTGACCTGCTCAAGATCACAAAGCAAGGAAGTGGCAGAGAGAGAGAGAGAGCAAACTAGCCCAAGAACCTAAATTCTCAGTTTCTGTTTGTTATAGTGAAATACTGTTCCAGGTTCCAGAAAATTGTTGCATTGTGTATGGGGGTGGGCATTGCACATCTCTACTCATTTTAAATATTTCCTCAGATATTCATTCCTTCTTTAAAATGGCATCCTTGATTTAAATATGGTTCATGACACTTTTTCCAATCTATATTTATTAAGCACCCACTGTGTGCCAAAGATTTCTCCTAGGTGCTATGACTACAATGAGTAATAATAGAGAAAAAATAAAAACTGCACTTATGGAACATAAATTCTATTAGCTCTAAATACATAAATGAATAGATAAAACTAATACAGGTGGTAACTAGGTAATGGAAGAAAATCAGGTGTGAAAATAGAGAAGACAGATGGAAAGTTATTTTCTATATGGTAGACAAGGAAAAGTTTTCTAAGAAAGTGATATTTAATCCCATATCTGAGGTGGTAGGGTGGGGCAGGGGGAAACGGCAGTCATACATGGGTGCAGGAAGTACCTGCAACAAGAGACGAGTGAGGGCAAAAGAAGAGCAAAGGAAAGGGTGCAGCATGTTCTAGGAGATCTATGCTATGCTTCTAGCCGATGCCTCACAGCCAAGTGCTGCAAGACTGGGAAACTCTCTATACCCTTGGCATGTGACTTTTCTGACTTCAGTATCTTAGATGAGAGGGAAATTGTAAAAAGACAGTGTTTGCCAAAATGGGTGAAATAGATATGTTGATTTAAAAGAACAGAAGGATACAGAAAGATAGGAAGCAAAATGGCTGGAAAAAGGATATACTAAACATAATAATAGGAAGTGCTAATGCGAAAGTATTTCAAAGGATTCATGGAAAATGATATTGAAAGGTTGTCTATTTTGATGCAAAAAGTTGAAATACATGCACAATTTTTTCATAATATACATTTTCATGAATGTTTGCAATCTCCTTGAATAGCTACATTACTCTCAGACCAAAAGCAATTAAAATGAAAAGCATTGTTAGTGATAGTGTTAGTTATTACACATTGTTAAAATTTTAAATTAACCAGCAAGGTACAACCATTCGTGAATGTGAAAGTAAAATTAAGATTCAATATACATAATTCAAAAAGTCAAATAAAACTGACAGCAAAAACTGCTAAATCCAACATGATGTAGAGAGAGAGATTAATATATCTTTCCCTGTGATAGATCAAATATGCAAAAACTCAAACAGATCTAAATGTTAGGAACAGCACCATACAGATTAGTGGAACTAAAAATAATACATCTTACAACAGCCACAAGGAGAAAATATACTCCTTCCTTACAATACAGAAAAGATTTATAGGAATTGATCACTAAAAAGTCAATTGCAACGTTAAAGAAATTTAAATTGATATCTGAATGCATTATCTAACCAATAAAAAATCAGGCTAAGATTCAATGACAATGAAAAACCATAAAATATTTTAAAGACTTATAAATCTAATTCACATATCAATGAAGAAATTATAATTAAAATTAGAAGATACTCAAATACTCAGAAATGAAAAATATTAAAATAGTATATAACACCTGCTGAAATCATGGAAAACACAGTGGGGAGTATTTGCTTGAATATTTATATCAATACAAACAAATGTGAAAATAAATTAGGTAAAAAGAGAATCCAGCTCCAAACACAAATGAAAGACCATGCAATGAAAGGCTGATTACCTGGCTTGATTGATTTATACCACTTATGTGTGGAAATATGTATTGTACTCCATGAAATGGTACAAGTATTACAGGTTAGTCAAAAATTTTAAGTAATTAAATAATAAATTATATTTTAAATTGCCAAGAACATGGAAAGCAGGTAAAGGAAAATAGCTACTAAAGAAATGGTATTAATTAAATAGAAATTGAATATTAAATAAAAGACTCAATGAGGCAAAACCACTTCTGAAAAAATGATAATATGAAAACTTCTGAAATTGAGGGAAGAAATGAAGGCACAAATAAATAATGGGGTAATGTAGGAAACACTATTGCAACTGCAGTAGAGATTCAAAGTATGGAACAATATCATGAAAATATTTATTTCCTTACAGTTGAGAATTCAGTGAAATGGACACATGCTTAGAAAATTGGTCATTAATAAATCTGACTCCAAGGTGAACTAGGTATTTGATAAGACATTAAGAATAAGTAGTTTACAGAATCAACCCTTAACGCCGGCGCCACGGCTCACTAGGCTAATCCTCTGCCTTGTGGCGCCGGCACACCGGGTTCTAGTCCCAGTCAGGGCGCCAGATTCTGTCCCGGTTGCCCCTCTTCCAGGCCAGGGAGTGCAGTGGCCAGGGAGTGCAGTGGAGGATGGCCCAACTACTTGGGCCCTGCATCCCATGGGAGACCAGGAGAAGTACCTGGCTCCTGCCATCGGATCAGCGGATCAGCGCGGTGCACCGGCCACAGCGCGCCAGCCGCGGCAGCCATTGGAGGGTGAATCAATGGCAAAGGAAGACCTTTCTCTCTGTCTCTCTCTCTCTCACTGTCCTCTCTGCCTGTCAAAAATAAAAAATAAATAAATAAATAAAAAATAAAGAATCAACCCTTAAGGCATCCTGGTCTGGCTGAAAAGCCCATGAGAGCATTTCAGGCATGGAAAGCCAAGACACTGTGGCAAAAAAATGTCCTACATGAAGGATCTCTGTGAGAGAGACCCCAGTGGAAATAAGGAGCCATCAAAAAAGGATGTACTTTTCTCTAAAAGGAGGAGAGAACTTCCACTTTGCTTATGGCCTTGTCTAAATACTGACAGAGTTTGTGGATTCAAAAGGCTTCCATAGCCTTGGGAGCTCATGACAAGCTCCTCCGGAGATCACTGACATCATACAGTGTTAATTTATTAAATTAACAATAGGAGTCACTGTGCACTTACTCCCCATGCAGGACCTCTGTCCTCAGTAAGTTTTTTTTTTTTTTTTTTTTTTTTTTTTTTTTTGACAGGCAGAGTGGACAGTGAGAGAGAGAGACAGAGAGAAAGGTCTTCCTTTGCCGTTGGTTCACCCTCCAATGGCCGCCACGGCTGGCGCGCTGCATCCGGTGCATCACGCTGATCCGATGGCAGGAGCCAGATAGTTATCCTGGTCTCCCATGGGATGCAGGGCCCAAGTACCTGGGCCATCCTCCACTGCACTTCCCTGGCCACAGCAGAGAGCTGGCCTGGAAGAGGGGCAACCAGGACAGAATCAGGTGCCCCGACCGGGACTAGAACCCGGTGTGCCGGCGCCACAAGGCGGAGGATTAGCCTAGTGAGCCATGGCGCTGGCTCAGTAAGTTGTATTATGATAATTAACTGTAAAACTTGTTCTCAAACAGTTTGTGTGTGTGTGTGCAAATTGTTGAAATCTCTACTTAGTATAGAGTTGGTCTTCTATGTATAAAGTTCATTGAAAATGAATCAATGGGCGGGTGCCGCGGCTCACTAGGCTAATCCTCCGCCTTGCGGCGCCAGCACACCAGGTTCTAGTCCTGGTCGGGGCGCCGGATTCTGTCCCAGTTGCCCCTCTTCCAGGTCAGCTCTCAGCTATGGCCCGGATTGCAGTGGAGGATGGCCCAAGTACTTGGGCCCTGCACCCCATGGGAGACCAGGAGAAGCACCTGGCTCTTGCCATCGGATCAGCGCAATGCGCTGGCCACAGCGCACCAGCCGCGGCGGCCATTGGAGGGTGAACCAGCGGCAAAGGAAGACCTTTCTATCTGTCTCTCTCTCTCCCTGTGCACTCTGCCTGTCAAAAAAAAAAAAAAATGAATCAATGGAGAATGGGACTGGGAATGGAAGAGGGAGGAAGAGGTGAGGTGGGAGTGTGGGTGGGAAGGCGGGGATGGTGGGAAGAATCATTATATTCCTAAAATTGTACTTAGGAAATTTGTACTCATTGAATAAAAGGTTTCTTTGGGGAAAAAATAAAATAAATAATTTAAAAAAAAGAATAAGTAGTTTATAATCTTCCCTATTCAGGAGAAATCTCTCAGTCAGGAGGGAACAGGAAGGAAAAAAGGAAGCCGGCGACCCAAGCAGTGGTCCCACCCCCAGGTGACTCTTTGAAGCACAATGACATAGCAAGCTCATGGATCTGGAAAGTAGAAAGCCCAGGCTTTGTAACCTGGTATCTATTGGCTTCCCTTGGTGGAAGCCCTAATTTCCTACCTGTCTCCAGCTAAGCTGGCTGTGTTGGGTCAAGGGCAAGTGTCCCCAGGCCACAGGTGAAAGTGGTTTGCCCCAGCACTGCAGCGGCAGTAGGTGAGTCTCCAGGAAATGGAATGTGAGCTGGGCACTGAAAATATGTGGACAGATGTTTTTGCACTGCCTGATGCCTTCCAAGAACTCATAGATGTAGATCTGGAGCCCTGTGTCACAACTGTCCTGGAGAAAATCCCTGGGCTGGAGAGCATGCTGAATGTGTTTGAGGTAGCTGTGTCTGTACAGGGAAAGTAAACAGATCTAACTCCAAAGCTTCCATTAATTACAAGGAAAATATTCATACTCCAGAAAATCATCTGACTGGTGACTTCTTGAAGTGCAGGTAGAATGGCCTAAATGGGCTCTCCCCATGATAGACGGGCAGAAGCTACGTTCTCCACCATCCAGGACCACAGACACAGCTATAAGGGCTTACTCAGAGAGCTGTGTTGTGGTCACTAAAATCAGAGACATTGTCAGCAAACTAAAAAATCAGAAAACCAAAAATCGACCCATTTTTGTGGCGTATCAGGTTGATCCACTGTCTGCAATGCCGGATTCCCTTATGGGCATGGGTTTGAATTCTGGTTGTTCCACTTCTGATCCAGCTTGCTTCTGGGAGAGGAGTGAGGATGGCTGAGGTTGTTGGGCCTTAGCACCAACATGGGAGACCCGGATGAAGCTCCTGGCTCCTTGTTTTGGCCTGGCCAGACCTGGATGTTGCTGTTGCGGCCATCTGGGGAGTCAACGGATAGAAGATATCGCACCCTCTCCTCCTTTCTCTGTAACTCTGCCTTTCATATAAATAAATAAATAAACAAAAAATAAATAAATAAATAATGATTTTAAAAAAAGAAAAGAAAACCTAAACATGAGAGGCTTAAAGGATCAATAAAACAGATTTTTTAATGATTGTATTTTAATGGCTTCAACTTATTTAATAAGATACTTATTGTTACAGTTCGAATTTTGTTCCTCTTAAATTTTATTTCCCCTATTTTTCCCAACCACCGTATCTAATGAAATCTCCACTCCCACCATTGGTGACTTCACCTCTTATCCTTTTTTGGTTTGCTCTCCTAGTTTATTTGCTCTGCATATTATTTGTTCATATGCACATCAACTTGTCTCTCCCTCCTAGAATTTCATACTGAGCAGAGGGACTCTGATGCTTTTATTTATTCCTGCATCTCATTTAGTGCTAAGCCCTTGCTTTATTCATAATACAAAATACACAGTTCTTGGATTATGTATCAACTTTAAGAATTAAGTATTTATTTTGTAAATTTCTGCATGTTAAATGCTTCATGAGTCACCGGTACTTGGCACAAATTTCTGAAATCGTTAAGAAGACAAAGATAACATTGATAAAATACTTAATGTACTATATAAAATAATGCAACATATTTTCCATAAGTGAAATTGTAAAAATTAGAGACAGTATGATTAAGTAAATATAATTGGAAAACTCATCTTTTACTCATCTTTGAATACTTTTTTAAAATTTATAATCCTCAGTATCACCTATTCCCAGAAGTCTTGATATCATTAACTGAAAGAATGTTTTTGGTGGCAGTTAAATTTTAATATGTGTTTACCAACCTAGACAAGCAATCAGAATGCAATAAGGTATGTATGAAGGTACATAGGACATCTCTGGTAGCAAGAAGAACATAGAGTTCTTCAGGTGGGAACCATCACAAACACAGGTTAATTGTGCTGAGACTAAACCCAGGGCCGGAGGAATGGGAGCTGTGCAGAAGATTCCATCTTGGTCCTGAGCGGTTTTGACGTCTCTAAACATCTCTACGACTTTACCTGGCACACAGCTGACCCCATGGCCTACTCAAGCATGTGGGACATCCAGGAAAGCAACCCCTCCTACCTGAAATGATGGAGTAACTCATATCATCCCTCCTAACAGGAATTCCTGAATCTAATACACACCATTCCCAAGCCAAAGGCAGTACTAGAAATCCCCAGCAACAGTTCTTGGACTATGGTTTTGACTAGAAGGGCAGTTCTACCTTCTCCCTGTCACAGTTGGTTTCTTCAAATTGAAAAGTTATCAGAAATTGTCAGAGGCTTCCAGTTAAGCACACAGTGGCTTGGAAAATGTATCTGTCTGTACCATATCTGTACTGGTTTGCAGGAATATTGGAACCAAAAGCAGGAAACAGTAAAAGGATCCATCCTAAGAACAGGCTAAATGACCAACTGTACATTGCCAGTCTCAAGGTGGCATTTTGGCATGAAACTCAATTTTCTCTTAGAATAATTTGCATTGGGATTATGGGCTAAATGTTCTCAAAGTGTCTAAGCTATAATTCTTTATGAGATTGCACTCTGGCATTTGACTACAGCATATGCAAGCCTAACTTACAAGCTCAGTTTTTACATTTATCCAAATTCTCTACACAGTGGCAGCCAACTTTTAATGAAAAGCATTGCTCACAACATGATTTACTTGCTCTGTGCATTTTTCTTTCTAGAAATTTTGCTTTACATTAAATATAAACTGAACTTTTCCTAGGACTTCTGCTGTCAATTAAAATCTTTGCAAACTTCCAATCTTCCAAAACACCCAACCCTATGCAAAGAATAAAAAGATAATACATGCAATTTGTTTTGCTTGATTCTGAAATAACTATTTAGACTGTATAGAATGATCTTCTGTTTGCATAAAGCTTAAATTACAAAGTTCATTGGATTTATACCTCTTATGGTGAACCATGCAATACTGAAACAAGCCTTGGCAAGACAAAGAAAAAGTAAAAAGGAGAAATGTTAAGAAGAAAAAAATAATTACACAACAAAAGTGGAGGAATAGAGGAACATGGGGCTGCAAGAAACTGCAGAAGCTGCATTATCTGTGTATAATGTGCCTGTAATACCACACTGGTCAGCAGCTATAATGTAAAAGGTAATGTCTAAGAGTTTTTATATGCTTTTCAGAACTATAAAGGGAGTGTGAGTGGATTTTAAACATTTTGATTAGCACCACAAAGATTTTAATGCTTTATTTAAACAGTTTGCTATAGGGCAAACACATTTGGTAGACAAGTGAAATGAAAGCACGGGCATCAGTTTCTCTGTTTTCTATTAAGTAATGTTGCGAAGTAAGCAGAAGTTGGATTCAGATATCAGATAATTATCTCCACACTGTGTGTCACAGTAAATAATTTTAATTGGTTTAACTTCAGGGACCATTACTGGCCTAATTAGAAACATGAAAAGGCTACAAGTATTAGGAAATATCCTGAAGGAATGAGAACATTAGCAATTCTGTCAAGCCATTTTTAAAATAAGTACACAGTAGCAGCCACATTTCAGTGAAAGGCAGAGGACTTGAAAGGTGCTTTTAGGAAAACATTGCTTGTGAGTTTGTAATAAGAGAACCATAATAGGAAGCATAGAAATTGGCTAACAGACTGACAAGTGTGCTATTTCTGTGTTAAAAACATACTAATCTTGTTCTGATTTCTGTTTTTAAAAGATGCAGGTTAATGCTTTCCAAGTAAAGGCACAATATTTGAAGTTGAGTAAATCCTTATCAAGAAAGGATTGACTTACCCCCCCCCAAAAAAAAGAACACTTTTTTTTTTTGGGTAAAGTAGCTTAACTGATTCCTTCAGTGTGCAGAGAGAAGTACTGGGTGAAGAACTACGTGGGCTTTCGGTTATTACTACTATAATCTCTTCATCACCTCAATTTTCCAAGATTTATGAGAAACAAATGGGGGTTAGTCTTCGAAGCATACATATGCTTTGTATGTGCAGCTTTGCATGGCATAGTGTATATATAGAAAGCAGTTGTATTCTGAGGCCCGCGTTGCGCTGCAGCGAGTTAAGTCTCTGTCAGACGCCGGCATCCATGTTCAGTTATCAGCTCCAGTTCCTGCTGCTCCACTTCCAATAGCGCTCCCTGCTAATGTGCCTGGGAAGACAGCAGAAGATGGCCCATGTGCCTGAAACCCTGCCATCTACATGTAAGACCCTGATGAAGTTCCATGTTCCTGGTTTCAGCTTGGCCCAGTCAGACTATCTAGGCCACTTGGAGAATGATAGATGGAAGATCTCTGACTCTCCCTCTGTCTCTGTCACCCTGCTTGTCAAATGAATAAATATTTTTTTTCTTTTTGAAAAAGAGGATGTGGCTACATTATGAGTGAAAAGTGAGATATTTTGATGATTAAGTCAGAGATACGGTAAAATCCCTCAACAATTTCAAACACTAGAAGCCCCTGTCCAAAGAGTAAAATTTTTTTTATCATAAAAGACACCTAAGATCCCTTAACATGTTTAAATGAATAGATGATATCAACAACCTCTAATCAATAGTTATATAATAAAATTTTATTCCATTTTTTTAGTATGTGTATGTATGCTTTTATTTTTTTATTTTCTTTTTTTAACTTTTATTTAATAAATACAAATTTCCATAGTACAACTTTCGGATTATAGCGGCTTCCCCCCCCCCCCATAACCACCCTCCCACCCGCAACCCTCCCATCTCCCACTCCCTCTACCATCCCATTCTTCATCCAGATTCATTTTCAATTATCTTTATATACAGAAGATCAATTTAGTATATACTAAGTAAAGATTTCAACAGTTTGCACCCACACAGAAACACAAAGTATAAAGTACTGTTTGAGTACTAGTTATACTGTTAATTCACATAGTACAACACATTAAGGACAGAGATCCTACATGGGGAGTAAGTGCACAGTGACTCTTGTTGTCTGTTTAACAATTGACACTCTTATTTATGACGTCAGTAATCACCCAAGACTCTTGTCATGAGTTACCAAGGCTATGGAAGCCTTTTGAGTTCACCGACTCTGATCATATTTAGACAAGGCCATAGTCAAAGTGGAAGTTCTCTCCTCCCTTCAGAGAAAGGTACCTCCTTCTTTGATGGCCTATTCTTTCCACTGGGATCTCACTCACAGAGATCTTTCATTTAGGTTTTGTTTTTTTGTTTTTTGCCAAAGTGTCTTGGCTTTCTATGCTTAAAATACTCTCATGGGCTTTTTATTTCATTTTTTAAAAGATTTACTTTTTAAAAATTTATTTGAAAGGCACAGTTACAGAAAGAAGAAAGACAGAGTATCCAACAGCTGGTTTTCTCCCTAAAGGGCCACAATGGCCAGGACTGGGCTGGGCCAAATCCAGGAGCCCAGAGCTTCTTTCAGTTCTCTTTGTGGGTGCAGGGGCCCAAGCACATGGACCATCTTCTGCTACTTTCCCAGGCGCAATAGCAGGGAGCTGGATCAGAAGTGAAGCAGTAGGTGGAGGCTTAACCTGCTACTCCACAATGCCCACTCTAATTTTATTCCTTTCAAAGTCATCTAAGATTTAGCTTTTCATCTTCTGAAATGGCTAATGGTACTATTTAATAATTTTATTTGGTATACAGAAAGTATAAATAGATAGTCCAAATTTAAAGTTGTAATCAATCATCAACCATATTTTTAGCCGTTTTATTTTCATTGAAATGCAAATGATAGAAAACAAAACAGGAAAAGACCGGCATGATAACTATGGGCCACTTTTAAGAAAGTACACATCACCAAAGAAAAATACATTGTGCAACTCCATACGCATCTTTTTTAGGTTTATTGTTACACAGAAGGTATTATCAATATAAGTGTATATTTAAAATATTGGGAAAATTGGAGGTTGAGGGTGTGGGAAGGGTACAGCATTGGACACAGAGGTTCAGTGGCTATGCCCTATGTCAGGGTACCTGGCTCATGACCTAGCTGTTCTGATCCCAATCCAGCTTCCTGCTCAAGAACAACTGGAAGGCAACAGGATTGAAGAACTTGAGTCTCTGCCATCGATGTGGGAGACCCAAATGGAGTTACAAGCTCTTGGCTTCAGACCAACGCATCCCTGGACACTGGGGACCTTTGGGAAGTGAACCAATAAATAGAAGATCTGTTTCTGTCATCCTGTTTTTCAAACAAAATGAAAATAATAAAATTAAAATTAATATATAAAATTATCAGAAAATTAATTCCACCAAAATTTGTCAAAAAGTTCCTACATGTTTAAGAACTCACAGCACAGGTTCTCCCATGTGTGTATTTCAGAACAAACTGATGGACACACATATGATTGGATACACACAAACCCACAAACCCCACTCCATGTCATTAGACTGACTACCCTTGAATAATGCCACTAGTTATCATAATTACTAATGTTTATCTATTTTTAAATTTTGATAAATTCTTATTTGACTGATGCTTCTACAATATGTTAGACTCAAATTTTCTTAGGCAATTTATATATATTCTCTCTTCTTTCAAGGAAGAATATATAATGTATGCCCACCAAGAAAATGGGAATCATTCATAAGGAATAATTTTTAGCCACATAATAGATTAATTGCTTGTATATTTGGTAAGAGAAACACATGCACACCCACACAACTGTTGATCATTATAAAATAATACTGCCTGCCCACCCAACACATGTTCTATATTTCAAATATCTTCCAAATGCAGAAGAGGGAGGGAAGAAGAGGGGGAAAATAAAAATGTGGTTGCTTATACAAATATACACGCTCATATACGTACACAAACATACATACATATGTTCATATATTTCAGCTTTGCCCATATGTTCCAAAAATAGCAGCCTGGAAAATTTGTATCCGACGCATCTCTCTATCAGAGTAAGTATACAAATGAAGACAAATTTTGCAGTACCTAAGATAATAAAGTAGAGAAAAGTTCTCAGGACACTTCTTTCTTATAGGCCTCTGAACATTACAAAGCAGTCTCAACAGACAAACTTACTTCTGGAAATTGCAACTTTATTCATAGGGAAGTTTGAAATACTTCCTCTCACTTCTTCCACAAGGTAAACTGGTGATCTCTATATTCAGGTAAATGAAGAAAGGAGCAGAGTATTATGAATGCACATTTAGCTTAGCAGTTAAATGCCCATGTCCCTGCACCAGAGAGCTTGGATTCAATTCCCACCCCCACTTCTTGATGCCAGCGTCTCACCCTGGGAGGCAGTGGTGATGGTGCATGTAATTGGATCCCTTCCACCCACATGGAAGACCTGAATTGAGTTCCTGGCTCCTTGCTCTGGGATCCTGGCTCAGCCCTGGCCGTGTGGGCAAATTTGGGTAGTGAGCCATCTGATGACAGCACTCTATCTTTGAGATACATTTTAAAAATAATAGACCATCTTATGGGCTTTAGTTTTGGAAGTTTTGCTCTAAAACATCGGGAGAATTTCTGAGTTCAGATAGCAGTGACGCTTCATATAGTTTACCCTAGTCTCTGGGCATTCTCTTTTAGGCATAGTGGCTAGTAGTTTTCATAAGAATGGTAATACTCCCTTCATTCAGAACACAGCACTGAACTCAGAAATTGTGAATCAGCCAGCAAAGCAAACACGGCTCGTTAATCTGACACACCGCTACCGACATAGCCTTCGACTGGAAATGCCTTTTTCTGTAAAGCACTGGGAGTAATTGAGTTTTCTAAAACAATGAAATGATACATGTAGAGCTCCTGGTGCATAGCACACTACACAGAAGAGCCACAGGAATACTGTTAAGATGTTCCTATAATGTGGACACAATCACCCTCAGGTTCCTCCATGCTTTCAGGTAACCAAACTTCTCAGCAGACACGCCACCTCTCTGATAAGAGCTCACCCTGGTTCCTTTCCTCTACTTGTTGCCCATCCTTTCTACATCCCATCACATCCTACAGTTAGATTCCTACAGTGTGATCCCCACCCCATCCCCATTCCTCATTCCAACTGCAGGTCTCAGGGCTAGCACTAGATTCAAGGTGACAAACTCTCAGTACCTGCACAAGTTACTTATAGCATTTCTGGGGCTATCACTTAGGGAGGCATATGTGAGAATCCAGAGAGAGAAAAAAGCAGCCGGTGTGAGCAATTATAGAAAATAGATGTCTCAACGCTGATGTTGTGGTGCAGCAGGTCCACTGCATATCCAGATCCCTGCTAATGTGCCTGGGAGATCTGAGGAAGATGGCCCTAGTGTTTGCATCCCTGGCCACCCATGTGGAAGGCCAGGATGAAGTGCTTGGCTCCTGGCTGCAGTATGGCCCAGTCCTGGCCATTGTGGCCATCTGGGTAGTGAACCAGTGGATGGAAGATCTCAGTGTGTGTGTGTGTGTGTGTGTGTCCCTCTCACCGTGTAACTTTACCTTCCAAATACATAAATGCATAAATAAATCTTTAAAAAAGAAGAAAGTAGACTTCTCACTAAGAATTTATATAAACTTTCAGATAAGTTTATTTCTACTTTATTCCTAAACTCAATGTTTGGAATTTCAGTCTGAAAAACAGAGTGGCAGCATTTTAGGTCATTATTTTATCAATGGAAATGTATTATAACTTCAGTCCATCTTCATCTTGACATCTATGTTGATGAAAGTGTTTTTGAGTTTTCCAGTAAGTCTTTAAACTTAAAAAATTCTAATGTAATGATTTCACTCTATGATTTGCTACTTAATTCCCCAGTTTAAAAAGGGAACGAAACAAATGAACATTAGCTTTTCACTGCTTTGTTTGCATCCCTGTAGTTTACCTCCGTAAAGCAATTCACATTTTCATGCAAGACTTTTCCAGATGCTCTAGCAGTGTGAATTGGGGTTTATATCTGTGACTATCTCCAAGTTTCTTTATCTGTCCTATGCAGCAGGTTTCTTATCTGACAGCCTAATAATTATGAAAGAAGCTGCATATTAATGATTCAGTACTTACATAAACAACTGGCCTTGGAGAAATCTAATAAACCAACTTTGTCGGATTTGATTTTGCCTAATTAAATGTAAATAATGTTAAATGTTGTATATGCCAGGATTTCTGCAGAACCTTATGAATTTTTTTATGTACACAAAGCATTATGAATTCAGAGGTTTTAACACTTATCTTCTGATTCAGCTATTAGGATAATATGGGTTGACATAGATATGCCCTATGAATGTGAGGTACCAGCACACATCTGCACACTAAGTGTTTATGTATGCAAGGTACAATTCTCAATTGTTGGTTTTTAGTTTTTGATTTTTCTCCTTTGAAGTTGGCAGCTTGTACATTTTTATCTGAAGGTTTGAATCTGTATCATGCTTTGAAGGAACAAATGGCCTCCATGTGGTGTTTAACTTTCCCGTGCCCATCTCTATTACTCTGTATCAGTATGGAATGCATTCTGACATAGTTTTTTCACTTAAGCATAAGCACCTGATCCTTTCTATTGGTCCTTTGCTAACACATGTCTTCATTTAGGGATACATACAAGGACTGGGTTTTAAAATAAGAAAGTCATACTATTTAAAATATAAATATAATATATCTATATTAAGCTTACATATTAAAATAAATGATATTCTGTCTATGTTGCAATAGTAGTATGGAAAGATTAACTTGATTGGTATTCTAATTTTGAAAAATATAAACAAAAATTATTCTATTTTCTCAAGTGATCATTTACACAGATTTTAAAAGTATTTTGCAAAAGACAATAATATGAATGACTATTGTTACAGAGATGTAGCTCTGAGCCATCCACCCTCTCTTACTCAAAATTAATTTGAGTAATTGCTTATATTGGTGACAACAGAAGATTGTATGGATGCAGGAGGCCTGAAGTAACACAAAGCAAACATTTTGTGTAAATGATACAAAATCAGGAACTTTACTTCCTTAGCACTGATGTCTCTAATCAGCATAAAGAGTTGTCTCAATCTTTGTGGTCCCACAATGGTTCTACTTAGAAAACTTTCAATCACTGAATTATCTATTCAAATTATCCAACAAAGTTTTTGTGTTCACCATTATTTTGGATTCCTATATTTTTTGAGTTAAGGAGTAAAAGAGAAAAAAAAGAATACAAAAACATAAATACATAAGAAAAAGCAACTTATCTTTGAACAAACAAAATAATATTCAATTATTATTATTATTATTATTATTATTATTATTTTGTCTCTCAAAGTTTATGAGGGATAGTGGAAACTTTCCTGATAAAACATAGGTCACAATGACCCTAAAATTTATCCAGGTACTCATATGTCAAATGCTTTGTTCTGTTATAATGGGTAAGCTGATTATCTTTTAAAAAATATTCAGTTTCTCTATATGTAAAATAGAAATAGTATATGAGACAGCATATGTAAAATAACTAATTTGTATAAAGCATGTAGTCACGATAGAGTTCTTCACTTTGCAAACACGCCTCCTAAATCCCATGATTCCTGTAGCACTATTGCTATTAGACAACAATCAGGAAATAGTAGAGTACTATCACATTATTTGATGCCAATGGGACAAGCAAGAACTGACTACATTTTGCTTCTAATCTGGAGGATATATTATTTGTAGAAAAATCTCAGATCTCTGTCTCTGGTCTCTCTCTCTCCCTTTGTCTCTAGCTTTCTGTCTTTCTACTTCATAAAAGATTAAATAATGAAATTTTAAAATATCTTTAAAGGAAGTTGGTGCTTAGAGGCCTGTGAAGATGCCTGCATTCCAGTCCCAACTCTACTCCCAATTCCAACTTCAGTATGAATCCACACTCCGAGAGTCAGCTGAGATGGTTCAATTGGGTCTTGTACGAGGGTCTTGGCCCATGTACGAGGCCAGAATTGAATTCTCAGCTCTTGGCTTTTAGTCTGACCCAAGCCTGGCCATTATAGGCATTCAGAGAGTGAACCAACAAATGAGAGCTCTCTGTCTCCTCTTTGCCTTTGTCTCTACATATTTATATGTCTCTGCCTCTCACTTGAATAAAATAAAAACTAACATTTAAAAATTGTTGAAGGTGAGAAAAATCTCAAGTAAAGAGCAGAAACTCCAAAAAATGGACTAATGACTCAGAATGGAACAATACAGAGTATGTCCACATGATGTACAATGGACATTCATCCACTCACTTAACAACAATCATCAACTACGTGTTATTTTTGGGGTGCTTGCTATCTCTAAAATGCATTATTGTAGATGACAACACACCATGGATGAGTCTCTATTCTCATGCAGCCTGCCAGCCATAAAAACAGGAACAGAGAGACGGTGATGGAGCTCTAAAGAGAACAATCGTGGTGACAGACTAGAATGTGGGATTAGGGAATGTGATCATGCCTATTTCAGAAAGGAGATCAGAGACGACTCTTCGGTGGAGGTGATATTTCTGCTTAGGTGTGGATAGTGCAAGATATGTGTGAAGATATGGTGCAAACGTACTTTTTATGGAAAACACTTTAAAAAATTGTAAGGTTGTAATATACTTGTTTTTTGTTTTTGTTTTTGTTTTTGTTTTGAGAAACAGAATGACCCAGTCTAACTGGAGCACACTGCATGAGATGCAGTACATATATGAGTGAGGATGGAAGAGAGGACACGGGTCCCTGTAATCTAGGACATTAAAGATGGTAATAAGGAGTCTGAACAGTATTTCAAGATTATAGGGAAACTAGTGAGATGCCCTAAGTAGGAAAGAACCATGATATGATTTTTTTTTTTTAAATAAACAATCTAACAATCAGTATCGGGCCAGGAAAAGAAACAAGGAGTCTTGTTAGGAGATAATCATGCTCCAAGTAAAAGATAACAAAGACACAAAACTAGAATGTGAGTTCTGGAAACAGTAAGAAATTATTGAATTTGTCATATGTTTGGAAGTTATTAGTGAAATGGTTTAAAGATGGATGATTTGGCAAAAGAGAGAAGTCACAGATGACTTCTAGGATTCAGCCTGAGCAACTGAGTAAAAGGTGATGACACTACAGAGACAAAGGACAAATCCGTTTACTTGAGCAGTCATGAAGCAAAGAACTCTGTTTTGGATATTTCAGATTGAATGCACTGTTAAACATCTAGGTTCAGAATATGGGCATGAAGCTCAATGAAATGGTGAGAGCTGACAGTACACATTTGGGAGTCATTGGCAAATAGATGATGTTAAAAGCAATGGGATTGGATGAAATCACCCAGAGAAAATGTAATGAGAGAAGAGGAATAATGTCTGAATATTTAGGAATTTCAACATTTGCGCGTTTGTAAGAAGAAAGGGAGTCAGAAAAAGATGAAGCCAAATGAAGAGAGTGTTTCGAAGAGGAAACGTTTTAACTACATTAAAGGCAGTAGGGTTAGCTACATTAAATGCGTACTCCTTGGATGCTCTGTTGTGAAAATGAGTGACACAAGGGGTGGATATGAGGTCAGCAGAGACGTCTTTTATTACGTATGAGCTTTCACAGAGTTTTTGTAGGCAAACAGAGTGCTTCACTCGAAAGGGAGATTCGGTGATGCAGGAAGTGAAGGAAAAATTGCAAATGCGATTCCCTTGCCTAGGCACAAGCGGGAAGTAAGCAAATGTAGAGTGTGGCCTTAGACAGCAGCAGAGCCATTCATCCACATCAAGGGGACAGTAGACAGGGATCACGTAAAAAGGCAGGTAGTACGGTTTATTTCAAGCAGAAATATTTGTTTCTCAGGTAATTGCTTCTTACAGCTTTATTAGGTATATTTGACATACAATAAACTACACATATTTAAAACATACTACTCAATATGTTTCGGCAGATATACTCCTCAGTGAAGCCGACACCATTATCAAGCTTGCAAACACATCCGTCACTCTCAAAAGTTTCCCTGCTTGCAGATCCAACGTGTCTCTAGCCCAGTCCTTCCCAGGAAACTACTGACCTGATTTCTGTCACTATAGAACAGTTTATATTTCCTATAGCTTTGAACAAATGGAATCATGTTTTATATAAAAGGTACTGGGTGGCTTCCTTCACTTACCATGATTCTTTTAAAGATCAACCAAGTTTTTATATGAATCTATACATATTCTTTTCCATTTCTGAGTAGGGTTTCATTGAACACATACAACAATATTTGTTGGTTGGTAGTTTATAATTTGTTTGTAATTTGGATTGTTTCCAGCTTTTTGACTTTTACAGAGTAAGATACTGTGAATATCCATTTGTAACTCTTTGCTTAAATGTATACTACTTTTTTCTTTTCTGGGAAAACATATGGGAGTGGAATAGGTTGATCAAATGGTGGGTGTTATGTTTAATATTTAAAATCCAAAAATTATTTTCCAAAATAAATGTATCACTTTACATTCCCATCAACACTGTATGAAAGTTGCAGTTCCTCACGATCCTCATTAATACTTCATTTGTTGAAGCTTGTTAATTTTAGCCATATTATAGATAGTTGGTGGTGTATCAGTGTGGTTTTCATTTGCATCACTCTAGTGAATAATAATATTGAACATCATTTTATGTGTTTATTTGTTGAAGCATCTGTTCAAATGTTTTGTCTATTTTGAGAATGGTGTTTTCTTTTTCTTATTATTGAGTTTCTAGAGTTTTGTTTAATATACATATTCTGAATGCAAGTCTTTTTTGAATATATTCTTTTGCAATTACATTCTCCCTGTTTGTAGCTTGTATTTTCGTTCTTTTCATTCTCTCAATGGTGTGTGTGTGTGTGTGTGTGTGTGTGTTTTCTTTTTTTATTTATTTCTTTACTTAGTTATTTGACAGGCAGAGTCAGAGAGAGAGAGAGAGAGAGTTCCTCACTTTTGGTTCACTCCCCAAATTCCTACAATAGCTGGTGCTGGGCTGGGCCAATGCTAGAAGCTGGGAATGGGATCCAGGCTCCCCACATGGGTGGCAGGAACTCAGTTACTCCCAAGGTCTACACTTGGCAAGAAGTGGAGTCAGGGGCTGCAGCCAGGACCTGAACCAAGTTCCTCTGGTGTTGAATGCAGATATCTTTACTGCTAAGCTAAAAATACCCGTTCTTTCATGGCATTTTGTGAAAGCAGAACTTTTTAGGTTTAATAAAGTATTACTTATAAATTTGCTTTATCGATTGTATGTGTGATGTCATATCAAGGAAATCTTTGCCTAACAAAATAACAGGTTTCTCAACATTGTGCAGTGTCCAGCATCCAACTTTTTGTTTTTCTTTTTCAAAGCAGCTTTAACAGTTCTAGGTCCTTTGCATTTTCATATGATTTCAAAGTAAACTTATCATTAAAAAAAAAACAAGCAGGCAAACAAAAAAATCCCAATAGAAATTTGGGGGCATTGAATGTGTAAATAATTTGGAAAGGATTGACAGATTAATAATATTCAATTTCCAATTGACTAATACATTCAATATTTCCATTTACTTAAGTGTTCTCCAGTCTATCATCAATGTTTCATAGTTTTTAGGGGAAAATGTCATTTTTTATTTTGTTCATTATTTTTTGTCTATTTATTGTTATTAATTGCCAGTATATAGAAATACAATTGATTTTGCATATATAACCTGCATCCTGCAGTACTGCAAAACTCACAATACTAGTACTTACCGTTTTTTGAGTTTTGATTGAATTCCCTACTTTAATCCTTATGACTTCTAGTAAAGAAGGCAATTTTACCTTTTTTGTCCCAATATGTGGATGCCTTCTACTTTTCTTGCCTGACTTCGCTATCTAGAACTTTCAGTGCAATATTCAGAAGTGATGAGCATGGAAAACATGTTTGAATCCCATATGGGTGATGGTTGGAGTCCCAGCTGCTCCACTTCTGATCCGGCTCCCTGCTGATGTACCTGGGAAAGCAACTTAAAAAGGCCCAGGTCCTTGGGCCCTTGGACCCACATAGCAGACCCAGAGGAAGCTCCTAGCTTCAAACGAGCCCAGCTCTAGGTACTACAGCACTTTGGGGAGTGAATGAGCTGAAGGATGCTCCCTCGCTATCATTCCTTCTCTTTCACTGTAAACTCTGCCTTCCAAATAAATAAATAAATATTTTTTCCAAAAAAAAAAAAAAAACTATGGGGCCAGTGCTGTGTCACAATGGATTAGGGCCCTGGCCCAAGGCACTGGCATTCCATGTGGGCATCGGTTCTGCCAGCTGCTCCTCTTCCAATCCAGTTCTCTGCTATGGCCTAAGAAAGCAGTGGAAGATGGCTTGGGCACCTGCACCCACGTGGGAGACCTGGAAGAGGCTCCTGGCTCCTGGCTTCAGATTGGCACAACTCTAGCCTTTGCAGCCATCTGGGCAGTGAACCAGCAGATGGAAGACCTCTCTCTCTGTCTCTACTTCTCTCTCTAATGCCTTCTTTCAAATAAAAAAAAAATCTAGGCACTATAGTTTTCCCTTGACTAAGATATATTTCCTATCATTTTACTATTGATATAACTGGGTTTAAATTTACAATTTTGCTGTTTGTTCCATCTGTATTCTTTTTTCCTTTTTCTGAGCTTTCTGCCTTATTTAAGTGAAACTTTTCATTTTATCTCACTTACTGGATTATTCTTCTATAACTTGTTTAGCGCTATGCTATGTTTCAAGGTATACATCTTTATCTTCTTACAGTTTAAATTCAAGTGATTTTCATTTATAGTATAAGAACATTACAGTAGTATGCTTCCATTTTTCCACTTCTTTTACATTATACATTTGTATCCTAAATTTTTATTTTATATGCCATATAATTCACAAAACATTGCTTTTTCAGTTTAAACAGTCAATTATCTTTTTAAGACTCATATAAGATGTCTCTCACAAGAAAATCTTTTGAGAAAAAAGTCTTATGCATTTGTCTTTGTAGTTAAAATTTCATGCATTATTCATTCCTTTATGTACACCCTTATTTCAATTTGTATGATTTTCTTACTGCCCGAAGGACTTCCTTTACAATCACTGGTAATGAAAGTAACCTGTTGGTGAACTTTTTTTAGCTTTTGTACTTCTAAAAAGTCTCTATTTTGCTCTTGTTTCAAAATGCATGTTCATTGTGTCTAGAATTTTTGGTTGTCAAGGATTTTTTTCTTTTAATAATTAAAGAATAATGATTTTTCTGGCTTTTTCATTGCATTATTTCCAACAAAACAAATTCTACTATCATCATTTTCTTTGGTCCTCTGCTGCAATATGCCATTTTCTCTGACTTCTTTTGTGATTTTCTCTTTCTCACTGGTTTTGAGGAATTTTGTTATCTTGTTTCTTGGTGTGGTTCTCTTCCTGTTTCTCTTTTCAGGTGCTCAGAGTTCTTCAAACTTTTTGCATCTATAGGTTTCCGTGTTTCATAAAATTGGGAAATTTCTAGACTTACATCTTCAAAAGTCCTCTTTCCATCCATCTTTATATTTCTAATTGCAGATTTATTTTTCATCTGAAGCTGTCTCACATCTCTCTGAAGTTGTTTTTAGTTTGAAAAAATATTTTTCTGTTTGCATTCATCTCTGTAATTTTTATTGTTTTTTTTTCTCAATTTCATTGTTTCTTCTACAAAGTCTGATTTTTTTCCACTGATCTCATCCAGTGTACTTTTTTTAAAATCTCAGATATTTTAGCTTTTGTCCCCAGAAATTTTCTTAGGGTGTTTTGCTTGGTCGCTGGTTATTTTACATGTTTCAGTTCCTCATTTAGCTTTCTTCAAATGCATGAAAATATGATTATAGTAATTATTTTAACTCTACTTCTAATGTTCATGTCAGTTTTGATTGACTGGTTATTCATTTTATAGTGTGTTTTCTTGCTTCTTTGCATGTCTAATAATCTTTTATTTCATATTAGGAACTGTTAATTTTATGTGGTCACAGGCCAAATATTTTGTATTCTTGGAAATAGTCTTGAGTTTTGCTTTGAAATGAAATTAAGTTACTTGAAAGCAGTTTTCTACCTTTAGGTATTTTATTATGATTTTGAAACAGATTTGAAACAGTGCTCAGTCAAGAGCTGGTCATTTCCCACTACCAAGGCAAGACTTTCCCGAATACTCAACTGAGCACCTCATGAATTACGTATCTTTCCAGTCCAGTCAATGGGAACAGGCATTGTCCTTAACCCTGTGTGATCTTTGCCACTGTCCTCTTTAATCCTTCTGAATGGATTTTCTCTGGACATAGACGGTCTCCTCACTGCTAGGATCTCATGGTTCTGTTGAGCATTGTCGGCAGCCCTCTGCAGTTCTCATCTCTGGACTTGCCTTCTTTGGTTCATCTTCTCTGGACCTCTGCCCTGGGAAATTGAACTACCTTCGTCTCCCTAGGCTCTCAGCACTGTCTCCTTCCTGCAGGAAGCACGTTGGGCTCTGAATGTGTTCCCTTGTGTTTTCTCTCCCTGTAGCACAGTCCGGAATTTCTCTAAGCTGTAAATTGTGAATCATAGGGCTTACCTGATTTATATCTGACTTTCATGCTTTGAAAACATTTTTAAAATTATATAATTTCCATTTTTTTATTGAGTTTAGAAGGTGGCATAGTCTATTTGATACTTCTATTACAGGAAAACCTAGACTTGATCATTTGTAATTAATAGAAGTTTAATGGGCCCATGATTCTGGACCTATGAAGCCCAAGATCAAGGGGCTGCATCTGGTGAGGGCGTTTTTGTTGTATCAAAGCATGGTAGCAGACTTGAGAGAGGGCATGAAGAAGCCAGACTCATTTTTATATCAAACCCACTCCCCAAAATGACCTTAATCTATCAGGGAGGGCACAGTCCTTGTGTACCTAAACACCTCCCATTAGGCCCGGCCTGTCCACACTGCTGCATTGGAAATTAAGTTTCTGGCACGTGAACATTGAGGGGACACACTTAAACCACTGCAGAGGGTAAACCTGATCCCTGTTATTTCATCTTGGCAGGAGGTAGATGTCCTATTTTGTTTTATTTTGTCAGTAGAATAAAACCAAAGTCACCAGCTGAGAGTGCGAAGGGATGGAAGGGTTTGAAGTTTACCTAGAAAAATAAGGATGAGAAATGGCTCTCTCAAAATGTAGGAAAGCAAATCTGGTCCTAAAAGTACATGTTAAACATGCTAGACATTAAGCACAAAAGTGTATATCTTCAAAATAAGGCTTTTGTTGGTAGGGTTAAAAGATAAATGTACATAAATTAAAAGACTCCGAATTCCTCATGCCAAAATTGCCTTTATTTTTAAATTCAAAGCCCACTATGTGTTCAATTTTCCTGCATTTTAAATGGAGAAAGATTTAATAACTTCAATTAATTGAAAAGGAAATGCTCTCAGATGTCAATATTTAAATAAAAATGTAGAGGGAGTCTACAGTTTTAACAAACATTTCATTATAAAAATATAGCCTTAACAATTTGGGTTGCTAATGTAAAGGAAATGTCAAATGAATAATTGGCTGCCTTTCAAGTGACTGCCTGATAAATTGGTTGAAAAAAAAATGATGAACATTGCTTTCCATGGGGTTGTTTGCCTTTCTGTAATGCAGGCTGGATTCCATAAGGAATGTGTTAGTTCTGACAGTTGCACATCATGTTAATTTTAACTTATTTTCAAGATTTATCTCTCTATATCTTTATAACATCTTTGGATAAATCCATACTGTGATTTCCTTAAGAATTCTTGTTCATTTTTTTCCCCAGAAACCAACTATGTTAACGAAGCAACCTTTGTTACCTTAAGACTCACATCTTGAATTTGATGTCATTTGTTGTACTTTTAGGCAGTACTTCCACTTTGAGTTACCTACTTTATGGCTTGGAATCAAATGAAAACAAGTTGAACTTGAGGAACCATTTGTTTGGATACAGCAGATGAATGCAGGAGGCAATAATGAATGCTAAGTGATCATTGCCACCATTAAGGATTCACTGTTATTAATACAAGGTGTATGGAAGCCAAGTGGAAGAAGAGAAAGAAAATTCTAAAAAAAAATCTAATGTCTCTATTGTTCCAACCGATAATTACATTTTTATATATTCAAAGAGAAAGACTCAATTAGGAAATAGACAATGAGAGTATTATTGTGGACTTACTTCTGACATCGATGATGGAATATAATCTGATTGTATAGAGGCAGTAAGCAGCAGAAAAGTCATCCAGAGAGAGTACAGATGACAAAGAAGTGGACAGAGATGCAGGATCAAGTGGAGGTAGAGTACATAACATAGCTGGAATGTAGAGTTTACGTTGGGAAAAAGGGAAGGCAAAAGGTGGGTATGAGTGAGGCTGTGATAGACCTAAAATTCTGGGCTAACGCAAGCCTCAGACTACTTCAATGGCTGTCTGATTGACCTGCCAGGAGTCTTCCACTGCATCACTGGGTGAAAAAAAAAAAATTTTCACTTTTCTTTCAAAGTAACAGCACGTCATTAATTTACGCCATTTATGAAAAACTGAACATTTCAGTTTGGTCAGTCTTGCCGATCTAAAAGTGTTAGCCAACCTAGATCCATCCAAGCTCACTGTGTGATATTTACTCTCCGGAATTCTATAAATCATCCTTGCAGTGTCTCCATGAGCATCTTGATTTAATCAATGACTCGTTAACCTTCAAAGAAACAATTTTTCCTTCTTCCTCAGTGTTCACCTCTACTTAAAACTTTTATCAGGTCATTTAGCTTATTTTTTAAATATTTCATTGCCCTTATTATTTCTTACATTCTTAAATGATGTAAGAGTTGTAAATAATGCCGAAGAACAAAGCAATCCAGTAATTGGGGAGAAAGCCCAGTATGTGCCATAATTTTCTGCTCTGAGGAGATCAACTGATCAATTATATGCTACAGTGATTTTACCAGAAAGCTTTCTAATTTTTTTTTTTTTACTTTGGCTTTAACAGAGTAAAACTCTCAATGGTTCAATATGAAGGGTTATGTTATAGATTTTGTTGCAAATGATAAAGATACTTGCTGGTTACCAAGATAATTCTTGCTACCCTCCCACCTCCAAGGAAATCTGTACTCAAAAGAGAGATTTATGAGCCCAAGAAAACACTCTCTCATTTGAAACAGTATGAAGAAGCCCACAACACAGCAAATAAAACATCAAGAAAATATAAACATCTTTATGGTGGTGGGATTCTCTAAACACAGTGCAAGGCTCGTGTGATATGAAACAGCTGTTTCATATGTGTCTACAACTAGTTCCAAGAAGAAACTCTGCCCAGACCTCTAGCCCTTTCAAATCAGTTTAAAGCATTTTTGGCACCCTTAAATATTAATGAAGGTCAACAAGCAGCATTGAAGTTTTGCCCTTCAGGGACTGTCACTGGTCAGCTCCTTCCTGCTTGCTTCTGCGTCAATCAAACCACTATCTCGTGGGTGTGTTTGTATTTCTCTCTACCATTAATGATGAGTGTCTTTGAGAAAAAGAGGATGTTCTTGGCTTAATGGGACATTGATGCTATGTGGGTAGGGGAGGA
This sequence comes from Oryctolagus cuniculus, assembly GCF_051225735.1. NCBI lineage: Eukaryota > Metazoa > Chordata > Mammalia > Lagomorpha > Leporidae > Oryctolagus > Oryctolagus cuniculus. The sequence goes on from NC_142880.1 coordinate 15,297,528, forward strand.
GCCCCCAGGCCTAGAGAGCCATTCACTGTGAGGTGGAGTTGTAGACGGAGAGGAGATCGGGGCGGAAGTCAACATTTCTCCCAGACTGTGTAAAAGCCACTTCAGGTCACATTATCCCAGCTTGACAGGCAACATCAAAGCAAAAAAGAAAGGAAGCTGTGAAAAGAATACTGTAATGATGTTAATTTCTTCATTTGTTCCCTCTGATGTGGGATCCAGATATTAGTATCATTCCAATAATGTGTGGACTCATTTCAGAGAAATCACTTCTGCAGAAGAACCTACTGTTGTCAAAATGAAAAATATGTTCAGGGTGGTCTTGGTATTACCTATTTGTACTTGGCACAATGTATTTTTTTCCCAGCACCAAAATGGTTAAAACGAAGAAGCCAGGTTATTACACATTTCAATTCCAGAGTCAAATATAAAAATTTCTATTATAGGGACAATTAATTACATCTCAAAATGGCAAATGTGCATCCTTGTCAGGTAGAGTGTACTCTGATGGCCTTTCCTCAAACAGTGAATGTGGAGATTTGATCTCTTCTAATGGTGCTGAGAAAAGGGTAATTACGCTATGGTCAAAGCTAATTTGCTTTCTGCCAGATGAACTGTTGTATTTTATTGTACGCTGACATTTTAAAGTAATTACGGCACTGTTGACCTTAGACAATTCCAGTTGTATCGCTGTCTACAGCTGCAGCGCTCGGTCTACCTTTGGCTGGCAGACAGTGGCTGTAACGAGGTAATGACACGGACAAAGAGCACCATATGGGGCTCCTTTGAGATACACAAAGCCCAGTGAAAGGAAACAAGAAAATTTTAACATCATCATTACAGTCACACATCTTTACAGCTCTAAAGGATCCGGTGCACACATGCGTGTGTGCATACACACGCACACACGAGCACACAAATAACCGAAACACTTTGCCTGCTTGTATCTTAAGTGTGTGCAACGGTGAGCCTGAGCATGTGTGAGCCAGTGCATGCGCGCATGCATCTGTGTGTGTGCATGTGTGTGTCTGTGTATGCGTGTGTGCTTCTTTTGTAAATGGCAGCATGCATGAAGAAGAAAAAGAGGTCAGGTAGAACTGAACGTGACGGACTGGTCTTCCACTGACACGAGTTCAAAGGCTAAAGACTATTGATTGAGATAAAAGCCCAGGTTCTTATCTAATGTTAAAGACACTCCTTGTTGTCTGAAAGCTGTGCACATAATTAGGCAGAAAGAAGAGCACTTCAGCCAGAAAATCACTATAAACTGAGCTTCATTAAACTTAGATATTAGTTCATTTAAAGGAAGAAGTTATTATTCATTGATATATTTTAATGAGCTATCTGGCTGTCTTTTCTATGGTAAGAAATAAAAACGTGTTCAGAGTCCGGCCTGGTTAATGTATCCCTGCTAAGATAGCGAAAGAGATTAATATCACTTGGAAAGAAGAATGCTTCATCCTCTTCGAGCAAAAATGCACCAGGCATTGAACTACAGAATAACCGTCAAGGAGAGGCGGAAAAGAATTGGGCTATTCCACCATATTAAACGTTTTATTCTGTTTATTGGAATGTGTGAATAGGGACCACAGAAATGTGAGCTGGCTTACAAAAAGCTGCAAGTGTTGCCTACATCATAGCTTATGGCCTACTTATGCAACAATTATATGGAGCAAAGGAAAATCAATTTATTTCCTTTTGCATTACATGTATATCATTCATGGTTGTCTCCTTCCTCCCCCTTCTCCACCTAGTAACTATTGATGGAGTGCATATGTCATTATTTCACTGAGAAAAAATAATTAATACAAATCATGCTACGTACAGAGTGGAGATTGGATCTACTGTCCTCAATCTAGTTTAAAATGCAGAGTTGATTTTTTTCCCTACATTTTGTTTGTTTCCTAACCTTTTTCATTTTAATGAGTGTTTGGATATCTCTATACCCATAGTCTTTGACGTTTTATAAGACTAAGTTCATTTAACAGAGTTACTAAAGAATTCCCTTTCAAAATTGGAATTACATGCAATTAAAATGTCTATTAAAATGATTATTTTTGAAGTGCTTACTTTCAGAATGTAATTGGAAATGCACCTTGCTGTAATCTCAGCAAGAAAGAAGTTCCTGAGAAGGTACAGATATCCCTTAGTCACATTTTGCTTTCTCTTTAGAACTTAGGCTAAACTACTTGACCAATACAGATTTCATTTTGAAGGAATTAAGAAAATATTAATGCTATAAAAATCCTTAGTTACCTATTACATTTTATAAGAAATTCCTGCCATTATTAGAACGAGCTAGCTATTCCAGCCCTATTATTTTGAAGTAAATATACCCACACCAAATTATACATTAAAAAATATATAGCCTACCCATTTTAATATGTGGATAATAACGATATGAAAGCATTCATGAAGTGATACACTAAAAACTTGAAATTCAAAACTTCTTCTTATTCTGAGTTCAACATAGGAAACAAAATGGAAAGTACAAGCACCTGGTCTTTCTGTATTCTAGTTTTTGTTGTTGCTATGGACAGTACATCCCTGACTTAAAACATTCACTGTATTTATGAATGAGTAAACATATGGGAAGCTACCATGTCCCACTTCTGGAAACTTGTAAAAAATACTTATTTCTTCAGCAGTGCATATAGTAAAGTGAAATTGGTAGTTTACTGCCTAATTTTCTCTACTCTCAAAGTCCTAAAATGTAGTGAAAAGACAAAGGGGAAAAGGAAGAAATTCCAAAAACTACATTAAAAAGAGAGAGAGAGAGAAAGAGGAAAGCAAGAGTCTGGGTCATATTTCTCCAAGAGGAATGGAGTCTGGGAGATACATGAGGCTAGAGTGGTCAGATCACCAGGAAACGAGTTCTGATAGATTGAGAGTGAGTGGTAGAAAGAAAGAGAGTGACAAGAAGTAAGAAATCACTTCCTGGAATTAAGAGTGAGTGATGCAGCCAGAGAGGCAGAGAGACAGATAGATGGAGTTTCCCACACAGATAAGGAGAGAGCTATACCATGGAAGCTGAGACTGTGAGACCATTGCGTAAGAAGGAAGGAGCACTGGATGCAAGACGGAATGTTTATGGTGACATTTGCAAACATCCCAGTTATTTTGTAACTGCTAGAATATTAAGACAAATAAATGAATAAAAGAAGTATAGCAACTAAAAAGGGCAATAGTTCTGAGTTCTAATCCTCACTAAATTTTTACTGTTTTTATGCAAATCCCTCAACACACTATGCCAATTTTGTCTACCATTCCATTCTGTGGATTTGACTAGGCAAGGAAGCTTTGAAAAATGTTGTAATAATTACAAGACTAGGGCTAGGATATGGCATCTCATTAATGCTGCTGATTATTCAAGAAAACAGGATTTTTCAGACCAATAAAAGGTGAGAGAATGGTATTCCTTTCTTGTACAAAACAAAAATGGAATGAGCAAATAGGAGAGCTTTCTGGAAGGTTGAAAGTTAACAGCAGGCACTTAGAAGTCTTTGGAAAAGTTTTAGGGATGTGTTGGAAGCAAAACGATTCTCCTAACTCTAGTCAAAATGAGCTCATTTTCCATGCAAAGCTATTTTGAGCCATAAAAAGACAGTAACTCTAATCAACTATATAGATTCATTAAGGGCCATACTAGATGGAGGTCAAATATGTGACCCTCCAATCTGGGTGCACTTAGCTGAGGCAGTACTATCTCATCATTACTATCTTGAATTTATTGTCCATGAAATAGGCTGTTGCCTGCTTTTCTATCAAAACAAATATAAAGTCTAATCCAGCACGTAAAAATGAAAGTCAGACTACTGAGGTCTGCGTAGCTGGACTGGATACTCCGCAGAACAGAAGAAGTCTGCACGACATTTTCTTAATATCTCCCATAAAATAATGCATTTTCTCCTCCTTAGCCCCATTGCAGAGAGCGACTTTCATTAATTTCAGGAAATAGGAGCCGACTTTTGTATATCTGTCTTTCTTTAAATGTCCTCGCAGAAGAAAGTTTTAAACAACATTGATATTTTCCCATCCAGCTGGAGATTGGATCTGAAAATAAAGGCACCCAGGTTCTGAGCAAAAGATAAGAGAGGAAGGCAGCAATGTTGTCAGACAACTAGTGCACAGGTAAACAGTGATGCTTCTAAGAGAATGCTGGCATATCTTAACAGAAAAATATATGTCTATATTAATGCTTACACATTGTTATTTCTTTCTAAAGTGTTATTAAGAAGATTTCTTTCAATGAGTAATGACTGGGAATTTGATGACACTGATTTAATTAAAATGCTCAGTTTACAGATGATTTTAGCATTTTTAGGTTCAGTGTCTGCATTCAGCATCTCTAAAAGAATAAGAAAGAGAAGTAATTTAAGATTATTACAAAGTTAATTAAATTAAACCCAATCTTCAATTACTCTCAATTTCCTTCACTGTATGTAGTTTGGCCTTCAACAAAAAACTTTCTGCCTGTTCTCCTGCAAGGTAAAATATTTATTGCTCTAATTTGAACCAGCTGCAATTTTCAGTTTTTCTGGAATGCAGTTCTTGTGCTGCTTTCTATGAGATGATGCATTTTGCATAGATTAGCTTAAATTAAAAATCAAAACGAAAATCTCCCTTTTCATTTTTTCCCCCTCCTTTGGCTGAATGATGAGGAGCTGTCAGTGTGTGGACGCCTCTTTTCAGGGAATGTGTGAAGCTGTCACCCTGGAGTATCTGCAGGCCAACCCAGCAGTTACACAACACGAAATATGGAGCGCAGCTCAGGATGATTGTCAAACGAGAACCACCTAACTGCCTGCCCGAGTCTTAGCAGAATGACAATTTGGGGACAGTTGAAGGATGCCAATACCTCTCAATATTTCAAAGCGGTATCTTTCCTCGGTTAAGTTTGCATTGCCTTCTTCTGGGATCATATTATAACATTTAAGAAAGAAATCACCTGTAACTTATGACCAGATTGCATTAGTGCTTATGGAGATAAAGTCTAATATCTCAGTGGTTTTCTCCCATCATAGCTTTGGAGTATGAGGAATTCTGATCTGAGGACCGTGTACGTGCCACACTGGCATCTGAGCCTGTTTATGCAGGTAATGGCTGCTTTAGGATACCTCTGAACTGTCACGTACCATTTGAATTAATGAGGCCATCCAGGTCTAAGGTCCCTAAAAAGGCCTCTCTAGATTAGGGTCTATTAAACCTGCCACAAGCTGCTCACAGTTATAAAAGTGCCAACAGAGGCTATTTTGGCTTGACATTTTATCCTTTTCTTTTTTTTAGAATATTAGAAAAAAAATATTTTCCCATTCTTCAGTAAATACCCTGCTAGGTTCCATTGAAGAAATTCCTACAGATTTGTTAGACACTCAAAAAAAATCTTAAAAGCACATCAATACTCCAAAAAATATACAAATGCACAAATTAGGTAGAAAAGCGCATATAAGAACCTGAATGATGAGTTAATACATAAACAATTAATACTACCTTTCCTTTGTTTTTAAGATTAATAAATGCAGCTACATTGTAGCAAAGTAAAATAAGAGAAACTGGAAGAGATCAGCATATGTAATTGGGGATAAATTGAAAATACTATCTCTGTTTAAGCATAATTCAGTACTTAGTTTAGGGAATAAAATATCATGGTGCATTCATATGAAAAGCACAAGCATCAGCAAATAAGACAAGATAATTAGCTTTCTGGAAGGACCACATTCACTACCATTTTCCTGACAACAACTTTTTCATCACAATATGGGCCTCATATTTTATTGTGCATCCTTTGTTTGCTTCCTGCATGATTTCAAACTCTTTCTCAAATGACAATGGTGTTTCTGGACTGGGACTATTATTCCATGAATACATTTTTGTTTTTTCTTAGAAAAATTTGAGTGTAAAATCAATTTAACATTGCCCAGTCTTCAAGGTGTTTAGCCTTTAATTTGCTGTACATTCAAATGAAATGATCAAAACATGAGGTTATTTTTGGAATGATTATTATGATGGTGATAGGGCCTGACACTTGCGCCACTTCAAACACCCAACCACCAACAGTTCCCTTACAACAAAAGGGCTCCCAGCATAACACGTTTTAATAGTCAGAAGAGTTGTGAATTCACAGCTTTGCACAGCAGGTGTGGCTGCACATCTTTGCACCCCTAAATACACTTGCTCATCTAATCTGACAGATTAGACAATGGCACAAAACCCACATCACCCAGCCCTAAACAAAGACTTCATTTCGGAAGAGACAAAGCTTCATGCCGACTGTGTTGCTACTAATAACTTTTGCAGGCGGAAAAAACAATGTATATTTTATTAATGAAAAAGAAAGTGCAGCGGGGAGGATGAATGCCTTGGTTTCTCTGACATTTTAAATAATTTGCTTTCCCTTCCCGTTTGTGCCTTTTAAGATTTACCTTCATAGCACTCTTGATGCAGTCTTGTTAATTAACTGTCGTACTGGCAGCGGAAAAACCGAAGGCATCGCAGTCCTGGACCTGAAAACCCAACTTGCAAGAAAAAAAGAAAAGAAAAAAAAAAAAAAAAAAAAACAAAAAAACTGCTTTTTTTTTTTTTTTTCTTAAATACATTGGCACGCAACTCCTTTCATTAGAGCCAGAGATAAGTGGGACTTGGGGACAGGCACGCTGGAGTGAAAAGCACTGGCTGACAACCTGATTTTTATTCAACTTCATCAGGGCTGAGCAGGGAGAGTGAGCCTGGAGAGGTGCGTGTTTACCAGCAGGCAAGAGGCCGGGTGTCCGTGGTGAGCTGCAGGTCAGCCACCGACGTCGCCGTGAGAGACCCATCCATCGCCAGCCAGGGACCGGCACAACCGCCCTCCGGCGGTCTCCTACCACGCAGAGCTTATGTCAGGTGTATGTGAGTGAGTTCGGTGCAAATATTAATTTAGAGGCGAATCCTGTAAGTACTCGCAGGCAGCGGCTTCCGCCGCGCGGTTACGCTTCGCACAGGACAGGCTGCGAGTTTTTGTCAGCAGTGGGAGGTCGTGGAAGGCTGCCAGAGAAGAAGACCCTCTGCCGACAAAACACTTCCCGTCCTAAGCGGTCCCCCAGCCTCTCCTGGACGACCTGATGACTGATAGTTAAGCCCCGATATGATGCCTTTTGCTGGTGATTGCCAGAGTCAGAGATCTTAATCTCCAAATGAAGGGAGGCAAGCACACGCGCGCACACGCACACCACCAGAAAGCCTGTTAATCGCAGCAAACTCTCCCTGGCAAGTTCAGGTGCTTTCCTGGCTGTTTGTTGAGATGCCCAGAGGGGGGCGTGGCAGGAGAGCAGGCTGAAAGTTACAGTGGGAACTCCTTCCTGGTGGTCTCTTTTGTTGCTGTTTATGAAGGGCTTAGGACCTATGTTGGGAAGGATCGTCTGGAGGCTTTGAGCACAATGAGAGATTTTTCCCTCCCAGGGAAAGTACGGTCTTATTAATGATAATCATAAGGTTTCACGTCACTTTCATGTATCAGTATGATGTAATTGATCCTAAAATGAAAGCCTTCTTAGTGCACTCGGATACAAATGTTAAAATATGAGACGAAATGAACAACTAGTACTCAGAGTTTTCACATCCCTCATAACCTAGATTGGAAACTAATGCACTTGACAAGACAATATTGCCCAGGTAAAATTGATGTAACTGATTTCCAAAACAACCTCTTGACTGGGAGGCAAGCACTGGGCCAGAGAATCAGTTACTTGAATTTCTCTTCACATTCTTGGACCCTCTTTGATTTGCAAAAATGTCTCTTTTGAAAATAGAAATGCATTACTGGGCCTCTATCCTGTGGTTGGAAACTAAAGCATCTGGTAGCTATAGTTATAAACACCAGATTCTATTTAGTGGGTACAGGGCACTGCCACCTACGTGTTCCATTTCTATCATAATGAGGTCTTTGTTTGACTTTTTGATTTTTACCTGTTAGTATTATTCAAGCCCTAAAGATATATAAGAATAAATGCAAATTAAAAATGATATAAATGAGAATTTCACATATTCTTAATGATATCCCGGAGTTGTAAGATATAATTAACATTACAGAGTGCCTGGAGAACTCAGGCAGAAACAAATGAGAATTTAAGTTTTAGTATTAGAAGAGTGGTGATGCAAAACTTACAAGAATCTCTCTCCCGCTCTCTTCCCTCTTGTTCTTTATTTTCTCAGAGTACGGTTCAAGTGTTTTAATACTGATTGTGGTGTCCTGTCTCGTTTTGAGAGGAACCTGAGCATGGAGAACTCCAACACCTTCTGCGCAGGCACCATCAGCACAATGATATCTATAAGCTATGCATGGCCACCTTTATTGTTTTACTGTTTTAAAAGCTGTGTTCCACTTTAAAATTACATTAAGAATATAAATTTCCACCTCGAAATTATGACTCTGTGCAAGAGAGGCAGAATGTGTGCTTTGTAGCAGAAGATCCTTTTCATTTAATATTAAGCATTCATCCTCTCACATTTTTCTATTTTTGAAAACCATTTGAAATGAATAGACGTACACCATAGGATTCTAGACCCTGTAGAATTCCAGGGCCCGTGGCAGACTGAAGCCTAGAAGCCTCTTGTGCAGACGCTTCCAGCAGAATATTTGAAGTTGTTGCAGCTTAGGAAGAGGCCGATCTTCACAGGAAAGCCAGAATTTCTAAAAAAAAAAAAAAAAAAAAAAGCCATTTTACCCTTAATCATAGACAAGCATTAAAGATCTTAAAACATGGCTGTGATCAGGCAATTTTTTCCTGGCATACTTTTTAAGTGGAGACTAATGTCTGCACAATTTAGGATGAAGGCTTGGTGTTCTCATGCAGCCCAGACAGTCTCCTTTTGAAAACTATCACCTCTCTCATGTGCCTGAGTCCCAGAGTGTCCTACCTGTTAATATCACTAAAATTAAGGGAAAAGCTCAGAAATTATTCTGAACATATATGAACCACGCTTTGTCCCATCTGTCCCATGACATGGCTGGGATTGGCCTTCATGCATCCAGGAAAATTGCTTCCTATCAATCTATGTAGAATGGCAAGTCCACATTCTTGCTCCTTTTTATGATCATCATTGCTTATTTTTAACTACCCATGTGAAAGAAAGTATCACAAGATATTAAAGAAACAAAGAAAATTAATGATGATATTCTGGGTCATTGATTTTCTTTCACTGAACCAGTTCAGAGTTTTAGTTCAAGTTTTAGCTGTGAATTAACTCTGCCTAGAGTTTTATGGTATGAAGGATTTATGGTGCTTTTCTGTTTAGTTAGCACGAGATACATAATTCTAATACCACTTATTTAATATTAAAGATATTGATTTTACAAATTGAAACTGAATCGCTAATTGCTTACCATTAACAAATATTTGTGTTGCTGTGATGGAAAATAAGAGTTTGGAAATGAGGGCTAAGGACCCAATTTATTATACACGTGGACTGGTTCCTTTTTGGTCATTTCCCTTAATGTAGCTATAATACCAAAACCTTCAAGTGGAAAGATTTCACAATTGTTACTTTGGTAGATAATTAGTATTCTATGATTACCAGCCTCTGATGTGGCTGATACTAGGCCACAAAGAGAGAGGCAATAGAAAAGAGAGATGGAGTGTGAGAGTTCAGGGACATTGCACAGTCAGGAAACAAAGAAATGTGTTTATCTGTGGCTGCGCGTGAAGTCACTAATCACTCCTCTCATCCTGTGACGTGGAGCAACATTTCTTACAGCACATAGCTGCAGCTCATTAATTAGAATTTAGACACTGTTGTCTGCTGAGATTAGAGAGCTACTACCATGTAGAATTCTTGTCCGAGAGAACCCCAAAATTTCCCTGGAAAACTCACAAGTGTTCCTGGATCCCCACCAACCATCCATGGCCCTCTATGGTCATGATCTGCAGTCCCAGTCAGATCCACAGGGCTACCTGGAAACTGTTGTTTGTTTCTCATCAGTCCTCTCACCCATTCTACACAACTGTTTCAAACTCTATCTCCTCTATCCAAATCATTCACTCGACTCCTGTATCTTACTCTCAGGAAACAAGCTTTCATTCCACTCCATCAGAAAACTCCAAGGCTTTACAATTCAACTGCTTCAACTTGCTGACATTCAACAAGCACCTGCCAGAAGTCCTCTTTCTCCTGTCTGATGCCAATAGTGCTGCAGCCTGGTAGGATCCTTTCTCTCTCCTATTCCACCTCTGCCTGATTTGGCCCTGGCAAGGACTCCATTCTCATTGAAAAGCTTATTCAAATACTACATGCTTCTCAAACTTCTTTGGTCATTCCTCTTCTGAGATCTTTGCTTAGTTGCTTTCCTTTGTTTGTCTTTTAAACACAGAATTTAAATGTGATCCTATCTTTAAAAATACATGGAAATTATGCTAAGGCATGGCACAAGACGGATCAAGATTTTTGTCGGTTGGTTGCTAGACAGATAAATAAGGAAATCTTGTCATCTCATCTCTTACTTTTCACTATATTGCAATGGTAGTTGCAGTCAATCACAATATTCAACTAATAATCTGTGTACACAGCACAAAGTATGTGCTGAATTACCACAGGCACTGAAGTCTGTTTATAAGATTAATACCCTTCTGCCCATCGGGTGAGGCTCCCACTAAGCCTTGCCATCATTATTAGCATGTAGAAGAGCTCACCTGTTGTGTATCATCTCAATCTTTGATTTCATGCCGCTGTTTGCACTCTGTCCATGAACATTTTCATAAACTCTTCCAAGCTTTATGACATGGATACAACCACACCCGAAGAGTTTGTATCAAGAAGTACCTCTAGAATTTGCGTGGATCCTTTGAAACTGTTGATCCCAGGGCCGGCGCCGTGGCTCACTTGGCTAATCCTCAGCTTGCAGTGCCGGCATCCCATATGGGAGTCGATTCTAGTCCCGGCTGCTCCTCTTCCAGTCCAGCTCTCTGCTGTGGCCCAGGAAGGCAGTGGAAGATGGCCCAGGTGCTTGGGCCCATGCACCTGCATTGGAGACCAGGAAGAAGCACCTGGCTCCTGGCTTCAGATTGGTGCAGTGCCAGCTGTAGCTGTCATTTGGGGAGTGAACCAACAGAAGGAAGACCTTTCACTCTGTCTCTCTCTCTCACTGTCTACAACTCTACCTGTCAAATAAATTTAAAAAAAAAGAAAAGAAAGTGTTGATCTCTAGGATTTTCTATGAAAGCCAAAAGTTAACATATATCAAGTTCATTTCATTAGCAAAATATCTTGATCTAAAAATTTCAGACCAATAACTTGGTCAAAAAAGGAATTTGTACTAAATGACCAATTTTTATATGCTTGACCCTCTCCCTTAAGTTGAATATTAAAGAAGTCACTTTAGTGCTTCACATTAGGGCCATACCGCAGAGATAGATGAATCTGGAAATGGAACTCTATTACACAAAGACTATCATAAATTGTTTAGTGAGAATGTTTGCATAATAGATTGTGAAGTTCCTTAAGTTGCCTTGGGTTTTCACTTCATTCATGAAAACACAACTTTCATTAAGGAGAAGAAACAGAATTAACAGAGAAAAACAATTCACCTCTACCTTGAATTTTAAGATAAGGAAGTACAGATTTTTGAGTAACTTAATAACTATAGGCTCAGGGCATGCATTTCACCCGGGATAGTTTGCTAAAATAAATAGGTTTTACTCTCATACTCTGGGGACTTTCTCAATGGAGTCATCACCATGGTTATTTACGCTGCTTTGTGACAGCAAAATATTGAACTGTCAGTGTTAGTGGAAAGAACATACATTGAAGAGATCATGGCATTGATGGCTGGTTCCTTTTCAGAACTGATGTCCTCATGAGTTGTTTTTCTTAAGAAAAACAAAGGTGGGACCATCTTCCCATTTATACATTAAGGTATGAAATGATAACATTGAAATGAAATATAATATTAAAATGGATTTGTAATTTTGTCTTTTGAAAGTCCTTAGAAATAGATTCACCCTCTTGTGCGTGATCCTGGGGATGATGAAGGACAGTCTCACAGTCACATGCCATGCTCAGGGAGATAAAGGAAGACTCAGCTAGAATGCCTCCATTCCATTGCTCTGTGCCCCTACAGCCAGTACCTCCATGTTGCTTTCCTCGTGCATCAGGACCTGACAAAAATAGGCTGGCACTAAAGAGATGAAGGACAACGGCGAGGTACACATATAAACTTTCAGAATGGAGGTATAGATGTTAGTGAAGGTTTTCTCAGCAGTAGTAATGTTTGACAAAGACGTTAGAGCATGCTTACTTTTCTCTTTCCTTTTAAAAAATCACTTGTTACATTTTTCCCCACAGGGTATGTGGCAGAATAAAAAGGATGCAGGATGGTAGTGATGCACCTGGACGAGACTTGTAGGGTTCCAGATATTAGCTTCATGGATTATGCTTCCCTTTTGCAAAGATCTCTATTTATATAAGGATCGTTAGCATCTTGATAACTAAGTAGGATGGTATTGAACTTTTTTAATCACTAAAGAGCTATCTTTTCCTTAATTGTTGAATCATCACAGTAAGCAAAAATAAGACATGTCATATCCAAGGGAAAAGAAAACAATAATATCATGTGTCAAGAGAAGCCTTCAGAAACCAGCCATTTTTTCACTGATTTTTAAAGTGAGTAACCCAGAATATTTGCCAGATATTGAACAAGTTCCACTGTGAGAAATAAATCTGCTCCATCATATAAGGCATAATTTGGCAAATACACAACACTCCAAATAAGTTAGAGATTTGTGAATTTAGATTATAGCAGAATAATGATCTAACTAATTTCATTATACTTTTAAGAAAATTAACCCAAAGGTAAAAAGTTCTGTAACAACCCAAATACAGAATTATGAATACTTTCTGTATTTGTCTTAGAACTCAATGTACCATGTCACAACATCTGTTTCTTAAAGCTGACTCCGTTGTTGACCAAAATTATAACTTTTTGATGAATATATAATTAAACATGAAACATTTTACATAGGGTGCCAATAAATCATCCCATGTTAATATTATCCATCCTGTTTTCTGACAGAAAAATCATACTAAAACTGAATGCTTTCTGAAGGTAGTTTCTTAGCAACAAAGAACTCCTAATTGTTACCAGCCACTTTGGAAAGTAAAGCAACACCTGAAAATAACACACTTTCTTGGACAGAGTATTCCATGTTATGAGGGACCGTGAAAGTTTGGAAGAGTTCAGAAGTTTATACTGTAAAAGCACTCTATACACAGCTATGGCACAGCAGATCAGGAACAAACTTTTCAGGGGATATCTGACCTTCAGGATTGACCTATCATATTATTAAAAATGTCCAGTTTTTAACAAAAGAATTAAGAGCCTTAAAAATAGGAAAATGTTGTTCATAGATGGGAATAGACATCAATAAATAGAAATGGTCCCCGAGGAATCTCAGGCATTAGACTTACTGGACAAAGACTTAAGTAAGGTATTTAAATATGTACAAAGACATAACATAACTGAAATCATTTGTAGTAGAGAGTGAAAGTAGAGAATGGCTCCTTAGAAATTAAATAATACCAGAAAGAGATATTTATTATATATGGGTATTATATATTTATCAATACTTGATTATATATCAACATATTATAATTATATGTGTTACAGAGTTAAAAGTACAAAGATTAAAATGAAAAATATACTAACGTGATTCAAGAGCAGATTTAAGTCAGTAAAACAAGGAATAAGGAATCTGATATTAGATCATTCGAGAATATCCAGTCTGGAGAATAGAGGTAAAAAATAATTTTCAAAAATATGAAAACAGTCTCAAAGACCTATGGGACACCATCAAGCAAAACAGAAAACAGCATACATTGAATTCAAGTCCCAGAAAGGGTCGAAAGGGAACAGAGTATCTGACAAAATAACAATTGAAAACATCCCAAATTTGATTCAAAATTAATCTTTACATGCAAAAAGTAAAACAAACTCTGAATTATATAATTTAAAAGAGATCCACAACTGGGTACATCATAGAGACAAAAAGAGTGAGAAAAGTCTTGAAAGCAGCAGGAAAAAAACACGTAAATGAGATCATAAATAAGAGTAAGTTGTGATTTCAGAAACCATGGAGACCAGAAGGCAGCAAAATGAGGTAATCAAAGCACTAAAATAAAAAAAAAAATTATCCATCAAGAATTCTTTTTTATATCTTATTTATTATTTTTGAGATAACATTTTAAATTTAATGGTGCCATCAAATAACTAGTTTAACAAACAAAAAGTTAAAAAGGCCATAGTACAGCAGGAACATAGATCTATATATGGTAAAATTATCCTTCACACATGAACGTTTAGACATTCTCAGATAAACTAAAACCGAGTTTATTGCTGACATATCTGCCAAACAAGTAATTCTTCTGGCTGAAATAAAAGGGCAATAGATAACATTTCAATCCACATGCAAAAAGGCATAGTGGTAAGGAAATAATATAGGTAAATATAAAATGTATTAAAAATAAAATACTATATGGGGCCGGCACTGTGGCGCAGTGGGTTAAGGCCCTGGCCTGAACCGCTGGCATCCCATATGGGTGCCGGTTCCAGTCCCAGCTGCCCCTCTTCCAATCCAGCTCACTGCTATGGCCTGGGAAAGCAGTAAAAGATGACCCAAGTCCTTGGGCCCCTGCACCGCGTGGGAGACTTGGAAGAGGCTCCTGGCTCCTGGTTTCAGATCGGCGCAGCTTCGACTGCTGCAGCCAATTGGGGAGTGAACCAGCGGATGGAAGACCTCTTTCTCTCTCTCTCTCTCTCTCTCTCTCTCTCTGCCTCTCCCCTCTCTGTGTAACTCTGACTTTCAAATAAATAAATAAATCTTTAAAAATAAAATAAAATACTATAAATGAAATTCTGCTTATAAATCTTATTTTCCCATTTTATTTAAAACAGGACTGCTTAGAGCTATAATTATAAATCTGTTTTCAGCCACAAAATGTCTGAAGCAGTAATTTGTAACAGGAAAAGCAGAGAGATGGAGTAGGAATGGAGCCATATAAGAACAAAGCTCTCATACACTACTGAAGCCACTACAAGTTAAAATGTTCATTGTAAACTTCAAGGAAATTAGAAGAAAAAAACTAAGAATATATAGTAAAGTATGTGACAAGGAAGCTTAAATAAAATAACTTGAAAGAAAAAAGATAGATGGAGACAGATATTTCATGCAAATGCTAATTTAAAAAAAGTTGAAATTGCTATACAAATAACAAAAGGTAGAGCTTAAGGGAAAAATTGTTAATAGAGAAAAAGAAAGACATTCTATTTTGACCTAAAGATCAGACTATCAAGAAGATAAAACAATTATAAATATACTGGTAAATGAACCCAACAACACAGCCTGAAAAAGACATGAAGAAACTGACTATTGAAGGAGAATATAGATCAATAATAATTATTCTTCAATTCTTCAATGATAGCTAGAACTAGACAGAAGATCAATAAGCAAACAGAGGATTTCAACAACAGTACAAGCCAAATAGATGTAACAGGCTTGTATAGAACATTCACCCTATAATAACAGAACGCCTGTTCTCAGAAGCACATGAAACATTATCCATAAATAACCATACTTTGGATCTCATGCTGAATCTCAGTAAGTTTAAAAGGATTAAATATGTAAAAGTATGTTATGATAAATGGTGTCTAACTACAAATCAATAAAGACAGGAATGGAAAATTCAAAAATATGGGGACATTAATCATATACCCCTAAATAATCAATTGAATAAACAAAAAATTGCAAGAGAAATTAGGAAACATTTGAAATGAAAGAAATAAAAAACAAGTTATCAACTTTTTTAAAGATTTATTTTATTTATTTGAAAGAGTTACAGAGAGAGATAGAGACAGAGAGAGAGGTCTTCCATCTGTTGGTTCACTCCCCAAATGGCCTCAATGGCCAGAGCTTTGCCAATCTGAAGCCAGGAGCCAGGAGCTTCTTCCATGACTCCTATGTGGATGCAGAGGCCCAAAGACTGGGCCATCCTCTGCTGCTTTCCTAGGTGCATTAGCAGGGAGCTGGATTGGAAGTGGAAGAGCTGGGAGTTGAACTGGGGCCCCTATGGGATGCTGGTGTTTCAGGCCAGGGCTTTAGCCTGCTGTGCCATAGTGCTGGTCCCAAGTTATCAAATCTTATGAAATGTAAAAGGAAAATTTGTAGCTATAAGACTTTCCTTAATAAAGAAGACTTCATATAAATAACTCAATCTTCCATCTTAAATTGGTAAAGGAGGGGTGTGGGTGATCCTGTGCTTGGCTGGGGCACTGCCTGCCTACCCCATGCAGGAGGTTAGGAGGGTGTGGCACCCCAGGCCTCCTGTGATGGCCCGACTGCTAACAGGCAGAAGGAGCTGCAGGAACATTTCCCCACCCCCACTTCCTGTTGAAGGGTGTTGTAATTACCAATCAGGCAAACAGCTCCTGGGTGTGGCCCAGGCCCATTAGGACCAACAGGAAAGATACCCTAGGCTCTGTGACCTTCACACTGTTTGGAGAAGCATAGCAGCTTTAACCGATAGAATCAGTGTTGCCCTTAACTAACTATACCCCCTCTGCTCTGCCTGCCCTTTAAAAGTTTGAGATTGATCCAGCTCCCTGCTAATGTGCCTGGGAAAGCAGCAGAGGGTGGCCCATGTCCTTGGGCCCATGTCCTTGGGCCCCCACCACCCACATGGTAGACAGGGATGAAGCTCCTGTCTCCTGGCTTCGGTCTGGCCCAGCCCCAATCTTTGCTTTCATTTGGGGAGTGAACCAATGGATGGAAATTCTCTCCCTCTCTGCCCTGCCCCAAAACTCTGACTTTCAAATAAATAAATAAACCTAAAAAAGAGAGAGAGAGAGAAACTTAAAAAGGAAGACAATATTAGACTCAAATTGAGAAACAGAAATCAAAGAAAAGTTGGCAAAAAGTTTTAAAAATGGGCAACCTGTAATTAATGAAGAAAAATTAAAGAAGACCAATAAAATAAGAAATGACAGTGGGAAGATTATGACTCATGTTATAGAAATAATCAGGGTTACACGTGGGAGACCCGGAAGAAGCTCCTGGTTCCTGGCTTCGGATCTGCACAACACTGGCCATAGCGGCCAACTGGGAGTGAACCATCAGATGGAAGAATTCTCTCTCTCCCCCTCCCACTCTCCCTCCTCCTCCCCCTCTCCCTGTGTAACTCTGACTTTCAAATAAATAAGTAAAACTTAAAAAAAAAAAAAAAAGAAAGAAAGAACGAACGAATCAGGGTTAAAGGTAGGCATTTGTCCAAGTGACAGAGACACCAGTTAAGAAGCCTGCATCCCACATCGGAATGCCTGGGTTCAATCCCCAGCTTCAGCTCCTAACTCCAGCTTCCTGCCAGTGCAGACCTTAAGGTCTCAGGGTTGAGTCAAGTGACTGAGGCCCTGGAACTGTGTGAGAGACCTAGACTGTGTTTCAGGCTCCCAACTTCAGCCTCCAACCAATTGTAGCAATCTCAGGCATTTGAGGCATGAAATGGGAGCGCTCTCTCTCTCTCCATATATATGTATATGTATATGTATATGTATATGTATATGTATATGTATATGTATATATGTATGTGTATATATATGAAGAGAACAGATTCCATTTAGTTCATAGATACAATCTAAAAATAAAATGATATGTTTCTTTCTCCCTTCCTCCCTCCTTCTTTCCTTTTTTCCTTTCTTACTTCTTGATTTGTTACCCTCCTTTTCTTTCTTTTTTTAATTTTGAGGTAACAGATTTTTTAATTTCCATTATAGTCCAGGGCTTAATGTTTCACTAAATAAGGAGTTCAACAAGTAAAAAGACCCTAGTTCAGCAGGAGTATAGGCAAGGGGTATAAACAATAATCAAATGAAGAGATATCCATTTCATTCATATATAGTTAATTTTAAAGTAATCAGAGATGATTAAAATTATAGTAATATATCATTCTTTACCATTGGTTTGACAAAGATGTAAAACAACTTTTGACAAAACTATATTTGCAATATCACTGATACACACAGGCATTTCTTTCTTTATTTTTGCTTTTCTTCTTAATATTTTTCTTTTAAATCTTAGCTCCCACATATAAGGGAAAATATGCTGTATTTGTCTCTCTGTGTCCAGCTTATTTCACTCAATATGATGTCCTCCAGTTGAATTCATTTTGATGAAATAGTAGAATTTTATTCTTTTTTATAGCTAAATAACATTCCCTGTGTCTCTCTGCCTCTCAATTAAATAAATACTTTTAAAAAGGAAAGTAGTGTAATTGTATGAGAATACTATAAATTATTATATTCCAAACAGATAACTGGGATGAAATGCACAAATTCTTGGGAAGACATGCATTACAAAAAGTGATTCAGTAAGAAACAGAAAATCTGAAGAGAACTGTAACAAATAGGCAGATTGAAGTAGTAACCAAATCACAAACAAACCACAAAATCAGCCCAGGACTGGACAACTTCACTGGTATAGCGTACCAAATATTTACAAATGAGCTGACATAAATCCTTTTCAAATTCTTCCAAAAACTATAACTAGAGGGAACACTTCTTAATTCCTCACTCTGTGAGGTCACTATTGTCCTAATACCAAAGCTAAACAAAGACATCACAAGCAAAGAATACTCTAGAGAAGCATTCCTACAAATGCAGGGGCAAAATCTTCACTAAGATACTAACAAGCTGAGTTCTTCAATATGTACAAATGATTATATACAATTATCAAACAGAATATATCCCTGGAATGAAAGGCTTGTTCAACAAATTAAAATCAATCAAGACCATATTAATGGAATAAAAGGAAAAAGCACAAGATCATTTCAATAAATACAGAAAAAGCATTCGACAAAAACTGGCACACTTTCATAATAATGAACACCTAATACACTAGGAACACCAAGGGAACAGCCTCATTTGATGCAAGGCATCTATGGAAAACACAGTTACCATCATACTTAATGGTGAGAGACTGAAAATTTTTCCTCTAAGTTCAGGAACCAGACCAGGGGATCTTCTCTCATCACTTCTATTCAATATTGCACAGAATTTCTATCCAGGTATCCAAAATTTAAGCAAAAATGTAGAAGACAGAAAAAGAGACAAGAAGGATAGGAAGAAAGGAAGAAAGGAAGAAAGGAAGAAAGGAAGAAAGGAAGGAAGGAAGGAAGGGAGGAAGGAAGGAAGGAAGGAAGGAAGGAAGGAAGGAAGGAAGGAAGGAAGGAGGGAAGGAGGGAAGGAGGGAGGGAGGGAGGGAGAAAAGATGGATAGAAAAGAAAAAAGTCACCAAATTGGAAAGGAAGAAGTAAAGCCACATATAGGAGTGTTTTTTAAAAAGCTTATAGAAATACATATTATGAAAAAACTGTGCAGAGATTTAAAAATATTTTAGCACTGAAACAAACTTATCCTTTAATTCCATTTTTACCAAAAATTCTTGAAATGCCATGATGTTATACACAAAATATACCAAAGAATGCATCCATATACACATAGTCACAGCTAGCAATAGTTCAGCAATGTTACAGGTACAGGATATTAATATACAAAAATTTAGATTTATTTTTGTATTTCAGGATTAAATAATCTGAAACAAAAATTAAGAAAACAATTTCATTTACAATATCACTGGAAGGAATAATATACTTAGGAAAAATTAACCAAGTAAATGCATTATTTGTATTCTTTGTTTAAGATTTATTTATTTATTTGAAACAGTTACACAGAGAGAGAAGAGGCAGAGAGAGAGAGAGAGAGAGAGAAGTCTTCCATCCACTGGCTCATTCCCCAATTTGCCACAACTGGCAGAGCTGTGCATATCCAAAGCCAGGAGCCAGGAGCTTCTTTTGGGTCTCCCATGTGGGTGCAGGGGCTCAGAGACTTGGGCCATCCTCCACTGCCTTCCTGGGCCACAGCAGAGAGCTGGACTGGAAGAGAAGCAGCCAGAACTTGAACCAGCACCCATATGGGATGCTGGCACTGCAGGCTGTGGCTTTACCCACTACGCCAAAGCACTGGCCCCTTATTTATGTTCTTAAAACTATAAAACATATTACAATAAATGTTAAGATTTAAATAAGTGGAAAATATCCTTTGTTCATAAATTACCAAGTTTACTACCGTCAAGATAGCAATACTTCAAAATACTGACATACAAATTCAGTGCAATGTCTATAAAAATTCCACAGGCTTCTTCTTCTTCTTCTTCTTTTTTTTTTTTTTTTTTTCAGAAAAAGGGAAGGTGATCCTAATGTTTATGAAGTTCAAAAAGCCTCAAATTGTGTGAAAACCAGTCTTCAAAAAGAAGAATAAATTTACAAGGCTTATTCTTCCCTGCTTCAAAATTTACTACAAATCTGCAGCAATCAATTCAATACAGTACTGGCATGAAGTCAGACACATAGATCAGTCAAATAAAATGCAGGGGTGGTGTTGTAGCACAGGGGATTAGGCTGCTGCTCAGGTCACACATAGCCCATATCAGAGAGCCTGGTTCGAGTCTCAGCTCCTCCTCTTCTAGTTAGCTTCCAGCTAAAGCACCTGTGAGGTAGTGAATGTTGGCCAAGTACTTGGGTGCCCACCACCCACATGGGATATGTGCATGGAATTTTTGGCTCTTGGTTTCTGCCTTGCCCAGTTCCAGCTGTAGCAGACATTTGGAATCAGCGATAGAAGATCTCCCTCCATCTCTCTTTCTCTGTCTTTCCCTCTGTCTATCCCTATATCTTTGAAATAAACAGATCTTTTTAAAAAGTGAAATAAACTTCAGAGTTAAAAATAAACTCATTCATCTATGCTCCCTTGATTTTCAGCAGAGGTACCAAGAATGTTCAATGAGCGAAAATTATTTTGCCAATGGATAGTATTGGAAAAACAAGATATCCAAATGCACAGAATACATTTGAACCCCACCTCACAAAATATACAAAACTTAACTCAAAAAGGATCACATACCTAACTATAAGTGCTAATACTAACAATTTTTAGAAAGAATAGGTAGGGGCCGGCGCCGCGGCTCACTTGGTTAATCCTCCACCTGCAGCACTGGCATCCCATATGGGTGTCGGTTCTAGTCCCAATTGCTCCTCTTCCAGTCCAGCTCTCTGCTGTGGCCTGGGAAGGCAGTGGAGATGGCCCGAGTGCTTGGGTCCCTGCACCCACATGGGAGACCAGGAGGAAGCACCTGGCTCCTGGCTTCGGATCGGCGCAGTGCCGGCTGTAGCGGCCATTTGGCTAGTGAACCAATGGAAGGAAGGCCTTTCTCTCTGTTTCCCTCACTGTCTACAATTCTACTGTCAAATAAATACATAAAAAAAAGAAAGAATAGGTATAAGTCCACATGAAGTCCAGTGAAGATATACAAAAGGCCAATAAACACATAAACATAAATTTAACATCATTAGTCATTAGGCAAATGCAAATCAAAAGTTCAGTGAGACACAGTCACACTCACAGGAATGGCTATTTAAGAAAAGAGAAAAAATAACAAATGTTGATGATGCTTTGGGATGCTGGAACCATATACATTGCTGGTAGGAACATAAGTAGTGCAGCTGTGGAAAACCCTTGACAATCCCTCAAAAAAGTAAACATAGAATTTCCATATTCCACAGCCATTCCAATTCTATGTATAAACTAAAGAGAACTGAAAACATTTATGTCACCACAAAACATTTATACAAATGTTCATAGACAGTGTTATTCATAATATGCAAAAAGTGGAAAAAATCTAAACTTCCACAAAGGTAGTATAGCCAACAATGGAATATTTGGTCAAAAGAAATGAGATATTGATTTATTCTAAAACATGGAGGAATCTTGAAAATATTATACTAAGTGAAAGAAGCCAGTGACAAACACTACCTACCTTATGAGTTCATTCATATGAAATGTTTAGAATATGCAAATTCACAGAGATAGAAAGTAGATTAGTGCTTAATAGGGGGATAGGAGGTGGGAACAGGAAACCACTATCAATGTATACACCCACAGTGCATCTTTTACAGGTGATGAAAATGTTTTACTACTAGTGGTGATGGTTGCACAACATTAAAACTACATTAAAATCAGTCAATTAGACATTTTAAAATGGTGAATTCCATATTTTATAAAATTTATCTCAATAAAAAGATGAAAATAAAATTTTAAAAAATCATGGAGGTGGCGACATTGTAGTTCAGCAAGCAAGCTAAACTGCCATATGCAATGCCGCATCCCATATTGGAGCAACAGTTCAAGTTCTGGGCTTCTCCACTTCTGATCCAGCTAATGTGGCTGAGAAAGCAGCATAGGATGGTCCAAGGACTTGGGCCCCTGCCATCCACATGGGAGACCTGAATGCATTTCTGGTTTCCTGGCTTTGGCCTGGCCCAGCCCCAATCATTGGAGCCATTTTAGAAGTGAACCAGCGAATCAAAGATCTCTCTCTTAAATATATAAAATAAATCTTTAAAACAATAATTACAGAGTCCTTACCAACTTGAATTCCCAAGTGGATAGGAAAAGTCCCAAAAAGACAAATATCATGTTGTTTCTAATAGTAGTTAATCTAATGGTAGTTAATACATCAAGTACAAAAAAATCAATGCGCATGAGTGAAACACATCTTGCAATTTGATTATTGTTTATAACCCTTATCTATACTCCTGAGGAACATGGGCTTTCTTTCTCCTTGTTGAATTCTTTGTTTAGTGGAAGATGAAGTTTGTGATTATAAACTGAAATTATGTTTTCCCAAAAATAAGAAGATAAATAAGAAAGGAAGCGGGGGGAGAAAGGGAAGGTGTGAAGCATCGTTGCACTCTTAAAACCATATGTATATGAAACCCATTCTTTTTATATAAATATTTATTTTAAAAAGGCAAAAAGTCCTGCCAGCCAAATGTAAATAAGTGACATGAACTTGGGTTTTGAGTCACCAAAACTTGGGATTGTGTAAATAGTAGAACCTCATCTAGCTCACTGAAGCAGCCAATGGATAGGAAATGCCTATATTCACCTGCAAATCGCTGTGCAAAGCCCTTGTCCTCTTGAAAGCTCTAGGCGAAGTTCAAGCATCCCACAAGTGTCAAAGTTCAGACTTCTTTAGCCTTTTGGAAGGCCCTCTTGATTTAGGTCTCTGCATGTCACTGAACATATGTAACTGCTTGAAAGTGATATGGGTATCAGTGATGGCTTGAAAGCCAAAAATACACAGAAAATATTTGAAAAAATCAATCCATACATAAGCATTTATTTGATGATTCCATACTTTCATTAGTTGTTGTTGGATTTTTTTGTCTCTGTGATTTCACTTTCATCATGACCTTAAAGAATCAAAGCAGGAAAATTAGATGCCGGGTAGTTATGTTCTTATAACTTAGAAACTCCCATTGCTATTTTGAAAATTAAACTGCTTTCAAGTTGTCCTAATATCTTTCATATTGAAATATGAATGTCATTGTGTTATATATAGTCAATAAAATCTGACATAAATTGAAATTTCACAGGGGCGGTGGAAGATTTATTGTCTATGCATCTGTCAAACTTCAATTTTTGAAAGTCACTTAACAATTTCAAAATATGTCTGCCTTTTCATATTTTCAAAATCTTTACCTCCAAAGAATTATCATAGATATGTATGTGTTTGTGTTAATTTTGTGAGGTTTACATTTGACACACTTTTGTGCCTTAATTTTCCCATTAATGCTCATAGGAAAGATTCTTCTGAAATTTATGTTCATAGATGAGTACTCCATGCTTAGAGAAGGCAAAAATCATGTCCCAGATTTTAGTATGCCTTTGAAATGATTCTATCATGTCACAATTTTTATTCCCAATGAATGGTAGAATTTTTTGTAACTTTAATTGGTTTCTTAAATATTATTCTTGCAGTCATCTTATTTAATATTAAATATTTAAATATACAAGTTCAAATAAATGAGCTTCCATCACTGTTTTATTAAAATATTTACAAATTTTAATATAGTCTAGCCAAATCTGCACTATCTGATCTCCTCCTATAGTTCTGATCCCACCTCCGTCTAGAATCAAGAGCTCACTCATGCATGGGACCGTCCTCCTATCTGATCTATTCTTACCTCTACGACAGATTTCATGTGGCTGGCTCCTTCTCCGCTTTGTGGTCTCAGGTTAAACTCCACCTTGTTAGAGAGAAGACTCTCTCTACTCATCCCAGCACAATTACTTTCACCCCTTCCTTTGTGATTTTCAGGGCACTTGCATAATTTTCTAGCTTATTTATTAGTCTCTTTGTCTGTGGTTGGTGTTGTACCTCTAGAATGAAAGCCTCAGGAAAACAGATGATGTAGAGTCTGCAAGAATGCTAAAATTGTAGAATAAATGAAATAATTGAGTAATATCTTGAATAGCTCTGCCATGTCTCATTACAAATGATGTTCCCTGTGCCTCATCCCTCTACCCAAAGTGGGTGCACCTTCAGACATAACTTCTCCAAGTCTTTACACATCTCCTTAGTCAAACAGTTAATCTTGAACATTCTCAGCTCAGAGGAGCTTCTACAATTAGAATCACTTCTAAAACATATTAATAATCATTCACTTGTACCATTCACTTTTGTGCAAATGGTGACAGAAGCCAGATTTGGGACCATGGAGTGCTGCATGAAATGTGTTTGTTTTCCTCGACCTCAGTGAGCATTTCTATGCTTGTCTAAGGGCAGGATTTGGCCATGTGTGGTTAGTTGATTACAACAAACATATGGGAAAAACGGCTGAGAATGCTCAAATATTGAAACCATATGTTACTGCATGGGAAACTATGCTTTATTAAAAAACAAAACAAAAGCTGAGAATCCAGCTAGAAACATACAGTTCAGAGCTTTGCTTTCTGAGCTTAATAGCCCTCTATTTATTAGAGTGAAAAATTTACTTGTAGATAGAACACAGTCTTTACTTTTCAGAATCGTTTAAATATTTCTTCTGACTTACAGATGGTTCCAAAAATCAAACATCTTGCAAAATTTTAAAAATCATTTAAAGTAAAAGTATCGTGGATCCTATGAGGTTTTTTTAAATTCTTTTTCAAACGCCATGAATATTTCATAGATTTTATTTGTGACAGATCTTCAGAACATTCATGGAAATACATACTGTCAAACTATACATGGATTTTAAAAAATTTTTGCTCCAAATAAATATACTTCTAGTTCCATTTTACCATAAACTTTTGGAAGTACTCTTCTACATTGTTTATTTAAATGGGATATTTTAACTCTTTTTCTCAATATCTCATCATCTTCATGGAGGAATGGAACAGAAAGGGATATGAATGGCACACTTAGGAGATAATGTCTTATACTGAAAGACTATGACAAGTCTTATCAGAATAGAGTTTGTGCCAAGAGTGATGCTAAGCATCACTGGAGGACCTTAGATGCACACGCAAAATCCACTGATTCTCAGTTGAACCTCACTGTCCCTTATCAATGCAGGTGAGTTAGTTGTTGGATGAACGATCACAGCGAAATAAAAATGCTGCCAAATCATCTGTAAGGTAATACTGAAATGTAATATGTGTCCTGATTTTTAAGAATTTGAAATGTGAAAACAAATTCATATTTAACTCAATGAAATCAGATAGTTAAACAAATTGGAGTTTTGGCTTATATAAAGTATCAAATCCAATGCACTTTAAGAAATTCAAGGCAATGGTTTCAAATTCTTTTGAGAAGTCCAGAAGAATGAAAATTGAAAAAATATGTATATAAATGGATTTGTGTTTGGTGTTCTTGGATAATTCAATTTAAATACAATGGCTGAGATGAGGTAATAAGCTTAGGAAGTAAAAGAATGAAGAAAAAGAGAAATAAGATGGAGCAAGACTGGATCCTGAAGTGGATTAATTTTGAAAACAGAAAATATGGGAAAAATGTGTACACACTGGTGAATGAGCCAGTGGAAAGAGTGGGCTTCAACATTTTAGAAGGAAGAGAGCAATTGATGGAGAAGAGAGAACAAAATTATGGACTTGACCATCAGTTTAAATGTTAATACAGAGTTCCATAGTGTGGAGGAGCAACTCCTGATAGGAACTCAAGATAGTCAGCTTTAACTATCACCCTTAGGCAAATGGATCCCTAATACTGTCTCTTGATCTCACTCCTGAATTCCCCTTGGGTGGGAGGGTTTGTCATTCAGGGAAACACAACAAGGGCAGCAACCATGTCCCCATCCATCTCATTCTGCTATTGTTAGCCTACAGATACACATCTCTTTTTGTCTGACAATTTCCCTCTGAAAGCTTCACATACCCCTACTTTTATTTTTCCACTTGTTTCTCCAAAATGCACTTCTTAATATATTGACAATGTCATCATATGTGACTTGACACTTAGAATCTACAATAGGAAAAAGTTGGATATGAATGAACAAAAAAAAAAAAAGATGGATGATTGAGTTTACTGAGCACTTATTAATGACAACAATGCATGTACCTTCACATATATAAGTGAACAAAAGGAAATGCCTTGCTTTTACTGTCAGATATAGCAAAACATATAATATATGTCTGTTTGTAACAGGTCCTAAATTTAATAAAATATATTCAGAGGACTGAGAATGTTAACTGCAAAAGTTGAGTTTAGATTGGTTGATCAGAAAAGGCATCCATGAATATTTAACATTTGGGCAGAAAGCTAAATGAAATGGGAGGAGACACCATGCATATATTTGGAGGAAAAGTTTTTCTGGTACAAGGAGGAACAAACTCAAAAGTCCTAGATTAGGAACATATTAACCTGTTTGCAAAGTGGAGAGGCCATGATGGCTTGATCAAAAAGAACGGTGAGGAAGACCATAGAGACAATGGTAGCCCGGATCATGTACCAGCTTTGTGAACGTGAGGTGGGGTTGTTGGACTTGATAAACACAGATCTAATATGTCTACTCAAATTTGAATTTACATAAACAATGATTATTTTCAAGGTATGTATGTCCTAAATAAGACATATGTACTTTTCAAATATTTATTTTTCATTTGAAATTTATATTTAATGAGATGACTTGCATTGTATCTGAACCCCTACCATGATGATATCTTTGGATTTTACTCAGTGAGAAAGAAAGGTGTTGGAGTATTTTGGACAAACAAGTCGAATAATATGTTGTATGGAAAGTAAATCATGAAGTGGTAATAATAAAATACAATGAGGCTGGTTAAGGAGCAATTGTTCCATTCAAGACAAGAGACAATGGTGGCATACAGAGTGGTGGTAAGGAAGGAGCTAGTAGTAGCAATGATAGATTATGTATGTGATGAAAAAGAAAAAAGATGCAGTCAAAACTGATTCCAAGATTTTTTGTCTAAGTAACTGTTAAAACGGAGCTGAAAGTTTCTGAAATGGCAAAGGTTGGAGGAGAAAACAAGTTGAGGCATAAGATAGGCTTTAGAAAAAAAGTTAGGAAAGTATATTCAAGGCATAAGTTTTCCATTTTAAGAGTAGCATTTAACAATTTTTCAGTAAATTTAAAGTCATCCAACCATCAGTGTAATTTAATTTCAGAACATTTCCTTCACCCCTAAAAGATCTTTTGTACCCATTTTCAGTGACTCCTTATTACAAGTTCAACCCCTGACAACCACTAAACTACTTCCTGTCTCTGTAGGATTGCTTTATCTGTATATTTCACATAAGTAGAATCATATGTAGTCTTTTATGTCTGGCTTCTTGCCTTTCATAGATATGTGTTGAGGTTCATCTCTGTTGTAACATGTACCAGCACTCCAGTCCTTATTTGTCCCATTGTATCAATGTATTACCAGTCAAATTGTATCACCAGTCAGACTGTTTCTAGTTTGGAGCTATGGTAAATAATGAAAACTTGCACATTCATATGAAAGTATCTGTATGTATACATATTTTTATCTCTCCTGAATAGATTACTTGAAGGAAAGATTCTGGGTGTATGGAAAATTATGTCAAGGGTTTGGTTTTGAGATGTTGAGTAGCAACCTGAAAAATGGGTCTAGAATTCAGGAAAGAGGTAAGCATAAAATTGGAATTTAACATCATACACATGATTTTAAAATTGCTGGGCCAGGTGAGATCACATAAGTAGTAAATGTAATTAGAGAAGAGAAAAGGTCTAAGGATTAACTCCTTGGAGAGATGAACTTAAAGGCTAGGAAAATTAGAAGGACTGATGAAAAGAGAATAAAATAGAGCAAACAGAGAAAAGGTCAAGACAGACTGTTTCTGTGTCCTGCATATCACATCCCCTTGACTGATCTCCAGGTTCAGCCGAAACTGCACTGGACAGTTCCTGTCCATGCTAACAGCTGCCCAGGTTTTTCTGTTTCTGCCTCAAGGTATTTTCCAAAGTGGAAAAGTCTCACTCAGTACTGGTGGTGGTTTATGGAATCCAGGGTCCCACAGGCAATTGTCAGTAATGAGAAAATGAGACTCCAGATTGTGCCCCGGTCTCCTAGCCTCTGGCAAAGATGATTCTGAGATTGGTTTGGCAAGTGAACATTACTGGTGATTTTGCTGCAAGCAAAGACTGACTGGAGTTGATTCACAGGGAAATGAGAATGAAAAACAGAAGAAATGTGATGCACCTAGGATCCATTTCTAGGAATTTCCTGGCAAGACAATGTATAGCAGTGTGGTGATAAGTAGACAGAGATAAGAGTGAAGAGAGCTCTAGGGAGGGATTTGTTTAACAGACTGAGGATGTTGCACTGTGTGGAGTGAAGAGAAACAAAGATCATGCAGGAGACAGAGGGAGAATTGCTAGAGTGGTATCTTTGAGTAGATGAGAGATATGATTAGGGTACAAGCACAGGGTTTTACCTTAGGAAGACAGATTTTTATCAGTTTTAACAGAGAAAGCAGAATTTTGGGATATGGATGAGATCATATTGATGCATCTAATAATGGGAACATGTGCTTGATCATTGATTCAATGAGTGAACTCCCTCCTGAACATCTGGATAATAGAAAGTCCATCTTCTACTTGAAACCACGCACATCACTGGCTTTCTATATTTTAAAATAGCCCATGTCATTTCAGCCAGTCCTTGGACACCTCAATTTGTTCTGCATGTTACTGAGCCACTGAGTATGAGTGGAGCTACAAAGTTTTGTGTATAGGAGAGAGAGGGGCATATTGGCTGCAAAATAAGGACAATCATAGCTGATGAGAGGGTAGGCTGAACATCCTGATCTGTCAGTCAAGATGAGGATCGGGAGGTATGCATGGAGGAAAACAAAACCCTCAGGAGAAAAGATCCTTTGGACAGTCACAACTGTTATCAGGCAGATTTAGCTACAAAGCAAGATGCAATGTTGCCTTCTTTAGCATAGGTGTATACATTCTATTGTGTTTTGTACTTGAATTTCTTACATAATTCATTAGGTTTTTTTTTTTTTTTTTTTTTTTTTTACTTTATGTCATGAATGTCCCTTGTTTTTTTTTTTTTGTTTTTTTTTTTTTAAACTTTTATTTAATGCATATAAATTTCCAAAGTACGACTTATGGATTACAATGGCTTTCCCCCCATACCGTCCCTCCCACCCACAACCCTCCCCTTTCCCACTCCCTCTCCCCTTCCATTCACATCAAGATTCATTTTCGATTATCTTAATATACAGAAGATCAGCTTAGTATACATTAAGTATGGATTTCAGCAGTTTGCTCCCACACAGAAACATAAAGTGAAAAATAATAGATGATTTTTTTAAATGATGATGAAATCAGAGCAGACCTATTGTCATGTTTAATCCCAGTGAGAGTCAAGTTGGGAATTGATAATTTCTTTCTTTCTTTTTTTTTTTTTTTTTTTTTTTTTTTTTTTTACAGAGGATCAGTTTAGTATGCATTAAGTAAGGATTTCAACAGTTTGCACCCCCATAGAAACACAAAGTGAAATATATTGTTTGAGTACTCGTTATAGCATTAAATCTCAATGTACAGCACATTAAGGACAGAGATCCTACATGAGGAGTAAGTGCACAGTGACTCCTGTTGTTGACTTTACCAATTGACACTCCTGTTTATGGCATCAGTAATCTCCCTATGCTCCAGTCATGAGTTTCCAAGGCTATGGAAGCCCTCTGAGTTCTCCGACTCTTATCTTGTTTAGACAAGGTCATAGTCAAAGTGGAGGTTCTCTCCTCCCTTCAGAGAAAGGTACCTCCTTCTTTGATGGCCTGTTCTTTCCACTGGGATCTCACTCGCAGAGATCTTTTGCCAGAGTGTCTTGGCTTTCCATGCCTGAAATACTCTCATGAGCTTTTCAGCCAGCTCCGAATGCCTTTAGGGCTGATTCTGAGGCCAGAGTGCTATTTAGGACATCTGCCATTCTATGAGTCTGC
This sequence comes from Oryctolagus cuniculus, assembly GCF_051225735.1. NCBI lineage: Eukaryota > Metazoa > Chordata > Mammalia > Lagomorpha > Leporidae > Oryctolagus > Oryctolagus cuniculus. The sequence goes on from NC_142880.1 coordinate 15,327,881, forward strand.
TGAGTATCTCACTTCCCATGTTGGATCACTCTCCCCTTTATTTACTCCATCAGTTAGCGTTAGCAGGTACTAGACTTGTCTATGTGCTCCCTTTGACTCCCAGTCCCTCCACCATGACCAACTGTGAACTGAAACTGATCACCTGGAACAGTGAGATGGCATTGGTACATGCCACCTCGATGGGATTGAATTGGAATCCCCTGGTATGCTTCCAACTCCACCACTTGGGGCAAGTCAGCCTGAGCATGTCCCAAATTATACATCTCTTCCCTCTCCCATTCCCACCACCATGTTCAACAGGGATCACATTTCAGTTAATTTTCAACACTTAAGAATAACTGTGCATCAATTACAGATCTAAAAGAGTTTATTTATTTATTTGAGAGAGAGAGAGAGAGAGAGAGAGTTGCAGACAGAGAGGGAGATACGGAGAGAAGACTTCCATCTTCTGGTTCATTCCCAGATGACTGCAAGGGCCAGAACCAGGAGCCAGGAGCTTCTTCTGGGTTTCCAACGCAGGTGCAGGAGGCCAAGGACTTAGGCCATCTTCCACTGCTTTCCCAAGCCATAAACAGAGAGATGGATCAGAAGCAGAGCAGCCAGGATTTGAACCGGCACCCAAATGGGATGCCAGAGCAGGCGGGGGCTTAGCTTACAAGGCCACAGCGCTGGCCCCCATAATTCATTAGTTTTGAATCAGGAAATTAAATAAAGCTCTCAATATTCAAATATTCAAAGTTTCAAGCAAAGGTATATGGTAGATAAACTTTTACAATAGAGATTTGATAACTGGTCGTGTTAGTTCTATGTCTGCCAGTGCCAAGCTGTAAAACCCTTGTCAATTCAAAATAAAAGAATGGCTTACATTGACATTTAACCAACACCTGATGTGGTCAGATGACGATTGATAGTTGTGAAAGCTTTTTCATATCTTCAAAAAGAGTAAAGTTTCAGATAAGGCTAATTTTCAGATAAGGGCTGGTGTTACCCTGTAGGTTTGTTCACTGCAGAAGTAAATGCCCTGTTTTTCTCTGGTCTTCTTGCTCAGTTTCTACTTTTTTTTGTTGCCCAAAACCAGGCAGTTTTATGTTAATCAGTCAAAAATCAAATAGCTGAAGACTTGGAAACTTCAATCTTCCTAAAAGTAGGAGGGCATTTCAAAAAGTTCATGGAAAGCAGAATTAAGATACGTTCCTTGTGGTAAAAATTTTTTGAAGTTTATGCCTAGTTTTTTCAGGATATGCGTGAAGATTTCCATGAAGTTCTTAAAGACCCCAGATAATTCTCATTAGCAAAAAAGCCATTCCTTCCTCTGCTGAATATTATTAGTGTTCACAAACATAAACTCCTAAAGAAAATAGAAAGAGTTTCTTCTTTAACCTTTAAGGTTTTCGCTCAGATTGCTTTAAAAGTGACACAGGCATTGCAGTAAGTCTACTTAAGAGCTGCCTTCGTATTTCATAGTATGCCAGCTTCCTTTTGCTGCTCTACTATGGGTAGCTAAGGCCATTTCTTTGTAAAGTGCCATTTACCTTATAAGCTTATCAATTACTATGTTCAGTTATTCTAGGTTTGTGGTCCAAAGACTGTCACTTGTATCAAGAGAATAGAAGACCTTTTAGAGATTCCCTGCATTGTTTTCATTATAGAGAAAGTGCATTGAACAAGTTTATTTCATGTACATTCATTTTTATGACTAGATACTGCTAAAGACATTATTGCTTACAAAAAATACAGATAGAGATTATATATGAAATACCATCTAATCTTCTTTTATCTCATATATGCAAAGTCAATGTATATCTTTAGGATTGTGGTTTTAAAAAGTGGAATTTTTAAATGCATTTTTAAAAATCATTTACATTTACACTTTAGCTTACTCTGCTTAAATCCTACTGATGCTACTGAATTTTGCAGGTGGACTAACTTTGTGACTTTGAAAAGTGTTCTTTAGAGTGTTTTCTATGTCATCCATTTCCCTGTGCACCAGAGGTGACTGAGAAGCATATGTTTTTTTTGTTGGTTTTTTTTTTCTTTTGGTTAGAAACATTACGGTAAGCAACTGTCTTCCATGCAATTTTCAAATAAGAATCAATCAAGTTTTGTGTGGTGAGGTGCAAATTTTCTCTCAGTTTTAACTGATTTGGCTCTTGCAAAGGTTAAGGTGGTTTAATGGTTGAAAGCGCATAGCAGTTGCAGCTAGCTGCACAAGTCAAAGGCTAGAGAATTAGGATTTCATTTCCTTTTAGCTGTTGCCATGTCTGTTTTCTGTCCAAGCTGCCTCTTGCTGTCGTTTAACCCATGCTTTTAAAAAGACAAGAGGGGTTGAGAACTCACGGGCCCCTTGCTTCGTTTTAACAAGGCGTCGCTAGCACTTTGGTACATCATTTGTCATAAATGTCAGAGGTCACCGCATGCTCGAAACCTCTAGCCAGCAGATGGTCATTACGACAGCAGCTATGTTTCAGAGGCAGAGGATGTTTTGCAGTGTTTACTTTTGTGTGGTAGTGTCACACCTCTCCGTGCATCTGAGAAGATTCTGGCCTAAATCAAAGCACCCTTGTGCGGACTGCGTAGGGGACAGTAACAGAAAAGGGTTCCTTTTCTAAAGACATTCTATTTGGTTATTCTGGTCCAGCATTTACACTATGTAATTTTTACTTTGTTTCCTCATGCTCAAGTTCTGGTTATGAACTGTCCAGTGTCATATTTCTGGGAAGAGTTATACAAATATAATTAAGTTAAAAAGCGAATTGTTGAAATGTGCTCACTTGAATTTCTGGATTCAGAGTCCAGAGTGCTCCCCATTATACCATGGACCCCAGCTGATCTCTTGAATTTCTATACTCTGTTTGCACACATCATTGAAATGGTCTAAAACTATCAGAGCTATATATGGATGTCTATCTAAAACTATCATTATCCAATAGCATCATCAGATAGAACCAAAAAGATATTATATTCTACAATATTTATGAATGTGATTGTTTGTTTAAATATTCATAGCATGTTCATTATTTCACCCTATTCATTACTCATGGCATTTTATACTCAACTATTTTTGACAAGTCCTGACATCTAAAATTAAAAAGCAAAACTTGAATCCAGTCATATTTTTATTAGAAAAAATTGCAGAATTCATGAAGAAATAGGCATTTATGTTAAACCAAGAAGTCCATGATTTCTCAAAATGCATTGATTATCCTAAGCCTAGGATTAGCAATAAGAACTCGTGCATAAATGACTCAATTATACATTTCTATTAAAATTAATAATAATGAAGAAAGAAAACTACTTGAGGCAATTTGAAAAGAAAATGTGAGGGAATCTCTACCACTACCCTGATAGACACTTTCTACTGAAAACCTGAATGAACAGGAAATGTGGGTGATTATTTCCTGGTGTAGGTGACACAATGGGCTTGGGAAAAGATGCTGATGGCAATTGGGGTTAGGGGTAGTGTCCATCTGCCAGTATATATTTGGGAACACCAACTCTCTCAAAACCGAATCTTCTGTGAGATTCTTCACCATCATTGCAATGATTTATGTCTCACAGAAGACAGAAGGGACAACAAGAATTGTCACTCTGAACTTTACTTTGATCTATAAGGGAGAAATGGCCAATGATCTAGAAGTGACAGCAACCTTGGGAGAAATAAAGATACTTTTAATAGAATTAAGTTTAGCTGTATGCAACAGAAATTCCAAATTCACTGGATTAGGGCATAAAATTTGATACTTCACTGATAAGTCCAGAGACCAGCTCTCTAAGGTTAGTGTAGCAATGTTACAAATTGGCGCAGGTCCCTGGAGGGCTCCTTGCAGCTTCTCCTTCAGAGCACAACAGGTAAAGAGCACAGACACAGAGTCCAACTTGCCTGCTTGCTGGTTATTTAATCGTCAGCAAGTCACTTCATCTCTATATGTGTACATAGGTTTATAATCACTAACTATAAATTACTTTAATGGAAATTGTTAATTGGAACTGTGGATAGCAATTTGTAAGAGCTACTCAAAAGTAATAGTAGTAACATTTCATGAGTGCTTCTCACGGCCAGACACTATTCTTAACTCTTTACTTATTAAGAAAGGTACACGTTGTAAAGTGCAGCATCCAATCACCAGTCCAGGCAATGAAGCGCCACAGTCCCTCCTCCTCAGTACTTACAGAGATGAAGGCAAAAGTGTTTATGAAAAAAAATGAGTTTATGTGCTGTTAAAAAAATATGAAATCCATACATAGTTTTTCATAATACTCCGTGAACTTTCATAATTTTCCATGAATTTTTAAGGATCTGTGAGGTGATTTTTATGAGGCATGATTAAGAAAATATGTCCAAAAAATGGAATACAACTCCTGGCACATAGTAAAGACCACATCTACCACTGGTGATTAATCTTTATTTTCTTTACGGCCACTGCATCTCTTGTCCAAGATGGCTGCTGGAGCTCTCATCATCTCATCCTCATTACCTTCGTCTAAGGACACCTTATCCATACATATAATCACTATTTAATATCCAACTGGGTCTAATTAAGGTCCACGAACAAGGTCGGTGTTGTGGCACAGCAGGACAAGCAGCCGTCTGCCATGCCACAACGCCATATGTGTGCTGGTTCAAATCCCAGCTGTACCACTTCTGACCTAACTTCTTGCTGATGTTCCTGGGAAGGCGGTAGGTGATAGCCTAAGGGCTTGGGGCCCTGCCACTCACATGGGGCACCTGGATGGAGTTTCAGGCTCCTGGTTTCTGCTTGGCCGAGTCTCAGCGATTGCAACCATTTGAGGAGTGAACCAATAGATGGAAGATTCCCTCTCTCTCTTTCTTACTCTTTGTGTGTGTGTGTGTGTGTGTGTGTGTGTCTACCACCATATGTGTCTCTAACTTTCAAATAAACAAATAAGTCTTTAAATAAAAAAGTTCATGAATACACCTGGCCACAGTTGCTGAAAAACTGGGTCTTAATTCTGTGCCCTGAAAAAATTTGTGAAGTTTACCATTCAAGAAATAAAATAAAACTAATATTGGGCAAAAAACAGCTAAGAGTTTCTGTAATATATCTTCCAGAAATTTATAAAAGTGTAAAAATGGTCTCTTGGAGATTCTCAGATAAACATTCACCTTAGATTTTTAGGAAAGCCTTTTTAAAAAATAACTAGCCAGGCCGGCGCCGCAGCTCACTAGGCTAATCCTCCACCTTGCGGCGCCGGCACACCGGATTCTAGTTCCAGTCGGGGCACCGGATTCTGTCCCGGTTGCCCCTCTTCCAGCCAGCTCTCTGCTGTGGCCAGAGAGTGCAGTGGAGGATGGCCCAAGTGCTTGGGCCCTCCACCTTATGGGAGACCAGGATAAGTACCTGGCTACTGCCATCGGATCAGCGTGGTGCGCCGGTTGCAGCGCACCGGCTGTGACAGCCATTGGAGGGTGAACCAATGGCAAAAGGAAGACCTTTCTCTCTGTCTCTCTCTCTCACTGTCCACTCTGCCTGTCAAAAAAATAATAAAAAAAAAAAACTAGCCAAAGTTTTGGCATAGCACAGTCTCTAGACTCCCCTACTCTACCCTCTGTTCCCCCAAAATTATTTTGAAAGACAAAATAATTAAGCAAAAATAAAAATAAAATCAAAAATTGGGAGTAAGGAAGGAATATAGAATGAAACCCCAGAAACTGCTTTGATGAGTTCATGTTTACAAGTAAAATATCATAGCTCTCTACAACCAAGGACTGAAAGCCAAGGAAGGCATAAGCTTTAGGGATAATACAGAAGCACGAATGCCCACTTTAGCTGTGCTTGGAATACAAAGGTGATCACAAAGGGAAAATCACCCATCTCAAGGAAATAAGGTGAAACACAAAATTGCTCATCCTTATCTTTACCTTCAGCCTCCAAAGTCTAGGCTCTTCATACTGAGAAGAGTACAGCTAACATCAAGAGTGGCTATGCCAGGGGAAGGCATTTGGTGCAATGGCTTGGTCAACATTTGGGACACCTGCATCCCATTTGTGACTCCCAGAGTCTGTCCAACTCTGTGCTCAGCTTTATCTTCCTGCTAATGGAGATTCTGAGAAGCAGCAGGTGATGGCTCAAGTAACAGTCTGCAGCACCCATGTGAGAGACCTGGATGAGTTGCCAGTCCCTACTTTCGGCCTGGTCCAGTACTGGCTCTTAAGTCACGAATGGGAGATCTCGTCTCTCTCCTCTGTCTATGTGCCTGTGTTTCTCTGCATTTCAAATAAAAGAAAACAGATTGGCTGTGTGTTTTTCGCACTGTCCTTTTCATACACTGTTTATACTGTCTGGAATAGTTTTCCCATCTTCTTCACTCAGGAAACTGCCATACAGCACTCAAGCACCAGTCTAGACAATCCTAGAAAGCCAGGGACAGTGAGAGGGTTTCAGGAAGACGTCGTCAAGAGCCTTTGCGCATGGGGTGGGTAAGGCGAGCTCACAGCCAGACGGGTCAGATTCAGGCTTTTAGTTCCACATGTCACGGCTCATCTTCCACAAGGATGCTGGGCACACATGGCTCCCACACATGACTGCATGCTCAGATGGGGAAAAGTGGGAAACAAAGGCACACATCAAATCCAAAGAGCTTCAAACAGAGCATAAGGCACCCTTCACATTTGGTGGAAATGTTACAAAAGGAGATCAATTTGGTAATGAATTTAATATGAGCTTCAGTGACTTCCACATGTCTTTGAATGTCTTAAAAACATCTTTGGAGATGTTAAGTTGTCTTTTCTAGTTGTCAGCTTCAGTTTCCTTCACTATAAATGAGATTTTTGGACAAGTTATGACAACGGAGTAAGGCAATGCACATAAAGTTCCCTGCTTTATTGCTGGCACAAGGTACTTGTTCAATACTAGGTAGCTACAAGTCATAGATGGGCAAACTCCCTTGTCTGAAGTATGTAGCAGGGGTGAGTTAACAACGGTCCAATTTTCAAAGAGCAAATGCTTGATCTCCTCTTGATGAACTTGCATGCCCTGGTTGAAATCCTCTTACTTCTTTCACCCGTCTCCCAAACCAGGTCTTCAGTCTGACCTCTCTGTCTCTGTCAATGCCTTCACCTTCCCTGGTTATCCAGGCTCAAATATTGAAAGTATTACCTGGTTTTTTTCCTCTCTCATCCTTGCATCCATTCACTTGTCAAGGTATGTAGATTCTAAATGCTCCGTGTCACTCACATCCATTCCCATTAACAGAGTTCAAGTCCTCATTTCTTCTCCCTTGAACTGTTTTAAACCATCCTACCTGCACTTTCACCTTTTTTTTTACCTCCCCCACAATAACTCATCCTCCGGAATTCTTCCTGTTGAACTTCGTCTCATTTACATGAACCCATCATTTCTACCTGTCGTTTCATTCAAAATCCTAATTCTGTCATTTACAGCTTATCATCCCTCCCTCAGTGTATCCCTACCTTTCTTTCCTTTTCATTTCCCTAATCACATAATTTTAAAATATGCAATAACAAAGCAAAGAGCTCTCTCCACACAATTTGGAGCCATTTCCAAAATTGATACCAATTTCATAAACTAAAGCTTTATCTGTTCCTTCCATCTACAAGGTGACACAGCATGATAAACATATTTTATGGCCTTTCCTGGAACATAGGCCTGGTTTTATATTCCAGATTTTCACTTGGTATAAAATGTTTAGTACATTTTAAACACATTAAACATCATGATACTTAGCCTACTGATTAAAATGCCACTTAAGATACCTGCATCTCATATCAGAATGCCCAAGTTCAAATTCTGGCTTTGTTCCCAAATCTAACTTTCTGCTAATGCACACCCTGGCAAACAGTAGATGATGGTTCAAGTGGTTGGGTCTATGTCACTCACATGTGATACCTGGATTGAATTTCTGAATTCTGGTTTCAGCCTGGCCCGGCTCCTACTGTTGCAAGCATGTGGATCTCTTTCTCTCTCTCCACCTCTTAAATAAATAATTTTGGTTAATGATAATTGCACCACTAAGGTATTCTCTATTCCCCTTTCTGCTAATGTGCACCCTTGGAAGCAGCAATGATGGCTCAAGTAGTTTGGTTCCGCCACCCCTGTGGATGACACAGATTGAGTTCTGGTCTTCCTGTTTTAGTCTTTAGGGAGTAAACCAGTAGATGGTAGATTGATTCTCTCTCCTTCTCTCTCTGTCTCAAATACAATTTAAAAAAAATTAGTGAACTTCCTAGGAAGAAGAAGCAACTCCTTGAAAAATTTCTGAAATAAGAAAAAGTTTGGAATATTCTAGAATTTGAAGATACAGAAAAACAACACAATTGCAATTGAAACATAAGCAAATGGGAGAACAGTTCAAAATAAATTTGGAGATGCGGTTTAAGAAACATAATTCCAAATTTAATGGAAAACTTTGCAAATGCTTTACTGATATTGGTAATTCTTACTTCTACTTACATGCAGAATAGTCATCAGCTCTCCTTCTATTGAAACATAATTATATCTGTGATAGTAACACAGCATATACTTCTTACTTTAATTTTTTTCTTCTTGAAAATTAACTGCGAATACTTGTTTGCAAAACCAAAAGTATAGTCTCAGCAGAAAAATTAGCAATCCTTCTTCCTACTGCTTATTCCAAAATAGGAACTCCCCTAAGCTGCCTCCCTAAGCTACAAGGGAACAAGGAGTTCAGTGGAACAGGGTAAATTGTGGAATTGGAATACATGGCTGAGTCCCACTAAGTTCCTTACACGGGAAAGATGCGCACTTCCAGCAGCCACGGTGAGACCTAAACGTACTTCCAGAGACAGTTGTGAGAGAGTTGCAGCACTTAGTTAAGTTTGTTGTGGGTTATCCTTGTTATAGTTGAGGTGAGACCATTTTGGCCGAGTGACTTCCCCTGCAATGAAGGGAAGTTGCTTGCAGTGGAGCATTGCTTGTCAGGAATACCCACTAGCAAAAGTAATTCTCCTATCGTAACTCTCGTGTGATACATACCAAGCCGTCATGGAAAAGAGCCATTTTTTTGAAGGCAAGCCAATTAACTGATTTAACAAATAAGCTGAAATGATAAGCCAAGACAAAAGAAATGCTGTTGCTTTAACATTAAAGAAAATTTCTTGTTGATTTCTCTCATATCTCAGTATAGTGAACTCATCTGGGACCATTTCACACAAACCTGGATACCTAATGTAATAAGATAAGAATGAAGAGGAATGGCTCCTCTGCCTTCTTTCCCTTATGAGCATGCTGCACACATCTAAATCCTGCGTGTTCTTTTCTCACTCTCTTCCCCTATCTGTGGCCAGATGCAGAAACTCCAGTGGAGCATCCTTAAGACAAAGGTGGAGCCACGACAGGGACGAAGCTTAAGCTCCAAAACCACCCATTAAGACCCTGCAATCAATACTGGTGTGGCTCTGTGATGTGAGCAAGAAAGCAGGTAAAGGCCAGCACCACGGCTCACTAGGCTAATCCTCTGTCTCTGGCACCGGCACCCCAAGTTCTAGTCCCGTTTGGGGCGCCGGATTCTGTCCTGGTTGCTCCTCTTCCAGTCCAGCTCTCTGCTGTGGCCCGGGAGTGCAGTGGAAGATGGCCCAAATGCTTGGGCCTTGCACCCGCATGGGAGACCAGGAGGAAGCACCTGGCTCCTGGCTTCAGATCAGCACAGTGCCGGCCATGGCAGCCATTTGGGGGGTGAACCAACAGAAGGAAGACCTTTCTGTCTGTCTCTCTCTCTCACTGTCTAACTCTGCCTGTTAAAAAAAAAAAAAAAAAGAAAGAAAGAAAGAGAGAAAGCAGGTAAAACCAATATGGGTTTTGATTCAAGTCCACTTCTGCTCCAGCTCCCTGCTGATGTCTTGGAAAAGCAGTGGAAGATGGCCCACGTGCTTTGGCCCCTGCACCCACATAGAAGACCCAGAAGAAGTTCACACCTCCTGGGTTTGGCCTGTCCCAGCTCTAGTCATTACAGCTACGTGGGGAGTGAACCAGCAGATAGAAGACCTTTTCACTGTCTAGCTCTCTCTCTGTCTCTCTCTCTCAGTAACTTGGCCTTTCAAATAAATAAAATGAATCTTAAAAAAAAAGAAAGAAAGAAAGAGAGACATCTTGCCCAATAAGACATTCATTAAGATTTTTGGAGTGTATATTTTATCAATTAGGGTAACCTGATTAATAAATCCACATAAATTCCAGGAACCCCCATCAATGTCATACTCTCAAGAGATAAGCAATTTAAAAAAAAATCTGAAAATTAGCATCTTTCACTCCAAAGCAATTATCCTCTTTGGTTGTCTATTTCTGTCAACAGTGCTGCCATTCTGAGAGTCACAGGCGCAAATTCTTGTTGTAACCATTAGCTATGTTTTATCTTCAGATATAATTGGTAGCCAAGCCTGAATTCACAATGATTTCCACATCTAGCCCTTCTTCATTTTAGTTAAAAGTTTAGACCTTTAACCTCTTTTGTTGATCATTATAAGAAGTAATGAAATCATATTTACTTGGTTTTCAGGATGTGCTGGGCATTTGGGAATGTATTAGAGTCCATCCAGGAGACAGAAATGACAACAGGAATTTGACAGGGAAAGATTTAATATAAACAATTATTAACTATCAAATTAGAATTTGAAAATTTCCAATTTAATAAAAATTTAATATAAACAATTTATTTTATTTATAATTTATTAAATTATCTATAATGTTTATAATTTATTAAATTATTCATTTATAATTTAATAAAATTTAATGTAAACTAGTAATATAAACATGTATAATAAATGATATATAAACATTAAATGATATATAAGACTTAAAAGTAGTTTTTATAAACTATAAGCTATTTAATATAAACAATTGTTAACTATCAAATTAGAATTTGGGAAGGACTCCAAGCCTAATGAAATAGCAAGTGCAAAAAAGGAACCATTGGCCGGCGCCACGGCTCACTAGGCTAATCCTCCGCCTGCGGCACTGGCACCCCAGTTTCTAGTCCCGGTTGCTCCTCTTCCAGTCCAGCTCTCTGCTGTGGCCCGGGAAGGCAGTGGAGGATGGGCCAAGTGCTTGGGCCCTGCACCCACATGGGAGACCAGGAGGAAGCACCTAGCTCCTGGTTTTGGATAGGTGCAGTGCGCCAGTCATAGCAGCCATTTGGGGGGTGAACCAATGGAAGGAAGACCTTTCTCTCTGTCTCTCTCCCACTGTCTAACTCTGCCCATAAAAGAAAAAATTAATTAATTAATTTTAAAGAAAGGAATCACTATGTGTAGGAATAAGGACAAGAAGGAACTAAGAGCACAGAATAGGAAACTCCTTGCTTATAAAGGATGAGAATCAGATCCTATCAGAGAGTATGGCAGTCACAGAAATCCTGTCTCCTGTTGGTTAAGAAACTTGCTGAAGGGAAAAGTGGGACTACCTGCCCTTGAGAGTGACCAAAAAGAGCCAGGGAAGCCAACTGGAGAAAGGGGCAGCCATCCCTCATCCTTAGGAATGCCCCACTGAGTGGTTGAGAAATTTGACAGAAGCTGTGGTCAGGTCAGAGCAGGTTCCTACAAAAGTTCTGCCAAGTAGCCAAGAAAACTCAGAGGGTGTGACGGGGCTTGTCCCCCAGAAACTTCTGTTTTCACTTTTTCTGATATCCCCCAGTCCTCCCTGCTAACAAGTCAAACATTGAGTCCCTTGACAAAGGAGAAATGTTTACATGACCTGTCTGTAGAATTACAAAGCAGGGCAGAGAAGAATGTGATGCTGAACTGAGAGACAGTGAGATAGCTGGCACAGGGAATCAGAGAATAACAAGAAAGTACCCATTTTCCATTAGCTCTGTAACTACTTGGACTGAGATTTAAAAAGTAAATATTTATAGTAGATGTGGTTAAGTGCTATGATAGGGGTATATAAAGTGTATAGTGGAAAACAGACAAGCGCACTTAATCCAGGCTAAGGAAATGGAAGAATGATTATGGAAGGAAGAGCTGAGACTGTGGCTGCATTTCAGGGGATGATAAGAAATTAGCTAGATAGGGCAGGAAGAAGGAAAAGAAAGCTTTCTAGATAGAGGAAATTGCAAGGGTAAAGGTTAAGAGTGAGAAAGAGCATCGCTCCCACGATGAAATGCAAGTTATATAAATTAGAAGAAATAGGATCATAGTAGGTAATCATGACCTAGATCACTAGTTAGTCTTTTGTTTTGTTTTATTTTTTAAATGTTCTATGAAGTTTGGGTTTTATCCTGAAGACCTTGAAGAACAACTGAAGGACTGGAAAAGGTTGGTGGAGGAGAGTCAACATCACAAATACAATACCAAAAATCCATTGCTGTGGTGATTTCAATGTAAATCCCACGACAATTGGTCTCTGTGCTCAGTGGTGAACTCTAATGCTAGCAGCAGTACCCAGGCTCAAAAACAATTTGCTACATGAATGAATGAGAGTTTATTTTAAAGGTGATAATTGACTTGAGTTATAAGTGCTTCATTACTCAATTACAAAAGTTTAAGAGCTGCGTGAATACAAATCTCTAGCTTCAAAGAGTGTTCTGCAAAGAAACTTAGTGTTGAGAATTGTCAAGCTTGAAGCCTTGAGTGTGGAAGAAAATCACTGAAGGAGAGTGTGAAATGGATGCTATGAAATGAGGATTATGACAGAAAAAAATCAGGAATAATGAACGACTTCCAACAAGGTCTTGAAAGAGATAATTTGAAGAAACAAAAATGGCAGAGATCAAGGATGAAGTCATGAAGCCATGGTCAATGGTTTCAAGCACAGCATCATAAGAGTTATATAAAATGAAAAGCAATGTTAATATATTTAAACTACACTGTAATATAAGCTGATTATATGAGGGCACTTCAAAATGTTTGTGAAAATGACATTAAATGATTAGTAGATTTTGCTCCAAAACTCATGTTTTTGAAATCCATGCATTATTTTTTTCATATTACACATTTTCCATGAGCTTCATAATGACCTCTCATATGCACAGATTTCAAAAATTTGGGCACTAAAACAATCTTTATATTCTATTTTTCCACAAATATTTTAAGGACATTCACACATTCCACAGAGTACACATCATTACATGGATATCTAGGACATTATAGAAAGAGTATCTCTTTACCTCTCTTGTCTACTGGTTCAATTCTATTAATCTTTTAGGTTCCAGGTTAAATTTTAATTTTGTAATCCAGATTCGTGATCTACCAAAATTAAATATAATCACTTGTACCAGGAAGCAAATTTTACCAAGTCAGCCAGTCAGAACAAATCTGTCTATGGCACTCTGAGAATAATACTATGAAAGAACTCTGCACTTACTATATGATTTGTCACACCACTTTCAATGATTTCATGTTTCTTTTGCTTGATTGTGTGCCTGATAATAACTGGACATTTTGATTTTGATGTGATAGAGAGCACACACTCAATAATTGGATATTAAATATTGAATACTTTGTAAAACATAAACCACAACAAATTTTATCCATAAAGTTAGTACAGAAAATCCCAACCATCCATTACAGATTTTTTTAACTAGGAATGATATTTATAATAGCAGCTCTGTGTGGAAATCCATTCCAAGTTCTAAATTAACAAGCTGGAAACAAACATTTTGAACTGTATCCTTGTTCAATTTATGCATATTTCATCTAGTAGAGTTAGGAGCTCCACATTAATTTACACACTCTGGGTAACCAGGAGTCCTGCCGAGTATTTTAATCTCAAACACTGGATGCATGCATTGATTCCAGAGTCAGTTTGCCTTCATTCAGATCCATTCAATACTTCCTAACCTCATGTTTTGACTTCTTTACAGACTCAGTTTATCCGCCTTTAAAGTAGGAATAATAGTAACACTTTCACAGAGTTGTTGTGAAAATAAATGAAATTGTTCAAGTAAAATCCTCACAGCAATAACTGGTACATTGCTAGTTTGTATCATGTTGTATCATGGCCCATTGTATTTTTTTTTCTTTTTAAAGATTTATTTATTATGTACTTTAAAGGTAGAGTTATAGAGATGCAGAGGCAGAGAGAGAGAGAGAGAGAGAGAGGTCTTCCATCTGCTGGTTCACTCCTAAGATAGCATCAATGGCCAGAGCTGTGCTGATCTGAAACCAGGAGCCAGGAGCCAGGAGCCAGGAGCTTCTTCCAAGTCTCCCATGTGGGTGCAGGGGCCCAAGGACTTAGGCCATCTTCTGCTTTCCCAGACCATAGCAGAGAGCTGGATCAGCAGTAGAGTAGCCGGGACTTGAACTGGCACCCATATGGGATGCCAGCACTGCAGGCAATGGCTTTACCTGCTATGCCACAGCGCCCATGCCGGCCCATTCTATTTCAATCAGAGCCATCAGCATATTTACCTAGGAATATGTCTAACTTCCACTTTTCTGTGCTTTGATGTTTTGGGAGTAAGCAAGCTTGTGTCCTGCAACTTGCTACCATTTATAAAACAGCAACAACACTTTATCATTACAATTTGCATTTCAGGTTACAAATATTTTCATGTATTTCATTTATAGCCTTTTTAAAGATGCTTAAATGGGTGGTCAGAGTCCTTAATCCTGTCAAGCAAGACCAGATTTGAGTATAAAATCATCAATTTAGAAAAATTGTAACTTGTTAAAAATTCTATATTAAACAATTGTTAAGGGATTCTGGGAATCATATACACTTTTGAATGGTGTGTTCATCAAAACAAAAGACATTAATATAAAGAAAACAAGTTACAAACATGAAAAGTCAGTCTAATAATTTTTTACTCTTTGAATATAGCCTTGTAACCAGAACCCATATTACATACTGATAAAATTCTTTTTATAACTCAAACTTTTATATTATTATATTTTCTCAAGTATAAAATTACCTTTGGTTTGGTTTCTACATTTTAAAGTCCAAGATGAAAGCTTTTCAAAGGAAAACAATAATCAAATTACTAAAATGGTACATTCACAGTCTTGTCATATAATGGTACATAATTGATGAAGGTGCTTGTGTCAGGAATAAGTATTTGCTTTAGCAGTCAATAACTCTCATTTACTCCAAAAGAAAAATCTACCCTTTCTATAAGGGCTTTTCAAATAATCTATCAGCTATATAATACATATATATATATATATATATATATAGTACTATATGTATATAGTACTAATAAATAATCATTAAATATGCTTATTCTCTACATGTGGATTTTCAGTAATTAAATTCAACCATTTTATTAATAGTGTTTTCCTAAGAGGCTAATCACCAGTCACAATACTGAAAAAGTTAATAATGAAATTTAAATGACACTTGGAAATTGTGGTTGAATCCCTCATGGACATTCAAGTTTTATTTCTCATCAAGACATCTACCTAGAGAATCTTCAAGATCATAAAACACAAATACCTTGATATTTAGTGGGAGCGAAAAACATGTTGCTTTCTTTCTCTTTCTTTTTCCCTCCCCCTAGCCACACTTCCATCTTCCCTGGTGGGTAGATCCTTGAAGATAACTCTTCAGACGTGAGTTTTCTTTCCCCACAAAAATACAAGGAAAATAGCATGGTCCTCAAAAAGTTACTCTGTCTAGAGATGAAAAATGAAAAATGGAGGAAATTGTGATGAGGATGTTCTAACCACTTCTTTACAGCCTTAATTAAATGGCATCAAATCTCAGCCACAGCCCTGAGCCATGGATTTCAGGATATGTCTGGTAAAAAGAACTAGGAAAAGAGAACAGAGAGATAGATGGATGGTCTGTAGGTAGCCAGCCACTAATTAATGGAACAAGAGCCCTAAATAACTCTCAATATTTAGGTTTGCTGGTTTAAATGTGCCTCTGGGGTGGTTATTAGCCTGTTTGAGAGATGGTCAATTCATTCATGGGACAATGTAGTCCCCTCAGAGGCACTGCTGTGAAGGCAAACAAAGAGTTGGGGCAGCCCCACCCTCATCCATTCTCCACTATTGCCCACGCACCCCTGTTCACAAAGCCCCTTTCAACTCTTTCTTTCTGGTAGATGTTGACTTTTTCTAATCAAGTCTCTTTTTGCTATCTCATGCATTGCATTCCCAACCCTCCAGCAAGCCAGACCTCAAGGACTCCCTAACCACAAGGTTGCCTTCAAAGAAAACAGGCTGCAAACCGAGAGTTCCATCATTTTTGTGTGAATTCTTTGTGAGTTTTTGCTTTTGAGGAACTAATAACTGAAGGTACCCTTGTGCAAGCTAAAATGAAGTTCCTAAAGAGTAGGGCACTGCAGAAACAAAGGGAAGTTATTGTTTAAGCATCTTGGAGGCCGCTCATTCCCCTGCTTGAGGTTTCAAATAATCAAGCATGGGCAAACATTGCCACCCGAGTACTATAAGAATCCCAGAATCAATATCTGTTGTGTCAAAAAATTGAGCTTTTAGTTTGGCTTATTTTTAGGTTTTTCAGCAAGTAACAAATTTTTGAATCTTTGAGTGTGAAATGGATAAATGTGTATATGATATTACTCTATGAAATTATTTATGTATAAGATATTTTCTAGGGTTTGTGATCATTTATATGTAATTTTTCAAGACCTTATACCTGTGAAGGCATTGTGAGTTTTTCAATTAAGGCATCTCTTAATTTATTAATCAAGAAAAATGAACGGAAAAATATCCAACAAATTTATAATCTTATGAAAGATCTCATCACTGGGTCAAGGAAATATTTGTCGTGATATTAACATCTACAATTGGAAATGGTAACACTTGTGAAGGTTTGTGCACAGTTCTCTGAGTCACTGGTGTAAAATAGAATAGATTCTATTCATCCTCATCATTGGGCAGAAACTGCAGCATAATTAAAAAACTGCTTTCAATAATAAAAAGCTAAATACTTCCAGAATCTATGAGAAAGTTTTATTTTCAATTTAGATTAAGTAACAGGTCATTGAGTCCAATGAAACTTACTGATTTTTTAATGTATATGTGTGAAATAAAAAAAATCCCTTTTTTTCAGTTTCAATTTAAGAAAAAAAATGAAAGCCATATTTCCAGCTCTATAGGAATTCAGATCATAGCAATGATTTATAATCTCATTATACAACTATATACTTATGGGTTTTTAAAGTCCCTTTCATGTAAAAGTTAAAATAATTTTCTCATCTGAAGGAGAAATATGACTATTTCCCATACCTCCACCTTTACTTTTAAAATGCACTCGTGTTAAATTATTTAAGCTTTGGTTTTTAAATTATTAATTAAATACTTCAGATTTTACCTCTTTAATCAGTAATGAAGAGTTATATAAACACACTTCCAATGTTCAGCCGTTTTCTTTCCACATGTAACTCACCTGTATGATTTTAACTGGGACAATCCCGCTCTTCCAAAATCCCAAATAATTTCAATATGGCACATGTCCATGCAAGCCATGATGACCCTTAAAAGCAGCCATAAATTTAGTGGCTGGGAAATGAGAAGGCTTCACAGATGACTTAATTTGCTGTGGGAACCTGCGCTTCCTCCGCGTGTAACCTCTGCATTTTGTTGGCCATGACCTTCGGCAGCATCCACCTGCTGGAAGCCATGTTTGATTCTCCGGCCAGGGAAACGCCTGCTTGACAGCAGAATGGTATCATAGGACAGTGTGATGGAATTTTTCTTTCTCTGTCATCATTAAGGGGGTTCCCCCTATGGTGAGGGAATGAAAAGTACGATTTAATGTTCTCTGGAGAGTGGCAGGGGGAAAAAGGCTCAAAGCTTTGCATGCTGCTTTCCGAGTGGGTCATTTCAGAGCTTGTGGCGAATGGGATGTCCCAGTGGAATCCGCCATAGACTGGTCTGAAAAGAAAGGGATTAAGATCCTTTTAAGGATGGAAATGTAACAAAAGGCCCACTTTTATGATGTAGCAGCATAAAATAAGAGGCTCTATTGTGTGACTGATTGCTAAAGATCTTTGAATCCGGTAAGCCTAGCCTGGTAGGCCCTGTTCCCTGAGGGTTTAGACGCCTGCACAGGATCATATGTCTACACTGCAATCAGCGTCCTGCTCTCATTTAGGGGCAAGTAAGAGATTATCAGTTTGTTCCTACACGATTTTTTTCCACACCTACCGAAAAGTGGCCTGTAGGGAGATTATACTCTAGTGAAAGTTGCTGCTAATTAAAACAAGTAATTAGTGTTCCTCCAGGCTTTGCGGTTTCACTCACTTTTGCCTGCCAGACAGCATTAGTTTAAAAGCAATCCAATTTCTAGCAATAACAGACTGTAAAAAAGTCATTTAACAAGTATATAAGTGTAAGGTTACAGTTCAGGCGTTGATTTATCTCTTCTGGGCTATTTAGAAAAACTGTAGCAAAGTTGAAGAGAAAGAAAGTGAAATGGCTTTTTTTGGTTCCTGAATTTAACATTAAGGAAAAAAAAAAAAAACACATGCCTCAGTCCATTTACAAAAAAAAATAATAATGATGATGATAAGCAAAAACTGAGAGCATAAGAGACTTTCTAAATTGCATTAGGCAACCAAAATTGGATTTAATGCTGTTTTCTCATACAACCCTCACTTAGCATTTTGTAAACAGATCATTTCATTAAGTCCTTTTGTTTCTTCTCCCGCCTTTGCTGAAATGGGGACTTTTTATTGAGTGATTCTCATTGAAATGAATTGGAGCAGTAGAGTTGAACACAACACATTATTACCTCTTTTTTTTTTCCCAAAATTCCAAAATGACTAGCATGGTTTCGTTTTGCATATCTGGTGGGAGAATTTACTTAAACTTGAGAGATCTTGAGAGAGATTAAAAGGTTTCATTGTAAAATGATATAAGAGAAATTAATATGAAAAACCATGTCTACACTGAATTCATGCCCTGCTAAAATTCTTGTCTAACTGCTCAGTTTTTAGAACTTGACATCCTTTTTAATTGCTGCCTTTGCTGCTTAAAATAATCTACTTCTGAGGTTGATATCACTAAAGGTATTTGTGATATTGTGCAAGCAATTCAATATAGCTTATCATTAAAATCAGATCTAATTCTACTTTCCCTTTAACAAATGAGTCCATATTGTAATTAATGCAAAATTCTTAGATTTTTTTATTTTTTTAAGTGACACTATGCTGACTATTCCTCTACAGGACATAAAACAAACTTTTCCTTTCCTATGCATTTTGTATAATGCTATTCATATAAATAATACTGCATACCTGACATTTGTTATAAACTGTATAAACTGTGTCATAAATTTATAACACAAAAGTGTTAGTTATTATCTCATAGTCAACCAATGGATTTTGAATTTATTCATCTTTTCTAATGGATTACAGATAATAAAGTATTAAATACCTTAATTTTTATCATTTTAATTTCAAATAAGAAAATAGATACAATATTTTAATTTATTTTTCTGATATTTTTATCAATTAGGAATATCAATTTTTTTATAAAGTCTGATTGCCCATCTAAATTAATGGAATAAACTTTCGAGATGTAACTTTTAAAGTTTAGACTACATTTGAGAGTTTTAATATACCCTTTTCCTTACCTTGAGCTTATTTACCAATTTTATTTGAAGAATAATTGTTTTGACTACCAAGATTACAAGAAAAATTTTACATGTAACATGTATAAGTGACTTTCCCCAAAACTGTACTTAACTTTTAAAAATATCTACAAGAAGAAAAAATAACTTCTTGGTGACAACTTGTTTTTTAAATAAGAAGGAATATGTGACATAATGAAGACAGCTTTAATTACCAAGTATATTTATTGTATAGATCATTTTTCCCATAAACATTCTCATCGTCAGAAATTCTAAAATTAATTTTCCCTGCAGAAAGTTTACTGTGGTATATGGAAAATGTTTCCTCCATATCACGCCTTTTTCCTGATAATTAGAACTATATACAACTGGCACTTGGAGAGAGCTGTTTTTAATTTTGGTTGCTTTTGTTTAGTGACAGAAAGTCTTCTTTCAAAGTCCAACACTGATAGTATTTGACTTTCTGAAACTGAATTTGGGCTGCAACTATCAAGTCTCCTTTAGAGCTAAGGATTTGCTTTTTATTTCAGGGCTGATGAGCTGGAGAAAGTGACCATGGCAGCACAAGCCCAGGGCACCAGAGGGCAGGACTGCACAGAGACCTATAAGGACAGTCTGAACTCTTGATGGATCCTGATGGAAACAGGAGGGACGAGGGACGCTGTAATAGCTCTCATTTTATGTAGTAAGCCATATTTGCACAACAATTCCATTATAATACCAAGATAATCTTTAGAAGTAATTTAAAAAAGCAAATGTCTAAATGCTGAGTCTCAAGTAAAAGAAAACAATTTTCCTAAGCTAAATGTCTTCCATAAGAGATTTCAGTGGTCATTTGATTCTGTTTTAAAGATAATTTGACCTTATGATTCACCCATTTCTTAAATGCACATCTCAAATATAATTGTTTTCATTTGGAGTTGAAGTTTAAAAAAAAAAAAAACCAGCGAAATAACATTTTGTGATTTGTTCTACTGCTTTGCAGTGCTTTTGTCTAACCACAGGGGACTCTCAGTATACAATTATTAGTATTAAAATTGATGTCTCCAGGAGTTCAATATCAATTTTGTTTAAGAAATTATATACTGAAAATAACAGCAACTCCAAGTCCTCTTTACATTGTTTTAAATATTCTTTGCAATACAGCTCTTTAATCTATGTCTACCCAGCCAGATCTCACGGTCTTGAAGAAAGTGATGATATTATCTTTACATAATGGAATAAAAATCAATAAGTGTTTATTGAATTTAATGAAATTAAATTTCTTTGACATCTTTAATCAATACTTTACTAGAGCTATAGGGGTAAATATAAATTTTATTGTAGCAATCATTCAGGAATTTCTATAAAGGCTAAAATACACAAAAGATTAAACAATCTATTGAAGCATGGTATTTGAAGGGCAGTCGTGTGTCATTCTGTACTAAGAAATTCCTCTACGCTATTCAGGATTTATCCTCTACACACAAGAGATTTTTACTCTTCCCTGGGTAGGAAGAGTAAAATTAGCATTCATGAAAACCTGCATTGCCGGGAATCAAGCCAAGGACTGTACATAGAACAGCACTTCAAAAAGTTTGTGGAAATTTTGAATTCCAAGATAAGTTTATTTGGGCTCAAAACATTTTTAAATGTACATGTAGTTTTTTCATCATCCACATTCTCCATGAACTTTTTGCGGATCCCCTACATATTTTCTCAAGATTTACAATTTTGGAGATGAATAATCAGCAGATTAGCCATACGTAGCATACTCCCTCCCCTCCAACGATAAGGGGCAGATGATTTGTTTTTAAAATAGACCCATTTGTTGAAAAATAATTGTGGAGTACCTGCAATGTACCAGTCACTGTGCTAAGCCGCTGAGGGCATTGAGAGAGCTGTGGACAAGATGCGGGAGCTCCTGCTGACTGGAAACACACATGTGGCAAGAGAGGAAGGCTGTGCTCGCGTAGCCAAGTGGGTACAATGTTAGCGGAGCTGGTAAGTTGAAGAGATAAAAGACAAGATTCAACAATTAATAAGCAAACTTGTCTGCAAAGTAATGCTGAATTTTTCAAATTATTTGGACTTTTTGAGCCAAAGTACAGGCCTTTATTTTATTTTTATTATACTCACATACTAATTCCATAATTTTAGATAGTTTTCTGTAGACTAAACTTTTTTTTTGAAATGTTTATTTATGTATTTTTTTAACTTTTATTTAATGAATATAAATTTCCAAAGTACAATTTATGGATTACAATGGCTTCCCCCCCATACCGTCCCTCCCACCCACAACCCTCCCCTTTCCCACTCCCTCTCCTCTTCCATTCACATCAAGATTCATTTTCGATTATCTTAATATACAGAAGATCAGCTTAGTATACATTAAGTAAGGATTTCAACAGTTTGCTCCCACACAGAAACATAAAATGAAAAATAATAGATGATTTTTTTTAAATGATGATGAAAGCAGATCAGACCTATTGTCATGTTTAATCCCAGTGAGAGTCAAGTTGGGAGTTGATAATTTCTTTTTTTTTTTTTTACAGAGGATCAGTTTAGTATGCATTAAGTAAAGATTTCAACCGTTTGCACCCCCATAGAAAAACAAAGTGAAATATATTGTTTGAGTACTCGTTATAGCATTAAATCTCAATGCACAGCACATTAAGGACAGAGATCCTACATGAGGAGTAAGTGCACAGTGACTCCTGTTGTTGACTTTACCAATTGACACTCCTGTCTATGGCATCAGTAATCTCCCTATGCTCCAGTCATGAGTTTCCAAGGCTATGGAAGCCCTCTGAGTTCTCCGATTCTTATCTTGTTTAGACAAGGTCATAGTCAAAGTGGAGGTTCTCTCCTCCCTTCAGAGAAAGGTACCTCCTTCTTTGATGACCGGTTCTTTCCACTGGGATATCACTCACAGAGATCTTTTGCCAGAGTGTCTTGGCTTTCCATGCCTGAAATACTCTCATGGGCTTTTCAGCCAGATCTGAATGCCTTTAGGGCTGATTCTGAGGCCAGAGTGCTATTTAGGACATCTGCCATTCTATGAGTCTGCTGAGTATCTCGCTTCCCATGTTGGATCACTCTCCCCTATATTTATTCTATCGGTTAGTGTTAGCAGGTACTAGACTTGTTTATGTGCTCCCTTTGACTCTTAGTCCTTTCATTATGATCAATTGTGAACTGAAATTGATCACTTGGAATAGTGAGATGGCATTGGTACATGCCACCTTGATGGGATTGAATTGGAATCCCCTGGTATGTTTCTAACTCTACCATTTGGGGCAAGTCAGCTTGAGCATGTCCCAAATTATACATCTCTTCCCTCTCTTATTCCCACCACCATGTTTAACAGGGATCACATTTCAGTTAATTTTCAACACTTAAGAATAACTGTGCATCAATTACAGAACTAAACCAGTCATATTAAGTAGAACAGACAAAAAAAACTACTAAGAGGGATAATGTATTAAGTTGTTCATTAACAGTCAGGGCTATGCTGATCAAGTCACCGTTTCCCATAGTGTCCACCTCACTCCAACAGGTTTCCCTCTTGGTGTTCAGTCAGTCGTCACCAATCAGGGAGAACATATGGTATTTGTCCCTTTGGGACTGGCTTATTTCACTCAGCATGATGTGTTCCAGATTCCTCCATTTTGTTGCAAATGACTGGATTTCGTTTTTCTTACTGTGGTATAGTATTCTAAAGAGTACATATCCCAAAAAATTCTTTATCCAGTCAACCGTTGATGGGCATTTAGGTTGGTTCCAGGTCTTAGCTATTGTGAATTGAGCTGCAATAAACATTAGGCTGCAGATCGCTTTTTTGTTTGCCAATTTAAATTCCTTTGGGTAAATTCCAAGGAGTGGGATGGCTGGGTCGAACGGTAGGGTTATCTTCAGGTTTCTGAGGAATCTCCAGACTGACTTCCATAGTGGCTTGACCAGTTTGCATTCCCACCAACAGTGGGTTAGTGTCCCTTTTTCCCCACATCCTCGCCAGCATCTGTTGTTGGTAGATTTCTGCATGTGAGCCATTCTAACCGGGGTGAGGTGAAACCTCATTGTGGTTTTGATTTGCATTTCCCTGATTGCTAGTGATCTTGAACATTTTTTCATGTGCCTGTTGGCCATTTGGATTTCCTCTTTTGAAAAATGTCTATTGAGGTCCTTGGCCCATCTCTTAAGTGGGTTGTTGGTTTTGTTTTTGTGGAGTTTCTTGATCTCTTTGTAGATTCTGGTTATTAACCCTTTATCTGTTGCATAGTTTGCAAATATTTTTTCCCATTCTGTCGGTTGTCTCTTCACTCTCCTGACTGTTTCTTTTGCAGTACAGAAACTTCTCAATTTGATGCAATCCCAATAGTTGATCTTGGCTTTGACTGCCTGTGCCTCCCGGGTCTTTTCCAGAAATTCTTTGCCTGTGCCAATATCTTGAAGGGTTTCTCCAATGTTCTCTAGTAACTTGATGGTGTCAGGTCGTAGATTTAGGTCTTTAATCCATGTTGAGTGGATTTTTGTGTAAGGTGTAAGGTAGGGGTCTTGCTTCATGCTTCTGCACGTGGAAATCCAGTTTTCCCAGCACCATTTATTGAATAGACTGTCCTTGCTCCAGGAATTGGTTTTAGATCCTTGATCAAATATAAGTTGGCTGTAGATGTTTGGGTTGATTTCTGGTGTTTCAATTCTGTTCCATTGGTCTATCCATCTGTTTCTGTACCAGTACCATGCTGTTTTGATTACAACTGCCCTGTAGTATGTCCTGAAATCTGGTATTGTGATGCCTCCGGCTTTGTTTTTGTTGTACAAGATTGCTTTAGCTATTCGAGGTCTCTTGTGCCTCCATATAAATTTCAGCACCATTTTTTCCAGATCTGAGAAGAAGGTCTTCGGTATCTTGATTGGTATTGCATTGAATTTGATTCCTGATATTTTTAATTTTTTTTTTATTTGAAAGGCAGAGAGAGAGAAAGAAAGATCAATAGACAGTGCTTCCATCCTTGGTTCACTACCCCAATGACAATAACAGCCAGGGCTGTGCCAGACTGAAGCCAGTAGCCACAAACTCAATCCTGGTCTCCAAAATGGTTGGCAGAGACCCAAGAAGTTGAGCCATCACCTGTCGCCTCCCAGGATGAATATTAGCATAAAGCTGGCATCAGGAATAGAGTTGGGAATTGAATCCAAGCCGCCAGTATAAGATGTGGGAGTCTCAACAAGCATCTCTAACTACTGCACCAAATGCCAAACCCTTTGATATTTTCATTCTCTGAGAAGTCTCTAGCCATACAGACCATACCACTCACGACTCTCAGAGCCAAGACAAATCACATGCAACTTTTCCAGGGTTCTTAAGAAGTGTTGAAAGCTACCTCAGCCCTCTATCTAAGAAAAGTTGACTTCTGTTCTCAATCAACTCACTGACCTTTGTCCCATGTGGTTCTGACTTGCTGTCTTCTCTTAGAAGCTATGTGTCTGCTCTTGTATTTCTTACAATGGAACTGTTTGGTTACCTGCGCTCTTCTTCTTCAAAATAATAACTACCATTCAATAAATGCCTTTTATTTTTTTAAATATTTATTTATTCATTTGAAAGTCAGAGTTACACAGAGAGAGAAGGAGAGGCAGAGAAAGAGAGAGGTCTTCCATCCGTTGGTTCACTCCCCAGATGGCCACAACAGCCGGAGCTGCACCAATCTGAAGCCAAGAGTCAGGAGCTTCCTCCAGGTCTCCCAAGCAGGTGCAGGGGCCCAAGGCCTTAGGCCATCTTCTGCTTTCCCAGGCCACAGCCGAGAGCCGGATTGGAAGTTGAACAGCCGGGTCTCAAATCGAACCAGTGCCCATATGGAATGCCGGCACTGCAGGCGGTGGTTTTACCCACTATGCCACAGCGCTGGGTCCCAATAAATGCCTTTTAAATGCAAAACACTATTCTAAACACATTTCTTGACAATTCTATCTCATGTTTTTCTCCAAATGACATATAAGAGAAACTATTGCAGCTATTAGCATTTTACAAACCAGGAAAGTGAAGTACAGAGAGGTTATGCCCCCATGACCACACAATTAGGATGTGAGGAAGTCAGGATCTACAGAAGGTGTTTTAGTGGTATTGCTGTTAACGCCATGTTTCCAAGTGTTTAATAACACTGGAGCCAACTTCCATTTAGAAATGGATGTCTGTGGGATCAAAGCTCTTGTTCCTACATCATTTTTAAGTGTCTCCCTAAAGTCCAGAATATGTGTTCATTACAATTGCTATGAATTCTAGGTTAATAGAACTTTCTGGGTTTCTAGATACCACATTTCCAAGTGATTTTTGTTTTTCAATTGAAGGGAGAATGATTGAGTAGAAAGTCCATTGGCTGTGCTGTCACTCAGGGCAGCACCCAAATCTAGCTCCTCTCTTTACAAGCTGTGTCACTTTGGGCAATTGGTTTAATTTCATTTAGACCTGGTTACTTTATCTTCCTTTGAGAAGAATATCCGTATTGCACAGTTGCTATGTAGATCAACTTATAACAAGTAAGATGGTTTGCCATGTGCTTTGCTCCAATAATGTTGAATTTTAAAAATTTGTAATTAAGATTCATCTGACAATTCCTTTCATTGTTCATTTAAAGTTTGGGAGAAAGGGACAGCATTGCAGCATAGCAGGTAAGGCCATTGCCTGTGCTAGAATCCCATATGGGAGCTGGTTCTTATTCTAGCTGCTCTACTTCCTACCCAGTTCTCTGTTAATGGCTTGAGAGAATGGCCAAATTGCTTGAGCTCTGGCCCCCAAAAATTTGGATGAAGCTCCTGGCTGCTGGTTTGGGCCTGGCTTGCCCCTGTTCGTTGCAGCCACTTCTGGAGTGAAACAGCAGATGGATGAGCTCTCTCTTGGTGTATATGCCTTTCCCTCTCTCTGTAACTCTTTCAAATAAATAAATAAATCTTTAAAAAATGAAGTTTGAGAAAATAGCTTTCCAAAAGTATGCTCAAATTGTATCAGGTATCCCGTGTTCAGTTTCATAACTAACCATTGTCTGAATAGAGTCTACCACCCATTCATTCATCATTTGCTCACTCATTTATTTATTTTAGTTTAGTTTTTTAAGAAAGCTTTTATTTAATGAATACAGACTTCATATTCATAGCTTTAGGAATATAGTGGCACTTCCCATCCTCACTCCTGTCCCACCTCCTATGCCCTTTCCTATCCCATTCTTCATTAAGATTCATTTTTAATTAACTTTATATACAGAAGACCAACTCTATACTAAGTAAGAATTAAGCAATTTGCACCCACCCACCCACCCACACACACACACACACAAAGTATAAAGTACTGTTTGAAAACATGTTTTGCAGTTAATTCTCATAATACAACTCATTAAGGACAGAGGTCCTATATGGGAAACAAGTGCACAACACTTCTTTTGTTGACTTAACAATCAACATCTTATTTATGACATCAGTGACCACCTAAGGCTATTGACATGAGCTGCCAAGGCTATGGAAGCCTTTTGAGTCCACAAACTCCATCAATATTTAGAGAAGGCCATAAGCAAAGTGGAAGTCCTCTCCTCCTTTCAGAGAAAAGTACATCCTTCTTTGATAGCCCCTTTTTTCCACTGAGGTCTCACTCACAGAGATCCTTCATGTAGAACATTTTTTACCATAGTGTTTTGGCTTTTCATGCCTGACATGCTCTCATGAGCTTTTCACCCAGAAAAGGTGGAGCTATACAGTTTGGCACACATTCCCACAGACTTACCCCTAAGGGTAAAACTAAAAACTTGCCGTGGGACTCCAAATCCCATTAAGCTGGTGGTAATAATGCCATCATATGTGTTAAAGTGATCATATTAAGTGTGTAATTGATCATATAGATAGGATTAAGTGTCAAAGAGATCACATGAATAAGACCAAGTGTCTGGTGATAACAATAGATAGTATTAAAAAGGAGAGAATGTTCCAACATGGGAAGCAGTCCACACAGCAGACTCATAGAATGACAAATGCCCTAAACAGCACTCTGACCTCAGAAGCAGCACTCATTTATTTATTAAGCAAGGCAGCAAGCAAGCATTATAATAGAATTATTATGCCAGGCTCTGTGCTAAACAATATTCAGAAATATGGAAGAGATGGTTCCCACAGTCCAAATGGTCACACTCATATGTATTGATGGAGGCACAAGAAAAATCAGCAAAGGACTAAGATTATGTGAAAATCTATATTAAGAGAGCATTCTCTCTCTGTCTCTGTCTATGTCTCTGTCTCTCTCCCTCTCCCTCTCTCCCTCTCACCATTCTCGCTCTCCCTATTGGTGATCTATGTTCAACAATCCCCTCCGTGTGGTTTCATCTGTAAAGTTAGCAAGTCTACCTAAATTTCCTTCTAAGCTTTATTTTGGCTCTGAAATTCTATGTCTCTATAATGGTGTAGTGGTTGCTTTTCTCTATTTTAATTCTTATTTAAATTCCACCAACCATATTTCTACTTTAAACTTTATAGAATTTACTGGAAATAGAATGCCTACTTTGCAACTAGTATCATTTAACACGTTTCTACTAGGTCAGTTTTGTACATAATATTATGTTTAAATCCACTACAGCATAAATCCTATCTACCTGAAAGATTTTTTTCTTTTTTATAAAAAATAATGTTTGCCTATTTCAGTGATTTACTGAGGACGTTCTTCATACCATTTTCTTCTTTGATTATTATCATTGCTGTTTCTTAAAGTTCCTTATAATTTTATCTTAGCTTTTATTCTCCTTTCTCAAATTTTATTAAAGCAATACTTTCTGGTACATATTATTTTGGCCTGAATATATCCAAAGACAAAGGATCTTCAAAATGTTTATGAGAAATACAAATTATAAACAAAACTATGCATAGATTTCAAACCTTTTTCCCCAGAATAAATTCATCTTATAATTTCACTCTCCATGAACTTTTTGAAGTATCTTCATACACAGGAATTGTACTGCCGGGATCACAAATACACATGTGAAGATGCATTGCAACTTCAATCATGACACCCCTGAATTGAACTTCTAGAAAGAGTTAAGGAAGAATAAGCTGACACACTGTTGTCTGTGGATTCATGTCGAGTGGGCAAAGTCAGAAACTTAATGACAAGCCACCACAGTCCAACACAAACAAGGGCATAATAGCCTGACAGCAGTGCTCTCTAACGCCCATGTTGCTATCCTTTTCCTCCACTACATTTATGCCACATGTATTTATTTGCTTATCATCTGCTTAGGAGCCTAGTATATAAGCCTCACAAGAAGAAGAAAGTTTGACTATGATTCCACTAATAGGACCTTCCTCAAATCCTTTCTGGATGAAAGACATGAACTGGATAATGTAATAAAAATTGATGAGATTAAAATGTTTGTATTAGTATTATATAGTGTACAAAGTCTTACTTGTAATTAAGTGATTATTTTGACATTCTAGAGCAGGGGTTGGGAAACCTTTTATTCCCAAGGGCCATTTTGGACTTTTATAACATCATTCAGGGGCCATACAAAATTATCAACTTTAAGATTAGTCTGCTGTAGATTTGTTGAATTTCAAGTCTCTCCATAGTTACCTTGGCAGGGCCAAATGATTCTGAGGGTTTATCCAGCCTGCAGGCCCACCACGCCTGTTCTAGAGCAAAGCAGTTTTAAAATTGCTGTATGATTTTAGAGTTGGAGTCAAGAGTCCAAATTTCTATGTTTTGCTGCAATTTGGAATATGTTGACTCATCTTGACAAAATGGTTACTGCCATGCAACTTTATTGTGGTAGCCATAACATGCTGATTAAACTCCAGAACAAAGAGGGGAACACTACAAATTTCGTTCATTTTCAATCTATATCAAATATTTCACTCATGAAAGCAATCTTACTTGGTGCTGTCCATGTGCTTGTCACCAAGAACGCAGCTGCGGATGCAGAGAAGAATAAAGCATTATCACTGCTCCTTAGTAGTTCCTGACTAAACAGCATCAGAAAATGTGGAGTCGGAGCAGAGATGGAAAGACTGGTATCTAAATCCAGCAAAGAATCAGGCTTTGAATAGAGATTAGAACAAGAGAGGAGAGGGAAATCAAGGAAGGCCTCCCAATGGAGACCATCAATGAACTGCATTCATAAAAATGCAAATCAGAGTTATGCAGGATGGTCAAACTGCTTATCGCACATTCCCACTTGCTAGTGCACTCCCCATGTGCCCTTTACAGCCAGGGTCGGATCAGATCAAAGAGTCCATGGCTCAATCCAGATTTTCCATGTGTGTGTCAAGGACCCAAGTACTAGTGCCATTGCCAGAAAGCTGGATCGGAGATGCCAGATGTTGGAACAGGCACTTCAATGTGAGATGTGGCTGACCCAAGCAGCAACTTAACTGCTGAGCCGAAGACTCACTCTGTTGTGCTCTATTTCAGATATGAAGGCAAAATTATGATTATATCTTACTTACCTAATTACTAAATGCTACATTGGAAGCCACTGTTCCTTACAGGTAAAGCTTTCGTAATTTCTTACTGAGTCCAGATGCCAGAAAATGTCATCTAATCTCCTTACAATCATGTTTTTATGCTAAATTCAACCCTTTACTTTAAACTTTTTCAACATCACTACCAAAGTCTCCCACAAAAGGTGTCCAATTCTCCTCCCTCACCTTTTTTCCTATTTTTAGGCTTTCCTTTTGCTTCCATAGATATAAGTGACTAAGATCTCACCTTGGGCAATTTCCCCAGCCTTATCTTTATAAATCTACTTATATCTCAAGGCTTTCTGACTGGTTCTCACTAGTATGTAATCTATATGAAAGCAAGACTTTTACCTGTTTTGCTAATTGATACATCCCAAACTTAGAATAGCACCAGACATATATGGGAACCCAATAAATACCTGAATAAATAAATTGCTCATTTTTAGCAGGGTTCTCACGTTTTTATGCTTTCTTCTTTCTGTCCTTTGTGTTAGATGGATGTACGTTTCATTTCTCAATGATATAATGTAGGAAGGATTGTTGAAAATCAGGATAGTAATATGTGCTCATTGCAAAAAGTATATAAATGTGGATAATTTCACTCTACTCTACCAATATATAAGTATTGCTTACATTTATGTGTGTGCCTTTACATGTGCTTTGTTGCTTTTTTCTATGTACATAAACTAAATTTATATTAATTAAATCACAAATGTATAGATGGGATTATGATATAATACATTTGGTAAAGACATAAAAGTTCAACTGGGAGAAAAGACAAATAGCTTTTCACATGCTAAGTGAGATTAGAAGAGATCAATCCTTGCCTTGTAATAATTTTTTAATATTAAACTTGGATTATTTTACCTGAGTTTCCTGAATTATAACCTTAGTAGTAATAACCTTAGGAATCACTCTGTGGGTTTGAAAATTGATCTGAGAGGCTGTCTTAGGAAGGTTTTCTTAGTCAGTTCAGGTTGCTATAAAAAATTACCATAGACTGGGGGAATTAACATATTCATTTTTCATAGCTCTGGAGGCTAGAAGTCTGGGCTCGGGATGCCAGTCTGGTTGGATTCTGGTGGAGGCCCTCTCCCAGACTGGAAATGCCAGCTTCTCCTTGGACCCTCAAGCTAGCTCTCCAGATTCTTACAAGGTCACTAATTCATGGGGGTTCCACCTCATGACACGTGTCTTCCCTAAGGCTCCACTTCTAAACACCAACACATAACGCATTAGATTTCTTTCCTTTTTTTCTTTTTTTCCCTCTTTCTTTTTTTTTTTTTTTTTTTTTTTTTGACATGAAGAGTTATAGACAGTGAGAGAGAGACAGAGAGCTAAGTCTTCCTTCCATTGGTTCACCCCCCAACGGCCGCCACAGCAGGCGCTGCACTGATCCAAAGCCAGGAGCAAGGTGCTTCTCCTGGTCTCCCATGCAGGTGCAGGGCCCAAGCACTTGGGCCATCCTCCACTGCCTTCCCAGGCCACAGCAGAGAGCTGGACTGGAAGAAGAGCAACCGGGATTAGAACCGGCGCCCATATGAGATGCCGGCGTCACAGGTGGAGGATTAACCAAGTGAACCACGGTGCCAGCCCCAAGGATTAGATTTCAAAACATGAATCTGAGAGGCAGTGGGGGACACAAACATCCAGTCTCTGATGAAGGTAAACATGGACTAAATTCTGCATGCCCACTTAGGATGGTGGGCTGGCAGAACAAACAGTGATGCTGCTTCTACTTCATTTTCTTTTGGCTTGCTGTTACAGTTAAAAAGCCATCAAATCGTTTACTCTTGGTTCAACATCATTGGAGTTGCTGCAGATTAACAAATTAATGAATGTATAATTTTGACTGAAAATCCACAAGCCTAGTTAACCAAAGTGTTTAACATAATTTGTAAGAACTGAGTTTATGAATTTGCTAGAGTCTGCCATTACCATTTTACTATAAACTTGCCTAGTGAGCAGATACCTTGATGTCTTTTTCCAATATATATGTTAATAAGAAATATATGGCCTTTATTCTACTCTCATTTTGATCTTTACTTCTCAGTCTCAATGACACACTGCGTCTTAACAGTTGCTATTTTAGGTAAGGTGAAGTCCCAGAGCATGGGTTCAAGGGTGTAACAAGCCCATTTTCTGCACTCATCAAACATTTAACTTTCCTCCTCTCTAAATATTTACTATCTTCTTGAATAACGCACAGGTACCCAAAAGTTTCCAACAATGTCTTTCCCTGCCTATTTGGATGAAAACACTCCCAGTTATCTTCAAGTACAAGTGAAGCTTGCTTGGTAATACAGCACTGCAATTGACTCCAAAGACCACAATCCAATGCTTAGTTCTCTAGTTTGTAGCCATAGGACATTAAGCAAACAATTCAGTTTTCCTAAGCCTGAGACTTGACAAATGAAAAGAGTAGATGAGATCATCTCTGAGGTCCCTTGTGATTCTTATATTTTATAATCCTATTATAAATTGCTCCAAATTACAAAGATTCTTAGGGTTCTGCATAATTAAATTTATTTCATGTCTTTATTTTTGTTGATGTCCTTGTTTTTCTCTGAGAGTTTCTCTATAACCACCCTGATAGACAAGAGTCCCTTCATCTGTCCTTTCAAGCTGCATAATGCTTATCAATTAAATTAATCAAAATAGCATAACTCATGACCTCCTTCATAGCAGAAATTTCAGTGTGAAATTCTAACTAGAAAGTTGTGCTGTGAAGGCTTCATAAAATTCAGTTTTCCCTTTATAGCATTGTTTTTAATTTTGGAAGTTTGCTAATGGGTTGTACATTACCCATATCAACAGTTTAGAGCACCATTTAAAAGGAATCAGATGAAAGAAGGTTATACTGGCATTCGTGCTGCACACCCCCTCCCCAATTCATGCTGGGCATACCAGCATGAGAAATGTGACTGAAGGTTATTTGCATCAAAACCACAGCGCCGAGAGAAGTGTGTGTGCTCTCCACCCAGCCCAGGGCAGGGTCGTCCACCAGGGAGAACCAGCATCCCAGCGTGACCATAGGCCATTCTATGCATTGTCTGTGTCAATGTGATTTGACATTTTAAAAAATTTCTTGGGGACCACTGCTGTGGCACAGTAGGTTAGGATTCCACCTGTGGCGCTGGCATTCCGTATAGGCACTGGTTCATGTCCCAGCTGCTCCTCTTCTGATCCAGCTCTTTGCTTGTGGCCTAGGAGGGCAGTGGAAGATGGCCCAAGTCCTTGGGCCCCTGCACCCATGTGGGAGACCCAGAGGAAGCTCCTGGCTCCTGGCTCCTGGCTTCGGATCAGTCCAGTTCTGGCTGTTGCAACCATTTGGAGAGTGAACCAGTGGATAGAAGGCCTCTCTCTCTCTCTCTCAATCTGCCTCTCAAATGAATAAAAATACGACATCTGAAAACAAATAGAAAGTCCTTGAGTCAACTTTAAAAAGGAACACTAAAATGGCATTTAATATGACATAGAACCAGGAAAATTAAAAGCAGCACAGTAAAGGTGTTTTAAAATTTTCGCTGCCTCTGTTGAACAATCTAGTTTAAATAATCTAGTAAAGAGAAAAATCATAACAATTATATAATAAATACTTCTTAAGATGTTATTTATTTAGTTAAAGGCAGGGTTACCAAGAGATGGGCAGGGGAGACAGGAGAGACAAAGGAGAGAGAGTGTGAACGAGATCTTCCATCTGCTGGTTCACTCCCCAGATAACTACAGCAGTCAGTGTTGGATCGGGCTGAAGCTAGGAACCGAGAACTCTATTTGCACCATTTGGGTCTCCCATGTGGGTGATAGGGGCCTAAACATTGGGTCAGTTCTCTGCTGCTTCCCCAAGTGCATTACCTGGGAGCTGGTGTAGGAGTGGAGAACTCAGAACTCCAACTAGTGCTCATGTGGAATGCCAGTATCCCAGGCACCAGCTTAACCCACTTTGCCGCAATGCCACCCCTATAATAAATATTTAAGGCATTTTTAGAAAGATTTTTATTTA
Source organism: Oryctolagus cuniculus (assembly GCF_051225735.1). NCBI lineage: Eukaryota > Metazoa > Chordata > Mammalia > Lagomorpha > Leporidae > Oryctolagus > Oryctolagus cuniculus. The sequence goes on from NC_142880.1 coordinate 15,361,832, forward strand.
CTTATTTGAAAGGCAGAGTGAGAGAGATAGAGAGAGAGATAGAGAATCTTCCATCAGCTTGTTCAGTCCCCAAATTGCCACAATGATTGCGGCTGGGCCAGAACAGAGCCAGGAGCCAGGAGCTTCTTCCGGGTCTACCATGTGAGTGCAGGACCCAAGCACTTAAGGCTCTTCCACTGCATTCCTAGGCACATTAGCAGGGAGCTGCACTGGAAGTAGACTAGCGGGAATCAAACCGTTACCCTTATGAGATGCCAGCGTCACAAGGAGCAGCCTATCTATCCACTACACCATAATGCTGGACTAATCTTAGTATTGTATTTAAGAAATAAATGCTAACTTGGACTTTGAGAATAAAAATAATCAGCTGTGGTTTTAGAATTATTAATGTTAAGAAAAACATTACTTGAGGGCTTATTTTATCACCACTAATTGAAGAGTTTAAAGTCAGTGCTAACTTAACACGGCCATATTATTTTAGTAGGCATTCTACGCGCTTCCTGTCCTTGACATCCCTTTCTTTCTCCAAATTGGGGAAGTTTTCTTTAATTATCTTACTAAATAGGTGTTCTAGTCCATTCTGTATTTCCACACCTTCAGGAACTCATAAGACTTGAACGTTGGGTCATTTGATAATATCCCATAAATCTCCAATACTGTTTTTAGGTTTTCTACTTTCTTTCTTTTTTGTTGGGGGGGGGGGTCTGACTGAAAGATTTCCAAAGATTTGTCTTCTAGCCTGCATATTCTTTTTTTCTGCCTCACCAAGTCTTTCCACCACATTTATTTTTTCTATTGAATTCTTCATTTCTAATATTTCATTTTGATTTCTCTTTAAAACTTCAACTTCATGGGAAAAATTTTCATTCATGTCATGTAAGGTTTTCTTTAGTTCATGGATTTGCTTCTGATCGCTTTTTAGTAATCTTGTGATTAATCTTTTGAATTCTATTTCTGGCATTTCATCAGTCTCTTCATCCTTACATTCTATTATTGAAATGCATTCCTGTGGTGATGGTGGGGAATCATGATGTCTACCTTATTCTTGTTTTTTGAATTTCTGTATTTATTTTAAGCATTTGTGGAGTTACCTGTTGGTTTTTTCTTCTGATGGCTTTTGTCTTGAGCTATGCCTCTGTGACTTAGTGGAATATCTGCACTTTCAGTGAATACCAAGAGGTAAGTGCTGGGTGTGGCCAGAGAGCTATGGTTAGTGCTCCAGGGTGGGGCGAGTATCCAGGGTAACACCTATGTTGGGCGTGGTAGATCTCCTCTTGTTAATAGACTGGGGAGAATGACCTGTTGGTGTGATCACCCCTTCACCTTCTCTCCTCCAAGCTGAGCAATGCCTGGGTGTTGGCCCCCAGCAGGTTCAACACTCACCTGCACTGCCATATGAATCACACAAGTGATCTGTTCTGTCCTCACTGTGAGCTCAATTCACACTGCAGTGATCCACCCCAGGCAACCAAGGAGCTCCAAGGGTGTGGAACCACACCCAGTGATTGCCCAGAGACCCAGCTGCACGCTGCATCCTTTCGTGCATCCACTGCATCTCCACAGTGTCAGCACACAAGGCTCGCACAGTTGCTGGGTGCAGAGGTTCGGTTCTGCCTTGCCAGCCTGCCTGGTCCACAGAAAGGCAGATCTGCTCTATCCACACGGGTTGCTGCAGTCTGGCGTCACCTCTGTCTCCAGGCTGCCTCCCGCTCTGGCTCTCGGCTGCTACAGTCACCTGTTGTTTTTGTGTTTGTGCTGCACTTCTGCACAGCTCCACGATGTTCCTCTTCCTTTTCTTAGAATTTTCAGTGCAATTTTCTCTCTAATTTTTCTTGAGAGTGTACACTTTTTTTTTTTAACTATTTATCCCTAGTCTAGCACAGTATGTCATTCCCTATTTTGCCATCTTGAAATCCCCTCACTTACTGGCCATGTTATTTCTGACCTGAACTTTAACTGAGTCATATGACCTGTTTCAAGACACATACAATTAATTCATTGCAAGAAACTTTGAAACTACTGCTTACTAAGATTCTCTGGGAGCCAGCATTATTGCACAGCAGGTCATCTGCTTTTTCAATGACAGCATCCCACATCAGAGCGCCAGTTGGAGATCTGAGCTATTCTGCTTCTAATCCAACTCCCTGCTGATGCATCTGGGAAGGCAGTGGATGATGGCCCAAGTAGTTGGGTGCATAGCATCCATTTGGGGGACCCAGATGTAGCTCCTGGCTCTTGATGTAGGCCTGGATCAGCCTCAGACATGACACCCACCTGGGAGGATGAACCAGAGGATGGAAGAGAGAGAGAGAGGGAGAAAGAGAGAGAGAGAGAGAGAGAGGTCTTCCATCTGCTGGTTCACTCCCCAGATGACCGCAACAGCTGGAGCTGCGCCAATCCGAAGCTAGGAGCCAGGAGCTTCTTCCGGGTCTCCCACATGGGTGTAGGGGCCCAAGGACTTGGGCCATCTTCTACTGCTTTCCCAGGACATGGCAGAGAGCTGGATCCGAATTGGAGTAGCTGGGACTTGAACTGGTGCCCATATGGGATGTGGCCACTGCAGGCGGCAGCTTTACCTACTACGCCACGGCGCCGGCCACATCAACCATGTAGTTTAACTTTCCAGAACTATTTCAGGCTTTTGTCTGGTTTCTTTCTCTCACCTTCCTTCCTTCCTTCCTTCCTTCCTTCCTTCCTTCCTTCCTTCCTTCCTTCCTTCCTTCCATCCTTCCTTCCTTCTTCCCTAGTTGCCGCCCTCCCTTTCTTCCTTTTTCTCTCCCTCTCTCTCTCTCTCTCTCTCTTCCACTTTCAACTGCATAATAAAATCTGGATTAGTGTCTCAGTGAGGCTTCAACATTAGATTTTATGAAATTGCTGAACTATTATCCTTTGTATGCAACAGCCTTTGCAACTCTCACCAATATCTACTGCACTATTTTCTATAGTTCTGTGTCAGATAAAGGAAGGTTAAGGCTTTGACAGTTTGGGACCTTATTTACCAAGATTCTTGTAACAGAAATTGGAAAGGATTTAATTCTTTTACTGCTCTTTCTCAGAATTCTGGAAGAAAGTAAAAGTCTGGTGTTTAGTACCTCTCCCTGTCCTGTTCCTCTGTTAGTTAATGGAATGCAAAGAAAGAGCCACCAAGAGCCACCAGGTGTCAGCTTTGGTGACTAGCAGTCATTTATTCTTAACCAGGTGAAACCTCCCTACAGAAAGGACTGGGGTTCACCCAGTCAGCTCATAACCTCCAAACTCACTCTCTGTTCAGCCATGCAGTCTGCCTGAGAGGCAGCATGAGCAGCCTGGTTCTTAGCCGTAGGAAACAGCGGGTTCCCTCCAAGGGGATGAAAAGGAAAGGACTTCCTTAAAATGCAGCATTTATACTTACCTTTTGCTCTTCGTGCCACTCAGCACCTACACATTATGCTCCAAGTTTTGTCCTTCTGTGGGGGACAAAAATCAGGGAGCTTTCTTTCTTATTTGTTGGAGGAATAATTTGATGAGCAGTGAACACTAGAGGGGGAGCTTACCCGTTCAGGAGAGCGAGAGCTTCACACCCTCTGGGAGAGGATCAGAATGATGCTGGAGCTGCTGACTTAAACAGGCAAGCTAAGACGTGGTCAGCCAGGGCTCACAGGTCAAAGGTCAACAACGGTAGGCAGCCAATTTATTGTCATTTTCCAAAAAGGCAAGAAATCATAGTGGAACCGAGAAGTTCAGCTGCTGCTCCTGCCAGGATGGGGAACGTTTTTCAGGCCTCTCTGGAGGCAGTTTTCACATGAGGAGTAGGATTACAGATGCTTTTTTCCTTTTCTAGGACTCTGTCATTTAAATGTCTAAGGAATGATAGAATGAATTATCATAAAATTTTGACAAATTTGATGGCTCAAGCAAGAAGAGGAAATAGACATCCTGATGATTAGCTCCTAAGCAGACATGACATTTAAAATGAGTTTACATGGTACTTAGACCTTGGCTTTTTACTTCTTAATTTAAAAACACTGGGATCCTTTTCTATTGAAGAGAAATTACTTATTTCAGTTTCTCTTCTTTTTCATTCAATGATTATAAACCCCATTTTACCTATTTTACTCTTCCAGCTCTTGCAACTGCGATATAACTGTTTTTAACAACTGGCCTAAAATTTAGAAAATTTTAAATATACCCTAAAAACCAGTAGAATAGTTAAATATAAATATTTAGAGAAAATTGGTAGAAAAAATGTTAAGCTGTTCTTCCATATATAGTTTACTTTTTCTGTAGTATCTTACAACAAGGTAGATAAGCTTTGTTGACAAAAGAACAAAATGCATTTTCCAAACAGGAAAAAATAATAAGAACAGATTAACGAAAAAAATAAAACTGATTTTCTCTGGTACCTCCCGCTCCCCCTTCTCCAGGCAAATATCAAGTTTTCTTTGCAATAAATGATTTCCTCAATCCTAGGAGTCATGTTTATTATGATGTTCATATTATTTACTGCAGAGTTTTAGTTATATTTAAAAATATAATTTAATAACAATTAGCCTGACTTTTGCAAGCTTCTTGAACTTCTGGTTTATTCATGGCATTTTTAAACAATGGGTCTAACAACACTACTTAAACACTGGTATCTGTGTTTTTCCAGATCTGTGGTAACTAAACAGAGTACTAAAGATTTAATGTACAGGAGTGAAATCCACATTTTGAGATCCAATGATTGTTTACAGGTCTCATCTCTTCTGTTGAGGAACAGTGTGTTTTTCTTTCTTGATGCTTGTTGAACTCTTTATTTAGTGCAGGGTTAATCTTATGAGTATAAAGTAAACTAAAAGTAGATCATTGTAAAAAAAAATTGAGAGGGAATAAGAAAGAAAGGAGGAGGAAGGGAGTATGGACAGGAGGGAGAGTAGGGTGGGAATTAACAGTATGTTCCTAAATTTGTATTTATGAATTACATGAAATTTGCTTACTTTAAATAAAAAGCTGATTTTCCATTAAAAAAAGGAGAAATAAAAAGGTCAAGGCATTTTCAAGAATGATTTCAGTTTTGTCAGTTCTGACAACTGAAATGAAGTGAGGAACTTTGTGCCTGGTGTGGTAACCAATCAACTCTGACTTTTCCTAAAATTACTTTATTTATACAGGCTAGAGAATGCAGATTAATGAGTTCTTTTTTTCCTAGCAGCACATGAACTTGTGGATTTCGCCTTCCTTTCCAGGGGATTTCCTAGAACTGTGGTGAGTAGATATTTAAAATTCCCCTCTGGCCCCAGTACTGCTTTCCTCCAATTTTTTGATTATTTGCCTCCACAGATGTAGAGAGCAATACTTACTTTAAGAGCTTATATTTATGTAAATAAAGAATAAAGGAACAGGAGCTGGAGTAAAATACATGAACTCTGAGTTGGAGGATGGAAGCCAAACATTGAGTTCCTCAGGAGGCTCCACCTTGAGGCTGCAGCTCTGGCCCTTTAAGGCATCTTCTATGTTCTGTCCGCAGAGGTCAGAGTGTAAATGTGTGGGTGACAAAGTTGTGAGGACAGCACTGGAGCTCAGAGCACGCAGTGTGGAAGCTAAGGGAACTGCAGAGGAGAATGAGCTGGCCAAGTCAACGTGTGCTTCAGGAATAGACCCATGTATTCACTCAAGAGAAAGGTCTGGCTGATCGTTTGTGATCCCAGCATAGAAGAAAATGTTGTGCGCCAGAAAATTAATTAACTATAGTGCAGCATTTAATTCCTTGATCAAGTCAAAAACAAGAAGATAAAGAGAAATAGAACTGAGCTTGTAAGTAAATGTAATAGACTTGGAAATTATATGCAATTTGAAGCAGACTTGCCTTAACTCCTTCAAACTGTCTGGTGCTTGAAATCTTCCTGATAAAATTAATTTTCCAACATTTTCTTCATTTATATTTCAAGTAGCTTATTCTCTGAATACCTAGATGTTTCTTTAATTTTAAAAATTAAATTGGCCTGAGTTTAGGTATTTCTCTAATTAGGACGGTATGTTTAATAAGATAAGCTGATGTATTCATTTTAATTTTCACTTCCTCCAATTTATTTTAAAAATTTGACAATAATTAGAATATAAAGGGTAACATTTTAGCTATTCATATTCATTTTATAAATTTCATTTATTATATTAAATATGTCCCTCTTATGAACTTTATTATGCCAAACTGCAGAGCTGAAAATACTGTTATCAAATTATTATTGAAATATCTAGATATCATTTCAGAGACATAAATTCAGTGTGGGGGGCTGGCGCTGTGGTGCAGTGGGCTAAAGCCCCAGCCCTCAGTGGCAGCATCCCACATGGGTCCTGGTTCTAGTGCCAGCTTCTCCACTTCCTTTATTTATTTATTTATTTATTTATTTTTTGACAGGAGGAGTGGACAATGAGAGAGAGAGAGACAGAGAGAAAGGTCTTCCTTTTGCTGTTGGTTCACCCTCCAATGGCCGCTGCAGCCGGCGTGCTGCGGCCGGCACACTGCGCTGATCCAAAGCCAGGAGCCAGGTGCTTCTCCTGGTCTCCCATGCGGGTGCAGGGTCCAAGGACTTGGGCCATCCTCCACTGCACTCCCTGGCCACAGCAGAGAGCTGGCCTGGAAGAGGGGCAACCGGGACAGAATCCGGCGCCCTGACTGAGACTAGAACCCTGTGTGCCGGCGCCGCAAGGCGGAGAATTAGCCTAGTGAGCCACGGTGCTGGCCACATAGCTTCTCCACTTCCTATCCAGCTCTCTGATATGGCCCGGGAAAGCAGTAGAAGATGGCCCAAGTCCTTGGGCCCCTGCACCCATGTGGGAGACCCTGAAGAGACTCCTGCTCCTGGCTTTGGATTAGCTCAGCTCAGTTCTGACCATTGAGGCCATTTGGGGAGTGAACCAACATTTGGAAGACCTCTCTCTCTGGCTCTACCTCTCTCTGCAACTCTGTCTTTCAAATAAATAAAATAAATCTTTTTTTTTTTAAAATGGAGTCTGGGACCTCAAAGTATGAAAAGGAAAAGAAAATCATAACACTTGATCTGAAAAATAGCTTAACAGAAAATTAGCTGAATGAGTCCTATGTTCACTTGGCAATGGAAAAATAATAAACTTTCTTGAACTTTTAAAAAATTTATTTACAAGTAAGCAACAATGTAAATGTCAGTACTTACTACCAATACAGAATGGAAATCCTTGTCAACATTTTTTCTTCAAGGTTTCTGTGGTTATCATAACCCAGCATTTCATGGAGATAGACTGCTGTCTTTCTCTGGCCTGTTGATGATAGAGTTTCCTTTGAAATATAGGTAAGGTGAGAGAGAGAGAGAGAAAGTGTTGGGGCGGGGCAGAGAATCTAGTGATAAAGCAAAAAAAATAACAAAAAAATGATTGCTGAAGACTTGAAGTCAAATAATGAATTTGCTCTTAAGTACTTTATTTATTCAAAGCCAGTTTTCTATATAGGAAATAAGATTGACAATATGGGAAGATGTATTCTTTAATATCGAATTGTCTCAAGTATGTCAATACTTATTTGTTCTTTTATCAAATCAGTTATATGTACCAAGCACATATAGTTAAGTCTGGCTTGTTCTTGTGAACAAAGTGGGAACTATGTAACTTTATGAAGCTTGGCTATAGTAGAGGTTCAGGCAAATAAATAGCTAAGATAAAACAAGAGCAGATTACTATTGCATAGAGGAGGGACCCCTTACCAGATACTACTCACGTAGGAAGGTGTTTGGGGGAAGTGATAAAACTGGCCTGAACAGAAGACAAAGATTGGGATTGATGTAGAAGGAAGAAGAGGTTGAATAGAAAGAATGTTTAAGGAAAATGGAAGGAGAGGCTGCAATGGAACTCAGAAGCAATGGAGTGAGCCACAGATCAAGAGGGGCCATGATGTAAAGGATGTTGTTATCCATGATATGAGTTTGAATTTATCTGTGTGTAATGGAGATCTAGCAAATGATTTCAAGCAGATCAAAACAGATTTGCATTCTAGAGAACTTATTCTCACAACTACTTGGAGAATACATTGATGAGGGACAAACCTGGAGGCAAGGTGTTCATGTAGGAGAAATGGCCTAAACTAATCCAATGACAGTGATTACATAGGGAAGCAGCTTCACTGATGGCTATTTAGAAAATAGAATGGATGGAGTTCAGTCTCAGATTGGATGTAATAGGAAAGGGAAAATGCTTCCTTGGGAATATAATTGACACATTAATCAAACCAAATTATCTCAATATAACATTTAATTTTTTACCTGTGCCAACCCTCTGCTTACACAAATATAGGAAAATGGTACACACAAGGAAGGACATGGCATTAACAAAAATTTACCCATCTAATAATTTCCATAATCTTTAATACCATAATCATTCTTTTGGTACAAATTCAATTTTGCTCATTTCACTAACAGCATGCTTCTTTCTTAATCATCTTATTTTTACTGATTTTTTTCAAACTTAAGGAAAATCACAATATTTTATATAAAATTATGTAAAACAAAAATTTAAAGAAAGAAGAAAAAGTATGGTCTACTTAGTATCATAAACATTTGCCAATTGATGAATGGTAGAGAAAATACTCAATAGCTTACAATCTTTTTTGATAGTGTCAAACAAAAAAGTATGAAAATATTTAGAAACTTGTGTTGATGTAATAATTTATGTAAATATGCATAAAATCTTTTAGTTCAGTTCTATTTTTTTATGGACTCATTCAATAAACTAAAATTTTATGAGATACATACAAACATATAAATTTTGTTACATAAAATTATAAAAGTTAAGAGGATTGGACAATTTACAAGATTCTCTCATTCCAAGTTGATCGTTAGTAAACATTGTTGCAGAGAGAAAGAGACTGAGAGAGACAGAAACACACACAGAGAATTTAGTTTGCTGCAAATAGTCTACCTGAATTCTGAAAAACTAACACTTAGGGAAAGAGGTAGGAATATCCTAAAAACAGGTATGGATTTGCCTAGAACATTTGATCCTACAATTTGTAGTTCTGAAAGCAGTATATCTTTGGTTCTTTCAGAAGAAAAGCAGGCACGGGATTCTCTGAGCTAGTGATTTCTTTACTTTCATAATAAACATTCCAAGTGGTTTAGGGGGAAAGTAGAACAAAGTGAGGGGTGGAACATAGGGCAAGATGAGGAATGTGGAATTTTATGAGTTTCCTGCTCTTGATTTGGAAGTCAAGATACTTTACTCATTAAGACAATATTTTCAGGCTCCTGAAGTCAGAGCGAAATTTGTACCCTTTGAGTCAGCTGAGTTAATATACTTCTATTAAAAGACAAAAAAATATTTAGGGGAGAAATGTGCATCATGGACTTGCCAACTTATAATATTTCCTTGAGACTCAAATAGGGTTATGCTAGATAGAAATCAAGCTAAATGTTCAGCTACTAAGAAATCTATAAAACATGGTGACAAATATCTTTAGAGTGGTGGATAGAAACAAAGTTGGCCATGGAGGAGCTATTCAAAATACGTTAAGTAAAATTTGTCTCAAAGAAGAATTATCATTCTAACATAAATTAAGGCAACACCTACAAAACTTAAAAAAAGTTCTCTGTAGGTATCATATATCCAGTTATTCCCAGTATACTTCACATCATGTCTGTTTCTTAGCCTCATTAATAATGTGACTTTTCATTTTTCAACATTCTAAACTCGGGTGATAAGATACATGGTTTCCTTACTAGTAGAATTTTAGGACCGCAGATGCTTGGACAGTGTTAACATAGAAGCAAGTCGTGTTTCAGACATGTTGAGAAAGGGACATGGAGTTTGTTGTGAAACAGTGGCAAGATGCATTTCAATATTTGGCTGCTTCTAAGAAATGGTAGTAACAAACACAGGAATACTGCACACTAGAGAAAAATGAAGGCTGGCACTGTGGCACAGCAAGTTAAGCCACCACCTGGGGTGCCCAGCTCGATGAAGACCCAGATGGGGTTCTGGGCTCTTGCCTCTGGCCTGGCCCAACCCTGGCTCTTGCCATAGTTTGGGAAGTGAACCAGTGAATGGAAGATCTTTGTTTCTGGGTCTCTCAATCTCTCTTTATCTCTCTCTCTCTCTCTCTCTCTCTCTCTCTCTGTGTGTGTGTGTGTGTGTGTGTGTGTGTTATCCTGCCTTTCAGGCAAAATAAAATAAACTTAAAAAAGAAAAGTGATATGAAAATTGTGTAGACAGTGCTCTGAGTGGCCATGCTTTTTCTAATGATTTTCATTATTGCTTTTTTGTTTACATAAGATCCAAACGTATCACTCTGGATAGCGAGTATTGGGGATTTTTTGTAACTCTCACACAGGGTAAGAATAATGTTTGCTCATACCACACTGTCTACTGTCATTCAGCACGAAATTTTAAACTTCATAATATCACCATGCACTAGTAACCCATTGGGAGGTGCTATTTGCATTATTCTTTGCTCATCCACATAGGCTCACTTGGTTAAATGGTGAAAATTAAGAAACAAGTTTTACAAAACTAGAAAATCTTAGTTGAAATTGATAGAGAAAGGAATGAAGGTTCTCAGCGAAAGACCCTGTAAAACCAGTGGCTTGCAATGTGTTAAATGTGTTTATTTGCACTTTCAAAGTTCAGATTTCCTCATACATTTTCATACTGATGGAGATAAAATGCTAAAGTCTTAAATCCCTCTATGCCATGCTGAGTTGCTAAGGGCTGTTGAGTTTTTGTTATTTCTCCTCTCGAGTTAGCTCTGATTACGCCTGCTGAGTGAAAAATTTGTATTTGCCGACAGAAATAGGAACCACCCCACGTGTGCTTGCACTCAGCAAATGCTCCAATACATCACAAAGATTTGCTCAACCCACCTTCAGAGGCCAAATCGAGCATGTTATTTTCTGTTTAGATCTGATTCTGGAGCCTATCAGTCAGGAGTGTTTTCCAATCTCTGATTAAAGCAAGGCTTACAAAGCTGGAAGTGTTCACACACAGTCTCATTAGAGTGCTGGATAGAGTGACCCAGGCCTTCTAGCACAAAGCTCTGAGTGAACTTCAAATATGAGAGTGCATCAATCAAATCCAAGCAAGGCTTTTATGTCATTTTTCTACTTTGCCTTTAAAGTCCTATAGGAATGCCCTTTCCAGCTGTACAGCCGAAATGCATTCAATAGAAACAAAAAAGCAAAGACCCCCCCAACCCTTTGCCCCCTCCAAATGGGTATGATTTTACCTCCCCCCACCAAGCATTAGAGAGTGCTCTGTGTGTTTTAAATTATTTAGCATGTTCAACAATGCAATGGAGAATATATTCGCATCACTCAATGGCTCTGTATTAATTATTAGTGCCCATTCAAAAGGGAAACCAATAAGGTCAAAGGCAATGAGATTGCATATTGTATGTTTTAAGTAGACATTGCAGAGAGATTGGGAAAACATAAAGCAAAGCTCATGGATCTTTTTCATGCTCTGCCTCTACCCCTCACTCTCAACTTTGATTCTTGTTGTTTTGTGTTGGCTTATGCCATTAAGAAAACAAACAAACAAAAAAGCGAACGAATAAAATGATAAAAGAGCACCAAGAATTTTGGCAAGAAAGATAAGAAGGTCTAAGTCTGAGAAAGAGGAGTCAGGCATTTAGTCACTGCTTGTTCCATACGCTGCTCAGGGCACTGGAGTCATTTTCAAAAAATACATCTTTAAAAGATAAGCATAAAGCAAAACAATATAAATTTGCTCACTAATAACATTAGAGGAAATTGCATGGGTGCAGTTAGCAGTGATTATTAAATTTGGGTATTTTTATTTCGAAAATCGGGCCAAAAAGCATTATAATACCACTAACATCAGTATGAATTAAATAAAATGAGCTTCCGTATCTTGGAAAACAACATAATTTAAAAGAAGAAAATAAATCCTTACTATAGAATAGATAAAGTATCCTGAGTGCCACACTTCTTGTTAAACATGTGAATAATTCAACTATGCAAGATAACCTGTGTTGATCCGATTAGGAAAGCAATATGTGAAAAACACAGCGTACATTGCAATATTGGGTAGATATATTGTTACTTCAAGGGAATTCCTTATGTGAGTACATATGTTCCCATTTCTAGCATTTCCAGGCAAATACTAACCACATATAGCACTTCACTCACTCAAATATGTCGCAGCATGTAAATGAGTGTTTGGATTTAGAGTAATATATATTTTATTTTATATTTATATTTGCATGTGATTCTTTACAGAGTTTCGGTTGTTTGGAAGAAGTATGAGGATTTATAAACAAGTACTAAAGCATTATGTTACTTGGTAGTGCCCCACCTGGGCTTCCCCTGTAGTGTTTGATAGGGCATCTGTGGAAACTGGTTTGTTTTTTTTTTTAAAGCTAATAATTTTATTTCCTAAAACAATGTGCTACCTGATTTTAAAAAGTTTTGTTCATTTCGGCACTTCTCCCCTCTGGAGCTGGTGTTCATCTTTGGTTCAAGGCAGGCCGGACTTTTCCCTTTGTAGATTTATGAACTGAAATTATTAAATCATGCTTCACCTTTCTCAGCTTTGTGGGCATATTAGACTACACCTGTATAACAATTATTAAAAGTACAGGTAATAATTTAGGTTGATCACGCCAGCATTTTATGTATTTTAACATAGCTTCCCAAGCAAAATATCTTCAAAGATATTATAAAAACTATTTCAAAGATAGTTGTTGGTTTGTTTTTTTTTTTTTTGAAAATTCAACTTTCTAAGAACCAAACACAGAGTACAAAGTGAGCATGAACCAATCCTTTTTCTTCCGAGTATCCTTGCTTTGATTTAAGTTGCTGAAGTTATGTCAACACAGAACCAAAAATCTTATTAAAATATAAATAACAGCAAAAACAAAAAGACATTATGAAATCAGTTTGTCATTTGCCTGTATCTTATTTAGGAGAGAATAACAGAATTCTCAGTTGATAACCTACATTTTCACAATTCATCTCAATACTTGTCCTCTGAAGAAGCAAATATAAACTGAAAGAAATGGACCTCCCAAACAGTGAAGACAAAAAAAAAATCCAGCATTTTATAGGCAATATAGATCATAGTTTAAGGTGATAGCGTCTGAATCCAACATAAATGTGCTGTGTAACTTGGGACACTTTTTCTACATGTCTAATTGCCCTGTTTCCTTTATCTTCAAATGATTCCATAATGGTTTTTACCATATAGAGCTCTTAGGAAGATGAAATGAGTTTGCGTTTGTCAGTGCATAAAACAGTGCCTGGAGTGTAACAATTGTTCACAAAATGTTAGCTATTGCAATGTTAATTTCGATAACAACAGTTGTTTTGCTAGAAATATAGGTAACATTAATTAGTTCAATAAATATAAAAGAATTAATCTTTTTTGAAAAATAAAATACACTTTTTTATGTAAAATAAAAATTTCACTCAAGTAGACTTATCCTAAAGATAGTGTAAGATATATGCCCTTTAAAAATAACCAGGAGGATGGGAGACCAGGAGAAGCACCTGGCTCCTGCCATCGGATCAGCGCGGTGCGCCGGCTGCAGCGCGCCGGCCGCGGCGGCCATTGGAGGGTGAACCAACAGCAAAAGGAAGACCTTTCTCTCTGTCTCTCTCTCTCTCTCACTGTCCACTCTGCCTGTCAAAAAAAAAAAAAAAAAAAAAAAAGAAGAAGAAGAACCAGGAGGACAATGCTTCAGGTATAAATTTCATTTTCTGAATTTTTCAAATTGAAAACTTGGGTACATTTTGTCAATTCTGAGTCTTGTAAATACCTTACAGCTATTTATTTCTTTTTCTGCCACAATGGTCATCACATAATAAGTTCATATGTTTTAAGTAGTATCTATGTAGAGATGTCTACATTTAAAAAATCATATAAATTATTCATCCATCAATGGTATTTATTTAGTGGGCACCAATATTAAAATTGATCTATAATGCAATGTACTAATACGATCCATTATATCACCTGTCAAGTATAAACTATATTTTTAAAAGAAGGATTTTAAATATAGATTTGAATTTGATCTTGAATTTACTTTACCTAAAAATTTGGAAGGGTTGTCAATGGGGTGCACTCTTGTTCATCTACAAAACACCGATGCAAATGAACCAGCTAGAAAGTAGAATTCAGAATAAAGTTCTGATATGTGAAAATCAAAATCAAAATGTCAACCACTCTGACTTGGAGCAAATTGAGTTATGAACTGACCTCTCACACTGTATAAATATTTAAGAACTCAGTAAGTTCCAAGAATGTTCTTAGACTCACACATGATATCTATTCTGTCCAATAGTATAAACTTGTAGATGATACTTCATGGAATAAAAATATTTATATGCATCTTGCCTCAAGGTTCAAAACGTAAAGAAGTCTTAACAGTTTCCTGAGACTCAAGGGGAGAAAAGGAAATTTCAATTTGACACTGGTCATAAAAACTATAGAATAAGGAATATTTTGTGATCATAGTATGGCTTTCCCATGTGGAGGATGATCATAAAACCTTAGTCAAGTAGTGATAGTGATCTTTCTCAGTGAATATATCAGATATTCCACAATGTGATTTAATTTTCATATTTTCTCTTCATAGTATGTTCACCTTCACAAAGACCAGAAAATGAAAATATACCATACACACACACACACACACACTCACACTCACAACCATTCTGTAACACTAGAATATTATAAGACATTGCTCAAGTTCTAAGTCTATCTTGAAGAGATTTAGGTGATAAGAAATTTTAGGAAAATCAATTCTGTAAATGACTCTGCAGTCACTGATAATATTTAATGGCATGTGAGGTTGAGAATTATTCAGGCTTACTTGATATAATAAAAACAGTTATAAACCACATATCTAGGCTTGGAATTCCACATAGTAATATAAGAGCTAGCTGAAAATGTCTGGTTCCCATCCTTACAACATAAGTATAACAAACAAATGCTATTTTGGGAAACTTGGGCTAGCTTAATTTTTCTGAACTTTGTTCTATCTATTTCACAGGATGTTCAAACTTCTTGGTAAATATAGTAAATTAATATCCTCCTCCCTAGGAGCAAAAATCAGTCATAATCTCAGCTCTGATATTATTTTCATGTGTTATCAACCTAATTAACTTTCCTTTCTTTATCAAAATTGCACAAACTTTTAATGTTTAATTTTATTTACATTTTTAAAAGATGGCATACCTTTTCTAAAGTAATACTTCTTAACTTTTGTTTATCACAACACACAATTCTGTGTCAATCTCCAGTATTATCACTATGAGTTCTTTTATTCCAGAGAGAGAAGAGACTAGTTTAAAAAAAAAAAAAAAAAAAAACAAAAAAAAAAAAACAGAAACGCTTATAGAGTAATTGGAACTGGTCAAATGAGAGATCAAATACCCACACCGCTAGTAGTACTGACAAAGCAAAAAGTATCCAGTCAAACTTAAAGAATTTCCTAAATTTGCTAATCGTTATTTTTCAGACCAAGTTTCCACCCACCTACCCCCACCATTATATCAGGTTGAAGAGTCTAAAAGAAGATAGACCCAGAAGAGCACTTTAAAATGCTTTAAAAAAATTTTTTTTAATGTGATACTGTTCTTTTTAAGGGTTCTTTCATATGTGATCAGTCAGAGATACTGACTTTTGTGAGTTAACACAAAAGTGAAATAGCACTTTTAAGTGCTGTCTCTCTTTGGAGATTTAATGTGCTTTGTAATATCTCTGAGATCAGTCAGAGAGAGACGAGAAGAAAGAAATTTGATTTTGAGTCTGGACCAAAGCTTGGTGACTTGAGAGGCACCTAAACATAATGAAAAGGAAGAAGTTTCAAAGAGAAAGTTGGTAGCTATGACCAGAATCCACAGGGCCAGCAGGACTGACATCAACCAGAGGCAGATTTAGAGGGGTACCCTATGATCTCTCTTGATACCATTGACACTTCAAGACCCAGTTTCATTGGGGAGCAGTCCAGTAAAAGAACATCTCCAAAGGACTCAGCATGGTTGCAGCATTGAGAAAGACATGAAAATGCCAGCACCAAGGGCCTAACGCTGTCCTTTTCTCCTCCAAAGATCACATGCATCTGGGGAAAGCAAAAGTCAACATCTGAAACACGCTTTTTTCAAGCTTGACTTGAATGATATAAAGTTGGCCGTATAATAGCTAGATGCTTACCTTTGTGACCTAGGTTCAGTCTAATCTGAGAACAAGTTATTAGCTGATTCCTGGAAGTCTTAACTTACCTCCTAGTGAATAACTTTCTACCCTAGCTTTCTGGTTTTTTGAAAAAAATTAAATTAAAATAACCATCAGCTAAATGTGTGGCAAATATTGCAGATCAACAAAGTACATCCCCATCACTTTGTTTCCAATGAGCTATGGATTTCTTAGGGTTCTGAAGATTACAATTGATACTGACAAGGCTATACATGGAATGTACATTCTCAACTTGGTATAAACAGTATCCAAACAAAAAATAGTCACAACAATGACTACTGCATTAAAGAAATCCTACAGATATTTTAAGTTAAAATGTGTGTGTTCAACAAAAGGGGTAGGCATTTAAATCCTATAGGTAATGCCTTGGATCTCTATTTCACCTATATAGCACAAGAAACTAGAAAAGAAGAACAATTTATATTAAAAATATATGAATTTGGACATTATAGATCAAAATAGATTCATTATGATGATGTATATTCTAAAATGGCAAATTACTTCAGTAATGTGGGATAAGTCATGAGTGAAATATAGCCAAAGAAAGTTTCACAAATTTGATTACGAGTGAATTATATTAAAATGAATAAAAGAATTGAACAACTTGTCAAAATAATTGAAGTAAAAATATCATTGTTAGCCTCAATGCTCAGACAATTGAGGGAGAGAGATAATAATTATCATTTCAATTTTGCTTACATTTAACTTAGTTACAAAAACCATTGATTTAGGATACATCTTTATGACATCAAACTCTCTAATCAACGTGACATAAGAATTAGTTAAATTTAGTGAAAAAATTAATCTAAAGTCTTGCTTCATAGAACTCTAATTGAAACTTTGTTTTTTTGAAACTATGTTTGAATTTGGTGAGCAGTTTCAGAGTTCTTTAACTAAACCACAATCTTAAGAAACAAAATTTCTATATAGGAGAATCAATGCTGTGCCTTTATTAATATTTAATGTATCCATTTTATGGAACCAATTCCAGAGAAATACTTAAGGCATACCTACTTTTGAAGTAACAAAAATGTGTTTCCCTTTAATTATGAAATAAGATGAAATGAGAATATGTGTTTTTAATTTTAGCAATCAGCTGAATTCATGAGCTTTCATTCTCTATTGTGGAAGTTTAAACATGATTAAGTGATGGTGTTCTAATTACTGCCAAGAATATATTATCATGACAAAATATTTGATCATTTGTCTATTGAAAGATATTTACTAGTTCAGGTCTTCAATTCTTTATAAATAAATGTTAAATATCAATGATATTATTAGTGAACTAAAACTATGAGAGGGGCCTCTTGTGTATTACAAGGATTAAAATAGATGTAATTTTTTTATCACATCATATTTCAAACTTTCTTATCTATTTCAGCATTTCTTTTCCCCCTTCAAATCCAGCGAAACAGCTTATACTCACCTGGAATATCTAGACTAAGTGTAATCCTTGGCTATTATTTGAAAAGAGAGTTTTCTTGATGAGCTGGACAGAGCTAGGACATCTAGGGGTCACCCCTGAGAAATGGATCTACAACTTTGTACATATACTACCGTTGACCAACTGCAACTTATTAGTGTGGGCATGTTGTTTCTGGCTCACTTACTAAAGCCTTCAAATAACAGTAATAATGTTACTGTGTTCTATGAGTTTCCTATGAATAATGTCTGGCTTGTTGAAAAAAGAACTTTAAAATCATCTACATATAATACTAAGTATAAGCTCTCAGGAAGAAACATAACCCCATGGCAAATACTGGGAGTAACCCATGTCTCTTTCCTATCTTCTTATAGAGGAGTAACTATTTACATAAATATGTCCATATGAATTTTATGTCACAAATATTCATTAAGAGCCCACTGTACAGCAGGTTCTGATGATCCAGAAATGAATAATACAAATAAGTTCCTATTCTCATACAGCATAGAATCTATCTGAAGAGACAGATGATAAATATACAAAATTATTATAGTATGTTAGGTTTTGATAAATGTTATGGGTAAGATGAAGGTAGGAAAAAAAACCACCAGCAAGAGACAGGTGCAACATACTTTATTTTTATCACTGAAGCAATGTGAACAGTGCGATCTTTCTCCAGCTATGTTTCCTGTCCTGAAATAATTTTTCTTCTCCCCAGAACATAAAATGAAAGAAATAACAAGAGAAACTAGCCAGGAAAACTGGGTGATGTTCCACTAGTTTTATAAGGCCTTGGTGAACTAAATGATACAGCATTGAATTCCATTTCAATAAATACATCATGTCCAGAATTAAGGTAAGTGATTTAGTTTACCTACACATCCCCTCTTACTTAAAGTGTTCCTAGTTATTTTGGTGCCTATTATCCTATAAGTAATTGTGGTCTATACTCAATAAAAGTATGCAGACAAACAAGTTAACACTTCAGTCCTTGAGTTTCTTCTCTTGATCTATTGCTTAATACACCATTACAAGGCAATGCAATTATTAGAATGGTATTGGTCTATGTCCTTTATACTTGAGTGGTTACTACAACTATTGAAAACTTTTGGTTCCCCTAGTTTCAAAAATGCCCATTTAGGAACATATTTCTGAGTTTTATTTACTTTAAACCGTTAAATTTACCTCACATTTTGTCCTTTAAAATGCTCCATTGTGTCAAATTAAACATGATTCTCGAATAGTGTCATTTTCTTTGGTTCCCCAAAACAATGCTTTGGCTGTTACTGACTTTAACTAATATATATGTAAGAGGGATAGAACAGATTTTCTGTGAATTGAGTTATTTCAAATTGTCACCAACATCACCCACCAAAGGGGAAAGGTTTAATAAATGGAGGAACTCACTACCACCGACTATTTTCCAATCTAAGTGGTATAGTAGTCAAATCAAAAGTACAATTTTCAGCATTTTCATTAGTATTTTCAAAGCACACCAGCATATTTTTATGAGTTATGTCAGAAAGCGCCACTTCTCAAGAAGTTCTTTAAAATAACTCAACAAGGAGGGTTGGGCGTTTGGTGTAGCAGTTAAGCTGCAATTTGGGATGCTCGCATCCCTCATCTGAGAGTTTGGGATTGAGTCCTGGCTTAATTTTGATTCCAGGTTTCTACTAGTGCACACATTGGGAGGCAGCAGGAGATGGTTCAAATACAATGGTCCTTGTCACCTACATAGGAGACCTGGGCCAAGTTCAGGGCTCCTGACTTTGGCCTGGTCCAGCCCTGGCCTCTGTGGACAACTGGGATGTGATGCAACAGACAGAAGATCTCTCTGCCTCTCAGAGCTTTCAGATACATAAAAGTAAATAAATAAAATTCATAGAAAGAAAAAAAAGCTCAGTGAGAAATGTCAGAAAACAAAACAAAAATTGGAAAACAGCTGTTCTACAAATAAATGGACAGTTTTACCAGGTGAATGTTCACGTTAAAGTGGAAATAGTTTCTAGAATGTTTGTCTCCTACCTGAAACTCCACATCCTATAAATGATGATAACCGTGAAATGTTTTCAATTTTAATAATTATATTTCACAAGAATGCATTGAAAGAATTTACCACACAAATCATCTTGTTACTCTTTCCTATCACCCTTAAAGCCATTTAAATCATATTTTGAAGAGATTAATTTAGCCTTGATTTTAAGCTCATTCAGAGGATATTTGAGAAAGTATAGAAGAGGCTTTATTTCAATATGTGATTCTGCAATGTCCCTCTTGTAATATAAGGGTGTAGGAAAGAAGTAGGTGAAATTTCTCAGATGATAGTTCTAAAAATAGGTACTATTGGCCCAATTTAACTCTAACTTCAGTGGGTTTTTAAACATCGGCTTTTTTAATGAGACAATCATATCTGTGGTTATGTGTGAGTCTGTCTGTCTTTTTACCCAACCAAGAACAAAAGGTATATTCCACTACCTTACTGGAGGAGGGTAAAAGCCAAGGCTCATATACTAGAAATTAAGCAGATATTGACCAGGTTAGATGCAGAAATTTCGAAACTATTTATCTCTGTTTTCCAAAAGCATTTACAACTAATAAAATGAGTTGTAGATGGTGACAGATTCTGTGCTACCCTTTGGCGATATATGATCCACTGTTTGAGCACAAGAAATGAGTAGTTGCTATAGTTAATACGGGAAATTGAATAATCAGACTGTGGTTTATGAGGGTATTTTTCCCCCCGTAAGAAGGAAAACCATGTAATCTGGAAGTTCCGATCAAGTAGTCTTGTATGATTTATTCTTTTCAAGAACAGGATTATCTCATACTCATTTAACATAAGCTATAAAATAAATTTTGAAGCATTTTTTTTTCATTCTCTTTCACCAGAAAATTAACATAACAGTTTTTTCATTAATGTGGGGCTTTCTTTGAACAAAAATATACACTGTATTTTAACAAGTTTGAAACAACACTGAGAGCAAAATAAAAGTTCCCTCTTAATAAATGAAAGTATTTGAAAGCCAATTATGCATTATAACCTTGCAAACAGATGAAATGAATTTGATTTGTATTTGCTTCTGGGACAAAGATTTTGTTTTCAGTGAGTACTACCTAGAAAAATTGCATTTATAATATTATATGCCTCCCTATTTCATCCCACATTATGTTGTATAGTAAGATGTTTTGCCTAGGTGAAACCTTAAAGTACTTATAATTTGATCATCAACTGAGGAAGTATTTCAGTTTCTTATTTCATTCATTCATTCATTCATTCATCAACTCAGCTTGACTTTTATTAATTGAATCTATTATGCCCCAGGTGCTAGGGACATAACCAGTAAGGTGGCAAAATTCCTGTTATAAAGGGTAATTGCCATTATCTAATTTGAATCTAAAGGATTTATTTAAGCCTAAATTTTTCTTTTAAGTGATCTTGTGTTCTTTTATTATTTCAATAAATTGACATTGTTTCCTCTAGTGGGTTACCCTGAATGTCTCTGCTGCTTTTTCAACTTTCTAAACCAAGACTGGTTATGGAAAACACTAAGGAGATGAAGTCCACTTCACTAGACTTTCTACAGGTGCCTTATGAACAAAAGGTGTATGCCATCACCTTACTGGAGGAGGGTAAGAGCCAAGGCTAATGTACTGGAAATTAAGCATATATAAGATATTGTTTAATCCTTCAGTCTATTCAGGTTGAAGAAATTGGTCAAACGAATGCATGGAGTCCTCACAAAACCGGCACTAGAAAAACTCTTGATGAGGACGCCCTATAACACTACCATGGGTGGATTATCAATGGTGTTAACTGGAGAGAACCCACAGGGTTCTGAGCACCTTGAAGCACATAAAGTACATGCAGGACTTTTTACATGGGAATTATTAAATGAATCGTGCGCTCTTAGGTAAAGTCATACTTGAACCATGGAAACTTATTCTCTTGGAATCATAAATGTTGCTCCATCTTGTGTTTGAGTATGCAAATACATGTGTGTGCAAATAGAGGAGTGAATCTTTTGAGTTTTTTCTAAATGTAAACATTTTAACACTTTTGCTTTGTTCCTATAATAAAGTCCCAGTGCTTTCTGTATGTACTATTACCAGAGGTTGGCAGCAATAATATGTCTGATAATATCATAAAATCATTCCCAGAAACACCATCTCAGAGAAGCAATAGCCTTGGGCGCAATGTCTGATCATGGTAGATGACAAGGCTACAATGGTAAAAGGAGGACAAGCAAAAATTTGGTGTTAAGTATGATTCCATTTCTAGATATACCCTAGTGGCTTTATGTCACAACTATAAAAACTTCAAAATCAGATTAGTTATTTTTTCCAAAAAGTTTGATTTATAAAAGTATGTATTTTTATTTTCACTAAGAAATTTTCATATTAAGCTACCAGTATGTATTTTAGTCTAATACCATATATATAATATTATTCTCAACATATTGGGAATGCACTAATACATTGGAGAAAACATCACATAGATTTTCTTTGTATCTGTATTACTATGCAATTTTGTTTTTGAATAGAGCTTAACACTACTATGCCCAAAGAAAAGAGTACTTTTTAGCAAACTACGTTTTTCATGACTACAATAAGTGCTTTCTTAGCTTGTCTTCTGTTACTTTAGCTCATAGTATGCCAATGCATATATCCATTTTCCCACAAAAGAATAATTCAGGTATTCTTTCCAGGATGAATATTTTAAGTTTTAGCTAATTGATGGTAGTCTCTGACTAGTCTTTAAAGATGAGCAACAGTAATGTAGACCAAAATTGAGAAATAAGCAAAATTTTCCATTGATATAAATACCCTCTTCATTTATATTTTCTTATCTTTTTGGCACCACCTATATCTCCAAATGCTTAGTACCTTCATGATCTCATTACATTCTTTCTCATATCTGTTCACATAATTTTCAGAGAAACCCATTTCCAGCTGGCTACATTACCTCTCAGTCAGATATTTGCATTTTATTACATTATCATGTTTTAGGCCAATAGAGTATATTGCTGAGAATGGCAATGTCCCGAGAGCTAACCTAAAAATCCTTCAATCCTTCCAGAAGAAGTAACTTATGGGCAGTTATGTGTATAGGGAGAGACAGCTTCCACTGTGATTCAGCAAGCATTTTTGTGGCATACACTATGTGCAAGCTAATGAAAATGGCTGGATTCATGGAACATGCTCAGTCACACCCAGAAAGAGTCAACATGTTAATCTGGTAATTCTATTTATTTAAGTAAAATTGATTTTACTACACAATTTTTAATAATCTGATAATGCTACACACTGCAATTTTAATTTTCAAAAAATTGCAAATTTTCATCCCTTCAGATCCACTTACAAGGCTTATCTGATGGAGTGGAAATGTTCCATTTGAGTTTATTGTGAAGATATCTTAACCATGTTAGTAAATATTTTATGGAAAAGTAAGCTTTCCTGATACTTTTAATTATTTCTTTTTACCCTTAGCTTACTGACCTAATTTTCAGAGTGATGGTATGAAGCTGTAACCCAGAACCTAAGTCCGTTTGCCTTAGTATGTTTTATGGTGCTGAGACAGGTCACCTGAGACAGGGTCATTTATAAAGAACAGAGATTTATGACTTCTAGTTCTGCAGTCTGGGCTGTCCAAGGTTGAGGGGCCCCATTAGGTGAGGGTCTTCTTGCTACATTGCATCATCCCATGGCGGAAGGGCAAAGAGAGGCCAAAGGACTGAACTCACAGTCTCAAACCCTTCCGTCACCAGCATAAATGCATATGGGCTGAACAGAGTCCGGTCAACACCCCCATCGTTGAGATCATCCCAATACCAGAGCATTGAGGATTAAGTGTTTAACGTGTGCTTTGGGGGGATGCATTCAAACCGTAGCACTGTGTATTTTTGGTTTGGGGAGGAAAAATAATGAGAGTGAATCACCAGGACATGGGATCTTATTTACTTTCTTGCTACAGAATGGAATTGATTTCATGAAAAGAGAAATGCAAATGTTTCCAAAGAAGATATTTGGCAGCTAAATCAGAGTCTGGCTACCATCAGAAATAACCCATCTAGGAAAACTGAGGAGAATTAAGGAAAGTAGTCCCTTTGGTCTAAGGGATATCTGGTTTCTCCAAGAGCTATGGATCTATGAGTTGTTTTTTCCCCCATCTTGAAAGCTTCTCGGGCTAATCTCTACTCTTCAAAGAATGCCCAGGCAGTCCTTAGAGGGCTGTTTTTCCCTGTACTCATGACCTCTCACAGCAGAGAATATGCGCCAGACTGAAGCAATGATCCCAAGGTTGTGCGTTATCACTGGTGGGTCACAAACCATCCTAGTGGAAGCTAACTTTAACATGGAGCTAGCTGGCTCTGTAGATGTGCCCACTCTCTAATAGCCTCTGCAAAACATTTCAAAGGCATCGTGAGGCACTTCTTAAGTATCTGAAATGATTCGTTCCTGAAAGTCTGTTTCCAAATTTTCTAGTCAAATCCCAAGGTCCTGATCCTTAAGGGAGTGACCAGAGAAGAGGAAGGCAGAGGGAGAAGTGCGTTGGAATTGGTTTAGGGAAAAGCAGAGGACACTGGGAACAGGAGTGTCCTGATTGAATTTACTATAGTGGCCAGGAAATCTATGTGTTCTCAGTGCTAGCCTCTCAGTATAGACGATTCTGGAAAAGTGTGAGCACAGCTCAGTGGAGATGAGATGGTTCTGGCAAAAACACAAAGGCTGCATGATTCTGAAACTCACTGAGACGACTGGAAGTTCCCAGAAGCCCCAGAAAGAGGCAAAAATGTTGCAGTTTCCTTTGTATCAAAGAAGTTGAACAGCTAGGAGTGAAGTGGGAGCCTTAAGAGTGCCCAGTCCTGGGCCGGCACCATGGCTCACTAGGCTAATCCTCTGCCTTGCGGCGCCGGCACACCAGGTTCTAGTCCCGGTCAGGGCACCGGATTCTGTCCCGGTTGCCCCTCTTCCAGGCCAGCTCTCTGCTGTGGCCCGGGAGTGCAGTGGAGGATGGCCCAAGTGCTTGGGCCCTGCACCCCCTGGGAGACCAGGATAAGTACCTGGCTCCTGCCATCGGATCAGCGCAGTGCGCCGGCCGCGGCGGCCATTGGAGGGTGAACCAACGGCAAAGGAAGACCTCTCTGTCTCTCTCTCACACTGTCCACTCTGCCTGTCAAAAAAAAAAAAAAAAAAAAAAAAAGAGTGTCCAGTCCTTCCGAGGGAAGTCAAACAGTAACTACCAGCTTGGATCAAAAGCCAAAGCCCATTAGGTAAGTAGACACCTCTGAAGATGCCAGTTCAAGCAATAGCAATGGTGGTAAAGAAGACTTCCCAAGCACATTCCTAAGCCTTGCCACGGCACAGCCCACAGATTGACCAGAGACACTTTCTTTTAAGATTTATCTTTTTATTCGAAAGTCACAGTTACAGAGACAGAAGAGGAAGAGACAGAGTTCTTCCATCTGCTGGTTCACACCCCAAGTGGTCACACATGCCAGGACTGAGCCAGGCTGAAGCTAGGAGCTAGGAGCTTCATCCAGGTGTCCATATGGGTAGCAGGGGCCCAAGAATTTGATGCAGTTTCTGATGCTTTTCCCTGGCCATTAGCAGAGAACTGGATCAGAAGCGGAGAAGTGCGGCCATGACCCACATTGCAGGTGGCAGCTTAACCTGATATGCCACAACACCCATGGGTAATTTCTTTAACAGAGAACAAATCCTTTAATTATACAATATGAGATAGGGTTTAACATGCAAATGTATTTTACGGAACAAATAGAAATGGGTGATACCAGACTTTTACTTGAGAAAAAGTTTTAATTTTCCTTTTATTGGAGAGGCACAGACTGATAGAGGGCTTCTATCTGCTGGTTCACTCCCTGCGACAGTCTGGGTGGGGACTGGGTCAGGACCAAGCCAGGAGACAGACACTCAACCCAGGTCTTCCATGTGGATGGCAGGGACCCAGCCACCTGAACCATCCTCTGCTGCCTCCCAGGGCATGCATTAGTAGAAAGCTAGAATGGGGAGTAAGAATTCCAACTTGAAATCACACGGTACTAATACGGGAAGAAGTCTTAATCAGGCTGTCAACCATGAGGCCAAATGCCCACCCCAGGTTTTAATATTAATACAAGCAGTGGCATGAAAAGTCCTAGGCAACAAATGCCTATTAAACCAAGTGTGAGGGGAGAGTATGAGGGAGTGGGAGGTGGGGTGATGCCTCAGACAGAGGATAACAATGCCATGGACACATATTGTAATTGTCCTGTTGGTCAGCTATGCTGAGACTAGAGTGTCTTAGTCTATTTTCTGCTGCTATAACAGAATACCCACAACTAGGTAATTCATAAAAGAAACAAGTTTATTTCACTTATGATTGTAGAGGTTATAAATCCAAGATCTGATGGTCACAGCTGGTGAGGGCCTCACGCTGTGTCAAAGAAGCAGACAGGCAAGAAGACGCATATGGAAGAGAGCAAACATGAGGGGCAGCCTTGCCGCCCGGCAGTCTGCTTGGCTTGCAGCTAATCAAGTCCCAGGAGAACTGCATTAATCCCTGCTAACGACCAAATCATCGCTTCAAGATTCCACCACCTCGCGGCACTTTTCACTGAGGACCAGATTTCAGCATGAGTTCCAGAGGGGACAAATCATAGCACAGAGCGATTCTCAAATAGTGCTTGACACCTCTGATTGATGATGGTGCTCCCTGTCTTCAAAATCAATCCTTGAACTCACCCTGCCTTTCAGGCATCCCAGATAAAACACTGGGTGGAACCAATGAAAATCTCTGCCCTCAAAGAACTTACAGTCCTGGCAGAAAAGTGAAAAAGGTATTTTGCCAGAGTTAAAAGTGCTTCCGCGATTAAAGAAAGCGAGGAGCTAAAGCAAACAGAAATCTTGAATATTGGTGGGTTGGGAATTTGAATTTGGCACTGGTAGAAGCTACAGAAGGTGAGTGAAGACTGAAGGAGATAAGGAAGCAAGCCACACAGCTCTTTCTGGGAAGGGCGGGTGGAAATACTGAAAAACCTCTGTTGTGGAAGCCAATTTCACTCAGGTTCTGAGGGTCAGCCCTCCTTGTTCCATGTGGATGCTGAAATTCCTAACTCTGCTCTTACAAATTTGTGAACATATATTTCTATAATGCATTCATGCATGTGCATGTATGTGTTCATATAAATGTAAATCATCAAATGGAAATTATTTGTATTTATTTTATAAATTTACTAATTAGGAACACACTTTCTTGACAAACATTTCTATTTATCTTGGGAACAAGGCATAACATATTACACTAGAAAAAAAATTGTTATTTTCTCTAATACTATACATAAAAAGTTATAAAGCTTATTAGCATAATAAACTGGAATTTTAATTTAGAGACTAAATTGAGAACACCCATTATTTTAATCACATTAAATATTTTTAAAAATAAACTCCCTAAAAATAAACTTCCTAATCTAACAGTTAAAGATCTAATAAATTTTATAATTAGAATCTATCTTAGTTCTTATTTTGATTCATCTTTATTTTCACTTTTCAGATAAAAATCATGACAATGGCAATATATTCCTATCATAAGAAAAGGGTATGATACATGTTTATGAAATCCAAAGGACATTGTCAACACCAATGCAGTGAGAGGGGCCCAGGCTTGCAACACCATTTGTCTTCATAAAAGACAGTCTGTCTATTATACTTCACCTTACACTTTACAGAAGGGCTACATGTAATATTAAGGGATTTTTACAGGAAAACATGCAGCTTAAAAAAAAAAAAAACCCTTTTCTGTAACAAATTGGTGTATTCCAATACATCTACTCCTAGCTGTGGCTTAAGTTCAGTTTGGGAGGTTTTGTGAAAGAGAGAGAAGGAAATGAAGGCAAGAGAAGTAGAAGGAAAATAAAAAAAAAAATGATACCGCCTAGCTACAAGCTGCAGAGGGAAATTAATATTCAAAAGGTTAAGGTGTCTGTGAAATGTATGTAATGAGTAACACTCATAGTTTGTTACTATAGGTTCATTGCCTCTA
Organism: Oryctolagus cuniculus; assembly: GCF_051225735.1. NCBI lineage: Eukaryota > Metazoa > Chordata > Mammalia > Lagomorpha > Leporidae > Oryctolagus > Oryctolagus cuniculus. Next base: position 15,389,488 of record NC_142880.1, read on the forward strand.
ATGTTGAGGACGGCACATGGATAATTTACGATTCCCATTGTCCCCTCTGCAGGGATTAATTCTGAATTATTTATGTACCTATATACGCACAGAACTGAAACATTTTAGTTAAAGTCAGCCACTCACTCATAGTCTTGAAATTATGCAGCCCTTGTTGCTAAAAATGATGTTAGCCTCTTGTGATTTAAGTCATAACATTTTATTTTCAGTCCCACTGAGAGAGAAGGCATACAGGAGGGGGAAAAGATATATTTTTCTAGGATAAATCTCAGAATACATTTTTTAAAGATGTAAATAGATAATGGTAATTTTCTTGAGTCAAATTATTGTTGTAGAGAGCATGTAAATAAAGCTTTCTTTTCTTTATGATTTGTGATTTTGAATTGGTTCAGGCTGAGACTTGTTTTTGTAGAGGTTATCTTTAAATATAAAAGTCTGCATTTCAATAAAGAGAATTCCACCTACATGATAATTAATCAAAGAATGAAATTTCATTTTGGGGAACTTGTTCTCATCCATTCAGATTTCACAGCAAACCGTTTCATTTAGTCAACTGAATTCAGCAAAAAGTAGTGTTTCCACTTAAATTCTAGTGATTACTCACCACTATTATAGGCTCCTGTGACAATATCAGAGTTCATGAAAAAAAAATACAGGCATCACAGAGTTCTTTTTTTTTTTTTTTTTTAACTTTTATTTAATGAATATACGTTCATCACAGAGTTCTTTAAAAAAGATGGCTATAATATGGACAGATAATATGTTAGACAGGTGCTAACCTTATCAGCAAAAGAGTGTCTTATAATTTTAAACACAGTGAATCTGAAACTATTATTTGTACTGAATAAGTATTATGTTTAATTTTCACTGTGAATGCTAGGCCCCATTGATTTAATCAAGTGTCTTTGAATGAAAAAACCCAAAAAGACCGATATAAATTCTTTTAAGAAAAAAAAAATGAAAAAAAAAGTCTAAACAACTGACCCCTGAGGCCTTTGGAATCCAGATTACTCAGTGTCCTCTGATCTTAGAATTTATGTTTCCCAGTAATTAAGGTGCAGCCCAAGAGTCACAATGTCACATAGGGTATAGAGCAAGAAGACAGATAAGGAATCGGAAATAGTCACAGAGCAAAAGAAAAAATGTACATATGCACACATATCAGACATCAATTTCTCTTAACCCCCCCCATACAACTCAACAATTGCTAATAAATTAGTAGGAGGGGCATATTGATGTACTGCTTGACTCTCACACAAAGAAGTGTAGTTAGCAAAAAGCTGCAGTGGGTAATGAACAGTATTTTAACTCGGCAGTTTAACCTCCGTGTCTGTCAGCTGTGACCTTTTACCAACCCCAATGAGAGTCTGATTTCTCACTTTTGCTACTCACTGCTGGATGAGTGAATGTAGAATTTGACAGCGAGAGGTTTTACATGAAAAGGAAAGGTACTTAAAAAGCATGTTTTGTGATGATAGGCTACATTTATTCACTGTTCATTACGCCTGGTGCAGCCGCAGCGTCGGTGGATTGATTGGGTGTGAGCAGCTTGTCTGCTGTGGAAGTGAAGAGGCATTATTGACCTGCATGGGAGCCGGAGTGACCTCTAGATGACCCCCCTTTCACCTGAAATTGACCTTGACAACAATCTGGGGTTCACTCCCATTTAAATAGGAGAGAAATTCTTCTAACAGCAAGCGAATTATTAGAATTGATGCATTGAGCATTTCCTTTTCTCTGCCCCCCCCGCTTCCCACTTTTACAGAGGTAAATGCATGTAGGGGGTAAGGCAAGTGTTGGCTTTTAAATTTCCAGGCCCTGCAGCTGCTCTACTCGGTGTTTGTGCAGATTTATGGAGGGGGCCAACCAGACTTTGGGCTGCATGATGTAAAATTTTACCATTCATCATGATTGATTAGAGCCCACACTCTGTGACAGAGCCCAAACCTTACCATGACAATTGCTATTTCAGTTGTTATGGGCCGTAATGGGCCACAGGGATAATTTAAAGGAGCACAATAGCTATCTGTAATTACACATGAATAATCCATGAATTCCACACCACCACGCTTATGATCAGACCCTAACAACCAGGGCTTGAGATGCTTATTCTTGTCCTCTCTTTGGCACCTGTGCCAAAGGTTGCCAGTTGATGAAAATTTAAGCACGACAAGCTTACTTCTCCCATGTCCAGAGTTCTAATTCTTAATACAAACCACACACTTGGATTTGTATGAATAGTCATTGAATTTGCTCTGCATTAGAAAAAGATGCCTGTTACCATTTCATCACGAGTTTCAAGCAAATATGTTAGAAATTTGGTTCAATCACTGGAAGAATGAGAGGGGAGAAAGTAGAACGTATCATTATCACTTTTAAACTAACATTTCACTTGATGTTCTATTCTGATTTGACCATGTTGGAGAAAATGATCAATACCATACATAAGGCTGTATGGCACAATGGGAATTTAATAGGTGTTATGTAAACCTTAATAACTGTCGAGACTAATGTACTAACCTAGGGATTCATATGGTGCCTCCACAAGAAATTATTCTCTAACTGTATGTCAGCTGGGGAGAGGGAGACACTGCTCAGTGAATTCAGGCATCTGCACTGTCTGTAAGGTTCAGGTGCTGGCACAAACACATGCTTATCAGTGGCTCCCCAAGATGTTCCCACACCCAGAACAAATCTTAGAGAGGAGACCATCCTGCACATACAACAATTGTAAAGTATTTTTAAGAATTTCCTTTTTTTGTCCCCTTGGTACTTCCAGAAAACTCCAACACTTCAGATTTCAAACTGGGAAAGTTATGCAAAGTTTTCATAAGCTTGCTTCTGCTAATTCTTAGAATTTGTGTAAGACACTGCTAGATTGACTCCACTTTGAGATTTTAGCTTCCTAACAATTTATGAAGCAACTTCTGGCAGTGTTTCCTGGCCTATCTACCACATATTCCAAAAAAGTGTCCCTTCTGCCTGGTTTCTGACAACATTTCAGTAGTTCAACCTTTTTTGGAACCTACTTAGTGTTGTTTAACTCTGATGCATTTTTCATACTGTTCAAATATTTACATGCAGGGCTACAGGCTTATTAGCAATCTGGTGAAGTATTTGTAAATCTGGATCAAAATTTTGACAGGATATTTATTGCATTGACTTGACCTATTTTCTATCTAAAGCTCTACTCCGTAATTCTTGCTTCATTTGATGTTAATCCTATGCATAAAAAGCAGTAACGAGGATATTTGTACACAGTAATAATCTAGCACACAGAAGGATTCTGCTAATCTGATTTCATCTTGGCCTCTGCCAGGAGGTGAAGCGCTTCACACCTGTGATGGTTTCCAAGCTCCAGGAGTCCCTAAGATGACCACCAATGGACAAATTACTGCATTTTGCTTTCCTCCTCTCTCATAAAAGAGCTGCAAGGGTCCTCAGCAGCTTAGAGGACTTGCAAACTACAATTAGTCCAATTTAGGATCACACAAAGTTTTTTCAACCCTTGGACCATTTTTCCACCTTCCATTGTCGTAATATTGAAGTTTGCTTTGGCAATTCTGCTAAATGGGCTTCCCTACCTGGAATGCAACACTTCCTAGCAATAGTGAAACACAACCATTAAAAAGTAACTAATACAAAATTAAATCAGAGATGACAATTTTTTTCCCAATCATGCAAATGATGTTGTCAGATATCATTTCCTCTCAACTGCTTACATTTGCCTGTACATCAAATAAACACGAAGCAGGGTCATGTTTTCTTCAACAGCAAATTCTTTACAAAATACTGCAAAAATAAAGACTTGTAATTGGGATGACATAGAAATCCATGTACTTATCTAATCAGCCCCATCTCATCTTTGTTCCTACCTCTCTATAAAGGATAAGGCAGTTTTGCCCAAAGGAAGAAATAAAAGGGAATCCTCGTTAAAAGGTACATTAACGAAAAAAGAACAGCTTTATTGGGGTATGTGCAGAAAGGGATGTTTGAGTAGTAAATGATAATTTACTTTTGAGGTATATTAAAAAGGTTTAATCTTACTGATCATGAGTTAAATTGGATGTTTTAATCAGTTAGCGAGTGCCAAAAATAATTATGCCAGAGCGCTTAGTCTGCAGAACGTGTACACAAAGCATATAAATCCTTTGCTTCCCCAGGGATTTCTCAGAATAACACACAACTAAAAGACAAAAGCGATATCAAACTCATATAAATTAACATTGCAAATGATCTGAAAAATACAATAAATAACATGATCCCATCACTTTGAATATGCAGCACAGGGAAGAGTGTCCAACACAAATACATGCATTAATCTCCTGTACCCTTCCTAAACTTTTTCAGTAAACTTTTTTTTCCATTTACTTAGTACAGTTCAATTGAAGGTCATTCCTTTCATTGAGAGAGCTGGGCTGGGTGACCAAGCATAGCAATCTGTGTTCCTTTTAGAAATGAATGTGAAAAATAGGATTATTTTCCTAATGAGCTTTGATTGGGGAAGTGAAAGGAGTTGTACCCAAAGACTTTGACAGTTCTTTGCAGCTCTAAAATTCTGTTTTTAAGATTAACGTTTATGAAAATTAAAAGTAGTTTTTTAAGGTGAAAACCAGTGTAGTGGGGGCGCCAATATTTTAAAGCCATTAGCATTAGCAATTCTCACAAATCTCTTTAAAAATGTAACTCCTCATAAAGTATTTTAAAAATATACGCTTTAAAAACTACAATTTGTTTGCTCTGTGACTCACTGCTGAAATTTTTGATACCATCTGAATAAAAGAAATGCAATACATTATAAAGATGAGTTAAAAAGCTGTGGGTAGATAAAAATCCTTTCAGCTGTTGCATAATGAGATTGGAACTGAATTATTTCAAAAATACTAATAGTTGAAAAGGCTTAGAGAGACCATGTGCTTTATTCCATTTGTGTGAAAAATATAAATGATATGTATAATTTTGTGTGTTACTTTTGTCACACCCCCTAAATCCTAATTGAGATTTATTTTTGACATATCGTGTGAACTAACTACATCTTGATGGTTTGATTCAATTACAACAACATAATTTTAAAATAATATCACTACTATTTCTTCCATCAATAGTTGGCAACTTTTTAAGTGCCATAGATTACTTGTAGCCACTGATTTAAGTTATTTTTTACTAGTAAAGAAAGTTACAATTCAGGTAGCAACAAAAAAAATTGAAAGATTTCTAAAATGTATGTTTGCCCTTAAATAATAGAATCACTGTGAGATATATATACTCAAGTTTGATGTAAAAGCTTATCATTTTCTGTAGGTTGATGATTACTGAAATCTAAAAGAGTAGGCTGAGGTTAAATGAACCATTAGTTATACATCTGATGCTTTTCCCATCATGAAACTTAATTGGTTTACACTGATTTTGTACTGGAGTATTTAGGGACAACATGGGGGCTTTTCTGCCGATATGAACAGCTGCTTGATTTGTTAATGAACAAGATTATCAGTAGCCAATTGCTCACAGCTGAAAAACTGCCTGCTTCTGGTTAGTCCGTTAGAGAGTAAAGTTGTCAAATGTGGTTTTTGTGCTTGACACTGCTGCATGTGAGGTGATTTGGGTGAATCTGCCTGTCCCTCTAGTAACCCAGTTTCATTAAATGCAAATTAGGACCACTATGTGCCACTTTTTACTCTCTGTGTACCAGATTTAAGAATGCCGTAGAATTGCCCTACTTTAGAATACAGGAACAAATGCATCCTGTTACCATGGACTTGTCGTTGGCACTACTGCCTTGGGAAGTCAAAGCTCTCCCTGAGAAGCTTAGAGGAGGTGGTGATGATGGTGGGGGATTGCTCACACACATACACATGCAACATTTTTTCCAACAATATGAAGAAATATAATTGTAGTGAAATAAACTTTCATTAGTACCTATAAGAATACTAATCTACATTTAGAAAGAATCTTCTACTAACCCATCTCCGGGGAAAGAGCAAATTGGGTACCAGGTTAAAAAGTGAAGATCAAATAAATATTTTGCTCCAAATAACAGGCCATATCACATAGACATTAGGTAATTTATATTTGTAAAATGTATATGCACTTTCATTTGCATTGCATTTCCTGGTATCAAGATATCAAGGGACTATTTTATATTTATTTGTAAAATATATTACTTTTTGAATGTACAATTTTCATTTCTCTACATTTTTGACTAAGTGTCTCCGATATTTATTCCAGAAATGAGATTAACAACTATATGCAAGGCTCTTCAGAGTGCTATCCATTATCCCCTTTTACCCCAGTGGCTTCCTTTTCATATTTTCTGATGCAGAAGAAGTGCTTCAAGTGACTGGACAGTCATAGACTGTTTTTAAACTTTATTTTACTTTATCTGCTACGTAATTTCTATACAGAGAATAACTAAAAATAATCCATTTACTGGACTGCCAAAGGTGATAGCTCATTGAAGTTTCGAAAAGGAGATGATGATACTTCAGATATTACATATGAATTCAAAAGAAATTTTCAATTTAGTGTTTTTAATTTGTTATGTTATCAATAATGCTATTATTATGTTAGTATTATTTCATTCCCAAAGATTGTCATCTTGGTTTACAAAAATAAGTGGGTCCTTTAAGGATGTCATGTGATCATTAAATTCATCTCAGGAACAGTAACATTTCTGTTCTCCTGGACAATTATTTCATATCCCTCTTCCAGCTTTACTCCAGCTGATGGCATCCTCCCCCCATCACTGAAAACATTGAAGCAATCAGAAGACAACCTCCAGAGGACCTCCCTTCCACATTTGACAGTGTATTTGTTCATACCTCTGCCTTCCTGCCTGCTGTCATTTCCATCTACCCCCTGTAACGCTAGCATCCCATATGGGTACTGGTTTGAGTCCCAGTTGCTCCACTTCTATTCAAGCTTCCTGGAAAAGCTTGGGCCCCTGAACCTACATGGGATACCTGGAAGAAGCTCCTGACTCTGGTTTTGCAGCCATTTGAAAAGTGAACCAGTAGATGGAAGACCTCTCTCTCTCTCTCTCTCTCTCTCTCTCTCTCTCTTTCTCTCTCCCCCTCTCTCTCTGTAACTCTGCCTTTCTAATAAATAAATGAATCTTAAAAAAAACTTAAGTAGTATCTGAAAGTTCCTTTGTGTTCTCCTGCAAGATGAGGAATAGAGAAGAGGGTTTGGATTAGATCAGGGTCAGTGACTTACCGTGACTTAAAATAAATTATATGCTCACCACATGTGCTGCTCACTTGTGAATTATGAGGAGTGATGAAGTTCTAGCAGGTTGAATTTAAAATCTCAATTTGATATTTAAATCACAGTGACTTGGTGACATTTCTTTGCATAGGTCTTGGGACCAACAGTGGGAGTCCTCAATGTATAACCTGGAGCATAGAGGAGCATACTGAAACAGAAAACAACACTTAAAAATTAGAAGGGATCAGCACTGTGGCATCACGCCTGAGAGACCAGCGTCTTACTAGACCCGGTTCTGGCCATTTTGGCCATCTGGGGAGTGAACCAGAGGATGGAAGATCTCTGTTTTTCTCTTCTACTCTCTGTGTACTCTTTCAGATAAATAATTTAAAAAAAAAATAGAAAATAGGGTATTTATCACATTTTCTAAAAATGTATTTTAAAATTCAAGTATAAAGGTAGCGTATGTTAATTTTATAAATTATTTTAAGATAATATTAGGATTTCAGAAGCAAAAGCACACAATATATAGCCTGTTCCTCTTTCCCAGTTCTACCTGATAAACAGTTCTAAGATTTGGAAAAATTTTCCTAATGCATACATATTTTTTACAGTCAAGTGCTAGTTTAAAAGAATTATAGAACACATATATTGAACAAAATTGATAATTTTCATGTATCTTGTTCATAATATGTATCTAATGATAGAACCTTTCTTTTGTATGTTCTATTTCATGAAATAATGTGTCTATATATACATTCAGACACTTTATATTAAAGCTTATTAATCATAAAATTCAAAGATAGAGGAATAAATTACTGTTACTCATAATATATACAGTTTAGAATAGAGTGAACAAGTCAGTGAGTTCATATATACAATTAAAATAATAAGTAAAAAAAAATTAAAGAAATAGAAAAACTAAAAGAGCTTTTGGTAAGAGTTGGAAGGGAGCCTCCAGTATAGAACTGGGTTTTACCTCAGAGACATGACAAGTTCTGAGAAGTCATTAATAAGAGATTTAAAACCAAAAGCATAGAATCTTTGGAAAGTAAAGTGAGTTTTTCACCAGCCTCCAAAAGTAAAGGTCAGATTGTGAGATCCTCCGAGAGAATGGGGTTCCAAAGACTCTTCCATCCACTCATTTGAAAGTTGAGTGCAGAGTGATCTAGGATGAGGTGAACTGTACCAGGGCTGCATCACAGCACCACAGCAGTGCAATGCTTGGTATGTTTCAGGTGACCAGTTTTTACTCCTTTTGTCTACCAAGATATCTATCGTCTGTAGTCAGTTCCCACAATCTTTATACATAATATTCAGGATTTAACCAAAATTTACTTGGCACACCAAAGACAAAACCACATACCTAAAGCAAAGAGAGAAACAGGAAACAGACAAATAAAACGTGTAATCATTAGAGTTAATGGGAGGGAGCTCTAAAACACCTATGAGAGATATGTATACATGAAAACGAGGGAGATGAAGTTAGATTAACATTTTTACGGTAAACTAAAACCTTAATAACAATCAAATAGGAATTCTAGACCTGAAAAATAAAATAAAATATCTGAAATTAGGAACATATGAACAGGAATTTAACAGCACTTTGAGACATAGTAGAAGACTGTTCGACAGAATGAAATGTGTTCAGGTCCACAGACTATCAAAATTGGTGAACAAAGAGAGGGAGGAGCAAGGAAACACGTTCACAAAAAACAATTTAAATATGTTGAGAAGTGAAAAAAAAAAAAAAACTAACATGTGTAAACTGGATTTCCAGAAGAAGAAGAGAGAGAGAGAATGAAAAACTATATTTGAAGAGATGTTGGTTTAAAATGTTACAAAACTTATAAAAGGCATCAACTCATAGATTCAAGAAATTCTGTGAATCCCATGAAGAATAATTAGAGAAAATTATATCGGGGCACACCATAGTAAGACTCCTGAAAACCTGGAGCCAATGCTGTGGCACAGTGGGTTAATGCCTTGGCCTGAAGTGCCGGAGCCCCATATGGGTGCCGGTTTGAGACCTGGTTGCTCCACTTCAGATCCAGCTCTTTGCCATGGCCTGGGAAAGCAGTAGAGGATGGCCCAAGTCCTTGGACCCTTGAACCCACGTGGGAGACCTAGAGGAAGCTCCTGGCTCCTGGCTTCAGATTGGTGCAGCTCTGGCCGTTGTGGCCAACTGGGGAGTGAACCAGTAGATGGAAGACCTCTCTCTCTCTCTCTCTCTGCCTTTCCTTCTCTCCCTGTGTAACTCTTTCAAGTAAAATAAATAAAAATCTTTAAAAACAATTAAAAATAAAAAAAAGACTCCTGAAAACCAAAGACAACTAAAAATAAATTAACAATGAGAAAGTACGAACTACAATCACACACAAAGTGTCTATGAGTCTACAAATATTTTTAAATGAGAAATAAACGGGCACACAACTGTATGTTCCACATAACTGCATTTAAATACTGCTCAGAAACAGTTAACAGTACTATTCAGTGCTAGAGGTTAGAATAGTGCAAACTGCCTGGAACAGGTGCACAAATGGTGTCTGGTATCCCACAAAGTTCCATCACTCGATCTGAATGCCGTGGTTACACAGGTGTGCTCACTTTGCACAAATCCATCAAGATATCCACGTAGAATAATTACATTAAAATGGATACATTTGAGAATGAGGCCCTAGGTCAATAGGACATACAGAAAATAGTAGACTAACAGCAAATTATAAAAGTAGGATTGGGGCCATTGAGATTGTATACATGAAAGACAAGGCTCAAAACAACGATATAGAAATTCAATAACCATAGTTGCTTAAGTAATCTTGAAAGTTTTTAAATAAATATTTTCATAAAGAAGACTCAGCTAATAATTTTTTTATGCTTGTCAGATTCTGACTTTGGGATGCTGACAATGCTTTACCTTAAAGTGTTAAATGGTTGAGTCATATAAGAATTCTAAGATTTAATGTTCCACCAAAAAAACCAAAAGAAAGCAAACAGTATAATTCTTCCTTGTTTTTAAAATAATGTATATAGTTCCATTGTTCTTTAGCACAGTGCTGTCAAATGTGTAATTTTTGAGTTGATTTCCTTCTTTTCAGACTTTCTAGAGTGTTTGACAGTTTTTTTTTTAAATAATAGTGTAATAATTTCAGTGAAAATAGAAAACAAAATGAGAAATGTACAAGTCAGTGGTGGTGTATATGTTTCGGGATAGAATTAAGATTTAAATTTTTGTAAAAGAATATAATTCTAGCTTATTTGTAAGGATTACAGATATGGTACATGATAAGGGATGTGACAGGAAAGCTGGTGCAGTAGCAATAATAGTAGGTGACATATTAGCAATAAAACTAAGTGCCAACCAAAGTCTTTCACAGTGACTATGCCAAGACTAAAATAGAAATCAGACACATGTTTCTATCAGATGGGGGTTCATTGGTAAGATGCAGCTGTTGCCTTCCACACAGAAATTGAAGATAAATAGATTCATGCTTCAAGAGGTTACAGCATATTCTGATCATCTAAATTCAAGTTGCATTTTAAATAACACGAATCACCAAACAACATAAAGTTAGGTGGTTTCAAACGTTCTGTCAAGTGTTAGTGATTGTCAAAGTGCCCTTCAGAAATCTCTACATCACAGTTTCTATTTTACTCAATTAATTCTTACTAAGTACTATGGAAAACATTGGTTGTCGCCTCTGAATATCCATTCTCCCCTTCTTGTTTAACAATAGAATTCTGATTTTGCTTTTTAATTTTAAAATGTTTTTATTTACCTATTTATTGGAAAGGCAGAGAGACAGAGACAAGGGGTAGACAGACAGATAGACAGGTGGACTGAGGTTTCCTATCTACTGGCTCTTTCCTCAAATGCCTGCAATGACCAGGACAGGGCCAAGCAAAACCCGGGAGCAGGGAACTCAATCCAGTTTTCTTATGTGAGTGGCAGGACTCAAGTGTTTGCATGATCCCCTGCTGCCGGCCACTGTGTATACAAACACCAGAATCCCCATTTTTAATGGGCTGACACGCTCAGCTTCAAGACCATATTTCCCACCTTCTTTGTGAGATACATATATATAATGGAGATGAGGCCAAAAGATCAAAATGAAATATTATATACTGGAAGTGAACAAAGTGCCTTAATCCATCCTCCTACTGCCTGGGACACACACACATGACAACTGGAGTTCCACTGCTCTCCAGGATTCCCAGGGGCACATAAGAGTGACAAGTGGATGACTGAAAGGAAGCTGGCACCTAAAGCAACTGCAGAACTGCCATACCACTGGTGTTCTGCCTACCTCAGGCAAGGCATTTGAAGCACAAGGAAAAATACACTTAGCTCACTAGTATCTAAGATAGAGATGTGATACAGCCAAACCTAAATGTGACATGCCAAGTACAGAAAGCAGGGTGTTCTTGCTCTTGCAAGAAATCTAACCTTTGCACAGTGGAGGGAAACTTGGAATGTATTAGGTTGAATGGGAGCATGACTATCATTGTGTTTCTCTTTAGTAAGTGAAAAATGATGCTTTGATCAGAGATGCAGTTAATTATACCTCTCTGACCTCATTTAAAGAAGGTAATTTAGATCTTTCATATGTAATAATTAGGAAGTAAAATACAGATTGAAGTTAGATAAGTCAAAAGACTAGTTGGTTGAAATCGTTTAGACTACTCTATGAATATATTAGACATATGGAGAGTGAGATCAGATAATCATTGTCATTCATTAAATATATTCAGATCTCTGTATTACATGGCTGTATAAAGAGAAGTTCAAAAACTCATGGAAAATAGAATTAAAAGGTAGAAATAAAAAAAAAAAACTTTCTCAGTGTCTATCAAGAGCAAGATACGTTTGTAAGCAATAATCGAAGCTATTTGGTCCATCTCTCCATCTGAGAGTCCTGGGAGTTAACCAAGTGAATGTAGTCTTCTTTACATTGTTAACTGAAGAAAAATGGATGACCTTTAAATACTTTGTAAGATTAGAAAACAAAATAAGTCGGAAAAAAATTTCCCTCTGTCTTTATGTTTCAAATAGGATAAAAATAAATTAACACAAATTTTTAAAAACAATGAGCCACATTATCAGGTGGATGCCCAATGATTTCTCATTGAAACTTTATAGAATTTCTTTTCATCAGGATTTTGCTGGAGAAGAACTCTCTAATGAAGGGGTCCCAGGTGTTTACTTTCTCAAAACACTCCCCTAATATGCAGATGTTATCATTCCCTGACCCTCCAGAAGGCAAATAAACAAAATGCCTTGAGGATCCCAAAAGCTATGACTATGATCTTGCTTTTGACCAGTCCATTCTTTCTTTAACTGGACGACTTGCATCTCTTGGTAGCCACTGCTTTGCTTGTGCATCTTCTTCAGGATCATACTGGTAAAGCCAAGTTTCATCTCTGGTTATGAATCTACATGGAACACTTCATGATCTTGACCCCACTTATTGAAAATTTCCATTGAAAGGTATGCTTTTCTCTGCAGCTGACCTGGGCACAAGAGTTTTGACACCAATCTATCAGAAATTGGGTTGTACTTCAGCTTTTCAGTCATAATTGTGTAAGCTAAACCAGTCGAGATGTTTGATTCGCTATTGTTTCTGCTGTTCATCATCAGTCCTCTCCAACTAGGTCCTGAAAAAGATTAACTTGTTCCTCTTCAATTGATGTGGATGACCTGTTGCTGTAGGCTTCATCTTCAACTGTATCTGGTCACTAACTAAATGGAATTTTCTACTTGTAAGGCACTACTCTTTTTCCCCCAAAGAAACCTTTTATTTAATGACTACAAATTTCATAATTACAACTTTAGGAAAACAGTGATTCTTCCCACCATACCCGCCCTTCCACCCCCACTTTCACCCCATCTCTTCCTCCCTCTCCCATTCCCTATCCCATTCTCCATTAAGATTCATTTTCAACTAACTTTATACAAAGACCAACTCTATAGTAAGTAAATATTTCAACAATTTTCACACACATGCACCAAAACCAACTGTTTGAGAACAAGTTTTACAGTTAATTCTCACAATACAACTCATTGAGGACAGAGATCCTACATGGGGAGTAAGTGCACAGTGACTCTTGTTAATTTAGCAATGCTCTTAGGTATGACATCAGTGATCACCCAAGTCTCTTGCCATGAGCTGCCTAGGCTATGGAAACTTTTTGAATCCACAATATGTCAGTACTTAGACAGGGCCATAAGCAAAGTGGAAGTTCTCTCCTCCCTTCAGAGAAAAGTATCTCCTTCTTTGATGGCCACTTCTTTCCACTGAGATCTCACTCACAGAGATCCTTCATGTAGAACATTTTTTGCCACAGTGTCTTGGCTTGCCAATGACCTGTGGCTTGGGGGCTATCCACTGAATTTTTCTCCTTTGGGTATTGGGCCTCAAGTCATATCCCCTCACTCATTCTTTAAATACTCTTCTTTTATTATAAAGGTTTGGCTTTATCCTCTAATCACATTTTAATCATCTAGTTCTTAAATGGATGGGCTGATTGCCGAATAGCCTTAATCCACCTGCAGTGGCTCAAGTTTAGTTTCAGCTTCACAGGTATTATCAATCAAGATACTATAGGATACCAAATGCCAGTGAGCATATCCAAGCAATTAGATTAACGCCTCAATAATATTATGATTTCTGCAAAATGTTTCCTTGAAAATGGAATTTGTGAAGTGACTAATGCAAATGTGACTCCAGAGGTTTTATGTAGTTTCTGTCTTTCTATAAGGAACAAGTAAGATGACAACATGTGTGTGTCTCCTTGCTCAAAGTTCCTTCTCTTTTTAGCTGGAATCAGTAATCACAGTTGGGTATCAAACACAACACTCAGAAATGGGATGCTGGCATCTTGACCACCAGACCAAATGCCTGTCCTGATCCTTTCTTCCTTGTGTTTTTTAAAGAGGTATTTATTTTATTTGAAAGTCAGAGAGAGAGATAGTGACCTTCCACCCACTGGTTCACTCCCTAGATAGCTGCAACAGCCAGGGCTGGGTCAGGTCAAAGCCAGGAGCCAGGAACTTCTTCAAAGTCTCCCATATGAGAGCAGGAGTGCAAACACTTGGGTCATCTTCTGCTGCTTTCCCAGGCACATTAGCAGGGAGCTGGATCAGAAGTGGAGCAGCTGGGACATGAACCAGTGCCCATATGGGATGCTGGCATCCCAGGCAGTGGCTTTACCAGCTATACCACAATGTCAGCCCTGGCACTTTTTTCTTAAATCTCTGTTATTTAAAATCAATTGCTTTTAGATTTCTTTTCAAAGCATTCCACTAACTGCCCTACTAAGCTCTTGCCACATAGTCACAGATAATTTATAAAGTCTCCCAGCTACTTGACCTAACTAATTGCTGATTATTCTATATTAAACCATTTCACCCCTGTTGGGCCCTTGTGAAATTCTAGTGTCTAGCTAAATGAAGTCGAAGAAATTTTTAATAGCATATTCTCTCCCATCAAGTAAATCACTAAACATTTCCCCTGTTCATGGATTCAGGGAAGGTGTTCCATGTAGAACAGAGAATATGCTCAGTAGGGAATCACATAGGATGATACAGTTCTTCGCTCAAAATTAAGCTCAAGTAATATTCAAAGCCTACAGGAAATGATATTTTTATCAGAATAATCCATGTTTTCATGTACAATAATGGGGATCCATATTTTAAAAAATATTTTATTACGTATTTATTTGGGGGAGGGTAGAGTTACAGGCAGTGAGAGGGGGAGACTGAGAGAAAGGTCTTCCATCCACTAGTTCACTCCCCAAGTGGCTGCAAGGGCCAAAGCTGGGATGATCCAAAACCAGGAGCCAGGAGCTTCTTTTGGGTCTCCCATGCATGTGCAGGGGCCCAAGCGCTTGCGTCATCTTCTACTGCTTTCCCAAGCCACTAGTAGATAGCTGGATCGGAAGAGGAGCAACCAGGACTAGAACCAGTGTCCATATGGGATGCTGGCACCACAACTGGAGCATTAACCTACTGTACCACAGCGCCATCTCCAGGGATCCATATTAGAATCTTCTGCAAATCTCTGTTCTGCACATCTGGTCAATTTAGCAATCAGCTCCACCCCACTTGCTTAAATTCCTTCTTCACATTAAAGAGAGAATAATGATGCCTCCTCCGAGATAGTGTGATAGTCATGTTACACAGAATCCCACTGATTAATTTTTTATGTTGTAATTTCTAATCCAGACTTAATCATTGCTCTCCAGACGTTTTTCTATGTCTATGATTACACCTTATTTCCAACTTTTAGAGACTGGTCACTTCTTAGAAGTTCTGTATTTTTCCTTTTGAGTTTTCTTGGAACTAAAGACTAGTCTCAAAGTCAGATCCCTATGGACTGTGAGACTGGCAACATGCAACACAATAGAGTATTGGACTTGAAATATAACATTCAGAAAGTACAGCTGCTCACTTGTGACAGATTGTTGCCATATAAGAAAATGAAATCTGTTACTTTCTGATCTTCCAATTATTTCCAGAGAAACCAGAAAACCATATTTTTCTGAAAATTTTCTCAATTTTTTAAATGTTGGCAACTAATGCAAAAACACAAACTTTATGTGGTCCAAAAGACACACACACACACACACACGCACACACACAAAGAGAGAGGGAGA
The DNA here is from genome assembly GCF_051225735.1 of Oryctolagus cuniculus. Classification (NCBI taxonomy): domain Eukaryota; kingdom Metazoa; phylum Chordata; class Mammalia; order Lagomorpha; family Leporidae; genus Oryctolagus; species Oryctolagus cuniculus. Next base: position 15,405,346 of record NC_142880.1, read on the forward strand.
GGGAGAGGGAGAGGAAGAGAGAGAGAGAGAGAGAGAGAGAGAGAGAGAGAGAGATTCCTGCATGCAGAGCTTTGACTTAGGGACTTCTGTAGCACATTCTGGATGAGAACATTGTCTCAAAACCTTCAACTCCCTGACCAATGGAATTCTTTACCTGAATAGAAATATTAACAGTCAGAACTCTTTCTTTGCAGAACTGTGGAAATATTTCCAAGTTAGAAAAACAGTAGACTCCCTTTCAAATGCTGTGTCACATTCCAGGGCAGCAGCAGGACTTGCGTGCCTGCCGACTCCAGACTCCAGATGCACAGTGTCCAAATCTGGATTCTGCTACTCCTTAGTCTGATGACCTCGGACCAGTTATTTGAACTTTGTGTTCTTCAACGTCTTTGGTTCTGAAGTTGAAATGATAATGAAAATCTTAATGTTTACCTCATAAGGGCTTCTATGAGCTCCATGAGCTAATTTTTGTAAATCCTTGCATCAGTGACCATTTCATAGTAAATACTATAGAGATGTGTATGTAATAAATACATCACACACATCTGCATGTTGTGGTGTTTTTTTTTTTTTTTTGCATCATCTTTGCCTTGAAAATCTCCATGAAAAAGATTATTCTTCATGAAGTAGCCTGAGAATGGCCACACGGCCCAGGTGATACAGGTAAATCCATCATTCTAGGCCACTGGGGGAGATTTTACAAGGAAAACCACATCACAAGGGACTTCTGTATGAGGGTTAAGAGTTACTCAGATTGAGAATTTGGCTATTGCCAGTAAATCCTTCTGCCAACCAAAGAAAAGTATATTTAGCATGAGAGTGAATGCAATTATACTGTTAAGACGACTTTTAAAAGAAACTTGAACTTTTCATGGGATAAGGAGGATTTCACTTACTATGTCAGACTCTGTCAATCTGTGGATCTGTGAAGTAGTTGTAGCCCTTGGTTTGGAGCAGTAGAAATGATCTGCTCCCAATGACTAGCTATATTCAATACAGTCATGAGTGAAAAATAAGCTGTCAGAGAAGAAAATCCATAAAAGACAAGGGAGGCCACTCATCACTTGCAACAGCATCGTGAGGGACTGTGACAGAGAAATGACTAATTTCTATTGTCAGCTTTAATTTCCCAGATTCATCTTTGATAACATCAAGATGGGAAGTTGCCTAGGTAAATTGGGAATACAGAGACTATCTGACTCTGATTGAATGTTATTGAAAAAATTGATTGGAAATACATTTTACAATATACAGCTGTTGAATTTGGCAAAGATAGTAGTTCTCACGTGGGAGTGACTTTGCTACCCAGGGCACCTTTTGCCCATGGCAACTGGAGGGAGAGGTGCTTCTGACATCTGGGGAGTGGTAGGCAGGGGAAACGCCAAGTATCCTACAATACAGAAGCCAGCCCCCAAACAAAAGGAATCAGGACACCCAAGTGTCTATAGTGCCAGGAAGAAGAGAATAGAGTAGTCTTGTTTAATCTCTAGCTTAGTTGGCCTAAGTTAAGAAACCAAGAACTGCATTTTAACAGAATTCCACTGAATAAAGCTGAAAATTTGGATTATGTAGTGTGGTCCAATGCAAAGACATGCTTTTAGTTTCAGGAAAAGCTCTTTAAGTTTACCTCCTCCATTTACTAACTATGTGAACCTGAGCCCTCTGTGCCTCAGCTTTCTTATCTGTAAAGTGGAAATATTGATGGTGCTCATTTTCACAGATTAATTATGAGAAATAACGTTACTGTATGCAAAGTGCCTTGTTCTTGCCCCTAGGAAACACTATATGTATACTATCTAAAAATAACTGAACAACAAATGATAAAACCAAAATAAATGCCTTTTCTCCCATGTCAATCCCTCAACTTTTAAACTTACTGCTGAAGCAGGATATGTGAAACCAAGTTTTGTCCTAGCAATGTGCATAATCATTATATAATATTGGATTTGTTCTTCTTCAATTCATTTCATTGTATTGCAGCATGGCTTATCCCAATCCACGTACACATATGAAGTATCTACTGTTTACATAGCACTAAGTGATAGAGAACTATGTAATGTGATTCCTGTGTCTTATTCCTACATCTGTAGTTCTGAAATTCCTAATTGTTAAAAATTTCTCTCATATATGGAACAGTTTTCTGCTTTTTTTCTTTCCTCTATAGCCTTAAATACCATAAAAGATCACACTGGACATCATAGCTCTATAACATTGTTGTGTTTCCTAATATATTGTTTTTGTGGGAAGACTTTAAAATCTATAATGTATCAAAGATTGCAAACATCGGACAAACTGTGTTTTAAATTGGCTGGTTGTGTTTTTCTGGAATCTCTGCTTTTCTCCATCTGCCACCCTCTTCAGTACTTTTCTCAAAAAAGCCTTCCCAGGTACTTCAGAACATTTCCCTTTTCTAAAGGCTAAAACATAAATTGAAAAGTGTACTGAAACCCTCAGCCCTGGTGGTGTGCTTGGTGGAGTCGAGATCTCTCTAATCGGGGCTTTTACATTCATTGGGAATGAAAAATCTGTTTACTCTGCTGGAGGAATTAGGCTCTGAAGGGATTGTTTCAGTTCTCTTTGTTTATGATGATTTGTTAGCTCTCGACTGCAGAAATAATTTTGTTGTTTACATTAATCTATGGTGGCAGTATTAACTTCACATCATACATAAATATAATTATTGATCATTACCAGCTGTAATTCAGTGTTAGAATTACAGATTTACATAATTGTGCTATTAAGTATAAACTTGAACTTCATATCTGGGGTCACAAATAACTGGAGGCAGTAGAAACAGAAAATTCTGATTATATGTCATTCATATTTTAATATACGCTGTTGCAATTTTGATCAGTGTTAATGTAAATATTTTTATGTACTTTACAGCAATGAGATGCTAATGGGTGGAAATTACAGCAATATTGATCTAGCTAATAAAATGTAATACATTAGTAAGGAAGGATATTTATTATATACTTCAACTATTACTATACATCATCTGCCTAAGGAACATGAGCGCCATCACAAGTGAAAAAAAATTTTTGAACTAAACCCTATGAGTTTCTTCCCATTCACAATCATGGCTTTTCTGCTCCGAGTCTTTTATACTGATGTGGATCCAAAACGGGCAATGCCATTTCTGAAAACAAGCAAGCACTCCCTCTTGGTGTAATTATTACATGGAAAACACCCTATAATAATCAATCAACAAAGAAAGAGTTGTCTAGAAATATCCTCAAAGATGCTACAAATGTCCACATTGTCTCAATAAATGTACTACATATAACCTACGTAGTAAGGCCTAATTTCTAATCTTAGAATTCTATGAGCTGAAATGTCTAACAAAAAACAATGCTTCGCAAGCAGAATTTTAAATGAAGTAATTTAGGCTATGATGTCAAGAACTCAATAGACTTGTAACATTTTTAACACTAATTTGAGATCTATGTTTTGCAGCTATCTTTTTTAGATGCATAAAATCAAAACTGGAAAGGAATTTAAATATCAGATAAGTATATTGTTTTTTTTCTTACAAATTCCTCTCTGTTTTATTGAATTTTATGAGACTGCCTTTATATGGATCAGAATTGATCAAATAACAAATACACTTGATCCAATCCAACCATATATTCATATATTTTGGTCTCGATTCCTACAGACATACCTACCTATCTGTCAATTTAGCTTTCTAAGTACTTTTCCTTAAAGAATATGTACCACATATTATGAACAAAATTCTAAAATTGGTCAAAGGTAAAAATAAACACAAAATTTGTCCTCCCTTTTTTCCTTAATGCTCTCTATGACTGTTTATGGGTTATGTCTTTCTTAAAGATTTTATTTATTTATTTGAAAGGTAGAATTACAGAGAGAGGGAGATCTTCCATCCACACTCCCCAGGTGGTTACTTCGACTGGAACTGAGTTGATCTGAAGGCAGGAGCCAGGAGCTTTGTCTAGGTCTCTCACACAGGTGCAGGGGCCTAAGTACTTCCGCCACCTTTTACTGCTTTCACAGGCTATAGCAGAGAGCTGGATCGGAAGAGGAGCAGCCAGGACATGAACCAAGCTGGATTGAAAGAGGAGCAGCCGGGACAAAACCAGAGCTCATATGGGATACCGGTGCTGCAGGCAAATGCTTAGCCCACTATGCCACAGCACCACCCCTCTTTATGACTTCTTAATTATATAAATGGTGGTATACAATGACTGCTACTCTGTACCTTGCTTGTTTTCAATCTTTTATGCACATAAAATTTACCATCTTTGTTACTTAGTGTTTAGTCCAATAGTGTTAAATACATTCCTGTTGTTGTATAATCAGTGTCCAGAATGAGCTTCATCTTGCAAAACTGAAACTTTATACTCATTAGCCAAATATGTCTCATTCTCACATCCTTGAGAGTTCCTAGGAACTTTTGTTCTACTTTTGCTCTCAACCAATTTGACTACCCTGTGTACCTCATGTAAGTGGAATTATACAAAAGTATTTGTCTTTTGTAGCTTGTTGATTTCATTTATCATATTGTCCTCAAGGTGAATCTATGCTGAACCATGTTTCATAAATTCCAAACTTTTTAAGGCTGAATAATATTCCATTGCATGTATATACCACAACTTCTTTATCCATCCATCAGTTGATGGAAACTTGGCGTTGCTTCTACTTCTTGGCTACTATGAGTAAGGCTGCTATGAACATGGGTGTGCAAATATTTCTGCAAGGCTCCACTTTCAACGTTGGGGGTGCACACTAGCAGTATAATTGTTGGATGATATGATAATTCTACTTTCAATACCTAATTTGTTGAGTGGGCTTCTTTTTATCATAAAAGGAAGCTGAATTCTGTCTAGTTCTTTTCTGCATCAATTGAGATAATCTTTTTTTGCCTCCATTCTGTTAATGTGGTGTATTAGGTTGATTGATTTTCATATGTTGAATCATTTTGCATTCCAGGAATAAATCACACTTGGTCATGGTGTATAATCCTTTTAATGCGCTGTCGAATTCTCTTTGCTGGTATTTTGCTGAGGATGTTTTCGTTAATAATCCGCAGGAATATTGGTCTGCAGGTTCCCTTCATGTCTGTTTGACTTTGTGTTGAGGTAATGTTGGCCTCATGAGATGACTTTGCATTTGTTTCCTCTTCTTCAGTGTAAGAGTTTGAGGAAGGATTTGTAGTAATTCTTCTTTAAATATGTGGTAAAAATCACTGATGTAGCCATATGGTCCTGGACTTTTTTTTGTTGACAGCTGATTCAAGTCCCTCACTAGTTTATGGGCATATTCAGACACTCTCTCTTCATGATTGAACCTTGGTATGCACCAGACCTTTTGTTTTAAACCTCATGCTGTACCTTAGCAAAGTCTTCATAATTGTATGTATGCATTACCACATTCTTTTTGATAGCTGCATAGAACTTTACAATATATTTAAGTGTAATTTACTTCTCTGAACCAATATCTTAAATCTCACTTCAAGGGCCTTCTGATTCACTTTTAGTCAGGTATATAGTTTGGGATATGTATACGTGTGTGTGTGTGTGTGTAGGGATATAATTTGCAAACATTAAAATTCATTCTTGTAAAGCATATAGTTTTGACAGATAAATACAGTTATGCAAATACACCACAATCAAGATGTAGACCATTTCCATTATCCTCAAGGTCCCCTCATGGCCCCTTTTTCATTCCCTTTCACCAGGCAGCCAACAGTACTGTCCTTTCTATAAAGCCTATAGTATTGTCCTTTCTATAAAGTCCCGTAAACATGTTTGAAGAGTAACTTTTTACGTCTAGAGCTTTTTATTTATTAACTTTTTTTATCAAGATGCTTTTAAGATTCAATTTTTTCAACTTTTATTTAATAAATATAAATTTCCAAAGTACAACTTACAGATTATAGCGGCTTTTCCCCCCGTAACCTCCCTCCCACCCAAAACCATCCCATCTCCCACTCCCTCTACCATCCCATTCTTTATCAAGATTCATTTTCAATTATCTGTATATATAGAAGATCAACTTGGTATATACTAAATAACAATTTCAACGGTTTACACCCAACACAGATACACAAAGTATATAAAGTACTGTTTGAGTACTAGTTTTACTGTTAATTTGCAGAGTGCAACACTTAAAGACAGAGAGCCTACATGGGGAGTAGGTGCACAGTGACTCCTGTTGTTGATTTAACAATTGACACTCTTATTTATGACGTCAGTAATCACCTGAGGCTCTTGTCATGAGCTGCCACGGTTATGGAAGCCTCTTGAGTCCACAAACTCCACTCTTAGGTAGACAAGGCCATAGTCAAAGTGGAAGTTCTCTCCTCCCTTCAGAGAAAGGTACCTCCTTCTTTGATGGCCTATTCTTTCCGCTGGGATCTCACTTACAGAGATCTTTCATGTAGGGATTTTTTTTTTTTTTTTTTTTTTTGCCAGAGTGTCTTGGCTTTCCATGCCTGAGAAACTCTCACGGGCTTTTTAGCCGGATCCGGATGCCTTAAGGGCTGATTCTGAGGCCAGAGTGCTGTTTAGGACATCTGCCATTCTATGAGTCTGCTGTGTATCCCGCTTCCCATGTTGGATTGTTCTCTCCTTTTTAATTCTATCAGTTAGTATTAGCAGACACTAGTCTTGTTTATGTGATCCCTTTGATATTTAATCCTATCATTATGATCAATTATGAACTTAAACTGATCACTTGGTACATGCAAAAGGTATGTGCCACCTTCTTGGGTTGAATTGGAATCTCCTGGCAATTCTCAGTTAGCTCCTTTTGTGGACAAATGTTTCCCCTTTTCTCAGGAAAATGCGTAGAAAGCAGGGAATGAGGTTATAGGATCATATTTAGTTTATGTTTAAGTAGATAATAAACTACTTAATTGCTTTCCAAACTATCATATCCTCAACGACATCAGAGAGATAATGTTGCTCCATAGCCTAATATGTCTTTTTACAGTATTATTGTAATTATTATTATTATTTTATATTTAACAATTCTTAGTAGATATGAGCATTATTTAATTATGGTCTTTATTTACATTTCCCAAATGATAGATGATGTTAAACAAGATTAAATGTTGTTATAAACATTTATGTTCAAATTTTTGTCCATTTTTAAATACAAATTTATTTTCTTATTACTGAGTTGTAAAAGTTCTTTACATATGCCAGTCCTTAATTATATATATATGACTTAGAAATACATTTTTCATATGTGTTCTTTGTTTTATATTTTCTTAGTGTTGGTTATCTACTCTTATTTGAATAAATGTTTGTCATATATTTACCTTCCTATTTATTTGTCTAATTTTCATCTATGGCCAGTGAAATTTGTTTATTGAGGCTTTTCATGCTCCCTGGCTAATACTTTCTCATTATTCTCATTTCTCTGAATTTTCTTATAGTAGTTGCCACTTATCCACAGCTTTATTTACACATAGTCAATGATGATATGAAAATATTAAATGGAATATTCCAGAAATCATCTCTAGGTTTTATATGGCACACCACTCTGGTAGCATGATGAAGTATTGTGCCATCCAGTTGTATCCTGTTGGGACAGGGATCATCCCTCTGTGCATTGTATCCACACTGTATATGCTACCAGCCCATTAGTCACTTAGTAGGCATGTCAGTTTTCAGTTTGGCTACCCCAGTGCCACAGTGTTTACATTCGAGTAACTCATTTTACTCAATAGTAGCACCAAAACACAAGAGTAGTGCCATTGTTTAGGTTTAGTTTGAGTACGTCTTCCAAAGGTTCATCTGTTGGAACCTTCGTTACCATTTGTGGCACTGTTAAGAGACTGCTAAGGCAGGTTGCAATTATAGCACCTCGACACGCTCTGCTTCCTTTCTCAGCAAATGATCTCTCCCGCCATTGTGAGGAAGAGGGGCCCTCACCTTAGCTGACAATATGTTCTTTGGAATTTCAGCCTCCAAAACTCTGCTAAATAAATCTCTATTTCTTTCTAGTGTACACATCCTCAGGCATTTCCTTATAACAAAGAAAACCTGACTTATACAAATGAAGCTGGAAATTTGGATGTGCCAAACAGAAGCCGTAAAGGGCTTCATTTATATTAAAATAAAACAAGGTATCTTCACAGAAAGCCAGACTACAGTTCCATAATTTTTATTTTGGTATATTGTTATAATTATTCTATTTGATTATTAGTTATTGTTAAATGCTTAACTTACCTTGTGTATAAATTAATTTTATCACAGGTTTATATGAATAGGAAAATATTTATACACAGGGTTTCATTATTTCAGGCATCCACTGTGTGTCTTGGAACACAGTTCCCACTAAAGCAGACTACTGTATATTCTGTCTAGTTTATTTGTGTATATATGTTCCAGTATTTTTTCAATCACTAAACCATTTTTAAATTTTTTATTAATATAACATTGAATTTGTATACTGTTTTAAAGCTGATGGTTATTTTGAGGAAACTGGAGTCTCCCTGTCCTTGAATACAATTACCTTTCCATATAAGTTACCATATTGTCAAAACTATTTTTATGTCACACACATTTCTTAGTCTTTTATTCCTTAGTATTTATATGGATCTACTCAAGCTGTCATAACAAAATTGCATAAACTGATTAGCTTAATCATTGGGAATTCACTGGATGAGCTCTGAAGTCTGAAAAGCCCAATATCAAGGATCTCACAATATTTGATGTCTAGGGAGGGCTCACTTCCTGACTTGCAGACAATTGCTTTCTTGCTGTGTCCTTACCTTGAAGATGGTACAGGCTCTCTATTGCCTCTGGCTATAAAGACATTAATCCTGTAGGACTGGGGTCCCATCTTTATGATCCAGTTTATCCTTAATTTCTTGCTTGCACCAGACAAGGTCTCATCTGAGGTTAGAACATCAACATAAAAATTGGGGGAGGGGCAATTCAGTCCATAGTATATTCATCTTTTGGGTTACAATTATAGAAGGGATGTTTTCTTCCATTTTATTTTTATAAAAAAAAAAAACATGAACTTTGTTGGATTGTTTTTGTAATGCACACCCTTCCCATGTCACCCTAACATTCATAATAGTCTTGTGATAAAATAACTGGGATACTTAGAGTCCTAAAATCCAAAGATAAAAATATTTTATTCCTGTCTTACATTTTCCTCCTGTCTAATTTCATTTTCTAATATCTGAATAACATAATTAGGCTTCCATAGCCTTGGCAACTCATGACAAGAGTCTTGGGTGATTACTGACACCATAAACAAGAGTGTCAATTATTAAATCAACAACAGGAGTCACTCTGCACTTACTCCCCATGTAGGGTCTCTGTCCTTAATGTGTTGTACTATGTGAATTAATGGTATAACTAGTACTCAAACAGTACTTTATGCTTTGTGTTTCTGTGTGGGTGCAAACTGTTGAAATCTTTACTTAGTATATACTAAATTGATCTTCTGTATATACAGATAACTGAAAATGAATAATGATGTGAATGGGATGGGAGAGGGAGCGGGAGATGGGAGGGTTGCAGGTGGGTGGGAGATTATGGGGTGGGGGGAGCCACTGTAATCCAAAAGCTGTACTTTGGAAATTTGTATTTATTAAATAAAAAAATTTAAAAATATAGTCAAGATAGTTATTACAATTATTTTATACATGAGAGGAAAGTAACTTCCAGATAAATTGTTCTTTGCTCAAGGATATACATAAGGCTATTTTCACAGGAAAAAAAAAAAAAACACTATGTTATTAGCTGCAGCTTATCAGGCTCTTCCTTGTGGTTATGTTGTTGCTGGGAAAGACCAAAAAAAGTTGAGTAGAGCACATAAATATTGATTATATATAATACATTACTATATTTCACATATAATATGTAACAATTATTACATATATACATTATATAACAGTTTCTCTTCATTCTTGAGAAAACCAATGTAGACAGTGTTTACATTAGCTCTATACAAAATCCATTTTCACCAAAGTGCTTTTCTTCCAGTAGTAATTTCCTCTCAATTCTTTTAAAAAGTAAAAGAGAAGGGAAAATAACCTCATTGAGTACTAAGCCCCAATTCAGGACGTTTGTTAACATAGCCCTGAACCAACTCAGTTCCTCCAACTGTGCTGCCTGAATTTTTCAAGAATGACTGTAGAATGTAAGGGGATACATTTTAAAAGGTATATTTGTTTATTTATTTGAGAAAGGAAAAGACAACCAGTCTCTAATTTCCCATGAAATGGCAAAAGCCAAGAACCAGGAATTCAGTACAAGTCTCCCACAAGGGTTTCAGGGACCCAACCACTTGAGCCATCGCCTGCTGCCTCCCAGGCTGAACATTAGCTGGAAACTAAAAGTGGAATCACAGCCAGGTCTTGAACCCAGGCACTCCAATTAGAAGGCAAGTGTCCCAGGCAGCACCTTAGCTGCCACACCAAAGGACTGTCCCAGGTAATGCAGCATTCTAAGACAAGAGGAGCTGGCAAGAACAGCCCGCTCTGCTTCAGGTCCATCCTCCCACACCCAGGAACACGAAATCTTTTCAATACTTCATCCTGACAAATCATCTCTTCACGGGTCATCAGACCCAAACTGGACTACTTTCTTGGGCCTCACAACTTCAGTACAAGTGGGAGACACACAGTTGACACTCCATGTGCCCTGGACAGCTTTCCCGAGCCTTGTGGAAATTGGCTGCCTAACTGTAGATAAGAAATCCACTCCATGTAACTGTCATGCTTGACTGCTCTACTTCGCTGCACTCAGAGGGGAACCCACCTCACACCTACTAGCTTCTTGCTTCAACTTCAGCACTTTTCTTTGCAAGGATTTTGAAATTTGTAACTCATTCAACAAATGATGTAAATGATGTAAATGATGTAATGATGTAAATGATGTAAATGATGTTTAGGTGTTTCTATATACCAAGGACTTGTATTAGGAATCAGATGTAAAAGTAAAGAAAACAGTGGTCCTTGTACTAATGGAAGCATAATGACAGGAGAAAAACCATAGTGTGTATTGCATTCCTAACAATGTGTTTGTGCACACAGTGAGTATTTAAATTGATAACTTCTCACTGAGATAGAGAGAGAGAGAGAGAGAGAGAGAGAGAGAGAGAGAGAATCTTCCATCCATTGGTTCACTCCCCAGATGCTTCCAACAGCTGGGATGGGCCCAGGACAAAGCCAGGGCAAGAACTCACTCGAGGTCTCCCGCATGGGTGGCAGGGGTACAAGTGCTTGAGACATCACCTACTGTCCCTCCAGAGTGTTTTAGTAGTCACATGGCCAAGTCTTTGTCCACCAGACATTCACTGCTTAGTTCTTTTTCTGCACTCCTGACCTTTTCCCATTTCATTTCCCATACATCCTCCAGCCACCTCCTCCCCTTCCAGCTACTGTAATGTTCTCTCTTGCACTCATTTCGTCACAAAAAACCAAAATGCTGCGTCATCACCGAAGCCTTTCCTGACCACAGCATCCCTTGGATGAACTAACACTGGCGACTCCTTCCTTCATGTCTCCTCTGTACATATTCTACGTCTCTTATATCACAGTGACTATATATTTTTTTCTTTACCCAGTAAAAATATACACTACATCGGAAACAATTTTTCCAGTTTTATTAATTGTTGCATTCCCTAAAACTATGCCTGATTGAAAGTGCAACAAAAATAATTATTCACCATGTATTGCTCTAATTTATGTGTTTATCTCTTGTAGAAAACTAGAAATGAATTGAGTACAGAAGCCTTGTTATTAATTTTAGGGTCCCTCTCAGAAACCGTAACAAAAAATTAGAAATTGTTAGAAATTGTCGCTTGACATAATATAAAATCATCCCATAATATTTTGGAAACCCTAGTTAATTTGTATTGTGATCATAAGCCAAAGGGTTTTCATTGAATTTCATAGCCTCATTAGCCTTTTTTTTTTTTTTTTTTGACAGGTAGAGTGGACAGTGAGAGAGAGAGACAGAGAGAAAGGTCTTCCTTTGCCGTTGGTTCACGCTCCAATGGCCACTGCGGCTGGTGCACTGTGGCAGGCGCACCGCGCTGATCCGATGGCAGGAGCCAGATATTTATCCTGGTCTCACATGGGGTGCAGGGCCCAAGTACTTGGGCCATCTTCCTCTGCACTCCCGGGCCACAGCAGAGAGCTGGCCAGGAAGAGGGGCAACCGGGAAAGAATCCAGCGCCCCGACCGGGACTAGAACCCAAGGTGCCTGCGCCGTAGGCAGAGGATTAGCCTATTGAGCCGCGGTGCTGGCCACAGCCTCATTAGCCTTTAAAGTTATCATTTCCCCTTGCACTGACATGAAGCAGCAGAGACATTCCAGAAATGGACAGACTATGCTTGCTTGCTTCTGAGGAAGGAGACTGGGTCCTCCAGGAAGCTACTCGGTTCCCCAATATGGTACCTGCTCCACACCTCCAATTCAAGTGTACAACGGAAGGTCAATAAAAGAAACAGGACACAATTAGTAAAAGAATTCTTTCTTGCCTATTCCTTGTTCACTCTGTTGGGTTTCTAAAAATGTGTATTTGGAAGGAAACTACCTAGTATGTGAGGATATTACCCAGTTAAGACAAGAGATCATGACACCACAATAAATTGTTCTTGAAAAAATGCAGCATGAAACATGTACAAGTCATCCCCAAGTTTTTTCAGTCTTAACCTGATTTACTTGCTGTGTGAATTGTTGTCTGCATTGCATTTAATGCTTCCTCATTTGTAAAAGGGGATAATGATGTAGACCTCTTCACAAGATCACTGTGTCACTTAACTAATTAATACTGTAATTATAAAGTACTTAGAAAATATAATGCACTGTACAAATGCCAAGTGTTGTTATTAGAATCATTTGAGCTCTCAGCTCATCTAGATTTACTACTTTAGCAAGGCAAATAATTCTAAACAGTAAGAAAGCCTCAACTATACATACTAATTAATCTAACTTAAACATTTATTATGTACTGTAAATATGCCTTGTTCAACTATGCATTTCAGTGAAGGCCACTGTTGAAATCATCGTTTGGAAATTGACCCCAGTTGCTTGAGTTCTGCATTAAATGATTCTTCACTGGCCTTTCTGCAGTGACAGTTTAGATCATATTTATCTCACAAGTAATTTTTCTGTTGATTTATTGGTTTGTTTGGTTGAATGGTGATTGCCAGGGAGTCAGCTAATATGAATTGTTCTAAGACGGAATAAAAGGAGGCAAATTAGCACATTCTCTTTTGTCTCTGTAGTGAAAGATTTGAAAAGAAACAATATCTTTGTAACTGCCATGCTATTATTTTAGTCTAATATCCATTAGGGGGCTTTTCTGGGGAGCAAATGCCCTAGAGTGGAAGATGGAAGTGTGATGTGTGTTTTAGGGAAAACTTGATCTGGCAGTGAGAGACACACTCTCTGTGGGCTAAATCTGCAAGGCACAGAGTTGATAGAACATTAGCAAAGCTAAACAAATCTGTGGTTCCTTAGTGCAGCAGAACATCAAAAGGCGAAACACAATGGCTAATTTTCCATACAAAGGCAAAAGATTCAGTGAAAGTTACGCTTTTCTGAAATGATCCAATATTTTTAATAGAGAGATAAACCCGTTCAGGTAGCAGCATTTCACTCACTCTAGTCAAATGCTACTGAATTCTGTATTTAGCTGTTTCAGTCACTTCCAAAAAATATGTTAACTGATTAATTGGAACAATATATAAACCTTTGTCCCTGTAGAACTCAAAGAAGAATTTCTATCACTGAGTATAAAATGTCCCCTTCCTACCTTCTGATCCTCACAAGAGTCTGATATAGACCTAAAGACATGTGATTTCCAGTTGTGAATAATAGAATAATATCATTAGTAGTAATAATAATATTAATAACAAAAGGGGTAAAATATAAAAAGAGATGAATCCTTCAGGCCTTCCTTCCTTTTTTTTTAAATATTTATTTATCTATTTGAAAGTCAGAGTTACACAGAGAGAGGAGTCTTCCATCCAATGGTTCACTCCCCAATTGGCCACAACAGCTGGAACTGCACCAATCCAAAGCCAGGAGCCAAGAGCTTCTTCCGGGTCTCCTACACAGGTGCAGTGGCCCAAGGACTTGGATCATCTTCTACTGCTTTCTCAGGCCATAGCAGAGAGCTGGATCGGAAGCGGATCAGCCAGGACTAGAACCAGCGACCATATGGGATGCCGGCGCTTCAGGCCAGGGTGTTAACCCGCTGTGCCACAGCGCTGGCCCCAACAACTATGTATAGATAATTAAAAAGCACACATTTTAATTCCATTTTTATTTTTGAAATACCCTCATATTTAAGGAATTTATAACTAAATTCAACTACTACTTTGATATATATTCTTTAATCAAAACAGAAATTTCCTTTCACTAATAAACAGTATAATTATATGTTATTAGTCTCTCTCTCTCTCTCCATTTTATTTCCATTGTGATGGCCTACTATTTGTGATAGGAATTTCAGAGTTCCCGTAGGTGATATCTTGATAACAAATTATGTAGGAGTTAAACAGCTAGGTAAGAAATCAACGATGTCAAAAAACAAAAGTCAAAACAATTACGTCATGTAAAACATTGCTATTTACAACTATCGCTGCCTGACAAAAATACCTCTGAGCACAAATCAGTTGAGATAAACAGGGCAGGCCTTAAGGAAGTAATGAAGGCTGATCGTTTGTCTCCAGTTCAAAGCATTCTTTATTTGAAGTCTCAACTCACCTAGGGATAACTTCATTTTGACCTCTTTTTAAAAATCCTGTTTCTCAAAGTGTGATAGATTTGAGTATTCTAAAATGATAACGATTTGACTATTCTTGGAGGATTGTTATTAGGCTCCTAATTCAACCTCTTTTTTTCCCCCCCTAGAATGACTAAACTGAGTCATCGCTGGTACTTGACTTCCCAGGGGAATCGGAATTATGCTGGAACTCATAGATTGTTTCCATGACCCCCTTGTGGTGTTGCGGGCATCCCAGGCAGAGGGACAGAAAAGTTGGTGTAGTACTGTACACCTTTTGGGAGTGGTTCATGGGAATGGAAGCTAAAGCTGAATCTGACAAGCTTTTCAGCATCATTGGCTGGAGTGGTTTTAGTCCTTCAGGGACTTCTTTATCCACTTCACTGTTTCTCAACACCACCAGCCCCCTGCTCATGCCAACTCCCTTCTGAAATGATTGTGGGATGAAGGTATTGGATTGATTCTAAGGCTAACACGCAGTTGCTTTCCTCCCCTCTTTCAGCAGCTCTGACATCTTGGCAGGCACATCTCAATTTTTATTTTGGTAAGTTTCTCCAAAAAGTTAACAAAACTCCTATTCTAGGGCTGATTTGTCATGTGGTAGGTTAGTCCTCCACCTGCGGTGATGGAATCCCATAAGGGTGCCAGTTCATGTCCTGGTTGCTCCACTTCCAATCCAGCTCCCTGCTAATGCACCTGGGAAAGCAGTGGAGGATGGCCCAAGTGCTTAGGCCCCTGCACACATGTGGGCTCCTGGCTTCCAATCGGTCCAGCTTCAGCCTTTGTGATCATTTGGAAAGTGAAACAGGGGATGGAAATTTTCTCTCTCTCTCTCTCTCTCTCTCTCTCTCTCTCTGCTACCCCCCATCTGCCTTTCAAATAAATAAATCTTTAAAAAGAAAATAAAACTTTGTTCTGCTGACAGTGGTTTCTACCTTCCTACTTGGCCTCATCCAGACTAGCAAGCTAGTACAACTGAAGCAGGGAGCTAATGATTAGAGAAAACAGACACTGTGGGCAGACAGATAATAAACTCATGATGTCTAAATGAAAAAAAAAAATCTATACAATCAGTCTGGAGACTAGTGTCCAGTCCAGGTTTTAATTTCTCACATGTTGCCAGGGAAACAAAAAATTATCTGATTTGACAAGTTAATTCTTAACTTCTCTAGACCCTTTCTATGCTTGGTTCCAACTAATCTTAATTATTCCTACCTCTGGAAATCTCAGGGAATTGCATGGCAGGTGGGAAGGGCAAGCCTGCAGAAATTCAGTTAGTGGGACTCAGGTAATAGTGTATTCTACGTGGCATGCTCATGCTTCAAAACAGAGTAGTGTGAAATTCCAAGGAAGGGAACATCAGTCCAATAGTTTCTCTTCATCCTTTACACGGAGTCAACTACAAACATCAAATACTGAACAGAACTTTCATTTTTTCAAATGATGAAAAGTACATCAGAGGCCTGTGAAAATCACTGAAGGAATGCCAAAATGTCCTTGGGCAAACACGTTTTAGACTACTAACACAGCCTAATACTACTCAGGATGCAACAACTCTTAAATTTCAAGGCTTTGCTTTTCCTCCAGGCGTGTTTTTGTCAAGGGGAGATACTGCTGCTTTTGTATTGCTTTAGCTTTGGCCTCACAGCCTTCCCTCTCTCAATGAAAAATTTTAAGATACAAAAACATCTCTTTTTCCACCTCCTTGCATGCACTCCTGTAATGTCTACTAAATCCCATTTGTCTCTTTTTCTCTGAAAATCAGTAGAAATGATTATGAGCAGTTACACAAGTAAGCAGCTGTAAGCTCTATAAGATCAGTCAATCCCATGGCCATAGCAAGGAAACCAAATAATTTTTAGAGACTTGATCCAACTTTGCCCTGCTTTACTGTTTAGTTTGTGAACATTATAAGACATTGACACTGTTCCAATCAGATTCCTTGGAATAACAGAAAATAAGGCAGTGAAAACAACAAGGATTTTGCAATTCTTTATAATATGCTAATTCAGATCTCTTCTTGGCCTTTTGGCTAAGATCAAGTGTAATATGCGAATTCAGTATAATGTTCTGTCTAACCTCTGCATGTTATCATTATCTTAATCTTGAAAATAAAAAAAAACAGGAGTCAAATTCACATCCTATGATTTCAATTTTCTAGCTTGTGACACTGCATCATTTTCTTCTGTGTTTCCAGTTTTGTAAAAATGCTTTGGTACCTTACCACAACAAAGACTGCATTGCCTCTAGATATCAACATCATCTATTCTGTGAATTTATCTGAGAAAAATTCTATACTTGGTAAGAAGAAAAGCCTAATTGGTCAACAGTCACTTAATCACTTAATTCTGTATTTATTGGGAACTTTTTAAATTAATTCTATATTTATTGAGAACTGTATTTATTGAGAATTGTTGACTCTGAATGACATTGTACTCTGGACTTTGAATTACATAAAAAGTTCAGAGATCATGAAAGATGTAAGTGCTCAAGATGTAGACTTAAGAGTTATTTATTGATAAATGATAATTAGATACAAGCAGGCAGAGAATATCCCCAAGAGAGGGGATGTGTAAGAGAAGAGCAAAGAAGCCAAACACTCTGAGAAGCCACAGATAACGACAGGGGAAGAAGAGGAGCCAAGGATAGGAAGTAGCTAATAAATCAACCAACAAAACTTTATTAGAATTTCTATGTATGAGTAACCTAGCAAGGTACTAAGAGGGTTATAAAGTAATAAAAGTCATAGCCTACTGTGATTCATTTCCTAGTAGAAATTATCATCTGAAATAGAAAGAATTATGGAAAACCTTAAGAAAAATTTTAGGTTTTAGCAAGTGTTTACAAAAGTATGTGTGCAATTCAATAATTAGCATCTAACACAGTGGTTCTCAAGCATGCATTAGAATTTAAATCTTAGGCTACTTTTTAAAAGCAGCTTCTTAAGCTCCAATCCAGATTTAGAGTATACCCATCAGGAATTTCATTTTTTTTTCTATTTTCTCCTTCTCTCCTTTTTCCTTTCTCATGCCTCTCTGTCTTCTGTGTCTGTCTGTGTTCTGTGTTTCTTTCTTTCCCTCCCTCCATTATCATCTCTCTCCTTTTTTCCTTCTTTCTTCTTGTACTGTCCCATGTAATTCTGGATGAAGAGGCACATTTGGGCAAATGCTGATGTAGCAACACATAAAGAAGTATATTTTGACAACAAAGCAGCAAGGATAATTTTGGTATCATTTAGTGTAGTGCCACGGAAGAGATAGAATTTCAGTTATAGAAATTAATTATTGGGCACATGGATCGGTGAGCTTAAGTAAGAGGAAAAGAGAGAGAAGTTTTACAAATGTGAGCTTTTAGGACAGTGATCATAGTATGCTTCTAGTACTTACCTAAGGAAAAAAAACACAATGTGATAGAGTGACTAGTAAGAACTTATTAATTATGCACCCAAGTATAACAGGTGACTTCATTAGCACTCTGAAACATGAGGGAGAATTTTTTAGCTGAAGTTACCAAAATACTTCATAATTTTGGAAAGCATTTGTGGAACAGAGTTGTTATTTTTGCTTAAAGTATTTTTACAGTGTTTAGTTTTAAATATCCTGATACTACTTCTGATAATATTGAACAATTAAGTCACAAAATATCCATGGCATATGAGGAAGTACCCCCAAAAACTTTGGATGAATCTAAGTGTGCAGAAAACTTGACTTTGTTGTATAACTGTCAAAGAATCTCTTCATAGGGATGGTCACTTGGTACAGCAGTTAAGTCACAATTTGGGATGCTCACATTCCATTTAAGTGTGCCTAGATCCTCTGCCTACGGTCCAGCTCCTTGACAATGCATACCCTGGGAGTTAGCAAATGATGGCTCATGTAGTTGGGTTCTAGCCATTCACTTGAGAGACATGTATTGATTTCCAGGCTCTTGGCTTTAGCCTGGCCCAGCCCTGGCTGTTGCCAGCTTTGGGGAGTAAACCAGCAGATAGAAGATATCTGTCTGCCTGTCTCTCAGTCTCTATCTCTGTCTCTGTCTCTCCCTGTATGTGTCTCTCTCTACCTTTCAAATAAAATGAAAATAAATGAATAAAACTTTTAAGTATATTTGCAAAATGTTAGATGATGAAAAGACTCAATAAACAAATCTCTAGATATCCTCACTTTCAAATATTTATGTTTTTAGATTAATTACCAGAAAAATGTATAAAACTAGGTGATGCAGCATAGAGAACTACATATCAAGATTAGTTGTTCATTTAGGGAAGTATAGCTGAGGTACTTATGTGTGAAATATGTTAGTGAATATTAAGTAAAATCCTGTTGAACTCAACTAAATACAAAGTAAAAGTAGACCAGTGTACCAGAATTGATATTGGTAAAATATACTGAACAAATTGAGAAGAACATCAATGAATCATGGAATGTTTAAACCAAATGTTATTTAGCAAGAATCTGAATTTAAAAAAAAAAAAATAAATCCAAAGAGTGAGCATTGAGAAAGAATGTCCTGGGCTCAATAGACTAATCCTCCTCCTAGCAGTGCTGGCACACTGGGTTCTACTCCCGGTCGGGGTGCCGGATTCTGTCCCGGTTGCCCCTCTTCCAGGCCAGCTCTCTGCTGTGGCCTGGGAGTGCAGTGGAGGATGGCCCAAGTGCTTGGGCCCTGCACCCCATGGGAGACCAGGAGAAGCTCCTGGCTCCTGGCTTCAGATCAGCGCAATGCGGCCATTGGAGGGTGAACCAACAGCAAAGGGAAGACCTCTCTCACTGTCCACTCTGCCTGTCAAGAAAGAAAGAAAGAAAGAAAGAAAGAAAGACCTATAAACCCCCAGTGATTAATGGGCAATGCTTCTGCAGTGCATGTTGGCAGTTTCTAAGTACAACAATTACTTAGTAGATAGAATCCCATTCTATTTCAGCCTTAAAAAATCAAGTTCCTAAACAATTCCTAAAAAACATCACATTTTTAAAGTCAAATCAAGTAAATGATCACCTTACAAGCCTTTCTCTTTAATTCTAGCCATCCCCATGGGCCATAGGATATAATACTTACTGGTTGGTCTTTCCTAAATACTTGAGATATGGAAGCAGAATACGGCCCCTGGAAGATGATCCCTTCTAGCTAGAATTGGACCATGGGTACCCTGTGTTTAACCCTTAAGGGAATAAGAGAAAGCATCATCCTCTACCATAGCCACTGCCAACTCTTATTTTGATGAAAGTAAACAAATGATAGCATTCTTCTGCTGGAGAGCCACTAAGAGTCCAGTGTCCCTTTGTCCTCCCACAGATGAAAGAACAAGATGATCCAGACTATAACAATCATTGATGATAAAATCCTGCCAAAAACATTGACAAGGTCTCTGTTGTTGTCACAAGCTTGCCCCTTTAAGTGGCAATCACAGAACAATTCCTTTTCCTCTGCTCCATATTTTTAGTTAGATGATAGTCAGTAACCTAACCAGTTTAGAAATTATCTGATAAAAAAGTCTCTAATTGGCCGGCACCGCGGCTCAGTAGGCTAATCCTCTGCCTGTGGTGCCAGCACCCTGGGTTTAGTCCCGATCGAGGCGTCAGATTCTGTCCCGGTTGCCCCTCTTCCAGGCCAGCTCTCTGCTGTGGCCCGGGAGTGCAGTGGAGGATGGCCCAAGTGCTTGGGCCCTGCACCTGCATGGGAGACCAGGAGAAGCACCTGGCTCCTGGCTTCGGATCAGCGCGGTGCACCAGCCACAGTGGCCATTGAGGAGTGAACCAACGGAAAAGGAAGACCTTTCTCTCTGTTTCTCTCTCTCACACTGTCCACTCTGCCTGTCAAAAAAAAAGTCTCTAATTTTAAAAATAAATGCTACAGCGATATAAACAAAGAAATAGATAATCCAGCGATCAGAGCCAAGATGGAGGGTAAGTAAATGTCTGGTGACCATCTCCCTACAGACACAACAACCTGAACAGCTGCACACACAGCAAGTCGCCTTTACAAGAGCTACAGACCTCAGTGCCTCGTTTTGTTATAATCATAGGAAATGGCATTGAAGAAAGCAAGAGGTTGGGATGAGTACATAGGTCTCTGGACTTACCCTGGTGTCAGGTTTAAGGAGCATGGCATGGAGGGGCAACTCTAGCATAGGAGAGGAAGAGTGAACT
Source organism: Oryctolagus cuniculus (assembly GCF_051225735.1). Taxonomy (NCBI): domain Eukaryota; kingdom Metazoa; phylum Chordata; class Mammalia; order Lagomorpha; family Leporidae; genus Oryctolagus; species Oryctolagus cuniculus. The sequence goes on from NC_142880.1 coordinate 15,426,222, forward strand.
GAATTCCAGTACTAAATCCATTGGAAAAAAAATTCAGTCAGAAGGAGGCCCTAGTTCCAGCCCTCAGGTTCATACCTGTAGAGTGAGTATTTGGAGCTTCGACTGCAGGTGGTGAAACTTCACCTGCATAGAGAGGTTGGGAGAGGAAGTTCAGGACCATGTTTTGGAGCTCAGAGCCAGCCTGCCATGCTGAGATCCAGCACTTGATAAGGCCTAATGGCCTTTAGCTCCCAGACAATGCACACAGACCAATGCTCTAGACTTGCTGGGCATCAGGTGGAGATCCATACTATGGGAAATTAAACTCACTTTGGCACTGCCAGCTTCTAGTGAGCTTGGCAGATGTCCCCACTACTTTGTAGGGATCTGTGACTGTAGACCCTTGATGTGATCATCCGGGGCCACAATACTGGTTGGCCAGTGGGCTGCTTTATCACTATCCTCCAACCTTGAGGAGAGATCAAGATTCCAATGGACTGAGTGCTATGATCCAGTACTAGGCTGGCCAAGCACAGCACTGGAAGATCTTAATGTTTTCTTTCCAGAGGTAAGTACCTGAGAACAAAGTTTCAAGACTTGTCACTGTGTTTGTGCATGTGTCACCATCAGCCTATTGCAGGCCTGGTGAGTACCCCTACATTGCACAGGCCTGGTGACTGTGAGGCACAGAAATGACCCACCTAGGATCTGTCTGAGTAGCTGAAGGACTGCCTTTATCACTCTTCCTATAACTTTGGGCAGACATCTGGAATTATAGGACTGTTTGGGACTCAATGACAGACTGATAAAAACCCAGCATTGAGCAAACCATAACAGCCATTTACCATAGGCTAGTATTTCTGGACCTGGCTCACTGCCCAACAGAGTTCTACAGTCCCAGTTGAGCATTCTTATTTCTCAACCAACAGCACTAGTGGTTGACAGGTGTAATATTGGACAGTGAGCTCACCCCAGCAGCACAGACCACAGCAGAGTGAGCTTTGGTCATAACCCCAGGCTGCACTGGTCTTGGCAGTCTGAGAATCTGGATGTGATCTGGCAGTGTAGCATTCATGAACATAGTACAAGGAGTCTGAGGCTATTACAAACCCACAAATAGGGTTTTAGAGACATGCTACCCTTTTTTGTCACTTCTCCAAGTACATACTGAAAAACATATCAGTTGCAGTTATGGGACAAATTTGAGTTTGGGAAATATTGCCAAGACTTAATAAGTATAAACATATCAAAAGCAGACCTGGAGCAAAGCATGACTGAGGGTTATAACTAATGTTGAAATAGTAGAAATATCCATAAGCTCAGAACAATAATCAGACTGCTTAGAATTTCTAGAAGGACAGCGACAAATGAAGCAGGATTACTATAACTAATCCATAAATGTGCAGATGATGTTGTACACTAACAAGCATCAAGAACTTCCAGGGAACCATGAATCCACCCATACAGCAAATAACATCACAGAAACTGACCATATTATTCAATATTCTAATAGAGATTTGATCAAGATATGGAAATAAACAAAATCAAGCAGAAATCCTTCAATGAAAGGGTATACTAAAGGAAATTAAAAGTATGATAGAAGGCATCAGTAGCAGAATAGATTAAACAGTAGAAAAATCAGTGAGTTCAAAAACAGGTAATTTGAAAATATACAGCCGGAGGAGAAAAAAAAGAATGAAGAATTGGAAGAAATGAAGAGGAACCAGCATTGTGGTACAGCAGTTAAAGCTGCTGGATGTGACACATCCATGGTATGTTTGTCCATGTCCTGGCTACTCCACTCCTGATCCAGCTCCCTGCTAATGACCTGGATAAAGCAGTGAAAGATGGACTAAGTGTTTGAACTGCTGTCACCAATGTGGGATATCTAGATGAAGCTCCTGGCTTTGGCCTGGCCTAGTTCTGGCCATTGCAACAGCCAGGGGAGCGAATCAGCTGATGGAAGATATTGCTTTTTCTCTTCTCTCTCTCACTCTGTGCATGTGTATGTGTGTGTGTGTGTGTGTGTGTGTGTGTAACTCTGGCTTTCAAAATAAATAAATGATTAAATATTTAAAAAATGAAGAAATATTATGGGAAATATAGGATAGCATGAAAAGAGCCAATACCTCCAATTATTGGAATTCAAGGGGAATTAAGAATACCAAAGGAGTAGAAAGAATATTCAAGGAGGGAATGTTAGAAAACTTCTCAAACCCAGAGGAATCCACAACTATCCAGGTACATGAAGATCAAAGGTTGTAGTCAGATTCAATCCAATCATGTCTACTGTAGGACTTACTACAGTCAAGGTTTCTAATAATAATATATAGAATTAAAAAGAAGTGAAAGCTCCAACATGGGAAGCAGTCCATACAGTAGACTCATAGAATGACAATTGTTTTAAGTAACACTCTGACCTCAGAATCAGCTCTTAAGGCATTCTGGTCTGGCTAAAAAGCCCATGAGAGCATTTCAGCCATGGAAAGCCAAGACACTGTGGCAAAAGTGTCCTACATGAAGGACCTCTGTGGGGTAGACCCCAGTGGAAACAAGTGATCACCAAAGAAGGATGTACTTTTCTCTGAAGGGAGGAGAGAACTTCCACATTGCTTATGGCCTTGTCTAAATACTGACAGAGTTTGTGGATTCAAAAGTCTTCCATAGCCTAAGTAGCTCATGTCAAGGGCCTCAGGTGATCACTGACATCATACATAAGAGTTTAAATTGCTAAATTAACAATAGGATTCACTGTGCACTAACTTCCCATGCAGAAACCCTATCCTCAAAGAGTTGTATTTTGAAAGCTAATAGTAAAATTTTTCTCAAAGATTTACTTCATTTTAGTGTATTAAGTAGAGGACATTCTTATGTCTCATAAGTTATAGTTATGTCTAAGTGCTTGTAAAAGATGTATCATTATTGGGTTCTTCTTTAAAGTTAATTATGTTTCTCAAAAACAAGAGTGCTAAAAAAAAAAAAAAAAAAAAAGATGAGCCGGCGCCATGGCTCAATAGGCTAATCCTCCGCCTTGCGGCGCCGGCACACCGGGTTCTAGTCCCGGTCGGGGTGCCGGATTCTGTCCTGGTTGCCCCTCTTCCAGGCCAGCTCTCTGCTGTAGCCTGGGAAGGCAGTGGAAGATGGCCCAAATGCTTGGGCCCTGCACCCCATGGGAGACCAGGAGAAGCACCTGGCTCCTGCCTTCGGATCAGCGTGGGGCGCTGGCCACAGCGGCCATTAGAGGGTGAACCAATGGCAAAGGAAAGACCTTTCTCTGTCTCTCACTGTCCACTCTGCCTATCCAAAAAAATTAAAAAAAAAAAAAAAGGTGGAGTGGCTAGCGGTGTGGCTCACTTGGTTAATCCTCCACCTGTGGCACCGGCATCCCATATGGGCACCAGTTCTAATCCCAGCTGCTCCTCTTCCAGTCCAGCTCTCTGCTGAGGCCTGGAAGGCAGCGGAGGATGGCCTACATGTTTGGGCTCCTGCACACGCATGGGAGACCAGGAGGAAGTACCTGGCTCCTGGCTTTGGATTGGTGCGGCGCCGGCCATAGTGGCAATTTGGGGAGTGAACCAATGGAAAGAAGACCTCTCTCTCTCTCTCTCTCTCTCTCTCTCTCTCTCTTTCTATAACTCTATCTGTCAAATAAAAAAAAAGTAGAATCAACTTCTAGATGCAATGACTTTAGAAAGTCATTGCCTCGACTGTTGAGGAATATTTTTTTTCCCATACAATTTGTTGAACTCTTTACTTAGTAGAGATTTAATCTTCTGTGTATAAAGTAAATTGAAAATATATCTTAGTAAAAAAATAAAACTTGAAATAAGAGAGGGAAGAGGAAGAGGGGTGGGAGTGTGGATGGGAGGGTGGGTACAGTGGGAAGAACCACTATGTGCCTAAAGTTGTATTTATGAAATGCATGAAGTTCGTATTCCTTAAATAAAAGGTCTCTTTGGGGAAAAAAACAACTGTATCTATGAAATAAATGAAATCCATTCTTTTTATTTTAGTAAAATTTTAAAAAAAATTAAAAACAAAGATAAGGAGAGGATTCTCATAGATGATTGATAAAAGAAGAAATCATAGCATAAAAGGGTCCTGATTCACCAGACTGCAGACTTACTTCCAGGGAGGGACATGGAATTTATATGCTGTCAAGGAGGGAAAAAACTTTCCAGCAAAGAATATTGTATTTGGCAAAACTGTGCTTCAGATATGAGAAAGAAAGACATTCCCAGGCAACAAAATCTGAGGGAATTTACCACAATAAATGCTAAAGTGAATTCATCAAACTGAAAGAAAGAGATTCTAACAAGTAAGAAGGGCGTATCAGAAGGTAGAAAAATCACTGGTAGTTTAACTATACAAATTCAGAACGCTGGACAGATTCCAAGATGGCAGAATAGGGAGGGCACTTACTGTTCTAGGCTAGGTGAAGATAGTTTTTTTAAAAAGGAGAAAGTGCAATCTTAGGAAAGAGGTAGAGAGAAAACTGCAGTGGAAATTCCACAAAAGGAAGAGGGACACTGTGAATTTATGTGGAGGGTGTGGACATGTAGCACAAGCATGGACAGAACACAGGACCCCAGCAGCCAAGAGCTTCAGCACTTGGCTGAAGTGAGGTGAGACCAGACCTCAGCAGCCCAAGATACTGGTGATAAAGCTGCAGGATGAGCCTGATGTGAGTCGAGCCTCAAGCCCTATGGGGGATAGGGTACCTGCCAAACTACAAGAGAAAAAGGGACATATTTCTCTGTCACTGTCTCCCCGACAACTGGTTGAAAGTGTGGGTGCCATTTTGACATATATACATAACAGCTGCTCTAGCTTGAGTCTATGCAGCCAGCAACCAGCCAAGAGGAGGTCCCTGAGTTTGGTTGGGAGGATTGACAGTCCTCAGTCTCCTAACCCATCACAGGCTCTGGGGCTCAAACTGCCTAGGTGGAGTACCCACAAACAGTAGGCTCTGAGTGTCTTCACCACTCTGTGGACAAGACAGACTGGCAGGGAGGAGTGAACCTCTGTCACCCTATGGCTGTGGAAGCCTTGTGTGCTGGTACTGTGGGAACACTGTGGCTATGTGGGAGATCACAGGGTATGCTGGGTTTCTGGACATTCGCCGTGGGTGGTTTACACACTCAGGCTCCAAGATTGCCTGGAGTGGGTCATTGCATCAGGATCTGTGCTCACACTAAGGACTGCACTGGTATTTTGTGTGGTTCTTGTGGCAGCACGGATGAGTATCAATAGTACTGTTGGCTAGTGCCTGGCCAGTGATCACCTTGGAAGAGCGAAAGTGAGGGTGTAACTATGTCAATAGAGCTGATAAAACCCTCCCTGCTGATAAAAAAGAGGAGATCTACCACACCCATCTTGGACATCTCCCTGGATACTCATCCCACCCTGGAGCACTGACCAGAGCTCCCTTGCCACACCTAGCACACACCTCTGGGTATTCACTGAAAGAGCAGACACTCCACTGAGCCAAAGAGCCATAGTTCAAAGATAAAAGCCATCAGAGGAAAAAAAAAACAACACACATCTCCACAAATGCATAAAAATAAATGCAGAAATTCAAGAAGCAGGAAGAAGGAAGAAACATGATGCCTCCAAGAGAACATAACACCACTTCAATATTTGAATGAGAAGATGGAGAGAATGACGAAACGCCAGAAATGGAATTCAAAAGATTAATCATAGGATTACTCAGAGGCAATCAGAAGCAAATCCTTGAATTAAAGAAATCCATACATGACATGAATGAATATTAATCCCAAAACTGAGATTTTAAAGGCAAATCAAAATGAAATGTTAGGATTAAAGAATTCAAACTCAAATAACAAATGTGGTAGAAAGCCTTAACAGACTTGCTGAGGCAGAAGGAAGAATATCTGAATTAGAAGACAAATCTCTGGAAATTTTATGCTCAAACCAAAAAAAAAAAAAAGAAAGAAAGAAAAATAAATTTGAAAATTAAAAAAAAAAAAGTGTTGGATATTTATGGTATACTATAAAATGACCCAACATATGGGTCTTAGGAGTTCCTGAAGGCATGGAAAGAGAATGGATTAGAAGGCCTTTTTTGAAATAATTACTGAAAACTTCCCCAATTTGGTGAAAGAAAGGGACATCCAAGTACAGGAAGTACATAGAACTCCTATTAGACGTGGCCAGAAAAGATCTTCATCATGACACATTGTAGTCAAATTTTTGATGATAAAACACAAAGGAAATATACTAAAATTGCATTAGAGAAATGCCAGATTACTTTCAGAGGATCTCCACTTAGACTCACAGCTGACTTTTCATCAGAAACTCTACAGGAGAGAAGAGAGTGACTAGGCATAGCTCAACTCTTAAGAGAAAAAAAAAAAACTGTCAATCCAGAATACAGTACCTTGTAAAGCTCTCATTTATGAATGAAGGGGAAATAAAGACTTTCCATAACAAACAGAAATTGAAAGAATTTTTCACCATCCATCCAGCCCTACAAAAGATGCTTAAGGATGTGATGTACACAGAAACAGAAACATGGTCATCACTAAGATAGAAGGTAAAGGCAGAAAATATCCCAGTAGAAGTACAAAGGAAATCCAAGGTAAACAATAGGAATATTTATGGAAAAATGTCACGGCCAAGTCATTACTTATCAATATTTGCCTTGAATATGAATGACCTCAACATTGCAGTAAAAGACACAGACTGGCTGAATGAATTAAAAAAAAAATTCATGTATTTCCTGCCTAAAGGAAACACATCTCACCAACAAAGATACATGTGGGGCTGGTGCTGTGGCACAGTGGGTTAACGCCCTAGCCTGAAGCGCCGGCATCCCATATGGGCGCCGGTTCAAGACCCGGCTGCTCCTCTTCTGATCCAGCTCTCTGCTGTGGCCTGAGAAGGCAGTAGAGGATGGCCTAAGTTCTTGGGCCTCTGCACCCATGTGGGAGACTCGGAAGAAGCTCCTGGCTCCTGGCTTTGGACTGTCAGTTCTGGCCGCTGTGGCCAATTGGGGAGTGAACTATTGGATGGAAGATATCTCTCTCTCTCTCTCTCTCTCTCTGTAACTCTGACTTTCGAATAAATAAATAAATCTTAAAAAAAGATACATGCATACTAAAACTGAAAGGGTGGAAAAAGATATTCCATGCTAACAGAATCCAAAACATTGGTTTAGTCATCCTGATATCAGGAAAAAAAAAAAAAAAAAACAGACTTTACCACAATAACTGTTAAAAGAAACAAGGTACTACGTAATGATTAAGGGACCAATTCAACAGGATTCAACAGGAATATGTGACTATAGTAAACATATATGCACCCAATCACAGGATGCCTGGCTACTTAAAAGAAGTGTAAATGGATCCAAAGAGAGACATAGACTCCAATACAACAGTAATGGGGGACTTCAACACCCAACTTTCAGCATTGGACAGATCAACTAGACGTAAAATCAACAAAGAAACAACAGAGCTAATCGACACTAGACACCAGATGGACCTAACTGATATCTGCAGTACCTTACATCCCACAGTTACAGAATACACATTCTTCTCATCAGTACATAAAACCTTCTCTAGGATAGACCACATGCTAGGCCATAAAGCAAGTCTTTGCAAATTTAAAAAAAGAATCAAAATCATACCACACATCTTCTTTGACCACACTGGAATGAAGCTGTGAATCAACAGCTCAAGAACCTCTAGACTAGATGCAAACACTTGAGCATAAACAACATGTTCCTGATTGAATAGTGGGTCACAGAAGAAATCAAAAGAGAAATCAAAACATTTATGAAAATAAATGAAGATGACAATACAACATATCAGACTTATGGGATACAGCAAAATCTGTGTTAAGAGCAAAGTTTAAACCATTTGGTGCCTACATCATGAAATTTGGAAACCACCATATCAATGCATCTCAAAGACCAGAGAAACAACATCGAACCAAACCCCAAATTAGTAGGAGAAAAGAAATTATTAAAATTAGACAAGAAATAAATAAGATTGAAACAAAAAATTATACAACAGATCAGTGAAATGAAGAGCTTGTTTTATGAAAAAAAAATGATACTCCATTGGTCCAACTAACCAAAAAATAGAGAACACCCAAATCAATAAAATCAAAGATGAAAAAGGAAACATAATAACAGATATACAGAAATAAAAAGAATCATCATAAATTACTACAAAGAGCTTTATGCTAACAAATAGGGAAACCTAGAAGAAATGGATAGTTTCCTGGACACGAACAAGCTACCAAAATTGAGCCATGAAGACACAGAAAACCTAAACAGACCAATAACCAAGACAGAAACTGAATCAGTAATAAAGATCCTCCCAACACAGAAAAGCCTAGGACTGGATGTCTTCACAGCTGAACTCTACCAGACATTTATAGAACTAATTTCAACTCTTCTCAAGCTATTAAAAACAATTAAAAGGGAGGGATTCTTCCCAAACTCCATCTCTGAAGCCAGCATCACCTTAATTCCTAAACCTGAAAAAGATGCAACAGAGAAAGGGAATTATAGAACAATTTCCCTGATGAACATAGACACAAATATCTTCAACAAAATACTAGCCAATTTAACCTAACAACACATCAGAAAGATCTTTCACCCAGACCAAGTGGGATTTATCCTTGGTATGGAGGGATAGTTTAACATTTGGAAATCAATAAACATGGTGCATCATATTAGCAAACTATTGAACAAAAAACCATATGATTATGACAATAGATGCAGAGAAGGCATTTGATCAAATACAACATTCTTTCCTTATAAAAATCATAAGCAAATTGGGAATAGAAGGAACATTCCTCAACACAATCAATTCAACTTATGACAAACCATCTTAGTGAATAGAGAAAAGTTGGAAGCATTCCCACTAAGATTTGGAATCAGACAAGGATGCCCACTCTCACCATTGTTATAAAATATAGTCCTGGAAATTTTAGCCAGAGTCATTAGGCAAGAAAAAGAAATCAAAGAGATACAAGAACCAAATAGAAGAAGACACAAATAATGGAAAAATCTTCCATGTGCATGGATTGGACAAATCAGTATCATCAAAATATCTGTATTACCAAGAGCAATTTACAGATTCAATCTGATTCCAATAAAAATACCAAGGACATTCTTCTCAGATCTAGAAAAAATGATGCTGAAATTTATATGGAAACATAAGAGACCACAAATAGCTACAGAAACCAACAAACAACAAATGCTGGTGAGGATGTTGGGAAAAGGGTACTCTGATACACTGTTGGTGGGAGTGTAAACTGGTCCAGTCACTGGGGAGAACAGTAAGAAGAGAACTCAGCTAAAGTAATCCTAAACAAAAAAAATAAAGCTGGAGGCATCACACTACCTGATTTTAAGATATATTACAGGACAGTTATAATCAAAACAGCCTAGAGCTGGTACAAAAACAGATGGGGAAGAACAAATGGACTAGATTAAAAACTCCAGAAATCAACCTACGCATCTACACCCAACTTACCTTTGACATAGTAGATAAAATCAATCCCTGGGGTAAGGACAGTCTCTTCAACAAATGGTGCTGGGAAAACTGATTTCCACCTGCAGAAATATGAAATAAGATCTCAACCTTACACCTTACACAAAAAACACTCAATATGGATAAAAGACTGAAATCTATGACCTGATACCATAAAATTACTAGAGAACATTGGGGAAATCTTGCAAGACATTGGCATAGGCAAAGAATTCTTGGAAATGATCCCAGAGGCACAGGCAATCAAAGCCAAAATTCACAAATGGGATTACATCAAGCTGAGATGCTTCTGCACTGCAAAAGAAATACTCAGCAAAGTGAAGAGGCAACCAACAGAACTGGAGAAAATATTTGTAAACTATGCAACTGGTAAAGGATTATTATCTAGAATGTATAAAGAGCTCATGAAACTCAACAACAACAAAACAACGCAGTTAAGAAATGGGCAAAGAACTTAACAGAAATTTTTCAAAAGAGGAAATCCAAATGGCCAAAAGACACTTGAAAAACACTCAGGATCACTAGCCATCAGGGAAATGCAAATCAGAACCACAATGATGTTCCTCCTACAGAAACCAACAAACAACAAATGCTGGTGAGGATGTTGGGAAAAAGGTACTCTGATACACTGTTGGTGGGAGTGTAAACTGGTCCAGTCACTGGGGAGAACAGTAAGAAGAGAACTCAGAAATCTGAGTATAGGCATGCCCTATAACTGAGCCATTCCACTCCTGGGAATTTCCCCAAGGGAAATCAAATCAGTGTAAGAGTGAGTTATCTTACCCCTATTTTATAAGAAATAGTTATCTTACCCCTATTTTTATGGCAACTTTATTCACATAACTAAGATATGGAAACAACCCAGATGTCCATCAACTAAAGACTGAATAAAGAAATGATGGTGTATGAAAACCAAGGAATACTACACAGCACTTTAGAAAATGAAATCTTATCATTGGCAACCAAATGGATATAACTGGAAACCATTTTACTTAGTGAAATAAACCAGTCCAAAAAAGACAAATACCATATGTTCGCCCTGATCTGTGGTAACTAATAGAGTATCTAAAAGTTAATGTATGCTCAAGCTGACTTACCTCAAACGGTAGAGTTAGAAACATACCAGGGGATTCCAATTCAATCCCATCAGGGTGGCATGTACCTATGCCATCTCACTAGTCCCTGTGATCAATTTCTGTTCACAATTGATAATGATAGGAGTAAGAACCAAAGGGATCACATAATCAAGACTAGTGTCTACAAATACTAGCTGATAGAATCAAAAAGGGAGAGAATGATCCAACATGGGAAGTGAGATACACAGCAGACCCATAGAATGGCAGATGTCCTAAACAGCACTCTGGCCTCAGAATCAGCCCTTAAGGCATGCGGATCTGGCTGAAAAGCCCATGAGAGTATTTCAGGCATGGAAAGCCAAGACACTCTGGCAAAAGATCTCTGTGAGTGAGATCCCAGTGGAAAGAACTGGTCATCAAAGAAGGAGGTACCTTTCTCTGAAGGGAGGAGAGAACTTCCACTTTGACCATGGCCTTGTCTAAATATGATCAGAGTCAGTGAACTCAGGGGGCTTCCATAGCCTTGGCAGTTCATGACAAGAGCGTAGGGTGATTACTGATGCCATAAACAAGAGTGTCAATTTGTTAAGTCAACAACAGGAGTCACCGTGCACTTATTCCTCATGTAGGATCTTTGTCCTTAGTGTGCTGTACATTGAGATTTAATGCTATAACTAGTACTCAAACAGTATTTTTCACTTTATGTTTCTATGTGGGAGCAAACTGTTGAAATCTTTACTTAATGTATGCTAAACTGATCTTCTGTATATAAAGAGAATCGAAAAATGAATCTTTATGTGAATGGAAGGGGAGAGGGAGTGGATAAGGGGAGGGATGTGGGTTGGAGGGACGTTATGGGGGGGAAGCCATTGTAATCAATATTCTGTACTTTGGAAATTTATATTCATTAAATAAAAGTTAAAAAATAAGAAAAAAAAAAAAAGCTTTCAGGACCTGTCCCAAGAACCGCCATTCCTCCATGACAGGCTTTATTTTAAGCCAGAAAAGACAGGCCTAAAGGTACGGAAGTGAAACTATTCCTGGAATTTAAAATCTTCCACCTTCTTGTATGATACCTACACCTACATTGCTCAAATGCACCAATAAAATGCATAAATTTAGGTAATTGCCATATAAGGAATAAGGAACTCACCTATGTGTGTAGTGACATATGTACTTGTTTACTTGAGTGCATAAAAATGCTGGGATGCGGAGGGACGGGCTTCTTGCCTCAGCACTGCACTACGTCGTATGTGCCAGTAGGAGCCCCAGCTAGCTGGTTATAAAATCCTCTTGCTGTTGCATCCAGCCTACCTTTTGTGAGTTGTTTTGGGGAGGGTCTCAAACCGGACACAACACTTCAAACTGAGATCACAGAAATACAAAGGATTGATAGAGATTGCTATAAACAATTATATGCAGTAAATTCAATAACTACAAATCAAGAAATTAAAAATTTTTGGACACATATACCTGGCTAAAATTGGATCATGAAGAAACAGAATCTCTAAACACATCCATAACTACAAGTGAGATTGCATCAGTAATTAAGAAAACAAGCAGACAAAAACAAAAAACCCTCCCATCCAGGAAGAGCCTGGCCCTGATAGCTTCACTGCTGAATTCTACCACACTGTGAAAGAAGAATTAATATCAATCCTTTTTAAAATTATTCAAAAAAATAGAAGGGGATTTTTTTTCATGTTCATCCTATGAGGCCAGCATTACCATGATACCAAAACCAGACATGGACACAGCAACACAAGAAGACTATAGGCCAATATCCTTGATGAACACAGATGAAAAAACTCTCAATAAACTAGTAAATCGAATTCAATAACACATTAAAAAGTTCATCCACTATGGGATTTACCCAGAGGTACAAGGATGTGATACAACTAATCAACAGAATGGAAGACAAAAGTCATATGATTATCTGAATAGTTGTGGAAAAGACATCTGATAGAAATTAACATCCATTCATGACAAAAACCATCATCAAGTTAGATATAGCAGGAATATCCCTCCACATTAAAAAGGTCATATACAATAAGCCAACTGCTAACATTATATTGAATGGGTAAAAGCTGAAATCCTTCTCTCCAATATCTGGAATAAGGCAATAATGCCCATTTTATTTACAAATTTTATTTAATATGATACTACAGTTCCTAGCTAGAGCAAAATGTCAAGAGAAAGAAAGAAAAGTCATACAATGTCACTGTTTGCAGATGACATGATCTTAGAAAATCCTCCAAACTCTACCAAAAAGCTTTTAGAACTAATAAGTAAAGCAAATTTACAAGATACAAAGTCAATGCAGAAAAATCAGTATAATACTATTATAGACTGTAAATCATGTGAAAAAGTAATCATTAAAGCAATTCTGTTTCCAATATCTACAAACAAAACAAGAGAATAAATTTAACCAAAAATGTTAAATATATCTACAATGAAAACTATGTACAATTTATGAAAGTGTTTGAAGAGGACATAGCTAAATGGAAAGACTTTCCAAGCTCACTGATTGGAAAAATCAATGTCAACAAAATGTGTATACCACTCAAAGCAATTTACAGATTCAATGTAATCCCTATCAAAGTCCCTTTGAAACTTTTGACAGAACTAGAAAAACCATTACTAAAATTTGTATGGAACAACAAAAGATCCAAATAGTCAACACAATCTTGAACAAGGATAACAAAGCACGAGGCATTACACTCACTGATTTAAAAATATGTTATAAAATTATAGTATTTACAACAGCATGATGTTGGTATAGGACAAATCCATAGGTCAGTGGAAGAAAACAGAGACCCTAGAGGCAAATCCACACATCTACAATCAATTGATTTTGAACAAAGATGCTAACAATATGAATAGGAACAAAAGGACAATCTTAATACATTGAACTGGAAAATGGGCTATTCACATAATACATCTAGATCCCTATTTCTATCCATGTACTAAAACAAATTCAAAATGGACTAAAGACCTAAATGTGAGACATGAAGCTTCAAAATGATTAGAAGAAAAAATAGAGAAAAACTCCAAGACATTGGATTGCACAAGAATTTTCTAGATCAGATCCCAGACACATTGTAAATAAAAGTAAAAATACATAAATGGGATTTCATCAAATTGAGATTTTTTGAACAGAAAAGGAAACAATCAATAGACTAAACAAGGAGCATACAGAATGGGATAAAGTGTTTGTGAGCCAAACATCTTACAGGAGGTTAATATCCAGAATATATAAGGAACTTAAACAACTCAATAGCAAAAAATGTAATTTTAAAATGGGTAATAAATGTAAAGACATTTCTCAAGGAAAGAAATATAAAAAACCAATAGATACATGAAAACATGTTCAACATCACTAATACAGGTAAATACATCAAAACTGCAGTGAGCTATCACTTCATCCAATTAAGACTGGTTGTTATCAAAAGAAAAATGGTAACAAGTATTGGTGAGGATGTGGCTAAAAAGGAGAGCTTGTACAGTGTTGGTAGGAATGTAAATTACTGCAGCCATTGTGGAAAACAGTATGAAAGTTCCTCAAAAAGCTAAAAACAGAACTACAATATGATTCAATAATCTCACTCCTGGGTGTATATGCAAGGGAACTGAAATTCGTCTGGTGAAGAGATACCTCACTTTGATGTCTATAGCATCACTATTCAGAGTAGCCAAGAAATAGAAACAATCTAAGTGCTCATCCACTAGTGAGTGGATAAAGGAAATGTGATGCATATACTCAATGGAATATTACTCAACCATAAAAAAGATGGAATGTTATCATTTGCAACAGCATGAATGGACCTGGGATCATTTTGTTAAGTGAAGTAAGCCAAGCACAGAGAAGTAATCAACACATGATCTCACTTAGGTGTGGAGTCTAAAAACAAGTGATCTCATTTCAGTTAAAAATATAATGGTGGTACCAGAGGCTGAGGAGGGATGTGGTCAGGGAGAGATGGGGTAAGGTTGATTGGTGGGTACTAGGTTATGAAAAAGGTGTAAAAATCCTGGGATTCTATTGCACAGTAGGATGACTATGGATAATATTGATGTACTGTATATTTTACTATTTTTAAAAAAAAAACTAGAAAATAGGATTGTGGATGCTTTCAATATAAAGTAATGTTAAATGTTTGATAGGAGGAATATATTTCCCTGATTGGATATTGCACAATTTATACATGCAATAAAACATCACAGATTACCCCATAAATATACACATTTGTATATGTCTATTATTTTAAAAAATAGACATAAAGGAGATAAAGTGTGAAATAAATAATATAAAAATTATAAGTAAATTATAATAAATGTCAAACCACAGTGGGATTTTGTAAGTCTTAGTGGTGGATTGTTTTCTGGTAATATGAAGTTATAATTTCTTTTTGCTTAAATGAGTTGTCTTGTCACACTTATGAAGATGGCACTTAAAACCAATGTTTTTTAAATTAAAGTAACAAAAAATTTTCACACTTTTCCCCCAGTGATAATTCTAAGATTGTCAGTATTTTCCAGTCACTCACAATTCATAAAATAAAATTGCATAGAATTTGTGAATAGATACTTATTTGTTCATCCTTTAGTGGTAATTGGACAATGTCTATCAAAATAAATAAGGTATTAATTTCTTAAAAAGGATAAAGCTTTCCATTTGATAACAATAATGTATAATTTTATATTCTGCAGTAGGTTTAACTGTATAACACACAACTCAAAAGATTAAAAGACATGTAATCAAATACAATAGTTCGTAATGAAAAGCAAAAAGTCCCAAAAAGTTTAAACAACATTAAGATAGTATTAAACTTTCAACGCAGATATTTAGAAGTGCAACATCCAGGCATATACACTGTAAGAAATGTCATTAACAAAGAATTTCCTGAAAATTTTAATTATTGGCCACTAAAAAGAATTTGATTTCATAAATGAAAACAAAAATGTAACAGATTCTGAGTAAATGCTGCATAAGTGAGTCATGAGTATAATATTACTTATTACAGAATTACAGAAGTAATTTCCATACAGAATTATTCATTGCTACATTCAATCATCAGAGGTTTTGTGGCTGTTGTTGTCTTCATTTGTTCATTTTGTTTTGTTTTGCATTAAGCCCAAAACATTGAATTATGTAGAATTGAAAACATCTGGATACACATTGTTGTTCCTTGTAGAAATTTAAATTAATATTTTACCCTAGTCTAGATAAACAATATTATACACAACATTTTTCATTTTTATTTTTTCATTATCATTGAATCCAATATTTATAATTTGTGGGCAAATTAAACTCCTATTATAAAACATAGAGCATCTATTTTCTGTAGGATTATCCCAAATGCATCAAAGGAAAATATTTAGAATTTAAAGTTTAGGGCTTAGAATCAAATGTGTGGATTGCCCATAGAAGTCAGATACAAAATAGAGATTAAATTTATGCTGTTTCTGTTGTCATCAGATTGTACATTTCTTACCAAAACTTAGGTATCAATTATATTTGTGAAATTGAAGTGCTATATTAACATCACATTTCATACTTGATATCACATAACTTCTTATCCAATATCTAAAAGACCTTTAAATTGGGATCAAGTGTTTTAGTTGATTCTTTTATACAAATAGGGTAACTATAATTCAGTGTTTTAAAAGAAAGCAATTTTAAAAAGAACTGCATATCAAATGAGGTTACGATGACTAGAAGGGTTGACTTTTTGTAGATTCCCATTTCAGGCACAAATGGCGAATATTTAATGAGAGCAAAACGCTTTAATCTGCAGACAGATCATAAGCAAGGAACTAAATAAGTAATCTAGTTAATAGATCAGCCGAAGATCAGAAATACTTTCATCTATGAAAGTTGCATTTATCAATCTAGTGTGGGGTGTGAGAGCACACTCCTTAGGAAGCTATGATACATGCCAGTGCAAGCACACAAGGAAAAACCTATGATGGGATTTGTGTTCTAGTTGGGTATTAATGGGGAGAGATGACAGGGGCAAAGATTTGCTCTAGATTGTTGTCGCAAAGCAGTGCCAAGTCTATGATTGGATATCTCAGTAAATGTTACCTACAGAAAAAGTAGATTAGGGCATGTTTAAAACTCTAACTAGTCGAAAGAAAGAAGTCACTTGTATAGTCAAGGCAATGGTTGTTATTGTGTGGGTTGTACCATGACCTTGTTGACATGAATGTCCTGTGTGATTTTCGTGTCTAATAGAGAAGCCACATGACTGAATTCTAACAGCTCTAACTGCAATTACTTTGAGGCCTGGATCACAGCATCATATCAAAAGTCGTTTCTTTTTTCTCATGTATTATTCAGAAAATAGGCAGGAAGAGGTGATAAATACCACTAGAACTAAATTCATAATTTAGCCAAAGACCAAAGACGGCCCCTTTGTGAAGATACATTAAGCTAAGATGGGAGAAATAAGGATTCAGGAACCGAGACAGAATTCCATCAGAGGAAAGCAAGTATGAAGAAACTGGGAGAGGACGTGCTGGGCATGACTGAACCAGACAGGACAGTGTATGTGGCAAGAAAGGATAGGAAGGGAGACTGGCCAGTCACACAGAGCCATGGAGGTTGTAGGAAGGGGTTTCATTTATTCTTTTTTTTTTTTTTTTTTTTTTTTTTTTTTTTTTTTTTTGACAGGCAGAGTGGACAGTGAGAGAGAGAGACAGAGAGAAAGGTCTTCCTTTGCCGTTGGTTCACCCTCCAATGGCCGCCGCTGCAGCCAGCGCACCGCGCTGATCCTGGCAGGAGCCAGGAGCCAGGTGCTTTTCCTGGTCTCCCATGGGGTGCAGGGCCCAAGCACCTGGGCCATCCTCCACTGCACTCCCTGGCCATAGCAGAGAGCTGGCCTGGAAGAGGGGCAACCGGGACAGAATCCGGCGCCCCAACCGGGACTAGAACCCGGTGTGCCGGCGCCGCAAGGTGGAGGATTAGCCTATTGAGCCACGGCGCCGGCTGGATTTCATTTATTCTAACTATGGAAAACATTCAAAGTCTGTATGTATGTACCTATGGAATGAATAATTAGTAACCCCATGCTGCACCCAAACCCCGCTGTTGGTGTGCTATGGACTAAATTGTGTCCTTTCTCTAAATTCACATGGAGAAGCCCTAATCCTCATACAGTAAAATGTGACTGGATTTGGAGCTAGGATCTTAGAAGAGAGATAATTTAGTCTAAATGAAGTTGTTTAGGATGGGCCTTAATCCAGTATGGCCAGTGTCTTTACTAGAAAAGGAAATTAGGACATAGAGAGAAGATCGTGTAAAGACACAGGGAGAAGACAAGCATCACCAAGCAAGAGAGAGAGGCCTCAGAAGAAACTACACCTGCCAAAACCTTGACCTCATACTCCTGGCCTCCAGGTGTGTGAGAAAATTAATTTCTACTCTTTTTACTAATTAGTGTGTGGTATTTTGGTTCAGCAGCCTACCCAGCTAATTTACAAAGTGACTAGTAGAGCATCTCTGAATGCCCAAATCTGTGAAGTCAATGCTAGATTTCCTGTGCATCAGTGTTTACTTTCGCCAAAAAGATAAAAGGCATTACAGTTAATGACACTAAAAAATCACCTCTGTTGGCTTCAGATTCATAGTTAGGAGTTAGGACAAGGTAACTATCACTCATCAAACGCTAGAGCCATTGGATCTATCTTAGGGGCCACTGAAATCATCCTTTCCAAAATAGAACTCTGTATTTATAACATATCTTTCTTCTAAGGAGTTCAAAACACTTCAAAGACATGTTCATAACAATTCTCCCAGCACCCTGTGAAGGCAGGTAGGTGGGAAATATTATCATTCTTATTTGACATTGCTATACACCTACTCACTTGATTATAAGATCATTTTAACTGAATATACATTTTTTTCAGGGAAAAGAATAAATGGCCAGGAAAAAAAAAAGATGTTCACTAGAAAAATAGTATGATTTTGATCCATTGTCCTGTGCTATTTAATATTCAAAATGACCCTTGAGCTTTTAATTCAGAAAATATTTTCCCCTTCTGTTTATTTCCCATTGAAAAACAAGCAGGAAATATTTTTAAATGGAAACTATTTTCTTAAAGAGGTACCAAACAGATAGTAATTGGACTGTTTTAGCTACATATTCAAAAGGTAGTGTTTCTTGCGCATTTAAGGGATATGTTGATCTAAGGACCAAACAGAAAAAAAAATCAATTAGTCTTATGTTTTTTCCCCCTTGAGGTAAAGTATCAACTGTAATTGTAATGTAACTGTAATTGTAATTGTAATGAGAAATAAGTTTACATCAGAAAAATCAGTTTTAACCAAAAATGCGATTTCAAACTTTCTAATAGTGGCATCGAGAAAATGTATTCCACTTCAACTTACATTTCTTCCTTTTTGCAAGGATAAAGACTAACATCCTGACTCATGGTTCTTCCTTACTTAGCTTTACATAGTCAGTCTCTCTCTCTCTCTCTCTCTCTCTCTCTCTCTCTCCTTCTTTCTTTTGCTTCCTGTACTTCAGATTCACTGAAATCCAGGCATTAGTTTATTTATTCTTTCAATCAATATTAACTCAACACTACAAGACAGAGATAAGATATTGAATTCGGCTAAATAAACTCCTTCCCTTCACGAAATATACCTATAGAAAGCAAATCAACAGATAAATAGAAAGAGTTCAGTATTGTCGTAGACAGTGAGTGCCAGAAAGTGGATGATAGAAGTGTATAGGCAGACAACGTTTCTTCAGAAATGGTGGTTGAGTGAAGACTGTGAGAGGTTGAAATTTTTCCTAAGATTTCAATAGAATGATGCCAATCAGAGGCAGAAATGGCCTCAAAGCCAAGGATTAATTCTGCAGCGGCAAAGTGAGTAATCAAGGCTGTTAAAAAATTAGCAGGGCAGGCTGGTGGCTCACTATGCTAATCCTCCACCTGTGGCGCCGGCACCCTGGGTTCTAGTCCCAGTCGGGGCGCTGTATTCTGTCTTGGTTGCTCCTCTTCCAGTCCAGCTCTGTGCTGTGGCCTGGGAGGGCAGTGGAGGACAGCCCAGGTCCTTGGGTCCTGCACCTGAATGAGAGACCAGGAAGAAGCACCGGGCTCCTGGCTTCGGATCGGCGCAGTGCGCCCGCCGCAGCAGCCACTTGGGGAGTGAACCAACGGAAAAAGGAAGGCCTTTCTCTCTGTCTCTCTCTCTCACTGTCTAACGCTGCCTGTCAAAAAAAAAAAAAAAAAAAATGATCAGGGCCTACTGCAAAATGAAAAGGCAAGGCCCTTTGCTTAACAATGAATAATTATTTCAAGTTGATAGCAGTAGAGCATTCAACCAAGCACTAGTCTGTCTGAGCAGGGTAGGTCATGTGTCTTGGAACCTTTCCGAGAAGCATGACTGTGGTGGGTTGGATGGATGAGGGCCCTGTAAGCATTCAGAATGGGCACCACCATTAGCGGGGCCTGCTTACCCTGCTAACAAATGACACAGAAGACTGAGGGACAGGGAGATGGATCAGCCTTAAGCCTATGCTCTCTCCAGAAACAGCAACCGTGTTGATGACCTTGGGAGTCATTTTGTAAGGGCATCATTTTCTTGCTTGCCTCTAGACTTTTGCTATTCTGAAATAAACTCCACCCTCTCTTAACTCCATGCTGACCATGAGCTTCCAGGGAGGTAAGGGCTGAGGCTGACTCATTTGCCCCAGCTCTTAACTCATAGATATCATAATTGTTGTTGTTAGAAATGCATAGAGATAGAGGCCGGCGCCGTGGCTCACTAGGCTAATCCTCCGCCTTGCGGCGCTGGCACACCAGGTTGTCCCTCTTCCAGGCCAGCTCTCTGCTGTGGCCAGGGAGTGCAGTGGAGGATGGCCCAAATCCATGGGCCCTGCACCCTATGGGAGAACAGGATAAGTACCTGGCTCCTGCCATCATATCAGCTCGGTGTGCTGGCCGCGGAGGCCACTGGAGGGTGAACCAATGGCAAAAGGAAGACCTTTCTCTCTGTCTCTCTTTCTCCCTGTCCACTCTGCCTGTCAAAAATAAAAAAATAAAAAAAAAAAATAAGAAATGCAGAGAAATAGAAATGCATTCATATAGGTAGGAAGAGCCTTATCCTCTAGGGCTCTTCATTTCTAAAATGCTCAAAAAGGCTGAGACTGAGCCAAACCAAAGTCTGGAGCTAGGAATCCAATCCAGATCTTCCAGGAGAGTGGCAGGGACCCAAATACTTGAGCCATCACCTGCGTTCCCAGAGACAGAGTCAGCAGGAAGCGGAAATTTGGAGCAGAGCTGGAACATGAAGCCAGGTACACTAATATGGGATGCTGAGTTTTAAGTGGCTTCTTAAACCACATTGAATACTTATCCTATATAGATTTTTCAGTCACCTATTGTATTAGCCAATCAGAGACTTAGTGACTAATGTTCTCACTTAGTAAGGGACATTGTGAACATTTGGGGAAGAAAACATAAACAACATTGGAAATGTGCTTGCTGCAGCATAGTGGGTAAAGCTGCCCGCCTGCAGTGCGGCATCCCATGTGGGCGTCAGTTCGAGTCTCAGCTGCTGCACTTCCAGTTCAGCCCTCTACTATGGAAGATGGCCCAACTCCTTGGACCCCTGTACCCACATGGGAAACCTGGAAGAAACTCCTGGCTCCTGGCTTCAGATCAGCCAAGCTCCAACCGTTTGTGGCCATTTGGGGAGTGAACTAGCGAATGGAAGACCTCTCTCTCTCTCTGCATCTGCCTCTCTATAACACTGCCGTTCAAATAAATCTTTAAAAAAGAAGAGTCAATATCCTCTCTTTTTGATGTTTTTGTTCTGTCTCCTTTAGAAGAGTTTGAGAATAAACATACTTGACCTCATGAGGACAGACAGTATTAAATATGAGACTGACTTGAAGTACCAAAAGTTCTAGGAGATATCTGACCTCCATTTCTTGGTTATTTTCTTCCAAGAATAGGGCAGTTAGTAATTAATACAAGATTATAAAAATATTCCATAAGCGTAACAAGAACTATTAAGACATGACAGAGCACTGACTCAATTTAATAATCTTATTATGGAATTTAGTTAAGCAGAGAACAAGTCACTTATAACATCTGCTAAAACTTACATAGTGAGTCTAAAGACTGTCCAAATAATGTTTCTCATGAGTTGCCCACATACAGACTATTTGGAGTTGATGGCCTCATCTGTGTTGGTCTTTATCAAAAGCGTTAACACAAACCATCACCTATTTACTTTCAGGGAATTAGCCCCCATGAATTGCCTTCAATACAAGATATACAAAGAACAATAAATATGCCTTAACCAATGTGTGAAATTCTGACTTCTCACAGGTGTTAAAAAAAAGGCAATAATGTGGGACTGCTTCTCACATGTGTCCAAGAATACCACTGGGGAATCTTATTTAAAACCAGGCAGATCGGGGCCTGCATTGTTGAAGAGTAGGTAAAGCTACTGCTGGGATGCCAGCATCCCACATATGTGAGGATTCGCATCTCAACTTTACAATTTCCTATCCAGCTCCCTGCTAATGTGCCTGGCAATACAGCAGAAGATGATCCAAGTGCTTGGGCCCCTCACCCACATGAGAGAACTGGAAGAAGCTCCTGGCTCCCAGCTTCAGCCTGACCCAGTACAGCCATCTGGGGAGTGAACCAGTGGATGGAAGACCTCTCTTTCTCTCTCTCTCATCTTTCTCTTTTTAACTCCTTCAAATATATAAATAAATCATCAAAAAACTATTTCTATTCCTAATCCCCACCATGGAGTTTAGATATCAACATGTACAGAAAGGGGATCAGGACATATAAAAAATTATTAAATAACTTTGTTTGAAAAGGAAACAGATGAAGAAAGATTTTCGGGCTTGTTCCTAAATACCCACAACAGCTGGGACTGGGACAGGCTGAAGCCATGAGCCAGGAACTTTACCGAAGTCTCCCACTATTATGGACAAAGACCACAGAAACCAAAAGGCACTCGAGACTTCGGAAGGAGAGGTTCACCATTTATTTACACACGTGGGCTTGACTAGATTCATGTTTCAAGCTCCTATCCTCTGTCTTTCCCTATTTTTATACTCTAAATTTAGCAAGGTAGTTTCAAGGTGGTTTCGGGGAGCACACTGTTATCTTAGGCACTCACAGATTAACAAATTACAACTACAAGGCAAGATAGTTTTACGTATAGCAATGAGTAAATTATAGCAGAGACAATTTCAGGAGGCATTCAACTTGTCTTAGGTATGTGAATAGGCCTGTATGGCAGGTGGGGAACTGGTTTCTAAAGTCAGTACTGGTTTGCTTAGACCCAGTTGGCCCTCTGATAACAAATGGTGCAGGGGGAGTCTGTAGCATTTACTCAAACTGGATCCTTTAATGTCCAGCGAGAGAGGCTCTGTAACACCACATGGTGGCAGGTACTCAAGTACTCACATCACCTACCCCAGGAGTACGATTTTTAAACACTAAAGCACTGCTTATATGGCTTATAACTGTACAGTTATGGGAAAATTCATTACAGCATTTCAAAGTCAATAAAATTATCTTTGTTGAAAGAGGGATAAGATGAATATACAGTTTAATCTTATTCTGATTTGTCAAAAAAGATTAAAGAAATACCAATTGGAAAGAAAAAGAAAAAAAAACTCTAGTTCTTTGATAGCACAAACATTTAAGGCTAGTTAGTGTTTAGCAAGTTTATATATATATATATATATATACACACACACACACACACACACATTGTTAGGATTTCCTTTCCTTTGGTCTATGGTTGACAGTGTTCAAAATTCTATAAATGTGTATACTAGAAGGATTATTTAAAATTAAGTTCTAATTATTTAATGTTAAGTTTCCAGACCAGCCAGTGTTCTCTAGGCATGGACGCCAAAGATTCTCAAACATATACCTCCTAAGTCACATGCGAAAATAACTCATGGCTACTCAACATATTCAGTTGAGATGCATGTATAGGCATAAATGAATTTTATCTACCTACTTTAAACATATGCTGGCAATAAGGCTTGTTTCCACATTTTTCCTTCCTATCCATATTAGCAATTAAAGAAGGATCTGGTTCATTGTGAGCCTTCAATGTGCAAGTGAAAACTTCCAACAGAATTGAAACTCCCAGTGTCCAGGGCACTTTTCTTTGGACAAGGTCCAGAAGAGCTTCACAATAGGAGAAAATTAATTAATTTTCAAATTGTAGGCATCTATTATCAATGGAAAAGGATCCAGAATAAGTCCCATGTTATAAGCCTCCTTCCAGTAATCTTCCCCCAAGAGATGGTTCAGGCACTAATCACAAAAACTACATTAGAAAGATTCAACCTATGTCTAATATTTTACAGAAAATGCTGACGGAAATTAAGTGGTTTGTCATGCAACAGTTATTAGTGATTCTGGTATTCATGACTCAGAGGTCCCAGGTTTCCAGTATATTACTCAGCAACGACATTCTTCTTTCTCTTTTTGTGTGTCTGTCACCTGCTGGTGTTGTTGCAACTGAACTTCTGAAATGAAATCAGTGTATTTAACCTTCAAAAACTGGCGATCATCTCATTCCCCTCCCAGGCTTCCCACTTGTGAAAATATACTACAGCTTTCCCCCACAACTTCTTCCCCCTTCACTCTAATAGATCCGTCTTGAGTCAGTCCATTACAGGGGAATATTAATGGCACAAACTTTTGACAGACATTGCCCATTTTTTTGAAATGCAGATCGCCAGGTTTAGCAAGTGCAGATTGGATTTGAAAGCGCAGAGACTCAGATGCAGCGATGCTGCCAGAAGACATAGCTCCTTCACTGATTTAGAATCAGTGAAATGTGTGACAGGGAAGACTGTGTGTTGGCAATAGGGCTTGATACATGTTCAAGAGCAAAATTGAAACTATCCTCCCATGGTTTGCTGCTATAGATCACTGAAAAGATCTTCTCATAAGCAAAAGGCTACAGGGCCTGACTTCTCCTTCATCCTCTCTCAGGGCAGAGCCATAGATTTCAAAATTAGAAGTGTCAAAGCTTTCACAATTCATTGCTGAAGCACATGCCTGAAACTGTCTCTTATTGGAAAAATATATTAATTATATTTCTGCCTTTTTATCATGTAAATTTAGAGCTCATGAAAGGAACCAGATGGGCAGCTTTTGGAAATGAATCCTTCCTTTGATTAAAAGACAAGGAAGAAAGTTTCTACGTCTCTGAAAAGCTTCTTCCTAAAACTTTCAGCAGTGCTGAAATGGTTGGAAATCGTGAGTGCAAAGTGCTTCCTGTTCGTGTGTATGTGGGGGAAGGTGATAATTATTAGAGCCAACAATTACCTTGCATATTCTATAAGCAGTGTGTTGGTAGGGATTACTGGGCCTTTAAAGATACAGGTATGTTGACTCACGAAACAGCATTTCATATATCAAGTAAATTCAAAAACTTTATAAATATGAACAGAACACAGTACTACTGTAACATTTTACTGTAATTCTTCTTGTTCTGAAATCTCCAACTCATCTTTTTAGATGAATCATTTTTCAAGAAGTTTAGTGACAAATAATACATCTGACCACTAGAAATTTGTATTCACTGTGGTATAATTCTCCTGGAATAAATGTTTACTGGGCATTTATTCTATGTGAGCACTAGTGTAATGCAATGATGGTTCAATGGGGGATACAACACACAATTCTTGCTCTGGGGATACTGACATTCTAATACAAAAGGCACGCAAGGCAATACCATGGAAATATCAAATACTGAGATATCAAACTAAGGAGATGACTAACTCAGATTTTGAGATCAGTGAATATCTAAAGTGTGGATTCTGGAATTGGGGAACTACAAGCAGCTGACTCAGATAATCCAGCTCATAGGGTTGTTGCTGCTGAGTGTGTAAGTGAGTTAGCAAATATTAAAATTCAAAGCTTACCGTTGTTCATGAGGCTCTGATGCTAAGTTACTGCTGAGATATCTGGAAAAACTAATAGATGAATAAATACATACAAAAATGCATTATGAACAAATTGCAATAAGGAAGCCCCTGAGAGGGAGAAGAGTGCATATTCACCACCATGCAGGGTATCTCTGAATTATTAATATTTAAGAATTGCTGAGATATTGAAACTCAACCTGAAGGGTGTTGATTTCTATTTCTACTTCCTTTTTTGTTACATTGGCTTTGAGACACAATCTAACCTGGAGGACAATCACAAAATAACACCTAAGACCAGCCTTAGGTTAATGTCTTGGCTTATTGATCTTAGAATCAAATACATCTGCTGGCATTATAAATCCTATTAGTTTATCTCATTTGATGGAAGTTATGTTGATTTTCCTGGCTAATTATTAAGATTAGTTGAATCTAATATTTTGTTCCAGGTATTGACAAAATGCTTAATTCTATTTGATGATACTCTGTTGTGTGCTTTCTCCAGGGACTGGAGACCGAAAGGTTTTACATGGTTATTTCTATCCTTGGCTTATAGTAAGGATCAAACCTTATTTCTCACATAGTAGCTTTTAACTCAGGCCTAAAATGAAATGAGTTATACACCTGATATTACACAATAAATTATTTTTCTAAAATGATGGGCCATTCATCAATAAATTGTTTTCTCATTTTTAGAATTAGTCTGCATTCTAACATGAGATGTTTCAGTTCTGAGAAGAATTTCAAGAAATGTGTCTTCAGTTGAATTGCTTTTCATGGTATTAAGCGTAGAAAATTATATTTCCTTTTGGACTACTTTCATCAGCATCATCTGATAACTCTAACGTACTCTTTTAACATTTTGCTTATTTCTACAAGGTCCTACTCCTCTGTAAGAGAAGGGAACATTGCTATTTTGCTCATCATTGCAATACACCATTTTTTCCCCCAACACTTACAAAGACTGATTTATAATGCATGTATGCTATAAACAAGTAGTAGAAAATGTGCATTATATTTTAATTTCTGTGAATTTTTAATTTCTTACAATTGTTAATTATTTTTAGTAGAGTCAATATAGTTCACAGATACCACTCTAAGAATATAACAATATTCTCTTCCTCCCTCCTTCCCTCCCATCTCCTCTCTCACTTCCACTATCCCTACCTCTCCCTTTCACTCTTTCTTTTCTTTCTTTTTTATGTCTTTCATTTTGAGAGAACATAGTTTAAACTTACATTACAGTAAAAGGCTCAATGTTTCAGCAAATAAGTTTAACAAGTAAAAATTAAAAAGACTCTAGCTTAGTGGGAATATGGCCAATAGCTGTAAATAATAATTAAATAGAAAAATTACCAATTCACCCATATACAGTAAATTTTAAAGTAACCACAGATCATTAAACTATAGTGATATAACATTCTTTTTTATTTTTTTTAATTTATTTGACAGGTAGAGTTATAGACAGTGAGAGAGAGACAGAGAGAGAAAGGTCTTCTTTCCATTGGTTCACTCCCCAAGCGGCCGCTACAGCTGGCACTGCACCGATCCGAAGCCAGGAGCCAGGTGCTTCCTCCTGGTCTCCCATACAGGTGCAGGGGCCCAAGCACTTGGACCATCCTCCACTGCCCTCCCGGGCCACAGCAGAGAGCTGGACTAGAAGAGGAGCAACTGGGACTAGAACCTGGCGCCCATATGGGATGCCAGGGCCGCAGGCGGAGGATTAACCAAGTGAGCCATGGTGCTGGCCCCAGTAATACAACATTCTTAACCCCTGGTTTGACAAAGATATAAAACAAAGTTTTACAAATTATTTTTTCAGCAATACTAATACACACAGACATTTCTTTCTCTCTTTCTTGCTTTTGTTTTCTAATTTTTTTCTTTTCTTTTTTTTCACACTTTTTTTTAACTTTTATTTAGTAAATATAAATTTACAAAGTACAGTTTATGGATTACAATGGCTTTTCCCCCCCATAACTTCCCTCCCACCTGCAACCCTCCCCTTTCCCGCTCCCTCTCCCATTCCATTCACATCAAGATTCATTTTCAATTCTCTTTATATACAGAAGATCAATTTAGTGTATATTAAGTAAAGATTTCATCAATTTGTACCCACACAGGACATAGCTCCCACATTCAACAAAGAACACACAGTATTTATATTTCTGCATCTAGCTTATTTCACTCAATGTGATGTCCTCCAGTTATATTCATTTTGATGCAAGTGGTAGAATTTCACTTTTTGCAGCTGAATAATATTCTATTGTATACATACACCATATTTACTTTATTCATTCATCTGATGATGGACACTTTGATTGATTCCAAATTTTGAAGTGCCCTCATATTTATTTGAATGAATTACAGATGAATAAATGTGTGACAATTGTATAATGATATAAAGTCACAACACTGGCTTTCATTACAAATAGCATAAAAATGAAAAATATTTTCTAATAATATTGATAAAATGCATATTTTCAGTTGTAATTTGATTATAACAAGTCTAACATCTTAATTTGATACTCATATTCATGATGTGGGAGAATCAGTGTATACTGCATCCCTTTTTTTAAAACTGAAGCAAATTTGTACAGGTAGGTGACAGCCTGAAAGCACAAGATCCTGGAAGAAACAGAGTTGGGAATCATTGGAGTCTCTGGGGAGAGGCGTTGTAGTCGTTAAGGACTGGACTTGGGAGAAAGCACTTGGCGTTCATCTTGGCTCTGCCTTTTACAGGAGTGAGCCGTGTACAAGTGATCTAAACTCTTGGTGCTTTAATGGACTCATAATAGAGTTATTGTGATGATCAAAGTAGTCAACATTTACAAACTGCTTAGAACAGGGTCTACCAAGGAGAACACACTCAACTGATGCCAATGTTTGCTATTTCCAGCCAACAGTCCTGTAATCTAGGCTAGAGAGTGCTTTCTTCAACATTTTCATTGTAATTTACCTTCACATATGTTTACAAAATCTGTGATACCTTTAAAACATGGCAATACTTGTGTGCTCTAAATGAGATATTTAAGTACTCTAATTCTGATCTTTTTTTACATTTATAGTTTTATTATGTCATAATTATTAGGGATTTCTATATTTTCATGTAACTTAAAATACCTTAGCCAGGAAGGATGGTCATTAGAATAAATCAATGAAGAAACAGAATTTTATGATATAAAAAATAAACAAAAAAGAGCATTTCATCTCTTCTATCAGAAAGAGAGCTCACAATAAAGTGTCACTCTATATTTGTAAAGACAGAGTTCCTACTTCATCTCTCAAGTAGAAAAAAGCTGCCTTAATTTTGTGGCTTTTTTTCATTTATTTATGTTTTAAGAGATTCATTAACACATTAGATTCTCAGGATCACAGCACAGGTATAATAATTACTACAATACAATTCTCATCAATTCTAATGTTAATGTGATATTAATACAAAGAGAACAGATCACTGTAGTTCATAAATACATTCTAAGAATATAATACTGGGGCCAGTGCTGAGGCGTAGCAGGTAAAGCTGCCGCCTGCAGTGCCAGAATCCCATATGGGCACCAGTTCAAGTCCTGGCTGCCCCTCTTCTGATCAAGCCCTCTGCTATGGCCTGGGAAAGCAGTAGAAGATGGTCCAAGTCCTTGGGCTCCTGCACCCACATGGGAGACCCGGAAGAAGCTCCTGGCTTCAGATGCACTCAGCTCTGGCCATTGCGGCCAGTTGGGGAGTGAATCAGCAGATGGAAGACTCTCTCTCTGCCTCTCCTCTCTCTCTGTGTAACTCTGACTTTCAAATAAATAAATAAATCTTTAAAAACAAAAAAGATTATAATACTTCCCTTCCCCTAATTCCTTTTTTTTTTTACTTTTTGAGATTAAATATTTTTAATTTACATTACAATAAAAGGTTTAATGTACCATTAAATAAAGAATTAAACAACTAAAAAAGTAAAAGGCAATAGTTCAATGGGAATAATTGATCCTGATGATTTGTAATAATAAACAGCTACCAAATTCTCTGCCAGGGATGAGAATAAAATGCCAGAGCTTTATAAGAGATATATGCTTTTTTTTTCAAAGTTACCTGAAATCTAAGCAGAATATATTACCTCAGAGAAGTGCATGCTGACTTCAAACTCAGTTAAGGAAGCAGTGAGTTATTTCGTCATTATTGCTAAGACTGGAGAGTCCTTAAGATGAAACACAAAGTTGGATTTTTTTTTACCATACTATTTATACTGAACTAAATTACAGATTATTTAAATACTTGAAATGAAAATGAAAACCAAAGAAATACTGGGGAGAGGAGAATTTTCTGAGCATAAAATAAATAAAAAAACTCATTGTATTAAAGTACAAAGTTTTCATGATCAAAATTAATTAATATTTAAAAACAATGAGCATGGTACATTGTTAATATTAAAAATAAATTTTTCCAGATAATAAAAGTAATTCAAAGGGAAAAATGAACAAGGAAAATGGATAATTCACAAAAGAGGAATAAGTAAACATAAGAAGGTATTCCAAAATTTGCAGAAATATGGACTTAAAAGGTAAGAGTTTTTGGTGAAAGAGTTTTAAAACCACACATAATATTTCCATAATGTTCATTTTCCACAAGTTTTTGAAGGACCCTTGTGTGCATGACATCTGAAGATATTTTAATCTCTCCATGTGGGCACTCCTTACTAAAGTAGCATTGATACATTATTTTTCTAAAGATTGGCTTAGAATAATAGATTGGTAATGTCTCTTTCCTTTTAAGGCTAAGAGTGAATGGACTTTTCTATTATACAGAATTTGAAGTTTAAACTGGTGCACTATTTGTTTTTTAATAATATAAAGAGAAAAAATTTTCACGTAGTTCATAGATACAATTCTTGAATTCCCTCCCTTTTCTTTCTTTCCTTTCTATTTTTGTACTAACATTTTTAATGTACTTTATAATCACATGCTTAATCCCCCACTAAATAAAGAGTTCAACAAGTAAAATGTAGGAAGACCACTATCCCACAAGAATATGACAAGGGCTGTAACAAATAATCAAATTCCAAGATGTCAATTTCAATCATATACATTAAGGTTTTTTTTGTACTGTATATATTATCTACCACTAAAAAAAAAACATCATGATATTTATCCTGTTGGGTCTAGCTTATTTCACTAAGCATAATGGTCTCCAGTTGCATCCATTCTGTTACAAAAGGCAGCATATCATTTTTTTTTTTATTACTGAGTAGTATTACATCAAGTATACATGCCACATTTTCTTTAGGTACAGGATTTCTGAAAACCATCTATGTATTCTTTCAACCACCTACTTTCTTATATCAAGTAGTGTTTGAGTGGGAACTCAAACAGCAATAGAGGATGGCAGCGCACTCATATTCATCACTGACCTGCACTGATTTTACCTATGTGTATATTCTTCTGGGTGACTAGATTTTGAGCCAAGCATATTTTAAGGAACTCCTAAATGCTTCCCAGAATTCGACTTTTGAAAAGAGCCCAGAATGTTATGATTTGCATTGCCGTTTAGTTTTAAAGCACATACATCTCTAAATCCTTGCCAAATCTGATTTTCTACTTTAGAATTACAATGACCTTAACTGGTGTCCCACCCTGTAAAAGAAATTTCACTATGGAAAAAGAGGCACCTAGCAGCAAAGGCAGCAATGACTTCCACACTGGGCACCAACACGTCACAGTTCTTATATTGAAATGACCAATTCCTTCCCTTTAACCTCTTACTTTGGTAGGAAGATGATATAGGAAGATAACACAATGTAACTAGAAAGTTAAAACCTGGAATCAAATTAACTTTTAATCAAACTACTTTTAATTCACAGCATATTTTATTAGTTTATAACAGACTTACAGGTTTATATATTTGTTGCTGGACTACTTTCTCTAACTCTTTGTTTCCCATGTTAATCATGTTGATGGTTCTAGCTTTACATTCTTTTCATGTTGGAAATGCCTGGGCAGAAAAGCACTAATTAATTCATGTCTAGGAAGAAAAATGCATGTATTTATTTCTAAATGAAAAACAAAAGAGCAACTCTCTCTTTCACAAATAAATTCATCACTTGGTGACAATACAAGATGGTCTTACCTGATTTAGATACTGAGTCCTGTAAAAAAGTATTGAAAAATAAGTGACTTTTCAACTGAAATGTTGAAAACAAAACTTTCTTAAATCTGTTATTGACAGGAAGGTGAATTCTCTAAATTTCACTAGAGATACTCCTCTTGTTGAATTCCAATGAAGCCTCTGTTTATCTGCTCTTGCACACAAATAATGAAGACCAGGGAAGAGCTCAGAGAACACCCTACGGAGAGCTCTCTGTGAGTGTGGGAAAATGGGTGAAACTGTAGTAGTTGATCAATAACTTCAGTAGGATTTCACAAGCCATAAACCCAATATAGCCTGTCTGCACAGAAACGTGGTTCCAGAAAATATGCACATCCAAAGAGATTTTGTTTTAAATTTATAATGAATAAAATACTTATTAACATCAAAATTTCAAGGATAGAGTCTAATTTTAAGAAAACACTCCAACTCAAAATTAAAAAATAAAACAACACTCCATTCCTTGTTTGCTTGTTTGCTTGCTTTCATTTTTCTCCACACAGCTTAGCTTTCCTCAGTGTGTTTTGTCCTTGTTTGATTCATCAAAAGAAGTAGAAGTAATTGAGATATGTTCCAGACAAGTAAAATCATCCGACAACTTTGTCTGAAATCTTGCAAATATGGGTTCAAGCTACTGTTCAACCACAAACTTGCGAGTACTTTGAACACATTCCTTAACCTCTTTGTCCTCTATTTCCTTGTCTGAGAAAGGGAATTAATAACATTAGGGCAGCATTAGACCAAGAATTAGACAACATATGATCAACTTGCCTGCTGTTTAGTAGATACTAAATAGAATTATAATTAGTTGTTATTTAAAAAAAAAAACATACATTTGTGGATTTCTATCTCTAGTAATGTACCAATCAACTGTGTCTATGTGATGTTGCCTACCAAGTGATGGAGAATGTAATTCCTAAGGATAACTTTCTATCCATCTCTCTTGCTCTCTTACAGAACCCGTAACGGGATACAGAAAGCATACTCCAAACCTTAGTTCATATCACATAAGCACCTTTCTGGTAGCAATTGTGAGCTATGAAATTGCAGTCATAGCTGTATGTGTGTGCGGGGGGAGTGGGGGGCTAGGGGGCTGGGCAGGGAGCAGGAACAATAGAGAAGCACCAGGAATGTGAAAGACAATTTAGTGCTTCCTCCTAGCCTGCATTTCATCTTACCCTTTGCTGTCTATGGACTATTCATCAGCATTACCATGCACTGAAATCCCCTTTGAAATTTTAATCAATTTAACATTGGTGTATCTATAGATTAGATGAAATAACTTTTGCTGTCGCTTCCAAGCACCTTTGTCATATGAATGGCTTACAGCCCTCATATTTCTCAATATGAATTTCCAGATATCCTTCTATTTCAATCTTGTTTTCAAAGGACAAGGTGGAAGATGACAATGGTAATGAAGATTAACTGAGAGACTAATTATTTAGTCACTGGTGGGGGGATGAGGCATACAGCTAAATCTTTCTGTCACGAATATTCATAACTAGTTCAGTTTAAATGCCAGATTTATGAGAGCAAGTGATCCATCTCTATCATGCACCGGATGCTTTATTTAAGGTAGGTTGAGAAGAATCTTAATTTTTCATGCAAAGTTATTCACTTCATATCAACCCTAAAACATCGTTTTCTTTCCACTTTCCTATGTTACTCCCTACTTATTCTTAAGCACATTTAAATTATCTTAAATGATTATTATATATTATAAAGCTCTGTATTTTTCAATACTCAAAAACATTTTTTTTTACTTTTTAACCTCACAAGTCTTGTTTGATTGGTGACAAGTTTGTGTGCTGTAAATCCAACATGAATCTATTGTTAATTACTAGGTTTAATTGCATAAACAAGGTACTTTATACCTCCCAACATTCTAATTCGAAATTTCAATTAACACTTACATCTAGTAATAAATTAGCATGTGATTTAAATGCTGAGTTGGTCATAAGGAGTTAACATTAGCAATCAATGTAAAAAGTCTCCATTGAAAAGGTATATTTTAACAAATTTGTATAATTAAAACTATGTCTAATTAAAGTGCTAAGCATATTAATTAAGAAGATATTTTTTCTTCTTCTGATTAGGTATAATGCATTTTTCCCTTTTGGTAAAACCAAACATAAAAATTATTCAAGATAATGTCTAATAAATAAATAATATAAATATAAATGAAAATGAAAAACTCTAATATTTGAGGATAAATGTTGCTTTCTTTTATTTTTTTAAAGATTTATTTATTTATTGGAAGTCAGAGTTATACAGAGAAGGAAAGGCAGAGAGAGAGAGGTCTTCCATCCGCTGATTCACTCCCCAGATGGCTGCAATGGCCAGAGCTGTGGCCATCTGAAGCCAGGAGCCAGGAACTTTTTCTGGGTCTCCCACATGGGTGCAGGAGCCCAAGGACTTGGGCCATCTTCTACTGCTTTCCCAGGCCATAGCAGAGAGCTGGATAGGAAGTGGAGCAGCCAGGTTTCGAACAAGCACCCACTATGCCACAGAGCCAGCCTCGATTTTTTTCTTTTTTTATAGATTCATTTATTTATTTGAAAGTCAGAGTTACACACAGAGAGAAGGAGAGGCAGAGAGAGAGGACTTCCATCTGCTGCTTTGCTCCTCAATTGGCTGCGATGGCCAGAGCTGCGACGATCCAAAGCCAGGAGCCAGGAGCCAGAAGCCAGGATCTTCCTCCAAGTCTCCCACACGGGTGCAGGGGCCCATGGACTTGGGCCATCTTCTACTGCTTTCCCAGACAGTAGTAGAGAGCTAGATGGGAAATGGAGCAGCTGGGACTTGAACTGGCGCCCATACAGGATGTCAGCACTGGAGGCAGCGGCTTTACCCGCTAAGCCCCAGCACTGGCCCCAAATGTTGCTTCCTTAAAAATGCATTCTAGGCTCTCATGCCCTAAATATATGAGCTTCCAGAT
This sequence comes from Oryctolagus cuniculus, assembly GCF_051225735.1. NCBI lineage: Eukaryota > Metazoa > Chordata > Mammalia > Lagomorpha > Leporidae > Oryctolagus > Oryctolagus cuniculus. The sequence continues at coordinate 15,460,807 of NC_142880.1, forward strand.
AGGAAGCATAGAGAACTCCAAGCTAACTGTAGCTGGTTTTGAGAGGCTGCTGTAATGGAAAATGGAACATCGGACTAATCCCAAAGATATCATTCTCAAATAATTTGTTCCTGAACAAGAGAAGAAAATCTCTAACATTTATTAGAGCCCCTCTAACACAATTCAAAGTTCATAATTTACCATGTAACTTTCAGTTTTTCCTTGGTCTCTGCCTTTTAAATTAAATTTGGGATATTTGTCTAGTTGCTGAAATATGGCAATAATATTTTTATCAACTATGATGATGCGCACAACAACTCACTGGGTTGAACATACAGTAAATCTCCCCAGGCTGAAGAAATTATCATATTTAACATATCACATAAACTGCTGTTAAAAAAATAGTATATGGATGACTTTACCAATGACGCCACTTTTGTATTCAATAATTTACTGATATACCTTCTTCTGGTTCTTCCATTGACCAGCATAGGAAATAGCTTAGAATGATTATGCCCAGGCACTTTAGCCATTGTGATGATTCCATACAGTGAAGACAAGTACATTTAACTCTACCGCACTCAGTACACATCTGGTAGAGTAACCAGGTTAGGTCAGAGAACTGTCAGATCAGTCTGACCATCCAAATACAGTTAAACTTTCCATCTTTAAAATATAATAAAACATTAGTAACTGAGATGTAGTCTTCATATTATTACTTAAGACCCTACAAAGCTTTTTCCACTACATGTAGTATTAGCCAGTCAATATTAATTTAACTAACTAAGCACTTAGAGTTCATGTTTCAGTTTCTTTCAATATGACATTTTTTATGTGACATCCAGTTCCAGGAAGACATTTTTGTTTTGACATGTACAATTAACATTTTAAAACTGGATGGAATAAAATTAACATCTCTGGGGCACCAAAGCAAAGCAAATCAAGAGAGGGGGAAAAGAAAGTCTTGCTCGTCCTAAAACACATGGATTCCTTCTAATTTACTGACTATTAAAGTTTTAACAATTTTTCTAATTTTTATTTGATCTGGGCTTTACTATACCCAATTGCTTTAAAGCTCTTACAACATATAACTTGATCTAATGTCACTTCGTGCTTTACTCTGAAGCTTTAAATGCTAGTCCAAGGAACCAAAAAGGGCATAATAAAGGAGAAGACTAGTAAGGGCAGTAAATCAAACAATCATATTGAACTACTCCAGGGTATAAAAATAATGGAATTGCTGTAGTAGATCTGGATTCAATCCAAATACATCAACGTTCTACATCTTGCTGTACTTCACCGTGCTTCATCTCTACCTTTCAGAAAATCAAACCTGCACTGCTTTCTGATAGTACACTTTTATCCCACCAGAATCCAACTGCTCTAGAGTTATCACATTTAACTTGAAAATACAAAAATTATAATAATAATAAATGTCTAGTGATAAGAAATGAGACTGTATTGTCAAGGCTAGTACAAAGAGAAAAAAATAGCCATCATATTTCACTCTGTAATTAAAATAGAGAAAATGTCCCTAATACTTTTTAGACTTCAAAATGAAAATTGTGAAGCTCTTTGTCCAAATGATTTCACTGACAGTGTCGTGCCAATATGAAAAAGTACAGTGTTCAAATTGTGTCTACCCAACATTTATCCTCTATAAGTTATGAAAGCCTACCATTTATTTTGAACTGGATATGCAACTTCTAGGTTTTTCCTAAGGGTTTAAAATGGTTATATTCATAACTTTAGAGAGTCAGTAGCTTAAAGTTCTTATCATTGAAAATAAAAATGTTAAATTCTAACCACTTAATCCACATTTGAATTCCTAGAAATCAAATATACCCAAATAAATTTCAAATTGATTACATTTGACCCTAGTAAATATAATATTGTAAGGCTAATGGAAATATGATTCAAATGGGAAAGTTAACATATATAAACCAGTGGAGAATTCAAGTTAAATCTAAGTAGGCTGACCTAAAATTACACATGTAAGAAGAAATATTACCAGTTACTGGAAACTAAAGGAATTTTCATTTATTAGAAAGCACTAAAGTTGAAATTGTTTGTATAAATAAATAATCACAAAACATTATTAATTAATAATACAATATTAAAATGATAATGCATATTTGTGAGAAGGCTAAATTAGAAAGTGTTCAGTTAAGACAGTTATGGAAATCATGCTGCCATTCATTTAAAAATAAGCAACACTTGCTTGTGTGCCAATGGCCAGGGGTGGCATGTCTTGAGCAAGGGAGCCATGACTCTTTTTACCAAGTAGACAGAGAAGCATCACTGATTATGGAATTTAACTGCCACTGAACCTAAAATATGGCTTCACTACTTTTCATATTGCACCTTTTAAAGCAATGACTGCTGATCTATTAGAGTTAATATTTGAGGTGAGGATTATTGCTCATCGTTTACATCAATTATCCCCAAAATGGTTAAATGACCCTAACAATAAGCACCCAATTGATTATTTTCCTATGAATTATTACCATTCACTTTAGAATGCTCTCAACAAGAATGTAACAGAGATAGAAAGGTATGTGAAGGAGACAGGAAAAGTAGGGGAAATTGGAGATTAAGTGGAAGCAGGATTCTTTGACAACCTTAGAGTTTCAACACATATTTTTGCAAAATGGTGAATTCAAATCAACAAATATTCTTGATTAATACTGTGAAACAAAGAGTACTCTAAGCTTTACTGATACTCCAAGAAAAATCTCTCACAAAGATAAGAAAGTCCTGCCTGCATGAAGCTTACCTGCCAGTTTGCGGAGAAAGAAAATCAATCAAGTCCATCATGCTAGTTGTCATAGATAAAACAGAGAAACAAAAGGAACTTACAGTTTCATCCTTGACAAACAGGTAGAGTGTAGAATCTGTTACTCCTGTCTATACAATAGGAAAAAAGCTCAAACAGCCTGAAAAATCACTCTTTATCTTTGCCCCATCTCAAATCTTCTCTGAAGTTTGGGTAGAAAGACACATCCAGAGAGATAAAGCAACTGAGAGGTGCTAATGTGGGGTAGACGTCAGGGAAGGTAGATGCTGGTGAGACCACTTAAGTGTCATTCTGTTGAGTGGCTGGAGGCTGAAGGGAAGCAAGAGAGAGAGAGACGGGGTGAGGGGGAAGAGACTTCTGTAGGCTGCAGTCTCACATTATCATGAGATCCTGTACTTCCTGGGCTTTTCATGTGGAAGTCCACCAGGTATTCACACCGAGGATATGAAAAGATCCCTGTGCCTCTTGCAGGGGAGAAAAGGAATTGCAATGTAAACTATGCCTACAGCATTCTCCACAGGGAAAGTGCCCAGACAGAGGGCATTGCCAGAACTCAACTCCCAAGGCTTACTTACCACAGTCGAGGGAAGGCACTCATCCCCACTACCTAAGAGGCAGAAAGACCATGGCCACAGGGAACAGGACTTTAAAAACTAGATAGTCATTACTGCAGCCAAAGAAGGGATCAGAGGGCATTGTACTACTGCAGAAACATTTCTGAAGGTTACAATCCCAAGACACAAACCTAGACTTCCTCTGCAGTCTACAACACCTCCCAAACACACATTCACTTAAGCACCATAACAGGCCTTCAGTAACACGGAGGGAGGTGTTTTACCCAGAGCTAAAAGCCGCAGAACTATATCAAAGGAGCAGAACAAGGGAGGCCTCAAGCAAGGGAAAGATACAAACAAGGGTGTCTGAGGAATTTGAGACCTTGGGCACCTAAACCTATAGCACACAACCCTTTGCTGGAATACCATAAATCTAATAGGGAAGAACTATTTACCCCAGTGCCCACTACCCTCTGCAGCTTCAAGGCCCACTGCAAAACGAGAGTGTGCATGGAGAAAGCAATCTTCAGAAGACTTGTATGTAACACAGATACTGGGATTATCAAGCAAAGAATTTGGAAGAATGACGGTAGGTGGCTACTTTAAAGGCGATCCTGAGTAAGATGCATGGCTTACAAGAAGAGGCAGGCAAGGTAAGCTGGAGAGGCGGGCACTGTAAGAAAAGAGCAAAAGGAAATGTGAAGTGAAAAACCCCACAATAACAGAAGTGAACTCTGCTTCTGATGGGTACAACATGGTCAAGAGAAAAATTAAAATTAAAAAATGAACATAAAATTAGGTCAATGGAAACTTACCAAACTGGAAGGAAGAGAAAAACTTCCTAAACTGAAATGCAAGAGAGGAAAAAAAAAGAAACAAATAAAAGGAAAGAACATTAAGAACTGTGTCACAATTTCAAAAGGTGTAACAAAATCATAAGTGGACAATCAGAAGGAAAAGAAAAAAAAATAAAAATGGAGCAGCAAAAGTCCTGGAAATAATAATGGCTGAGAAGTTTCCAAAATTCATAATAGAGACAGAGCTACAGATTCAAGAAGCTCAGAGAACACCAAATAAATACAATAAAAAATTAATAATAAAAACACATATTCTGTTTAATTTTAAGAAATCACAAAAAGCATTTTTTAAAGATTTATTTATTTAAAAGGCAGAGATACAGAAGCAGAGGCAGAGAGAGAGAGAGAGAATCTTCCATCTGCTGGTTCACTCCCCAAATGGCTGCAACAACCAGAGTTGGGCCAATCGGAAGCCAGGAGCCAGGAGCCTCTTCTGGGTCTCCCACATGGGTGCAGGGGCCCAAGGACTTGGGCCATCTTCTACTGCTTTCCCAGGCCATAGCTGGATTGGAAGTGGAGCAACAGGAACTCTAACGGGCGCCAGTACGAGATGCCAGCACTGAAAGACATAGCTTTACCTGCTATGCCACAGCACTGGCCCCACAAAAAGTAGTTTTTTAGGAAAGCAAGAGTTTTGTTATTTATATTTATTCATTTGAAAGGCTAAGAGAGATGGAGACAGATAAAGATCTTCCCTCCACTGGTTCACTCCTCAAATGCCTGCAACAGTCCAGGCTGAGTGGGACTGAAGACAGGAATCTCGACCTCTATCCAGGTCTCCCAGATGGTGGCAGGGCTCTAACACTTAAACTACCACCTGCTGCCTCCAGGGCATGCATTAGCCAGAAGCTGGAGTCAGAAGCAGAGCCAGTACTCTAACCTATATGGGATGCTGATGTCCCAAGTGGTGTCTCAACTGCTGCACCAAATGCTCACCCCAACAAAATGGGGGCTGGGGAGTCTCAAAAGAGATGGTGGTATGATATGTTGCCTATTGAAGAACAATGTAAGAATTAAGTGATTTCTCACCAAGAAATCATGCAAGAAAGAAGATAGGGGAGGGGCCAGCACTGTGGCCTAGCGGGTAAAGCTGCCACCTGCAGTGCCGGCATCCCATATGAGCACTGGTTCAAGTCCCGGCTGCTCCACTTTCGATCCAGCTCTCTGCCGTGGCCCAGGAAAGCAGTAGAAGATGGCCCAAGTCCCTGGGCCCCTGCACCCTCGTGGGAGACCCCGAAGAAGCTCCTGGCTCCTGGCTTCGGATCAGCACAGCTACGGCCATTATGGACAACTGAGGAGTGAACCAGTGGTTGGAAGAACTCGCTCACTCGCTCTCTCTCTCTGCCTCTCCTTCTCTCTGTGTAACTTTGACTTTGAAATAAATACATAAATAAATCTTAAAAAAAAAAAGGACAGAAGATAGGGTAGTACAATATTAAAAATGTTGAAAAAAAAAATCTGCCCACCTAGTCTTTGCAGCACAACCATCCTTCCAGAAAACAAAAATAAAGAATTTCCTAGCAAAAATAAATGGAAAGAATTTATCACTAGAAAATCAGCCTTGTTAAGGGTGCTTGGTTAAATGAAGTTCTTTATATGGAATAAAAATTATACAGGTTAAAAAAAATTGGATCCACATTTTTGAAAAGAAGGAAAAATCAGACAAGGAACAAACAATTATAAAATGGAATCTTATTTTCCTTATTCTTAATTAATGTGGAAAACAACTCTATTTTTAAAATAATTATAGTAACAGTGTACTAGGTAATAATGGGTTATAGAAAAGTGAGGCCAGCGCCATGGCTCACTAGGCTAATCCTCCGCCTTGCGGCGCCAGCACACCGGGTTCTAGTCCCGGTCGGGGCGCCGGATTCTGTCCCGGTTGCCCCTCTTACAGGCCAGCTCTCTGCTGTGGCCAGGGAGTGCAGTGGAGGATGGCCCAAGTGCTTGGGCCCTGCATCCCATGGGAGACCAGGATAAGTACCTGGCTCCTGCCTTCGGATCAGCGCGGTGCACCGGCTGCAGCGGACATTGGAGGGTGAACCAACGGCAAAGGAAGACCTTTCTCTCTGTCTCTCTCTCTCACTGTCCACTCTGCCTGTCAAAAAAAAAAAAAATAAGAAAAGTGAAATATGTGACAGCAATGTCACAACGGATGGGAGAGTGATCACTGAGAATTTTGTGCTGCAAGTTATCTGCACTACCTGTGAAGGAATACAGTTGTTTGAATGGTAAAATGTATTAAATAAGTATAATTGATATCTTCTGAATTGAAACAAAATGGAATCATATAAAGTGCCTAATGAATACAAGGAAAGTATAAAATGGGGATAAAAGAAAAAAATAAACAAATACAAGAGTTCAATATTAGTTACAATTAGCATACACATAGGAAGCTTAAAAATTTCATGCAAAATTGGATTGCTTTCCATAAAATTTTTGAAGCTCCATTTTATTGATACAAGTATTAATCACTGCTTTACAGCAATTATTCTAAATATACAAATTAAAAGGTAGAAATTGAATGAATGGATAAAAATAAGCTGGAGGCTTATAAAAGGCTCTGTTTATAAGTACAAGGAAGACATGCAGGTATAGCACAGGAACACTGAGCAAAAGATGCTGCAGTGGCTATAAATTAATTTCAGACAAAGTAGACATCAGAACAAGGAAGATTACCAAACATAACAACAAATATCGCACAGTGATAAAAGAAGATACAAGGATCCTACAGAGTAATGTTCTGCCTAATGACATTATAGCCAATGACGTAATGCACTTACAATGATGGACCAATAAGATTGGATAGACTGGTAACACTGTAGCCGTCTCAACATGTTGCTCACAAGCAGGCAACAACACATTTTTCAGACTATTTCTCTTTCATGAAGAGACACATGACTGCATATATACATGCATACGCTTACCTTCATACAAACACACACACAAACATACCCAAAACCCATGAGGTTAAAAAGTATTAGAACTAAAAGAATAATTAGAAGAAGCCAATATTATAGTTACAGACTTAAACACCCCTTAGTACCCTGTCAGGAACTGACAGATCAGGCAGACAGAATATCAATACAGATATAGTACCAGAGTAGAATTACTTATCAACTTGATCTAATTGACATTTATAGAATGTTTTACCCAACCAAAGCAGAATACACATTCTATTCAAGTTTCCTTGGAGCATGCACCAAGGTGGTCCAAATACAGAGCTATAAAGCACACTTAGTCAAATTCAAGAATGATATAAATCAGGGACAGGTATTGTAGTAAGCAAGTTAAGCTGTCATCTGTAGCACCAGCATCCCACATAGGCACCTGCTATAGTCCCAGATGCTCCACTTCCCATCCAGCTCTCTGCTAATGGCCTGGTGAAAACAGCAGATAATGGTCCAAGAGTTTGGGCCCCTGTCACCTACATGGGAGACCCAGATGAAGGTCCTGGTTCCTGGCTTCGACCTGGTTCAGCCCTGCCATTGTGTTCTTTTGGGGAGTTACCAATGTGGTAACTCTATGTTTAACATTCTGAGGAGATGCTAAATTGTTTTCCAAAGGTGCTGGATCACTTTAAATTCCTAACAACAACACATAAGAATTATAACTTATCCATTCTTCACCATAACTTGTTAGTGCACCTCTTTTTTATCACAGCCATCCTAATATGTGAAGTAGTATCTGACATTGGTTTTGATTTGCATTTCCCTAATGATTAGTAATATAGAGCACATTTTCATATGCACATTGTCCATTTATATATCTCTTTTGGAGTAACGACTATTAAAATTCTTTGTGCATGTTTAATAGTTATTTGTATTTCTATTATTGAGTGGTAAGAGTTCATTATATTTTTGGATACAAATCCCTTATCAGACAACAAAACATCAACATTTTCTTTTATTATTGTGGGGAGCAACCTGGACTAGACTAAGTTACTGGAATTAAGACATTCTATACATCTGCTCTCCCACAATATGGCGCTGAGAAGGGAGAAACAGCTTCTACGCAGCTGCCTCCAGTTCAACCAATAAACTGTAGGACCTGCTCCTGATTGGAGGAGAGCAGTGTACTCGGCTTGTGGGTAGCAGAGTTGGGATTGGTGGAAGAGGACTATAAAGGAGGAGAGAGACAACATGCACCAGGAACATCTATCTGAAGGAACACCTGTGCAGCCCCCGAGAGAGCCGGCTGGCGGTGTGCCGCTCCCCCGCGGAAGTGGGGAACGTGGCAGGGGGAACCGCCCTTCCACGGAGGTGGAAGGGTTGGTAGCCAACCCGGGAAGAACCAGCAGCAAACCCGGGGAGGGCCGAGCAGACGAAAGAACAACGCAGGGTCCTGTGTCATTCCTCCACGAAGACGGGGAGCGACAATTATGAATTGTCTTTTACTACTTGATAGTGCCATTTGTAGTATAATTTTTAAATTTTATGTAATTTATTTTTTCTTCTGTCTTACTTTGTGTGTCACATCCAAAAAAAAAATCACCTAACCCTGATTTACAGGGCTTTACACCTAAGTTTGCCCTCTAATATTTTTATATAGCAGTTAGGCCTGTGATTCATTTTAAGTTAATTTTTGTCTATGTTATGATACATCTCCAAATTCACTCTTTTATTTTTTAAATTTTTCCCTAAATATCATTATATGGTGTACTTAACTGATTTATTTTGGGGTGCCAAAACAACCTTACTTCTCTGGGACAAATCCCATAGGGTCATGTCATACAATCCTTTTTGTCTATGTTGCTGGTTTTGGTTTGTTTGAGGTTTTATTGAGTCTTTTTGGGTCTCTGTTCATTAAGGATATTTATCCACAGATTTCTTGTGATGTCTTTGTCCAGTTTTGGTATTAGAGTAATAACACATGCTGCTTGTGAAGAAAGATGTGATTTTGGAGGTTCCCAGTCCAAGGTCAGGCAAGTCCATTGATTCCACCATCTGGTAAAGGGGTGTCAGTGGCAGAGTGTGTGTGGAGGAAGGATCACATGGAGAGCCAAGAGGCAGAGAAAGAACAGTTGGACCCAATCCAGGCTGATAGAACCAACCCTTTCATGATAACTTGCAGGGGGGGAACAACCCTCCTGTGGGCTGTATAAAGCCTATGATATCATTTAGTCTGGCCCTGCCAAGGCAACTGCAGATAAGACTAAATAGTCAATAATTGTATCAGGCTAACTTTTAAGTTGATAATTTTGTATAGTCCACAAGTGGTATTAAAGATATCCAGATGGCTCTTGGCAGAAAAAAGGTTCTCCAGCACGATGAATTAAGGAGCTCTAGTGGGCCCATCTCCTAAACACCATACTTGGAGTAAATCTCCACTCTATGCCAGTAGTGTCACCGGAGTTAAGCCTTTAACACACAAGGCTTTGGAGTGGCACCCTAAAATTAATATTTAAATTAGAACATTGGCTTCATACAGTGATTTAAGCTGTCTATCATTGTCTTCTATTTTTTAAGAATTTATGAAGAATTGATGCTAAGTACTATTTAATGTTTGGTAGCATTCATCAATGAAGCTGTCTGATCCTGAAATTTTTTTGTGGGAAGTTTTTAAATTACTAATTAAATTTCTCTAATTGTTATAGGACTTTTTAGATTTTCAACTTCTTTTTTTTTTTCCAGTCTCACAACTTTATGATGAGGATTAAAAGAGATCATTAAAAAGTTTTTTGTTTTTGGGTTTTTTGTTTTTTTTTTTTTTTGACAGGCAGAGTGGACAGTGAGAGAGAGAGACAGAGAGAAAGGTCTTCCCTTTGCCGTTGGTTCACCCTCCAATGGCCGCCGCAGATGGCAGGAGCCAGGTACTTCTCCTGGTCTCCCATGGGGTGCAGGGCCCAAGTACTTGGGCCATCCTCCACTGCACTCCCTGGCCACAGCAGAGAGCTGGCCTGGAAGAGGGGCAACCGGGACAGAATCCGGTGCCCTGACCGGGACTAGAACCTGGTGTGCCAGTGCCACAAGGTGGAGGATTAGCCTAGTGAGCCGCGGCGCCGGCATTAAAAAGGTTTTTTAAGTGTGACAAGATCTGGAAACCATAAAATGCTCAAGATCACTACCCATGAGGGAAGTGCAAATAAAAATAATGAGGTTTCACCTCACCCCAGGTAAAATGGCTCTCATACAGAAATCAAAAAACAACAAATGATAGTAAGGATGTGCAGAAAAAGGTACTCCACTACATTTTTGGTGGGAATGTAAACTAGTAAAGCCATTGCTGAAGGCAGTATGAAGAGTCCTCAGAAATCTGAAAATCAATCTACCATATGACAAAGCCGTTATTTTACCCAAACGAAATGACATCAACATATAAAAGAGTTATTATGTACCCTCATATTTGTTACAGCTCAATCACAATAGCTAAGACATGGAATCAACCCACATGTCTATCAACTGATGACTGGATAATGAAAATGTGGTATGTATACACTATGGAATATTACTCAACACGACAAGAGCCTTGGATGATCATTGACGTAAAAAAAAAAGGGGGGTATTAATTGTTAAAGGAACAACAGTAATCATTGTGCACTTGCTCCCCAGGTGGGACTTCTGTCCCTATTGAATTGCTATATGAGAATTGACTGCAAATTCTCTCCCCAAGGTATACTCTATACATGTTGTATGTGGGCATGGGGGCAAATTGTTGAAATCTATGATTAGCATAGAGTTGGTCCTCTGTATATAAAGTCATACTAAAAATGATCCATAATGAAGAAGGAGATGGGAGAGGGAATGAGAGGTAGGATGGGAGCGGGGGGCGGGGGGAGGTATGGGGAAGGAACCACTGTATTCCTAAAGTTGTATCTATGTAAAAATGCATTCATTAAATAATAAAAAAGGGAATGTTAATTGCAAGAAAGAATGAAAAAAAAGGATGAATGAAATTCTGTCATTTGCAATAAGTGGATGTAATTAGAAACCATTATATTTAGTGAAATAAGCCAGTCTCAAAAAGGCAAATATCATGTTTTCCCTTATCTGTGGTAACTAATAGAGTACAAAAAAATGTAATGTATATGAGCAAAATCAACATTTTGAGATTTGCATATTGTTTATAGCCCTTGTCTCTACCATTGAGGAATCTGTTTTTTTCTTCCTACTATTTGTTGAATTCTTTACTTAGTGGAGGGTTAAGCTTCCAATTAAAAAATAAACTGAAAGTATGTCATTGTAAAAATTAAAAAGAAAGAATAAGAAATGAAAGAGGAGGGAGGGTGAGAACGTGGGCAGGAGAGAGGGTAGGGCAGGAAGTATCACTATGCTCCTAAACCTGTATATATTAAATACATGAAATTTGTTCATCTTATATAAATAACAAATTATTTAAAAATTATTATTTTGACAGCATCAAATGATAATCAAAACCAAAAGAGGATAAACTGGGATAAGTGTAGGCAATATATATGAAAGATAAATGGCTATGTATTTCTATAATCTCATATATCATTAAGGGAAAAGACCAATCCAATAAAAAAGGACAAATAAAATTCAAAAATGCTCCACAGAAGAAGAAATACAAATATCTTGTAAATTAATTAAAAGGTGCTCAGTCTTATTTGTAAGTAAATAAATGCAAACTAAAATTCAGCCATATACTATTTTTCACCTGACTGGGAAGGAGGCACTCTATTCATTTTTTAAGGAGAAAATAAACTAATACAATTTCTTTGAAAAGATAATTTGGAAATAGCCATAATTTTTTCCAGATTTTCTCCTTTTGCCTTTTTATTTCTATTTTAAAATATTTCAATTAATACAGAAATTTGTAAAGAAGACTTCAGTGTACACACAGATTTAAATACTATACACACACACAAACTATTTTTCCTGAAAGCAGATCACACAGCTTGGGATTCATAACAAGAATCACCAAGTGAGGAAAGAAGAATATTACTAAATAAGGATATAATTCCTTGAAGATAATATCTACAATAAATATCAAACAATAGAGCATCTGTACATTTAGTAATTTATACATATAGTAATTTCCACATATGAGAGAAAATGTGGAATTGGTTTTTCTGGGTGTTATTTCACTTAGCATAATGGTCTCCAGTTTCATCCATTTTGTTGGAAATATCAGGATTTCATTCTTTTTATGGCAGAGTAATATTTCACTGTATATATATATATGTATATATATATCACATTTTCTTTATTAAGTCATCAGTTCACAGACTTCTAGGTTTATTCCATATCTTAGCTATTGAGAATTGGGCCACCGTAAACATGGGAGTGCAGGTATCTCTTTCATAGGCTGACCTCATTTCCTTTGGATATATTCCCAGAAATGGGATAGCTGGTTCATATGTCAGATATATTTTTAACTTTTTGAAATCCCAGTATTAATTTCCATAATGTTTATATCAGTTTGTGTCCTCATCAACAGTGTATTAGCTTTTCAGTGTATTGCCTTTTCTGTAATTCTTATGGGTGTGTTGTTATTTTTGACTTTTGGATAGTAACCATTCCAACTGGAAAGAGACAATACCTCATTATATGTTTTATTTGTATTTCACTGATGAAAAGTAATACTGAGCATGTTTTCATGTGTTTGCTACTATTTGTATTTTTTTCTTTTCAAAAATGTGGATTCATATACTTTGCCCATTTCTTTTGTGAATTGTTCTGATGTTGAATTTCTTGAGTGCCTATGTATTCTGCATATTAACTCTTTATCAGATGCCTAATTTGCAAGTATTTTCTCCCATTCTGCCAATTGTCTCTTCCCTCTCTTTCTTTTGATGCACAGAAGCTTCTTATTTGGATATAATTTAATTTGTCTACATTTGGTTTGATGGCTTTTACTTCTGGAGACATAGAAAAAGGCATTGCCTATGCCAGTGTCTTAGAATGCTACCCCTAAGTTTTCTTCTAGTAGTTTCATAGTTTCAGGTCTTCCATTTAAATTCTCAATCCATTATGAGTCTATTTTTCTTCAGATGTATACAGAAATCCAATTTTCTCAACTCCATTTATTGAAGAGACTATCCTTTCTACAGTTTTAGCACATTTGTTAAAAATAAGTTGGTTGTAGATGGCTAGATGTGTGGATTTAATTCTTGGACTTCCATTAGTTCCATTGGTCTATGTATCTATTTTTATGAAAGCATCATCTTGCTTTAGTTACAATATCCCCATTGTATGTCTGGAAATCTGGCTATTAAAGTATCTAATTTGTTTGTAAAAAGTTGTTTCTATTATTCCTTCATAATCTTTTTTATTTAAATACTCTGTAAGGTTGGCATTGGTGAATCCCCCATATCATTCTTGAATTTAGTAATGTCAGGAGTCTCTCTTTCCTTTAATACCCTGTATATATATAGTTTGTCAATTTCTTCGATCTTCTTACAGAGCTAATATTTGTTTTTATTGATCTTTCTCAATTGTTTTTCTATTAGCTAGTTCATTTCTTTCCACTAATAATTAACAGTTTATTTTTCATTCTTAGTTTGAGATGCTCTTCCTTTTTATATATTTATTTATTTATTTGACAGGCAGAGTGGACAGTGAGAGAGAGAGACAGAGAGAAAGGTCTTCCTTTGCCGTTGGTTCACCCTCCAATGGCCGCCGTGGCCGGCGCGCTGCGGCCAGCGCACCACGCTGATCCGAAGGCAGGAGCCAGGAGCTTCTCCTGGTCTCCCATGGGGTGCAGGGCCCAAGCACTTGGGCCATCCTCCACTGCCTTCCTGGCCACAGCAGAGAGCTGGCCTGGAAGAGGAGCAACCGGAAAGAATCCAGCGCCCCGACCAGGACTAGAACCCGGTGTGCTGGCACCACAAGGCGGAGGGTTAGCCTAGTGAACCGCTGCACCGGCCCTTTTTATTTTCTTAAGGTGAAAAGTTAATTTTTTCATTTTGGGGGATCTTTCCTCTGTTAATGTGATGATTTATAATTATCAATATGTCTCTAAGCATTGCATAAATATTGATCTATTGTGATCTTGTTTCTTTCTTTTAGTAGGATTTTCTAATTTCTGTTGTGATTTCTTCTTTGACTCAAAGGCTTTGTAGATATACATTTAATTTTCATGTGTTTGTGATTTTCTCAAATTTTTATTTTTGTTGACATCTCTATTAATTTTATTCTCAGTTAATTTTATTGTGGTTGGAGAACATACTTTGTATTTTTTTTTAACTTTTGGAGGCTTCTTTTATGTTTTAGCATATGGTCTATCCTGGAAAATTTTCCCTATGCACTTGGCAAATAATACTGCTCCTACTATTTGGTGCAATGTTTTATGTTAGGTCTTGTTGGTTTAAATGATTCTCAAGTTTTCTATTTCCTTGTAGGGATTCTGCTGAATTTTTCTATCCGTTACTGAAAGTTGAGTTTTAAAGTCTAGGATTATTTAATTGTTTACTATTTCTCATTTTATTTATTTAGATGTACATAAAGTTTGTTTTTGATTCACTTGGAAGCATATAAGGTGCGTTTATATCCATTCTTCATATCTATTACTATCTGTTAATACTTTCTCTTTTTAACATAAGAGTCAAGAGTGTTTGCAAGTGCTCATTGGAGTATTATTATACTATAGGTTTCAAATCCTTGTAACTAATCTAATATCTGCAAACTTGTCAGGAGTATCTCTAGATTTTATTTTCCCATTGGAGTTGAGATTTCTGTGGTCGTCACATGTCAAGTGATTTTTGCTTGTATTGTGGTCATCGTAACTACTACATTCTGATTTTTATGCCTATGTATATCTTTGGGGATGTTGATTTAAATAAATAATCCTTCTGTACGCCTGAGTCCAAGGTCATTTTAATTTTTCAAAGCTTTTGTAATGCTGTTTAATTTTTTTCTTTCCTGCATGACTCAGTAAACAGTCTGACACCAGACCATAGTCTATTCCTGAACTCAGTTTTCAAAGTCTTTCATGAACTAATTAGGTTCAGATTCATGCTTGAATAAGTCAGGGGTTAACCCAGGAATTAATAAACACATTACTGCTCTCCCTAGATATTTCTTCTCTGTAATTTCACTGGTCCTTTCCAGTCCACTGGGTTTCACTTTTCAATTCTGTGGTCAGAAACTACCCTCTTCTGTGATTGTACCACCTCCAGGACTAAGAGACAAGGAACTACAGAGAGAGACAGAGAGAGGGAGAAAGAAGCCAAGAAAGTCTTGTTCAACCTGCTGACACATGGTTCCACCTACGAGAAAGAAATTGCTCCTCACTGAGAGTTTTGACTGCAAAGCCACTGGTAGTGTAGTGGGAGAAAATGAAAAGAAATAAAATGAAGATTTCCTCCACTCTCTCTGAGCTTTAGGAGTCTCCTCTTCTCAAGCCAGAAATAGCAGGTTTCTTCTTGATCACTCAACATCTAGCACACAATTCTCACTTCCAAGTGTTGGATTGCTCTGTGTGCAGTCAGGGGTGATTTAGAAAATATGATGTGTTTATCTTTCCTGAAACTAGAAGACCCTCCTTTATAGAACTGATTTATTTATCAAGTTGAAGCCATTCGTAAAGTTAATAGTTTTCTTACATTTTGTGAAACTACTTTTTGAGGGGGAGTATGCTGTACATTGCTTTCATTCAGGACAGAATAATTTAGAGGGATCAGATACTATGTCATTATATACTTGCAATTCTGCACCCATCAGACAGACTCATTCCAAATTCACACAGGATGTTTTCTGTGCTGAATTCTGGGTTCTCAGTTTCTTTTCAAGTTTGAGGTAGATTTATAAATAAGAGACAATTTAGGTAGCCACCCCCCCCAAAAAAAAAACCTCATTCTAATCAATAGCTGACATTACTCTTTACTCATATCTGAAGCTATACATATTACTAAACTGAGAACTTTACTAGAATTCTTAATTTCAAGGATTTGACCTATGTATATGTCCAAACACATACATCAGTATGCACATATACATATGTAGAGATACAATTTTTGATGGCAGAAAGTATCTTGGACTTGATGCAATCTAATCTGAATTGACAGAAAGTTAGATTTTAAAGGTACTAAAGAATGTGGCAAGCTCACACAGATGTTAGTAAAAGTGTAACTGTATTGAGATCATTTAGTACCTAGGACTCTATCTCCCTGCACAGCATTGTCTCAGAAGTTCAGGTTAAAGGAAACTGGCTTATAGCATTAGTACATGGTTTTTCAGCGTCATTGCTTTTCTTCCACAAAGTAAATTACATCCAGATATCTATCTTCATGATTATGATTAGATGTTGGGTTTTCTTATGGAATCAAATATATATATGTTGAAAAAATGACAGGGTGAGCCTGACTCAGGGAAAATGCTAATAGCTTGGGATTAATCAATAAGTACATTAAAGCTTCTACTGATCCTGCTCCTGCAACAAATTCCATATATAAAATTGCTCGACAAATTCATTTGATGAATTAAATGAGAGTATACCTTCTAATTTGTTTTCATATTTAATTATCCATTTATTCTTTTGATTCATAGGCAGTAATTTCATACTGTTGATTCCCTCTTGACCTTGTACTTGTAACTGAATCCTGAAATCTGGCTTGTGGCCCAGGAATATGTAGAAAATTGTTTATATTAGCAGCAAGCTGCCTTGAGCTGCAATGCTTTGATTTAATGTTATAACTGAACTAAAAGTAGCATAGCTTTCCCATGTATTCTCTATTCTGTTCAAATCCCTTGTCATTGTAACAGATGTTTGGATTATTGTTCTGTAAACTATGTCAGAATTTCAATCTCTAGTATCTGTTTATTATTCTCCAAGGGTGATATTACAAATGTTCTCATGCACAGTTAATACTTATAAAACAGTCTGTCTTATTTCCCATTTTAAAAAAAAACTCAGCAGAAAGTTTTTGTTCATCGGAGTAAATTTAAGTAATTTGGGGAGCAGTGTGCTTGAATACAAGTACATGGTTCCAGCTCAAAATGAGCAGTATTTCAGAAGGCGTTGCAGTTATTTAAAAATGCATTCCTACATTTTTTATTTTAACCTTCATAAGATACTGATTTTTCAAAATTTACATAAGAAAACATGTATAGTGAAAATTTAAATACCATAGAATAGATACCATAAATAATCTTGTTCTGCTATTGAAAGATAATTTAATTTATAGCAATGCTTATGAAAGCTGCAGCTACTGAGAATTCTCATCATTTTGGAGTATGTTAGGTTAACAAAATAAAATATTGGAATGAAAGCATTTGGGCCCAGCTTCTCACAAAGATATCAGAAATGTGTAGGGAGAACACCACTATTTAGAATTTGGACTTAAGTGGAAAATCTTATTACCTTAAAAAAAAGGGAGGGTAGCTGACAGCTTTTTAAAATATATTTGTAAAGCCTGAACTATTAGTTTCCTCCTGTTGTTTGAATGAGTTATGGCAGCTTTTACAAGGGCATAAAATAAGATTTCCTGAGGTGACTTGGTCCAATTGGATGTTGACAAAGAATAAAATCTCTGACATATCATTTGTTTCTCCTTTACATTTTTATATTTTAGTTCTTGCTTAAGAGAATTGGCATGTTCTAAACAGAGACCATGTCAGATAAAGGAGTATCATGCCGGTGCATTACCAGACATGTAAACACACTAAGACTCTGAAGAATAATCTGTTTCCAGAAAACACAGTTTGTAGTTACAACTGTTTGTAGTTAAAACTGCTTACATGGAAATAATTTGCTTCTCTAATTTCCTTCCCATATATTTTTATCTTTAGATTATTTACATTTTAAGCCCCTTTTCCTTTTTAATATAAAAATGACATTAAAAAATAGAAAGGGGAGAGAGAGTGAGAGGAGCCAACCTTTTTGAAATGATTTAGAAGTAGAGTGACAGAATTCTTCAGGGAAATAAAAGGACAGCGAAAGCAAGAGTTTAAGGAAAAGGGTCAATTAGTGACTCAATCATCCCCATAGAAAAAGGTGCTATAGCTTTTTCTTCATTCCTTTTGCCTTAAAGAGAGGACACAGTTATAACCGGGTTCAGAATCTGCAAGAATACCAATGTGCATTATGTTTGCATTTAGGATTTTAAAAAAAGAAGGTAAAAAAAAAAAAAAAACAAGGTCAGCTTCGGAAATGATGAATGCCTTTTAGCTGAAAGCTGTACTGAACGTCCTTGAGTTTAATCAAAACTATTTGTTTTTAGTCAGCTTTGCTGTTGTCTCTTTTACTCTTGTCCACTGATAGCTTGACATTAATGACATCATAAATCATGTGAAGTGGCGGCTTGGGTTGGGTAGCATTTCAAGTGTTTGTTGAGATGTCCTGGACTATCTGGGAGGCTGGTGCAAGGGTGGATATCTTCCCACACTGAACCTTTCATTTATGGCATTATTTAATCAGCAGACGCAAAGAGGACATTGTCTGTGTGAGCGGCCTTTATTAACGAATGGTTGCTTGCTTTTTAAATGCAGACTTTAGGAAGTGGTTACTAATTGTATAGACTCATCTTTAATTCTGTTTCTAAAATTTTTTTAACTAGTGGTTTAAAAATCTGAGGTGAAAATAAAGACCTGCTCCTCTACACTTGTCAGTACCTGTGGTCACACAACACCCGTGAAACAAAACATCACAGTCCATTTGCACTGTTGGAGTTTGTAGATGGTACAGTCAATTGAAAATTGAACCATGGGCACACTCTGAGCAAATCTATCACTTACGGGCTCTTGTTAAACATAAGTATGATCTGTACATTGGAAATGCATTCTTTGAAAAATGCCTGGCTTTTATCTGTTTTTTGTTTGAGAATGATTTCACTGAATCATTCTGTGTTTCATGGCTTGTTATCTGTGTGACTGTGTTCTTAGAACATGCTTTTTGCTATCATTGCACTCTACTGTGAAGGAAAGAAAACATTATTCTTTAACCATAATTTATTTAACAGCATTTTTAGTAGTATAAATATATATATGTAGATCACTTATTTCCTTATCGGGTCAATACATTAACAAGTTAAACTGATTCCTTTGTTTTATAGGCAACTGGTAAAAGAACATGTCTTTTCTTTAGCCATGGAAAAGGATGTCATCTTGAAATGTGCATCGCATATTGTAACAGAGCACTTTTCACACTGTTGAGATAGTTCAGCCAAAAACTATAAATACTCACACAGATTCTAACAGAAAATGCATTTTTCACCTCTTCCAAAATGGGTCAAATTAAATGACTGCTAAATAATTTCAGAACAAGAACTAAATAGAATGACATCAACTAAAATCAATCACTTGACAAATTGATTAATTTAATCCTTTTATACTCAACCATATGGGAGAAATGTTAGATATGAGTGTAAGACCAGATTCAGAAAACTGTGTTTCTAGATATTAACTTGACTTATTTTTGTATAAATGCTAGGTAGATACTTCTCCATATATCAACAAAAATTTTAAAATTAAAGTTTAGCAGAAAAAAAAGACCTATCTTGATATGAGATTAAGATATTTTTCTCCTTTTTTTAACAATAATTTATATGGACAATATAAATGAATTTGAGCTATACTGTCTGCTTCCTTCTTATAGGATTGACTTCTGCTATTAGGAAGGATTGCTTTTATACATGAGTCAACTGATGGCAGCATAACTGTAATAACAAAGCAAATCACAAGTGAACTCTACTTCATGAGGACAGTATATTCCAATTCATAGTGACACAGACCTCAGCTCTGTGGATTTCTTGAGGAACTTAAGGGAATACAACTATGAAGTTTTAGAACATTGTATAACTTTAAGAAATTTCCAAAATATTGTCATGTGTTTTTGTACTGTGTTTCACTATACACTTCAGAGATTAGTCTCATTGAACAGTTATTTATATACCTTTTCCCACCAAAAGTTTTCTTCTCCTATCTCTTTTCTTCACATCTGTCTCCCCAAATGATGATTTTTTTTTTCACATTCAGTATTCAGTAGTCTTTGCTTCGAACTGAACTGATTTATGCATCTAGGATAGAACCAGGCAAGCATTATTTTTCTTCATATTCTCACTATAAACTATGCTGAAAAGGACTAAATATTTCTTGTTCTGTGTGTAAGGCCACCACAAAACACACCAAAAACTGGAGTTAAGGGAAAGGTTTATTTTTGGGTGAGGGAAACCCGACAGGCCGGAGGGAGAGGGTGAGAGACCACATGTGCTGGAAGAAGGTCCTGCTATATTCTTGCAGAGGGTAGGGAAGTGGGAACAACGAATCCTGTTAGGGTGGGGGTGGAGCTGACACTTGCAGTAGGGCCTTTTAGTCACCTGACATCTAGTGAGCCAGGCTGGGCTTAGGACTGAGGCTTACTGTGCAAGATGGCGACAGGGTCTAGAGTCTAAGATAGTGCCTGGGGCTTAAGATGGCACCACAGATAAGAAGCACCGTTTCACTAACACTATGCTATACCTGTATTGATTTAAATATATCTAATAATGACCTTTTCCACAGCAAAATAATTAAACTTCAACTTGCTCTGGAAGAATGACTGCCCCTCCCCCAGTGAGACATAAAGATTTGGCTATCCTGGCATGAAGAGGTGATCATTTCCGTGTTGGCCCAGAAAAGTTGTCTTGGATTCCAGTTATGCAATGTTCACTTTCCCCTCTCTCAGTAGATCTGCTTAATTTTAATAATAGAAATAATATTGCTCATATGTGGCAAATAAAGTGGTAAAAGGAAGTAAAATTTTACCCCTTTATTAATAAAGAACATAGATTCACCCATTTTGTTTACTGAAGGGTTGAAAGAATATTATTTTCTAAACCATAAATAAGACTGGCAGAACTACTTGTAATGTCTATGTCATACAGAACCATCACTACCACCTTTGTGATAAACATGGGAACACATGCTTTTACATGCAAACATGCATACATATAGCTGCTCATGACCATTTTTATCCAGAAAGTAAACACACTAAACTCATTGAAGATTTTCATTTTAATCTTAGTTCCTTTTGGAAACCTGATGATGAGCTCTGAATCTATTCCAAGATGAACCATACTCCAGGTCATGCGTAAATAGTGAATAATAGTAATTCCAGTGAAGGATCTAGGATTATATTTATTGCTAACTCACACGCAGCCCCTGACAGTATTTCACATCAAGTTATTAGTTTCCTTTGCTTGGATGCTAAGCTGACTTGTTTTACAACTAATTATCTTTTACAACTAAGCCTGAAATAAATAAATTAAATAAATACATAAATAAATGAAAAAATAAATAAAATCATCTAATTTGGCAAAGGACATATTAAAGTGAGACACTTATGTCATAAAATACACTATAGCAGCTTGTTTTCTTAATTGTCAAATGCAATTTCTTAAATAGCTAGCCATAAAGATATTCTGAGTTACATTTTTCTTATGTTAAAATAGGATTTATAGAAGAATGAATCACCGAGAACTTCAAAAATGTGTTTAGGAATGGGAAAAGATCCCTGTTCTTTGAGCCATGACTTCAGAATGACAGAGGAGGTTAACAGGAGCCACCAGAGGCAAAGGCCCTTCAAAGCCATTCTTTTCACTGTTACCCACATAGACCAAGTGCAAGAAACACCTCCACTCTTAAAGATTACTGGAGTCAAATCCAGTAGATGATTGGCATTTAGATGTCTCTCCTTTATCAGAACTTTCTCCATGTCACGTTTGTACCTTTCATCTGAATTCTGGTTGATTTCTAAAAACAAATTGAATATAGTCTATTAGTAACTGGTGGAAAGCAAGGAAGGATTTCCATGAAGCTTTGAATATTCATGAAAAGATATACTACATATGGAGACAACCTAAAAGGTTGTAGGAATGGAATTTCAAAAAAATCTGTTGTGGTGCAAAAAATTTTTGAAATCCATACATACAAGGGATCCTCAGAAAGTACAAGAAAAATGCACATCATGAAAAAACTGTGCATGGAATCCAAAATTTCTGCACCAAAATTAATTTTCCCATGAACTTTTTGAAGTAGTTGTACAAGCTGATCAGTGTACAAGGATACCTAACCAATAACAAGACAAGAAATGTAGCTACCATTCCTGGTACCATGACAAGTTGTTCCTTTTTCCATATTGGATAAAGCAAAAATTCACTAAGCTAAAGAGGCAGAAGGTCATGTTTGTCTGAGGGGTGTACCTTTGACTAACTCATATAATGATACATATGGGGCTGGCGCTGTGGCATAGTGAATAAAGCCACCGCCTGCAGTGCCCCCATCCCATATGGGTGCCAGTTCGAGACCCAGCTGCTTCACTTCCGATCCAGCTCTCTGCTCTGGCCTGGAAAAGCAGTAGATGGCCCAAGTCCTTGGGCCCCTGCACTTGTGTGGGAAATCTGGAAGAATCTCCTGGTTCCTGGCTACAGACTGGCGCAGCTCTGGCTGTTGTGGCCAATTGGGGAGTGAACCATCAGATGGAAGACCTCTCTCTCTCTTTCTCTCTCTCTGCCTCTCCTTCTCTCTCTGTGCAACTCTGACTTTCAAGTAAAATAAATAAACCTTAAAAAAAATAATGATACATATTGTTTATCAGAAGTCCCTGTGGAAAGATCTTGATTTTATTTGTTAAAACAAAACAAAGCAAAAACTCAAAAATACTGCCAATCTGAAAAGTGAATTTAAACTTGTTTTAGGTAAGACAATGCCTTGACTTTTAAATTACATGAAATTTGGAAATTCCAGAAGGAAAGCCTCTGAAACCTAACTTCTCAATGCTGGGGCAATACCATTTCCCCATTAATGAGCCCTCACAATCAACTTTCTAAAAATTTTTGTAACTATCTTAATCACTCTGTATTCTCTATATTTAAAATCCTTTTCAAAAGGCCATGTACAAATGAGCTAGCAGTCTATCTACAACCCTAACAGGGCTGTTGCAACAAAGAATTTGACTTCTGTTCTCATGTATAGGAACATGAAAAACAAAAACTCAGAAAACTTCTGTGGAAGAACAGAATTTCTAGAATTTCCCAAACTTTCAAATTGAAGAAGTAAAGAAAATAATTTGACCTGATTTCCTTAGGTTATTGATGTGCTTATGCTAATCTCGCACTAGGTCAGGGTTAACCCCAAAGAATAAACTATTGAGCTTTGCTAATATCTTTGTGGTACTCATCAATAACAGTCTGGCTGTGGCTCTGGTTTCCAAGTCTCAATCTCAAAACCTGTTCTCTATAATAAAAACAGTAAACTCAACACAAAGAGTTTCCCAGGCCTTATATGAAATACTTTGTATTTATTAATTCAATTAACATTTATTGATCTCCTATGCGAAGGCATTTAGAGTAAAAGAGGATTTATGGAAAGATGGTTTTTACTGATTTTCCTGTTTCTCTCATCAAACAGAGATATCCTGCAGCACTATACATAAAATATTCTTAGTTTTAGCTGTATCTTCCTGTGATAATCTCTTACATTCAATGAGATAGTCATAGGACATTATTTTTTCTATGGAAGACATACTGGGTATTTTAAAAACAACTTTTAAAAATATGGAAACGTTTTATGTACTTGCTTGTCTTGAGAGTGCTAGAGAGTAACAGAAAAGCACAAGAGGTATATGACGTATAGAGTCCAAGGCAATATTTTACTATAAAAGCATGGAACCCTGCTGGCATATGTAATTTAATGTGCACCATGCCTCCCCTAATTCAATCAGGTCTCTACATCCCTTCTTTTATATTCCAATTGGATTCCATGTGCT
This sequence comes from Oryctolagus cuniculus, assembly GCF_051225735.1. NCBI lineage: Eukaryota > Metazoa > Chordata > Mammalia > Lagomorpha > Leporidae > Oryctolagus > Oryctolagus cuniculus. The sequence goes on from NC_142880.1 coordinate 15,484,638, forward strand.
AAAGCCATCAAGATTTTCAGGATGAAATGAATGCTTGTATTAATCCTGCAATTTCCATTTAAAACACAGCATCGATTTGATTAATAAGGTTTGATGCTGAATAATTATATGGCAAATATGTAGGCTATAGGAAAACCACAGATGTGACCACCAGCAAAAGCCTTGTGGGAGAAGGGGGTCAAAGGGAAGCAATGGCCATGACTGAGGTGATGAATTCTTTGGCTTTTCTTTTATGCAATTAACAAGCAGGGCTTCTATTAATTTGCCACCCCCAGAGCCTTGACTGGTCAGATGCGTCTAGGTCAAGGGTCATTGGGGCAGAGTTAGGGTCAGCATGACAGCAGCCCTGAAACAAAATGAGAGAACTAAAGAAATCCAAATGATATGGCTGCATATACATTCTGTAGTATGGAGGGGTTGGGGAGCAAGTGCCCCTCCTTAATGTTAAGATTGCTGTTTTAGAATAATAAAAATGTTCTCTGCACATTTAATTCAAAGTAATCAATCTAAGGTGCAGTGGTTGAGCATCCAATAAAAGAAAATCAATGCAGTCTCTACAAGGGAAGACAAACAATGCTCGCTTTTACTAAAGGGATTATAGGTTAACATTTATTCAGTGTATTGTAATCTGATGTCAAGTGGTATAAAATCAAGCCAACAATCCATTACCACCCGTTATAGGCTAGGTGCTGATCTCATGCAAATAGACTTTTCATATAACTTATTAAATCATTTCTGTGTTCTGGCTATGAAACATTTTTCTACAGTGGCTGAACTTCAATGAATTTTTCTTCACATCTTGAATGAAAGCATATCAAAATGACAAACATTTATCATTTCAAAATGAAGATTTTTTTTCACAACTTTCTACTTTCTTAAACTTCAAAATATCAACTTATCACATGAAATACATTGTGTTTCTATTAAAACAAACTAAAAAACTGATAATGATATCAGAGTCAAAATTTTTTTCTCCCAAGTCATTTTATTTCACTACTGCAATTGTCATTATACTAGCCTATGTATTTTTATAATTTCTTAAGGTCAATTATAAAGGACATTATTCCAAATGTTGACCAAATTTAATTTCTTTAGCATTTGAGAGAAATTGTTCATGCCCTTTCTATAATACAAATGTTCATCATTTTGAGTTTATTTTATGTACACTACATTTTATATTGTAGATATTGTGAGAACAAGGTATATTTTAAAAATAAGACTCAAACAGATTATATGGGTTCCACAGTTTGGGAACTAATAATTATTAAACTATAAATCTCCTAAATATAAGTAACCTAATTCATTAGCACATTAGCCTTATGTCTCCACTATTTGCTTGTGAAACAAGGATTTATAGTGATTACTGCCACCTCTCCTCTAAAATGCAGTGATCTTTTGAAGTATTAGAAAAAGTTAGTGATCTCTCATTAAGCATAATAAAAAATGGCTAGCAAACCTGTCAAAGTCAACATTTTTTTTCAAAAGCAACCAAGCTTATTGTTAGAACTGGGGCCACTTTCAAGTGTGAGGAAAATCATTACCACATGTTTGAAAATATTGGTGATATTTTGCAGATTGCATTACTCTACAGCCTGATGCCACTTCAAAACATCTCACAATTACATGGTAGTAGGAAGGGAAATTGAATTTGACACTATTTTTATTATAAAAGCTAAGTTTGGTCTTACCACCCTTGCTTTGAGGGAACCTTTAACTTTAATTTGTTCAGAAAGAGAAGTTGGCCCTTCCTCAATTCAAGATATAAAAAAAAAGGTAGTCCATTATTTTAAGTCTTATCCACAAAATTGAACGTATGCAGAAAATGTTTATTGTATTAGTAAACTGTCCTTATATTAGTATTTTCAGGATTACTGCAATTTATAAATTTGAACACAAGAGTAGCTTCCATTATTATCTTTCTTACACATTGAGATTTTTTCCCCTTTCTTTAGATCCAAAATATATATCTTTGCTGGTCCTGAATCATGAAACTTTAAAAAAAATCTTTAAAAAATCATATTTTCTGTTATTTTCACCTTGTTTTATATTTTATGTTGTAAGATGACCATTTCAAATAATCGACTGATGCCATCCAGAAGTTTTGGATCAAATTAGAAATAAAAATAAAGTTATTCTGAACCGATTTTGATGAGTAATCCAAAGGTACCTATGTGGGCCTCTACTTTGCCTATCCACTATCTGATTCTGGTCAAATTTATGTCATTTACATAAAGCACTGGTAGCTGCTCAAACTGAAATCTTACAATTAAATAATATAGTTTGATGTGACCTTTCAAACATTGCTTGAATTGACTAGATATTTTTGGACAAATATTGCACTGATCTGAAACAATAGGTTCTTGGTGTTTAAAATGAAATTGAAACCGAAAGGCTACTAAAAATTGGGAGATACAGTTCCTCATACAAGTCTGTGAATTCTAAACTTGATTTCTCTCCAGAATGTGGATTTGACTAGGAATTTTCATGAGTCCTTAATTTCTTGTCTCATTTGCATTAATAGAGTAAGGTGATCATTTCTATGGTGTAGAAACCAAATGTGTTAATCTGCTTTTCATTCTATAGTGAAAAGCTATAATAGTAAATGTTTAATCAAGTAAAATGTGGTCAGATACCTCTAAGAAAATGCATGTGAGCCTTCTAAGGGAGAAAAATGGTGTCTTCATTTTTATTTGTAAAAAATTAGCTTGCTTTAGGGCATCTAGACAACACGAAATCACTTCACAACCAGGAACAATGAAGATATGAACTCTAGGCTAACAGTAATGGCAAAAATAATTTCAAATTGAAGGCAAAACCACTTCATTTTGCGCATGATGTCTGAATGTCTTCCACTGGACTTTAAATAAAAAATGGAAAACATTTTAGCAAATATAGGGAAGCACTGACTATATGGCACTGAGAGGTATTTTTGATGTTTTTGCATTTTTGTGCAGAGAGAGCCATAAAAGGTTGCCAATGGGGTATTGTAAAACCACAGTGAACAGTGAATTTTAGATAGATAGAACCAGTTAAAGGTGATTGAATATCAAGGGTTGAGTGGTGCTTATTATACCCGCTGTTGGGAGACTTCAATTCATTATTGTAACAGAATGAAAACAGCATTGCTGCTGTCCAGGACATGCTTGTAGTATTGATTGGGTTTCTCCAAAGTCTTCTCTTAGAATGCAGAGTGCAGTCAAACATGCACAAACATCACTCAGTTCCCCTGATTCTGTCATGTGCTCCTTGTACCTCAAACTAAAGCAGCCTTAAGACACAGGAAAATGCTCCTTTATTTGAAGGCAGACAGGGCTCTAAGCCTGACTCCAGGGGCTATGTAGATGTGGTGACCTTTCTTCCAGAGACCAGATTTTACACTCAAATTGTCATTAAAGCTCGTTTTCCCTAGAGGTTCCCAGTCAACTTGTGTGCTCTCTCCATTAGGATTAAAAGTCAGAGTGGCACCATGCCCACTACGCATATAAATGAAATGGAACATAAATAAAAAGGGGACACGACCCTCCCTCCTGGATGTGAGGCATCATTGCGATCCAGCTAGATGTAGAGAGCTTGGTCAAAACTGTTCACCGCTAGGGTCCACGCTTCAGCCAGAATTGCCTAGGATCTTATGTCTTCAGAAATGAATCTCTGGAGTAGGCTATCGTCCTGTCCTGTTCATGTTCAGTACTGGTAATGACTACCAACCACGCTTGGTAAACCTGGAAGTCCTGCATCCTCCTCACAGCCTCTGGCTCTCTATAAAAGCTGAAAGAGACTTAATCGGTTAGTGTAGGACCACAAAACCGAAGAGAGGAAAATACAGAATCCACAACACAAAAATGAACTTTGGGATGGCGGCAGATCTTTTTTTATTTTATTTTTTTTTATTTTTATTTTTTTACAGGCAGAGTGGACAGTGAGAGAGAGAGACAGAGAGAAAGGTCTTCCTTTTGCCGTTGGTTCACCCTCCAATGGCCGCCGCGGCCAGCGCACCGCTTTGATCCAATGGCAGAAGCCAGGTACTTCTCCTGGTCTCCCATGGGGTGCAGGGCCCAAGCACTTGAGCCATCCTCCACTGCACTCCCTGGCCACAGCAGAGAGCTGGCCTGGAAGAGGGGCAACCGGGACAGAATCCGGTGCCCCGACCGGGACTAGAACCCAGTGTGCCGGCGCCGCAAGGCGGAGGATTAGCCTAGTGAGCCGCGGCGCCGGCTAGTGGCAGATCTTAAATCACGAAAATAACAGAATAACCAAATACATCACTAAAACAAATACACATTTCTTTCCCTAGCCTCTGTAGGTTCCCAGAGGACAAAAGAAATGTCATGATATCACAATATCACAGTGCAGCTGATTTTAATGTTGCCTCATAAGTGAAGTTTGGAAAGAGACTATTTCTTTAATGTCCCAAGTGAATCAGCCTGATGTCTCAGGGATTGGAGACACGCATGACCTACTGGCATCCTGTGCTTGCCCCCATGGGTCTATGCCAAGGATATGTTTCTACCATAATAGAAGCCTTTCTGCTTAATTACTTCTTTATTGAAATATCAGTGCCAAGAGCTCCATTTTCTCCTAAAGTTGTGGAGGGAGGAGACACACTGAGATAGTTGATAAAAAAATTTTTTTTTCTGAGAACTTCAGCAACTTCCATCTTGTAGAACTTGAGAGGCAGAGAGGATATTTCCAGATCACATCAGACCTCTGGATTTAAAAAGCCCAGCAGATTGGGACGTGCTGTGTTCTCTGACATCTACAATGTAGTCTTACTCTGTGGATTTGGCGTGTGATGTTTAGCTTTTATTCGGAGTTTATCAATCCTCTTATTTAAATTGGTGTTTTGTATGTGAGTTAAGATGCAGACAGTACTTTGTAATAGGAGCACTAGGATTGTTTAACAGAAGACCAGAGTTAGAGCTCTAACTTCATTATTTATGATGTAACCTAGAGCAAATCACTTACTGTCTTTGAACTTTTAGTTTTTAACCTGTAAATTGATACCAGTTACATACACTTTGAATACTTCTCAAGATTGTGTGATATTAAAATTACCTAGTTTGTTTTTTTTCTTTTTTCTTTTTTATTTAGTAAATATAAATTTTCAAAGTACAGTTAATGGATTACAATGGTTCCACCCCATAATTTCCCTCCCACTCACACCCCTCCCATCTCCCGCTCCCTCTCCCATTCCATTCACATCAAGATTCATTTTCAATTATCTTTATATACAGAAGATCAATTCAGTATATATTAAGTAAAGATTTCATCAGTTTGCACCCACACAGAAACACAAAGTGTAAAATACTGTTTCAGTACTAGTTATAGCATTACTTCACATTGGACAACACACTAAGGACAGATCCCACATGAGAAGTAAGTACACAGTGACTCCTGTTGTTGACTTAACAATTTGACACTCTTGTTTATGGCGTCAGTAATCTCCCTATGCTCCAGTCATGAGTTGCCAAGGCTATGGAAGCCTTTTGAGTTCGCTGACTTCAATCTTATTCCAACAGGGTCATAGTCAAAGTGGGAGTTTTATCCTTCCTTCAGAAAAAGGTACCTCCTTCTTTGATGGCCCCGTTCTTTCCACTGGGATCTCACTCACAAAGATCTTCCATTTAGGTCTTCTTTTTTTTTTCCAGGGCGTCTTGGCTTTCCATGCCTAAAATACTCTCATGGGCTCTTCAGCCATATCCAAATGCCTTAAGGGCTGATTCTGAGGCCAGAGTGCTATTTAGGACATCTGCCATTCTATGAGTCTACTGTGTATCCTGCTTCCCATGATGGATTGTTCTCTCCCTTTTTGATTCTATCAGCTAGTATTAGCAGACACTAGACTTGTTTGTGTGATCCCTTTGACTCTTAGACCTATCAGTGTGATCAATTGTGAACTGAAATTGATCACTTGGACTAGTGAGATGGCATTGGTACATGCCACCTTGATGGGATTGTATTGGGATCCCCTGGCATATTCTAACTCCACCATTTGGGGCAGGTCCGATTGTACAATGTAATACTTTATCCATTTTAGTATTTTCTCTTTGTTTTGTTCTAGTACTATTGGTTGAACTCTGTGATTAACACACAATTATTCTTAGATGTTTAAATTTTAACTGAAAAGTAATCCCTGTTAAATATAACAGTGGGAATAAGAGAGGGAGGAGATGTACAATTTGGGACATGCTCAATCGGACTTGCCCCAAATTACCTAGTTTGTATGAAAATTATTGGGAAACTGATGACAGAAGATAGATAGATAGTAGATATGATAGATAGGCCCTATAGTCGTTAGCTCACAACTGAAACTTCATCTGCCAAGAGGAATAAAATTCTTCTTGCTGACCTTTAGGTCAACCATGGACTCCTAGAAACCTTTTCCCTTTCCCTCTGCTCTGGGTTTCACAGAAACAGAATTTCTTACAGGGTGTCAAAACTATCTTTAATTAAATGATTCCCAAGGTCAAGGTCATCCCCCTTGGTCCTTTTGATCCAAATCTCACCCTCCATAGGGCTTCCTCTGTGCATACTAGCATGCCACTATTCATGATTACCTTATGAAGGAGCTGCCATGATCTTCCCTTTTGGTAAACACTCTGCTCACTGGGTTTTTTGTTTGTTTGCTTTTTTATTGGTGACCCTGTGAGCCCTACTCTGTTCTGAACTCTACTCTTCTCACTTTCCCCAACCTGAGCCTTTTCTTTTACCCTAAGAATGAAACCAAAACATGACATTTTTAATAGTTATGATTGAATCAAGTATTTTATAAGATTTTCTTTCTCTGTCCCACTGGACTGTGAGCTTAAAGGGGGAGCAGTTTTCTCATTTGTGCACCAAGATTCATATCAAAGCTATTAGAACTATCTCAGCATCTCCATCTAGGACCGTGTACAGCCTTACAATTTAAAGACCTTCCCAAATTTCCTATGTGCCATATCAGGGTACACAGAAAGGAGTTAATTCAAGACCTTCTTCCAAAAATGTTTCTTGTGCCTTTTCTGCCCTCCAAGGACAATTTCTTGGACTACATACACTGTTCAGCAGTGAACATTACCCTTCTGTGTGGGTCTCACCTCTGCTCACATTTCTGACTTCTCCCACAATCTCATCTACTCCTACATCTCCATCTTGCCTTGTTAAGGTAAGGTGCTTAACATCTTTGAGAAAATCTTTCACCTGTTGGTGGACATGTACAATATTCAAGATTCTTAACATATGTGATTTCCAATCCTTAGCACAAACTAATTTTCCAGATAAGAAACTTAAGCGTCCAAAAGGTTAAATAATTGTATTTATGTGATAAAGCTAGTAAATCTCTAAGCTAGTTGTTCTTTAATTCTTGACAAGATCACTCTGAAGATTAATCTATTTTTGCACAGATCAGTAAATTACCTTCTTCTACTATATATTGCTTTCCATAACCCCATAAGAGGGGGACTTATTTTGACATAAATCTACATCCTATGATGTCTTGGAAATTCACAATTGTTTATATTCTATTTCATAATAATTTCCTGTGTCCTTGTCATTGTTTATAGTTTCTGAGAGCGTTTTTACATAAATAACCACATTTGATCCTCGTGTGAAACCAGAGGAATGCTACACAGGCGTTATCACACGTATCTTACCAGTAAAAGACTCAAGTTGTTAGGTTAAAGTATTTGCTCAAGCTATCATAATTTTAAGCAGCAAAATCATGATCAGACTTCAAGTCTCCTGAAGGTCTCCAAGGTTCAAAGTCTCATATATTGTTATGTGCATCCATAATAATAATTTGAAAATTATTAAAATATATTTCAATCAAAAACTTCAATGCTTGAAAATTACAAGCTCAGTTTACCTTAATTGAACCTCATTTCTTTCTTGAAGCCTCCCTTCATCCTGAGTGCAGAAAACAACCTAGCCAGATGGAAGGATATGTAGCCAACCTTGAGATTACAACAACAGAACTGGAACCTCACTTTATGACTGTCCCTCTTTGTTCTCTGGGTCCTTCCCTTGTTTTGCCTTGGCCTGATGGCCTGTGGGCTCTTGTGGAAAGAACCGAGGGTGCTTGGCTGCATTGCATTGGTGCCTGCTGCATTGCATCAGGGAGATGAGGCTGGAATTTGGAATTCCAGCTTGGAATTTGGACACTGGCTTTGATCTCCTCTGATTCCAGTTATTCCTGAGGCTACTCCAGGGCTTTTAGTCACACAGTCTATCCTGCACCTATTGTGTCCCTTTGGCCACAGGCCAAATTTCAGCTATTCTCCAGACATCATGGGGGAATAATAATTACAGGATGATCTTTCAGGCTGGTCAGGGCTGCACGAGGCTTGAGAACTATCTCAGATCCTCTTCTTGGCACTCACTCCATTATTGTTCCACCTTGGTTTACAGGACCTCCACCTTAGGCTTGCAACCACTCTGACTTCCCCTAGAAAGCACACTATGGGCTCCCTGAAGTATCAAAGCCCAGCAAACTCACTAGATGTTACTATCCCCAGATGCCCCTCTTCCGGGATACCATACTCAGTACCAATTGCATTCATTAATTATCTAAACAAAAGTTGAGGCAGCAGTTACTTTGCAGGCACTCTTTTAAGAAGTACTACTGTTTTGTTTTTTTTTTAATTTTCTTTTTGATAGGCAGAGTGGACAGTGAGAAAGAGAGACAGAGAGAAAGGTCTTCCTTTTCCATTGGTTCATCCTCCAATGGCTGCAGCGGCCGGCGCGCTGCAGCCGGCCCACCGCGCTGATCCGATGGCAGGAGCCAGGTGCTTCCTCCTGGTCTCCCATGTGGGTGCAGGGCCCAAGCACTCGGGCCATCCTCCACTGCACTCCCAGGCCACAGCAGAGAGCTGGCCTGGAAGAGGAGCAACCGGGACAAAAATCCGGCGCCCCGACCAGGACTAGAACCCGGTGTGCCGTTGCCGCTGGCGGAGGATTAGCCTACTGAGCCGCGGCGCCGGCCAGAAGTACTACTATTATCAATACTATTTCATAGAAAAGAACATGAGCCAAGGAAGCTTAAGCCTGGCCCAGAATTACAGAACTAGTAACCAGCAGAGCTGGGATTTGAACCTCAACTGTTAATAATGATGAATGCTAAGAGCGAGTCATGTGAAGAATGTTAACTACGGTAGAGCAATGAGGACCTTAACAAGATAGCATTTATAAATTTACTCAAATGGTCTCAGAGACATAACGTCTCTCACATAGTGCCATGTGTTTGTCCTATTTCATGTCCCTAAAAACCTGTCCTTATAGGCATGACAATATGTACATGTCAAGAGATACAAATGCCTCGTTCAGAGTGGAAAACAGTGAATCCATGATAATGTGTTCCAAAACATAACATTATCAAGGCCAAATGTGCACTCTAGAAAAATGTTTTATATTTAAACCCATCATAGTCACATAGATGACCATAGTATGGGTAGTTTTTAAATATATTTTACTCATTATTGGCAGTTTTTGAAGATAAGAAATGATAAGAATGCTTCAGAGAGTTGATCTGAAAATTTCATTAAATTAATTTTAAGTATTTTATAATGTCTAATATTTTCTGAAATGAAGCCTCAAATCAAGTCACAGACATTCATCAAATTAAATTTCCTTTCCTGATACAGGAAGCAATTTTTCAGAGAAACCAAAATAGTCAACAATATACTTAGGTAAGGAAAATCATCCATTACAATATAATATTTTTCAGCCAAGATAGTGACAACACCATATGTATCCTCCCACAAGATACACCCCCAAATGGACAGTGGTTTTCCAGAAACTGGGCACCAAGCAGAAAAGGATGGTGATCACCAAGAGACCAGAGCCCAGCCCTTTGATTGCCTTGAGAGAGTTCTGGCCTGGGGTCACAAATGGGGAGGCTGGAGCAGCTCTGTGTGCTCTCGGGGGAAAAAAAAAAAATGGACCTGATCGTCCAGGGAGAAGAAAGCAGCTGAAGTTCACACAAAAGAGTAAAAGAGAGGAGTGAAGCCTGGAGATCCAGAGACTGCTCTGAGTACACACCTGGGTTTGGAGCAACACATACGTGCCTCCGAGGAAAGCCTGCAGGGCCAGGGAGACATCCAAGTGTAGCACAGAAGGAGCCCGGTGCTCCCACAGGACTAGATGCGAAAACTTCAAAATTTATGGAGCACCGAGTGGACAAATCAGCAGGTCTTGTCTCAGTAGTAGGGCTCCTTAGATGGAGCATTACTTGGGTCCTGCTTAATAAATCTTCCCACAACATCCTAAATAAGAGTGTCAATTGTTAAATCAACAATGGGAGTCACTGTGCACCTGCTCCCCATGTAGGACCTCTGTCCTTGATGTGTTGTACTATGCAAATTAATGGTAAAACTACTACCCAAACAGTACTCTATACTTTGTGTGTCTTTGTGGGTGCAGTCTGTTGAAATCTTTACTTAGTATATACTAAGTTGATCTTCTGTATATAAAGATAATTGAAAATCATCGTGATGAAAATGGGATGGGAGAGGGAGTGGGAGATGAGATGGTTGCAGGTGGGAGGGAGGTTATGGGGGGGAAGCCACTATAATTCAAAAGTTGTACTTTGGAAATTCATATTTATTAAATAAAAGTTGAAAAAAATCTTCCCACAGGACGTAGAAAGATCAAACTATTCCTAATAATTGCATTACAAAGCAAGGCACAAAGATACTTATAGAAAATGAAAATATTCAGCACCCAACAAGGTAAAATTAATAATGTCTCATGTCTAATCAAAAAGTTCTGATCATGCATAGAAGCACGAAAGTAAGACCCATAAGGAGGAAAAATTCATTAAATTGAAACCAACCCAGAGTTGATGTAGATGTTAAAATTAGCAAAGATATTAATACACTGGATTGCATGTATTCAAAAAGCTAAGTAGAGATACATGATAGAAAAAGGCCTGAATTAAACTTAAAGAGATTTAAAAAATTAAGATACTGCACAGAGCATCATAATACATGTGTAATCAAGTTACCTAACATGCCTGTATTCAGAGCTCCTGAAAGATAAGAAGCACATTATACCAAGTCTTGACCACGATGTATAGCAACTGGAATACTCACACACTGTGTGTGGGGATCTAAAATGGTATCCTCACTTTAGCAGATAATTTGGTAATGCAATAAAGCAATAAAATATACAGGTATCATATAATGTAGCCCATCCACTGCTAGGTACTCACCTGAGAGAAATTAAAGTGTATATCCACACGAACACTTATACATGAAAGTTTGCAAAAGTTTTATTTGTAACAACCCAAGTATAGAAAAAACTATCCAAAAGGCTGTCAAGGTTGTCAAGGTATGAATGGTAAAGAAACCAATGACATATCAGTACGGAATATTATTAACCCATTAAAAGGGATTAATCATTACTTCATGTGACAACATAAATGAGTCAAAGTAATTATGCTAATGAAAGAAGCTACACAAAAAGTAATGCATACAGTGATTCCATTTATAGAAAATTCTGGAACATGTAAACTCTAGTGACAGAAAACAGATCAGGACATTTCTGGGGAAAAGACGGGGGTCTGGGAGGAAAATTTCAAGAGTGACGGAAATGTTTATCATCCTGATAATGGCAGTGGTTTCATGAATGCACGCATTTGTAAGAAATTTCCAAGTTGTTTATCTTAGATATGTTCCGTTGACTTGTTTTAATCACATATGAATCAAGTCCATTTTAAAAACGACACACAAAGGAAAAAAAAAGTTTTCCAGAGATAGTTCGAGAAAAAGGAACAACTTTTATAACATGATTCTGTAGAACATGATGGGGCCAATTAAATTGATTTCATCCTCCACCTCTCCCTTATTTGCAATTGATTCTTCAGTCATATAAAATCATCTAATTAAGGGTATCTTTGATAGTAAGTATGACATCACTTTCCATTATATTGGTAATAAATTTATTGAAACTTTATCCTTTTTTTGTTTTTGTTTTTGTTTTTGTTTGTTTTGTTTTGTTTTTGACAGGCAGAGTGGACAGTGAGAGAGAGAGACAGAGAGAAAGGTCTTCCTTTGCCGTTGGTTCACCCTCCAATGGCCGCCGCAGCCTGCACACCGCGCGGATCCGAAGGCAGGAGCCAGGTGCTTATCCTGGTCTCCCATGCAAGTGCAGGGCCCACGGACTTGGGCCATCCTCCACTGCACTCCCGGGCCACAGCAGAGAGCTGGCCTGGAAGAGGGGCAACCGGGACAGAATCCGGCGCCCCAACCAGGACTAGAACCCGGTGTGCCGGCAACGCAAGATGGAGGATTAGCCTATTGAGCTGTGGCGCCAGCCTATCCTTTATTTTTAAAGTAAATAACAGCCCAGGCTTAAGAATAACTCTTGCTTAATATTTCAATATAAGGGACATTCAGCAGAAAGCAATGACCTACATTTCCATGATGATTTTATGTATTTAATACCTATATCAGAATTACTGAGAAAATAAATAATTTAATGTGTATATTTAATTGAAAAATTCAAAATTAGAATTTTGAGGCTTAAATATTCTTTTACAATTTGACTTTTGAAACACAACCGTGAAGTGACTTAGAGATGCACATTGCCTCAGGACAAGAGGCCAAGGCGACTGAGAAATCCTCCTTGGAGTGAATCGTCACCAGGGCTTTGCAAACTCTGCCAAACAGGGACCCCGTCATAGAAGACAATCAGTTTCACAGCCTGTTTCCAGTGGGTACAAACTCCCTTCCACGAGATCAGTGAGGACCTGTCCTGAGAGAAGAGGCCTCTGGTCTCTCCTTCCTCTCTTCCATTCCTCTCGCTGCTTTCAGAGTCTCGGAAGTAAAGATCAGGTCACGCCAGTCCTGTCTGCTGGACTCCTCCGTGACTGCCGCGTGCCAGTTCCTATTTAGAGTGTGTGCATCATTACCTTCCACTACTACTTCCCACGCACTCCAAGCTTCAGGACAAAGAACTCTGCAAAAAGCCTCTTTATTCGTAAACGTTGTGCTCTTGCTGTTTTATAGGGATCGCTCCTCCTCTGTGTGGGAGCTCAGACTGGAGGAAATTCAGAAAGGATGAGAGGGAGCTCCAGGGTTCATTCTGCAGCGGGAGATGGTAAGGGAGTTTCAGGGGGATTCTCTGAGAACTTTTTCTGCTTTGCTTTTCCTCACAGCTGACTTGCTATGCACTGCTCCAGTCCCCAAAGCAATGTCACTTCATTAGTGAGTTTTTCCCAAGTGCCCCGGACGGATTCCAATTCTTCTCCTCACTCACCACTCTGAGTGTACTTCTGCCATAGTACAGGTCTCAATTCAGAGTAATGACTTGTTACTGTTCTTCATCTTCTGATGCCTTTTTCTGAAGGTAGTACAACTCCATCAATCTGCAGGCCAGGGCCACCTCAGGAAAAGCACATCACACTCCAAAGTGCTGTTAAGAAGAGTTTCACCATGCGACTTTTTTTTTTTGTGGCCAGGCAGAGTTAGTGAGAGAGATACAGAGAGAGATTTATAGACAGTGAGAGAGAAACAGAGAGAAAGGTCTTCCTTCCTTTGGTTCACTCCCCCTAATGGCCACCACGGCCGGCGCTGTGCCGATCCGAAGCCAGGAGCCCGGTGCTTCCTCCCAGTCTCCCACGAGGGTGCAGGGACCCAAGCTTTTGAGCCGTCCTCCACTGCCTTCCCGGGCCACAGCAGAGAGCTGGACTGGAAGAGGAGCAACCGGGACTAGAACCTGGGGTGCTGGCGCCGCAGGCGGAGTCCCACACCATGGGACTCTTAACAAGATACAAACAGCATTCCAACAGGGACAGTGCTGCATCCTGGGTTACACAATTTTAAATGTTAGGCATTGAGGCTGACAGGGGCAAGAGCAGGAGGAGTCCATCATGAGCCCAAGAGCGCTAACTAGGTCAATTCCTATTAAAGATTACATAGAGGAATTCAGCTGCTGATGCACTGTAGCTCTGTAGGACCCGAGCATGGGAGGTAAGTGTACCCTGCAATGAGGACTGGCTCAGGGAATCCACACAGGCTGGCTTCCTGCACACTAGACAGGCCAGAGAAGATAAGCAGCATTTTAGGAGGGAGAATGGGAGGCCTGCAGTGATTCAATCCTTGGATAGGAAATGTGTGATGGGTTTGAAAAATTTGCTTGAGAATCCACACACGGAAAGAGAATAGAGACTTGCAGAGAGTTCCCACGTGGATCTCATTGTCTGACTGTGATAGGGCCAAGAAGGCACCTAAAGATAAATTAGAAAGTCTCCGAAACTCTGTCAGTGCTTCTTGGAGTGTTTTCTTGGGAACTCTTGCATTGAAACTGTCAGATATTGAAGCGCAGGTGTATAGTTCTGTGTCGGGTCTCTGGATCAGAATCCCTGAAGGTATGGCCCAGGATTCTGGTGAACATGTGCCCAACATGGCTGATTTTATTTTATTTGTTTTAGAGCTACTGATGTAGAAGACTTTATAGTAATAAGGTTCAGAACGGATGGACGATTTCCTGCTATTTATCACTTGTTACTGGGTTTTAACTTTCATGGTAAATGTTACTCCTTAGTTAAGCTATTAGTTTTAATCTGGAAATAATGTGAGTCAAGCAAAACACCCATCATGAAAAGTTGCCAGCCTGTGAGCCCCTTGGGGGTGAAGTGTCAGTGAATCAGAAGAAAACCTGCGTTAGGGAGGCACATCTCTTCTCTTCCTCTTCTCCTGCGCAGAGCGTATCTCAGGGAAGGCTCAGCTCCCAGCCCTTTGTCTTAGGCAGGCGGTCTGGAACCAACTTCATCATTACTACGCACTCTGATCCCAGAGGTTCCTCAGCCTCAGATTAGCAAAGCAAGCTCATTTGCAAGAAGCGTAATGTTGGTGATTCTTCAGCAGATATTAACAAACGGCAGCCCTAACAAACACATCATCACAAGGCATGCTGCAGGAAGACAGCCTGGCTCCTCCCACAGCAGCACCAGAGACTCATTATGAGGTGGTGGGAGACAAGGATGGAAGCACTTATGGGGCCATGTGCAGAAGACCCAGAGCAACTGCCTCCCAATCCTGCTCTACAAACCAGAACAGTGAGGAGAGTGCAAGCTGGGGACTCCCACTGTGTGACACTGAATCACAATACAAGATTCTTCCATTTTTCCTTTTTTTTTTTTTTTTGCCATGTTGACAGTGGGAAAAAAATACAGGATTTTTTAATACTAGGAAAAAGGAATCTATACTATAAAATATATCTAATATATTGTGATTTTTTTTAATTATCTATTTGAGAGGCAGAGTTACAGAGAGAGAGAGAGACAGAGAGAGAGAGAGAGAGAGCTCTTCCACCTGCTTGTTCACTCCCCAAATGGCTGCAGTGGCAGGAGCTGGGCCAGTCTGAAGCCAGGAGCCAAGAACTTCTTCTGGGTCTCTCACATGGGTACAGTGCCCAAGGACTTGGGCCATCTTCCACTGTTTTCCCAGGCCATTAGCAGGGAGCTGGATTGGAAGTGGAGTGCCCATGTGGGATGCCGGTACCACAGATGGAGGCTTAAACTACTATGCCACATTGCCGGCCCCTATATTGATTTCTTAAGCATATTACAGTCAAGGATGTCTTGGTATCTCAGTGCTGGAGGCCTGTGAAATTAACTGGTACTTAGAAATACTTAAAAATCCCTTAGAAATTAACATTAGAATGACATATTAATAATGATAGTAGCCATAATATTAACACATGGTATATATTGAGTAGTTACTATGTTCCAGATGTACTAAGTATTTTGCATACATTATCTCATTTAATTGGCTTTTAAAAAAGACTTATCTGTTTAATTTTTTTCCTCTCTCTCTCTCTCTTTTTTTTTTTTTTTTTTTTTTTTTTTTTTTTTTTTTTTGACAGGCAAAGTGGACAATGAGAGAGAGAGACAGAGAGAAAGGTCTTCCTTTTCCGTTGGTTCACCCCCCAGTGGCCGCCGCGGCTGGCGCGCTGATCCGAAGCCAGGAGCCAGGTGCTTCTCCTGGTCTCCCATGCAGGTGCAGGGCCCAAGGACTTGGGCCATCCTCCACTGCACTCCTGGGTCACAACAGAGAGCTGGCCTGGAAGAGGGGCAACCGGGACAGAATCCAGTGCCCCGACCAGGACTAGAATCCGGGGTGCCGGCGCCGCAGGCGGAGGATTAGCCTAGTGAGCCGCAGCACCAGCAATTTAATTGTTTTAACAACAGCAATCTGATGGCAAATTGCAAACTAACTTTTACAGATGAAATACCTGAGGTTTATAAAACTTTGACTTAAATTCCCAAGATCCCATAGGTTGGTGTTGCAGTGGAGCAGGTTAAGCCTACACTGGCCACACAGGCATCCCATATGGGAGTTCAAGTGCCAGTTACTCCCTTCCAATCCAGCTTCCTGCTAATGTATCTGAGAATGCAGAAGAAGATGACTCAAGTACTGGGGCCCCTGCCAATCATGTGGGAGACTAATGTGGAGTTCCTGGCTCATTGCCTCAGCCTGGCTAAGACGTGGCTCTCTCTCCCTTTCTCTCTCTCTGATGTTATGCCATAAAATAAAATTCCCCCCCCCAAAAAAAAACACACAGCTTATAAGTGGAAAAGTTGGAATTCTAACTAGACAAGTACAAAACCAAAGTTTTTTTTGTAAAAAGGACCACCAACATTCAAAATATATCCACATAAAGTTTACAAAGATAAAGTAGTAGAAATATTTACTTTAAAAGTAGTAAATTCAATGTTACATATAAGAGGGCTATTGGGTAAAGCACCAGATTTTAGAATCATGTAAATTGTGATCCTGTTATTAATTACGTAGATGATGTGTATCTCTGAGTCATAATTTTTATATCTACAAACAGCACCACTTTGAGAAGCTGGCAGAATGTGCATGGAAAGCCTCCTCATTAAATAGAAAGCCAGAAGCCATTTTTAAAAAGTGGATGTATTCACTCATATTCACCAACTAGCATACCTAAGTACTGTCATTCAGAAAAAAAAAGAATGTATTAGAATTTTAGATGCAACAGGATTAGTCTTGTGAAATAATTGTTGCTCTTCACCTTAACATACTTGATATCAAATTTCAATGACATTTCTTACCTTCTAATTAATGTATATTTTTACTCTCTAATTGAGGTTTTTAAACCCAAAGCCACAACTTAACATCATGGTGCAGGGGCAGCCATGAAAAATGACAATGGTAGATGAGACCTAGGTGTGTTCTTTGGGTACTTGGGCGGCACAGTAGCTCATTAGAGCTGAGGCAGTCAAGGGACAATGACACAAAGGGAGGATAAAGTCAACATATGAAAAGAGATTATGAGCCATGTGCTGAAATCACAGCAACAGATCAGATGTTGATAGTAGACAGGAACAATTAAGATGAAAAGAAATAGTTTGCTGAGTTTTGAAGGATACTACATAAAAATGCAAGCATTAATAAGAAGCAAAAAGGATGTCAAATCCTTAACACAGTTAAATATCTATGGCCAATTTTTCTGATCAAATTATGCTAGAGAGAAGTCTTCACCACAGCTAACCACTCACTGTTGCTAAGAAGTTTTCACTTATGTCCTTGAATTGGATGCATTTGCATAAGCTTTCTTCATTCCTTTTAGAGAGGAGCCTCAATCCACTTACTATCTACAAATAATCTCACCTCCTATTAAAAAAAAAAAGACTAGTAGCACGAGTTTCCTCCACATCTCCTGTTTCTCTCAAAAGCCCTCAGTATCTTCATTCATCTTGTCTTCTTCCCCTTCCTTCTAGGATGAAATAACTTCAGGGCTCATTCACTTGAGATCTCATCCCTTCCACAGCCCCTGAGACCTGTCCTAGTAATCACACCTTCCCTCTTCTCTCACACATCTCCCCCACTGTGAGCTGCTCTTTCTCTTGGATTCTTTCTCAACGACTGCAAATCTGCTAAGGTGTTGGCTCATATCACACCACTGCCCTACCTGTGAGCTGGCTTTTACTGCTGGGTTCCTCAAAACCATCCTCAGAAGAGGAGCCTCCAGGCCCTGGCTTCTTTTTTAGCATTTGCTCCATTAATCTGGAGGTCACTCTCTCTCTCAGGTGTACCAATGATCCTCCAAGGGCAGGACGCTTTCTGCCATCCTTGTCTGACGACTGCAGCATTGCTTTCATCGTGGCTCTCCAGCGCTCCTACAATGTTGCTTTCTCAAGTCGCTCCTTCTGGGACATCTTTGTGGACTGTGAGCCCTCAACATAAGTTTCCAGAATGTCTATCCTTGGTCTTCTTCACTTAATCTCTCTAGGCTCTTTCCTGAATAACCTCCAGCGGTAGCCTGATTTGAACTGTAGTTTCTGAGAAAATCTTGAAGTTGGCTGTCACCTGTATTGCAAACTTTCTCTCACTGCAAAACTCCCTTCCTACCATCTCCACCCAGACCCCCCGCAAGCAGTGCAAACTGAGCCCAGTGCTTCCCTCAACCCATCTGGTTGTGCATCCCTGGGCATCTGTGAATATTCCTCTTTGCCAACCCATTCAAATAGATGCTAAATCCTGTGGCTTCAACTTCCATCATAACTCAGTCAGTTCCTCCATTTTTATCAACACTCTGTTCGCTCTTGCAACTAGCAGTGAGAAACACCTTTAAACAGCACCTTTCTAATGAACCTGAAAATGGCAAACAAGCCTTTCACCTTAGCAGCTGTAGACTCCCCACTGCCTCCCTAGTCCCACACTGCAGCTCAGTAAACAGCAAGCTTTCAGGAACAATGCAAAGCAGAAAATATTCTGGAGATGCCTGCAATCTTTTGTTAATATTCAGAAACTCTCTTAGACTTTACCTTACTCTGTGGCTTCCTAACTGGCCTGTCACCACTAAGCATTGTCTTTGGCTGCTTCTCTCGCCCCTTTTTAAAACTCATTTTTTTTCTCATCATCATGGTATAGAAGACAATTTGGATTTAGAGTGACAATGCACTAATAGCAAATTCCACCTTTGCAACCTACTGACACTAAGACTTTTGAGAAATGCAATTATTTCTGTTTTTTTTTTTCTTTCTTTTAATTTCTGGAAAGGGATGAGAACGTAGCTGGGCTCAATTGCTGAGGATTAAATAATGTGTGTAAGGCACATGCCACACAACATGAACACTTAAACAGCGGCTGCTCCCATCTGGGCATCAATTTATATCAATGTCCGCTGCAATTTCAAGGTATCTCTTCAGGAGTGACATGAACCTGCAGACAACACTGATGTCCAGGTAAATCTCCGGTGGGCATAGCTGGCAGGTAAGAAACTTCTCTCTACCATTCTTTAGAATAATTCGTACTTTGCTCATGCTATATATCACATCCTACAACAATATGGAGAACTACAACCGTGTTCTAATATGTTTCTCAAAATGCTTTAGTGGGTCATTGCTTCTAACCAGATAAAATCAAATGTAGAAGCAATTTTGAAAAGGGCTTGTGAGGTCCGGCATTATGGCACAGAGGGTTTAGCTGCTGCCTGCAATGCTGACATCCCATATCAAGATACCTATTCAAATTGCAGCTGCTCCGGGGCCCATGCCATGGCTCACTTAGCTAATCCTCCACCTGCGACACCGGCATCCCATATGGGCACCAGGTTCTAGTCCCGGTTGCTCCTCTTCCAGTCCAGCTCTCTGCTGTGGCCCGGAAGGGCAGTGGAGGATGGCCCAAGTGCTTGGGCGCCTGCGCCTGCGTGGGAGACCAGGAGGAAGCACCTGGCTCCTGGCTTCAGATCGGCACAGTGCTGGCCATGGCGGCCATTTGGGGGGTGAACCAACGGAAGGAAGACCTTTCTTTCTGTCTCTCTCTTACTGTCAAAAAAAAAAAAATTACACGTGCTCCACCTCCAGACCAGCTCCCAGCCAACACACTCAAGAAAGCAGCAGATTATGGCCCAACTACCTGGAACCTTGCCACCCACCTAGGAGACTTGGACAGAGTTCCCAGCTTGTGGCTTTGGCCTGGTTCAGTTCCAATAGATACTGCCATTTGGAGAGTGAATCAGTGGATGGAACATCTCTTTCTCTTTCTGTCTTTCCCTCTCTCTGTCATCCTATCTGTCAAATAAATAAAGTAAATCTGAAAAAGAGAAAAAGAATGGCTGCGCCAGTGAGGTTCACTGGAAGCTAGAGGGTGTGGGTATCAGGTGAGAGGCAGCAATGTTGCTGCACAGATGGCAGGGGACAAACAGAGGCACCAAGGAAGGGCTGGCAGCCTTGGGTACCCATTTGACCCAGCCAAGATTCAGGGAGATCTGGAGGGCTTGGAAATATTCAATATTTATAATATTCAATAATTAGCCTCGGCTGGAAATCCCTGCTTCTACATGAAAGCACATCAAGACCTCACAGGGTCATTAGATGCAAAATTTTGGACTAGCTTTGGCCATTAGAGAATGCCATAGGCACTCAGTGTGCCACTTCTTCATCTCAAGTTTTTAGACAGGAGCATATGATTCATAACCTAGTTTATTACCATCAATAAAATTCTCTCAGCCTAATATTGATGTTATTGAATTCAGAGTGGGTTACTTTCTGTCATGTATCTTTGCTACTTAATATTTTTTCCCTAAGAGTCATGCTTGTTACTTTATGTAAAATTACCGTCTTTGAAGAGTCTTTGGTGTAGTAGTTGGATCATAAAGTGGGAAACCAGATGGCTTGATTTCTAATGCTACCCCTACCTCTTAACCAGGCTCACGAACCTGGGCATTTCATTTAACCTCTCCCTGCCTCAGTTTTTTTCATATGTGAAATGGGGATGTTACCAACTTTATACTAGTATTGAGAGGATTAAGCAAATTAATATATGAAAAGTCCTGGCAAGTGCTTTTGAGTTAGCTACTAGCCTGGCGCATAGTAAATGCTATATAAATGTTAGCAATTGCTGCCTCTAGAAGCTGTCAGAATGAATTCCACATGCTATATTATTACTTTAAAACAGTACACTGATCTATCGTCCCAGAGGAATTTACTCAAGTTTGCCAGATAAATGTCTAAACATACTTACTCATCAAACCAAACATGAATTTACCCTGTAAGTTGAAGAGAAGCACAGTGAAAACAACCATTTCATTTCTTAACAGAAAATTGTTTAAATTTTAGTGCTTTGATATAGAATTATAATAGTTTATAAAAGTATTTGGCAGACTGTAATGTTGATCAAGCTCAGAAATAATGTGAGAACAAAATAAAATGATTATTCAGTGAATGACTGATTCATTCCATAAGAAATTACAGTATGCCTTGTCCTGAACAGATGTTTGAAGAAGACAAAGAGAAATGAGATGTTCCTACCCTTTTAGAAGTTATAATGCAGCAAACAGGAGTCAGATAAGTGAATAATTTTAAATCATAACACTGAATATAATAACTGAGTTGACTGTAAAATGATAAGAAATATGCAAAGGAAGTGACTCATATATGGTAGGAGGGGACCAGAGATGGTTTGGGCTGGCTATGGGAAGGTGAGCATTTACCCCAACTGTTAAGTTTGATCTCAGGTGTATACAGAGGAGAAAAAGTAATAAAGCTAGTATTCTCTCTAGTTTTCAGACATAAACTTCTTTTGACTAGACTCATGAAAAAAATATATCTAGCAACAATACAAAACAAAGTATTCAAATTTAGTAGGAAAAAGATAACTATATCAGGGAACATTAGTGCTCTATGTGAATGCAACATTATAGGTAAAATTTTGAATGCCTGGAGGAAAAGAAGAATTTTCAAACTTTGCCTGTTAACCTTAGGCAGAGGAGTCACCTGTGCATGTTTAGCCTTGACTCCACTAGTCCCCCTGTGCTGTGTGAGCTGTCAGGGACCCCATGGTAATTAGTGCCATGGAAGCACTCAGGAAGACAGTCAGCAAGGCAGGAAGGTAGATCACTCCCAGGGGATTCTTCCCACAGTTAGAGCTACTCTACTCTTTCCATGCAGCCACCCACACCTACCTCAGCCAAGAGCAAGAAACAAACATTTCATTCTTGTCCAGTGTTGTCCTGCCATGATGAAGCAAACTTTTCTTCTTTCTTAAACAAAAATATGTGGAAAAACAAGTTCATCTTGGGCAATATGAGCTGGATTTTTAAAAGGTATAAATACCTCTTAAAGGCTTATTAACCTTGGGGCCAGTGTTGTGCTAGAGTAGGTAAAGCCACCATCTATGATGCCAGCATCCCGTATCAGTGATGCTACCTGTCCTGGCTGCTCCACTTGCAATCCCACTCCTGAATTTGTATAAAACTTGCTTCTTTCCCTAAAACTTTATCTTTAGCAAGAACAAATAGGTTGCCCTCTTTCCTTTGGAATCTCCAAGTTTACCATGAGAATAGCAAGGGAGCTCCTCCAGAGCTCACAGCTTATTGTAAAACAAGTTATTTACCCTACCCTTAGCAGGCCAGACAGGATGGAGAATTGTAAATGAGGTCTTAATGTCAATCTAATCATCATTTTTTTTCCCCTCAAAATTAATTGTACTTAATACTGACTGCTGTCAGTCTCCTTTGGGTTTATCCTCTCTTGGAATCCCCCCTCCACGCCACTCTGGCTGGAGATCCTTGATTCTAATAAATACTTTCAAACCTCAAAAAAAAAAAAAAAAAGTGATATCGGAATTTGGCCCCCTAAAATATATACAAAATGTGGCTCCTTAAAGTTCCCCAGAAGTCCCATCTGGGATGCCACATATGGTATCGGAATTTGGGTCCCTGTCACACCTGTAGGAGACCCAGACAAAGTGCCTGGTCCCTGGCTTCAGCCTGGCCTATCCCTGGCCACTTCTGGGGAGTGAACCAGTGGAAAGAAGAACCCTTTTTCTCTCTGTCTCTCCCTCTCTCTCTGTAACTCTGCATTTCAAATAAATAAAAATAAATCTTTAAAAAAACAAAGCAGGTACCTTGTCTCTCATGTTTACTTTGGTATGGCACACCCAGTGTAAGAATGCCTAACATGTAAAGAATTCTTAAACTCTAATGTATAATATAAATACTTGCAACATAAAAATAAAGATATTAAAACTCAAAATAACAAATATAAATTGCTAATAAAAGAAAAACAGTCAAATTTCCCTGAGTAGTCAAAATATAAATGGAAAATACATGAATATGGTTTTGTGAATCAGTTGGTAAATACGTATCAAAATAAACTGCATAAGTCCCTTGACCCAGAAATTCTACTTGTTAGGAAAGAGTAGTAGGAGATACACACACACACACACACACACAAATGTTCATGGTACTCAGTACAGGGTTTTCTCTAATAGAAACATGGATTATACACCTCAATATCAAACAATGGGCTGGTGAGCAAATAAAATTCACTATGTTCACAGGAATAAACAGTACGAAGCAATTAAAAATTTTTTTCAGGGCAGAATTTTGTCCTAGTGGTTAAGATTCTGGTTAAAATGCTAATATTCCATATCAGAGTATCTGAATTCAACTCCTGGGTCTCAATTCTGACTCCAGCTTCCTGGTAATGTGGCTCTTGGAGAGCAGTAGTGATTGTTGAAGTAATTAGATTCCAGCCACCCACAGGAAGACCCAAATTGGGTTTCCAGCTCCCAAGTTTGAACCTGGCCCAGCTCTAGTCATTGCAAGCATGTAATAAGCAAGGATGAGAGTTGTCTCTCTCTCTCTCTCTCTCTCTCTCTTTCTCTCTCTTTCTTTCTCAAACTTTCAAATTAAAAAAAAAATTCTAAAGTGTTTTCAAGGACTATGAAAATTGATGAGAAAACCAAAACTCAAAACATAATACTGCCTTGTCATATTACCTTAATATGGATATATGAATCTGTGTATTTGCATATACAAATATTGGAAAAGAAGCACACCAAAATTAACAATGACTCTCACTGTGTCCCATACTATCTTCCTCTTAATAAATTTTGCTTCACTTGTTTTTCTTTTCTTTTCTTTTTTTTTTTTTTATTTTTGACAGACAGAGTGGACAATGAGAGAGAGAGACAGAGAGAATGTTCTTCCTTTTGCTGTTGGTTCACGCTCCAATGGCCGCACTGTGGCTGGCGCATCGCGCTGACCCGAAGCCAGGAGCCAGGTGGCTTCTCCTGGTCTCCCATGCGGGTGCAGGGCCCAAGGACTTGGGCCATCCTCCTCTGCACTCCCGGGCCATAGCAGAGGGCTGGCCTGGAAGAGGGGCAACTGGGACAGAATCCGGCGCCCCGACCGGGACTGGAACCCTGTGTGCCGGCGCCGCAAGGCAGAGGATTAGCCTATTGAGCCGCGGCGCTGGCTCACTTGTTTTTCTTTGTACTTTATATGATCCACACTGAACATTACATTACTTTTATGATTTTAAAAGTCAGTAAAAGAGATTTTCAGATGCCAGTTTATTTACAAAGATAACCTAGAACTTAGCTATTAGGACTCCAGACACATAATGTAAAGAGATTTTTGACCTGCATATATATTATAATTGCTTCATTGGAGGATATTAACTCTCATTCATATTCTATCTAGTTTTAAATTGAGTGTTTGATTTTTAAGTCTTTTTACTGTATGTCCCCTTTTGGAGGGCACATATGATAGTTAATTTAACTTTTTCATTGGTTAAAATAGAAACATTTTATTGTGGGTTTTCCTATTGTGGGGACAACTTTTTGGCTTTAGGAAGAAATAACGAATTGACCCATAAACACACATAGTATTGAAATGTCCACATAGTCACGTAAGAATCCTTAACATTTCTTCAGCATAAAACCCAGGTATCATAATTGTTTTGGATCTTTCTGAATGTCAAAATGTCTAATATCAGGCTTTTTTTGGTAACAAAAGATAAGCCTGGAGCACTCTGAACACAAGAATGTTCAGATGAATTTATTCTCAGTTACACACACCTTTCATTGTTGCTCATCCTGGATGATCCTGGAAATTGTTTCAATGGAGATTCAACTGGATAAGCCCCATTTACATCAACAGCAAGGTTTATGTATCTTTTCAGGTTTAACACTTCATAAGCACTTCCATTCACCAAATTATAGACTTCCAAACTTCTTTGTCAAATTCATTATTGAATTCAGTTTTGCTGATAAAGTTATTAGCACATTCTCTTCACTCTACGCATCCACACTTGAGTCACCATGGTCTATCCATGGTAGCTGCTGGAGTGAATGTCAGTATTTGCAGACATGGAACAAGCCAGCGTAGCTAAATCCTGATTAACTCACATCTAATCATACAGAGTTTGGGCTATTCACTGTGTTTAGATACTATAAAAGCATCCACTGAGTTAGAAACCACAATTTGGGGGCTGGCTTTCCTGCATAGTGGGTAAAGATGCTGCCTGTAAGGGCACTGATTCAAATCCTGTCTGCTCCACTTTAATGCCAACTCCCTGCTAATGTGCTGGGGAAAGCAGTCAAAGATGGCCCAGGTGCTTGGGCCCCTGCACCCACGTGGGAGACGAGGAAGAAGCTCCTGGCTCCTGGCTTCAGATCAAACCAACTCCAGCCATAGTGGCCATTTGGGGAATGAACCAGCAGATGGAAAAATCTCTCTCTCTGTCTCTCTTTTTCTCTCTCAGTAACTCTGCCTTTCAAATAAATATTAAAAAAAGAAACCCCGATTTTGGTGCAATTTTGACTGTGCTATACAATCTTACAAATAATGAACTTGAAGGCAGTCATGTTTCACTGGGTCAGATGGAGCTAACTCTACCTCTGTTTTCCTGACATAGTTCTGTGATTACTACTACAGCCTTAGAATTGGCTTTGACACAGTAATCCTTTCATCCACAATGTTAAGTATCTAAAGGAATAAACACCTATTCTATTAATCCATTTACTCTTCCTTTGGAAGTTTACCTTCCAAAACAATAGCAAGAGCAAGTTCATCAGTAAAACATTTTCTCAAAAATGTGAGTAAAAAACCATACTAAGCCTATTTACACTAAGATATATAAGCTCCTGTGGAAAGCACCTTAAACTGCTTCTTAACAAAGCAAAATGTAAAGCAAGTATTGAGGTGCTAACCCTGGTGTTGAAGGTGAGAGCGAAACAGGAGCAAAAAGTGGAAAGGTGTGCTGTTATGTGCTGCTGAGCTGGTTCCTGCTCAGCCATGAGCCCGGGTCACCCAGTTCTAGCATTTCTCAGCCCTTAGAATCCTCTGTAAGCTTTGCCAGAAAAATATAAGCCTTGGAGGAGTGCATGGAAATGAGAAAGAAAAACGAATTCATGTGCCTGACTCCTCATTCCACTTTCCAGCTGGTCAAGGTTCAATCCACAGACAGCCAATTCCTCACCCTTCCAAGTGGTATCCATAGTTGCTACACAGAAAGCCACATGGTGACAATTTCCATGCAAGTCAAAAGTGGGGAGCTAAAACAGCACAGGCAAAATGTTGATCAAGAAAGAAAAAGGAAATCTAGCATTGTGGCATAGAGGGTAAAACTGCTACCTGCAATGCTGGCATCCCATATGAGCTTCAGTTTGTGTCCCCATTGCTGAACTTTCAATCCAGCTCTCTGCTTAAATGACCTGGAAAAAGGAACGGAAGATGGCCCAAGTGCTTGGGGCCCTGCTACCCATGCAGGGGATCCAGAAGAAACTCCTAGCTCCTGGCTTCGACCTGGCCCAGTTCTAGCCGTTACAGCCATCTGGGGAGTGAACCAGCAGATGGAAGATTTCTTTGTCTCTGTCTGTCTGTCTTTCTCTCTATAATTCAAACTTTCAAATAAATAAATAAATCCTTTTAAAAAAAAGAAACAAAAGAAAAAATTTGTGGAAATCTAAACAGTGATAGGAGGTTCATGACTCCATAGAAGAGAATGTCATCTATAATTTTCCCATGCATTAAAAAACTGTATTTTCATGGTCATTCCAAAACCATGTTTTGTTTGCATTCCAAAACCATGAATAAGTCTTCATGTTAGGCCTATTAGAAGGACAGGAATTTAAGATTTGTAAGAAAGGGAATGTGAAGAATGTCTGGAACATAATCAAGTATCTTAAAATTTAAAACTTAATATGTAAGATTATGTACAATGTATCAGTAAAATATTCTTTTTAATTGAAAAGATTAAAAAAGTATTCAAAACTACTTTTGATGAAACTACAGCAAATATATAACTTTTTCTATGAATTTTCTCATCTGAAATTGTATGGTTACTTGCAAAGTTTTGGAATTTGTGGAATAAATCTTGTGGAAATTTGTAATTTTAGACATGTTCTGTTAGGATTATCAGCATAAGTAAGAAACAGGAAAAATAACGCTGCTTATTGCCTCACTAAAACAAATCAAGTTATAGTTTGTGTCTTTCAATTATGAGAGCGATACAATAATAATATAACAGAATTTGGAAATTTTATAAGGTTATAAGAAAAACAATAAAATCACCCTTACATACCTCAATGACCAATTATAATCCTTGTTAATATTTTAATGTTGTAGTATTTTTCCTGAACATATGTATTTCATTTGGCTGGAAATATTTTAATTGATATTATAGTTACTATATAAATTTTTATCTCTTTTTCACTTAAAACTATACATGATCATTTGTTTATATAATGATCTCCAATAGCAGTCTTCTAAATTGTTATGTAGTCTCTCCAATACACTGATATTCCATAACATTTAATCCCTCTTTTGTTGCATAAAGTTGATTTCTGTGTTTTATGAGTAGAAACACCATTGTTGTGTACATTATTGTCTAAATTTGGGTTTTCCCAGGTTTAAGTTTTAGAAACAAGAGCCTAAAAAGTCATAGTTTCTGGACAATTATTAATACCTGTTACAATTTTTTCTTCACAAAGATTGTTTTCTACTTACATAGCTATGACTAATATACAAAAATGCCTCAATGAAACTAATATACCCCAAAGATTTTCATATTATGCTTAAGTAATGAAAATACAGCTTATCAGATACTATCTAACTCCAAATTCCTAAGAAAATTTGCTTCTCTCCTGTCCACTTAATTGCTGAAATACCCAGTAAGTATGACACAATCGCTGGCCCTCTCTCTTGTGAGACGCTTTATGGATTTGAGAATCATCCTCCAGTTGGCTGTCATAGGCTTCTCCCCCCAGCACCTCTTTAGTCATAGTTCAGCCTCCGTATTATCTCTTTGCCTTTCAGGATGTTCTATAAAGTGATGGATTCCCTCTCAAGAAGACAGGGAGTTTCCATTCCTCAGGGCTCCCCTTGGCTCTTGTCTCTGTGTGCACTTGTTGTTCACCTCCTCCAACAAAGGGCAAGGGCCAGGTCCTAAGTTTCTCAAATTTAAAACTCTTCAAATTGAGAAACTTCTCCTGTAGCCACAGGAGATTTGACAGGAAGTAGAGGAAATGCTACAAAGAAAAGGAGAACAATTGTAGGAGTCCATGGTGCTTTCAGCAACTGTTTTGTAACTTACAGGGGAACCATGGGTTAGAGCTTTGTGATCCAGTTCTACAATCTTTTAGCACAGCTTTCGAGGGAGTGCAGCAACTTGCTTCTGGAGGTTAAGCCTTATCTTGTTCATTGAATTGAAACTTCCACCTCAATGTCAAAACAACAGGAAAGATATAGATACATGCATAGACTCTATTTACAAATGTATGACACCCCCGTCTACCCATGTTCACATGTGCACATTCATATTTTGGTGTATCAATTTATCATAATATAGAGATACAAAGGACTTCATAAAGTTTATGGAAATGCAATGAGAAGGTAAGTTTATTTTAGTGCAAACATGTTTTTGGAATCCATGTGTAGTTTTTCCATGATATGCGTTTTTCCATGGACCTTTTGAGTATCCTTGTAGATAAATTTGGAGAAGAAAAGGAAGAGCCCAGGAGAGGAAAAAGTTACCCAAACTCCACACAATACTTAAAGCCAAGGGTATGATTTGATACATCATGAAGTCTTTAACAAGTGCAAAAGTAAATATATCTTTTACGTATATTGTTTGTAAGAGTGTGAAAGATTTTTTTTCCTAGCATCTCTGCTGCTCTACTTTCACATCTCCTCAGATGTTCAGATGCTTGCGAATCTGCTCCCCTGATCTCAGTTCTCATGATATGCAAAACTACCTTGAAAAGGTCCTTCTTTAGACGCTGGTAAAGTCTTGAAACTGGAATGAGAAACACTGAGGAGGCATCATCTACAAAAACGACCTTCAAAGTCAAGGTAAATCCAGCTCAAATATATGATTTTTAAATGTCTGTGGATTAAGAGAAGTATCTCCATGAGGGTCTAATGCCTATAAGAAAATACCAGTACAAGGACATTCTGAAGGTTTGTATCTGACCTTTCCTTGGTTTTAATCACTGAAGTTCCCGACAGCTTAATAAGTTGAAGGTGGGGGGGTCACAGTCTAACTTAATAAGGCCCGCCAC
Organism: Oryctolagus cuniculus; assembly: GCF_051225735.1. Classification (NCBI taxonomy): domain Eukaryota; kingdom Metazoa; phylum Chordata; class Mammalia; order Lagomorpha; family Leporidae; genus Oryctolagus; species Oryctolagus cuniculus. Next base: position 15,513,935 of record NC_142880.1, read on the forward strand.
AGAGACTTGGTCACATCTGATTGCTCCCATAAGTCTTAGCACATATGGTACACTGTCCTTGGGTGAGAAATGTTTTCTATAACTTTCCTCTTGTTCTCTACCCTGCATATAAATTGTTTTTATTAACCCGAGAATGATACAGCACTGTATATTTGTGTGAGCTTTTGCCATTTTCAGCTTTATCCTACAGAAACAGAGTTGATTGTTTTCTCCAAAATGGAATTAAATACTGTTTATCACCAATGTCTTCTTTTTATTATTCTAGTCTTATTTAATATGGGTCAAACTAACCTTCAGTTTGACATGAGATTAAAGAACTAAACATTGTAACAAGATTCTTCATGACAATTTACAATGCGCCATACTTACAGGAAGAAAATATAAGAACTATAGATCACTTTTAAAGATTTTTACATAGGATAACATATGCAGAGGTAAGTATCTAGGGTGTTCAATTGTATATGGAAATATGAATGGTTGAATAATTGGCACATTGCTTTGTCCAAATGATAATTGATAGATAATCTATTCTGTTTTATTTCAGTAGATTTTACAAGTCTAATAGAAGTCCTATTTCTGCTTGCTTTGCAGCTTTCCCTGTGTATAACAGAAGCACGGAATTTAATCTAAGTGGATGAAACTACAATATAATAGTACTCTGATACATCTGCATCTTTCCCCTTAGCCTTGGTCATGGAGAATGCATATCGGTGTCATTACATTGAGCTAAAAAGAAGCATGTTTTTATAAGGAAAATGGCCCCCAAAAAACCAATGTGTCTGTATTTTTATTAAGAAGATTCTGGAAGTAGAGTAGTTTATGCTAGAATTCATTTAGTCTCTATGAAAGCCAAAATATTTACATACTGAAGTCATCCGCCACCCCATCATTGATAGCTCTTTTGAAAAAAATGATGTTTGAACTCTTCTCTGATTTAATAATCTTTAAGCTGAATTCACCCTTAAGTATCATTTTATTCACACAGTACTACATCAAAAATACAAAGAAGAGAAAATGTGTTGGATAAAGGATAGCTAATCATTCTATAGGACACAAGATAAAGACCAGTTCTATTCACAATTAGGAATCCCATAATAGAATATTTCTAGTGCCTCCTGCCCCTATCTAATGGAAGTTTCATTTACATTGTGGTCTTTTTCAGTTGTACATGAAAATACTGAGTTAAAACCTGCCTGTGCAGTGGGTGTTTGATCTGGCAGTTAAGACTCTGGTTAAGATACACATGGCTCATCTCTGAGTATCTGAACTTAATAGTCTGCTCCTGCTCCTGACTCCAGTTTCCTTCCAATGCAGACCCTCAAGGTAGCAGTGATGGTTCATATAACTGGGTTCCCACCAGACACACAGGTGATAGGATCGAATTCTTGTCTCCTGGCTTTGGCCCCAGCCCAGGCCAGGCCATTGCAGGCATTTGGATAGCGAATCAGTGAAAGGAAACATTCTCAATCTCTTCTCCTGCTCCTTCTAATTAATTAATTAATTTTTTAAAAGTTACCTAATTTTTTTCTGTCATGTCAATAATATAAACTCTGTGTGGAATGGTGATTTGGTCTTGTCACTCCAACTTTTTCAAGTCTAAACTATGACTCTTGTGCATTCTTTCTCTCTTCAATATCTAAATCTTCAACCACCTGAGGACTCTGTGGTTTAGATTTGGTTTGGGTTTTTGCTTTTCATCATTCAGCCAATCTTTCAGAATTTCCTTCAACTTCACATACTACAACTTATTTGTAAAAGAAATATCAGAAAATTGCAACTTAATATTCTTAGATTAATATTTTAAGAAGTGAATAGATTCTATTCACATGAATTTATCTGTCAGATGCATGCGTATGAAGATATCACCAAGTTCATGCTATCCAGCATATTTTGCTAATAATTTAGCTATGTAATATGTTGCGCATTTAAGGATTTTATCTTATGTTTTTTATAACACTGTCCAGAAACCCACACAAGTGAAATTGTCTTTTGTTAAACTTTGAGGATACCTGATGTAGATATAGTTCTAACTGGCTACCGCAGCTGTGTAGTAGTTGAACCTAAAGCAAACCTGGAGATCTTTTATTCCATCACTGCCATGTGCAATTAAGAAAATGCTCAAGGTGCCAAAGACAAAACTAAAACACTTAGCACTAGGTTTGAAGTTCACAGTTCTTACTGGAACAGCTCACACTTACAATCCATCAAAATGCTGCAAATTAGTCCTCTGCAGACAAGCAGCCTTAGAAGTGTCACTGGTCTCTTCACTCCTTGGGTCTTCCAGGGGATTCCCAACCATGTAGATGTATATTTACACTGTCCTTCAAAACCTGTCAGAATTCTCCGCCCTCATCCTTTTCCTATTATGCTCTCTTCCCCATTATCCCTCCTTATATTCTCAGGCAGACCTGCTCACTTTCACTATACCTCCTGAGTCTGCTTTTGCCTAAAAACCATCCATCGACATTCTCTTCCAATCTACTACAATCAGTTGAGTTTCATCTCCTTCCATGTAAAGGTTTCTGTAGGTTCACTTCCTTTGGTGTCTCAGGATAGTTGACATTCTCCATCCCTGGTGATGGTATCATGCTTCTGATGACACAGCCTTAAATATTTCAGTGCTCCCCACTAGTCAGTCACTGTGGAAGTGTTGAGGATATGCACCAGGCACCTCAGGGGTATCACTCTGTTCCTCTCTGCCTCTCTGTTTCTTGTCCTAAGGCCATTACCTGACCAGCTCTGAATGGGTTCTGACTATCTTCCTGTATGTGCTCTCTGTTGTTGCTTTGTTATTTCTCTCTCAATTCACTATGGTCTAGTGGGCAGTCGAGGGCATGGAGGTTGCAGTGGGCAAAAATGAATGCAGCCTCATTTGTGCCCATGACACCCAGAATCTGCAGCTGGAGCTTTGGTTGTGCCCAAGGAAACCACAGCTGTGATTGAAAACCAAGATGAAGGCCGGCGCCGCGGCTCACTAGGCTAATCCTCCGCCTAGCGGCGCCGGCACACCGGGTTCTAGTCCCGGTCGGGGCGCCGGATTCTGTCCCGGTTGCCCCTCTTCCAGGCCAGCCCTCTGCTGTGGCCAGGGAGTGCAGTGGAGGATGGCCCAGGTGCTTGGGCCCTGCACCCCATGGGAGACCAGGAAAAGCACCTGGCTCCTGGCTCCTGCCATCGGATCAGCGCGGTGCGCCGGCCGCAGCGCGCCAGCCGCGGCGGCCATTGGAGGGTGAACCAACGGCAAAAGGAAGACCTTTCTCTCTGTCTCTCTCTCTCACTGTCCACTCTGCCTGTCAAAAAATAAAAAAAATAAAAAAATAAAAAGAAAAAAAAAAAAAAAGAAAACCAAGATGAAGACCCACTAGAAGATTCAGTATTGGCTCCTGAAGACCCCACTCTTCATGTAAGTGTTGAAGAATTAAACAAACAATATATGGCAGAAAGTGAAGAACTCTACATTTCCTCATGAACTGTCACTGGCAGCCTCTGGATAAGGTTGACTCCAGCATCCCAGAGTGAAGCTAGGCATACATTAAGCTCCCCAACTATTGTATTCACTGTTTTGTCTTTTCTGGGGGTGGGCAAAAGCGAGTTGTTCCAAGAGTCTTCTGGATTCTGTATATAAATAGAAACTTCCTGGACTCAAATGTGATTGACATGATAGAACACAATGTAAAATAAAGTTTGCCACTATCTCTTTAAAAAACAAAAGTAGTGAAGAAGAAAAGAGTTGGAGTATTCATTTGTTGGTGGAAGCTAAAATGGACCAATTCATTCATTGTAGTTCCTCTTAGAATTTGTCTAAAACAGTGCTAAGGGAAGTCTGACCAGCAGGCAGAGGTAAGAGTGCTAATCTTGATCATTTATTTAATAAGGAGGGAGAAGTGATCTGAGATATGATTACACATGCACTCATGGATGCTGGAAAGTGATTTGCTCATAGGGCAGAGGAATACATTTGGAAACCAGGGAGTCATGAGTAGAGACAGACACAGATGCACTTTGAGGTAGATGTAAAGCTTATACATCTTTTGTGTGTCCTGTTAATCCTCACCAGCAAGTGTCTACCTCATTGAGTGCAGAGTAGGCTCTCTCATTTCAGGAGTTATTGGCCAGTTTGTTTCCTTAACTACTCCAGTGTCCAAGTGAGCTTGGGCAATGGGATAATGCACAGAGTAGCTACGATAGAAAGGTTGGAGACTCTGCATGGCCTCCTTTCCATTCAAGCCAATTCAGTTACTGTCAGTTCTTAATCTCTACCAGTAGTAGAGGCCAAATCTGAGCCGTTGGTGGAGCACCATTCCTTGAAGCAGTCAGTAACTTGTCAGTAGGTGGGTTTACATAGAGCTTCTTCCTTCAGAAATGAGCAATTGGTCCTCACCAGAGATTACGAGGGGATTTAGCCAAGAGAAGGTGAGAGAAGTATTGATGTTAGTATGAGGGGTTGTATAAAGATAAGAGACCTCATGGGCTATTGCAGCAATTACAAATAATCCGGGTAAAGTTCAGAGAGATGGTAAGAGGATGAAGAGAGAGGCAAATGCCAATTCACAAAGTCCTAAAAATTCACACTACAAGGGATTCAGAATTCCAAAGGTCTCCAATGAACAGACAGGCAATCAAATGGGTGAGACAGAGCTAGTGCTCATAGAAATTTTAGTCAGTGATATTGAATATGTCTCTTTTAAAGGCATTCAAATTCTCCTTTTCTTAAATTGAGCTCCATGCCTGTGGACTCGTCTCTGGTTTCTAATACAGTCATCCCTAGTTTTCCATGTGGAATTGGGTGTCCAAGGTTTATGCCTTTGGGTAACACAATCTGCAGCTACTCAAGTCCCTTAAATAAAACAGAGTAATGCAAGTATTTCTGTATAACCTATGCACATCTTCATGTATACTTTAATCAGGATGGGGGGATCTTCATTCTGCCAAAAGCCATTTTATATTTACACTATCATTTGTGGGCCTTGCAACACTTTGAACTTAAAATTATCCTGCTATAGATTTATTGAATTTTGAGTCCCATGGGCCAGATCTGGAAGGGCCAGATCAAAGGATTTCAAGGACCTTATCCAGCCTATGAGTCAGACATTCCCCACCCCTTCTTTAAGTCATCTTTACATTAACTGAAATACTTAACACAATGTAAAGAGTTGCTCTACTGCATCGTTTAAGGAATAATGACAAGAAAAACTGTACAAGTTCAGTACACATTTTAATGATTTTACTGGCAGATACCGGGCATGTAAACATTCAGAGCCAACTGTGCAGGTTACCAAGTTGTATGTAGTGGTAGTTACTAAAATTAGATTATTCCCAAATCACTGGGGAATTTGCTAAGACATTCAACTATCTGTGATCCAGATCTACCTTGGGGTTCTTGTTTTTGTGATTCATTTAAGTTTGGTTTAGAATTGTAATTTGTTCCTTTGGTCAAGGAAATTGACTTAAATGTATTTATTCAGCAAGCAATTTAATGCTTAATATCTGTCAGAGACTCTTCTAGGTTCTAGAAATACAGTAGCGGATAAGCCTGCTTGTCTGATCTTGTGAAACACAGTCGTAATACAATAAAAACCCATATATCACTACTCTTAACAGAACCAAACCAAGTTCTGTTTTCTCTGTTAATCATGAATGAGTCATTTATAGGAAATCTGCTAGTTCATCTGTGATAAAAATAGAATCACAAAGTCATAACATTCTTCCAATTTTCATTACTTTGGAAATAGTCATTCTACTTGCTAGTCAATTTATACATATCATTTCTATAAACCCAGTCTTACAAATTATGCAGAAGAGCACACAGAAGGCTTATTTAATTAATATTATATTATTCATTGCATTTTCAATACCATTCAAAATATGGTGTCAAAAAACAAATTAAACACAATTAGAGGTGAGATTTACCCATTTTTCTATTCTGTGAACTTGACATACTTTGACACTTACTTTTCTCTTTCTGCCACACCTCTCAGTGCCAGCCACTTATTTTGCTTTGCTTTTTAAGGGCTGCTCATAGGAGGCAGGTTTCGAATTTAGAGAATAAAATAAATAGAAATTGTTTAAAACAAGAATGTTGTGACCTCCTGTTATGATGGAATTTCCCTCATGAAAATGTCAATGCTTTTTTTGAATCCTATCAAACAGTTTCCTCTACTTCCACCCATCTAGGTCTCAATCCCCTGGGAGTTGGGGGAGGATCCCACCCTGAATAACTTCCATTCTGATATAAAAATTACAACTCTCAAGAGACTCCAGGCACTGTGGTCCTGAACCATGACCTGGACTCACTGTTGTGGCTGCTCCTCCAGATGAGCCTGCCAGTGAGGAAATTAGGAAAACTCTGGAATGTATTTTGTGGCCAGGATAAACTCAATCTGGAGGGTCAGAGATGGAGTACTGCCTAGCATATGGGAGTCCTAAAGAACAGTTGAGACACTCCCAACATTCTTATTTGTTTTGTTTTACGATGTTGGCCACACACTAATTTCAGGTGGCACTCCTTTATCCAAAGTGGTTTGTAGGCAAGCAGCTGCACTGTGGAATTATTCTGGTAGTTAAGCAAAAATAAAATATTTTTCCTTTTGAAGGAGATAAAATATTGGATGGCAAAGATGGGACCATGCAGCATTAGCCAGAAAGACTCCCTTAGTACACTTAGTTTTCTTCACATATTTTGGTTGCTCCAACATTTTATTCAATACCTACTATGTGAAAGACCCAAGGCAAAGTGCTTGATTTGTTTGTGTGATGTAGACAAAATGAGACCCTTTAGTAGCAGGTTCATTCACTGCAACTGCATTATCATCATGCTCCTTTTCAAATTATTCTATTTTCATGTAGGGACAAGAACTCACTGTGAAAATTCAAATTCACAATCTACTTACAACAGGTGTTCTTCATATGGGCGAATAAAAACACTCTAGTGTTGCCAGTGTTAAAAACTCATATTTCACTGAAACAATTTTGTGTTAAGTAGCCAAAGCAAAATAATTCCTAATGATTTTTCTTTCAAATTTTTTCCTATAAACATACATCTGTTCCTTTGGGGATTTAATCGGAGAAAGCCCATATTGGCCAAAAAAGAAAAAAAAAATCTCTGTGTTTTCTTCAAAACACCTCTTATTTTGCATTTAATCAAAGTCTTGACTTCATTTGCTGTGGGTTCCACATTACTATTTTTCACACTTCCACTTAAAGACCACAGGCTTACCAAGTAGAAGTATTAAGTGTTCAGGGATGACCGTAAGGGGCAAATTTCATCACAACATGAAACATAGTATTGGGCAACACCAAGCCTAGTGCAGGGCTGCTGTGCTTGTCTTTCTTATTGAATCATTTGCCAAGAAATCCAATCCACAATAAATAGACAAATGTCTGAGATCACTGTGGCCCAGTCTCTGATGAGGCAGCTGCCTGCAGGCTGTGTTTGTTGTTCTGAGACACTGTAAATACGAATATTTTATAAGCTCGGGTACAGTCTAGAAATGAATCTCATAAGCATAATTCACCATTTCCAAGTTTTCAAAGTCTGAAGAATTTCTACTCTTGGTTGGCCTGTGGATTTGACTCTCAGTTCCAGGAGCTATGATGCACAGAGACAATTTAGGATGTGCAAAGTCTCAACTACACTATCTCAGAAGGAGAGAAAAGCCCGAGTTTACATAACCAAATATAATTCCTAGACACTCAAAATTACAGAGTAGAAAGGGGTATAAAAGGAAAAGTTGTTAGAGGGTAAATTAAGGGAACCAAAGTAAAAGGACAGGTTAAACTCACATACACAAATACACACAGTGTTGACTACTGAAGATGCACTCTTTTCTACCATAAAGAAAAGCGTGTCATATCATATTGTGTGAAAGTACCAACTGCGGATACTCTGCTAAAACACTTGACAAATTAAGTCTTTTCTACTTACATTTCCTTCTAATTCTCATCATCCTTTGTCAAATTTTTGGATCCGATCTGTATCTACATTCTTGTTCTCCCTTAAATGTTTATTTCTGTGTTCACAGAGCCAAGCTCGCTGGCTCTTTCTGCATTCTTTCATTCTATTTCATAAGTGATTCAAGTCGTCTTTGAAGGTGGTGACTTCTCTTCTCAGTAACCTCTTAGGATTGTTTTGCCAATGAGTACCTCTCCACGGGGTGTATTTATCAGTCTGCCCATTTTCTGGAAGTGTGACAAAATATTCAGATGTTAACTCTCTTTTGGATACTGGAGATGGGCTTAGTTAATTTAAAGAAGTGGCTTAGAGGATAGGCAGGCAAGTGGAAAAAGGACTAAAATGAAATTTACATCTTAAATCATGGCAACCAGTAAAACACATTGATTAATACGTGGCTAAAACAGACACAGTGTAAAAGCAATAAAGTAGGTGAAAATGTTTTGTAAATTCTTTAGCTCTGTACACACATTATAGTGATTGTCTTTCCTTTAAGACACCTCACTGAGAGTGAGTTAAATACTCTGCCAATTGCCTATTAGAAACGCAGCCTTAATTAGAGTCAGGAACACCCTCCCCCCTTTGCATTAAAGCGCAATAATGATGGAAAGATCTGCTACATGTGGGATCTTTCTTTTCTTTATCCTAAGTCGGTGATGCTATTTGGGTAATAACTAATGAAAGGACTAGGGTGCCAACCAATTTGCAGTTAAGTGGCTAATTAAGACCCAAAGCAAAGCTGCCAGGAGGTTAGCCTTAAAGTGACACATAAAAGCGATTAGAATGGGGCTGGCTTTGCTAGGACATATTTAAATTTGGACAAAAGTTTGGGCCAGTTATTATTTTATGTTAATATATTACTCTGTAAGACAGCTTTAAAGAGAAAAGAGAATCATTTAGGACATAAGAAATAAATTAGAATATTACTTGGATTCTCTGAACCTCAGATGTGAATAAGAAGCAAAACTGTAAAATCATTTCTGTATTTGCAGTCATATAGGGATATTGTATGTAATTAGATTTCTTAGTCTCAGAGGAAAAGGGGCTAGGAGCATGGTGCACTCTGCTCTCCAAGAAGAAAAAAAAATCTCTTAATTCTTGGGTGTGTTGTCACCTGTCTGTCATATTGCATGAGTTTGACACCTAGCCCAGAATGCCAAGATTTTTAGAGTTGTTAGACTTCAACTTGGGACAATCAGGTGTTACATTTAAATATAGCTGCTCTAATAGCACAAGGGGAAACCAGATTCTGTCTGGGTTTATAAGGAAGATTTGAAGTTGGTCAGGAAAAGTAAAGAGAGGTGGGGAAAATGGAAAAAATAACACAAATTATCCATGGATAAGGGAATGGGGTTTGGGAGAGCAGACGACTTTGAAAATCATAGCCTCAATGGCAACTTACAGTTGTGGGGAAGTACAGTCCATTTATACCTTGCTCTGGTGATTTATGATGTCACTATTAAACCCCTTGATGGCATTATATCCTTGTAATTTGCAGCTGCCTAGCATTTTTTTTCCATGTACAACTCAATAACTCATTGTGCAGCTATTTCGCACACATATAAACACATGCATTAGTGTGACTATGTGTGTGCTGAATCTGTAGTCAATGGAAACCATGGTTTTTGAAGCAATAATAAGTTGGGTTAATAGAAAGCAAGAAATCATGGTCTGGATGTGCAGTCACTGTGTCATTGGCTTTGTCGTGAGGCACCGTAGAGGACACAGCGTCGCATGCTACTACAAACAGATCTAAATTTTGTGTATTTTTAAGAACTGAAGAAGCAAAGTTGTAGGAACAACCAGGAGTGACTTTTGCAGGAAATACATGAGATTTCACAGAGATAAAGAATGGGATATATTCAACTCACCTAAACATTATAGCAATAAGATTAGAAAATCACAGGATTAGAAATACTAACCCTTCAGGGATAAATTCTGCTGACCTTAGAGGCATGGGCAGGAACTCCCCCCAGCAACCAGTGAATATTTGTTTCCTTCCACAGAGTCTGGCTGTGGTCACTATTTATGACGCCATCTATCCAGGAAAAAGAAGGGCTTGAAATTTTGGCTTTAAGAGTATAATACAACTAAGTCATTAGCATTTCTGTGGGAGTGAGAGGTGGTATTTCAACATCTCTTGCACTAGCTTTTAAATTGACTTCTGTAATTATTCTCCGACGGAAACATGACTGCCAGCAACTTTCTGGGGAGTTATTTTTATTTCTATTTGAATATTTTAGCTACAATGCTGGATACACACTGCTGGATCTCTGAGAATGCTGTTCTGAACGGCTATATTTATAAAATGACCAAAGAGCACATGCTGCCTGGATTAAATTTATCCCAAGATGAGAGGTTTTATCTCCAATCATCTGCCTGTTGACTAATCTGGACACATCTTGAGCAGGTTTGATGGCTGAGATGTAACAGGCCATAGTGACTCAGACTTTAAAGGGGCATCCCTTTGTCTTAGCCCTTGCTTTCCTGAATCCTGGAGACAGTGCCTGTGGCTGCTCTGAGTTTATTGTGCCTTAGATAGAGTAGCAGCCTCATTGAATGAGACTGCTCGCTTGATGTGAAAAAATAAAACAAAAAAGAAGTAGGGTGCTCTTTTTAAGCAGGATCACAGAATGACGTAGGTTCCCAGGGAGCTATTTTTGAAAGTGTGGAACGGCTTCTCTACACTGTGTTTCAAATTCTCATCAAGTGTCATTTGCTCCTCCAGAACTGTTCTCTCATCTATACTGTGACTCGATGTTACTATCTTCACATGAATCTCGTAGAGTAACCAGGCAATGAGCTCCTTGAATAAATGAATCTTTTCTTGCCATGTTTTTATTCTTACCAGTATTGCACACAACCCCAGGCAAAGTGTGAGCATTCACTTTTTAGGTTAAGAAGCTGAGTGCTACTCTGTGTTAAAGACACTTAATGGTAAGGGATATATGAACACACAGTCATATATCTGCCTATTACCTACCATAATTTCTTTCCTGAGGCTGCCTTTCTTTGCATTAGAGTTTACTTTTAAAGTCTAAATTGGGATTAGATACTGTGTTTTACACATATGCCTTCCATAAAGTCCGTTAGAAAGATTTCTGTAAGAGGCTCAATATCTCAACCTTTCTCTTTAGAAGATTTTAATGCCCAAATGAAAGATTAAATAATAAGAAAAAACTAATAAATAGAGTTTTGAAGTTAGGATGGTGTGATTTGCCTCCCTACTATACCTTATTAGGGCCTATCAGAACTCCTAAGTGGCGTTACTGCTGGCTACATCTTCCTCTATGGGTTATTTTCTTTTCTATTGAGTAATTCTTTAATGCCCAGGAGTTAAACATTCTGATGAAAAGAGTGTATTTAGCACCTTCTTAGATTCACAGCTACAAAGATTTAAAGTTTTACTGCAATGTTTTTCTTGATCTTATAATTTTAAAGTGCTACCTGTATAGTTAAATGTCTCTCTCCTGATGTGTTTATTTTAGTGATATTTCTAAGATTATACATACTTGCAGGCAACAGTTGTGTAATAATAAGAACCTAACTCTGAAGCACTTTCTACTTCATTTTGCCATGTTCTCAAATATTTTTTGAACCTTTGCGAATTCCAATGCTCCCAATGTCTTATTGGCAGGAGCAGCTTTGGGAAATGATGTTCCGCTTCTCAATATCGTGGTGATGATACAATACCTGAAACTAACATAGTTTTAGCAGTCTGATATTTTTTAAAGAAAGTTGCTAGAATGGATGCAGCCCAAGAGAGGGGAGAGAGCGAGAGCAAGAGAGAGAGCGAGAGAGAGAGAGGACAGCGAGCTTGTATGTATATGATCCTAAGATGAAGAGGCATCTATTCTGGTAATAGTTGTGTCTTTGGGCCCATCTACAGTTTGATTGTACATCAGTTATGATGTGTCTCTTTCTAACAGGAAGGATACCGATCTTGATGAATAGCTAAAAGCTAAGATCATTCTTAAAGGTGTGAGTGATTAATAATGGCCATGCATAGATTTTTTTCTAAGAGTGTAAATAAAATATATCATTCACATGAAGGGCAGGAGTTTGGCAGAATGATTCATAGTGTATTTGGAAGCGTAAAAAGTCAAAGCCAGGGTCTCTTCTAAGCATGTCAAAGAGGAAGCTGGGCTAACCATTTGAAATATTTGAGCTACTATCAGTGTACAAATTGTGCTTTATGGGAGACTGAGGACTAATCTAATTTTGTAAATTGCCACCAATTAAATCAAATAAAAATTTTACCAATTAAACAAGATAAAAATTTTATTGTAATAACAGCATGACAATGATAACTGCATTAAAAAATAAAGAGGGAACTTGGACCATATACCTCATTCTAACCAAAATTTATCATATAGCATTTATATGGCAAAAACTCTTATACTGCAGGGTTTGCATGAAGCTTGGTTTTCATGTCATTAGCATTCCTATCAAAAGTACAGTGGGGGCCTTATTAAAGTGTTCACTAACACAAGACTGGGAAAGTGGTGCTGTTGTTGTGGCACAGAAGTTTAAGCCACATCTGCAATGTTGGCATCCCTTACGGGTATCAGTTCTAGTTTCAGTTACTCCACTTTCAATCCAGCTCCCTGCTAATGCTCCTAGAAAAGCAGCAGAAGATGGCCTCAGTGCTTGGGCCCCTGCCAACCACGAGGAAGACCCAGAGAGAGTCCTAGGCTCCTGTCTTCTGCCTAGTGCAGCCCCAGCTGTTATGGCCGTTTTGGGAGTGAACCAATGTATAGAAGATATCAAGACCTCCCCACCCCACCCCGTGTGTGTGTGTGTGTGTGTGTGTGTGCGTGTTTCTCTTTCTCTTTCTCCTCCTCAACCCCCATAAATTTGCCTTTCAAATAAATAGATAAATCTTTAGGAAAAAAAGTGGGAAAGTTTTTTTTTAAGACAAGTGTTGATATCTAAGTTTGAAAACAAGCAAACTACATGGTTGTTATTCTCTGCCAATGAACTTAAGATCATAATATCACCACAATGCATAAGAAAATAAGTGCCATGTGCCATGCTCCTCCAATGGACTAGTGCCACAGAGGCTGTGGTTGTCCCAGGAGGAAAAGATCCTGATCCCAGGGTAGGAGCGACTTGACTTGCCTTTCACAAGGCACAAGTGAACCAAGGAACATTCCTTGTGCCTTTCTGGCATGAAGGGAAGATGAAGCCGTAGATAACTCATCATAAACTGTTGAAGAAGAGATGTTAATGGCTGTCTATGATCTAAGGCCAATGTCCTTAGAGATAAAAATAAGAGTCCTCATCTATACTTTTTTTAAGAATAAAGAGATTCGAGTCACTGACCTTTTAAAAGTTTATTGACCTATTGTCACATGAACCATTCATGAATATTATTTTCTTCCTGTGATGCCCCTGTATGGACAGGGGCATACACCCTGGCCATGACAGAAGGCACAGTGACATTCTCTCTCTTCAGTGGCCAAAGCCATATCCCTGTCGTTTTTGATGCCTTATGTCCCCTACAAGCCAGCGGTTGTGTAGACCAACACAAGCATGAGGCTCACTGATGGAAGGAGATCTGACAAACACAATGACATTATCATAAACACCACTTTTGAATGTGAAGCTTAACCCATATCAGCGTGCCAATTCGAGTCTCAGCTGCTCTGCTTGTGGTCAGGCTTCCTGCTAATGTCCTTAGGAATGCAGCAGGAAAACAGCCAGGAGTTTAGGCCTCTGCCACCCAAGTAGGGGACTCATATGAAATTTCAGGCTCCTGGATTCCTCTTGGTCCTACCCTGGCTATCGCAGCCAATTGGGAAGTGACCGAGTGAATGAAAGTCTCACTCTCTCTCTCTCTTTCAAATAAATAAAATAATAAATATTGAAAAACAAAATAACAGAATACCATACTGACTTCAATATAGTAGAGTGTTTTTCTTTCTCCTTATTCTCTCCCAAAATACACATTTTAGGATCATTTTGCTCTGGATGAGAGAATTCATCTAGGTGTGTACATTGTATGGATTTTTGAGTTTCTGGAGTGATTGAATTTAAAAATGGTTCAGTTCTATAACACAACAGACTGGGATTTGAGAACCTCTGGATTCATGTGGGACATGTCACTTATGATACACGTTCAAACAGAATCCAAAGGTGTGTCTTCAGAATGGAAACATTTAAATTTCGATATCTAGGAAGCACTGAGAAACACTATCATGTGCTGTACCATAATTCTAATTCCAAGTTGTATCGTCTCTGCATAAACAAAAACGAAAGCATGAGATGGCTGAAAGCAACGAGGACTGAATCCAAAGGTTGAAGAGTATTGCTCTCCTCCCAAGCTCTTTCTCAGGATGTATCAGAAGATTTAATGAGGACACAATTATACATGTACTTCTAGTCACCATTCTGTAAAATACGGGTCATATAGAATCACGCTTAGTTTATGGGAAAACAAAATATACTAACCAGTCATCAACCAAACAACTCCTTTGAAAGTGTCTCAGAAAACTTGGCTGTTTTCTCCAGAAGAGGAGAGAGAGCAAGTCGTTTCCTCCTCTGCTTGTCTGTCTGGTCCTGTGTGGGAGTGAATGAGTTCGTGGAAGTGTCTTCTTCACCCTGTGTGGCCTGGGTGGGTCCAGAAGCTGCTGATTTTCCTGCTTGTTGCCTACTGAGATGCTTCCCAATCTTTCCTTTGTTTAATCACGATGACAACCAGATGACCTGAGAAGAACAAACAATGACAGTTGAAAGGCACGTGGTCACACTTCCCTTGAGTTTCCTCATAGGGTACATTCTCTAAAGTCTGTCTCTGATTTATGACACAAAAAGTCCCTATATGTCTTTTTTCCTTTTTATGCTGCTCTGATGATCACCACTTCTGTCCTTCCGCTCAATTCCACAAATCCTTCTCATCTGGAAAGACCCTAGTTATGCTTGGGCAAAGAAATGCATCATGCTGAGGTCTCTGACAGTGGAGTCACTAATGGCTTCCCAATTTAAAATACGATTATTACTATTATCTTGTTTTCTTCTAACACCACTGTAGCATTGCTTACAGATTAGTTCTCCTTTAAGAGATAACTAACTAGCTCCACGTCTTCATAAATCAATGAGTTACTAAGTGACTAATTCAGAGACAATCTAGGAGAATGATCTTATAAGGAATCAGTCTCTTTCTTCTGGAATCTGCCCAACTTTTGTCATCAAATATAGTGCAAAAGTGGGAAACTATTTTCTCTTAGAGTTGGTATTAACACCACCATTCAGAATGAAGTCATACTTTAATTTTAATTATTTGTTTTAATGAATTTATTTGATTCCTTTGACTCAACATGTACACAATCTGACCGAACAAGTGTTTCAGTGAAAACAATGTTTACAGAATAATTCAGGTAAGGTAATTCCAGACTGGCAGGATGCAATTTTAATGACACAACCACTCTCAAGTGTGTGCTACCTTGTATTTCATTTACAGGGCTTATTTATCAACATCATACAGTGCAAGAGGATTTTTCCCCTTTTAAGTCTTTATAATGGCTACTTAAAATTATTTTTAAAAAAGGAGACATAGGAAAAGGTTCAACAAGAAATGTAGTAACATCACAAGAGCAGTTTAATTTAGTCCTTTCTACTTCCAAATCACAGTTCTCCTTTGGTGTCGTCAGGCTCCAATATAATTTTCAGAAACAATACAGCAATGAAATTCCAGAAAAATTATTGGAGGCCAAATGTAAACAGATAGATGCTCAGCATCTGAACACTGCTGAAAATGTCTCCAAAATGGCCCATATGTTCTTCCAGAAAAAGCAGCAGTCCTGACAGTGAACCATGAAGTATTCTGGAGGCAAATGGCAGAGGGCCAGTGTCTTAAGGGACAGCATTTTCCACTTTAAATAACAGACAAAATAAAGCTTTACCATGTTCTTGGTGATGTAGAATTCAGTAAACCCTTCAAAAGGATGTAGAGAAAAACCTTCTCTCCTTAAGCCTGATGCTGGGAAGAAACAGACAAAAATTGAGAATTGCCCTGCCAGGCAGCATAAAGGATCAATTGGTCTCTTTCTGAAATTCCGGAAATTCAATGAATCGATAGACTGTTAGGATTAGGCCACACACACTGAAAGTGATTCCTTGTAAGTGCTGGATACCAAAGATAACACAGACCTCTTCAGAAAACACTGAATACAATGTATTTTTTAAGAAAAAGACTAAATTGTGTACCAGCAGGAAATGAAAACAGCTTATTTTTTAATAGGCCTCTGCAAATGAGGATGTTTTGGCAAGGGTAAACTAATGCTTAATTGAAAGATATGCAATTTGCAGGTAAATATCAAACTTTATTTTTTCATTTCTCATTTGATTTTTGTTATTTCTAGTTCACTTACCCGGTCTCTAAAAATGGCAAAATCTCTGTCATCAAATAATTTGGACTTAATTGACATTCCCCAAGGCAAGCAAGCTGGAAACATAATAATTCTTCTGAAAGCAAACATCCTTTGATGAATATAAGAATCAAGTGATCAGAGACTATTTTCTTGGTCATTCTCAAAAGCCCATCCATCTTGATGTGGCCTATGACACAAAAATTAAAAAATACAAAATGATCATTTTTAAAGTGATAAATAATTAGTGGAGCAGCTGGGTTCCTAAAAAAAAGCTTTTACATTATGATAAAATATACATTAGACTGAGACACTTATTTGATCCATTTTTTTAAAGATTTTTTATTTGAAAGCTACAGTTACCGAGAGAAGGAGAGGCAGGGATACTCCATGAATGACAACTAGGGGGGCTATGCCAGGCCAAAGCCAGGAGCCAGGAGCTTCTCCTGGATCTCCCATGTAGCTTCAAGGGCCCAAGGACTTGGGTCATTTTCTGCCAGTTTCCCAGGTGCATTAACAGGGAGCTGGATCAGAGGCTGAGCAGCCAGGACTCAATCCGGTGCCCATTTGGCTTGCCGGTGCTACAGGTTGTGGCTTAACCCATTGCACCACAGCACTAGCCTCTGATCCTTAATTTTAAGTCAATGAATTTTCCATCAAGACATGTAAAATTTACCCAACTAAAATTAAAAATAATTTCTTAGGCTTTCTTTAGATTTTAATAAAAAGGAGGTAAAAACAAATAAGAATGCATTTAAAATTTTTATGCAAGTTTAAAAACTATTGTAAGAAATTGGTCTTACATTGTGCATGATTATTACTAATGTTTCAGATTTCTTGACATATTTTCAGTGTGTTCTTAAGCCAGAATCAGAAAACATATGGTTTGTATTCATTGGATGATAATATCCAAAATTTTGATTGCTCCTTGTGGTAGGTTTTAATTGTTCCTACATGATTTTCTGGGAAAGATTGACTCTTTTAATGAGTACTTTAAGAGATGTAAAATTTAGTATTTTCAGTAAAATAAAGTAAATTAAAATAAGAATTGTGACCATTGCTCAAAAACTCACTTTCTACAACAGACTGCTTTTCTCACTTTCTGTGGTAGACCAGCACAGGAACAGGAGCAAAGCTATACATGCCACTACTTCTGAACAACTTAAAAACATGTATAACTTTGTAGCATGGAGTATGGTACCCAGCTGGTGATCAATGTCCATTCTAAATGTGAATTAGATCTGCTGTGTTGATGATATTTATATACATTTGTAAGACAGCCTTATTTTAGCAAACAATAGCTTCTCTTTGAAAGTCTGGCAAAAGACACAAGTATAAGGAACCTATTCATCTAATAAATCCTTTCAAGTTTAAAAGTCTTTCAAAAATATATGCACATTGTGCCTTAACACATTATGTTCCTCAAACAGCATTGCTTGAGGTTCCGTGATGCAACAGACCTGCCAGACCATCAGGTACTTTTGCCATTAACTATGCTGAAAATATATTTGAGAATACACTAGCTCTAAGTCCCTGCTGAATCGAAAGCATCCCAGAATTTGACTGCTTTGCTTCTATTTTGCTATTTCACATTTTTACATTATCAGCTTAAAGTAAAATATACAAAATATGCTTACTTGAATGTTCCAGTTGATCAGGGTGTGGATTTCCTGGAATCCACAAAACAAGCAAAGAATATTTAACTGGGAGAGGCCTCAGGAGCTCCACCATAAATCTGAGCTGTTTAACCAGACTTTTTTGCATTCATTGTAGGTAGGATGATAAAACCCTGGTTGATTTTTGTTTATTTGTTTTGTGAAAGAAAATATTTCAAATGCCTTGTGCATTGTCCATCTGGCAGGAGAGTCTGTTGTAAGCCTAGAATCAATTGATAAAAAAAAATCCACAAAGTCTAGCATTAGAAAAACTGTGATTCAATCCTAAGGGACCAAAACTGGGGCATGTGAGAATTCCTTCACAATATTCTCAATATAGTCTATGATTCTTTTTGACAGATTTTCCCAGCCCAGCCCTACTATTGAGGGTGTGTTGGTCCAATTTCTGTCGCTATAATTGAATACCTCAGACTACGTATTTTGTAAAGAATAAAATTTACAGTTCTGAAGGCTGAGAGGTCCAAGGTCAAGAGTCCAGACGCAGTGAAGGTCTTCTTGGTGCTGAGGACTCTGAAGTATCCTGAGACAATAAGGGTATCACATGGCACGAGAGGTATATATCAGAGACAGAGCTGAACTCACTTTTATAATAGACCCACTCTCTAAATATCCCCTTACCTGTTATCCCATTAATCCATTCACAACAGCAGAAACACCATGACTCAATAACTGGGTAAGGGCCCCTCCCAGTCCCACATCTCAATATCTCCCAATGGGGATAAAGCTTCAATGGGAGCTTTGGTAGGGACATTCAAAGCATAGCAGAGGGGTTCTGGACAAATATTTCTGCAGGCCCTCTGTCCATATAAAATTTTGATTTAAAATATATTATAGGGGCTAGCATTGTAGCATAATGGGTTCAGCGGTAGCATCCCATATGGCACAGGTTCTTGCCCTAGCTGCTCAAGCTCACATCCAGCTCCCTGCTAATGCACCTGGGAAAGCAATGGAAGATGACCCAGGGTCTTGGACCCCTGCACCCGTGTGGGGGACTCAGATGAAGCTCCTGGCTCCTGGCTTTGGCCTGACTCAGTCCTGGCTATTGCAGCCATTTGGGGAGTGAACCAGTAGATGAAAAATCTCTCTCTTTTTTCTCTCCATCTCTTCCTGTCTCTCTGTAACTCTACTTTTTAAAACAAATAATCAAATCTTTAAATATATGTTTATATATTACAATTCATGGCTTCATAAGTGGTGGAGATACAGAACTTGAATAATTGATAGGGAAGAAATAGTTACCTCTAGGTTTGTTGTCCAGTCAGGACATGGGAAGATACACCCTGATGTCCAGGCACTAGCTCTTCCTGTTCAGGACTGAGAATCACCCTTTACCTTATTTATTGTACAACATGTATTTTCCTAAATGGTTTCTCAGCTCTCACCACATGTAAAAGGTAACAACGTTATGGTTTCTCACAATGCCATGGCTCTTCAGAACATGCTGGTATTTATTTATCTATTCATTTATTCACTCATTCATTCAAAAGGCAGAGTAATGGAGGGAAGGGACAGAGATCTATCCTTCATTGGTTTAACCCCCAAATGTCAGCAAAAACCAGGGCTGGGCTAGGCCAAAACCAGAGCATAGAACTCCATCTTGGTCTCCCACTTGGTTGGCAGGAGCCCAAGTACTTGAACTAACATCCACTGCTTCCCCAGGTGCATTTGTAGGGAGCTAGGTCAGAAGCAGAGCAGCTGAGATTTGAGTTGACAGGCCAATGTGGTATGTTAGCATCACATCTGGCAACTTAACTTACTGCACCACAATGTTGGCCCCAAAATATTAGTATTTAAACAGTATAGTTCCCAGGGTCAGCACCGTGGCATAGTGGGTAAAGCCGCCGCCTGCAGTGCCGGCATCCCGTATGGGCGCCAGTTAGAGCCCTAGCTGCTCTACTTCCAGTCCAGCTCTCTGCTATGGCCTGGGAAAGCAGTGGAAGATGGCCCAAGTCCTTGAGCCCCTGCACCTACGTGGGAGACTGAGAAGCTGCTACTGGCTCCTGGCTTCAGATTGGCTCATCTCCGGCCATTGTGGTCACTTGGGAAATGAGCCAGAAGATGGAAGACTTTCTCTCTCTCTCTCTCTGCCTCTGTCTCTCTCTCTCTGCCTCTGCCTCTCTGTACTCTGCTTTTCAAATAAACAAATCTTAAAAAAAAAAAAGGAGGATTAACAAAAGCAAAATTTTTAAGTCAAATTATCTCTTAAAAAAAAAACCAATATAGTTCATGCCACTACAGCTCCCTAATGAATTTGTCTAGTTACAGCTTGACTTGTTTACTTGCAGTATCATTCACTAAACTTCCAGTGACTCCTTCAAAGGTTTTCACTGTTTCACTGATGATAACCACAAATCAAATTCTTACTCAGAGTATCCAAGAAAATGTGAGTTACCAGTCGTCTTGTCTTGTTAATTTTACCACACAGAATTTTATAATTAAGCATGAAATAAGACATATTCTGAACAAGGCTTCTTTTCAAATTTTAGCCAAAATCTTATTTCCAGAATGTCATATCTTTCCATATTGACCACACCTCTGCTTCCCATGTGACTGCGTTTGGGACACGGGAAATTGGTGAGGGTCCCATGAGCTGAGCAAGAAGTATAGTTCTATTCACCCATGGAATCTCCATTTCTCAACCAAAAGGGCTTACTATTAACCCAGAAAAACATGTACCACATCAATTATAAGCAGGGGAGGACGTTCATGGGAAGGCCTGTGAAGTATTATATAGCAACAATATGGAAAGCCTTCAAGGGGCAAAGGTACATTCGCATCTACAGGCACACACAGACACACCACACACACCAGCGTCTGTCTGGCATGTAGTCCAGAGCCTGCATAAGAGGTGGGACAATTGCCAGAAATGAGTATTGTAACAAGGATACCCCCTGCTGCCCCTGCCATGCTCTGATGCTGTAGTTCAGAGGAAGCACACAATCTGAACACAGAGGGTGACAGCCAAGTTGTTTGGCATACTTATGTGGCTCAGTTCCAAGGTTCAGAGGTAGGCTACCAGTAACCCAGAATTCTGAACTTAGCTGGTGTCCAAAGCGAGTGAAATTCACCCGAAATAGCATGTTAGCCAGTGTGATGGTAGCCCAATGTCATGTGATCGATCCTATGAAATAAATACTGTGATCTGGACTCTGAGCATCTAGTCTCATTGGCCCTGCTGGTCCCAGTAGCTTTTATGCCCTAGAAAGCACCTTAACATTTTTGGTGGAAAGCGCAGAGCTCCTTAAGATACCTACTAGAAATAGGGGTTTTACTTGTTGGTATTTTTTCTATCAAGTTGCCAAGAAGATCTTAGATACAAACTCTGTCTTCCTAAAGCAACAACACATATCCCTTTCCATATTATGAAAATAATATTTCCAAATGTATTGTCAAAGAGTGAAGGCAGAAAACTATCCAATAATATTAGAATATCCATGCAGGAAGGGAAATGCCTTACACTTCTGCCCCATGTTGTGAAAACTGGCCCAGGGCTAGGCACATAAAAATCAACAAACACATCTTACTTGATAATAGCTCTTCAGCAACCATAATTAAGAAGTAAATAGTAGGTGGGCACCGCAGCTCAATAGGCTAACCCTCCGCCTGCGGTGCCGGCACACTAGGTTCTAGTCCCGGTCGGGGGCGCCGGATTCTGTCCCAGTTGCCCCTCTTCCAGGCTAGCTCTCTGCTGTGGCCCGGGAAGGCAGTGGAGGATGGCCCAAGTGCTTGGGCCCGCCCTGCATCCCATGGGAGACCAGGAGTAGCTCCTGGCTCCTGGCTTCAGATCAGCGCGGTGCGCCGGCTGCGGTAGCCATTGGAGGGTGAACCAACGGCAAAGGAAGACCTTTCTCTCTGTCTCTCTTTCTCTCTCACTGTCCACTCTGCCTGTCAAAAAAAAAAAAAAAAAA
The DNA here is from genome assembly GCF_051225735.1 of Oryctolagus cuniculus. Lineage (NCBI taxonomy): Eukaryota > Metazoa > Chordata > Mammalia > Lagomorpha > Leporidae > Oryctolagus > Oryctolagus cuniculus. The sequence goes on from NC_142880.1 coordinate 15,535,836, forward strand.
AAAAAAGAAAGGAAAAGAAAAAGAAGTAAATAGTGGAACTTTTAAGCATGAAAAGTCAAGAATCATTGATATTGTCAAAGTAGTTGTTACTAGAAAATAAATTTATGGTAAGAGATATCATTCTTCATTATGAAGAGTTCAACCTAAGGAAAACAGCACCATCTGCCAATTCTTTAGTTTTCGTGAAAATGCTGAATGGATTTTAAAATTGCTAACGTTACCACCCAAATTAATTCTCATTGTTTCCCTTTTCCTATTTCTGTTTTTGAAGAGAGTCATATTAACCTCTATCCTCTTCCTTTCTACTAAATCAAATTCAATGCTTCACTTTCTATCAAACTTAACATCACCTTTAAGACTAAGACCACCCCAAATGATTTATTGCTTAGAATTAGAGCATCACTTTTGCATATGGTATAGATTATATTGACTCACATATCCATGTGTGTGGGTATCCATAAGCATGTGCATACATATATATATTATACACTATCTAGAATTCATATTTATATACAAGTCCCAACCCCACAAATAAATTAAACCTTATGCTAAACATATTCCTTAAAAAGCTTAATAGCACTTTTCCTGGCACAGGATGAACTGAGAAAAGTTCTCCATATTTTATTAAAGTTTGATTCCACTATCCTACATTGAAATCTTTTAGAAACTTGATGTTTATTAACATATAAAAGCTATTTTTGAATAACAGACATCAATAATTAAGCAATATCACATACAAGAAATACTTCAGTATTAGATGAAATAAGAAATTAAACCAGTGAACATTTTTCAGGTGAAATATAGAGGACTGTATTTCTCAACAAACCTTACTCAACACAAGTCAAAATCATCACAAATTACCACTTCTGTATGCCATTATCCTCATCAGCACAATCAAACATAATAGAAGATTAAGTCCTTGAAAGCTGAAGCCACATATTATTCATGTTTCTATCCTCAAGAAAATACAACATAACAGTACTCAATAGTTATTTGTTGGGGGAATACATGAAAATCTACATTGATTTGTCTTTTGATACTGATTCAGTTATATCTAAGTCAACACACAACAGATAAAAAAGGTAATTTCCATTCTTTCACAAGTTTCATCACAAATTGTGTGGCAATAACAAGTACTTTGCCAAAGTTGTAAACATTATACAGGAAATCTGTTCCATGGTTACAGTACTACTGAGCTCACTTTGATCATTTTTCTCAAGGGAAACTAAGCAAAAGGATATAGATGACTTTTCTTTTCAATCATCACTGTTTGAATAGAACAATGAAAGCAATGTGTCATCTTCATTCATGAAAATATTACTTTAAGCCAAAACAGGAACAGAGGACTATATTCATAAAATTTTTTGAAAAGTGAATAAAGATTAAACACTGGAAAACATACAGGTAAGGAGGAAAAAATAAAGTAAGGATGCGAATTTTTTAGTTCAGGGTCAAACATTAAGTGATGACAAAAGGTCCCAAGTGTTACCAATATTAGATGTTTAGGAAAATGGTTACAAAATACTTCAGATAATAGAAGATATTCATAGAATTTTTTAATTAGAGTGTATTTTGAAGTGTGGAAATGCATATCTTACTTCTTCATGTTTAAGCTACTTAAGCATGTGGAATATAGAAACCTCAAGCTCATAAGCATGTTCCTATTTCATTAAACAAAGAGTCATTGAAATAAAAAGTCATTGTTTAGTCCTTATTTCCAGCTTGAAAAAAAATAATCTTCCATGTCCTCACCATCAGGTGATTCTGGATGATAACTATTATGCATGCTGAGTTCAGGTCCTTGATTCCAGTGCAGGAGGTTACTACAGGTTTTAGAGCAGATGAAAGCCAAGATACATAAACTTTATTGTTATTGTTGCCCATTTGACAAGATAGTGTCCCAAATGAATGGGCTTTGGTCATTCAGATGGAAAACAAAAGCCTGTTTATCAGCTGGTTAATTGCACTCAGATATGACATAAGATTCCCAGCAGTGAAGCTCCCTCACATTCTATTTCTCACCTAAAGTATAAACTGAGTGCAGAACAATTTCCAGCTTCAAACATTTATCATGATGAGGCACATCTGTCAAAGGTGACCGTTGACCTTTCACCTTTGGTCAGCACCGTGCATGCTGCAATCATAGGAAAGGAAGGTGAAAGGCAAGTTTCCTGGCACTGTTGGCTTCCTTATGTTTGTTTGGCTTGACTCTGAAATGAGGAAATAACTTAGAAAAGCCAGAACACTGAAAACATTGCCTGAGAGTGAGTCTGATTAATGTTTCCAGTTCCCATCAAATTTTCTGAATTTGGGAAAGATTGAGTTTGTAGCAGTTGTTATAAATTCATCTTATTAGAGACATAATTGCTTTTCAAACTCAAAAGTCAGAGAGGATTACTGTGTGTAATTTGTGTAATTTTAAAAATGAAATTAATACTCAACTTAGCTTGTATAATATCCACTAGACCACCCCAAAATCACCAACGATGCTTACTTTACCAATGGGAAGATAGATTTGGAAGTAGAATTCATTTTTTCCTCCATGGAATTAAAAAAAAAACTGAATGAGTGGCAAAAAGCAAATAAAAAAGGCAAGGTAGAGTAGGGGAGAAGGGGTAACTCTAATACTACACTGCTACTAACAAAAAGTACAATTTACCAAGCACCTTTAGTTATAAACTCTTCTGTATCTATTTGTATATATTTAGTTATAAACTAATCTGTATATATTCTCTAGTAATATGTGAGCTTTCCAGAGTGTACAGTTGTGTGCTCAATCTCAGTGCACATGGAACACAAGTTTTATGAAAACAAACTTCTGGAATGTATGGTACTTACCCAGTATTGACTTGTGTGGGCATCAGAGTAATGACTGGACACAAATAGCCCAGTCGCCCAATTTCAATGATTATTAATGCCATCTCTTTTTCCATCTTTCTTCTATTGGCTAATACCTGACCTTCTACTTGTCCAAGACTTTCACAGACCCTTTATTGCAAATGATGTAGTATAAAGCTATGGCTGATGCTTCAGAAACACATCATCTTAGATCTCAGTGAATAGGTGCATGTTTGTCACTCATGATTCTTCCTAGTGACCCCCCCCCCATTTCCTTTGGGGAAATCTTGTCCCTTTCCTCATGTCTGTGAATCCCATTCCTGCCTCTCCCTTCTATAAAGTCAAGAGGGTCATTCATTCTTTTTATGGCCCACTGGTAGAGGTTTATTTTTAATATCGATCTGTCAATTGGGTCCTCACTACTAAGACAGAAGAAAAGATTTGAGGCATTCAAGAACAGCGATCACTGTGAAAATATTCTGGCCACTCTGTCCAAGAACTGGAAGGATACTTTGGTTACTACTTCCTAAATTTTGTCCTTCCTGGATTCTGTTGGATCATGATCTTAAGCCAGATAAAAGCTTCTTGTCAGTTATAAGAGCCCCCACCCTAACTTGATATTCTTCCAATAAGTTCCCTTTCATGTTTGTTACCCACAGTTGGTTTCCATTTACTGATCTACAAAGTATATAATTATGAAAGATAGTGTAAAATTCCAGAAAACATGTGCAATTGGAAGTGGAACAAGCAAAAAATCCAGGCTGCTTGAAGAGAGGGGGAATTCTAGTAGTCTCCAAGATGTGGGAAAGGATGCTACAGAGAGAGATGCTTAGGGGATGAGAGGAGGTGCAGGATTTCAACAGGTGAAGCAGGTTGGATAAAAGCCCTCCAAGCATGGGGAAAGGGCAAATGCACTCAGAGGACAATGTAGATCAACTTTGTTGGAACACTCTGCTTTAGAGTGCTCTTCCTGATGCAAACATTTGCTTAGTATCTTCTAGGAGCTGGGTACTATAGAAACTTGGAGACTCAAGATCAGGCTCCTCCCCCTGGGGGAGCACAGTTGAGAGGGACACACTTGTATGTAAGTAGGTTACAAGCAGATTTTTGATCACTGCCCCAAATCCTTTCTCTTGGAAAATAATCTGTTCTCCAAAGCAGACTTTTGGTGTTACCAATGCATTATTTACAGGTAGAAAGAGAAATAATGTTGGATTTAAGTAAGTGCATTTAAAATTGTAATGAGCAGACGTTTGAAACCTTCGAGGGTAGCACTCCATGAAAATTGTGAGAATTTCTAGCTTCAATTGATTCTCACTTTAACACTTTGAGTGAGTGTAAAAGCAGTCGTTAAAAAATATATATAACCTTTATGTGAAATAAAACTTAATTTTACAATTGTGATTGCTTTATATACTTCTTTGAAAAATCCTTACTCATACTTCTGCTTCTTTCTGACAGATTTTAGGCAGAGTTTTTATCGTTTTTCCTCTTCAGGGTATAGGTAAAGCAAAGTTGATTTCTACAAGTCATCTTAATGTTAATGTTTATATCTTCTTTCTAGATCATGTCACTTTAAATTTCTCTTGTTGTAAAGAGTAATTCCTACTTTGTAATGAAACTGAACTTTCCTAGTGGAAGAAGACAGGTAAAAAACAGTCATATGCAGCATCAGTAACATCTTCCTTGACTGACAAGATTAAGGAAATGCACTGATTTTACCATCTCACCAGTATGAAGTGTAGACAGTCCGTGCACAAGACAAAGAATGGCAACTCAACTGCATCTTAGAATGATTGTCAATGATGATGATTTGTTCATGGTTGTAATTAGGCAATGATTGTCCTCTGGATATAATGTAATTTGTTAAATCAATCTTTCATAGTTCACATTTTGGTTGATTCCATTTTAACTACTTTTTTTAAAATGATTTATTTTATTTATTTGAAAGACAGAGTTACAGAGAGAAGTAGCCACAGAGAGGTCTTCCACCCGCTGGTTCACTCCCCAGATGGCCACAATGGCAGGAGCTGCGCGGATTTGAAGCCAGGAGCAGGCGCTTCTTTTGGGTCTCCCACGCAGGTGCAGGCCATCTTCCACTGCTTTCCCAGTTCATAGCAGAGAGCTGGATCAGTAGAGGAGCAGCTGGGACTTGAACCAGTGCCCATATGGGATGTTGGCACTGCAGGTGGCAGCTTTACCAGCTATACCACAGCGCCGGCCCCTTTAATTACTTTTATTACTTGGTTATTTATTTTTGATAAATTCCAAGCAGTAGAATGACTAATATATGCATGTTTTCAAGACTTTTGGCCTGTAGGGGCACTTATTGTATTTTTTTTTCTGTTGGAAAAGTTGTACCAATTTATCCTCAGCTAGCACTGTGTAAGACACTCCTACATTGTGTTTTGAATTTCAGTCCTGGATATGGGAGAAAGAAAAAGGGTGGGTCATTTTGGTTACTATATAAATGTCTAACCTGAATTTCCATTCTCAGTCAGAAGAGTGACAAAGTTTAACCTGCAAGGTTTGCAGATCCATTTTTATTTCTCAGTACTTGTTATAGGCTAAGATCAAAAAATATCTTTTCATCATAATGTTCTCTAATCAAGGTCCATCTGTCTAGCTAGGTAACTAGCTAGCTAGCTATTTATCTGTGTTTGTTACCCCCCCCCTCTCCTTATAGCTATGCTTCTATCTCTTAATTATCTCTCTATCTTTATTTATACATCTATCTCTCTGTAAGCGATCTAGCTATTTATGTCTGTATCCATATAGCTCTCTCTTCTCTATATCTATTTGTCTTTTGATGCATAGTGAAAGTCAGGTTTTAGACATTTTCCACCTATATTTATCCTCATATCTGTGCCTCTCTCATTTCATTCCTCCTCCAGCAAGCAATTTCTCCTCTCCCAGACTTAATTTCAAACCTCTCTTGCTTTAGTCTGGAAGACCAGCCCCGCCTCTACCATGGTGCCTCTACATGACTACCTGGCTCACAGGCATCATTTGCTGCACTCCTCTGCTCTTACATTAAACCTAGAAGATTCATACTAGCAAAAAGGTGGTTACTAATGCATTTAGGCTTAATTGCTTTCAGAGGAAAAGCATTTATTACCTACTATTTAAGAATGATGATTAACCTAGTATTTCTTCCTTTCTCCTGACCACCTTACTCCTTGTCATTACAGCTAGAAATCATCAGCCTTCTCAGATACAACCAGCTCAAAAAATAATTATCTTAGTCAGAGAATATACAACCTTTTCTGTCATTTCCTGAAGATGATGATCTACTTAGACTTCTATATTTTAAGACCTTGAGTTGTTCCTTGAACCTTCTCCAGAAGTTGTCAAGATGACTGACCCCTAGGTCATTATTTTTCTAAATAATTGGAAATCCCTCAACTGTATAGCAGATATCTTGTTAAATATAAATGAAATGTAGAATTATATATCTTCATTTTGAAATGTCTGTGGTGTGAAGCATTTACTATTCCTAACATAAGTTGTTCTACTTCCTACTCTCATCCCATCATGCGTGCACACACACACAAACACTCCTCTACACTCACTCATATTCCCCAAATAGACCCTTCATTTCACATAATAATTACTCTACTATCATTGAAAAAAATATTTGTGCATCAACTCAGTAGTAAGCTTTAATTCTTGGTCATGTCAGTCCCCCATCCCAAAATATAAAAATGATTCTTTATATATGCATAGGTTTATTTCATTCATTAAAAGCTGACAGTTAACTTCCTATTTTCTCTTAAATTAAACCCTTTTCCTTATATTAGTTCTCTATAAAGCTTTGTATTTTTAGCACAAAATATTTATTACTTTTCTAATAACCAAAATACTAGACTCTGAATTTTAAGAAAATTTTACCTGTGACTTTCAAGTTTAATGTCTATAAACTTGTCAATACCAATTATGACAGAAAGATTTTTTAAATTATTGCTTTCCTTAGGAGTTTCTTATGAAGAGTGTCATAAATAAGTAGTAAAAATAGAATTACTACAAGTAAAGACTCCATGAAAACATTTGAGGTGTTGAATATAATTGTTTCTGCTTGGACTTTGGAAATAAATACTCAGATGTTGCAGTTTAGTTACAGCTATTGCAAGTCAAAAAGAAAAGGAAAAAGAATCCAGCCCTTTTGTTGATCTTTCATGCAAAAAATTGTTTAACATACAATCAAGAAAAGTTCTCATGTGATCAATTTTCAAATACCCTACAAATTTGAAGACTTTTCCCATCAAGTACTTTCAATTTCCAAACTCTAAGTGCAGAAACTGGTTGTTTATGTTAAACAGTGAAATGCACAGCATTCTTTCATGTTTGTCCTTTTAGATATTTTTTACCCCTTCATAGAAAGGAAAAGAAAAAAGATGTGACCAGGAAATTAACTTCCTTCTGTGCTTCTTGTTCTATTTCAGTTATGTGCTCTCTCCCTTCGTTTGTCATTTCTCTCAAAAGAGTGAGAATGTGTAGTAACACCTGCTGGGGTGGTAACAGCAGCTAAGCTTTGCTGTCGCAGTGCCCTGTGAGTGCTTGGAGGGACACAGATCGGGGTCTCTATGCTCCTTCTGCTGATTGCCTGTTTGCTCCTGGCATCAGAGGGTTGGTTCACCACGATGAACAGTCTTCATGCCCACCATGGCGAGACCTAGAAACTTAGAGCTCTGGGTAGTTGTGTCTCTTACCCAGCCCAGTGGAACTGAGAATAGAATCTGTCCTTCCACTACAGATGGTCAACAGACTGGAGAGTGCCAGTAATCTGAGAAGAGGCCAAACTTATTTTAATTACAAATTACTCCATCACTCCACATTTGTTATCTCTCTGTACCTGTAGTTCACGCAACAGACAACTTAATACACACTACTGCAATAACCATCAAACCCTTTTCTGCTTCAGCACGCTTCGCTTTTCTCTGGAAGCCTGTACATTTGCAAGGATTTATAACTGCAACCGCCCGAAGTCAAGTTTCACTTCTAGCAAATGTGGGGTACAGGCGACTTTAAAACAAGCTGATCAGACATTGGAACAACAAAGACAGGAGGATTAGGCAGTCTGCAAAGATGAAAGTATCAAGAGATCTTGGGGGAAAATAGCTTGAGAAGAGTCTTTTCAAAATCAAACAGAAAAACTCTCATCAGTTGGTTCTTACTCCTTTTTAAAGATTTTAGCAACATGTGCAATGAGTTTTATATATCTATCAAGTCAGATCTCTCTAAAAAAAAAAAGAATTGAGAGGTAAGTAGGTTCATAACCCTTCAGCAGTTTTCCCAAAGTTATTTAGCATTGTTGTCACTAGAAAAACACTTAATAATTTGAGAACATTTTCCAGGAAAAATACACAGAACTGAAAGGAAATCCATGTGCCCATGTGGAAATACTTAGCTGCTTCTCCTATATTGAACTTGTCTGTGCATTCAGAGAGAACGTATGACATATTTCCTTGTTATGTATACATTTTTTTGTTCAATAATGCCAAAAAGTGATAACTCGGAGACTGGGAATTATACTGACAGTCACCTGTCATTCATTGTCCTTTATTAGCTGACAACCTCAGGCATTCAGGCATGGATTTATAAGTCCCCCCCCCCCCACTTTCACTTTATTTTTAAAGGGGCTGGGGGTGGGGGAGAATATCAGAGGATTCAGTCCTGAATAGACTTTTGTTTTGCTCTTTCTTTTACCTCTTGACTGTGTCAAATGCACTGTGTCTCTCATGCAGTTTCTGTCTTTAGAGAGCCTTGGCTGGGCCAGCTAGTTAGTATTCAGAGACAAGGCACAGAGGATAAAATTCTTCTCTCTGCTTGCTGAGACTGCAAATAAGTAATTAGACTAAAAGCAATATATTGGAGAAAGAAGGCCATTGCAGACATCATTGTTGACTGGAACCTGCCAATATAACTTTAAAATTGCAAAAACTTCATAGCAGGGAGAAATAGTCACTTAGAGGCACATAAGTTGGTTAAGACACTAAGTCAGTATTTGCTACAGACATTTCTGCTGTGTAATGTACTCTGTGAACTGTAAGATTTTCCATTTAATCTTGTTTACTTATTGTAATGAGAAACAAATGGGTGAAATTAGCAATGGTGATAGAAAATCCAACCTTTTATTGTATTGCACGTTATAAAAACATTCTCTAGACTGGCATGTTACTCCCATTTTCATTTGAGCTCACTTGAAAGGATTGTAATGGAGGGCTGAAGGTTACAAACTGTTTTATGTCTGACCAAGCAACGTCCTATAGTTCTGCTGCATAGTTGGAGAAGTTCAAACACAGCCATTTTCTGGTTATCAGTGATGGTATGTGGGTTAGTTCTTAAGACTCTTCTACCCTTCAATTTGGAGATTTTATGCTGGGTCCTAACAACTGATGCACGTCCTTCCATGCTTAAATGCATTCATTCGGTTCAGGCATTTGGAGTTGCCTAATTCCATTCTGTGATAGACTGATCTCTGGAAAACCGTCAAGATTCCCAATCGTCAGAAGGTGGTAGGTAGACCTTCTTGTAGACCTTCTTGACTTTATATCCATTATTTTTCTTCTTCCCACCCCCATCCTTCCAAACCACGTTTCCCGAAAGTTGAGAAATGCTAGCCTGATGAATTTATTTTTACATATTCCAAGCCAGGAAAAAGAAAGGAATTTGGATTATTGACATTCTTTTACCGGAACTACAGTAGACTGGAGTTAGCAGAAAAAACTGCTAATCATCACAGTTTTCGTGTTGGAAGCAATTTGCCTATAATTAGTAAGTTGATAAATACCAACAAAATGGGTGCTAAAACGAACAACTCTTGTGCTGTGAGACATTTGACTCTACATTACACTTTGCATTTTTATATATGCAGCATTACATTTTGTTACAAAGAGCGACAACTTCAGCGGCAGCTGAAGCACTCTAATCTGTCTTCTGAAGGAAAGCAGACATACATCTTAATATAACAACTTCTTTTATACAACATATCTGTTTTTTCATGGAGTAAGCAATGCATGGATAAGAAAAGAAGTTGGTCTTTTATTTACTTAATATAAAATGGTAGCAGAAGATGGAGGACTTGTTTTGCTACATAATGAAATGCCAAAGCATGGAAGATTAAATGGTACCAGTGACTCTGGGTGTTTTCTTCATTGGTAATACCAAATGCACATTTGTTTTCAAACATTTGTATTCTATATTCTATATAAAATGGCTACTGTAGCAAATGTTTCAACTCCACAGAAAATCAAACCCATGGCCATTTTGGTTTAAGTCAAACAAGGAAATAAATGCTTAATGTATGCTGAAGAGTGAAAAAAAATGCTTAATTCAAATAAACAAAATGTGGTATATTTTATCTTTGAAACCCAATGAATTTATATATCCAAAATGTTTTTGAAAAGGACTAAATCACAATAGGTGCATGATACATGATAAGTAGCAGCATGGGATGGCTTTATTAGAGGCACTGAGATTCTGACTCTTTTGCTGTTATCATAAAGCATAACATGCAAGTCAATTCTGTCTATTCAATCTGATAGAACAAAAAGAGGTTATCCAAAGAAATACCAAGGGTATAAAGAATGAATGGATGAATCTAATTGGGAAACTATTACATCTTTCTATTGCTTTTTTTAAATTGTGACCAGTGTTTATAGGTGTAATTTGAGGAGCATCCTTATCTACAACCACGTTGAAGTGACTGGATTAACACCGCGGCATCATTGGAGCACTTGCACTTTCTCTAAGCCATGACATAAATGGGTTGCTTGCTTCTTAGGAAGTATCTTCAAATATAACATTTAATACATTTGACTAATTGTTCTTTCCTTTCTCTTTTAACAGTACATCCTTGGTATTCCCATTTACTGAATGAAACAATAAGAAATGACCACAGGCACAGCCAATGCATATTTTTCTTCCCTTCTTCAGAACATTCTGTAGTGGGTGGTAAAATATTTAAGCCATTTCAAAGTCATGTGAACTATTCCAAGTATGTCAGGAAAAGAAGAGGCTGTGATTCATTATTTTCTGCAATAAATCAACATGAAGAACATTTTAAAGGATCAAGAAGCTCCGTTTACACGTATATTTCATATTAATAATTTCATATCATGAGCACTTTGCTTATTTGAGATAGAGTATATCATCAAACAGTAGCAGATTGATTAATATGAAACAAAAGGCCAACATTTCAAGGAAGTATAACTTGCAGTGATTTTTGAAGTATATGTTCCATCAAATGTATTGTTATTATTCATCTTCTTTATTCATATTGAAGCTTCTGCTTCAATTCATTGAGTGTGTAGTCTTTTAATAACGATTTATTTACAATAAAGGATCACAATTCATTTCACACATGCAAATTTTTCATGATATAGTATTTTATTAACAAATCAAAGTAGGTGTTTTCACATTTAAGTTTAGTTTTGTAGTTAAGAATGGGAAGCCTCTCTCTTACCTATTTTCAAAGATCCAGAAAAGTAGCAAGAAACCTCCAAAAATTTAATGTAAAATACGCATTATGAAAAAACCTAGCATGGATATTAAGACTTTTTGCACTGAGATAAAGTTATCTTTTAATTCCTCTTTTCCATGAAATTTTGAAGCTCCTAACTATACTTTCATTGAGTAGGAGACTAAAGAGTGAAGCTATGAGCCTTGGCTCTGACCAATTTTGCTGCCATGCTTTTAACCAATATCACATCATGTATGGTAGGAATCTTTCTTTCAACATATGACTTCATTTAAGAGATAGCAATATTTTGCAATATCATGATGGAATATTTCTTTCTTTCTTTCTGAAACGAAGTTGCATATTGTGAGCTGCAAGAGCTTTGATTTGCGTTTGGTTTATTCCCAACCTTTCTATGTCATTCGAATACAATGCTGACACGTGCATGAAATGACAAATAGCATTAGAGTAATAAAGGAGTTAAACCAAAACCAAAGCATAGTCATGTATTAAACTGCTTTAAAAAATACTGACCTAAGCACCTCTATGAGATGTTATAAGCAAAATTTGAAGAAGAAAAAGACATTTGGAAGTGAGATATGTGTTCCTCTGTAGCCTATGTAATTGCTGATTTACCATCATGTTTGCTTGATATGCTTTGTCAGACATCTCATTTTGTGTCTCTTTGTCAAAGGAGAGGTTTTGCAGACTTTTCTCTCCATGAGGGCCACTGCTATCTGGGCTCAGACCAACCTTCCCAGGGCTACAATGATGTGTCCAAAGAGGTTTTGGTAAAAAATAAAAATAGAAAACTAATTTAAAAAAAAAACAATAACTTTATAAGCTTCCCCTCATTTCCACTCACAAGATCGATCAATTGATCGATCTATCTACCTATCTTTTCTCTATCTATCTATCTATCTATCTTTTACCAAAAGTTCTAACATTTCAACATAAGCCTCAAACTGGAGAACCATAGCTTAGAGACTATTTTTCATTAAGTCCTGGTGTTGAGTAATTCTTGCCCACTCCTATTCAGATTGATATCTAATACAATTCTTTTTTCATCTTCATTGGTAAGTGGTGAATTTCCTAGAATTTGATGATGTATAAGGCTGTTCTAAAAATGGTTGGCATTTTTAGTAGATCTTTTCTAACAGGTAGTAAGTCTATGCAGAGTAAAATAAAGTAAGAAGTGTATTTTTCATTAATTTACTTCTTCCAGAGAAGGTAAGGGGAAAGAAAAATCTATGGCAATGCTTTTCATATCAACAACCAAAATCAGGAAAAGAAATAACTGTAGAACATACAATAGTAGAATGATTGTCTACACAGATCCAACTAGGTGGAGAATGATTCCATTAGGACCCACAGTTACTTTTAATGATGGTTGATGCAGAATAAGTGGAAACATCTGTTACCCATGAACCAACACAGTGGCCACACCAGAAAAAAAAATCAGTTCTCGCCTCTATTGATTGGGACTGATCTTTTTGGAATATTCTTATTAGTATGCTTTGAACAGCCATGCAAATCTCTAAGCCAAATTAATTATTCTTGGCATTCCCAGGAGGCAATTCTACAGCCTCTCTCTCTCTCTCGCTCTCTCGCTCTTTCACTCTCTCGCTCTGTCTCCTACCAAAGGCAGGGAGTAGAGGAACCCTTTCTCTGTACATATTTTTTGTGGTTAGCAATGTCTAATTGTCCTACTGTATGTTGCCCTATTTTACCAGCTACAGTCTGAATTCATTCCCATCCTCTCCTTAAAAGTTTGAAACCCCCTAGTGACAGGAATATTAATGTGCCAACACTGTCATATCTATTTCAGCTCATACATATGCAATGTCTTTGTTTTCAAAGATTTATGTCAGACTTTGCTGAACTGAGGTATTCTACCATTTTAGATAATAGCATGCCAAAGTGATGTTATCAGCCACATTCAGCACTCACTCAAGCAAGCGGGAGGAGCATCCATTCCTTCATGGCTTCAACTCATAGAAACTGTTATTTATCCGTATTTGATGAGAAAATCTTTCAGGGGGAAATGGTGTATTTTTAGAAGAAGATTATGGCCATCCTGTGGATTATCTTTTAATTAACAATGGATGATTTGTGCCCACTCTGCTGTAGCAAACGTCTTCCTGCTAATGAATTTAAAAAGACTTACTTTATTTAATTACAGCTAATCACCAGGGTAAAATGTGGAATTTTCTTTGATCCTCCATGTATTGTGGTAATCCCGATGGCAGATAGCATCTCCTCAAAATGTTTTGAGTTTCTCAGCTGGTTACATCTTGGCAAAAGGTGGAACCACATTATGCTAAACAATTTCTTTCCTTTCCTCTGTAGTTGCCCACCCTGGCATAAAAAATCAGATGGAATTAACTTATAAACTGCCATGGCTCTTTACACAAAGAATTTGGAAATATTCAAATACATGAATCTTTTCTGTTGCCCAATATCCAGAACAGGGTTCCTTGCTCTTGTTCAGTGATTTAGTTCAACCAACATGAAGTGGCAGTGTCAATGTGCAAGGCACTGGTGTAGGCTCAGGGAATAGAAATATGAAGAGAATACCCAGGGCCCTCCCCTCCCCATAATCCAACCTGTATACATGAATACATGAACCGTGTTTTCTTTCTACTACATTCAATCCATATGGCTATAAACAGATTAATGTGCTTTATAACCAGGATTCACTTTGTGCTCAGTTTGGACAGATTAGAATTGCTTTGCCTTGTAAAACAAGACAGGATTATCTTTTCTATTTTGTTCTTCCCCAGTCTCTTTCCTTTAGAAAGTGTGATTCCTTAGCTCCTATCTTCTGACCTCATTCTTTCTGGAGTCCCAGAGAACATTATTTTGAGAATGCATATTACACCAACCTTTATTCCAGGTGATATCTGCCTATGAATTTTCATCTGTATAGTACCAGGTTAATCATTTCCAACAAAAGTGGGATGTCGTTCTTTGGAATGCTTTCTACTGTTTACTCTTTCCAATGTCTAAATTACATTTTTTCTGAAGTAAAAACTCATCCCAAATTAATTCGTGTGAGTTATGCATTTAATCTCAAAAAGAGCATCATCTTTCAAAATAGTACCTTCTTTCTCCCCTCTCTGTTTTTGTTCTGTGATTTTTAGTCTATGGGATCCAGCTGAGGTTGGTTTGTTTGGCAAAGGGGCCCTGAAGGGCAGGGTCCCGCTGGCTCTTCCAGTGAGAAACCAAGAGCGCCTTAAAAATCAGAAGGGACAGGGGGCAGCAGTGAACTGTCTCAGGCAGAAGAGGGCACCACAAACGGACCCACTGCACTACAACTGCTGACACCCACTTACACATAGAATCAAACCAGCCTCTGAGATGGATCCATGGCTAGCTTCTTAGGGAAAAACCAGAGTTCCTGAAAGACAAGTTTTCTCGAGAAGCTACCTAAATAATCTATTAAATTGTCACTCTATCTATAACTCAAAAAGAAGAAAAAGTCATCTGGGCAGAACTATTTGTTTCACAACTCCCAATGTGTTCTACATTGTTGAACATATTTGAGCTTATTTGGGTTTGCCAGGACTTTAGCAGATTTCAAGTAGGTTTGTTGGCAAATCAGTGTAGGGGTCTCTATCTCACACGTAGGGTTCCATTATCACACAATAATGAGCACTGTCTTCCCACCACCTGCGTGTGAGTGCTTATGCACACACCTCCCATGCACAGTTCACACTGCCCACACAGCAGAGTAATTTATATGCCACTTTACCCAGCACTCGCTGCATCCTAGTTAGCAGGCATTTTGACTTACAAAGTGATTGAGATTGGAGGAAGTTCTTCCAAAGTGCAATTCATGTGTCTTAAAAAATTAAACATTATCAAGTAGGAGAAGCAAAACAGAATTTGCGGTTAGTTCCTGTAATATGCAAAACATCTGCAGTTTCTCTCTCCATCGGGATGCAGGGTTGTGCTGAAGTCACATCCTGATAACATCTGCACATTCCTGATAGCTTTTGCTTTATTCTTTATGGTCTGCTGATGAGAGATTCTTTAACATCCCTTCAGTCATCAAGACCCCAGTTGGATTTCTTTGCTTGTGACAGCCTTAAAGGTGGTTTCATTTACATTTGCTAAAATGTCACAGTATAGGAAGATATTTTCAGTTTGATGTTTCATCCCTTCCTTTTTTTATCCGGATGCTAGTTTTAGCTTTTCAAATGAATGTCGAACTCAAAATAGATTTTCCATGAAATATATTTTGTCTGATTTTTTGAAACACCATGTCTGCAGCAGAAGACTTTTTTTTTTTTTCTTTCTAAAAAAGTTTTCAACAGGGAATGGCACCTCTGCTCCTGCTTGCATTTCAGCCATACCTACACCACCCGGAAGAGCTAGCTGGTTTAACACCAGTAACGCAGAATGTCCGGGCTATTTTAAAGGTCAGATATTGACGGTATCTGAGCTGCTTTGGCTTCTCTGATGACCCCAATTACATCAGAGCTGAGTAAACAATCAATAAACACAGACATTAACATATGTAGAAACAGTGTTTATTGTATGTCTCTGAGACCTCTGGAAGACTTTGTAATCCGAAGAATAATGCAGAATATTTATGTAACTAATCTTAGACTACCTGAAAGGCTAACTTATATTGTTGAATGCCTCCCTCTGGATACAACCAATGGTGAAAGGAAAATATAAGGTAACTTTACAGAGCCCTACAAACAGTAAATTCAAAAAGATTAGTGGATATTTAGGATTATATTCCTTGGCCAATTTAATGGAGATTTTTCTTTCCCCCTCTGTGATTCATAGAGTTGAGTAAGATGTTTTGCTGACATTCTTTGTGAAAGTTGAGATCATACAAGATTTTTTTCACTTCAAAATATTTGGAGATTTTAAATATGTTTTATTGATTCCTAGGGTAATTCTGTCATCAGAAGAGAATATACTCAGTGAGATTTTCTTTTCTTTTTTTTTCTTTTCTTTTCTTTTCTTTTCTTTTTTTAGTTTGTTGAGATGATTTCCAGCCTATTATATTGCCTATCTTGGTGAATTTCCCATGTTATCAGTATTGGATGGGATGTTCTGCAGATTTTGTTAAAGTCAAGTGTGTTGATAGTACTATTAAAATATTCTACCTTTTAGTGATATTTTTGTCAATATGTTCTATCAATACAGTGTTAGGAAAACCCAACTTTGGATTTGCGGTATCTTCTTCCTCATAGGATTACAACTTCTTTTATTAGGCACAAACAACATTTAAAAAATATCTTCCTGATGGGTTGATCCTTTTACGATTATGAAGTGCCCTCTTTATTTCTGGCAATATTCCTTGTTTTGAATTCTACTTTGTGTGTCATTAGCATAACTGCAAGCTGGAAACACAGATTTTTTTTAAAGTTTCTGGCTACATTTGTTGGGTACGTTTTTAAGAAAGAATGCATCAGTTTACTATGGCACCTCGCATGCCTTTTCTTCTGAGACAGGAGCAAATGAGGAAGAAGACATTAAAGTAAATGAGAATACTGAATTAGGTGTGATACAAAATAAACCAGAGTATAATTCTTATTTCTTAGAAAACCCACGTATGTGATGAGTGCTTTAATATCTATTGAAATTTGACCTCAGTTGTGAGCTGCACAGCTGAAGAGCTGAAGTGGATCCTTCCAAAATTCATGTCTACCAGAATCTCGGAACGTGACCTAATTTAGAAGGATGGTTTTTATAGATGTAATTAAGTTAAAATGAGGTCATGGTAGATCAGAGTGAGTCCCAAATCCAATGACCAGTGTCCATATAAGGAAAGAACAGATACATAGAGACATGCAAAGGAAAGAAGGCCTTGTAAAAACAGAGACAGAAATTGGAGTGAATCAGCTAAAATTCATGGAATGCCAAGGACTCACAGGAACCATCAGAAGCCTGAAGAGAAGTATGGAGGAATTCTTTCCTAAAGCATTTAAAAGGCGCATGGCTCTGCTAAACCTCCATTTTGGACATGTAGCTTCCAGAACTGTGAGAGAATAAATGTTGTTGTCTTAAACCACCCGGATTATTGCAGTTTGTTATAGCAGTCCTATGCTCTCTAAAACCTACCAGTTTTCTCAGTAACAACTAACATGTTGTATTAGTCAGCTTAGGCTGCGATAAAATACCATAGGTTGGATGACTTAACTAACAGGAGTTTATTTCTTACAGTTATGGGGACTGGGATCTCCAAGATCAAAGTACAAGCCAATTCACCTCCCTGATGAAGGCTCTCTTCTTGCTTTGCACACTTTCTTGCTGTTTGCTTACATGGGAGAAAGAGTGTTGATCCCTGTTCCTAATCTCATCTTTGGGGCTGTACTCCGATTACCTCGGCTAAACCTAATTACATGCTGGAGGTTCACTTCCAAATACTATTACTTTGGGGATTATGTCAATATATGAATTTCGGAGGACACAGTCAGTTCATAGCATCTATCAATAAAACGATGTTACGATTTTCAGAGTCAAGCTAGAGAAAAGAAAGTTTCACATACCATGGGAGCCAGTTTTGGTTAAGATTATGCTTCTCATTGTACCTGCCAGTATGTAAGTGTAGTTTGGTTTTTAGGACAAAGTTGCCTCAGAGCACCATGTCTACTTTCCCACAGATGGAGATTAAAAGATTTTGTGTTAAGCTCAATTTTTGTTTGTTTCTTTAAGGTAAGAAATGAGCAAACTGTCAACCAAACTGAGATTAGATAGATAAAAAAGTTCAATTTTTTTGGTTTAAAAAAAAAAGAATCATATCTGGTTTTCCTCATTCCCATACTTTACATAACACTTGCTTTGCTTTGCACTCACACCAAAAAATATTTCTGTGGACCTTATTGAAGTGCTACTATGCAGTGTGTTCACACACCTATAGTTTGGCCAGAGAAATGTATTTTTTCACAGGCATCAGGTAGCTGTGATTAGTGTAGGGAAAACAGTGTAGAATTATTAAGTTAACAGCAACTTTAAAAAAAAAAAAAAAGCAAATCAATTCTAGTGATCTCCCGGTTCTATAGGGGAAACAACTCTTCCAAGTAGATTGTCAAGGTAAAATCTTAACACATGGAACACAAGTTTCCAAATCTTGAGAGGGACCACCGCAGCCCAGCCTCCAGCCTAGAAGACACTGGTTCTTCATATGCAATTGAGGCATATAGCAGATGTCCACTGATAACTCTGTCTTGTCAACTCCTCACTGTATCTAGCGGAAAGAACCGCAGCAGTTGTCACAGGAACACCGCAGCATAGTAATGACTGAGGCTCCACTCGACCCAACACCTTAAATGACGAGAGAGCTTGCAGAGCCTACTCTCCCTTGTCCTTCCAAATGCCCTCTCCATCACAACACTTACCAAATAGAGCTTGCACTACAGTAATGAGTAGTGCCTGTGTTAGGTATGCAATCTACATATCTTTTCCCTCACAAGCACTTGGATTAACTTGTAGATTTCACTGTCATGTGAGCATCTGAGATCTCTTACTAGCAGAAGTTACTACTTTCTAGCAAAGAACTACTTTGACTTGATGTTGAAATATTTGATATGGAAATTCTTTCAAAGTTTCTGCATTCTCAAATCCTACAACCTACAATCATGATTCTGCCAAGACAGTCTGAATGCAACTGTATAGAATCCAGAGTTTGATTGAGGATCAGTAGTTATGAACAAATCTGCAGATATTCTGAAAAATAAGTTCCTATGTGAGTTCTTGATACTTTTATGAGAACTTTGACATCTCACTCTTTATCTTCTTCTGAGGTCTGTAGTGACCCGCTCCAATCTAAACACTATTTTTTCCTCTAGGTTCCTGGTTTCAAACAAAATACTAACATGAGTCCGACAATGAATTGCCCATGTTATAATCTTTATTGATGAGGTCTTTTTACATTCTCCAACCTTCTCTGACTCCAGAGTTACTTCTCCTCCTACTTCTGTTACTAGTCCTGATTCTCCCTCCCACATCCTCCTTCTCCTAGGAAAGGAAATTAAGTTTCCTCTCACAGAATTCTCTAGCTGGTTTTTTCTTTTATCATTTTTACAATGACTTTGAGGACACTCTGATGACTCCCAAATCAATACACGTCTAGACGTGAATGCACTCCCTCATCTGGTGGGCACATCCCGCAGGAAGCCTCAGAGGTCAAACACTGAAGTCTTACTCCTCAAACATCTTTCCTTCTTGTGCTTGCTGTTTCTTCAAGACCTCAACACCTGTCATCTCTGAGTTACAGCCCATCTCTTTACATTGAATGAATTTTCATATCCTATAATGGCAACTCCATATATTTTTGAAACTATCCTTTCCTCCCCACATTACCAACAGTGTGCTGGCCACTGTCATCCCACAACAAGCATACACACAGAAACATACATGTGTTCATTATGCATGATAATGGTATAAAGTATATGTAGCTCACAATTTAAAATTGTAACAAGTCTCATAGTTCCTATTAATTCTCTCAGAATGCTGTTGTGGATTTTTGCCAAATTTTTGTATGTGCAACTAACAAATCTATGATTGCAATTGATGAACAAACATAATTCTGATATAAATTGTTGTCAAAAACAAAAACATGTTAAAATTGCATTCATTCAGTAATGACATGAGCAAATTCTTGATAATGATTTTTAATACTAAATTTTCATGTTATTCATAATGGAATGGCTATAAACATTATCCATTTTAAGTTTAGTCTACATTGTTAAACTAATCTCCATTTCTTTCTTAAATCTAGACAATCATCAAAATCGTAAATCAAGTCCCAATTGTAGCATTTGCCAATTGCTGTGGTGTAAATGATCTGAACATGACTGATTTCAACCTACTATCATAATGTCACTAAATAATAAGTTGGGAAGAAATGTACAACAGGATATGTATATCACATTATATTACTTCTACTGTACAGATACGTATAACCTCAAGCACATAGATAATAGGAAAATAGTAAAATTTTTATGAAGTGGGTATTTTGGAGGTATATGTTGCCTTCATTTTAAGCATGTTACTTAATTACAAATTTACACAATTTAGTTTTTAAAGTGTTTGTGTATGAAATATAAAAACCGGTTCACATGAAACCTGAATACTTAACAATTGGCTCTCGGGAACCAGGACAAGCTGGCTCCTGGATGGCACTGTTTATTGTCCTTCTACAAGATGTTAATTTTCCAACTAGCACCTTTTTCCCTTCTATGCGAACTGGCTTAGTTATAATTTGCAGATTGTGTGGACACATGATTCCTATTTAAAAACCCGGAGTATTTTGTATTATTCAGGAAATAAAGTCTAACTTTAGGACTGGTTGTTTTTCAGCAATCTTAATCTGTATCTTTCAGATATTTCTCATCACTCAACTTCATGTTGTGATTCAATAAGCTACATTGAAATCCTCACTATTTCCAGGATACCTCCTGTGGCTTATGCTGTACTCTCTCTCTCTCTCTCTCCTTGCTTTTCCAATCCTGTACATACCACAAGATCAATTTTTAAAGATAAAATTCTGTGTGATTTCCCCCTGTTGCTTCTTATTTGGAAATAATTTATCACTTTCCTTTTTCTCATATAACACTTTACCTGTTCCTCAGTACAGTACTCATTTTCAATCTTTTATGCAAGAAACTTTAATTTCACATCTGTGGTGTGTAAGGGAATATTTCAAGTACTGATAATATGTAAAAAAAGATCCTTTGTTCTACTATAACTCACATTGTAGAAAGGTAGGTAGCAAATCCACACTATAACAGAGATAACTGTAGGTGTTAAGAATGTGCCTTCTGCAAAAACAGCTAAGCAAAGAAAAAGAGAAGAAAAATCAAGGGCTAAGTAAATTTCATCTGCCCCATTTCTGGAAAGAAGATAGTATGTCTGGTGAATTGACGTAACAGGAATGAAGAGTACACGGAGGGAAGGGACAATAAATAAGCCATGGCTGTTAGGCAGCAACCTTTGAGGCCTAGAAGTTTGAACTGAATTCTGCAAGACACTGAGAACTTCCAAAGGATTTTAAGTAACCCTCCCTTTGACGGAAGTGCCGAGGATGAACTTATAGAGTGAAAGACTGGAGACTGGGAGATCAGGCAAAGTCTTGTGAAGCGATTTTAGAGAGAAATGCTAAAGCACTGAACTCAAGCAGTGATCGAGAGGTTGGAAATGAGTTCACTGATTACTTAATGACTGGGTGTTTGAGTGAGAAGAGAGTCTCAAATGACCTCCAGGTTTATGTCTTAGAAGAATTGGCAGTGATTCCTTTTATTTTAATGGGTAAATAACCATCAAGTCATCCAAAACAAGACAGATTTTACAGCAAAAGAGAATGCTAACAATAATAGAAATTACGGAATTTTGAAAGTATTCTGTATTGAACAATGGTTTTTATTTCATTGGTAGGCCTATAAAATAACTCTACTCAAAAATTAATTTCAAAAATAAAATAATTTTTTTAACTTTTATTTAATGAATATAAATTTCCAAAGTACGACTTATGGATTACAATGGCTTCCCCCCCATACCGTCCCTCCCACCCACAACTGTCCCCTTTCCCACTCCCTCTCCCCTTCCATTCACATCAAGATTCATTTTCGATTATCTTAATATACAGAAGATCAGCTTAGTATACATTAAGTAAGGATTTCAACAGTTTGCTCCCACACAGAAACATAAAGTGAAAAATAATAGATGATTTTTTTTAAATGATGATGAAATCAGATCAGACCTATTGTCATGTTTAATCCCAGTGAGAGTCAAGTTGGGAATTGATAATTTCTTTTTTTTTTTTTTTACAGAGGATCAGTTTAGTATGCATTAAGTAAAGATTTCAACAGTTTGCACCCCCATAGAAACACAAAGTGAAATATATTGTTTGAGTAAAAAAAAATTTTTTTTAACACTTATTACTTATGATTTTTAAAACAAGTCAGACTGGGCATAGTACATGACGACAAATTCTAAGAACATGTCTTTTCCATAACTTTCTTAGCTTTTTAAGATTTTTTTATTTTATAAGTATAAAAAGAACAGATTTCATGTATTTCATAGATACAGTTCTAAGATGATAAACAAACTTCCCTCCTTTCTTCTCTCCCACCTTCCATCACACTCCTTCTTTCCTTTCTTTTTTCTTAATTTTTGCAGACATAATTCCAACCCCTTCTGTAATCATAAGCTTAATTCACCACTAACCATAATAATCAACAACTAAAATGTAGGAAGATCCCAGTTCCACAGGAATATAAACAAAGGCTAAAAACAACAATCGTATCACAAGATGTCAGTATCATTTCTATCCTTTTTATTCTATTAACTGCACATATCAGAGTAAACATATGATATTTGTCTTTTGGGGTTGGCTTATTTCACTAAAGAGCTGCCAATTGAAGCCATTTTTTTGGAAAAGACAGTATTTCATTCTTTCTTATGGCTAAGTAATATTTCATAGTGTATATACACCACATAGTGTATATATACCATGCAGGTGCAGGGACCAAGGACATGGGCCATCCTCCACTGCACTCCCTGGCCACAGCAAAGAGCTGGCCTGGAAGAGGGGCAACTGGGACAGAATCTGGCGCTCCCGACCTGGACTAGAACCTGGTGTGCCGGCGCCGCAAGGCAGAGGATTAGCCTAGTGAGCCGCGGCGTCGGCTCAGATAACTCTTCCATATGCTGATTTCATTTTGTTTGAGTAAATTCCCAGGAATGAAATGGCTGGGTTATTTAGTAGATCTACTTTCAAATTTCTGAGGAAACTCCATACTGTCTTCTATTATGGTTGTACTAGTTTATATTCCCACCAACAGTGTATTAAGATAACTTTTTCTCCTCATCCACAATGAGGCTTCACCACACCCCAGTTAAAATGCCTATCACCAAAAAAATTAAAAAGCAATAAATGCTTATGTAGATATGTGAAAAAAGAATATTGCTTTTACTGTAATACTACACTACTCCAAAATTTGCATTTTTATGATTGCTGCTAAAACAAATAATTATATCTCCAATGTTACTCTTTTTAAAGAAATTACTATTGCTTTTCCAATAATTTCATATGTTTCCTATATGACAAAGTCTATTTATAAACATTTTACTTGGAATCCATGAACTGGATGAAAAAAAAAGGAAATTATACCATTTTTTGGAGTCAATTTTCTGTTTAAAATATCTGATAACACTGGCACAAAATTGGCATCATTTAGGTATTTGTGGACTTATTTTTCTTCTTATGATCAAAGATAATAGCTATCACTTCATTTTTATATGCAAAAGAAATCTTGGAATTAAGATGACTGAAATTGAGATATGCAGTTATGTGATCTAAATGAACCACCATGTCCCAAAGTTTGATTAATAAAAACATTCATCTACATCTCCAAGTGTTGAATAGTTTTCACTGAAACCAGTGTCCAAAGGAGATCTACAAGTGGGTCTTCAAAATATTCATGAAAAATCCATAATATGAAAAAACTATAACTGGACTTCAAAAAATGCACAAAAATAAACTTAATTTTATTTTCCATGAACTTTCAGAAATCCCCTCACATTAACTTCTGCAGTTCACAATGATGCTGCTTCAGCAGGTTTGTTGTGTGCCATTTACAGGTGTTCACCCTGTCCACTGATGGTCAACAAAGATTTTGTGAAAGTTCCATATTAAACATTAAAGCATATTATGCTATGAAAAACTATCACCAAAAAGTACTTCAGTGAGCACGCACTTGTGTTTTTTTTTTTTTCAGTTTTATGTTTTGCTTAAAAGGGAATGTATTTCAAAATGTAAAGTATTGCAAAAATAAAATATTTGAATTACTATATAGTAAATACCAAACAATAAATACCATGCCATATAATAGATCCCAAATCATTCAGCGTGTTTGTTACTCTTTATGTCTTCTGTATCTGTGCTGTTCAGTTTTTATTATCGGTCTATGTTTCATACGCATCCAGCTTATAATGTCTAATGTTTTCCACTGACTCAACTGTTTGCTGACTTTGTGCATCTCACAAACCACATCATAGACCTTGGGATGCCAAGGTCATCACACCCCAGGGTGGAATAGCAGAGTGGAATGCCTCGCCCAATACCACACGCACTTGGAAATCAGAGTTCAGTTACATTGTGTATGGGAAAAGTTTAGGAACCGGTTACTGCTAAGTACAAATGAGATGGCTCAAGTCCAGAACAATACACTGCTTGTTGCATATGTGTGTGTGCACATGCATGCACGCTTGAACGCACCTACCCTGGAGGATCCGTTTTCAGTTTAACGCACTTCCTGAGTCATTGCCAAGTCTACAACAAACATCACCCTCAGAACTGCTGCCCTCTCTCTAGAGTGGGCCTCCAGAGGTCCTGTGTTCTGTAGCTAAACTCATGGCTGGCCTTGAGGCCCAGTCCAGGTTTTATGATTGGGCATTCACTTTGAGCCAATTAAAACTGAACACAATCAAGAAATACAGATGGGTGGTAATATCTAAACTCCAGAATGGCAGAGCAGACACCCAGCAAGCGAAAACACAAGCAAACAGGAAGAGATGACACATGCTTTTCTAAGTCTCTTTTTACTATCTCCCCTCACCCCATCAAAACAGGAAGGGATCTAATTCCTACCAGTTACAGATGCTAACTGACTCGTTGCCTGATGACACTGAGTGTGAGTTTCTGCAAAAGTCTAACCTATACAGACCTCTTTTCTCTATAATTATACAAAAGATTGTATCCCATTAAAGGAATTTCAGGCATCTCCAAGGAAGAAAGACAAAACACTTCTGAGAAATAGAGGCTACATGGAGGGTAGACTTGACTTCCTTTAGGATAATTGTACACATGTTCAGAAGGGACAAAAGGCCTCTCCTTGCTGTGCGTTTTAAACACTTAAGGAGAACAGGTTCAGAAGATGCCTTTAGATGTTCTTAAATTCAGGTCATCAGCAGAACAAAGTGGAGACATGACCTACAATCAGGGTGCAAGGCGACTCTTGGTCTATGGGGAGAATGGAGCAGAAAGGAGCGTGCTGCTTGGGTGCCCAGGGTTAATGACTCACCAAGCGTCTAGCTCCTAGAGACAAAAAGACCTTCACTTACCCAAGAAGGACCTCTGCTCTGCTCCCGGGCTTTAGAAAATTCTTCTGGAGGCTCCCTCCTGCTATGCTGCTTTCTCTACAACCAGGAGTACACCACGCCCAGAGGACGAGGTCTCTGGGGCCACGTCTATGCTTCCAGACCATAGCAAGGAGACATGGCCATTTAGAGCCTGTACCCACCCTGCCCAAGTCCACTTGCTTAACCCTGAGCCTGTTGTGGGGCCTGAATAGCTCTTTCCCAGTCCGTCTTCTCAGTAACGACAGCACCACCTGTGAGGTCATCAGTAGTCCTGAACTATTGCTTGTTATAACAGTTGTTGTAAAATGGTTGTTATAGAAAGGTGGAAGATAAACAGAACCTGAATTGGAATCTGTGGCTACAATATCCACCTACAGGCACGCAAGGCTGCTCCAGGTGCAGAAATAGGCTGGAAGTGGGAAAAGAAGCAGAGATGGCCAGGTGAGGATTCATTTATGATCATAGCCTAGTGCACTTGTAATTCCCTCCACAAGAAAGAAAACTGATCCCAAAGTGTGAAGTCTCTTTGAACTTCCAGGCAGGAATTCAGAAGTTATAGGTCTCAAGGTCAGTGGACTCCAATATAAAAAATCAACAAATTAGCCCATTGCTCTTCCTTTCATGCCTGGAAGATAAACCCCTTATTCCCATTCTTTCCTAATTGTAATCCTTCCTCCTAAGAATAACCAGAATACGCAAGTGTATATAACTTGATTTGTTTAATGCTTAATAGTTTTGTAAAATTCCAATTTGGGAATTGGAAACTCAAATACCTTAAGGCCGAAGTTTGGTGAGAATTTGTTGTGCTTTCCAGTCACAGGTTTAACCCAGTGACATTTGCACTGAAAAAAAAAAGGAAATAATAGCAAGAATTTACTTTCACTAGGTTGTCATTTCTGAATAAAACTTTATTCTGAATTTCTAAAATGGATCTTTGTTATTTCTGGGAAATAAAGTTTCTGTGTATTTTAAAATTTATATTAATTATAACAATATAATACTTATTATATGTAATTTTATATTTCTACATTATTTATTTATATAATAATTGCAATAATATATAAATATTATATATTTATGTATGTTAATAGTTAACCTAGTGCTTGCTTCAGCAGCACATATACTACAATTAACTTAATGTACTGTTTGCATCCTAAGTTTGCTATGACTTCTCATTGCTAAATCTACTAGAAGAAGGATGTATGTTTAGTATATCTGGGAATTAGTGTAGTTGAAACACACACATCAGGGCTGGTGCTATGGCGTAGCAGGTAAAGCCACAGCCTGCAGTGCCATCATCCCATATGGGAACCGGTTTGAGTACTGGCTGCTCCACTTCCAATCCAGCTGTCTGCCTGGGAAAGCAGTAGAAGGTGGCCCAAGTCCTTGGGCCCTTGCACCCACATGGGAGACCCAGAAGAAGCTCCTGGCTCCTGGCTTTGGATTGGCTCAGCTCTTACCATTGTGGCCATCTGGAGAGTGAACCAGCAGATGGAAGACCTGTCTCTCTCTCTCTCTCTCTCTCTCTCTCTCTCTGCCTCTGCCTTTCAAACAAATAAATAAATCTTAAAAAAAAAAAAAAACAGCTACAACTCTGCTCTGCCTCATTTTTTTTTCAACAAATACAATCACATTTTGAAATTACATAAAAATGTATAATTCATAACACTGGTCACTTAAGTTGATTCTTGGAAAAAATACAGAGTACAATTATGAGATAGTGAAAGCAAATTTTAAGCAACCAAACCAGAAAGGATGCAAGAAAATGAGAGCTGCCCATTTCAAATTAGCCACTGTGGGAGGACAGACTTTCATTCGACTGCTCAGAATATTTTTGGAAGTCCTCTTTGGACAATTTTTGGGTATCTTTGGTATAGACTCTTTGAAATATTCTTAGTGATAGTGGCTCTTTACCAATTGAGGTCAGATTTTATTTTTAGAGAGAGCAAAAAGCCAATCAAAGCCAGGTCTATTGAATGCGATAAGTGATCAAGCAGAGTTTTCCACTTCTGATCAAAATCAAAGCATGGTTATAAATCCCAGTGTGGTGTGTTTATGTGGCTTTGTAACTTTCTACTGGCATTGAAGGCAGTTTTAGATAAAAGTTACTAATACCCTCTGAGTATCATCAGAATATGTTATTAGCATCCAAGGTAATGACTTTGAAACAAAATTACATATGGATGCATAGCATTTAATTTATTTATGCTTGGGCCCTGCACCCGCATGGGAGACCAGGAGGAAGCACCTGGCTTTTGGGGGGGTGAACCAATGGAAAAAGGAAGACCTGTCTGTCTGTCTGTCTCTCTCTGTATAACTCTGCCTGCCAAAAAAAAAAAAAAAAAAAAAGCATACTGAAGGAAAGTGGTATGAATATGTGCAAATGTTTATATTCAATTAAGTATTG
Organism: Oryctolagus cuniculus; assembly: GCF_051225735.1. Lineage (NCBI taxonomy): Eukaryota > Metazoa > Chordata > Mammalia > Lagomorpha > Leporidae > Oryctolagus > Oryctolagus cuniculus. The sequence goes on from NC_142880.1 coordinate 15,563,645, forward strand.
TTCCTACTGATATAAAGGCAAAAAAATCTGTTGCCCAATTGATCAAAGATGAAATCCATAAATTTTGATATTTCCATTAATAGAACCAATAAGAACAGGAAAATGCTTTTAATATACAAGTAATCAAACAACAGCCATTCTACTTCTTTCAACCTCCCTTTAGTCTATTTTCAAATAATCTTAATTGAGGTATTTAATGAGGAAGAGACCATTGGCTGTGTCTCTGTGCGTGTCTGTGTGTGTATGTGTATCACAAATCTGTACACTTGAAACACTCCAGGGCTGGCCATGCTGAGGGTTCTCTTCATTTCTCTTGGCTGAAGCGTTCTACCCGTGCGCCCCACTCCACGATTAGAATGGAGAAGCCCAGGAACCTTATCCTACTTCTCTACACACCAAGGACAGGGCTGTCCCCGTGGGTGAGCACATTGTAACGCTTTCCTTTCTCCTCCTGAGAGAGGTTTCAACTTTTTGAGACATTGAGAATGTGTGATTTAAAGAATGTGATTCTCACTTCGGCATCAAGGCTGTTTTTAATAACAATCGAAGTCACAGAGAACACCACTGCCCAGCCTTCTGATATCCTCTCTCTATTACGTGACCACTTAAACCCTATCTTTCTGCAGATCTTTGCACCTTTCCACATGTGTTTCCTTTTAGCTAAAGCTTAGAATATGATTTTGATTATTCATTTATTTTAGAGTGCTAAAGCTTGAGCTCCTCCAACTTATTTCATGTTTGTTTAATAGCTTATAGGGTTAAAATGAAATGAAATAACCTGCCCAGCATTTGGCTACATAAAGAGGGTATTTTCTTACGGCTTGTAAAGAAAATCCCCACAAGAAGACCTTTTAGAAATGTCAGTTTGTCTCAATTATATCACAAGGACTTTAAAATAAAAGTTATAATGAGGAAATTGAGTAATGGATGATACTCAAATACTGGGGATTGTTTAGAATTCTATAAAAGAAATCACATTATATATGACTTTTTGAAAATATTGATAAGAGAATTTTAATCAGCAGATGTATAAAGTCAATTCATCAACAGGTAAAATATGTGGTATGTTTGTTACTTTCTAAAGGTCTGGCAAATTAAAGGATTTACTTTGAATTTTGCTAACATGAACCAACTTCTGCGTAAGCTACAGTAGTTCTCACTTTTGTGAAAGGGGATTTCAGAAGAGTAGCGTAGAGCAACGGTGAAAATCACAGCCTTCAGAGTCAGACATGGTCCACGACAGTGGCGGTCTTACCGCACGCTACTGTGTTACTCGGGCAAACTGTTCTACTTCTTCTTAGGCACGAGAGGTGTAATAAGCCATATCATTAAACTTCCCTAATAAACAAATGACAAATACATAAAAGACTGTGTAGCAGTCTTGAATCATAAGAAGCCTTAAATAAATAAATGCTTATTTTTTTTAAACTTTTATTTAATGAATATAAATTTCCAAACTATAGCTTATGGATTACAATGGCTTCCCCCCCATAACGTCCCTCCCACCCACAAAACTCCCCTTTCCCACTCCCTCTCCCCTTCCATTCACATCAAGATTCATTTTCGATTCTCTTTATATACAGAAGATCAGTTTAGCATACATTAAGTAAAGATTTCAACAGTTTGCTCCCACACAGAAACATAAAGTGAAAAATATTGTTTGAGTACTAGTTATAGCATTAAATCTCAATGTACAGCACACTAAGGACAAAGATCCTACATGAGGAGTAAGTGCACAGTGACTCCTGTTGTTGACTTAACAAATTGACACTCTTGTTTATGGCATCAGTAATCACCCTAGGCTCTTGTCATGAGCTGCCAAGGCTATGGAAGCCCCCTGAGTTCACCAACTCTGATCATATTTAGACAAGGCCATGGTCAAAGTGGAAGTTCTCTCCTCCCTTCAGAGAAAGGTACCTCCTTCTTTGATGACCCGTTCTTTCCACTGGGATCTCACTCGCAGAGATCTTTCATTTAGTGTTGTTTTTTTTTTTTTCCCCAGAGTGTCTTGGCTTTCCATGCCTGAAATACTCTCATGGGCTTTTCAGCCAGATCCGCATGCCTTAAGGGCTGATTCTGAGGCCAGAGTGCTGTTTAGGACATCTGCTGTGTATCTCACTTCCCATGTTGGATCATTCTCTCCCTTTTTGATTCTATCAGCTAGTATTTGCAGACACTATTCTTGTTTATGTGATCCCTTTGGCTCTTCGTCCTATCATTATGATCAATTGTGAACAGAAATTGATCACTGGGATTAGTGAGATGACATTGGTACATGCCACCTTGATGGAATTGAATTTGAATCCCCTGGTATGTTTCTAACTCTACTGTTTGAGGTAAGTCAGCTTGAGCATGTCCCGAATTGCACATCTCTTCCCTCTCTTATTCCCACTCTTATATTTAACAGTGATCACTTTTCAGTTAAGTTTCAGCACTTAAGAAGAATTATTGTCATTACTACTACCAGGCTTCAAAATTTTATTTATTTGAAAGGCAGAGAAAGAAACGGAGAGCTCCCATCTACAGGTTCACTCCCCAGATGCCTGCAAAAATGGATCTGGGACTGGATTAGAACAGAGCCAGAAATCAAATCAGATCTCCCAGGAAATGTATCCATCATTGCTGCCACCCAATGCCTGCATCAGCAGCAACCTGGAGCCAGAACCAAGAATCAAACCCAGGTACTCCAATACAGGAGGTCGGTGTCTTAACTGCCAGGCTCATCACCCACTCCCAATAACACTGGTTTTAAAGCTTACTAACTAGTCCACTGGCTTCCTCTCCTCACTAAGGTGTTTCCTCTCAAAGTCTCCTTTCAATTCAGACTTTTCCCTAAGACTTCCTTGACTTTTCCTGCTTTTCTCAATCTCTCTAATTAATTTATCAGTGATTCTGACTCCTTCCCAAAAGTTAATTATACATTCCTTGAGATCAGGGATTATGCCCTCAATAATTTCTAGTTTCTTAATTCCTTAAAATATATTTATTATACTACTTTTCTGGTTATTTATTGGTTAAATAATAAAGTACTCCAAAAATTAATAGCTTAAACAGCAAGCACTGTATTGTACCATTGTCTCATGATTTTATGGGTCAAGAATTTGGTCAGGGCTTGGCCAAGTGATTCTTGTCTCCCTGGTCACTAACAAGCAACAGTGTCACTTGGTAGCATTCAGTTGGTAAACGGATTGGTCTTAGGAGTCAAAGATGACTTTATGCATATGGCTAATACATTGGGAGGGCTAGTGGAAGACTGGACACAGGTGAGCATGTTGATAGTCACATCAGTGCCCACCTGTGGAGTAGGTGCATTTTCTCTTCGGCATGATAGTTGTGCTGTAGTTGCCACCTCAGATCATCAAGTGCTTGATCTTATCTGACTGCCTCAGGAAGTTTTTTTTTTTGTTTTTTTTTGTTTTTTGGTTTTTTTTTTAGGTCAGTTTTTGCTACAGTGGCTTGGCTTTCCATGCCTGAAATACTTTCATGGGCTTTTTGCCAGATCCAAATGCCTTAAGGGCTGATTCTGAGGCCAGGGTGCTGTTTGGGTAATTTGTCATTCTATGAGTCTGCTGGGTATCCCACTTCCCATGTTGTATCATTCTCACCTTTTTAATTATATCAATTATTATTAGCAGACACTGGTCTTATTTATGTGATATCTTTGATACTTAATCCTATCTTTATGATCATTTATGAACTTAAACTGATCACTTTAACTAGTAAGATGGCATTGGTACCTGCCAACTTAATGGGATTTGGAGTCCCATGGTAACTTTTTAGCTTTACCCATAGGGGTAAGTCTGAGGGAGCATGTGCCAAACTGTACATCTCCTCCCTTTCTTATTCCTGTTCTTATTTTTAACAGGGATCAATTTTCATTTGGATATAAACACCTAAAAATAATTGTGTGATAATTAAAGAGTTCAGCCAATGGTATTAAGTAGAGAAAGAAAATATGTTGGTTGAAGTAGACACAAGCCTACCCAGATGTATGAGAACACATAGATCTCACCTCTTCATGAGAGGTCTATCAAACAATTTGTAGCAATGGCTTAAAATTTAAAACATAGAGGTCTGGCTATATTTACATCATCAAAAATGTCTTTTAGGAGATACTCAAGAATACATTTTTAAGAAGGGCCATAAAGGCATAAACTTTTAAAAAATTGATTAAAGACTTGGCCTTTGTTCATATTCTCTGTAGTTAAGAAAACTAAAATTAATTATTTGCAAACATTTCATATACCAGAATTAAGCCTTTGCTATATTTTACTACCATGAAACCTGTGGCCACATTTAAAATTTCCTTTTTACTGTTTTCTAAGCCTTAATCGTTTCTGTCTCAATTTTCCTTCCTTTTCTCTTATCTTGTTTGTGTGTGTGTGTGTGTGTGAGAGAGAGAGAGAGAGAGAGAGAGAAAGATTTGAAGTTACAAATACGTTTTCCACTAGCAGTTCAGTGGAAGTTACTTGAGTTCAGAAACAGGTGCTCTCTTTTTTAATACTACCAAAGTAGTCGAGTTAGTTCATATTTAAGATTTCATCTAGCTCTAAAACGGCAGCAATAGGTTGATTACTCTTTTAACAATATTGGGAAAGAGGTACAGCATGGTACAAAAAGGGTTAGTATTGAAAAGGATATGGCATAGATTTTTGTTTCAGACCTATTGACTGCTAGTGCTATAATTTAGGGGGATAATTTCTCTCCAAGATGCCCAAAATTGAGATAATGTACACTTACGAAACATCTTCATAAACTATAAAGAGTTGTGTATAATGGCTAAGACACATTTCTCTGCCCTCTTAATAAGGTGAGGTAGAAAAAGAAGGTTGTACAAGGTTTTAGAGAGAATCTGTCGTTACCCTAAAGACAAGTTTGGAGGACTTGTGTGGATGAGTATCAGTGCTGAACTGGCTCCAGCTTCAGAACCTGTAACCAACCCCAGCCCCTTCTTTTCCTTGGAGGCTGCATTTGTAATCATCGAAAACATGCACATTGTCAGGGAAAGGCACTGATAATTCAGCTGCTGAGCCAGTATAGAGAAGTTATTCATTACTGGGTTCAATCCAAGGTCAAAAACATCAAACCCCAACCATTAAGCAAAATGGTGACAGGCGTGGTAGTGACGACCCAGAGTGAATATATTGCACACGAGAGGCAAGGTCAGGAATACAGAGGGCCACAAACAGGGTTGCCGAGTCAGAGTTAGGAATGACCAGGCTAGAGTTCAAGGTGTATATGAATAGAATGTTCTGGAGTCCAGCAAGGGAGACACCAGCCACAAGCCAGCAGGAGAGGTTGTGGAAACCCTCAGTGTCTGACTCTGGACAAATTTTGCTTCTTTTCACTATAGACCAGACCTCCTCTGTGACAAATCCAGTGAAGGCATGGAATGGGGTGGATTCTCCGCCTTCTCCTGAGGAAGGCAGTTTGCTTTGGCCTCAACCTCACAGTGGGCCTTGGGCTCGCTTCTTGTCATCTGTCTCTTCCGTCAGCTTCAGGCCCAGCACTGTTAATACATATATTCTTCTTAAAGGCTCCCATGGGAACGATGCTAAATCCAGTGGGGTTAAGGGCTCAAATGTTTTAGAAGCCCACATTTTTGTTCTCAGCAAGGAGAACTTGTTCCTGACTCACAGCTTCCCTAGACTTAACAGAAATCGCCCCTCATCAGGACAACATATAAAATGCCTAAGTCTGTGTATAGTGCCCAGGTGTGAAGGGCCCTGCAAGGCTGAGTGTGCAGGGCTGTGATGTGTGCTAACGTATGAAAATGTAGAAAGGAGTGGCGGATTTCTGCATCCCATTGTCCATATGGTGAAAGTCACAGAAGGGTCAAGCTCCCCCTTGTCTTTGTTCCAAACACCTTTTTGAAGGCCAGTCCTGGGGCCTGCCCCTGTGGAGAGCTCTTCCCTGGGTCTGGGTGTCTGGGAAATGCCTGTGTCACCAAGGCTCCTGACCCCTATCGGGTTACGCTTCAGAGGAGTGACCAGCTTACTTAAAACAAAGAGCTCTGGCCTTTCTCCCCTTCTGAAACCAAAAACAGATGAATCTGAAGTGACTCATTTCCGGCTCTAAATATGCTCGAAGAAACATCTTTTTCAAGTAGTTTTGGGTCTCAGGATTTTTTATTTTTATTTTTGCCCTATTTTTATTTTATATTTTTACACAAATATCTCATTCCTTTTTTGTCAAGGTCAACATATTTATTATTACTTATATTCATAGTTCAGCTCATGCTTTTATTTTTCCTTCCAGCTTTCTGACTTTCTTCCTCTTTTTTTTTTATCTGCGTTGTTTATAACCATGACCCTTGATCCTCCAAGTCTTAAAACAGCTTGGCTTTCAGCAGCGAAATCTGACAAGGTCAGCATTTTTCTGTTTATTCTGAGAATACTATTTACCCTCTGGGGTTTTTAAAAGCAATTCTGTAAAACATCACTTGCAAAAAGTTTGTAGCATTCATAGAGACATCCATAAAGTCAGAACACAGTAAATGAGAGATTTTTGCTCTGATTTTTGAAATCTCAGACAATCATCATTGCCTGCTCATCTGGTGCCTGACCAGCTGCACTGACCAACATTTTACAGTAAAACTATTAGGTTTAAGAAAGTCCACATGATCTACATAAAATGTATTTCACTTCAACAGGATGATCTTGACAACTTCAGTCAAAAACTAGTCAAATAGTTACTAAGTTTTTTCTTTCAGGAAATATTTCCATCTAGAATTGCAAACTATGTGCATCCTATTATTTATTTCAAGCTACAAATTGGGATAAAGGAGGGAAGTAGACCTTTTTTAGTAGTCAAGATATAGAATGCATCTACTTTTGATCAGAACCTAAATTTCGAGGCAGCTGAAGATCATAACTTGTACTTACAGATGCAAAAGCTATTTCTGAATGCATGAAATGGAGATTATTTGACAAAAGACTAATGCATGTGTCAGGGCTTGAAAGATATCAACCCACAAGGCCTGGATACAGCTCTTCATTCACTAGAGCTACTGTGCCTGCCTCTACTTCAGTGTGAACACACTTGTGTACAAACTTGGGGAGCAATCTAAAAATATGACTTTCTAGTGTGCAGTTCAAGCACAGAATGTTTCTCCGGGACACACAAAATCCCCTCCAGTAGGGCTGACGTCACGTGAAGCCGAAGCATGGCAGTGTGTTCAGATCTTGGTAAGAAGTGCATGCACCAGACAGTGAGAAGAAAATGTTGAACTCCAGTAAATGCACTGCACTGGCAAACAGATGCCTTTTCCGTGGCAGACAAGGAGTGGAGAAAAGTGAGGGGACAGTGGCACTACTGGAAATGGGTTGTGGCATCCTCAGAAAGAGCAAGGGCTCTGGAATTCCTGGCTCACGAGACTCCAGGAGCTGGTGGTGCCTGGGAGGCTCAGCACTGCTAAGTCTGCATTTATTCCCTTAGCTCTAACTGTACATTAATTCAATAAGAGGGTCTAATAAAATAATGCATTTCTAAAATGCTTAGCTGGCATTTGGGGAGGAGGGATGGTGGGCTTTTCTGTGATTTACTAAGGAACGCATCTGGAAGGGATCTGTGACTGAAGCCAGCTCCCGCTGTAGGCTGCTCTGGCCTCCAGAGGTCACCCTTCCCTTTAATGACTAAACAACAATAGTCAGACCCCACCCTGAGGGACTTTGGCTTTTTAGCAATTCGTCCTGCTTTCCTAACTCTGAGAACCTCACAGGTTACCCACACTGCCCAGAACCTGTGCTGCTGGCCGCTTTCCCCCTCCGCAGCAGCCACACCCCTGCTGGTACTGTTTTTTGGCTGCCCAGGGCTGACTTCCCTAAAGCCCTTTCTCCTCCCCTCCTGCCAATTTTGTACTCAGTGCGGACATGAGCTGGTCTCATTCCCCACAGCATGGCCAGTGGCCTGAGACGCTTAACACACTTTGCTGAAGGTTCAGGGATAAAAGAAAGAAATTGTAAGGGGAAAATAAAGTGAAAGAAGCAAAGAAAAGAAGTTTAGAACAGAATACAATATTGGTAGGACTTCCCTGGGGCTGTGTGCATCTCCACAGGGGTCCCCTGCTTAATGTCTCCTTTACACACATGCAGGCTCACACACACCACACACACACACTTTCCACTTCCTGTTGCACTGGCTAGTTTATTCATCTCTCATCTGGAACCCCAGCCCTCAAATCCTTTGCAAAACCGCCAACAAGGAGAAAGTTTATTTTCCTAAAAGGAAGCAGAGTGTGGTCTGCAAATAATGTAACCCTTGATTTCCTCACACATGGTGGCTTTTCTCTCCAACACCTCAAACACTCTCATGCACAAGGAAATTTTTTGCTTTATCTTACTTTAATCAAGATGGCAGGAAAAGTTGTGCTGTTTAAAGGACACGCTGCTTCTTGCGTCTAGTTATTGATTTTCAAACAAACGTCAGTGTCCACCTGGGCACCAGGGCCACTTGTGAGTGAGTCTCTCAAAGGAAGCACCCCGTGTGATTTATGGGGCGTTCCTGGCATCTTGAGGTCATGCAGATCAAAGGACATATGTGAATAGCAAAGTCACAAGCATAAATGGCAAGGCCAGAACGGGAGACAGGAGGTCAGCGCGTTCATCGGTTTAGGCCTCAGGTAGTGTGGCTGACAACAGCGACACTTCTGGGGGACAAGTGAGGACTAGAGTAACTGTGTGTGGAGAGATAGGAGATGAAAAAGAAAATCGTAAAGCTGATCAGAAACCAGGATTTTTAACATACTGTGTCTCCGTGGTGAAATAACATTTCCTTTTTAGAGGCTAGAGGCAGATTAGAAAAAAACCCAGGAAGCCAACTCTGAGTTTTCCAGGGGCAAAGAGCAGAGGCTTGAAATAAACCACTTCTCTGAAGTCTCTCACCGGGCTTTTGCCTGCCCAGCTCTGCAGGGACTTGGGCACGCAAGTATCTGGGCAGCGTAATAATTTGTGTCCCCGCGAACCTGTATAGTTAAATTACTTGTTCACGTTTATTCAGAGCAAGACTTCACGAGGGAAAGGTTCCGAAGGAAGATTTCTGTGGGTGACGGCTTTCAACCCTGACCCAAACTTGCCCACTCCACTGAGTGAATCAAAGTCGCTTCTGAGAAGATGTTCTGGTGACCAGCTACTCTTATGTGACCAGTTCAACTTCCCTCCAAGTAGCCTTTCAAAGGATTTCATCCAACAGGGTACGTAACTTTCCTTGGAAATTCTCTGATAAATATAATTCTTCCATCTTGCTAACTTCCCAGTGATGTCTTAGTGCCCCTTAGATAAAACAGGGGCCCTGGGCACCGCCCAGCTGGTCTGCCTCTCAGTGTGACCTGACCAGTGCTATGAAACTGCCACATGGAATTATTGATGTTTGCACTATTGAACTCATGCCCGCCCTCCCCACGTACCTACATAACAGAAAGCAAAAAGTGCATGTCAGAGCCCAAGATCTTTGCTCACATGGAGTCCCACCAAGCTTTGCTGAGTTGAAACGGACAGAAGTGGTGGGTCTAAGAGCACAAAAAACAGTAGAAATGGAAGCCCAGATGCAGAAGATGAAGATCCAGATGGTTCTTGGAATTTGTTTACGTGTGATAAATCAAATGAAATCTGGAGACCCTTCTCTGTGCCACTATGCATTAGGGGAATATTGAATACTTCCTAGAAGATGCAATACACTCTTACTTATTTTATAAACAGGACTTTGTGGACTTCTCAACCCTGCCACTTCATTAAAAAATGTTTTGCATGTAAACTTCTCATTGGCTTCTTTATTCTCAAGTTTAAAATAAATATATTCTGTGTTAGCATTTTATATAAAATGGTCTAGACATGTACATGTACTGCTAAAATTAAATCATCAATAATCACTATCTAAAATGAATTACATTCCAAAAGCTCTGGCTAATGATTTATCTCTTCTTCATGGAACTGATCTCTATCAGATTGATTTATGTAGCAGCCAATCATGTTTCAGTAAACTGCAGCATGCGCATGCATCTCTAAGTGATGATAAGCTGTGACTGTCCATTTATTTGTGCAACACTAGCAACAAAAAAGAAAGAAAGGAAGGAAGAAGAAAGTCCCAACCTCTTTCAAAAGCATCCCATGATGACCAAATCCTCCGAGAAGTGATAATGGCCAATTCCATATCAAATTTCAGAATAACTGATCTAGTATCATGCATATGCAAAAACATACACAAAAATGGTGAACATTAAAATGGTGACACTTGATACAGAGAATTCTTTGCCTCTGCATGTTTACATTATTTGCTTTGATAGCAAGGCACCTTTTTGCACATTTACATTATTTGCTTTGATAGTAGATGCTTTTGTTAGTTGTTGAAGTGATTGACAGCCTCATGCTGTTCTATTTAATTGCCTTTTCTGCAGTGCAAGGTTCTGTGTTTAGAAGACGCTGTTTCATAAATAAATCCGAAGTGTGTGTGTGAGTGAGTGTGTGTGTGTATGTGTGTGTGTGAACTACAGAGGTTTCTTTTCTCAAGCCAATTCTGTAACTATTCAGCAACAGCTGTCGCCATATTTATCTGTATTTCCAGTAGCATTCACTCTCATCTTTGATGAGGATGCCTTTCAGTTTAAGGAGATTCAGGGATGCCCCCTAAGAAAATGGAAGTCTCTTGTACAGCTCCTCATACTTGAGGGAAGAGTAGAGTTATTGGACATGCAAGGTTTTAGCAAAAACATGTAAAAGGCTCAAACTCTCAAATATAAATAGTTATTCACTACAAGATTGTGTCTAAGATTGAAAATCTCTAAGGATGTTGCATTCTGCCTGAATTTATTCTGGTTTTGCATTAATAAAGTATAATAATAATATTTTCCACTTAAAAATACAATACAGAAATACAACTGTTAGAGTGTGTCATATAATGATTTAAAAAATCTTATTGAAAGTTTGATTGGCAGTGTGGTTGACAACCTATGTAGCCTAATGTTATTAAGATCCGTAGAACCTTTTTACTTAATCTAAAAAGTAAGTTTAAAAAATTCTTTTAAAATGAGCTATAACTCTTATGATGTCATTATATTTGCTTCAGGATATATTTCAAGATGACTATTCTCTTTTTTAAAAAGTTGGCATGGGCCGGCGCCACGGCTCACTAGGCTAATCCTCCACATAGCGGCGCCAGCACACTGGGTTCTAGTCCAGGTCGGGGCGCCAGGTTCTTTCCCGGTTGCCACTCTTCCAGGCCAGCTCTCTGCTGTGGCCCAGGAGGGCAGTGGAGGATGGCCCAAGTGCTTGGGCCCTGCACCCCATGGGAGACCAGGATAAGTACCTGACTCCTGCCTTCGGATCAGCGTGGTGCGCCGGCCGCAGCGTGCCAGCCGTGGCAGCCTTTGGAGGGTGAACCAACGGCAAAAAGGAAGACCTTTCTCTCTGTCTCTCTCTCACTATCCACTCTGCCTGTCAAAAAAAAAAAAAAAAAAGTATGTATAAAAAAAAAAGTTGGTATGGCCGGTGCCGTGGTTCACTTGACTAACCCTGTGCCTGCAGCGTCCGGCACCCAGGGTTCTAGTCCTGGTTGAGGCGCCGGATTCTGTCCTGTTGCCCCTCTTCCAGTCCAGCTCCCTGCTGTGGCCCGGGAATGCAGTGGAGGATGGCCCAAGTGCTTGGGCCCCTGTACCCCATGGGAGACCAGGAGGAAGCACCTGGCTCCTGGCTTTGGATCGTGCAGTGCACAGGCCGTAGCAGCCATTTGGGGAGTGAACCAACGGAAAGAAAGACCTTTCTCTCTGTCTGTCTGTCTGTCTGTCTCTCTCTCTCACTGTCTAAATCTGCCTGTCCAAGAAAAAAAAAAAAAACAGTTGGTCAGTTCTAGATGATTTTTAGTGCCCTGGATGATAAAATCTGTAGCAACAAAACTCAATGGTGATGTTTCATCCTCCCTCTGTTAGCACTGAGTTAAAGAAACAGTGAACTTAGAAAGGGGTAGAGACATGAAGCTCATACTAGTACCTTCAACTCTCTGAGAAATAAAAGTTGAATTAAGTGTCGCTATTCGATTGGTAAGTAAGGCAGAGAGATGTAGAAAAATGCTTAAATTTAAATACTGACAGTATCACTTAGTAATTGTCTAATTGTATAAGCTTTAACCATGATTAGTTCAATTTCTTTGCCTTTAAAATGCAAATCAGCATGGGCTGACCTTTAGTCTGGAGGTTAACATGCCCACATCCACTTCAGAGTGCCTGGGTTTGATTCCCAACTCTGGCTCCTGACTCAGCCTCCTACTAATGGACATACTGAAAGGCAGAAGTAAATCTCAAATGATTGGCTCCTGTCACCCATGTGTGGGACCTGGGTTTCGTTCCTGGCTCCCAGTTTTGGCATTGGCAGCAGCCCAGCCTTAACTGTTGCAGTCTTATGAGAAGTGAATAGTGATTAATAGTTTTCTCTCTCTTTATCTCTTTCTGGCCCTCTCCGTCTGTCTATGTGTGTGTGTGTGTCCCTCAGCCTTTCAAATAAATAATGCTTTTAAATAAAGGAAAATGAAACAGAAATAAGCAATATCTGATTTATAGGAAATAACCAATACTGACTAACCTGGAAGGGAGAGAATGAGAATACATGCCTAGCTCTTGCTCCTCAATTTCTGCATTTCCCCCAGCCCCTCACTGGGGGAATCCAACCCTAATCCAGAGGGCAGAGAGCTCACTGATACAGTCCACAGAGCAAGTCTCCAAGGCAAAGAGCAAGATAGAAAATGAAGAGTAGACCTTGATAGACAAATGGGAAAAACCCACAGAGATGTAGAAAAAAGGAATAAATCCTCGGGATAACAAACCCAGATTCAAAGCAAGACTATGGAGAAAGTAACATATACAGGTATTCAAAAATTAATGGAAAAATAAAATGGAATGAAAAAATACATTTCCTTCAATCCAAAAATAATGAAATGCATGCATAGTTTTTTTCATAATGGACATTTTACATGAATTTTTTTAATATCCCTTGTACTTGGAGATTCAAAAAGTCTTTGCACCAAAAGAAACGTTCTGGCTGGCGCCGTGGCTCACTTGGCTAATCCTCCGCCTGCGGTGCCGGCACCCTGGGTTCTAGTCCCATTTGGGGCGCTAAATTCTGTCGCAGTTGCTCCTCTTCCATTCCAGCTCTCTGCTGTGGCCCGGGAAGGCAGTGGAGGATGGCCCAAGTGCTTGGGCCCTGTACCAACATGGGAGACCAGGAGGAAGCACCTAGTTCTTGGCTTCAGATCGGCGCAGCGCGCCAGCCGTAGTGGCCATTTGGGGAGTGAACCAATGGAAAGGAAGACCTTTCTCTCCCTCTCTCTCTCTCACTGTCTAACTCCACCTGTCAAAAAAAAAAAAACACTCTGTATTACCATTTTTCATAAACTCTTGTGGGTACAGCATTAAAGAATAAGAAGAAGCCAATCACAGAGACAGGAAGAGAAAGTTCTAGACAGAAAGCAGTATTAACAATGACCCTACAACAGGAAAGAGCTCACTTTGTTTTGTGACTTGAAGGAATATGGTTTCGTAAGTCGAGGGAAGTAATTTGGAACTAATTGCATGTGCAGTGGGATTTGAGACCAAGAGTGACATTTGGAAGGATTCTTCTGGAAGCGGTGAAGAATGAATTGAAGAAGAAAAATGGGGGAAAAAATAAGAGAAGAAAAAGAAAATATAATAATTTTCTACAACATACATTAGAATAGATATCACAAGGTATAACCAAATGATTAAATACCAAAATGAATCATACAGACCACAAGGCATTTAAGTGTTCCTAGAAAAGATAGTGCCTCTCAACCTAAGTTAGCAATAAAGGTTTTATGAAAGTTGGGCTTTAAAGCAAGTGGAGGCAAAATGGTGTCTAATTCCAAAATAAGAAGAAATGGAAACTGCATGGGCTACATGGATATGTGTGAAAGAAGGAAGTAAGTTTTTTTATTATAACTTTTCTTAGAGAGAAGCAAAACGGAGGTACAATTGGCGCCAAGAAAGGGAAAGGCAAACAGATTTCTGGTGAGATTTTCAGGTTCTTGGGACACCGGGAAGATATTTTTGGATTTGCCGCTTCTCAAATTCCATCACATAACTGAGCTATCAATTACTGGTCCAATTTGTACAGGGATGATTCTAATTAGTAATTCCCCAAAGATCAGAAATACCCGAAGTAAGATGTGCTTGTGACAAGGCTTCTCAAGCCACTCGCGGACATATTACTTGCATCATCTGTGTTTTAACAACATCCTATCATTGCTTCCTTGCTGATAGTGGAGAAAGAGCTAAAAAACCTGGTGTTACTGATGATAGAAAATGAGTTGTGTTTTTACTGTGTTACAAAACACCTTTAAAAGTAAAGACAGCATTTATAAAAGTATATAAGAATACAGTTTTACTTGAAGAGAAAAATAATGAAAGCTATTTCTTGCAACATTGAAGTTTCAACTTTATTTTTTTGGCTATGTGGGTGTTATTTATTCAAATAAAACCCTTTTGTTTTTCCCTAGAAAATGGAATCGAATTTTCAAGTTGTTAAGACTTTTATCCCATAATGTACTTATTTATCCCCTGAAGTTTATATAAGGGATAGAATTGTCAATATATTTAATTCTATAAGTAAAAATTTTAAACAGACTATGCTCAATATAAGCATCTAACAATCAATGATATGAATATTATATATTCACATGTGGAACTGAAGATTCAGAGAATGTAAGACATTTGCTCAAGGTCATATAACAAGTAGAGGGCACAACTGAAACGTGCATTGAGAGACGAATGGGGAAATCATTTTCTCACGTTCCTTATTTGCAATACTTTGAACCTCCCTCTGAGGGCATCAGAGTCATTAAAAACTCACAGTAGTCTCAATTCCCTCGTGAAGAAGGTGAAAAGTTGTACATATGTTAGTATTTCACAATAAGGCTAGTAATGACCAAGTAAAATTCAGGTAAAGATAGAGTGAACTAGGAACCTTTACCAAGACGCACGCTACAAAGCGGCTTCACTTCTTGGACTCGGAGTACTCATAGTTCACAATGCTATAGTCTCTGTGATAGTCTGATTCATGCCTGCTTTTCTGAATAGACTCTAAGAAAATCAATGATTGAGCATTAGTAATTCAAATTGACTCATCCCTGAAATGCTTTTGGCTCTCTTTCTGTGCCAATACGAAACCCACACTTTATTCAAGGTTATGTCGTACTTCCACGTGCTCTGTGTAGGCCTACTGTTCAGAACCCATTATCTACGTTCTTTTGCTTAACATACTACATCTTACTTTAGGGGGCCGGCGCTGTGGCGCAGCGGGTTAAAGCCTTGGCCTGAATCACCAGCTTCCCATATGGGTGCTGGTTCTAGTCCCGGCTGCTCCTCTTCTGATCCAGGTCTCTGCTATGGCCTGGGATAGCAGTAGAAGATGGCCCAAGTCCTTGGGCCCCTGCACCCACGTGGGAGACCAAGAAGAAGCACCTGGCTCCTGGCTTCAGATAGGCGCAGCTCCAGCCATTGCAGCCATTTGGGGGGTGAACCAATCGATGGAAGACCTTGCTCTCTGTCTCTACCTCTCTCTATAACTCTATCTTTCAAATAAATAAAATCAATCTTTTTAAAAAAAGAGACATATTTATTTATTTGAAAGGTAGAGTTACAGACACACACACACACACACACACACACACACAGATCTTCCATCCACTGGTTTGTTCCCCTGTTGGCACCAATGACCAGGGTTGGGCAAGGCTGAAGATAAGAGCCTGGAACTCTAGGTCTCCCATGTAAGTACCAGGGGCCCAAACACTTGGGCCATCTTCTGCTACTTTCCCAGGTGCGTTAGCAGGGAGCTGGATCAGAAGTGGGAGCAGCCAGAATTTGAACTAGTGCTGATACGCTGGCACTTGAACCAGTGTAACCCGCTGCACCAGAACACAGTCCCCCATCTTATTTTGGTGATTGCTTTTTCCATGAAAATAAGAAAGTAGTCTTAGGGGAGTAAATTCAAGTACGCAACCACCCAATAAGAAAATCAGGGATTCCTGCAGGTTCCTTCATTTCCAAAACTGTCCTCTCTCCACCATATTACAACTCTTCCCTAAACATTGGCTAATTGGATTGCCTTGACCTAGACACTGAATCCTGAGTAGGGCAGAATACAAGCAGCAGCACAAACATAAAGACTGGAAGTAATCTTTTAAAGGACTACTTCAGAAACATTATGTGGGAGTTGAGTCAATATCTATTGAGCTGTTGTTTTTTTTTTTTTTTTTTTTTTTGACAGGCAGGCAGAGTTACAGTGAGAGAGACAGAGAGAGAGAGAGCTATAGACAGTGAGAGAGAGACAGAGAGAAAAGTCTTCCTTCCATTGGTTCACTCCCCTAATGGCCGCTACTGCCGGCGCTGCGCCAATCCGAAGCCAAGAGCCAGGTGCTTCTTCCTGGTCTCCCATGCGGGTGCAGGGACCCAAGCACTTGGGCTATCCTCCTCTGCCCTCCCAGGCCACAGCAGAGAGCTGAACTGGAAGAGGAGTAACCGGGACTAGTACCCGGTGCCCCAACCAGGACTAGAACCCGGGGTGCTGGCCCCACAGGCAGAGGATTAGCCTAGTGAGCTGCGGCGCCAGCCTGAGCTAATTTTCAATAAGAGGAATCCAGAAGAATCCAGAGTCACATCAAGCGAGGAAATAAGTCATTGAGTTAGATTTTCTTAATAACATTTGAAGACACCAAAATGCATATTTTTTTATTAATCTCGATATCCTCCATAAAACAAAGCCTCATTCATGGTGAAATTCTACCATTTCTTGCTAAATACTAGAATAAAGACTTTTATCTCCTTGATAAAGTCTATTAATCATATCAACAGAGGAGAAAGCAATGTGAAGTAATAGGCAATAGGCCCCTTGGCTTTTCTGCAATATTTTAGTGCATTCCTTTGAGAAGTAAACACCAAGATTGCAATTGTATTTGTAACACACTAGAAACTTGCACAAATAGAGGCTGATTTCACTTTTATTTGTTAAAAATTGTAGATGATTCTCTCAGGGTGATAAGAGCATCATAGCTGATGGTACTTGGAAATTACATTGTGTTGCCAATGATTTTCAAAAATAAAAATACACAGAAAACTGTGTATGTGGATATAAAATAAATCATAGAAGTAGCAGTCATATTGCATAGTTGTAAGAAAATTTACTTTTTAAAAATTATTTAATCACTGTAACTCAAATCATGTACACCATATAAAAGGAATTACTATTGAGGAATTCAAAAAGAGGTATTTAAGTATCATTCATACATATAAGATACAAAGGCACATTATTTCAGGAAAATCAATTTATTAGTATATATATTTTAATAAGGTGATCATATATATGATATATAGAGATAGAAGGAAAGTAAACAATATATATATATACACAACTTTTTTCAATAACTCAGGCATAGGACCTACTTGATTTTTTTTATCAGAGTAAGTAAATGTTGGCTTTCTATATGTAAAAATGATAAGTATAATGTTTGAAATATTACACTTCATAGAATGCTTAAAGCATCTGAGTTTTCTAAATAAGTCATGTAACTTTTCCTCTGTTAATATCCATCAGCATAACTGAGTACTATAAAAGTTAAGAAGTGCCCCTTCAGGAAGGGATGGAAAACTGACAAAGTTGAAAAATTATCAGCTAAACAGAAGGGATGATTATAGTCCTCCTTTCACATAAAAGATCATAAAGTATTTCCTGTTTTGTCCCATTTCTCAGTTGGAACATGCTCTCATAGAGGGAACATGAATAGATTAAAAACTAACTTTTTTTTCTTTAAGAAAACATGAACATAATCACTTTTGGCTTCTTTTAAGTATTCAATAAACAATGAGTACTATTTTAAAACTACATGCATTCCATGGGAACCTCTCTCAAAAGAGATAACTTATATTGGATGTCATTTTATGACTTAAGTTAATGAAAAACTATAATCTTTCTGCAATAATGAAGTGCAGTATAAACTGATTCACACAAGTATCCTTTTATCCAGTATATACTGAGGATCCAAACCATATCTATCATAAATGACCTAAGATTGCTTTCTTTCCCCTGTGAGAAACAAAGGAACATTAAAATTACAGGTACTTACCAGGAATGTCCTCATTTTAGATATGATCTGCTTGGCTCTGAATCCACTATGATGTCTTAGTTTTGTGCTGATAGATTCTTCAGATCAGCCTCCATAATGAGAGGATTCTACACAAGAGACAAAAAGGGGGATTGTACAATGATAAGAGAGGAGACATGGGGTTACTCAAGCTAGGTTCTATTCTCCAAGAACTACAGAATTTTTATTAAGATCTTTAGGAGATCCAAGCCCAGAAACAAGGGAATGAAGTACTAAAGGTATAATAGCATCTCTAATATCCCCAATAGCTCTCTAGTAGATTATGGGTGAAGGGCCAGCCACATGCACACTTCTGCACTGAGCAGGGCCAAATATCTTGAAATTGTGTTGATGTATCTAGAGAATTGGTAACTTCTCCAATATAAATCATTTTTGTTCTCAATGTTTATTTACAGGTAGTGGTAGTCTTCGACATAAAACCTCAAAACAAAAAGGGCCGCATGCATTTGTTTCAGGGTCACGTAGGAAGAGAATATCAGGGAGGTTGAGCCACTACGGAACTCTGTGGGAGGAACACAGATATTTATGCAGTGTGTCACCATGAAAGTCATCTAAAACTTGAACATTTCCTCTCTCCCGGGTGTCTGACACACAAGAAAGGTGCCTAGTTATCTCTCTCTCTCTTCTCCTTTTGATTTGGCTCTTCTCTATGTTTTCTTCTAGAACTTTATGCTCATATTCTACCCCTCCGAAAGCCACGCTTCCACTATATGTGATCTTCTTTGCCTTTCAGGTCTTCAGAAATAATACCTGAAATTTCAATCTGACCTCTCATAGCTCTGGAAATCACTCCCCCTAATTCGGATGGATAAAATTCCCCATCTTTCTTCACTTCCATTTTTGTGAATGATGAAATAATAATTCATTTTCAGGGAACAAGTATATGATTCACAATGATTCTTCCTTTTCTTGGCTCATGAGTGTAAAAAATAAGTCTTTCCTCTGGAACACAGATGATTAATTCAGGATGAGTGAGGGATTCAGGCGTAGCTAGTCTACCTGATAGAGTTAGTGTTTCTTTCTCAGAAACTTGAAACTGAAAACTAGAGGCACATATCGATGTGCCAGAACTCGACATAAGCAGACATGAAATGTGAATAATCACAAACTGCTTTTCCCTGCCTTTCCAGGATCTTCGTTCCTTTCATCCTTAGATTCAAGGAAATACTCAGTGTTACCTCGGTCAATCCCCTAGCCAGAGAGAGTTTTGCTAAGATAGAAGCTATTTTCCAAAAGGAGTTAGACCAGTAGATGGTTGGTTACTTCCAGAATAATTTATTTCAAATAGGAAATTTAAGCTAATGGGCTCCTCAAACCTTTTATTTTCCTGAAAATATAAAGATATGTGTGTTTGTGTGTGTGTGTATACATATGTATGTATGCACACACATTTTCTCATTAATTTTATATCTTTCAAGTGAAGCTTCCATTGTAATTCTTACAAAAACCACAGTAAAAATACAATAAATCATGACTTCAAGTTTAACCATCTTCAAAATAAAATGAGTTTCAAGGCAGTTGTAAAGTGATCTGCGTACAGAATGCTTCCAAATTTTAAGAATTATTTCCAGACTCATCATTGCTATACTCATACCTGATTCAACAGCCATTTTGTCCTAAGGAGTTTTCCCAAGTATTTCATTTCCTTTTATCCCCTACAACAACTCTTCATTCACAATGATAATTAATCAAAAATGCTACATTGAATTCTGTAGTAGTAATACTATGATAGGAATAAACAGGCTTGGGAACAGATATTACACATTCAGCTC
This sequence comes from Oryctolagus cuniculus, assembly GCF_051225735.1. Classification (NCBI taxonomy): domain Eukaryota; kingdom Metazoa; phylum Chordata; class Mammalia; order Lagomorpha; family Leporidae; genus Oryctolagus; species Oryctolagus cuniculus. The sequence continues at coordinate 15,583,573 of NC_142880.1, forward strand.
ATGGGTGAATGAAAAAGCACACCAGCGTTTTTGAGAATAACTATCTAATTCTTGTGTTTAGCATGCAGTGGACATGAGTGTATTTTGTAAGGAAATGGAGGGCATCTATCAATCTGCAGATTTTGTTAAGTGTAGACAAAATAAATTAACATCCCCTGGATTTCTAACCAAAGGGACCAGCAAATAGAAATAGGAGATTCAATATCAGGTCAAACAAAGAACTTTAAGTACATGAAAATAAAATTTTTTCACAATTTTGCATATATTATGATTTTGATAATAAAGAGATAGCATGAGTCATTGAAATTAATAAAAACTGTCATTTGGGCTTAACATTTTCAATTATCCAAGCTGAATACAACTTTACTGCAAAATAGGTACATTTGTCAGCTACCAAACTACTACATACTTCATCAACTTCATTTAATGAGGCAGGGGTGGGGGGAGTTTTGTAAAATATTTTAAGTTCTCTGGGAAACTGTTTAGATCTGAACTTCATAATCAAAGATGAAATTTCCAACGATGATTATTATTTATCTGCTATTTTTAGAGCTGAAAATAGCTTTAATGTGTAAACGACCATTGGTATTAGAAATGAAAATTTTTAAGATGTGTAGGACTGGGATCAGTGCTGTGGTGCAGTGGGTTAAGTCACTGTCTGCAGCACCAGCATCCCACATGGGCACCCGTTCACTTCTGATCTAGCTCCCTGCTAATGTGCCTGGAAAAGAAGCAGAAGATAGCACAAGTGCTTGGGCGCTGTACCCACGTGAAACAACCAAAGATCCACATGAAGCTCCTGGCTCCTGGCTTCTGCCTGGCCCAGCCCTGGTCGTTGAGGCTATTTAGGGAGTGAAACAGCAGATGGAAGATCTCTTCTCTCTCTCTCTCTGACTTTCAAATAAATAAAGAATTCTTAAAAAAAATACTTATGACTTGAACCAATATTACCAGAGAATCTGAGTAGATAGAATTATTGGGTTTATAACTTAGATACAGTTTAGCCCTTAAGTTTGAAGTCAAAATGGCTTTGGGTAGTAAAGTGTGCTTATGGTTGTCTGTGCTAGAGGATAGGATGAACAGTTTGGAAGTGCCACCTGAAAATTCATTAGAAGATCATCTACAATATTTTGTTATGAATGTCCAAAGTTTAATGATCAGCAACATATATCATTAATCTCCAGAAAAAGAAAAATCAATTGTTGACTACAGATTGTCTGTGAAGGTTACACAGTGTTACCATAAATCCAGACATATATTGTCTACTGTACCATGGGGGGCTATATGTATTCAGAATAACTCTAGGGAACCCACAGCTAATGAGATGTTTTCAAAGGATCTGTTGGTATCTGTTGGTGTATGGTACAAAACTACTACTTCTTGGCAAATGGATTCATGCTGAACATTCTTGATTGGCTCCAGTATCACAGGTAACCGTACTTCCAGAGGCACACCCCAGTTCAGGATCTCTTCTGCTCATTTTGTTAGTCACAACTGTGTGTAACCTCAAATGACATGAAGGGGTCACCAGTTCTGAGTCTCCACTCTGCAAGCCAACTGGCTTCAAAGCCAAGCCCGTTGCCACCAAGGACGGCTGAGCTAAGAGTGTGAGGAGCACTGACAGAGACAGACACTAAAGAAACAGTGGGAAGGGGAGCAAAAGCACTTGATCACAAGCGATGAGGATGCTGTGAAGCTCGGTAAGAGGCAACGGGGAAATGCTGTTATTTCCCAAGTAGCAACAGGAGTGCATGCTGGCATGTAGCAATCAGAAATGGGGTGGCTCACACCAGAGGTAATGTCACACTGGCCAAGAGTGAACACACAGGTAGGATTACTAGCAGCAAAAAGATTCCCTGCCAGCAGCTCCTAGGCGAGGAAAGGACTAAGTCATTCATACTGTGCCTGTAGAACTCTCTGCAGGGCTCCATTGATCTTGTGGCCTGCACTCATTCACGTGGCTTGAAATACCTTCAGCTCTGTCATCTGTAAATACAAGCCAAGATCGCTTCCTCTCCCGGGTGTTAGGAATGATGTTGGGAATGCACACAGGTGCAAGTGGGGAGAAGTCATTGAGCATTGTTTTTAAAATACTCTCCCTTCACCTTGTGGCACATTTTGGAGACTGAAGCATGAAACTTTAGTTTTAGAGTGCTTGAGGATGAAGAACGGGTTAAAAATCTCAGTCTGACCAATTCTGTGGATATCTTGAATGATGAACTCATGATTTCACACCCTAATAGGTAAGACGCCTATCTTTGAATCCAAGAACTTTCTGGGTGCTTTTAATACTTCTACTACTCTATTATTCAGCAAATATTTTTTGAATGTTCATCATGGGCCAGTCACTGTGCTGTATGTTTGCTAGGTTTTGTCTTGTTACTGGACAAGACAGAAAAGTTTCCTGCTTTTGTGGAGTTACAGCTCAGAATGGTGGTATTTTAAACATTAAATAGATTATTAAGAACGCGATCATTCTGATAAAGCATTGTGAAGAAATGTCATTTCCTAGACTGTAGTCCATTAACTTGACTGTATATGCCCACCGAAGAGCAGGACTATTCCTATAACAGAGGAGAGGTTTAATAAATAATAGTTTCAGAAATTGAGCTAGTAAATATAAGATCAATTTCTTGCAAAATTGCTAAACTATTATAAGAACAATTTTATTTGTGAAATTCATAAAGTAATACCTTTTGTCTCCTATCAATATATTTGCTTTTCATTCCTTAAAAAGTTCTTCAAAGTTAAAAAAAGTAGTATTTTGGAAAGATGTAGACTATTTTTAATGTGCTAGATTCTCAGATTTGAGCTATATTTTTAGAAATTGAGGGCAAACCTGTAACATTGATCCTGATTCTAAGGTCTCACCTCTTTTTGATACAAAGGCTTCCATCTTATCTTGCTCATCATGGGTGAGGTGCTTATGAAACCAGAATTCATTATTTAAAACTCTCAAGTATATTTCTGCACAAAGTACAGGAGGCCAGAGATGAAAATGAAGGTGCTAGCTGGAAAGCCCTGAAACCACCAAAGGTTCCATTGGCCTGAAAGGGTGATAACACATCTGAAGGAATCAGTGACTCTTAAGGAAGTTGCTTCAATACCCAGTGGGAGCTGAGTAGCCCATCACTGTGTCTTGTTGAGGTTTGCCTCCATTAGTACTTCCAACACCGACAATGTGTTCCTTAAGTCAAACACTTCATGCCCTGTATAGCACAGTGGACCATGTCCACTCAAAATCTGTCCCAGCATTAAAAACTGTACCATCAGTTTGCATGCAATCATGGCTTTCCAAAAATTGGAATATCACCTTTGACAAATCTAAAAAAAAAAAAACACAACAAATAAAAGTTAAAAAAAAAAACACACACACAACACCAACCCCAGAAATTCTGAAGAAGGTACATCTATATTGTGTGTAGGTTTCCTTAATGAGTTAAATATGATTGATATGCATCATTATATGAAATCCTCTTCCAATTGTTTGCTTTGTATTTTGTTGTTGCTAACAACCATCAGAGAGAGATGATCTCTGTAGAAATTGAGGATGATAAAGCAGTAGAATAGCTTGCCAATAACCATTTAAATCAACATGTAGTTGGTTCTTAGTCTTTGTAAACAGGTGTGATTAATCTACTGTGGCATATTTTGTTCTAAGGTACTAGAACACACATATATATCATTTTCAAATGTTCAAGGTACTTATATGTCAGTGAAAGAAAACAAATATTAGCCAATTAACGTTGATGCAAGGCAGAAGCTACAATAGCAGAAGTATAAATGCATAGCCAAGCAGACACAGGAGGATGAAAAATGGCCAGGGGTAGGGGGGTGGCTTGGAGGCAGAGAAATAAATCCGGCATCATAAAAGAACTATGTCCAGTCGCTGAATTCTGCAGATGGTGGTTCCAGAATGAAGAGATGGAGGCTGAACACACTGATGAGGCAGAATCAAGGGGCTGGTGTGTGTTGCTGAAATCAGGTGAGGCAACGGGACAGAGCCAACGATAGCATGAAGTTTTGCAGCCGGCTTAGCTGCATCCAGTGCAAAGTACAACTGCTACATGTATCTAACCTTTGTAAAGCTATATCTACCGGGATTATTCATTTAGTTTAGGTTTGGGACATTATCCTTATAAGAATCCAGATGCTCCGGTGCATTTTATCTTCAGAATTTAACAGAAAAGTCTATCCTTGCCTAGGGTAGCATTTACTGCTATAAATCATGGCATGCTGGGTTTTAGCTGTGGCTGGAAGTTGAAATATGTCTCCTTTTAACTTCTACCCAGTGGTCCCAGTTCTGCCCTAAGGAACTAACACAGATTAAGTTGAATCCCTCTTCTGTGTGGCAGCCCTTGAACTGTCATTATAAGGGCGCTCTTCACTTCAGTACTTCGGCTACTTAGTTCCTCAGGTTTTCATTTGGACACGGAATCTGCACCCTGAGCAACGCCCTGATCGCCACGCCCTGCCTGGGCTCTAATTTGTCAGTCCCTCTTGAAATAGAAAAGCCGCCCAAGACCCAAGTTTCTAGAATGCTATGACTGGTGGAGGTGAGGCAAGATGCACTGCTTCCCTCATTCTGTGGACCGGATATTGATGAGGAAAACTTCAGATTGCTAACACGCTTGTTAAAGCAACCCTTCATACAGTTGGTGATTCCAAGGGGGGTATAATGTAGCCACGTTTGGAGATATTTATCAAATGGACTTTGTAAATCCATCTGTCCCTGTGCAGCTCTCCTATTTAACTTAAAAATAAAACTTCACATCACTTATTGGAGCAGCAGCAAAGATGTCTATCACATTTCATGGGGAAAAAGAAGCATTCATTATTGGCATTATACAAACAGCCAACATTCACTGAGCTCTAGCTATAAGCCAGACAATGCGCTAATCTTTTTAATGAATTATATTATATCCTTTTTTATAAAATTAAACCATTAATTTTTTAATAAAGCAATTCAAAGAAATAGCAAGGCATCACATACTATTAAAGAACATAATATGAAAAGTAAATCTTTCTTGATGGTTCCACAAAAGTGCAGATTTCCATGTTTCTATATCTACCAAATATTTTCTGCAAATGTTATATGTCATGTTTTATGTTATATTTATAATATCAACATCTTAAATGTATTAATTTAACTAGTTCTTGGTCATCATTTTGTCACATTGCAAACATGTTCATCTAACAGCTGCATGTATTTCATTGTATTCTCATTCCCTTTAATTCCAAGAACAACCCCATGAATAAGGTCTTATTATTATATTCATTCAGTGTATGGAAAATTGAGGTTTAAATAAATGATTGCCTTGCCTAACAGCACACATCTGATAGTAACTCTGCAAGGGTTCGAGTGTGTCTCGCTCTATATAAGCTATCAATACCCTGTCTAGAATCATAGTTTTCACAGGTGTATAGTGCAGGACTTCACAAGCAGAGTTCTGAAGTGCATAACAGACTGACTTGTACTCTTGGTACAATGAGATTTTTTTTAGATGGCTCAAGCATTTCATTATAGCCAGAAAGGTTAAAATAGCTCGGGCTGTTCTGACCCAGTCCAGCCTCTGGAGTGTGTGGACATTAACAGTGATGTGCCAGATTCAGATTACAGAATGAAATGATGTCCGCACCCATGAGCATGGTTCCTCCCTATAAAATCTCCAGTATTTTTTTTTTTCTGTTGCACAGGTGCCTTTTGTTTTTATTTATTTTTAACAGAAATTGTTAAATTTTCCTGGAAGCAGGAATATCTCAAGATGCACTGAAAGCCTGTGTTTTCTTTATTAGCATTTTAACATTTTTATTCGCTCACTTTCAGAAAGCCATAGTTGTGCCTATCTCCTGGACTCATATGCCATCGTTGTATCTTGAATAAAAGTGCTAATTGAATACAGAAAATATTAAAATATGATTATGAGCCTGCTAGAAGAATAAACATGTCAAGTGTCAACAAAATATTATAAGTCTGCTATGCTTCAAACTGAGTCAAAATAGATTGCTTAAATTTGTTCCTCTCAGTGCCTGTTTGAAAAAGTGAGAGTGATACACCTGTTATATGAATACGTTCATTGTGCACCAAGGCTGTTCATCCTCATAATAAATAAATTAAGAATTTCAGTCCTCTTGCAATTCTCAGTTCAGTCTGACTGGTTCTGGCACCTCTCTAATCCAATGTATCCACATGATACTGTATGCTGCATTATAGCACATTAATAGCTTGTAAAGTAAAACTGATGCCAAGTGATGGACTGTGTTCCTGAAGCAGTGACAAATTTATCAATGATAGATGCATTAATGGATACATTGAATTGCAATAAATAACAAGTGCAGAATAGCAAATTTCAGAGCATTAAAAATGTCATCTGTGAGTTTAGGTATTTACGAAGCTGAGCCAGCTGGAAACAGGAGTGGTGCGTTCCTATGAGCCACTGCTACCCTGGGATTCCAAGGAAAGCAGAGGCCCTTTCATCAAATAGGTCAGGCGGCCTGCAAATTGTTGTCACAGCTGTGCCATTGTCAATTAGGACTCCAATGCCTCAGCCCTTTGTTTTTCCTGCTCACACATCTAACCGTACCTCTTCTCAGGGCTTGGGTGCTTCATGCCCGCAACCTTTCCACCTCCTCGGTGACTTTCCTCAAATGTTCCGATTCATCTTCCAGGCATTGATCTAAAACGCAGAGAAGTGACATCAGGGAAACATCTCAGCTACTTGAAAGGCACTGCTATTCCTTCTGGGCTATTCTGGCATGTCAAACCCAACAAGCCAGGCAGAAACGCTCCATGCTGTTACACATTTGCCTCTGATGTGTCTGGTGCACCCGCCCAACCCTGCTGAACCCTAAAGACTTTGTTTAATGTCAGCAAAATCTGGCAGGATATCAGGGCCAGGGTGCAGGGAAGGAGAGAAGCATGTGATGTGGTTTGTCGTCATGTTCCAGCGAGAACAGCAGCATCAGGATCAAGTCACAGATACACATATGACAGTCCAAAAGGCAGTGGATCTAGAGGAAAGCTTAAACTGAGCTAGTGATTGGTTATGCAATATTGGGAAACCTGCCAGCTTGGCAGATCAAGAGTTAGCAACATTTTTAAGTGCATGCCATTCTCAATCCCAAGTTTGATAGTGAGGTGAGTTACAGTTATCCAAATACGCTTGCTTCGTTTCCTGGGCTTTCATCTGCTTCCAGGGTTTTCAGCAATTGGTGCACATTTGTTGTCAGCATATTCAAGCCAATTACTCAATACTCTTTGGAATCGGATGTCACAATGTGCTCTTGATGGTAATAGAAAGTTATCAAACTGGGATTATTTTAGAAGGTTATTAGATTTGTCAAAACAAGAAATAAGTGTTCAGCAATTATAATTCAGTTTACTATGGAAATAAGTTTGTTTATCATTGATTCTGTTTATCATCATCACTCAACCATGATAACTAAATTCTGTATTAAACTTTAGTGACATCCCTCTGTCACTATTATTCAGTAGAAATAAACAACATAAGTAACAACACTAAAGAGAAAAGCAATATGACACACAATGAAATAAAAATACTGATATGGCACTTTTAGTCCAAATGTGAAATTCCTAGTCTAAAAGTCTAGACATACCAAGCAAATAATCATATCCACCTGACACTTCAATGTGTTTCTGGTTGATTATTTGATCAGTTATAAAATATGCAGAAACCATGTCAACCTTAAAATCAAATTTAAACATGTTGCTGAAATTCACCAAGATTTATATGAATCAGTTTGTTTTTCCAAAAATAGCTAAAACTAAAAATCAAGGCAATTTCATACAAATTACTGAATGGAAAGAAGTAAACAAAATTATGAAAGTTAAACTTAGATGCCATTTTTGGAATTTTATCCCCCATTATTATTACTATGTAAAATCAGTTAAACAACTATTTGTTAGACATTAGTCATATTCCAAACAACCTTTTAACTTCTGGCGATGAAAAAGTTATCCATTGAGTAAATATTCATTGAGTGTCAGTTAAGTGTCAATAAGGATTCAAAGGAAACATGCAAGACCCTGAATTCATGGTGTCTTACACACAAAGGATGTTCAAAAAATTCCCCCAAATGGGCATTATCTTTTAATTCTATTTTTCATTGAATGTTTCAAGTATAAAAGTATAATGCAGAGATAAGGGAGAGATAGAACATAGATGTTTTGCTAGAAAACAATGAAAGCTATTCGATATTGATGACTATAATACAACTCAAAGAACTAAAATGGAGCTAGGTAAGGTGAGTAATTAGTTACCTTTTTGGGGAACAGGCAGGAAAAGCATGTCTGAAGAGGTTAATATTGAAGTTGAATGTTACAAATGATGACAGGGAGTCAGGCACATGAAAACAGAGGAAGAGTATGTCAAGTGGTGGAACAGTAGAAGAGAAGGCCAGGTGGCAAAGACAAGTTTGGCAAATTCAAGTAACAAAAAGAAGGTCACTTTGATATAATCATAGATGGGGAGAGACAGAGTGATGAAGGTCTGATTAAAGAGATCAACAGGGTCCAGTCTTGTGGCACAGTGGATTAAGCCATTGTCTGCTATGTCAGCATCTCATATGGGTGTAGGTTCAAGTCCCAGCTGTTCCACCCTGGATCCAGCCCCTGCTAATGTGTCTGATAAAGCAGCAGAAGAAGGCCCAAGAGCTTAGGGCCTTGGCACCTGTATGGGAGCCCAACATGGTGGTGTTCCAGGCTCCTGGTTTTGACCTGGCCCAGTTCCAGTCACTGCAGCCATTTGGGGAGTGAACAAGCAGATGGAGAATCTCTCTCTGAATCTCTTCCTCTGTATATCTGCCTTTCAAATACATAAATCTTTATCTTAAAAAAGAGAGGGAGTTCAATGGGGGCTAGCTGATCTACAGCTTTCTTAATCAGAGAGGAGTTTGAATCTGGTGACGGAAAACCACTGGGGGATCTAAGGGGAGTCATGCATGATCAGAACAACTCTCCAAAGATCATTCTGGATGCTCTGTGTAGAGCAGACTGAAGTCAGACAGGAGGAAATCACTTAGGAGACTCCAGCCATAGCACATGAGACAATGGTCATAGCAGCAGAGAGGAAAAAAAAGGGGAAGTTTTCAGGCAAGTTTTAGAAATATTTTTCTTTAAGGGAGAGTTGTGCACACTTGCCAAGGAAACTTATATAAAGGTGAAGAGAAGAAATTAATGATTCTTAGATATCTTTCCGTGTGTGTGTGTGTGTGTGTGTGTGTGTCCCCTATTCATCTGAGCCAATGGATGGATACAGACATCATTTACTTAAATGGGACAATCTCATTTATGAGTAGGCTCTGATTTAGTCATGCCATATTTGAGATTCTGTGCAGTGAAGGTCTAACTCAGGCTTGGGATATGCAAACTCCTCACATTGCGAATGAGGACTGGTCTTTGACCAGCTCCTGGAAAATAACCTTTAAGCTCTTAAGATGGCCTGGCTGGTCAGACTTTCTTTGTATACCCGGAGTCTTGACCAGTGCTAGACAGTTCATGCTAACAATGTGAGTTATGATGAACACATAATTTTGCTTCACTGGAGCCCCAAGTCTCCATCAGTCTGACCTTTGGCAGAGCTATAGACTGAGGAGCTACGGTTAGTCACACAGGCACAGAGGGATCTCCAGCCAAAATTCTGGATTCCGAGGCTCGGGTGAGATTCTCTCTGGCAATACTTTGCATGTGTGATCACACATGCTGGGAAAACTAAGAGCTGAACACACAACTCTCCAGGAGATACTGACAGAAGCTAGCTGGCACCTGATTTCTCCTGGCCATTGTCCCTTTTCTTTGGCTGGTCTCAACCTTTATCCTTTCATGGTAATAATTACTCACCATAGGTATAGGAGCTTTTCTGAGTTCTGTGAGCCTTTCTAGCAAATCATCTAACTGGAGAGCAGTCTTAGGGTTCCCTAATGCAGACGTTCATTTGGCATCTAAGAGATCTCTTATAAGCAATTGGCTAAGTGAATTGAGGTTTCTGGGAGGAATCAGATTTGAAGATAATGATTTGATAGTAGTTGGCACATAAATGATAGCATAGCATGTGAGAGGGCCATCAAAGAAGTACCTCTAAAATATCACTTAGCCAGTCTATTCTTTAAAAATATAATGGTAATGGGATTGATCCAGCTTTCAAGAGCTCAGATTATTAACTCTTGGGAGGTCACAAATGGAAACACAGAAGCCACTCTTTATGGGGACACAGAGAGAGAAGCAAACACAGGCATTGGAGGAAGGGGTCTCAGAGCAGGAGTCTCCAGCCCAGAAGCTTGAAGGATTAGTAATATTTCCCTGCTTCTTCAGAGAAGGACCTACAGGCAAAGAAGAAGAAACAAGGTTCATTAGTTATGTAAATTTGGGAAACAATGACAGAGTGATTTAGCATTGTGGGGAGGGATTCAAAAACCTCTGGCAGACAGAATAATGAGTGCACAATGATGTTCACATTCTAAATCCACAAATTTGAGAATGTTACCTGGCAAGGCAAAGGGGACTTTGCAGACAACATTAGGAATGTAGACCTTGAGATAACAAAATTATCCTGGATTATCTATGCTGTGGGCAGTGAGACAAGTCATGACACAGTAGGGTCACAGAAGACCCAATTGGCTGCCTTTGAACATGGGGGAAGTAGGACATGTCAAGGAATGCAGGAAACCTCTGGAAGCTGGAAAAAATGAGGAAGAAAACTGTTCCCAGAGCCTGTAGAAGGAAAGAAGCTTGGCCAAAGTCTTGAAAATTATCCCAGTGAGACCCATGTGAGATTTCTGATGTACAGAACTTTAAGATAATATATTTGTATTATTTTATATCGCAATTTGTACACCAGCAAGAGAAAATTAACACAAACTTTTTTTAAAAAGTGTTCATTCTCTTTTATCAACTGGAAATATTCTTCCTTCTAAAACATTCTCATTGACTAACGTACTCACATAAGAACACTCTCACTTTTGTTGAGATCTTCAAAAATTATTTGGGAAACCTGACAAGTATAAATAACCACCTTATAGTACTTAAACACTTGCTGTAATATTGTATGTTGCAGCAATTGGAGTTCTGTAAGTGTTCATTAAGGATGCCTTTATGTGATTTTCATCTAATTGATGCCATTCAAATTTACTAATTAGAGAGCACTGTAGAAGTCAGGAACCCAAAGAGAAAAGATTCTATACACTCACCCCCAAGTCAATCAAACAGCCTGCCTTCTATATATTTTACAAATTGATTGTCTTTGGAATAGTAGGCTTAAATAAAAGGTCTGTAACTACTAAGAAAGTTGGAAATCTAGGAACCTAAGTCATTTCAGTTTTGAGCAAGTCATCCCACTTCTGGTAGTCTATCCAGAATAAACCTGATCGACAATGGTGCTATGATACTGCTGACCAGCCACACTGATCAAATGAGGGCTCCTTTAGGTGCTACTTCAGTGTAAGCTCCACACAAAATGAAAAAATATCTTTGTTATCTCCAGTGCCCAATGCATTATTAAATGATTGAAGCTGAAGTTCTCAAATGCGTTTCACAGAATGCTGATATCATGAGATGCTGCAAACCAAAAAAGTTTCTGTAGTCAGATAAATTTGTTGTTTCCTTAAATTCTTTTTTTTATTTGAGAGACAGAAATCTCCTGATCTCCTAATTTACTCAACAATTGCCCACAAAGCCAAGCCTGAACCAGGTAAAATCTAGGAATCTGGAAATCAGTTCAGGTCTTCCATGTAGGCAGCGGGGAACCAACTCCTTTAAGCCTTTCCTGCTGCCTCCCAAAAACTGCGTTGGAAGCTGGAATCAGGAGTTAATGCTGGAACTTGAAACCAAACACACCCATGTAGCATATGGGACATGGGCTTTCCAAATGCAATGCCAAACACACCTTTCAATGATTTTTTTTAATTCCTGAAATGAAGGTAGCTACCTATATTTTTTCAAACCCATATTTCCTAAAGTTGTATTACCACCAAATTCTCAGAAGGTAGAGGGCATGGTGACAGGACATTCCATGGAGCTGGAAGACATACTCAGAAATGCTTTCTTAAGCTATAGTCAGGGAAAGAAGATATTCTCGAATACTCATTTTTTTGAGTTGAGAGAGTTTTATTCTAATCACCTACTTTTCTTTGGAGAAGTTAGTATTTTGTGTTAATGATATAGAAATCCCTGGCACAGTGTGTGTGTTGTTATAAAATTATGTGTATCTGTGTTGCTTTTCCTTCAGTGCTATTGATGTCTTAGTCACTACCTTCCTGCCCTTGATTCTGCTTTTTCTCTCAGGTTGCCCTGGGTCTTGAGCTCTGTGGATCTAACTCAACTCCGAAGGCCACTTCTCAGCCTGAAACACAATTGGAAGAGTAAACAGCTTCAGGACATCTAGACATGTCAGCTTGGGAGTATGGAAACCTGACTGAGCCTGGACGTGCCAGGGTTGTGAGCATCCTGGTTCTCTACAGAGAGAAGACGAAGTTCCTGGTTCTGTCTCCCTTTTGGTCAGCTGCTGGACCTGAGGCAGAGTGAGATTCAAGCAGCTCTTTCTCAGCCACGTCCTGGAATAAGTTGTCAGGATTTTCATCAAGGGCATGATGGCTGATACTGCCCTCGTGTTCTCTGGATACAGGACAATTCTCTTCTTTGGGAAGAATTTGTAACTTGATGAAATCCTTGTTTGAAATTATGATAAGTAAATCTCTTAACACAGAGATAACATTGCTGCCTTTATACATCCCTGGATTTTAATGAAGTCATTAAATTCATTTTTAAAAGAAGATAAAGCCAGATACCAACCCTGACCTTGAGTGTCTCATTGACAACCACTTTTCATATAACACAAAACATAACTTTGAGGGAAAATTTTGGCTAATTTTTCACTGAAAAAAGAAATAAGGGAACCTCTGAATTATTCAGTTCTCTCATCTGTAAAACGAGGGAATTTGGTTAGAATACTGCTAGGGTCCCTTACACTGTTAACATTTATGACTAATAAAACATAGCCATTATATAAATTCAGACTTCTATTGTGTTCATGGTTAGTAATAATGATATTAATCAAGTAGTTCCATGCATAATGCACCACAGATTCCATTCTATCCAATTTGCTATAATTCAGACAATGGTAAGGTGTATACCTCAGCAATTTTGTGAAGAGGAGTGACAAGGAAACTGCTACTGAAACAAACAATGATGCAAGCAACCAATTTTAGGAGGCCACAGTGTGGTGCAGGGGGTAAGCAAGTTTTCCACCATATCAGAGCACTGGTTTCAGTCCCAGCTGCTCCGCTTCCAATACGGCACCCTGCAATTGTGCCTGGGAAGGTAGCAGAAGATGGCTCAAGTTCTTGGACCCCTGTCACCCATGTGTGAGACCTGGTTGGAGTTCCTGGCTCCTGGCTTTAGTCTGACTCAGACCTGCCTGGTGCAGTCATTTGGAGAGTGAACACACAGATGGAAAATCTTTCTCTGTGTATCATTCCCTCTCTCTCTGTCTCTCTGCCTTTCAAATTAACATTAAAAAAAAAAAACACCTAATTTTACAATTGTACTTCAAAAAGTTCATGGAAAATGGAATCAAAGGGCAGGTTTATTTTGGTGCAAAAATATTTTGAAATTCATATGTAGCCTTCTTCATAATACACTTTTTCCATAAGGTTATTGAAGGCCCGCCCCTCTTCTATGTACATAAAATTTGTCTCCGTTTTCTGCTTTACTTGTTATTCTCTTAACTTGGATGTCTCAATTTCATAAATCAGTTCCAAAATTAGTGGTTAATTTTACTCTAGATGTTTTCCCTGGCCACTGCTGACTTGTCTTCCATAGAACTAAGTGGAATTTAGGGTCCTCCTTGACAGGTGCCTTTGTGGACAACCTTAGAGGCTGATGTCAGGATTCAATAGCCTGGAAGGGGTTTGATGGCTCCTTCCTGTGATTTTTCTTTCCTGGAAACATCACAGAGTAATCCACTGGCCTGAAGGATGGTCTCTCCATTATTTTCTGGTGCTGTTAAACTTTCTTCCTGGGGCCAGTGCTGTGGCATAGCGGGTAAAGCTGCCACCTGCAGTGTCAGCATCCCATATGGACGCCAGTTCAAGTCCTGGCTGCTCCACTTCTGATCCAGCTCTCTGCTGTGGCCTGGGAAAGCAGTAGAAGATGGCCCAAGTCCTTGGGTCCACACTGGAAGACCCGGAGTAGGCTCCTGGCTCCTGGCTTCAGATCAGCGCAGCTCTGGCCATCACAGCCAATTGGGGAATAAATCAGAAAAAGGAAGACCTCTCTCTCTTTGCCTCTCCTCTCTCTGTGTAACTCTGACTCCCAATAAATAAAACAAATCTTAAAAAGCATAAACTTTCTTTCTGAAAGTGCAGTGGGCCCTACATAGTTTCTCCAAATTGCATGGATTCAGGTCTGTTTAGCACTGAAGAAGATTAAATATCTACATCATGCTAAGGAGTATAGCAGGCCTTGGAACCACAGAGAAGCAATCAGAAACTTCACTGTGTAAATTCATTTACCCAGTAAGTACAATTTGAATTCAGAATACCAGTACCCAGTAGATACTCAATAATTTCCACTGAGAGAAAAAATAAAGATAGAATGGTTATTGAGGGTGAATATTTGGTGCAGCAGTTACAATGTCACATAGGATGCCCACATACCATGCTAGGGTGCCTAATGTGAGGCCCAGCTCCGCTTTTTTTTTTTTTTTTTTTTTTTTTTTTTTTTTTTTTACAGAGTTATAGACAGAGAGAGAGACAGAGAGAAAGGTCTTCCTTCAGCTGGTTCACTCTCCAAATGGCCACAACGCCTGGAGCTGCGCCGATCTGAAGCCAGGAGCCAGGTGCTTTCTTCCTGGTCTCCCATGCGGGTGCAGGGGCCCAAGCACTTGGGTCAGCTTCCATTACTCTCCGGGGCCACTGCAGAGAGCAGGACTGGAAGAGGAGCAACCGGGACTAGAACCCAGTGCCCATACGGGATACCGGCGCCGCAGGCGGAGGATTAACCAAGTGAGTCATGGTGCTGGCTCTCAGCTCCACTTCTAATCCAGTTTCTTGCTAATGTCCTCCCAGGGAGGCAGCACATAATGACTCAAGTATGTGTGTCCCTGCCACCCATGTGGGAAGCCCAGATTGAGTTCCTGGCCTCTGGGTTCAGCCTGGTGCATCCTTGACTATTGTGGTCATTTAGGGACTGAATCAGTGAATGGAAGATCTTTTCCTGTATGTATGTGTATGTGTGTATTTCAACTACACTGAAAACTCATTTAAAACAAAAAAAATTTCTTGGAACCTCTCTGAGTAGATCACAAAGAATACATACAGAAGGAAAACTAAAAGCCTATCTAGAAAATAGTGTGATTTTATTCCAACTCTCCATAACTCTTGTTTAAGTACTGGCATAGCAGTCAAGTTTGGGGTTGTGCTTCTATTTTCACCTACAACCTGATTATACCACAGCCGTTTTCATACCGAGTAAAAGATCACCTTACAGAATCCGTGGGGGACAGCTCAGCCCTTGTGAAAGTTTTGTGCTATATGATCTGCACAGCTCACTGCTGCTGAGTCCTTGTTTATCACATTGTGCTGTAGGCATAGAGCCTCAAAAGCTGGCTCCAAGAAGGTGTGTAGCCGCAAGGGCAGCAAAGGAAAGCAGAGGCAGATGAGCCAGAGCTGGCAGGAGAACGAGCAATGCAGTAGTGAGCATGTGTGCACAGTGTGTCTCTGCCCTCTTCTGCTATTCCAGTAAAAACCCCTCCCACGGTGACATGGAGAGGGAGGGACCCCCAACACAGGGGTGATAGAAGATGGAGGGTTCCCTAACCTGGGGCCATGAGAGAGGGCAAGACACAAACACAGGAGCAACAGGAGAGCGAGGGACCCCTAACAAGGTGCCACGGGAGAGGCAGATACCTCACACAATGTTGACAGGAGGGTATACAGACCCCAACACTGGGGCTAAGAGAAGGTAGATCCCCTTGAAACAAGGGATCTAGAAAGGGAAGAGACCCCAGAACCTGGTGATTTAAGCTCTTATAATTTGGGAACTTTTTTTTTTTAAAGTGTAAGAAATTCATGATCAAAACTTCTGGAAGCAGCTTACTATTGGCGAGAAGAAAGCATGTGTCAATTACTTTCCTTTGTTTATTCAAAAACATTCAAACTACATTAAAATTTCAATTCCCATTTATATGTTAGCTGCATGTGAAAATTTAGAGTCTCATAATACAACTCAATCATATCCATAAACACTAGAAACTTATTCACAGCATCACTAATACAATATTTTGGGCACATTAATCTTATTTTCTAAAACCAAACTTTGCACTCAGACTGATACCCATACAGTCATTCCAGAAAGCATTACTTACATAAATTCCAAGCGCAAGATTCAATACAAGCACAAGATTCAATACACTCTACAGATAAGAGTGGTAAGCAAAGATCCAAATTTCTTACCACCAAATCAATGACACAGTAAACCAACTATTTTGTCTAAAAACAACAATAAAAACTGGAAGATAGGACTTTGGATGTTTTTACAATAGACAAAAATGTTAAGTGTTTGAGGAGATAGATATATTTACACTGACTGGACACAGCACAGTATGTAAATAAATCAAAACATCACATGATACCTCCACATATTTTTTCATGTATGTTAAAAATGTTTTAATAGGTATCCAGCTCTCTGCTGATGGCCTAGGAAAGCAGTGGACTATGACCCACGTGCTTAGGCCCTTAATCCCATGTGGGAGACCTGGAAGAGGCTCCTGGATCCTGGTTTTGGATCCATCCAACTCTGCCCATTGCAGCCATTTTGGAAGTGACTCAGTGAATGGAAGATCTCTCTCTTCATCTCTCCCTTTCTCTGTCTGTAACTCTGCCTCTCAAATAAATAAATCTTTTAAAAATGTTTTAATAAGAAAATTTTAAATTCAATAAAAGTAGTTAATGTTTTATTGCTAATGTTTTAATATTTTTAAAAGATTTATTATTTGAAAGGAGTGCCAGAGAGAGAGAGAGAGAGAGAGAGTTCTTCCACCCACTGATTCACTTACCAGGTGACTTGACTGCAATAGTTGGGATGGGCCACATCAAAGCCAGGACCAGGAACTCCATCCTGATCTTTCACATACTGGTATTTCTGGGTGGCAAGAATTCAGATACTTGAGCCATCATCCTCTGTTTCTCATGCACAATGATAGGGAGCTAACATGGGAGTGGAGTGGCTGGGACTTGAAGTGGCACTCTGTTATGGGATGCAGGTTTCCCAAGTGGCAGCTTAACTCACTGGCCACAATAATGCCCATTCCTTTAAAATTATGTTTAAAATTAGAAGCACTACATTGGATTCTCCTACTCCTTGATACTCAGCAGCATAAAGGACAAAAAAAATTTATTTAAAGACACAAAACCTTATTTTCAGAAGGTCAATCTTACTTTTGCTTCCATGGATCCTTGTGTTTATGTTGGCATCTCTGCATGACATCAGCACCCAGAAGATAAAGGGAAAGGAAGCAAAGGAAGAGGAACCTCCACTCCCACCCTGCTCACTCTAACAGCCATCGATCTATTATTTTAAAGATTTATTTATTTATTTATTTGAAAGTCAGAGTTGCAAAGAGACAAAGGCAGAGACAGAGAGAGATGTCTTACATCTGCTGGTTCACTCTCCAAATGGCCACATTGGCCGGAGCTGGGCCAATCTGAAGCCAGGAGCTAGGAGTTTCTTTTGGGTCTCCTACGCAGGTGCAGGGGCCCAAAGACTTGGGCCATCTTCCACTGCTTTCCCAGGCTATAGAAGAGAGCTAGATTGGAAGGGGAGCAGACGAGACTCGAACTCAAGCCCATTATGGGATGCTGGCACCGCAGGCAGCTTTACCCACTACACTACAGCACCGGCTCCCCATTCATCTATTAACTCTTATTATGAACCTTCTGAGGGTAAAGAATTACACTCACTTTGAGGCTAACTTAAAAAGATACATTCTTCTTTTGAAAGAGTTCACAGTTTTCTTAAAGCAATGACAAGCTGACAGACTAGAATTTGAGCCAAGGGAGACCTATGCACACTCCTTGGTGTCAAGAGGAGTGAGTGAAGTTGAGATCAGAAAAGCCTTGTTGGAAGCTTGGTCCAAGCACTGAAGGTAATTCAAATGAGATAGGTGGGCAGGAAGAACAGGTGTTCCAGGCAGAGGGATCAATACAGGCCAAGATTCAGAGATGTGAGAATGTGCAGGGGTACAAGAACAGAGCTGCAATAGAGTAGGAGTAGGCCTTTAGCAAAGGTGGTGGAGAGACACGTTGGGAAAGTGGCACAGTAAGAAATGCTCCATAGAGAGCTGACTCTGGGGTCTGGTGTTATAATGCAGCATGTTAAGCTCCCAGTTGCAAAGCCAGCATCCCATGTAAGAGCACTGATTTGAGTCCAGGCTGCTCTGCTTTGCATCCAGCTCCGTATTAATGTACCTGGGAAGGCAGCAGAAGATGCCCCAAGAACATGGGCCACCAGCTTCCCATATGGGAGATCTGGAAGGAGTTCCAGGTTCCTATCTTTGATCCGGCCCATCCCAACTGTTGCAGCCATGTGAAGAGTGAACCAGTGAGTGGAAGATTTCTCTCTCACCTCTCTGTCACTCTGTCAAATAAATACATCCTTTTTTTTTTAAAGGCTATTATTAGGGATTTCATGGGCTATAATAAAGAAATTCGAGGGAGGGGTTGGCATTGTGGCACACTGTATTCAGCAGTTGCCCTCTATGCTGGTACAAGTTCCAGCTTCAATTCCTCCACTTCCAGTTCAGTTCCCTGCTAATACACCTAGAAATATAGTGGGTGATGACCCAAGTTCTGGGACCCCTGCCACCCATGTGGGAGACCTGGGTGGAGTTCTAGGCTCCTGACCTCAGCCTGGCCCAGTCACAGCCATTTGAGGAGTGAACCAGCAGATGGAAAGTCTCTCTCTCTCTCTCTCTGTTTCTGTATGTGTGTGTGTGTATGTGTATGTCCATGTCTCTCTGCCTCTCAAATAAATAAAATAAATGAAAAATTTAAAAAAGAAACTCCAAATTGGAAAATGACCTGTATAGACACTTCTCAAAGTAAGACATGCAAATGGCCAAAAAATATGACAAAATGCTCGATGTTACTAACCATCAGAGTGATCAAAACCACAGTGAGTTATCATCTCACCTTACCTAGAATTGTTATCATCAAAAAGACAAAAATAAGAAATGTTAGCAAAGATATGCAAAAAGGGGAACTGCTATGCATTCTTGGTGAAAATAATAATTAGTATAGCCATTATATGGATGTTCCTCAAAAACTAAATAGAAAACCAACTTATCCTGGAATCCCACTACTGGGTATATATATATCCAAAGAATATCATTATATCAAGGAGATACCTACACTCCTATGGTCATTCCAGCATGGTTCACAATAGCCAAGACATACAATCAATGAAAATGTTCAGTAATTGATGGGTGGATAAAAAAATGTGGCACAAAATGGAATATTAATCTCCAAATAGCATGAAATCCTTGTCATTTGTGGCAAGATGGGTAAAGCTGAAGGACACAGTATGGCATTTTCTCACTCACAGCTGGAAGGTAAAGCAGTTGGTCTTACAGTAGAGAGTAGAACAGTGGGTACCATTGGCTAGGAAGTGTTGAGAATGGATAGAGAGGTTAGATAACAGGAAGCAAAGTGCAGCTAGATAGCAGGAGTACATTGTATTGCTCTAAATATTATGGAGGAAGGAGGGAGGAAAGGGGAGAGAGAGGGAGCCAAAACTTTTGACTGAAAGAATAAAAACATGAAATTTTAATTAGAAGCCTAATATGGACTTCATCTTCATCTGAAAGAGAAACAGTGAAAATTAGTCAATTGCTCTCTTTGAGTTTACACTTTTAAACTATTATTTCTTAGAGGCAGGGACAGAGAGAGAGAGAAAGACAGAGGAAGAGATGGACAGAGAGAGCTCCCATTTCTGGGTCACTCCCCAACATCCACAATGGTTGCAGCTTGGCTGGGCCAAATCTGGAAACCAGGAACTCAGTTCAAGTCTTCCACATGGCTGGCAGGAGCCCAATTACTTGAACCATCACCTGATGCTTCCTAAAGTCTGCATTAACGGGAAGGTGGAGTTAGGAGTCAGGGCTGAGTCAAACCCAGGTATTCCCATGTGGGACCATGGACATCTTAATTGCTAGGCTAAGTGTGTATTCATATCACTTTATTTTATTGCTCCAGTATTTATTCCTTATAGTTATATGAGTGTACTGATATGACTGTAACTTGTTCTGTTTTTATGAACCCACTCTTTGGGAAAATACCATGTTCATATTACTATGCATTTTACATTATCAAAATACTGATAAGAACTTAATATTTCACTATTTTGAAAAGACACAAAGATAGTGCTGTCTTATAAACATATTTTATTTGAGGTGACAGTTTCCAGACCCACTCATTCAAGCAGGAACTTCATTATTTCTGGCAAAGATCCCAGAGGAGAACTCCATAAGTCAAAAACTTAAGTATCATTTTTGTTCAGCACAAAACATTGCAAAGTTGCCAAAAATGCTAGACATGCACATGACCCCAAATCGATCTCAGAAACAGTAACAGCAATAGCAGGTAAAAATTTATTTTCTCATTTCCAATAGGTTTAATATTTATTGGTATATCCATATATGCAGAGATAAGATTGACCATGCACAAGATGTATGTAGATTTGTAACTCTCCAACAGAACTTACATCTACAATTTATTGCACAGAAATTCTTTGTAAAAAATTAATCTGTTCCATGTTTTTTTAAAGAACCACAAACTGGATTTAATGAGAACCCAGGAGCAAAATAAATAATTCTTGCTTCAGAGCTTACTAAATTAAACAAATTTTAAAAAATACTGAAGAGGAAATCAAATCAAAGTACTGAAAAGTCTTGAATCATAATGGTAGCACAGACACATCCCATCACTTTCACCTAACTTTTGTCAACCTTAAATTCATGTAGGTGAAATAAGACTTAATTTTTACTTTTCATGGTCTTTTGGAGCTGAAGACTTTGTGCGCATTGTAAAAAGGACTGCAAGCCCTTTGAGACCAGGGGCTGTGCATTCATTGCCTGAGGCCTGGCCTCCTAGGATCCTCCAGCAGAATATGATTCACTGAACACTGGTTGGATAAGCAAGTGAATGGAAGACGGAAGGAAATAACGAAATCAAAAGTAGAACTTAAACAATATACTGATAATTCAGAGAAAAGTGTTCATTGATAGGAGAGGAAGGAAGTAAGGCTCAAAACCCTGAGTTATTAAAATTAATTGTCCACTCTAATTGAATTCACAGAATAACTTGACTTAAATTCACAGGATAATTTCTCTTCAATTACAGACACAATCATCTGATACAGGCACTGTGCCAGCACGAACACTAGGTCACTGTGAACACTGAGACTTAGCCCTGTGTTATTTGACTTTCGCTTTTTCCCAGCAGATAAGATTACATTTTACCCATGTAGAACTTATATTTATGTCTGCTCATCTCCATTTTCCTAAGTACCCAATGAGTTCAACAGAATGGTTCTAACTTGATCAAGTCCAAATGCAATTTCAGCTGGAGAGGAGGAGTAAGTTCAAGACATCCATTGTATTGCATGATGATGGTCATGAGTGATGATGTATTAACATTTGATTTAACCATTCTATGATGCATATATACTTGAAAGCATCATGTACATGATAAACACATCTAATTTTATTTGTCAGTTAAAAGTAAGTGAACATAAAGTTGAATTAAAGTATGTTTTCATCTTAATTGCCAATTAATAAATTTTGTAAATACCTTCTAACATGTTTATTTTCTTGCAATTAAAGAGACAGCTATTTCTGACTTAAAAATATGAAAGAAAAAGTACATAATGTTTACATATCAATTATGATAAAAAGTTTGTGATATTTTTATTTTACCTTAAAATAAACATTTCTTTGTTGCTTAAAAAAATTAAGATCAATCACCAAAGGAAATAGGAAATAAATGTATTGTCAAAAATATTAAGCAGTTCTTTATAGGAACATAGGTTAGGAAATAAGGACTTGATCTATTTGGAGTGTAAAATTACAGTAGCTTTTCCTGATATGGTTCTATGGCCTCTACAAATATATGTCTTCATTACTAACTATTGTAACTTTCAAAGTCTATAGTTTTAAATTATTTCACCACATAGAATGAACTTAATTCTCTAGAGACAAACACTTATGGGTTTATCATCATTTTAACTAGCATTTATTCTGAAGAAATAGATGATAATAGTTTATAGGATAACATTTCATCTAGATAATGCCATGTATATTTTCACAAACTCCAAAAATATGAGTTTAAAAAATGACACTCCACTTTGTTCAGGCATTTTTGATCATCTTCTGCAATCTGACTCCTAAACTGGCCATCTCCTTTTTCATTAGTGCCCTTAGTATGAAAAAAAAAATCAATAAGTTACTTCAGTATACTTGAATGATGGAAAACTTGAAGATTTCAATGCAACAAAGTTTAACTTACCTTAAAAGACATTATTTTCATAAACTCCAATACGACCTTGGTTTTCGGATCAGAAGCAATACAGAGATTTCCCTCTCTGCCTCTTCCCTGAGCACCAGTGGGTGGATGCTTCTCTTTCTGTCTGTGAGAAGTTCAGGACTCTGAGTCGGTCCTCACTCCTGATGCCATACACACCTTTTCTTGGCACTTCATCTGGTCCCAGGGGGAAATTCCTGCAGAAATTTCCTTCTCGGTAATCTCTTGACAGATGGCTCTTCTGGCAAGAAACCGAACTCTTAGGAGAGCTTTAATAGGCTTTTGTTCTCCCGAATCGCCTGCTCACAGGTCTTGTTTTTTAATTGCACATTGGATGATGCCTCGTGTCCTAACAGGCTGGAGAATCACTGCCCCCTTGTAGCATTCCCAGTTAATCTGCTTTTCTGTTTTCTGATTTCTAGACATTCGTGAAGCTGGTTTCCCTTTAATATTTCGTTATTTTCTTGCTCCAATTTCCAGGAGCAGTTGGAATAAAAGTCTCAATTATTTACTTTAAAACAGCAAACTGAATAAATATTGAACTGTTTAAATACACATGAAGTAATTTTGTACAGGCATTGATAGAGCTGTAAACCAGCAAAACAAATCCTTTCAATTAGTGGTTTTCTCAACATCAATTGTATTCCTGTGATAAATGTCTTTGTTAGGTGTTTTTGCTGTCTCTCTGTCTGTGTCTCTCTCATCTTTTTAGGGAAGCCCAACAAAAATATAGTCTAAATCAGAAGGTCAATTGTCATCTAGATGCTGTTACTAAGGATGGTAAAGAGAACACTCATGTACCAATTCTTTCATTTCCATCCTTATATATGATGACAATGGGGATTATCCAAAAAGACATAGCAAACAAAAGTGCAAATAAATTTAGGCAGGGGATCTGAGCCAAGCATAAGGAAAAACAAGGAGTAGTGAGAGCCATGGCTAACCGGTGTCTATTTATAAAAGACAATGGCTGCTGGCTCCAGCTGCTCACTGGAAGGAGTTCAAGCTCTACATTGTTAGATCTGTTTTTCAAGAGAATCCCCATATCTGGAACTTCTTGTGAAAAATCTCGTGCTTTTTAAATATCGGAGGACACTCTGGGAGCCAAGTCCGATGCCTGTGGCCCAGCCTCAGTGTGAGCTCTGTCACACCGGGACCTGCTCTGGAAGAAACTGAAAGGAACCCAATGCGCCTGCCAAAGCACTTCACTGAGTCTGAGGCCTCAGTTCCTTTCTGATGTGTGAAAACGATGATGATAGCGCAGACCAGTCAGGTCAAGGAAAAAAAAAATCCTGCAATAATCCTCAAAAAAACCCTGAAGGACAGGGCGGGCATCTGGCGCAGCACTGAAGATGCCACTTGGGACACCTGTGTCCCATATCATAGGACCTGCCTTGAATTCCAGTTCCACTTCCCATCCAGCATCGTGCTATCTCACACCCTGGGAGGGAGCAGGTGATGGCTCAAGTCCTTGGGTCCCTGCCACACATGTGGCAGACCCAGACCAAGTTCCTGGCTCCTGGCTTCAGTGTGGCCCAGACCCAGCTGTTGCAGGCAGATGGAAGAGTCTATCTCTCAGCCTTTCAAATAAAATGAAAATAAATAAATAGCTTTTTAAAGACCTGAGGGAAAACATTAGCTGAGGAAGAGTTAACCAGTATAGGGAAGGGATAGATGAAAAGTGGATGAGAAGGACCAGTTAATTAAAAAAAATAATAAATTCATGAGGAGAAAGTGAGAAATTCTAATTTATTTCATGTGTATTCTTTTCTATCTAATGCTAATCTACGTCAGAGTTATTCTGCTATTTTGTTCTAATGAACACAATGCATGCTAAGCACAGAAGATAATTTTTATTACATAGTTCCATTACTAGTAAAGTGCTAGTTTATAATCTGTAATGTGTCCAGATATATACACACACATATTTACACACAGACATTTGTACAGTTTTTCATACATCTGCTTCTGCATGATATGTATGAGCATATTTATTTACTTTTATAAAAATAATGTACTTATTTTCCCCTCAATATTGAAAATTTTATCAACTTTTCCCCAAATTGTCTGTAATTAACAAGCATTCATTCATATTTGTACATGTGTCATTTCTCACGTGAGAATATGGGCACATTTCTCTCCCAAAAGATTACACTAACTTGAAGATCTTTCTCCTGGCTAACTCGCAGGGCATGTTTGTCAGACTTCCTCAGTCAGGAAGCAGTGGGGACCCAAAGCTGCCTGGCTGAGGGCTGTGGGCCTGGAGACCGGTGTGCAGCTCTGGGCCTCTCCTTCCTTGGGCCTCTGATACAGGGAATGCTGAGTAAATGCTTCCTGCTTTGCTACCTATTAAGATGAGAAAGCTGGAAAATCCGACCTCTGGTGAACTCTCTGAGAAATAAACTTTACAAATCAGAGACTGATTATGACATACACATAACTAGGAAGAGCAATGTGATGCCAAGGCTGGCACCCACTGCAGCTTTTTTTTGGCAGTACAAGTCATAGTTTGGACGTTCTGGCTGAAAACGCCCTTCCATGGGGCATGATTCAGGAAAGACCTGCTATATTCAGTGTGTCAGACACGGCTCCTTGTTAACTAACTCAGGAGTGAGTCAACTTCTTCTCCCAGAGAATTCAGGCTCCCCTCTGTGAGAAGTCCTCCCAATGGACCCAAAATCCACTGAGGGATACTGCCGACATAACCTCAGTTTCCAATCTGTAAAATGGGAATGATGGTTGTATACTGGCCTCATGCTTGTTTCATTATGAAGATTGAATATAAAATGTTTAGAAGATTACCTGGCATTCATAAATTCTATATACATTTTCATCATCACTGCTGTACTGTAATATATATAAATATTTCTCTAGTTTTACAATACAGATTATATTATAATAATTTATACCTTTGCTGTATTCACAAAAGATTAATTCTTTGAGAACAAGATCTATTTCCCTTCATTTCTTATATGACAAAAATTGAGCACATTGTCTAGGAAATATTAGGCCTTGAATAAATATTTCTTAAGTGCTGAGTATTTGAGAAGAAAGAACAAGGGAATAAATTTACAGCCAAGTCATCAGGCTGAATTGCCTTGTTTCGTGGTCCCCTTTCTTTTAGTTTCTGGCTCTAGTTTCCATTTTCTCTCTCTAATTGGCTGTACAAGTCTTTAATAAACATATGCACTCCAGTTAAATTGGAACCAACAAAGTCTATACCCAAAGTAAAAAAAAATAATAATAATACATTGGACCTCAATCCTAGAAAAGACACTCATTGTCTCAGGCCATTTTCCCCATTTGAGGAAGTAAACATGAAATCATGTGTGTTACAAAGGATCTACAGCATGGTAACTGCTACTATTTCCTGAATAGGCAAAATATTGGTCATTGGCTTAAGGGAGTATATTTAGTTTTGAGTGAATGCTCATGATTTAGCTTCTGAATAAGAGCACTATTAAAATCTCAGGAGGGGGCTGACCCCGTGGCTCAATAGGCTAATCCTCCTCCTGCAGCACCGGCACACCGGGTTCTAGTCCCGGTCAGGGCACCGGATTCTGTCCCTGCTGCTCCTCTTCCACTCCAGCTCTCTGCTGTGGCCTGGGAAGGCAGTGGAGGATGGCCCAAGTCCTTGGGCCCTGCACCCAAATGGGAGACCAGGAGAAGCACCTGGCTCCTGGCTTTGGATCAGCTCGGTGCGCTGGCCGCGGTGCGCCAGCCGCGGTGGCCAAGGGTGAACCAATGGAAAAAGGAAGACCTTTCTCTCTGTCTCTCTCTCTCTCTCACTGTCCACTCTGCCTGTCAAAAAAAAAAAAAAAATCTCAGAAGGGACTAAAGCTGTTGTTTGCAATGCAGTGTGAAGGTAGAACCATATGACCGAAACTATTTAGTTGCGGTGCTTCATAGCTTCGTGGAAATGGCAAAAATTAAGAGAATTCTTGGGTATGATCCAGATGAATGGCTGAGAAATTTTTAAAGTTTAAAAAGAAATTTCTTTCTCTTGCTTCCCAAGTTAGCCTGAGTGAGGACTGTTTATACCACATATCCACAGTTCTGATTTACTACATAGGTGCTGTTCATGTACAAAATAATGTGTTCTGCCATGGTTCTGGAAATGACAGATTCCATCTTAATAAACAACTTTTACCAAGTTCAACATTTTTCAAATTGAGATAAACACTGGAAATCTTGTCTTCCACGAAAGGCAGAGAGAATTCAGTGTTGACTGCACCCCCACTGAAGAAATGCTGCAAAATATAGCTGAATTCTAAGAGTGCAGAGAAAAAGTCATTATTTCCTGTGCTCATTATTTGCCATTACGTACAAATCAAAGGAGATAAATTATTTTAACCAGAACAGTCTCCAAACAAAGTGTTGTAAAGTGAAAGTAATAAATAAGTAGTTTTCAGGGATTGTTTATCTGCCCAGAAGTTTGTCACTCTGACTTTTCCTGTACGACTCCAAGATAAGTTGATTTTTACTCAATCTTCTATTAAATGTCAGCGGAAAAGTCTTTTTGTTCGTACTGAAACATCATTAGAGACTGTTAGAACTTGAAGGAAAGTTAGAGCTCACTGGATCCTTTTTACTGACAAGGAAGGAGGGTGCAAAACAAAGTTATTAAAAATTTGCCCAAAATTAGAGTTAATAACTGGTACAGCCAAAATTCAATCACAATTTCAGTGAATTCTGAAATATAAAACATTTTCCTTCAATAGACAAAAGCAAACTTTGACTGTCATAGAATTGAGAAGCCCAACTAATAGAAGTCTACACTTGGGCAGACACAGCATTTCTCTAGGACCCTCTGTGGAAAATCACTGCCATCCCAATACTCCCTGTGGATCTAGCTGACACACTATATAAATTGGAACGCATGATCGCATTCGACTTAAAAATAAATCAGCCAGAGCACACTCTCACCCCAGATTAACATATAGCTACTTATCAAAGTATTGCGATAATTTCATACTTCCTCAAGACCCCCATGCACCCACTTCTGCCCTCTACTGAGACCCAAGCCTCCCAGTAATTCAGCAGCCAAGGTTGCTGGCGTGACAGAAGTCTCTACGACTGAGGAAGACTGTTGTGGTACCCAAGGTTGATATAAGCTTTGGACTCATCCCATCCTTTCCCCCTCTGTAAATATTAAGAAACAGCATTTGATTCAAGTACCCAAATACATCCCTGCTTATCTGAAGGTAAAACAAACTAGGCATAACACATAGGGGTGTCCAATAAATTGGCAAAAAACTGGATATTTAAACATTTAATGAATTCATGGAAAACTCAGCTAACATGCTACTGTGAAAAAGTCTAGAATATTGAAAGATAAAGAGATATTCTCATTAGAAATAATACTAAGACCAGATATTATAAAGTTTTCCTCTGCAAATCACATCCTCATGGACACAATTTTTTTTTTGCCTTTAAATAATCAGACCAACAAAAATTGTCCATGTTTCAAACCAAGAGTTCAGGGGGCAAGGAAAAGCCCCCAAAGGATAAGAAGTCCAACTTCTGGCTATAAACTTGCACCAGAATTCTATAAAAACATAGCCTATCAAACTGAGGTTAAGGATTGGGCATTTGGCACGCTAGTTGTAGAACACCCGTATCCAATATTAAAGCGCCCGAGTTTGAATCCCAGCATTCAATTCCATCTTTCTGCTAATACACGTCCTATGAGGCAACAGGTGACAACTCAAGTGGTTGAGTCCTTTTGCCATGTGGGAGACCCCTACTGAGTTCTAGGCGCTTAGAATCAGCACTAGCTGAGGGTTGTTACAAGCAATTAAGGAGTAAACCAGCAAACGGGAGTTCTATCTGCTTATCCTCTTAACCCTGTGAGTGTATGTCTGTGTGCATGTGTCTCAAATAAGTAATGTTATAAAGCAATTAAAAATGTATTCAGTGAGGTGCCCCTTCCCAAAAAATAAAAATTACAGTCGCCCTAAGTCAGCAGTGAAGATTTGATAGAAACAGGAAGTTAAAGCTGTAACAAAATATTACATAAAGGCAAACAAGCGCAGAACAAATGAAATAATGCCTAACAGGAAGGAATCTGAACCAATACAAACAACTGCAGATAGTCTTATTGGCAGACTTTCAGACACAAAATCTGAAGAAGACAGAAACACTTAATTGTCGAGTAATACTCCTTAAATGATGTTTTACCTCAAGAAAATCATATCAGTAAAGAATGTGAAAATGGTTGGGCAGCTGCGTCCACCCCTTCGAACCAAAGCCCAGCTGCAGAAAGAAAAGCCAGCAACGGAGAGGAGACAAAGAATAATGAATGAGAGGATAAAATCTGGGAAAAAGAGAGAAATTAAAATGAGACAGTGAAAAATTAAGCTGCAACCCAGAAAGATAGGCCAGAGAAAAAGCTTTAAAACAAACTGTAGTAAATGTAATTTAGAATGTTTTTAAACTCAACTATTTGAAAACAAGTCTTTCTGAAACTAATTTGTAAGACTGGCAGATCCTTGAAATTTG
This sequence comes from Oryctolagus cuniculus, assembly GCF_051225735.1. NCBI lineage: Eukaryota > Metazoa > Chordata > Mammalia > Lagomorpha > Leporidae > Oryctolagus > Oryctolagus cuniculus. The sequence continues at coordinate 15,612,664 of NC_142880.1, forward strand.
TGTCCCAGTGGTGGAATGACTGAAAGCACCAAGCACTCACCATGTGGGCCCCCTGGTCTGCCAACAGCTATTTATAAAGTGGGCACAACTCAGAAAATGGATGAATATTCGCCTATTTTTCTTGCTGATATCTGACAAAAACAGAGTAGAAAGCCACTGTGGTTCTCTGATACAGCAAAAGGGGAGATACATTATTTTTGTTTAGCAAAGAATGTAGGCAACTCTGTGTTGAAATTATGATGGTAATCTAGGTCCTTAATATTTTACAGTTTAAAAAAATGACTGTGAGGGAAATCAGCCCAGTGGATAGGCTGAAAACCCAGAATATTTATATCTGAAACTCATTCTGCCTCTTCCTCACTTTGTAGCTTGAAGGAGTTTCTTTGAACTTCAGGTTACTTGTAACTGAAATGCGAAGAATGATGATGTCTAACTCAGGGTTATTGTGAACCTTACATGACTAACCTCTGCAAAATCCTTTGCAAAGTGCTTACCAAGGGCTCAATTAATGATAATAATCCTGCTCTGGATTGTTTAATATTTACTAGTTTATTGATAACCCATGTAACATGACTAATAAATCAACAACTATTAATAAGCCAAGATTATGCTTAGAATAAGTCAATAAACTAACATATGTTGAGCACTTTCCTGCAATTCACATTGCAATGGATAAGCCAATGGAGATGATATGAACCCTGCCCAAAACATGCTAATTAAGTGAAACAATCTGTGACCAAGTCCACTGAAATTTTTGTGTGAACGTAGGTAATACAAAAATCTAAGTTCAATCGATGTTAGAATGCAAGGTAGATCAGTGAGAGCTGGGCTAGTCTAAGAAGGCTTCAGGAACAAAGTAGGATGGATGACGAAGACAGGCATCGATCAATGGGACAGCTTTCTGAAAGGGGTTTGATATTAGCAAGACTAGGGATGGATATGGAGCACGTGTAAGAATGCCTTGAAAAATATGAATGAGCAAGGGATGTTCTGCAGAGGTGGGAGTAGATGGTGAAGGCTTTCGAGAGCCTGGGGATGCTTTACTTGAAATATAGTGAAATAAGAATTATACACCAGGAAATGAGGTGATGAAAACCATGTTTCATAAAGATTGTCCTTCTTGGGGTACACACATAGGTCACAATCAGGAGAGAGTGTTGTGAGAAGGCTTAGAGCGTACATAATTATTGGGGTGTGACTTGATAGTATAAATCTGAAAGGGTGGGTCGACTTACCATGAGGTAAATGGGAGTCACTGGAGAACTTTAAGGAGGAAGATGACCTATCTGATATTTTCATAGGTCACTCTGTCTGCTCAGTTGAGAATAAATTTGGAGGACCATTGAGCATACAGGTGAACCTGGTAGGAAATAAATTAAACAGTTCAGTCCCATGAGAGCAGAACAGGTGAGATGCACAGTAGCTGGCATAAGCATGGTGTGGAAAAATTGCGTGGGAGGGTGTCCCAGGCAGTTACACAGGGGTCAGCCCATAGTTTCATGCTCTGTTGCCACAGTCTTGAAATTCTTAATAAGTTTAAAGCAGAGTCCCATGTTTTCTTTTTTTAAGATTTTTATTTGTTTATTTGATAGGTAGAGTTACAGTAAGAGAGGGAGAGAGAGAAAGAGAGAGAGAGAGAGAGGTCTTCCTTCCATTGGTTCACTCCCCAAATGGCCACCACGGCCGGAGTTATGCTGATCCGAAGCCAGGAGCCAGGAGCATTCCTTCCTTGGTCTCCCATGCGAGTGCAGGGGTCCAAGCACTTGGGCCATCCTCCACTGCCTTCTTGGGCCACAGCAGAGAGCTGGACTGGAAGAGGAGCACCCGGGTGCCCATATGGGATGCCAGCGCCACAGGTGGAGGACCAACCTAGTGCGCCACCGCGCGGGCCCCACAGAGTCCCATGTTTTCATTTTGCACTAGTCCTCACAAATTATGTAGGCAAGTCTGCTTGTGAATGTAGAAATGGCAGAATTTACTGATGTATGGGAGTTGGTAAGAAGAGGAAAGAGAGGAGTCATTGATTACTCCCAAGTTTTGGTCCAGGGCACTTAGAAGAATGGATTTATTGAAATGGAAAAGACTGGATGGCACAGAATTCTGGAGGATCATAAGTTCATTTCTGGACATAACGTTTGAGATGTCTATTGAGCATCCTAGTAGAGCTATCTGGAATTTGAAGAAGCATTTCAGGTTGCAGAAATAAGGTACATCCAAAAGTTCATGGGAGGTGAAATTAAAAGGTAAGTTTATTTTTAATGCAAAAAAGTTTTGAAATTCATGAATGCTTTTCATGATATACACTTTTTGTGAATTTTTTAAAGACCCCCTCATATACATGAATTTCAAATTTTTTGTCATAATATATTTATGTTTTTTAAAAAGCTTTTATTTATTTCAAAGGCAGAGAGAGAGAGAGAAACACTAGCTTTTATCTATCGGCTCATTCTCCAAATGCCCACAATAGTCTTCTACATTGATGGCAGGAGCCTACTTTCTTGACCCATCTCTGCTCAGGATCCTCTCAGGATCCATATTAGCAAGATTGAGGAATCACGAGCTTGTGTCCAGGTACTCAGATATGGAACATGGGCATCCTAACTGGCATCTTAACTGCTAGGCCAAACGCTTGCTAGTGCTCAAGAATCAGTCTGAAGAATTCAACATTTGCATGGATTTGAAGTTATAAAAAAATACATAGGTAGTCACTGGTAAGAGCTTTCTCCCTAGAGTGGTAGTATGAATTCAAAGCACTTGAAAACTACAAATATGGGCAACACTTAGAGTTACTTTGCTTAAATGAATAGGAGATGAAGGGGCAGTAGCTGGAAAGAAAAGGGAATGTTGGTACCACAGACAGGGCAGGGAGGCAGAGGGTTTGGGGTCAAAAAATGAAGTGTGATTTTAGATTACCAGCTGGATTTTAAAGACATTGAGTTTGAAACTATGATGAATCCCTTAAATAGAAATGTCCAGTAGGCATCCAGAAAGATGGGAATTTATGTCTGAGTAAATAGAACTGAAATTATCCATAGTTTAGACTTTATTCACACAGAGGTGCAATCTGGGGCTGTAAAAATAAATTAGGCTGGAAGAAAAGTGTGGAGAACAATAGAAGATTGAACAAACCAATGTTCTGAGTAAAGTAATAAAACAAAATCAAAAGCACTGAGCTATATTCCCAACCTTAACTCCATTTAGGTGTAGATGTATTTCCATTGGCAAATTAAGGTAATTATCTGAATAATTAAATATCCACACAAAAGCTTTAGTTCAAATTAGCTAGATATTTTACACAAAAAGAGGGTCTATTATATGTATGAGAAAGTCTATTATTGGATTCATTTTGTCAGCTTTTCTCAGTCTACATAGACGGATTACAGGTGATTTCTCCTCTTTAAATGAGGCTCTTCAGAAATAAAACAGGCCAAAATTTGCTACCTGCTGATATGTAGGATCTCACCTTCTACTTGGATTTCTTCCATCTAAAATTCAGTCCTTTAGTACAAAATGAAGGCATTAATGGGACAACAAAATCTGGTCTACAGCATCCTAAAATGTGTGTAAGTTTCAATGAAAGAACTGAGCAGAAATGACTGCTTTTCACCAAGGAATCAGCAAGATCCACACAGCCCACCTCTAATGGGCCTTGCCGCCTTTAAAACAAAATCAAAGGGGCAAAGGCTTTCTGAGTAAAAACATATCACACACAAGCACGTTCAAGAGAAAATGAAGGCCCATGCACAGCCCTGGAAGTAGAATGAAATGGGGGCCCCTTCATTGCTGGAGGAAAGTTAATCATAGTACTCCCTGAAAGGAAGTTGGTTTCAGCAGCTCACACCTCAGCAGGTGCACACTACTTAGAGCAAACAGAGCAGCTCAGATTGGGGGCATTGGATGCTTGTATTATTACCCTTTGTTTTCAAAGACGATCATGCAGACAATGATTACTGTCTGAGGATCTTAATCTAAGAAGCATTATATGGAAACATAAGAAATGTCACATTGGAGCTGAAAAATGAGCCTTGTAGCAGCTCTGACAGTGTCACCCAGGGACATTCTCTTGCAGAACATGGATGAAACCCCAGCAACCAGGAAGATATTATCATTTCTCTAATCTCAAAGTTCTCCCCCCATTTTTTGAAGTACTTCAGTAAAGAGCTCAAGAAGAGGACCTGGGAAATCAGCCAGGAAAACACACGTGGCATAGTCCTGCTGGTTCCATGCCAGGGAAGGTGGGCGTGCCTGGGAGTGCTGGGGGAGGCTTGGGCACAGACACTCTTCACCAGGAAAGCCAGCAAGTCAGTGTTCCTGAAGACATACTGACAATGCTCTCTCAAATGGCATCATCATTCTAGGAGCAGAAGAGACAGGTTCATTCATTATGCACAATGGACGGCTGGACTGTGACTGGGGGTGCAGGATGAGATCCCCACAGATTGACTCATAGATGCTAGGAGATGGAAGTCATCTTCCTGCTGTGTCAGGTGGAAATGATGAAAGCCTGGTACCAGCAGTGAGCGTTTCCTCAGTCACACAGCATATCTGCATGGGGAGAAGGAGACCACCTTACAAGGAGCAGAGCAGAACGAGAAAGAGGGGGAGTTAGAGCCAGACTGAGAGCCAAAGAGATCTGACTGCATTGTCGGAGTCCCTTGATGTGTGGAAACCAAATTGAAATCTACTGTGTGGTAACTGGTGAGGGAGCCAGGGGTTCTGTTTTTCCTAAAATGATTTTGCTCTGGCTCCTATCACATACAGATGAAGAGTCCTAAATATCATAGGCATGTATAGCTGTATTAAAGAAAAATTCTTTTAAATACCAAAATCTTCTTTAAAATCACACAAATTTCCATTTTATTAATAATAGTAATAATATTTTATACCTATTATATAAGATTCTGCTGAAAGCATTACAATAATTAGCCTGTGGCAATCGTATCAAGTAATAATTGCATCCATTTTGCATATTAAGGTTCAGATAAATTCTAAAATCTTTCTAAAATTACATTCTAGTAGAAACTAAACAGAGGTGAGGTTCGGATTTAGCTGCATCTGAAGTTTACATTTTTTACCATTAAATTATTTTAGTAGGCAATAATATTAAAAAAAAAAAGCATAAACATTAAGGTTGCTATTGACCTTCCATCTGCCGCTGGATCCAAGGGCAGACTCATCTATGTTTTCTATTCTACCCTATCTGCCCCAACATCCCTTTCTTATTCTGAATATTAAAGGGAAAAAAGGTAGGCATCAACTAAGTTGTCTGAGGCATAAACCAGAAGTCAGTTCATTCCTATCATTTTATTTCGGGGGCAGAGAACATAAAATTTGGGGGTTTTTCTATTTTCTCATTTATTTATTTAAATTTTTACCCATAATTGATAAATTATTGAATGCACCTAAGAGGTATAATGTGATGTTTTGATACCATTGATGATTGATGTTGAGCTACATTGTGGGATGATTACACCATGCTAATTAAAATATCTATCACCTCACATATCTGTCATTTTTTGTAATAAAACCACGTAAAACCATCTGTTAGCTATTTTTGAATATGTTGTTATTAACTATATTTCCTCACTCTTGACTAACTTCCACAATGAGTCCCCAAAACTATTGATTCCATTTTACTAAAACATTCATGTCACATCAGCACACAGCTGGCCACTCAGCAGCCTCTTCTGGTCTTGCCAAGTCTAATTCTCTCTGCCCTACTCCAACCCCTTACCTTTAATTCACCTTGCACTCGTGTGTCAGAAAGGTCTTCCCACTCCTGCAAACTTGATCTGTTTCAAACTCTTTGTAGGTTTCTAATACCACAGGCCAGAAACCTCATGACGAAGCCCTACCTCATGCTTCAGGTGCCAGCCATACTGAACTCATTGTCAATGCTCCGCATGCCCCATTGTGTCCCCTGCACTTCCGAACACGCTTTTCCTTTGGCCTAGAATGCAAATTTAGATAAACTCCTTTCAGTTTCAACTCAAATGCTATAACTGAAAAGTCCTCCTTTCATTGCTGTCAACTACAGACTCTCTCTCCTAGTCCCCAGCTTGGTAAACTATTACCTCTCAAAGCAGGGACTTTCTGGGTTTTCTAGAACCTATCTCAATATCTGACACACTCATGGATAAGACTTCGAAAATTTAAATCAGTACGTGTTCTTCCAGTAGTACTTAGCTCTGAGACTTATTTGCACCAATAAGAGAGTGTGATTGGAAGAAATTCATGAAAGGAATAATATGGCAAAGACCAGGTCCAACATGAAGGACAAAAGAGTAAGTTACTTTGACTCTAGAAATAGAAGGATCTGGATAGCAAGACCCAGAGCCAGGCTCCATGCTCAAGGTCAAAACTCAAGATGGGGACTTGTAGAACTAGTCAGACATAACACAGGGAATTCCAGTAACCCCTGTGGCTGAGTGGAAACCCCAGATGGTCTGAAGTCACATCTCTGAACACCCAAGATGGGGCTTATCCTGCCCCTAGTTTCCCATAAGTGTACACAGCAGGCAGAACAGCAGTAGTAGAAGAGAATGTCTTGGCAGATGACTCTGAAATGACACATGAATATTTATATTGAAACACATCATCTTTATAGAGTGACAGTAAAGTAGGATTCCTCGAGCAGCAGAAATACAAGAGAATCTGGAGGACAGATTTCAGGAGAAAAGTTGGTTTTTGTTTTTCTTGTAAAATATGTAAAGCAAGACTACAGTGAGCAAAACCATAGAATCTTCTCCTGATGTGTGGAAAACTTCTCAGTCGAAAAATTCTGGTCATCATTTTTGGCCATGACCCATGTTTGAATTCTGGTGTCCAAACTGGTGTTTCAGAGAGGCCTGTGTTATAACAGCTACCAGAAGTCCCATGTGTGCTTGGGTCATATTTACACTTACAATTCACTGCTTTCCTACTAAATTACCAACATTTTTAAAAATTGAGAAAATCCATTTGTATTATGTCTGAAAATACTTGTGACTTACTTTCACATTTTCCTAGTTCTTTTGTCATCTGAAAAAACGCATCTAATTTCCACTCAAGCTAAATTGGAGTATTTGTTTTAAATGTCTTAAAATGATTTCTGGAGAATTAGAGAATTTCTGTTAATACAGAAAATATTTTCCATGATATTTTGCTGGTTGTTTTAAATATGCTAATAATTAGAAATAGAAGTTTAATTAGGGAGACTTGGAATAAGAAGCAGAAAATGTTTTTTCCAATTTCAATTTATTATTGAAGAGGATTTTTATTAACTGAAATATGAGCAACATTTTAATAAAACCTAATTATTTTCCCATGTTTAAAAACCATGTTGATATCAGCAGTTTTATGGGAACTTCTTGTACTTCCAAAAACAGCAGGTAACTTAAGAGATCACTGGAATGCTAATGGCTATTTTCTATTGTTTTATATGTTTTTTTTTCAGAAAGTCATTGTGAAATCCATAAAGCAAAACAATAAAGTCTATTCGTAACACTCATTTTTGACACTCATTCTTTAAGTAGAGCCTGAGGCAGACTTTTGCAATGCCCTCCATTTAAAATATTTTATTATTTATAGCATTTTTCTCTCTAATACTTTAAAGCATGATAAAAAAAAAAGCTTTGCTTTATAGAACACTTATAGGCTAAGTAGACTTGAGCACAACACTGTTTGGTGTCCATTTAAAAAAAAAAAAAAAAAGAAAGCTGATGTTATGTAGTATGGATGAGACGGCTGTCCTAGCAATCCCAATCCTATTCCACAATAAAATCAAACTGCTGAGTGTCCATGTTTAGGTAACAATTGCAAGGAACTTCAAAAGTTCACAGAACATGGAATTAAAATATGTTTGTTTTAGTGCAAAAATTCAAATACATGCGTAGTTTTTCATTATATGATTTTCCATGAGCTTTTTGAAGACCCATTTGTATGACTGAAGTTGGAGTTGGTACAAATACCTTTGTTATGTACTTTGAATGAATATACTTTAAACATTGTTTGTAAAAATACAATGTCCTAATGGTTAGGAGACGGAACACTGTACCCTGAGATTTGGTGTTAAAATGAGCATTTTATTCTGTTTGTGGAATCTACACAAACAATAGAACACACAATTAGGATTATTTTTAAATAAATTACTTATGCCTAAAAGATTTCAGCATATGTTTATTTGGCCATATTTAAATAGAGAAAGAAAGGAAGGAAGGAAGATAATACTCTACATATATATTTGACAATGTTGGGGGATTAGATAAACTCACACAATATTTAGGGATACTATTTCAACAGAGTAGAGAATAAAGTTCTCATTTTAATAAAGATAATTATCCTTGATTGATACAATATTCTTTAAGTGGTTGATATTCTAATGTCAGTGGTGTAAAAGAAATAAGAAGTTCAGGAAAATGACTTACCTATTGTCACAATCAATAGTAAATGCCAGAGAAAACTTAAAGCTAGGTGTGTTTAAGCCTTTAGTCCTTGTCTTGAGCCCAGTGCACAGGTAAACTGCCAAATCAAAGCAAATGTTTTAATTCCTGTGTAAGGACATGCCTTGCCAAATATTTTCACACTTTTTTGTTTGTGTCAGTGCAGCCATTGTACCACTGCTTCAAGCAGAAGCTAAAGTCAAGGGAATGCCAAAGACTGTTTGGTAATGGATTTAAGTGGAAGCTCTCCTTCTCTTGCCTACCGTGGCAGGACCACATGCCATGAGAGCTGTCCTGTCCTCTCAGCATAGCCACTGAGCCTGAATGAGATGCTGGAATCTGCCACCTCTCCTGTTGTTCAGACTGCAAGCTTCTACGCTGAGTGTGGACGAGAGGGAAAGAATCGTAAGTGCAGCCAACGGCCCGAAACTTTCTGCTGCCTCCGTGCTTATCTGCTTTTCAGTTGGATGACTTTTATTTTTCCAGTTTTAATTGCTTTGTTTACATTGCCCCATTCCTCGTGGCCGTTTCTAAATACCACTTTAGGAAGCCTTTTATGTTCGGAACAGCTAGTCCCACAGAGATCTCAAGCTAAGCATGAAAGCCAGTATCTAATGTTTTCCAGGGAGAGATAGTCCCACCCTCTCTGACAGGCCTGATTACAGATCTCACTGCTAGTGGGACCCGTATGGATGCTCCACGAGGAAAATCTAGGGGTGGCAGGAAAGCAAACAGGAAGGAGTCTTTGCCAGAACTCCGATGCAATGATGACTCATTATGCAACCTGACAGCCCACAATGATGGAGAACACAGTCAAGAAACAGCAAGATTGACATAACTGGCTCCTACGCCGATTTGGTCAGCTGCGTAATATTCTCTAGTTGGACAAAGGAGAAAATCACAGCACTCACATTTTGTTCACTCAGACTTCAGAATGGATTTGGTCATGTTGGAGCACATCTATTTTTAGGGATGTGTGTGTGTGTACACCTCTTGATTAATAGGACAGCAAATGAGAATTTCCTACATGGTGTGGCAAGCTCATTTCATAGCCTTTGTATGTTGTGTGTTCATATATCTAAACATTTTACAGGTAAGGGACTTTCTGTCTTATGAAAAATGCCGCTGTGCTGCACTGGGGTCTCAAACGTCCGTGGTACAAACTGGCAGCTTAGTGCTTTTCATTCAGTATCCAGCAGACGCACAAATCCCAGCGCTGAGCTATTGATCCAGCTGAACTCACAGGCAGTATGTCCTTATTCTTCTGGTTCAGTAGGCTTGGATGTAAGATACAAAATAATTTGCTGTATTTTTCAAAGTGATTTTCCCTTGGGGTAGGGAAAACACAGAAAGATGCAAAGATATTTCATCGCATTCAACAATAAAGAGAACATTTTAAATGTTTACAGATATAAAGAACCCTTCTTGCTTTATTTTTGAGGTTCACTTTGTTTTATTTTGTGAGTATTGTCCATAATAAAGGCCAAAAGAGTACAATCTTAACAAAAATCCTTTGAAAACAATTTTATCCTGCCTACCGTAAGCTAACCTTTTACTCTTTTATCACTCAGGGTTTGGGGAATAGACTTCATTTTCAAATCAGCTTTTGCTACTGTATATTAGCACATTATTATTTATGTCTTGACTATTTATTCCTTTTTATAACTTATGGATCATGTCACTCTCAAGATGTGAAAGTATATTTTTCTGTTGCACATGAGAAACAAGGAAGAAGAAGGAAGATGGAGAAAGAGTTCATGATCTCTGCTACAGAATAAATTGTGTCAAGGTCCTTATTCATTCTATTCTATTTTTAGAGACACAGCATTTAAGGGTTCAGAAAGGTAGCCTAAATATTTAATACAGTGACGCCAGTGAGCCCTTCGCATTCAAATCAGAGCTTGACCAAGACTTACAGGCTAATGGTCAATGATATGCCTTTGATGTTTAGTTCCTTCAACTTTAAAATGACCCTATGACATTAAGTCAGTGAGGCATTTTGTACAATTCTGTTAAGTAGGCAGCACTTGAAAAAAAAGTACCTAATACTCATATTATTAACAGTAACATATTGGTAGCAATAACAGCAGAATCATGAGGACACAAAATTGTAGCTCAAATGCAAACAAGTCATATTGTCAAGAAAAACACATACTGCCTCACACATGTTGGATACTGTCATAGACAATGTACTGCGCACTAGGGGATACCAATTAAGAAGAGTAAAGCATGATTCCTGCCCTTAAAGAACTAACGATCTAGTTAAAATGATGCATGAGAAACACGTTTAACACAAGACAATTAAGTATCAAATGAATAATAAAGGAAACTGAAAGGGGGTTTGGAGGAGACAGAGTTTATAGAATGGAATAGTAATAGCATTCATTATCAGATAACAATGCAGAAGTAGATTGTGTGTGTGTGTGTGTGTGTGTAGATGTAGAGAGCTGATTTCGTCATTATTTTTGTCTACAGAACCTTATACTCATCCATAAAGAGAGATAGCAAAGGAAACATAGCCATTTTGCCATTCTCAGTAATTCCAGGATATCAATTTCCATTTGATGAGCTGATAAAAAACCAATCATTAGAGAGCAAGTTCAAGCAAGAATTTGAGTAGCCTCAGAAACTCAGTGTCAAATATTAGATTACTGTTTGCTTCTAAGAAATTCATAAAGCTAACATAGCTTATATCAATAAGAAATAGGAGAAGTGATACTCTTTTTAAACAATGTTAACCATGGGACTATCACTGTATATTTGATAGCCCCTTTGAGCAGTATATAGATAGTGTCCATAACACTGAACCAACAGTCTAAGTGTATAGAGAATGTGAGAATTACCTTCTAAAAATCATCTTGATGATTATATCAAGTAAGTGCTAATGAATTATTAACAGTATATTATTATTATTGGTGTTATGACTTATATTTGTATTACTATATATCATTATATTACATATGATTTGTTGAGTTTCAGGGTACCAAGGTAAACTTATATCCATGAAGTTCCCACTTCTTGCTCAGTCCCCATTATGTTCATATCATCTCAAACTGGTGAGATTTGAAGTTAAAGACTAAAAGAGCCATACAGATTTTAGTTTTATTCCCTGAGATCTATGAAAATATCTATTGCTTCAATACATGTTTTAGATGAGCATACCACAGTGAATATAATATAGAAATAGTACATATGTTGTCAATTACATTTATGTAAGAATTGTTAGGTAATAAAACATGATTTGAAAAAAATGAAGTAGAATAATACATGGGTAGGGAGATTCTTTTTAAAACTCTCAAAGGAAATTTCAAAATTGAACCAAGACATCAGTGAAGTGATAGGACAAACTACTGAAAGAAATTCCAGGGGAAGATCATTCCAGAAGGAGAGTCCCCATGCTGAAGTGAAATTGGGTTGTCTTAGGAACAGAGAGAAGTGTGAGAGGCAGGTGTGAAAGAACTACAATCATATATGGCCTTTTTGAAAGAATTGTATTCTGAGGGTAAAGGGATTTACTTTTTTTAAGCAAGAGAAATGTGTAAAATGACATAATTTTTCAAAAAAAAAGATCATTCTGGCAGGGAGCAGGTGTTTAGCCTGGTGGTTAAGATACTCGTGCCCTACATCAGAATGCCTGAGGTTGATTGCTGGCTCCGGTTGCTGACTGAAGCTTCCTCGTAATGCACACCTTTGGAGGCAGTGGTGATGGCTCATATAACGGGTTCCTGTCACTCACATGGGATACCTGGGTTGAGTTCCTGGTTTCTGACACTAGCCTCAGCCCAGCATGCTGTCACGGGCATTTGGGAAGCAACCTAGCGGACTGTGGATCTCTGTCTCTCCTTCCCTCTCAAATAAATACTGTTTGTGTGTGTGTATGTGTGTGTGTATGTGTGTGTGTCTTCCTTTCTTTCTGTAATTGTGCCAGTGGACAGAAGATCTTTATGGGTTTCTCGCTCTTGTTCTCTCTGCCTTTCAATTAAATTAAATTAAATCTTGGAGAATCTTCATGGATGTGGACTCTCCAGCATTAACTGAACTAGATAACTTCATGTGAATCAGAGCCATCTATGCATCTAAACCTTTCTAGAATACCTGACCCACAAAATTACGAGCAAAACAAATTTTTACCTTCAGTTACCAAATTCTGAAGTGGTTTTTGTGTATTTATTGATAACTACAACATAATATGTATTCCCTTCTCTCTCCCCCAAAATGAAGGTCAAAATTGTGGGGAGCAATCCGGACTAGACTGAGTTACTGGAATTAAGACTTATTCTATGCATCTGCTCTCCCACAATATGGCGCTGGGAGAGAAGTAAACAGCTTCTGCACAGCTGCCTCCAGTTCAACCAATAAACTGTAGGACTTGCTCCTGATTGGAGGAGAGCAGCGTACTCGGCGTGTGGGCAGCCGAGTTGGGATTGGCAGAGAAGGACTATAAAGGAGGAGAGAGACGGCATGCACGAGGAACATCTAAGGGGAACATCTAAGGGGAACGCCTGTGCAGCCCCCGAGAAGAGCCGGCCAGCGGTGTGCCGCTCCCCTGCGGAAGTGGGGAATGTGGCCAGGGGGAACTGCCCTTCCACGGAGGTGGAAGGGATAGTAGCCAACCCGGGAAGAACCAGCAGCAAACCCGGGGAGGGCCGAGCAGAAGAAAGAACAGCGCAGGGTCCTGTGTCGTTCCTCCACGAAGAGGGGGAGCGACAAAAATTAAAGAAGTTTCAGTTTTGTAGCACTTGGAATCTGGCACTGTTAAAACTAGAATCACACAATAGTCACCCCAGACAGCAAGTTACAGAATTAGACCTGCAGTGTCTCCTACTCCTACAATGACTTGATATAGAAAATGTATATTCTGTATCTTTTATGTGTGTGTGTATGTGTATGTGTATACTTGCATAAAAGATTCCAGAGTAAACTAAGCTGAAAAATGAGATACTTCTTATATTAGTGAAACTATTTTAAAACACATTTTAAGGCTAATTACATATCCAAAAATAGCACAAGTATAACCATACAAATATTACATTGTTTTACTTTTATGTGAAAAATATCTGTTAATATTTGCTGCTGGAATTGTGTGTTGTGAATGATTTAAAATGTTCTTAGTTTAGTTAGCAATGCCTGCACTGTCTTTTTAACATGTAGGGTTAACAAAATTTGGGAGCAATAGACACTTGCAACTGTAGCTAACTGCTATTTAGGATATCCGCACCCCATATTCAAACTGGCATGCCTGGGTTTGAGTTTTAGCTGCACTTTGATTCCAACTTCCTGCTAATGTGCATCTTGGGAAACATCACGTGATGTCTCAAACAGTTGAGTCTCTGCAACGACATGGGAGACCTGGACTGAGTTTCTGGTCTCTGGCTTTGTCATGGCCCATCCACAGCTGCTGCCAACATTTGTGGACTGAACCAGCAGATGGATGATCTCTGCCTTCAAAAAAAAATGAAAACAAATAAAAATTTTGAAAAGAATAGCGAAAATTTTAACAAATAAAAATATTCCTAATATATTGAGATCTTTCTCAAGCCAATAATTAAAATTTTAACAAATCATATAAAAGAGAAATGAAGGCAAATGACATGAAATAATCTAAAGAAGCAGAAATACAAATAATCAGTTAGCACAAGAAATCTTTAATTTCTCTAGTAATAAGAAAAATAAAATTACATCAGCCATGAGACTCTGTATTAACCTAGAAGATAAACAAATGAATAAGGCCAGCGCCGCGGCTCACTAGGCTAATCCTCCGCCTTGCGGCGCCGGCACACCGGGTTCTAGTCCCGGTCGGGGCACCTGATTCTGTCCCGGTTGCCCCCCTTCCAGGCCAGCTCTCTGCTGTGGCCAGGGAGTGCAGTGGAGGATGACCCAAGTACATGGGCCCTGCACCCCATGGGAGACCAGGAGAAGCACCTGGTTCCTGCCATCGGATCAGCGCGGTGCGCTGGCTGCAGCGCGCTGGCTGCGGCGGCCATTGGAGGGTGAACCAATGGCAAAGGAAGACCTTTCTCTCTGTCTCTCTCTCTTACTGTCCACTCTGCCTGTAAAAAAAAAAAAAAAAAAAAAAAAAAAAAAAAAAAAAAACAATGAATAAGCAAGCAAAACAAACAAAAATCAGTCATCATCAATAATGATGAGTACTGGAGTAAATATCCATAATCTGGTGACATAGAAATGGTTTCCAGGGCCAGCCCTGTGGCGTAGCAGGTAAAGCCACTGCCTGCGTTGCCCGCATCCCATATGTGCACTGGTTTGAGACCCGGCTGCTCCACTTCCAATCCAGCTCCCTTCTAATACACCTAGGAAGGCAGTGGAAGATGGTTCAAGCACTTGGGTGCCTGCACCCAAATGAGAGACCTGGAGAAAGCTCTGGACTCCTGGCTTTAGCCTGGTCTCACACTAGCTGTTGTGGCCATTTGGAGAGTGAACCAGCAGATGGATAATTCTCTCTTTGTGTTTCTCCCTCTATCTCTGTAACTTTGCCTTTCAACTGAATAATTAAATCTTTATAAAAAAATGGTTTTCTTCATAAATGGAGCCATCATCAAATCAGGGTTCCCTTTATAACAAAGGAATTCTACAAAGTTCTCATCATGAAAACAGCATTTATTTATTGTAACTTTTAGTATTAAATGGATAAAGATTTGATCATTATATTGTCACTTTTCAATACTTTGAATAATTAATGCCACTTTTCAAAAATTCATTTTAACATAGAAATCCCAGTCAGAATTGATATAGATGATAGGATCAGCTTAGTGATTTCACAAATTCAGGCCCAGTGATGACCCAGATCCCAACTAGACCTATTTGAACTTGGGAACCTGAATGTGTAACAAACTCCCAGGAGTTATTGAGAAACGCCAGTCTGAGGATCACTGACACCAGAGGAAACAAACACAAAAGTGAAATCCATGACTAGTGTACCTGCAGAGTCATAGACGCGATTCAGGAACACACTCCTGCAGAACAGCAACCCCTTACATGAGGCGTTGTCACTTACAAAGGCCCTTGAAAAATGAGCCTGGGAGTCCAGAGGCTGGTCCCCTAAGCATGGACCTCCTGTTTAACAGCTGACTCACTGAACAGCCATACTCACTGATGCTGAAGTGGCTGCAGACAGACAGCTGCAGGGATGAAACTAGTCACCAGGCAAATTCGGTAAAGACAGCAGGAGACTAGCTGTGCCCTTCTGGGCAATTCTGCCATAACTGACCCTGCAGCAGAGGACACAGGCTGTTTGGTTTCTGTCTTTGACTTTATTTTCTGGAAAGTTATGAAAGTATCCAATTTTGCAACCTCTGCTTCTCGCCATATCTTCCTGCCATCCTGTGACCATAAATTGCATGTCAATAATACATGAGTATGTATTCAGATTCTTCAGTACAAAATAAAGAATTCATATATCTATCTCAAAAAGCTGTAGCTAAGGATCCTTTTTCTTGCAGATATAGACAGAGAAGAATGGAGGATATAACGTCTGACACAACAGTGGGACACTGATGACAATAAAGTATAACTGAGTATCTGTCATCCTGGTTCTGGCTTGTTTGTTCACACTTCGGGCCAGTTTCATGAAAGAGAATAATAGAACTGTATTTTTCCATTTGTAGGGTTGTAAAAGAAAATGACATTTTTATTTGGTATATGAATAGTTTCCAATAGTTTTTAGTTTCTTTTGAAGCCAGTTTAAAAAATATTTCTGAGAACTTTAATGAATTTTCTTAAGTAACACATTGTGCTTTTATCTACGTTTTCAGTTTTTCAATATACAAAGAGGACTTGCCAAGTCGTATCAGTATTTCCGTAAAAGTCCAATTGTAAACAAAGAGTAAATACAAACGCCAGGATTCTGTTAAAATTCTACTAATGTGTCCCCTGCATACGATGTAGTGCTTGAATTGGGTTCTTTGTGTCCCTGTTTCCCCAGCCTTGGCCAAGTGCATTTTGTCTCTCACTAGTGCCCTGATGATGATGATACAATAGTGAGCATTCATTGCCAAGGCCTGTACAGAAACATGGTTCAAGATCTCTTCATTGTGTCCTTGGGGTAACCATTACTGGGAGTGATTTGCTCTTGTCCTCAAGGAGGGACAGCATAGAATTTTGACTCTTTTGACAGCTACAAAATCTCTTTCATCCCAATTTTTAAAAATATAACCATTTTTCTTATTTATTATATAGAAATTGTGTACATGAATGCAAGACATTTTAAATAGTATATTGGGATAAAAGGAAAATAGTATTTCTGCACCCCCCCACATGATGTGCATAGCTTTGGAAAGTTTGGCTAGTATTTACTTTTATTATAATTGTGGTGAAGGGGAAATTGAATTCAGAATGTGTACGGAATGACAAAGTAATTCCAAATAGCAGTTATATCCATATTCATCACTGATCAGCAAATGGGACTGATTATAAATGTACTCTGAGAGTATCAGAAAGGCACTGTTGATTTGCTTTACATAGATAAACAAGCCACATAAAAAATGAAAGCACAATGTTTTCGGAATTGTAAGTGATTAAACATTAATGACTATAAAGCTTAGTCAAACACTGAAAGTCTTAAAGTCTTCCCCAGTACATCATGTTGAGTGTCAATGGATAAAACAGAATGCCAATATTAGTTGGAATGTTCTTGAAAAGAGTTAAGCTTTGTCAATAGCTATAAATGTACATGTGCCAATATCTAAAAATCTATCAATCTCAACACAGTGTTTGTAGAAGGCCGATTGGTCTGACCACACCAAAAATATTCTGGTCCAGCTGGAACTGAAAATAAACACTTCTGAACTGATTTTATAGCCACTTACTTGCTTCTTTTGTGCTGTGTATATGGATTTTGGTATTGATATAATCAAATTTTTTTTAATCTATACTAAAAGATAGTAGGGAGAAGATGCATAAATCAACTTTTCGTTTTCAATTATCACATTGATTTGCTCATAGATGTATTTTGGTGACTATATTTAAATATTGATTTATCCATCTAATGTTAATTTTGTCTTCACATAAGAAAACGTACTGCACTTGAAATCTGAGACCTGCGTCCTAAACTTTGCTCTGCTGCTGATTAAATCAAATGCCCTTGTAAAACGTATCACTTAACCTATTTGAGGCACCTGCTCTGGCTTCAAAGTAGTAGGTTTTCTCTCAACTACTAACAATTTTGAAGGATCATCCATGTGAGGTGTTGTTGAGATGCTCTATATAAAGGCCCAAAAAGATTGCAGGCAAAGTTAACAAGTGCCATGCTAAAGTGCAATGACTTTGACACCTGACACTAAGATTGTTCTGAGGGATAAGGCTGTATTTTTCCAGAAAACTATCTTGATAGATGTTCTAGGTTTGAGACTGGAGAAAGGCTTGGAGTTGATAAGAAGAATCCACAACTGTGAGTGCAAGAAACCCTCATGAAGGCAAGGGGGAAGGAAAGTTCCAGAGAAAAGAATTATGACAGAAGGCCACCTTTTTGTGAGCTTTGATTTGTCTGTAAAATATTTTCAACTCTCTCCAAATTATATGTATTTGGATTTTTGTGTTAACCAATGAAAGACTGACTTTCAAGGGCATTTTAGCTCAGGGCAAAGGGAGATACCACATGAGGATGTCAGAATAGGCAGAAACCGAAGAGGCAGTATTTATTATCAATGAAGAAGAAAATCCTAAATTTGAATTGATTTGACCAGTAATATGCTCAGGAACTTAGGGTTCTAGTGAAATTTACCCAGATTCTAGATAGCCAGGAGGTATCATGGTCTACCTGCACACACAATTAATATTCTTGTGAAGTAACCAAAAATTCAGTGAGGTGGCCAGTGCTGTGCAGTAGGTTAATCCTCCACTTGCAGCACTGGCACCCCATATGGGCGCCAGTTCTAGTCCCGGCTGCTCTTCTTCCAGTTCAGCTCTCTGCTATGGCCTGGGAAAGCAGTAAAAGATGGCCCAAGTGCTTGGGCCTCTGCACCTACGTGGGAGGCCAGGAAGCACCTAGCTCCTGGCTTCGGATCGGCACAGCTCCAGCCTTTGCAGCCATCTGGGAAGTGAACCAACGGAAGGAAGACCTTTCTGTCTGTCTCTCCCTCTCACTGTCTGTAACTCTACCTCTCAAATAAATAAATAAAACCTTTTAAAATAAAAAATTCAGTGAGTTACAATATTATAATGATACTAAGAGAGGACAATCTCAATTCCAGTTGAAGATACTATGGAGATTTCAAGAGGATAGAGATTTGAGGTTTTCTTTTGGTTTTACTGCATTTTTCTTGTTTTATTTTAATATATGGGAAGAATTTTAAATGAAAAAGTCATCCCAGAGGATGTATTTCCTTTCAAATGAATATCCAAATTTCATGATAAGGACTTAAAATTCATCCAACAGCTTCATCTCATTTTTTTATCCTTAGTCAAAATATCTTCATTCATTCTGTTACTCAATAAGCCAAAAGGATGTTACTTTGTTCCCAGTGTGCCAAAAAATAGTGCCATATACTGAATTTCAAAAATGAATGTGATGAAGGCCCTTACCTCTCAGAGCAAACACTCCAAAGAGAGGGCTTGTTCTCTTGGTCTCCAGTGTATGTTACTGGTAATAACATCCACAGTTAAAAATTCTCTCTTACGAAAAGTTTACAATGAACAATGAAGATTTTTGTTCATTGCCCTTTTCTTCATTATTGAAAAATACTTCAGGGACATTCAAAATGGATCACCTTTCAAAGATACATATTCTACACTATTTTCTCACTTCTCTTAGCAAAATGCCATTTGGAAAAAAACCTACAAAACATCAGAAGTCTCATTTAAGCATTAAGAAGACTTTTGAATGAGATGGCTGAGAATGCAAAAGTAGAGAGTAGACGATGGATCATAATTTTAATTTCCTGACTGCTAATTCCTATAGTATAAAAATGTGGTACAATATAAATCCTGAAATCTGGTATTTCTAAAAATTATATTTATCATGGCAAATAAATAAATAGTCATTTCAGTTTTGGTAAAAGAGTCCCTGCCTTTAAGAGATGTATAGTCTAATTCAGAGTTTCTTCATCTTATTAGGATCATGAAATTCTGAGACACAGAAGAAGCAACAGATCCCCTCTACAGAGGACTGCATATGTGGGCTTACACAGAAATTCTTTTTATACAGGTAAGAGGATTTTTAGATTTATATTCCAGTTAGGAGAGGAGATAATCAAACTCACTTAGGATTACAGAGAAGTATAGTAAGTGCTATTACTTGCAGGAGTGTGATATTTGGAATACACACACTTCAGGATCTTGGAACACTTTATGGTAACCATAGCAATATGATTTGAAAATGTGTCAAGAGATCCATCAAGAGAAAAAAAAAAGGATTCTGAGATACTTGAGGGCAAGGATCAACTTTCTCATGTTAGTATCCCAGAGGCCAAAATCCACCTCTAGCATATCTATGGTAGACGCAAAACAGAATCGTTTGCAAAAAGCAAAGGTCCTGGATAAGCCAACAATGAAATATTCATTGATGCAGTTCTTTTGCCTACTGCTAAATGGCTCTTCCACTACTTGCAAGGTTAGGACTCCCTTTTAGATTCATCCTCTTGCACCCTTAACAGCCTCTGGCAGGATCTGCGTAGTCCTCCTGTTGTTACTGTTGGTAGGACTCAACCCTGTGGCCATCAGACCATACTCTCTTTTGTTTGAAGACAAAACATTACAGCTTAATTATTGCTGTAAAATGAAATAATATATTTGGCACTGCATTTAAAATAACAACCTGCCTGAAGGCAGAATTCTCTTCCCCTTATCACACTGTGAATCGCTATTTCACATTCACCACTTGTTCAGTGAGTCTTCCATCCCCAGACACCATGAGAGAGACAGCCATGAGAACCTAATGAGTGCAGAACCTGTGCTGAGCAGGCAGTGCAGGAAGGAAAGTTTAGCCCAAAATATGATTATCAAATACTCATCGTGTTGATGACGATAGGGAAGGTGAGACAAATGATGTATTTTGATATTTTTAAAACACTCTGCACCCTTTCAGGATGTTTTTATTTAACCAGAGCCATTCTTACAAAGAGGAAGAATTTGCCTTTTGAGTCCTACTATTTTGGATACGTTTGAGATATTCTACATTGGATTCCTCAGTAGTTTTAAAAACAGTAGTTTGCTGATACATTAAAAGTGATTGTAGGAAAAATGCCTTGAATTCTTTGAACATCGTTAGTTATTTTAGAATTAAAAATCTTGGTCTTAAATGTGTCCTGATGAAAAATTCCAGAAGTGCAATACACATGAGGTCATATCTTAGGGTATTTTATCTCACAGTGAATTAGAGAAATGTTTACACAGGATTATTCCCTTTGTAGCAACATGGAAAAGCTGGCACTCTGGAAAATTTTCCAGACACTTCTTGCCCTCACACACACCCAACAAGTTCATTCGCCAATAAAATAATTTCATGAATAGTCAGATAAATGATAGCAATTGGGGGTCATTGCAAATAAGGCCTGAAAATTAATGGGTTAAGTCCAACAACTAAAATACTTGTATTAAGTCTCATAAGATCAGAGATTCTTGCAGGTATCATACATGCTATAAAATAAACTAAGAAAGAAACCCTAAGTGTGAAATGAGCACATAAATATCAACATGTTTGGGTACAAGCAGATGTTTAGCTACATTAAACAATATCTTAAAAGTATAAATTAAGGAGCTGAAAAATTGTGGCCAGAAATCCAAATCCAGCCTGTGGCTGGTTTTTGTATGACCCTCAACTAAGGATGGTCTTTAAGTTTTTGAAAGATAGAAAAACAAGCAACAACAACAAAAATACAAATTAAAGACATGTGACAGTAATCAGAGGTAGCCCCTCCAGACTTAAAATATTTATCATCTGGCCACTTGCAGAACCGTTCTGCCTACCTAAGGTTTAGATTATACCGGCATGGTGACTAAACTTAATGCACAGTTTTGGATTAAGCTGGAAATCTCATGTAATTACATTAAATATAGCTGTTCATTGGTGTGATTTTTTTGCCAAAAACATGAAAGATCTCACTAGCAATAAATCAAAGGCTCAAATCACACTAACTAGATTTCACTTCCGTACCACACCTTAGGAATGAGGTTGCCCTGTGATAATTCTGCAACTGAGCAATTTATTTAACCCATTTAAAAGAAGCATGTATCTGAGGTGCAAAGCTGAGATTTGTTAAAAACAATGAAAAATTCTTATACCCAACTGTAATATTCTTTCCCATTAATTCCTCTTTCAGAAAAAGGCTTCTCTCTTCCTGTTTTTCAATATGCAACTTTGCATAAACATACTTAACTATCTGAATGTAAGAGCTTTTAAAAATTTGTTTCATGAAATAAAATTCTTTTAGCAGGCATTTGGCCTAGCAGTTAAACCACTGTTTGTGATACCCACATCCTGTATTAGAGTATCTGGATTCAAGTCTTGGCTCCACTCGTGATGTCAACTTCCTGATAGCATGCATCTGGGGAGAGCAGCTGATGGTGTAGGCAGTTGCGTCCTCACAACCTACATGAAAGACCCAGATTGAGTTACTGGCCTTCAGCTTCAGCTTGGTCCAGCCTCAACCATTGTGGGAATCTAAGGAGTAAACCAGCAAATAGGAGGATTCTCTCTCTCTCTTTCTCCCTCTCTCTGTGGCTCTTTCTCTCTACCTTTCTGCCTTTCAAATAAAAATTCTTCTAATCCTTTTAATATACGTAGGTATTTTGGGAAATAATTCCATATGGTTCAGAATTTATACTCATAATTTTACAATTAACATTATTATAATTAGTATTCCTATTAAGTTTAAAAGTATTGGAATCTAACTATTACAGCATGAATAAAATATAGTATTGATATGGTCTTGAGTATTTAATGATTCTCATACTACAAGGTAATAATATACTCCAAAATGGTAATATACTAAATAGGAATTAATGAAATGGCTTTAACAAAATTATTTTCTCTTTTAAATAACTTTTACTTACAATGCAAGTCAAGGATAAGACTTACTTACTATAATATAGAATTATTAATTGTGACTATATCTGTAAATATTAAAAGGATTTTGCAGAACTGCAAGTGCCATGAAAGAAAATTTGACTAGAACATATAGCCACAAACATAAAATAAACAAATTATTCTTAAAATGCATTAAAAACTCTTACAAGAATTCAAAGAATGAATTTGATAGATGCATATTAGGCAAAAAAGAAATTCTCATCTGTTTAAGACCTCATTACTAAGTACATTAGTTGCTACTAGTCCTAATTTTAATTTGAGGTTTACTCTGACATCTGGGGGTCCCTTAAGACATGGTAACAAATATCTAAATCACATACCTAGATGTTTTGAAGTTTTTGAGTTATGTATCACTGCTTTCTTACTTAGGTAAAGATGTGTTTGTCAGTTGTTTACTTTAATTCTTTGACAAACTCACCACATCAAACAAGGTCAAGCCACAAATATTGCCAAGATCAACCAAAAATCAAGTAAAGATCAATGACTTGTAATATGGATTTCAAAAGCTGTGGGTCAATGTAAAAGCTGCAAGACTTTATTTTTTTCATTATTTTAAAACGAATGCACATCTTCTGTGGGTGAAACAGCCCAAAGCAGTCTCTTTTAAGCCATCTATTCTCGGAAACAACAAGCCTTTGACATCTGTGACATAGGAGACATGCAGAAGTCATTAAGGGTGTCCCGAGGGGGTTCCAACAGTCGCTTCACTTTAGGGTGGGTGTGAGAAGGCTTAAAATTAAATTACTTTAAAATAAAGTTAGAGCACTAAGCAATTTCCTGCTTTCGACTCGGTAGGGTTTCCCGTGAGAAAAGAAAGTGGTCAAAAAGCTCAGACAGACAGACAAACATATTTACCCCTAGGTGGAAGGTACAAATTAAATTAGCCTGCCACAAAAGGGAGATGTTTTCTCCTTCTGTTCAGATGTCATGGTAGTGAGGAAACATAGACTGGGGCCAAGAAAAATGGCACAAATGCATTCATCTGAGCTACCATTCATCCTGATCCAAGGTCTAAACAGAACACATAAAAGAACAGCACTGTGGAAGGACTTCCTCTCCCTAGTTACCAAGTTGAGATTTGCAAAGGAGCATGGGAGCAGGGGGTGGGGATCTTTCCAGAACCTTTCAATGTTGATGGAAGTGTCAGGGGATGTTATGGAGTTAATGACTGCATCTGAAATCACATCAGTGTAATTTGATTCCATATTTTATAGAAAGAGCTGTATTTTATGGTGCACAGTATGGTGTGTTTAAAGGTACATTGTGAACTTTCTTTCCCTCTGTAGCTGGAAACCAATATAGGCATTTCCAAAGAGTCAAGTATCTATTATAGTGCCTCATTAATATGCATGTTTTTGGCACTCAGTTTGGTTCAGCTGGTATGCTTTCCAGTATCTCATTCTTTATTTATATGAGACTGGGAGGTGTGACCTATGGAGCCAGTTGGCTGTCATGAATTGGAATATTCATTAAGCCTCATGAATTATGCATTAGCCTGCTTATAATACTGAGATCCACATTTGATCTAGCCAGAACTCTCAACTGCTTCCCATTTGATGGAATGATCCACATTTTGGTCAAACTATACATGTGTTCCATACACTGCAGAAGGAGTACTTGGGTATATTGCTACCCAGGAAGGCTGGGAGCTTTTGCAACACACATCTGACTATATATACTTGTACATATATATATTTCATATTTTTGCATGTTTGAAGGGCACAGCAGACATGGTTCTCCTCTGGCAAACTAGGTTAGAGTAGCATTCTTCTCTAGCCTGATTACTATTTCCATCCATTACTGCCCTTGCCTATAAAAGTCACCAACGAACGGTGAGAAGTCTGGATTACAAAAGATGTGTAGCTATCTCCTGGTGATCCACATATAAAAGCAAAGCCAAATATAAAGGACATAGAAAGTGCTTTTAAAAATTTAGCTTCTCTTATCTAAAACAAGCAACTCCTTTTACCGATAACCTTATCATTTTTGTTGCTTCTTTATGGATAGTTATATCCAGGATACTTAAGATCTAATTTGTTGATTTTGCTGATGTTATAAGATTGTATCAGAATTCAAAAATTTTATTTATTAGTTTGGTATTAAACATTTTTAGCTTTTAAACTGCATAAATACTAATTTCAGGCCTTGCTTAAACCCACATCTTTTGAAAGAGGAAGAAATAACAATAGCTGAGAATATCAACTGATACAGATGACTGTAAACCCCAACACACATCAGCAAACCCAAGTGCTAAAGGCATTTCAATGTTTACATTCTTAGCACAGACTACTCAAGTTAAATCTGTTCCCACAAAATATCCATTCTTAAGAAAAAAAATATGGTTTTACATTGCATTCATCTCAAATCTTTGACCACCACTCCAGAAAGTTTCTACTCTTTCTCAGTGTAGACCTACCTTGGAAGGAGCTCTTATTCAGGGAAGTAATTATTATCGGTTAAAGTCTAACACATAATTTGAATGTAGTCCATTCTGTTTGCTGTATTCGGGAGGCCTGGACTAAAGAATCTATAGGCAGCTCCACAAAAGGTCATGGGTGAGTCCTGGGTAAAATGGCATTGTTTACAGATTTTCTAGTGAAGAGATTAGCTGTCATTTATTTTCACATACCTAACTGAGGAGCTTTAGTGGTTCCCAGCAAGACTGTGTTCTCTTCTCTTTCTTAGCCTGTCACATCCTTGTCAGTTTCAATAAAATTACTTACCTGAATTATGCAAATGAGGTTTTGTTATGTCCAGCTCCCATCATTGTTCATCTCCACTACAGCTGAAAATGCTAGCAGAGCCCTCGCTTACACTGCCTGATTCCAGGACTCCTTAGGTCAAGACCTTTCAACCTCAGAGCTTGACTTATGCCACAACCGTTTGACAAATCGCCCAGACCCTCACAAAAGCTGGTTGAACTCCAGAGTGGCTGCTCTCTCTATACACCACTGTTTCTCTGTTTTGACATTTCCTTCTCACTTTTCCTCTCAGTAATTAGACAAAGGGAGAAAAAGACATTTGTGTTTAAAGAATGCTTTCATTTAGGACTGTGATAAATGGCTCCTTTTCCAAGATGCCGCAATGCCCCTGCAGGACAGAAGGTTCCTTCAGAAGGGGCCTGGCCAGTGAAGGCCGCCCACCAGTGCTTTCCCGGACTTCAGTTTTGCCTCTACAAAACCTGCAGAGAGCAGCCACTGATCCCTCTGTGTTTTCAGTAAAACTGAAAAATCAAAACTGGAGCGTGGACTTCCATATTAAACATATCATGATTGCAAATACAAGGACATGGAGTTTATAATTTAAGTGTTTCTAGGAATGCTTGATATTGGAAAACAGATTAGGAGCCAAGAGACATTGCAATGTTTTTGTTGAGTAATCTTAGTGCCATTGAAAAGTCTTCGCTCTAGTACTAAATTCCAGAATGCAATATATCCCCCAACCTAGTATGTTTCACAGATCAACTTGAAAAAGAATGAGTTAATGGAACTATCAGAAATCTGACATTTTAGTGACCCGTGACAAATTTGAGATATTTGTGGGGAAGTTTGTTCATGTTCCTTTAAAAGTAAAATACAACTCTATCATGTTGCAAAAGGGAAAACTGGCAGTGTAATCAAGGAAAAATTTTTAATAGAGAGTAACGTATGTCAACCATGTTTTTACAAGCTTCTTTCAGAGTAATGAGTTAATGTTTATAGTTCCATGGGGGAAGAAAGAGTGCCAAACATGTAAAATAATTGAAACTGCATGTGACTCAACTGTTGAAAGTTTCGGTGAGGAATTAGCCTATTACCATTTATGCTATGGTTAATCTATTGCCTTTGCTCATGGTAGTGCATTAATCAGAACATCACCAAATGGCATTCCAAACCAGGCAACTCACCTATGATCATACATCACACTCTAATTAATAAGCCAACAAATTTATCTTCGATATTTAAGGCAGCATAAATGACTTTATTCACATATTGAGGACCAAAAGAAAAAAAGAATACAACCGGGAAATGTGGGATTTTTAAAACATAGTCATTGAAATTGACATGTGACATTTACCTGATTCACAGACCACTACACTTAGATTCACGTTGTTAGTTCTATAAAATTATAACACTTTAAGTGTTTGCAAGAGCATATTACTTTCATTTTATGTTACTTTTAATAATTAATAGCTCTTACAAATAGTTCCTACTAATGGATTTACAGTAATAGTTTTCTTATTAAAAGTAAAACCTGGTATGTGATTTTGAGAAGCCAGTGTTGATTTGTGTAAACAAATTATTTGCCATTCCTTCCTCTTCCTTGTGTGTGGGAGCTCAAAAGATTTAAATGAGTAAGTATGTCCGAGGTCCTAGCTTCAGAGTCAAACAAAGTCAAAGGAGGAGTCAATTTCATTTGGATTTTTATTGAAATCATCATGAGGGAACAGGGTGTTTAGATGTTTCCCATGTAAAAGGCACTAGACCAGGCGGCCCGATATGCTTGAAATAATGTACCCGCAGGCCCAGAAGCCAGGATACATTCTGCTTCAGAGACCTTTTTCAGCATGCAGGTATGCATTTAGTGAGAAAAGGAAACCATGGGAACTCATCTGGAAAACCTTTAACTGATATGGTAGGTTCTTAGTGTATAGTTTCCATTCATTCTGTGAACTGAACACCACAAAGGTGAACCTGCTAGTGCATAATTGAAAATGATTATCAGTAAAACCACACTGCCCTGATCTGCAAGGGGGAGTGCAGCTTGATGTGAAAGGGGACTGGTTATTGTTGACAAATAGGAAGTCATGCAAATTCTCATTGAGGTTCAGAAAGCCCGCAACATTTCATGTTTGCACTTCCCTAACTGAAATTAGGTGTATGTGCTATGATACAACTGAAGATTCATGAGATTTCTTGTTTTTTAATATTTGTTTATTCGCTCTTATACATTTGAAAGGCAGAGTGGTAGGGGTAGAGGATCTTCCATCTGCTGGTTCACTTCCCAAATACCTGGAAGAGCCAGGAGTGGGTCAGGAAGAAGCCAAGGGCTAGGAATTCCATCTGGGTCTCCCATGCAGCTGGCGGGGACTCAGTTACTTGCTCCATCATCTCCTGCCTCCCAGGAGCATTAGCAGGAAGCTAGATCAGAAGCAGAGGAGAGACTCAATCCCAGGCACTCCAATAAAGGATACAGGCATCCCAAGCAGTGGCTTACCACTGTACCACAGTGTCTGACCCAGGTTTCTCTTTTAAACTAGATTTTGTGTGCCTTAATATCAGTTTACTCTATTTATTTTGAGTGTCTTGTCATATGCTTCCACTTGCATTTTTTCAGCCAACAATATGTCTATTTTTAAGAGAAGTGACTACTTTCTCTGGTGGGATATACTCAAATGATGATTTTATTTCAAAGAATAAGAATCTGGCTTATTTCTTCACTTAATATTATCTTCTTTAAAAGAGGATCCTGATTATTCAGAAAAGTCAAAGTCTAATTGTATTTACTCACTAGCATGCCATTCCTTCAAAGACAGAGATAATCTATCTATTGAGCACATCATGAACAATCAGTAAATGTTTACTGACAAATTATTTTTCGTTAAGCACCCACTATGTGCCACTCAACTCTACTTCTAAGAAGCTTCACAATCTAATAATAAAGTAAAATCTGTACATAAAATAAACACAAAATAAAGATAATCCTTAAATGTTACATGAGGAATATTATAGAATTTCAAAGGAGCTGAGAGATCACTTCCAGAGATGATTATCAGGGAAGTTGGTGAATAAGAAATGTACCTGTCACTGACTATGAAGAAATGAGTTTCTTAAATTCTATTCATCAAGAAAAATAATTTTCTAGTCTTTATAAAATAGATGTTTTCCTAGTTGAATATTTCATGATTCTGAAATGTCCAATTCTAAATATGTAGTTACACATGTGATTGAATTTTTGCATAACTGAGAAATTTCCTCACCTAATTTCAAAAAGATAGATTATTTCTTATTAATCAGTCAGAAAGTAATCAAAGAAAATATTTAATCAGTAGCTGTTTCCATTGCCTATTTTCTTATCCTTTTAACCAGGTCTTCCAACCCACTGATAACATGTTATTCAGAACGGAGTTGTTGCCAGAGTTATCAAAGCTAAGTAGGACATGATCTCTGTATGAAGCTATAGTCTGAATCAAGAAACTGAATGTGATTTTAAAACCTAGATATAGCAGCAATTCCTAATGCCTGTTCAAAGGCAGAAAATTGTGCAACTTGGTTTATCAAAATGATGGCAACAACTTCTCTTTACATTTCTACTTCTCCTGATAGCACATTTTACAATACATAAACAAGAAATCCTTCCTATCCTCTTAAAATGTACAGAAAGAACATTATGAGGGGACTTCAAAGAGTTCATGGAAATGTATGTTATGAAAACAACTATACACAGATTTCAAAAACATTTTTGTACCCAAATGAGTTTATCTTTGTTATATGATTTTATGTTTTTAAAAGATTTACTTATTTATTTGAAAGGCAGAATTAAAGACAGAAAAATACAGGCAGAGAGAGAGAGAAAAATTTTTTAGTCGCTGGTTCACTTTTCCAATGGCCACAATAGCCAAGTATGGACCAGGCCAAAGTCAGGAGCCAAGAATGCCTTCCCAGTCTCCCACGTAGGTATCAGGGGCCCAAACACTCAGTCCATTGTCCACTGCTTTCCCAGGCACATTAGCAGGAAGCTGGATGAGAAGCTAAGTAGCCAGATCTCAACCTGCATCTCTGATATGAAATGCCAGTGTTGAAAGAGGTGGCTCAACTCACTGCATGAAAACACCAACTCCTAATTTTAAATTCCATGTCCCAAGAACTTTTTGACATACTCTTTGGCAAAACATTTTTGAAACGCATGTATGGTTTTTCTCAGAACATACATTTCCGAGAGCTTTTTAAAGACTCGTCCTCTACCAAAAGAGCTGAGAAGTCATCACCTATTTGATGAAGCATGAAAAAAGCTAATAATTGTGAAAACCAAGTGTTTTTCTTGTCTGTTCAGAGAATGGAGGCTGCAGGAAAACCACTATCCTGAATCTCTAGAATAGGGGCATGCTGAGACACAGCAACGGAAATGCGTTTATGTGGAGCAAAAGCTACTGGAGCCATGAACTAGTAGACATATTACAGAGGGATTTTGACAAACTGGATTTCAATTGTAGAAGAGTAGGACCCAGGGTCCTACTGTGGTCCCAGGGGAGACCTGGGAGAATGCCGTGGCTCCTGGTTTTGGATCGCCCAGCTCCGGCTATTGCAGCCATTTGCGGAGTGAACCAGCAGATGGAAGATCTGTCTGTCTGTCTTTCCTCTCGCCTTCTGTAACTCTGCCTTTCAAATAAATAAATAAATCTTTTAAAAATTATTTAATCATTATTTATTTATTTTGAAAGGTAGAGTGACAGAGAAAGAGGAAGTGACAGAGAGAGATAGGAAGTGAGACCAAGAGAGGGAAAGAGATTGAGAAAGAAAAAGAGAGAGAGAGAGAGAGAGAGAGAGGAAAGAAGGAAGGAAGCAAGCAAGCAAAGAAGGAAGGGAGGAAGGGAGAAGGGAGAGAGGGAAGGAGAGAGAGAGAGAGAGAGAATCTACTATCTTCGAGTTTACTCCCCAGATGCCCACAACAGTCAGGGTGGGGCCAGGCCAAGGACAGGAGCCAGAATTCCATCTGGGTCTTCTGCTTGGATAACAGGAGCCCAAGCACTTGAACCATCTCCCACTAGCTTCCCAGGCCCATTAGCAGGAAGTTGTATCAGAAACTGAGTAGCCTGGGACTCAAGTAGGCATTAGATATGGGATGCTAGCGTTGAAAGTGGTGGATTAACCTGCTACATGACAGTTTCCTAACTTTATTTATTTATTTATTTATTTTGACAGGCAGAGTGGACAGTGAGAGAGAGACAGAGAAAGAAAGGTCTTCCTTTGCCGTTGGTTCACCCTCCAATGGCCGCCGCCGGCGCACCACACTGATCCGATGGCAGGAGCCAGGTACTTCTCCTGGTCTCCCATGGGGTGCAGGGCCCAAGCACTTGGGCCATCCTCCACTGCACTCCCTGGCCACAGCAGAGAGCTGGCCTGGAAGAGGGGCAACTGGGACAGAATCCGGCGCCCCGACCGGGACTAGAACCTGGTGTGCCGGCGCCGCAAGGCAGAGGATTAGCCTAGTGAGCCGCGGTGCCGGGCAGTTTCCTAACTTTAATTAATTTAAAAATAAATGTTTAACATAACAGTAATAAGAATCTATGTATACATATACTATATGAATGACAATAATATAAAGAGATGGAATCTATATTATTTAAAATGTATTTCGTGACTCTAACAAGTATCTTTAAATTTCCTAAAGAAAAGCATATATATATATATATACACATATACATATACATATATATATATTTATATCATGTCAACTGGTGCTTAAGAAGCATTTGAAAAAATTTCACAGGCATTCATGATAAGTAGTCTCAGAAAACTAGGAATATAAAGGAAACTCCTCTACTTGATAAAGAACATTTACAAAAACCTAAACCTAAACATCACTGAAAAGTTTCCTCAAAGATCTGGAAAAGGTGATGAGGTCCTTTCTCATCATTCTTACTCAATTGTGTAATAGAATTTTGAGCTTGAGTAATAAGACAAGAAAAAAATCAGAAGCCTGTAGGATTGGGAAGGAAGAAATAAAACTATCTTAGTTCACAAATGATGTCATTTATATGGAAAATCTCAAAGAATCTACCAAAAAAAAAAAATCCTTGAACTTGTAAGCAAGTATAAAAGATCAATTGTCCTTCTATATAGCACGCAAAGTTAGTTGTTCTTTTATAGAGCAGTACTGAACAATTGAAAATGGATTTTTTTTTTTAACAGGCAGAGTTTAGACAGTGAGAGAGAGAGACAGAGAGAAAAGTCTTCCTTCCATTGGTTCACCCCCCAAATGGCCCCTGCAGCTGGCACACTGCACTGATCCAAAGCCAGGAGCCAGGTGCTTCCTCCTGGTCTCCCATGCAGGTGCAGGAGTCCAAGCACCTGGGCCATCCTCCACTGCCTTCCCGGGCCACAGCAGAGAGCTGGACTGGAAGAGGAGCAACCAGGACAGAATCTGGCAGCCCAACCTGGACTAGGACCCGGGGTGCCGGTGCCGTAGGCAGATGATTAGCTTAGTGATCCCCGGCGCTGGCCGAAAATGGAATTTTTTACAGTATCAATTACAATACTACACAAAAAATGAAATAGTTTGGTACACAAATCTAAAAAATACGTGCAGTATCTCTGTGTAGTGAATTAAAAGCTACTGATAAAATAAATCATAGATAACAAAAATATATAGATATTTCATGTTCATAGATGGAAGAGTAATTATAAAAACATTAGCATAGTAATTATCATAAAAACATTGTCATACAATCATCATAATAATATCATTGGAGAATTTTGTGGAGAATCAAAGCAATCCCACTAAAAATTCTATCAAGATGTTTATATATATACACACATATATATTCATATATACATATTTTATAGGTATTCACATACATTTACATAGATATACATATATTCATATATATTTGTAACCTGATACTAAAGTTTATGCAGAAAGACACAAGATCTAGAATAAACAGAAGGTATGTCGTCTGATTTCAAGATTTTTTAAATTATTTCTGTCTACATAAGAACATATGATTTTTTTACCTCTTTTCTTTGTTTTAAATGTTTTATTGAAATATAGTATACATACCATGAAATGGCACAAGTGTACAGATAAATGAGCTTTTTTGGTCATCTGACCACACTCACACCAAACCCAAATTAAGAACAAAGCACTACTAGATCCCCAAGAGTCCTCACTATTACCTCCATTTCTTTCTTTTTTAACATGTGAAATAGGAGCATATTATCATTTAAATGGTTTGATTCAGTGAAGAACTACTTGTAACTATATAGCAAATGATTTGATGTCCACACAGTTTCTACTCTATGAACTAAATATCACAAATTAAAAAAAAATTTAAAAACATGTAATATTTATTTGGGGGATCTAGTTTATTTCATTTAGCATAGTATTCTCCATCTGCATCCATTTGGTTGCAAATGTTAGGATTATTCCTTTTTATGGCTGAGTAATATTCCATCATGTATATATACCATATCTTCTTTATCCAGTAATCAGTTGATGGACATCTAAGTTTATTACATATCTTAACTATTTATAATAATAATTGAGCTATTGAAAACATGGAAGTATAGGTAACTGTTTCATATATTTATTTCATTTCCTTTGGCTATATTCCCAGGAGTGTAATAGCTGGGTCATATGGTAGATCTATTTTTAGTTTTCTGAGGAATCTTTATACTGTCTTTCACAATGGTTGCACCAGTTTACATTCACATCAATAGGGTTTTAAGGTACCTTTTTCTCTACAAGATTCCAAGCACTTGTTATTTGTTGAATAATAGTTATTATAACTGGGGTGAGGTGATATCACAATGTGGTTTTTATTTGTGGTGCCCTGATGGCTATTGACCCCAGGCATTTTTCATGAGTTAGTTGATCATTCTATTTCATCCTTTAAAAAATACCTGTTCATATCCTTTATCCCTTTCTCAACTGGATTTTTTTGCTTTGTTGTTGTTGAGTTATGAGTTTATATTCTATATATACTTATATATTCTGGATATTAATCCTTTATCAGATGCAGGTACATATTTTGCAAATATTTTCTTCCGTTCTGTCAGCTGCCTGTTTGCTTTGTTAAATGTTTCCTTTGCAGTGTAGCGCTTCTTCACCTCATATTTGTCTATTTTTGCTCTTATTGCCTGTGCCTTGGGGGTCTTTTCCAAGAAGCCTTTGCCTAGGCCAAGGTCTTGCAGCCTTTCTCCTTTGTTTTCTTCTAGCATGTTGATGATTGCAGGTCTTGGGTTTAGATCCTTTCACCATCATGAGTTGATTTTTGCATAAGGGGTCTTGTTTCAAACTTGTGCATGTGAAAAACCAAATTTCCCAACACCATTTGCAGAGACTGTCCTTCTCCAGGGAATGATTTTGGCTCATTTGTCAAAGATTAGTTGATCATAGATTCATGTGTTAATTTCTGGAGTTTCTGCTTGTCCCATTAGTCTACATGTCTATTTTTGTGCTAGTACCAGGTTGTTTTGATTATAGCAGCTCTGTAGTATGTCTTGAAATAAGATATTATGGTGCCACAAGCTTTGTTTTTTGTTTTTGTTTTTTTTAAGATCAATTTGGCTATTGAGGGTATTTTGTTTTCGTATACACTTTAGGATTCTTTTTTCAAGGTTCATGAAGAATTTCCCTGGAACTCTGGTTGGGATCCCATTGAATCTGTAGATTGCTTTGGGCAATACAGACATTTTGATAATTCTTCCAACCTATGAACATAAAAGATATTCCATTTTTTTGTATCTTTTTTATTTCTTTCATTAATGTTTTATAATTTTTACTGTCAGTTCATTACACTTTTGGTTAAATTTATCCCAAAGTATTTAAATTTTTTTCAACTTTTATTTAATAAATATAAATTTCTAAAGTACAACTTTTGCATTATAGTAGTACACCGTTAAGTATCATTTTTAAGCCTGACTTGGTGGTAACAAATTCTTTCAGTTACGGCTTGTTTTCAAATGTTATAATTTCATCTTCATTTCTGAATGAAAGTTTTGTTGGATAATGTACTCTGTGTTGGCAAGTTTTATTGTTTTAGGCCTTGGATTACATCTTTCCATTCTTCCCTGGACTTTATGGGTTCTATTGAGAAATCTGCTGTCAATCTAATGGGAGTTCCTTTAAAAATGTTCTGGAATTTCTCTCTTGGAAATTTTGTTTTACTTTTTTTTTTAATTTTTTTTTTTGACAGGCAGAGTTAGACAGTGAGAGAGACAGAGAGAAAGGTCTTCCTTTTCCACTGATTCACCCCCCAAATGGCAGCTATGGCTGGCGCACTGCTCTGATCTTAAGCCAGGAGTCAGGTGCCTCCTTCTGGTCTCCCATGCAGGTGTAGGGCCCAAGCACTTGGGCCATCCTTCACTGCCTTCCCAGGCCACAGCAGAGAGCTGGACTGAAATAGGAGCAACCAGGACAGAATCCAGTGCCCCAACCAGGACTAGAACCCGGGGTGCCGGCGCTTCAGGTAGAGGATTAGCCAAGTGAGCCGCAGTGCTGGCTGTTTTACTTTTAAAAGTGTGGCCATCATGTGTCATGGTGAGAATGTTTTCTGAACATACCAGTTGGGGTTCTATGTGCTTCCTGTATTTGAATGCTCATATCTTTTCTCCAAATTGGGAAAATGTTGTTATTATTTCAGTAAACAGGTTTTCTAAGCCATTATATCATATATCTTTCACATACATTCAGGAACTCATAAAACTTGTGTAATTAGTCATTGGATAATATCTCATAAATCCTGAACACTGTTTTTGATCTTTCTACTTTTTTTGTTTGAAATATTTCAAAGGACTACTTTTCTAGATCAGCTATTATTTCTTCTCCCTCCCCAAATCTGTTCTTGAGGCTTTCCACTGTATTTTTAAAATTTGACTTATAAAATACTTCATTTCTAGTATTTCTGTTTTGTTTTCCTTCAGTATCACTATCTCTTTGCTGAATTTTTATCCATATCATTTATTGAATTTCTAATTTTGTGTAACTTTTCAGTATATTTTTTAGTAATCTTACAATCATTCTTTTGAATTCTGTTTCAGTCATTCCATCAATCTCCCCCTTCTTGATAGTCCAATATTGATGAACAATTGTGTTCTCTTTGGGAAAACATTGATTTCTTTGTTCATGTTTTCTGTTTTCTAGTTGATTTTTGTACTCTTGTACTAACTCCTCTGGAAAGTGGGTTTTGTTTGTTTGCATATTTGTTTGTGATTAACAGCTTTATTCCCTGTAAATGTGCCTCTGGATTTTCGTGAAGTATCTAAGCCTTAATTTTTAGTTCCAGGGTACTGTACTGAGTGGGGTCAGAGAGCTCTGGAAAACATTTGTGGGTAGGGAAAATATCCAGAGTGATGCCCAAGTTGGGTGTGTATAGTGGGGCATTTCTGGCTACAGTCAGTGGGGCAAGGTGATGTTGGAGCACATTAGCAAGCTCAGTCCCAGCCCTTTCATGTGCAAAAGTGAACCAGGGGATTCACAGCCTAGAGTGAGCTCACAGTGCCAGCACACCTCACCCACCCAGTCATGCATATTGCACAGAATACCAACCCATTCCACAGTGTCTTCTGACCCCTCCATGAGATTTATCTCCACCATCCATGGAGTTCTGGAGTCTCCACAGTGAGACCGGTGAGTGCCCAGGAGTTCAGCCACAAACGATGACCCTCTCAGGTTCCTGGCTTATGCCAAGAATTGCCACAGTCACCGGGTACAGGGAGTCTGACTTCCACTGTGCACTCTCCTGCACCCTTGTGAACCACTCTTCCCCAAGACAGAATTCAGGACAGTTCAGCAGCAGCTCCACCTCGGCAAATTAACTCTGGTGCTTTAATTGGGAGAGGAAAGGGAGGTAACGCAGCCTCACTTCACAGAGCTAAGAAGTGGCCCAGACATCACTGTCTCCTCAGGCTGCACTTAAAGCTATTGGGGATCATGGAGTTCTCCCTCAGTGGAAGCCATCAATGATAGGGGCTATGGCAGGGTCCTCTCACCTTGGCCTGGAAAGATGGCACCTCTCATTCCAGAGCTAGCTGTGTAGATGCAGGAGTGGCTGCTGGCAGCAGGTCTGTCCTCTCCCCCTTTCTGTTCCACAGAATCTTTTCAGTTCTGTCCATTCTCCACTGCAAATTTCTCCCTCTCCTGGAAACGTGTTCCTCCCTTTGTTTTACTGGTATCTTTCTGTGACTGAGGTCAATGTAATTTGTCACTATTCAATAATCTTGGATCTCTCTCAAGAACAGATGAGTTTGTTGTTATCTCAAGTTCTGCTCCCAGAAGTTCTTTTCTGTGTTAGAGGGGATTTTTTTTTTTTTTTTGACAGGCAGAGTTAGTGAGAGAGAGAGACAGAAAGGTCTTCCTTCCACTGGTTCACTCCCCAAATGGCCGCTATGGCCAGCGCGCTGCGCCAATCCGAAGCCAGGAGCCAGGTGCTTCCTCCTGGTCTCCCATGCGGGTGCAGAGCCCAAGCATTTGGGCCATCCTCCACTGCCCTCCCGGGCCACAGCAGAGAGCTGGACTGGAAGAGGAGCAACCGGGACAGAATCCGGCACCCCGACAGGGTCTAGAACCCGGGGTGCCGGCGTCACAGGCGGAGGATTAGCCTAGTGAGCTGCAGCGCTGGCCTAGAGGGTACATCTTAATCTTTCTTCCTTTGCTATAACACAATACCCAAGGCTGAGTGGTGGATACAGAAAAGAGATTTAATTGGCTCACAGTTCTGGAGATTGAAACTTCAAGACTGTGTATACCTAACTGTTCGACCTCTGGTGAGGGCCCCTTGACTACGTTACAGCATGGCAGATGAGCAAAAATGCTGACTTACTTTAATGGTACAGTAATCAAGACTGCATGCTATTGGTGAAAGAATAAACACATAGATCAAATAGCCCATAGACAGCTCCATATAAATATGGTCAAAAGATCTTTGACAAGAGTGAAATTCACTGGAGAAAAGATTACAAGTGGTGTCTATAAATAAAAAATTGAACCTAGATAGTGACTTTTTATCTTTGATCACAATTGGTTCAGAATAGCTCATAGATATAAATGCAGTATTCAAGTAGGAAATTCCTAGAAGAAAATACCCAGAGCACAGTCTGTGAAAGAAAAGATTGGTGGGTTTGACTGTGTTAAAATTAAGAACTCCTCTTTCTAGCATAGCATTGGGAGTATGAAGCAACAGACCATATCTTACAGAAATATCTACAAAACATGTGTCTGGTGGGGGAATTGCACTAAAATATACAAAGAAGTTTAGGGCTTAATGGACGAACTGAAGAATACTGGGTAAAAGACCTAAACAGACACCTAACCAAGGAAGGCACAGAGATGGCAAATGAGAACATGAAAGGATTATCCCCATCACTGACATTAAGAAAAGAAAAATTATAGCTAGCAATAGTATACCACTAAACACACACTAGAATAATCATAAAATTTAGGAAACTGGCAATACCAGTTGATGGTGAGAATGCAGAGCAAAAAAGGATTTCTTACTCATTCCTACTAGGAATGTAAAAAAACACAGTCATTCTGGAAGAATGTTTGGCAATTTCTTGCAAAGGTAAATATAATCTTGTGCAATTGTGCTCCTAAGTATTACTCAAAGAGTTTGTGGAGTCTTTGTCCACACAAAAACTTACATATGAATAAGCTTTATGATAATTACCAAAACTTGGAAGCAATCAAGATGTCCTTAAAAGGTGAAGGGTTAAGAAGACTTTGGTATATCCCTATGGTGAAGCACTATTTAGCAATAAAAAGAATAAGCTATTAAGTCATGCTAATATATGGAGAAATCTTAATTTCATATGGCTAAGTGAAAAGAATCAGAGTGAAAACATTACCTAATATATGATCCTATTTGTGTGGCATTCTTGAAAACAAAACATTACAGAGACCAAATAAATCAATCATCAGTGCTTTGACATGAAGGGGAATGAGTTTAAGACTTGAAGCACGAAGTATTTTCTAAGAAGAATGTGTGAACTTTAATGCATGCAGTTTAAAAATCATTTACAAGGGTGAAGAAAGAGAATAAAATGCAAAATGTGATAAGAAAAATTCTATTACCTACCCAGAAGAATCACAAAAGGAAGTCATGGGGAAGGGGAAGTGCTGACTAAGTAATCCTCCATGAAGGCATTGGTTAACAATTCTGAAACCATGACACACTTACACTGGAATTAAACAATTATGTAAGGGCATGCTGAGTGGTGGAAGTCAAGTTTCTCAGTATCGGGCCAATAATTTACAGTCAAGCAAATGAAATGTTCTCAACTAAACCAGGTTGTAATCAATTAGAATTGAAGAGGTCAATATGGACTCATGTTTAGCTTGTATAGACACAAATGTCTACATATAAAAATATTTATAGATAGGTGCATGTTCTCAGGTTAGTACTTACTCATGTATCTCCTTGCTCTGTTAACTCAGGGGCTCCAGTAGCAAGGACACTCTAGCATCAACAGTCTCACTTAGTACCTAGATCTTGGATTCTAAAAACATTCCCCGATATAAGAATGTAGGAATCTCTGAAGAGACGGCTCCAACTTGAGCATTCTGTATTGGCAGAAAGTCAGGAAGTTCTCAATACACCCACAATGATGGGAACATGTCAAACGACCACAGGAGCCAACTGGAAAAGCTCTCAACGGAGAAAACAGGGAAAATGTGAACAGAATAGATGAAGTAGTACTGGATTATAACCCAAAGTATAAAATAGGCATACATGAATCCATACTGTTATAAATGAAGGATTGTTTAAATAAATAGTATAGGCAAATTTCCCATGCAGAAAAGTTCTGAATAATTGATGTAGATCCTGTGCCCTCAAAGCAGAGATACATAAATGTCCACTGCTGAAGGCCTGGCTTGCAGAGACATCCTTCCAAAGAGCACACATACCATGGGCACAAGACAAGAGTGACGTTACAGTGAAGAATCCTGACAAGCACCACCTCAGCCAGGGAATCAAGGTCAATATCAACAAGAAAAACTCATTTTTATAGAATTTACCCTTGATATGATGTGATGAGAATGTCACTTTACTTCTGTGGTCTTCTTTCCAAAAACTCATAACCCCAGTCTCACATGGGAAGAACATCAGACAAATCCTGGCTGCAGGATATTTTACAAAATATCTGCCCAGTACTCCTCAGAACTGCCAAGGTCACTGGAAGCGAGCAAGTTCTAAAAACCCATCACACCCAAGAGGAGCTGATGGGGACATGATTAAATAGAATGTGGTCTCCTGCAACAAGGGAAGGAGGTAATACATAAAAACCAAGGTAATCTGAATAGTAGTACTTTATTTCATAATCAATCAACATTGGTGCTCTATTTGTGACAAATATGTCACAATAAGGTTAAGATGTTAATAATAGGAGAAATTGGGCATGGGATATATGGAAACAAACCCTGTACTACCATTGCAATTTTCCCACAATTCTGAAACTATCCTAAATTTAAAATGTTATTAAAATATGCATAAAAATGAGTAGATACATGACTTTCTAAGATTGCATGTGTATGTGGATAAGCGGAATTTTTAAAGTCACTTTCAACTCTGTGTATGCACTCTATTTTTAAACATAATCATTTTTAACATACACCATAATTCATGATTCAGTTAGCAAATGCTTCAAAGCTTCTCAACAATTCCTAGCATACAGCTTGACCTTTAAGATTTTCATACATTTTGCTATAAGAAAAAATGGTTCTATGTAATGAGCTTGATCTTCTGCGGTACAGGCTCTGACTGCGCCTAACAAGGGCTGACAAGAAGGCTGTCTCCTCCTGCCTCCCTCCTCCCCACACCAACCTGCTCTGCCCTGTTCACTCTGTAGCCCTACACTCACTCCCTGAGACTCCATGGTAAAGTGGTACCTGCAAGCCCCAAAAGAGCATTGGTAGAGAGCCTGGGATAAGACCATTGTCCCCAAACACGGCATCTACCCTGTGTTCCTGAGAAAACAAGGCAACAGTTGCCAGCATGGCTTTAGGTCTTAGCAAGGACACTCTTGGAAAAAATTGAAATGGAGCAAAGTATCTCCCAAGATATCTATTCCTCGGTTTTCCCAGGTGTTAAATGCTGAGACTCGAAATCATACCACACTTCATCTTCTAATGAGAACAGACCCTAAGGTAAGGCCGCAGTAAGGTGTTCATCACACACTCGGCTCAGCAAGGTCGGGGTGAGGCAGGTGCTAAAATGAGTCCCAGGAGATTCAGGTGCTGAAGTACTCCTAGAGTCATAGGCTCCCGGAGCGAAATGTTCTTAGCCACATTCAGCCCCTCTCTTCTCCCTCTCAGCAGGGACAAAGGGAGGTCAGAATAGGCCCCTGGAGGGCCAGAGTAGGGAAAAGACTCATGCGGCTTTTCCTCGGCAGACAAATATTCATTTTTATGAGTTGGAAGCCTCCGGCTCCCTCCTTGGAATTGTCGGCGGCAGCAACTCAGGCTGCTGCAGGATGCATTTGTCTCCCCCTGCACATATTATTTTATTGTTATTACTCTCATTCCTTCCTAACTGTGAGCCAATGAGCAGAATTATTTTTATTTACTCCGATTTTTGGATGCTTGAATATATTACTTCAATATAGTTTATAATCCCTATAATAGCACGTAATGGTTATACTTTAGACATTTAAAAGCAATTGGGCACATTCAATATGCTATGACATATAACTTTATAATGCCCTATCTCTTTCTGTATTAAATGTTTCATGTTAATAAATTCTAGCCTATTTTGCACGTTTCATATCTGCATGTATAAACTCATAAAAATAATAATAACCGGCATGAATTTTTCTGGTAAACTTATAGTGTGAAAATATAATTGAGAATAGCTGATACCAGTGGTAAAGGCTATAATTGAGGAAATCAAGTAGAACATAAAGATGTCCCCCAAATTCAATTTCAACAGGATTCTGACCACATCCAAAAACATCACATCTTGCCGAGCCATTTGAATAAAACTCTTCCTGGGGTCAATCTGTAATAGACTCTACTTTATGGCTAAAAGTGGTCTGTGTGCAGATGAATCATCCTGTCTCTGACCCAGACGCCTGACAAAGAGTGATTTTCATTGTAAACTAATTTTTGTAATGTCCTGGTTTCAATGTCACCCGTGTCACCAACACAAAGTTCTTCCAAAACGCCATTGCTGCCTTGCAGAAGCTCGGCAGCCTCTCTCTCTGACACGTCTGAAGAAGGGGATGAATAACCAGCTATGATCGAGCATGATGACATGACATCATCTCCAGAGGTGACCCAGGGCCAGGCAGGAGCCCGCACCCCTGGCGCACGCGATTGTCGACTGTTACGGCTGTCTCCGTTGTCCTGTCAGACTTGAGCAGGGTGATGGAGGGAACACATGCTGGTGGCCAGAAGGAGGGGCCAGTCCTCCTGGAAGTGGTGATGAGTACATCGGACTTTGCTTTCTTTTTCTAGAAGAAGTGCATGTCTCTTTGTATACATGGAAGAAAAGTAGAGTGTGAAACTAAGGGAGAAGGCACTTAAATAAACCAGCCAGCAGGGTTTCAGGAATTTAATAAGCATAATTCCAGTAGCTTTAGGTTTAATCCCTTGTGCCTGCACAAGTTAATCCTTTATTTTTGTGCTAGAGGATATTTGCAGCTTTTCTCTCTGGTCCCTCATTATTTATATTCATCCCATAACAATGTCCCTTTTCTCTAAAGTAGAGTGTCTCATAAGAAAAATAAATAAATACAGGTAAGTAATAGCTAACTGTGGTCTGATGTAGCATCTCTATATCTGACCCAGAATTTAGTTTCTCTTCTAGGATAATTCCACCTGTTTAGTTTTTGGTTTTCACTTCCATGTGAGTTATAAAGCATGATGTTCAAGGAAATAATATTTGATACTGCATCAGTTACCTGTTATAAAACACTGGTTAAAACAGGAGTTGATGCATAGGTAATCTTCACAGATTTTTGCTGTTGTTGGATAATTGAAATGAAGTTTTAGATGATCTGATGTGACTTCACTGGACTTTTTAAATGGTGCACCTAAAACCTCTGGGTTAAGAGACACACCAGAGTTAAACCACAATTGAACCCGAGTAGCAGTTCTACTTCTGGAGTATTTGGGTCGAAGAATAACGGTAAGATATGAAAAAGGTACAGAGATTCGTGTATCTTTTTTAAGCATCTAACTTGTTGCTTCGGAGACTACAAATCATTTTATTAAGAAAATCATATTTACTCCTGGAAATCATATTGAAAAGAAAGACATAATTTGGCATTATATAAGTATATTTCTCACGTGAAAGCTGAAGTGATGAAAATAAAGTACTTGTATAAATAAAGAGAATGCATCCTTAGATTTGGGAGGGAATTGTTGTCGATTTTCAGATTATTTTAATAGAGTCATTGATCCTTTCTTATTTAATACAGTTTGACAGAATATACACACATTTTGAAAATTTTAAATTGTGGGTAGTATTTTAGAGCACATTATCATTAAAGATATTCATGTTAATCCTCTATAAGGTATAAATGAATAGTCAAAAGTCATGGTAATATCAATCAGCAATAATAACTACAACATAAACTCATACATATTGCAAATGAGAGCAAGTTTTTTTTAAAATAATGTTTTAAAAATTTGAATCTTGCAGGATAAATACCACAGTACAGCAGTATTAGGCTTAATTTAAAAATCCAAGTTTAGTCTTAATTCCACCTGGCTTACTGTGTAACTTGGAGCAAATCACTTTGTTTCTCCAGATTCCATTTTTAATTTTTATGGAATTGACTTAAGTTCCCATACACCTCTTTTCTCATCTACATTTTTGGAAATTTTGCATTTGTTTCTGTTATTTTAATGGCTACCTTAGGATCAGGCCTCTTATTTCACTGTCTGGTGAGGATGGCAGTCCTCATTGTCTGCGTGGTCAGTGTCATTCACAATTAGATGCTTCCCAGAAAGAATAAATTGTTAAATACTTTGACTTTTGGGGCTAGTGCCATGGCGCAGTAGGTTAATCCTCCACCTGCAGTGCCCACATCCCATGTGGACACCAGTTCTAGTCCCGGCTGCTCCTCTTCTGATCCAGCTCTCTATGGCCTGGGAAAGCAGTAGAAGATGGCCCAACTCCTTGGGCTCCTGCACCCGCTTGAGAGACCTGGAAGAAGCACCTGGCTCCTGGCATCGGATAGGCGCTGCTCTGGCCATTGCGACCATTTGGGGAGTGAACCAACAGAAGGAAGACCTTTCTGTCTGTCTCTCCCTCTCACTGTCTGTAACTCTACCTCTCAAATAAATAAATAAAACCTTTTAAAAATACTTTGACTTTCATTGACTTTCATGTTTACTATGTATTTTAACCATAAATTTATCTATTAAAATACATCTAACCTCTTTGTAAATATGTTCAGGAACTTGGAAAATTTCAAATGCAATCAACTCCCTCAATCTTCCACATTACTATTTATAACTCAGGTCCTTCATGTACTCCAAAAAGGCAGTTTTTTTCTGACATTGTTGCCTACACACACACACACACACACACACACAAATATATTTGCTTGTCATTATTTTAATTTCTCCACTCCCTCCTTAGTGTTGACTTTCTTCTTACTAAAATGTATTACTTAGAAATTCCTTTACAAAATGCCCATGAGTAGTAAATGCAGTGTATCTTCCTTTTTTGAAACTGTGCTTATTTTGCCCTTATTCTTGAATGATAATCTGATCAGATGTAGAAATCAAAGCAAAAGGTCAGTTTTCCCTAAGCTCTTTGAAGACACTACCTTACTGCCATTGTCTTCGAAGAAAAATGTTAACAATTTGAAAGCAATCTGTCTTTTCAGTTGTATTTAAGATTTTCCTGTCTTTGATGTTGTACAGTTTTACCACAGTCTGTCTCGGAAGGGACATCTTTCTGCTTATCACTGTGAATACATTAATTCATTAGAATATTCTTACACTCATGTAAAATTTCCAGAATGTAGTACTTTGAATATTTCCTCTGTCCATTTGTTTGTGCCCTCTATATAACTCCTTGGAATATGCCTCCTTCTGAATCCACGTCTCTTTGCTGATCTTTTGTATTATTTATATATTAATGTTCTCTAGGCCCCATTTTGAGTGACTTCCCCAAATCTACCTTCCAGGTTGCCAACTTTCTCTTTAGCTCTATCTAGACCCAACCATATAGTTTTGATGTTTAATAACTATTTGTTAGTTTATGGAAATTCTATCTGGTTATTTTCCAAACTGACCTGTCCTTTTAAAAGACATTGCAGGTGATTAAAGCTATCTAATATTGAAGTTCAGGAGTTGGGAGCCCATTGTTTTCATGCCCCTGACCTCACCTTCCAATAGTTTCATCAATAATAAAGACACAATTTTATTCTCTTGCCTTCCTCCTAAAATAAGCCTCTGAGTTTATTTATAAAATGAAACAGACTATCAGTTTGAAAGAGAGAGAAAAGAAGGCAGACAAGGAGGGAGGAAAAGAATTATCATTATATTCTTAGAATTGCTTCAACGAACTACACTGAATCTGTTGTCTTTGCATTAGTATTACATTGAGTATTGATGACAATTGTGTTGTAGTAATTATCACCCATTTGTTATGACCCTGAGAAACTAATGTATTAATAAATTCCTTTTAAAATAAAATAAAATGGAAGAATGCAGAGGTCTGAAGCTCAAATGTTTGTAGGAATGACACATATAGCATAAGTGAATAGTGCAAGCCACTAAGAATTACATCAGATTGGGAATAGGATTGCCAGTATAAAGTGAATAGCTGTTGCTCA
Organism: Oryctolagus cuniculus; assembly: GCF_051225735.1. Lineage (NCBI taxonomy): Eukaryota > Metazoa > Chordata > Mammalia > Lagomorpha > Leporidae > Oryctolagus > Oryctolagus cuniculus. The sequence goes on from NC_142880.1 coordinate 15,657,612, forward strand.
ACTGTGGCCAATTGTCTTCATGTGGAATGTCAGTCTACTGTTGCCAGATTTTCTGATTTATAAAGAGAATCCAAAGATCTGTATTTTTCTGCAAAAGCTTTCAAAAATCTCAATGTTTAAAACCAATTCATTTTTAGAAAGCATCTGGTGAACATAAAAGTATGTCTGATGATCATATATATTTGCAATCATAGATTTGGGAATCAGATCTATTTCCTTAAGTTCTCTAAGCATTAGTTTCCACATCTGCAAAAGACATACCATAAACTGCTATGTCAATTAAATGAGAAAAGGCAGGATATGAATTTTAAGCAACAATTAATACATAGTAGGTATTTAATAAAGGCATACATAATAATCTCCTGGATAAATGTGAATATTAATTTTTCCCTAATAGAGTTTTCCCTAATAGATTTTTTCCCTAGAAGAGTACCTATTAGGTACCTATTAATAATTCAACAACTGTTACTTGAATTAATTATTGTTAGTAAATCAATTTTAGTTACAAAGTTGTATCTTATTTAACACAAACTAGAACAGATTTATATTTTCCATAAACTTTATGAAGTTAATGTAAAATATTACACTATGAATCACTTCAATTGACTTGTTCAGTTATTACCCAAAGAAAGACAAAGTTGTACATTACAGAAAATCTTTCAGATCTCAAGAGCTCACTAGTGAGCCTTCTATAAGCATGAGTTAAGTGAATGATTTGTGCAAAGATCCCAGAATCTAGATTCTAGAAAGGGAGAGGTGAGAGAAACATAGCTAATATGGTAGACCATGCTCAAAGCTGGTTGAAGGGGGATTATAGTTTGATCAGAGGTAATAATATACATATAATGTGAAGTACAACAAAAGAAAAGTATGTGTAGGGAGAAGGGGAATGTTTAAAGCACACATTGTATTATGTAGACACATCCAAGTTTATGAATTTGGTTTTCTGAAATGTACCATTTTAAATCTCCCACATGCAGGGATATTGGCAACGTGCACTGACCAAATCTTAAGGCTAAAGAACAGGCTGTTGGGGGAGTCTTTTAAATCTTATCTTAGCTACATAGCTGAACATTCTAAATTCATTTAGGTTTAGAATTCAAGAATATTTTAAGGCTCATCTCAGTTTGGCTCTAGTTTGAATTGATTTTCATTTGTGTTGTAGCAAAATAAGCACATTCTAGGTTTAGTTCTAGGCTCAGTACATTTGTACAGTTCAATGTCAAGTTCTATGATTTCTACAAATGAGTTGGGTTGCTATTTGACTGAGTTCAGAATTATATGAACTCTGGAATTATCCAGGGCTTGCACTCCATTATAGTCTTCTCAGAGATAAGCCATTCTCCAAAAGTCTTCTGTTGTATGGCTTTGCTGAATTCCCTGAGAGGAATTTGGGCTCTATCAGCATGTTTCCTCTAATGTCAGGACATCAAATTAATACATTTTGTTTTATGAAGTACCCATGAGATTTTATGATTTATGGAAAATAGCCTGAATAATTTCATGTCTCATTCAAACCTTTGGCCCAAAATTTATATCACTGCCAAAAATTTTATAATGTAGATTGCTATCTGAAAATAAGAAATAAATACGTTTTCTGTACCCCACAGCTATTCTACTCTGTGTTTAGCTCCCATCTGTTTGACTTTTGTTTTTGTTTATGTGAAGCTTTACATTTTGCCATCAATATGTTATGTTAATGTTGTGTTGTGTTAACTTGTAAGCTGAGACATAAAGATAATAAATTATATGCACTCAACAAGTTTTTAGACGACAGATTAGAAGAATCTGATTTGAAAATTTCACAAGGATATGAGAAGTTTAATGAGATTGCATTAAGAGTATATGCTAAGGACAAACTCCTAAATTTAAAAGATTGGCAATTTCTTAAAGGACAAGGACTTAAAGGATAATGGCTCCAGATTACCAGTGAGAATTGAGAACACTCATGGGATAAGAAGTCCAACTTCCAGAGGAAACCTAACCCCAGAGTTGTTCTCCAGTCCCCTTCTTTATGCAAAGTGACTACAAACAGTGATTCTCTAAGGATCTGAGCTAAAGGGTTTCCTGTTCCTTTATTTTAATTTGGATCGTAAGCAGAGGAGATGATACATAGAGCTGGTAATGTATGAAGAATGGAGTTTTATATACACAGTAATATATAGACTTAGATGGTATAGAGATTTATACAAAGCACCTAGCTCTGTATACAAATATTATTCATAAAGTATAATAAGTAACCAAATCAACAAGAAGGTTTATTATGGATGTTTCACTGGCCACATTCATAGAAACATAGCTTCAGTTTCTTTACCATTATCCATTTGCTCTGTGGGTAAGGACCATAGCTTTGGCTCTAATTATGGGACATTATGAGGTCAGGTGAAAACGAGCTTAGCTCTATCATAGCCAAGACACAGGATTAACAAGGAAGTAGTATTGCCTTCAAACAAAGTGTGACACCGCTGAAATACTCTATGTTGCAAAGAAAATTTTCCCAGAGTTTGTTTAGTTTAGTTTGTTTAGTGTCCCAAACTAAACTGAGTTTGTCAATCTTTTCAGCAACGTTTCCCTTTTTTGCTTTTTTCTACCACAAGGGGATTTCAAAACATGTGTGGAAGTGAAATTAAGAGAAAAGTTTCTTTTAATGCAAAAATTTTTCAGACCCATGCATAAGTCTTTACAAAGTTCATGGGAAATACATATTATGAAAAAAATTTGCATGAATTTTGAAATTTTTGCATCAAAATATATTTATCTTTTTTCCCTATTGTTTCATGAACTTTTTGGAGTATCATTACGGCCAACATTTTTGGATGATTTTTGAATGTTAAATATATGGCATTTATTAGGTAAAGGTCAATTCATGTTCCTTTTGTTAATATTCATATGTAAAGGAACTATGATTTTAATCATTGCATTACACTGAAAAATTACCATTCCAGGCAAAATGTTACTTCAGCTCTCTCAAACTGTCTTAAATATGATATGTGTCTGTTTTCATTTGACTTTAAATATCTATGTATATGTGTGTGATGTGTATTAACATAGATCCATAAACTATTTTTGTAGATTTCCTGAGGGACACTGATTACAAGTAGTATTGTAACAAATTCAGATTCACAGGGGCCCTTGGCATAAGTACAAAGGATTTATCTGTCGAAGGAAGAGATCTTGCAAAAGAGAGTGACACACAAGTAAAAAAATGTACTAATACAAACTGATCAACAACCAAAAATCTGTGAGTATGCCAAAAACCATAATAGACGATCCAAAACTTGATTACAATTTTAGAACACTTAACAACAGTCAAACATAAATGTCTAGAAAGGGTTTGACTGCACAAAAATCATTTAATGTGATTCCATACTTGAAACCACCACTCACAAACCACCATGAAGATTATTTTTCACCAAGGAAATAAACACTTGTGTTTGGACTGACTCCCATGTGACAGAATCTAGAGCAGGGCATTTATTGCCAGTCTGCAGTTCTTTGAACCATCAATCTAAAAGAACATTTTGTAGAAGACCAATCTTCCTCTTGTTTTTCTGACTCTCTGCACTCTGAAAATGAGCTAACGTAAAAATAATTAAATAAAAATATGAGACACACAGAGAAGCAAATACAAATGATGGAGCAAGCGAAACCAGCACTTCCAACATCACATCAGAGAGTGCTGCTCTTGTACTGGAATTCCCCTAGAGTTACTTAGGACAAGAATCTGGTCCACTGAGATCAAAGCCAGGAAGAACAAAGAAAGTTGGAGTGATAAACAGCCTACTAGGATGAAATCTCAAACAACACTGACAGTTTGTGCAGTGACTGGGATAAAAATCAGCTGTTGAGACGAATCTCTCATTTCCGCCACTGAAATATAGATGGAAGTTGCTGTGTCCCCGATAAGAGTCAGGCACCCTGAACTTGAGTACTTTCCTAAAGCAGAAGAAACGCAATTTCTCAGCTCAGTTATACTCATGAGAAAACCAGGTCTTTCTTGCTTTCCTGACCAGGGATTATTCTGAAAGAAAAGCCAAATTCACTCTCACTGTAGAACTCCTGGAACTACTAACAGAGTATAATTTTTCAACAGCATTCAACAACACCAATTTTGCTATGAAACTAAAACCTTCCTGAGTATGCCACCTAGACATTCAGAATGCCAATAAACACAGCCTCCATGGACTGTCCTGTTCCCTGGTGATTTGGACAAAGTCAAAATAGAGTTAAGAACAGAGTCTCAGATGTACTTACATCCACCCTAAAGTGCAAAGAAAATGCCTTTATTTTTCTACCATTAACCCAACCTTTCTTAAAAATTCTTCATCCTTCCAAGTGATAGAGATGTGGTTAGAGGAGACTACCATTTCGACCAATTGGATAACCTTAGTCCAACCCTGTAGTTAAAACAACCTTCGGCCGGCCCTACGACTCAATAGGCTAATCCTCTGCCTGCGGCGCTGGCACACCAGGTTCTAGTCCCGGTCGGGGCGCCAGATTCTGTCCCCGTTGCCCCTCTTCCAGTCCAGCGCACTGCTATGGCCAGGGAGTGCAGTGGAGGATGGCCCAAGTACTTGGGCCCTGCACCCCATGGGAGACCAGGATAAGTACCTGGCTCCTGGCTTCGGATCAGCACGGTGCGCCAGCCGCAGTGTGCCAGCCGCGGTGGCCATTGGAGGGTGAACCAACGGTAAAGGAAGACCTTTCTCTCTGTCTCTCACTGTCCACTCTGCCTATCAAAAAAACAAAAAACAAAAACAAAAACAAAAACAAAAACAAAACAAAACAAACAAAAAAAACAACCTTCATGAGTAGCTGTGGCTCTGCCTGTATGACTCAAGAAAATGTTGCATCATGGGAAGTTCTCCCTGCTCCTGCTCCTCTCTGAGAGCAGTTCTGTGTGTAAGGAAGAGTTTGCGTGTGGCCTCATGCTGGGTGGAGAAAATCAGGGGCTTTCCAATGTGCTTTTGTCTTGGACTCTGGCAAGTCTCTGGCTGCAGAGTGGCCAGCTAGTTGTTCTCTGAGATGGTGATATGCAGCTGCTGCTGCAGCTGACTCTCACAGTTACATTCTGGCACCCATCACTGTGCTGTCAAAGTATGCCACACTTGCTGTAGGCTCAGTTCTGATGGCCCCACTAGCCATTTCAGTAGCCATTGTCCCTCACTGGGGCACACAGACACATGGGTCCCTATCCCTTATGTGTATGCTTCAGGGGAGTAGTCATGCTACCCAGCCTAATAAAACTCGTCCTTTTCTGCCCACATTTGAAGTGGCTTGGTTATAAGTATCTTGTTGAGATCAGCAACATCCAACATCCTCCCCTCCTCCAACCTAGGATGCCGGAAAAAGCACACCACCACTTCCTGTATTCCAAGATTCCCAACAATTGGGTTTCCAAACTTCTCCCTCCTTTGGAGTCCAGCTCTGATTGAGGCAAGAATGAAGGATTTTTAAGAATGGAAACTTTTGGGCAGATGTTTGATGTAGCTGTTAAGACTTTGTTTGGGACACCCACATTCCATATCAGAGTGCGTGGGCCAGAGTCCTGGCTGTGCCTCTGATTCCAGCTTCCAGCTAATGTGTCCCCGGCAAGACTATACTGATGGCTCAATACTTAAGTACCTTCCAACCACACGATAGACCCAGATTGAGTTCCTGGCTCCTGGATTTTGCCTGATCTGGCTCCATCCAGCTGATTAGAGATCTAAGGAGTGAACCAGTGGATTGAAGATCTCTCTCCCTTTCACATAAATAATTTTAATTTAAAAAAAGGAATGGAGATTTTCATATTTTACCATTATTTTTCCCTTTATTCTGTCCTTGCCTTTCCCCACAATTCCCAGATACCATAAGGAGCAGTATTTCAGTTCTATCATGTATTCTTTTTTTAAAAAATATTTATTTATTTATTTGAAAGAGTTACACAGAGAGAGAAGGAGAGGAAGAGAAAGAGAGAGAGAGAGGCCTTCCATCTGATGGTTCACTCCCCAATTGTCCGCGATCGCTGGAGTTGTGCCGATCCGAACCCAGGAGTCCAACAACACAAATGAGAAACACAAAATCAATCATCATTTTTCCAAAATCCCATTAACACATCTCCAATGTTTTCTAGGCTAGCAAAGATACCACCATCAACTTAATGGAACAACACAGAAACTTCCACCATCAGCAGGCCCTTCCCTTCTCTTTTCCAGCATGTGCTGTATCAGTCATACTTTCTAAACTTTTTAATCAAGACCCATTTACTTACTTTTCATGGACATTGTCTAGTTTAGAGAGTTTACAAACACATTATATAGATTATTGTATCATCCCCACCTTCTTTTCACTATTTAAAAAAAGAAATCTTAAAAGCCAGATAAATTGTATCATGTCACTTCACTGCTTCAAATTTCATTGACCAACCCTCTTGCCCCTCTACCATTGGGTTCTATCCATGAAGTGTGTATGTTAATATTTTGAGCAAGATGTCTTATTTACAAGCATAAATATTATTAACATTTTCTAATTTTATTAATGTTTAACTAAACCTATTATAAATTCAGTGAGAAGTGAGAAATTGAGGGGAAAAGGTGATAATACAGTATCTTTCAATTTGTCCATGTATAAGTCATGTTACCTTCCTTAAACAAATGATTATAGCTGGATCAAATTCCACCGCAGGTAGTTAGTGAAGTCTAATAAGTCACCTTTAAACCTAATAGAGATCACATTCCCATCAATGCTAAAAATAGATTTTAAGAATCAATATGATAGGTGAAAAACTAAAAGATAAAAATGAAAAACATAGAACTACTAAATAATGTAAGTTTACATCAGATAGAGAAATTAGGAGAAATATTTGTTTTAAGAAAACAAAATGGAGGAAGCTGGAAAACATCATGCTGAGTGAAATAAGCCAGTCCAAAAGGGACAAATATCATATGTTCTCCCTGATCGATGGCAACTAAACAAGCATCTAAAATGATACCCATTGAAGTGCAATGGACACTATGAGAGACAATGACATGATCAGCCCTTGTCTAGACTGTTGAGGAACAACTTACTATTTTATTCCTTTTAGTATTTTTGTTGTTGTTGTTGTTGTTGTTGCTCTGTTTGTTCTACATAAGAGCACTGGTTGAACTCTGTAATCAATGCACAATCATTCTTAGGCATTTAAAATTAACAGAAAAGTGATCTCTGTTAAACATAGGAGTGGGAATAAGAGAGGGAGGAGATATATAGGTTGGCACATGCTCACTTGGACTTACCTCCAATGGTGGACCTAGAAATGTGCCAGGGGATTTCAACTCAATCTTACCAAGAAGGCAAGTACCAATGCCAGCGCACTTGGTAAAGTGATAAGTATAAATACACAACCCATCAAAAAGATAGGGTATGTGTCGATGAGATTTCACAAATAAGACCAGTGTAAGCAAATAATGAAGGATAGAATTAAAAGGGAGAGAATGATCCTGTGGGGGAAGCAGGACACACAGCAGACTCATAGAATGGCAGCACTCCTGCCTCAGAATCAACCCTTGGGACATTCAAATCTGGCTAAAAGGTCCATGAGAGTCTCACAGGCATGGAAAGCCATGACACGGTGGCAAAAAACAATCTAAATGAAAGATCCTGGTGAACAAGACCCCAGCAGAAGGAACAGGCCATCAAGGAGAGAGGCGCCTTTCTCTGAAGGGAGGAAGGAACCTCCACTGTGATATGGCCTTGACTAAACAAGTTCAGAGTCGGTGAACTCAAGGGGCTTCCATAGCCTAGACAGCTCATAGCAAGAGTCTTGGGTGATTGCTGATGTCATCAATAAGAGTGCCAATTGTTGGATCAACAACGGGAGTCACTGGGTACATGCTCCCCACGTAGGATCTCTGTCCTTCATGTGTTCTACTATGAAACTTAAAAACAACACTACTAGTTGAACAATACCCTATACCTTGTGTGCGGTTGTGTGAATGCAGCCTGTTGAAATCCTTGTTTGGAATATACTAAGTTGATCTTCAGTATATGAAGGTAATTGAAAATGAAACTCGATGAAGGGTGGGATGGGAGAGGGAGTGGGAGATGGGAGGGCCATGGGAGGGAGGGAGGTTGTGGGGGGAGCCACAACAATACAAAAGTTGAACTTTGTAAATTCACATTTATTAAATAAAAAAAATAACTATACAACAAACAAAAAAAAGAACTTAATACTTTACCCTTTTAGTATTTTTTATGTTCTACTTAAAACTATTGGTTGAACTCTGTAATTAATACACAATTACTCTTAGGTGTTTAATTAATGCTATAACTAGTACTCAAATAGTATTTTACACTTTGTGTTTCTGTGTGGGTGCAAACTGTGGAAATCTTTACTTAATATATGCTAAATTGATCTTCTGTATATAAAGAGAATTGAAAATGAATCTTGATGTGAATGGAAGGGGAGAGGGAGTGGGAGAGGGGAGTGTTGTGGGTGAGAGGGAAGTTATGGGGGGGAAGCTATTGTAATCCATAAGCTGTACTTTGGAAATTTATATTCATTAAATAAAGGAAAAAAAGAAAAAGAAAACAAAAATCCATAAAGGAAACAATTTAGGATCGAAAGAGACATTCTATGTTCCCTTAAATTTTTTTCTTTTTAAATTAAATCATAGTTTTGCCTCCTCAAAATTAACCTAATATGCCTTCAATTTTGTGTATCATCCCCCAAATTTCATAGGTGTAAAATTTATGAAAAGTATTATTAATATAATTTTTACATGGTGTTTTGGTCAGTATAAGTAAGCCACATTTTAAAATAATAACTAGTAGCTTGGTTCCTAAATACAATGACTGGTATCCTTAGAAGGAAAGAGAGAGATCTGGACACAGATACACAGAGTTAGAGGAGCACACACACACACACACACACACTCGCACATGTGACAACAGAGACAGAGTTTAGCGGGATGCCTCTCCAAGCCAACACGTGCCAAGCATTGCAAGCCACCTCCAGCAGCTCAGAGAGAGGCATGGAACCCATTCTTTTCTAGAAGCTTTCAAGGGAGAACCGTCTTGCTAAGAATCTGCTATCAGACTTCTTGTTTCCAAAACTGTCAGCATTATATATATGTAATTGGAATTATATATATATAATTATCATAAACTGTTTATGATAATTTATGATAATTTGTTGCAGTAGATCTTAGAAACTAACATAACACTAATATGCTTGTTTGCACTAAATGACTCTGAGGGTAGAAGTGGTTGTGGGGATTTTGGTTACAAAAATCAGACAGATACTCTTTTTAGGAGACTAGAATATGATTTTATGTATGGGTGAATCACCAATACCCTCAAATTTATCATGTTCCTTGTCCTGAGATGGTGAAAATTAACAAATAAATTCAATAGGTGGTTTTCAACAGTTATTTAATGGAGACATAAGAATTGAGTAGTTCAAGTCAATCCAAGATGGTCAGATGCCCTCACCTCTGGCCCAGTCCCTCCTTCATCCCCAGGAGATAGGTGAAATCCTTAGAGTTGGAGATCAGATGCACCGTCATCTGCATCACCAGAGGCCCCTTCCACTGCTCCTGAAAATGGACTAAGTGTCATTCTAGTGCACATGCCTTGGAAATATTTCAAGCTACATAATTTTAAGTGGGCTAACTTTTCAAAGAAACAAGGGTCCTTGGGAAAATATCTGCTTCATTCCTCTTACTTTGTGTTTCTGTGTGGGTGCAAACTGATGAAATCTTTACTTAATATATACTAAATTGATCTTCTGTATATAAAGATAATTGAAAATGAATCTTGATGTGAATGGAATGGGAGAGGGAGCGGGAAATGGGAGGGATGCGAGTGGGAGGGAAGTTATGGGGGTGGGGGAGCCATTGTAATCCATAAACTGTACTTTGGAAATTTATATTTACTAAATAAAAGTTAAAAAAAAAAAGACAAGAAAACAAAGGTCAAAAAGGCTCAAGTGACTGCTGGGTTACACAGAAAATTAGTAAGGCAATCAATGCAGAGCTCAGATCTACAGTTTTCTGAGCTCTAGTACCTTCCCATTTCAGATGGGAGCTGGAACATCTGGCTTTGATCAGACACCAGCTGACTCTCCTCCACCATTTCTTCCGTTGTGAGTAGTAGACAAATGTATTTCCTTTGGTTTTGCTTTCAGTGAAGCCTCAATTTTATGAGTCTTCCAATTACATATTTAACATGGTAAAATGTACTTAGAGATAAATAACACATTCAACATAATAACGCTTCCATTTCGTAAAAGATTTGTAGCATTTGTGGTGTACGCATGATTGACAGACTCAAAGACTTGCTTTCAAATTCTTACCCGAATATTTAACTCACAAGGAAAGTATATGAATTAATTTTATTTATGCTTACAATCCTGGAATAGTTTTAAAAATACATCAGGGAAGTGAGAGGAGCTTCTCAGAGACTGACGATAGTTAACAATCCATGTCTATATCCCACAGAGATGTGATAAAAAGACACATATATAACACATACAAACACAAAACACACATGTGCATAAATGACAGAAGCAAAACTTGCTTGAGAAACAGAAATGTTCACTTAGAAATCTTCCATAACTTTGAAATTCTGGTCAATAGCCAAGTCCTGGGCCAGCCTGATACTGAGATGAAAATTAATGGCTGAGTACAATAATCACTGTATTTATTTAACTATCATTTTCCTATGTAAAAAGGTATCCTGGTGAGTGTTAATAACACTTGTCAATTAGTTCCAGTTAGTGTTTCTGCCTCTAAATGTTTGACTCCACCTTTTTTTTTTTTTTTTTTTTTTTTTTTTTGGACAGGCAGAGTTAGACAGTGAGAGAGAGAGAGACAGAGAGAGACAGAGAGAGACAGGTCTTCCTTTCCATTGGTTCACCCCCCAAATGGCCACTACGGTCAGCATGCTGTGTCGATCCGAAGCCAGGAGCCAGGTGCTTCCTCCTGGTCTCCCATGCAGGTGCAGGGCCCAAGCACTTGGGCCAATTGTTTGCTACCTGAACAACTACTATACCGGATATGCTAGCATGAGGCCTGATACATTTTAAGGTTAGAGTGTCTAGTCACAACACCTGTATTCAGGTTAGCGGTGCCATTCTGCTTTCTGGATAGATGCCGTAATTTCTTGGACTTGATGCAGCAATCCATGGGTGACCAAATCATTGGCTGCCCTAGTGAAGATTTTTTTCCCCCTAAATATCTCCCAGAAACAACTAAAAGCTCCAATGCAATAATTTTGTAACAACTCAGTCTTTGACTTGATCATGCTTTGGAATGTCTACAAACAACTCTGAAAACAGCTTTCAAGAGAAGGCTGAAGGAAAGAACATAAGAAAGGAATTCCGCATGTTACATGGAGAGTATTTGTCATGCATGAATATATTTGCAGTGAGTTATGATTATCTAGAGGGTGTCAATACTGTAGTTTCTATACTTTTGTATATTCCCTCACCAACAGAATTCTGATTTTCTTGGAAGTAGCAACAGGAACAATTTTTTTAATTGTTTTGGAAATATAAATGTTTAGAGACCTTCTCTTATGAGAAACATGATAAAGTCAAACTATCCAGAAAATAAGGTTTGTAACTAAGTAAATGATACTGTTCTTCTGAGTGACCTACGGAATTGTACCTAGGCCTAAATACTCTACTTTTTTAGTTTTGTGGAAGCTGAAGGGATAGTGTAGCAAATAGATAGAGGGGAACAATTTTCCCTTCTTTCTCTCAAGGATCTTAGAGTGAAAGTTTATCAGTCTTACAATGGGCCCTGGTATGTGGCCTATAACAAAGCCTGAGCACTTTTTGCCGAGTGAAACTACTATAAAAAAAGCGCACTATGAGAAACAGTGACTTGATCAGCTCTTGTCCTGACTGTTGATGTACAATGTAATACTTTCTCCATTTTAATTTTTTTTTGTTCTAGTACTATTGGTTGAACTCTGTAATTAACACACAATTATTCTTAGGTGTTTAAATTTTAACTGAAAAGTGATCTCTGTTAAATATAAGAGTGGAAATAAGAGAGGGAGGAGATGTACAATTTGGGACATGCTCAATCGGACTTGCCCCAAATGGTGGAGTTAGAAACGTGCCAGGGGATTCCAATACAATCCCATCAAAGTGACATGTACCAATACCATCTCACTAGTCCAAGTGATCAATTTCAGTTCACAATTGATCACACTGATACGTCTAAGAGTCAAAAGGATCACACAAACAAGACTAGTGTCTGCTAATACTAACTGATAGAATCCAAAAGGGAGAGAACGATCCATCATGGGAAGCGGGATACACAGCAGACTCATAGAATGGCAGATGTCCTAAACAGCACTCTGGCCTCAGAATCAGCCCTTAAGGCATTCGGATATGGCTGAAGAGCCCATGAGAGTATTTTAGGCATGGAAAGCCAAGACAATCTGGAAAAAAAAAAAATAAATAAATAAAAAAGGAAGACCTAAATGAAAGATCTCTGCGAGTGAGATCCCAGTGGAAAGAACGGGGCCATCAAAGAAGGAGGTACCTTTCTCTGAAGGGAGGAGAGAACCTCCACTTGGACTATGACCCTGTTGGAATAAGATCGAAGTCAGCGAACTCAAAAGGCTTCCATAGCCTTGGCAGCTCATGACTAGAGCCTAGGGAGATTACCGATGCCATAAACAAGAGTGTCGAATTGTTAAGTCAACAACAGGAGTCACTATGTACATACTTCTCACGTGGGATCTGTCCTTAATGTGTTGTCCAATGTGAAGAAATGCTATAACTAGTACTGAAACAGTACTTTACACTTTGTGTTTCTGTGTGGGTGCAAACTGATGAAATCTTCACTTAATATGTGCTAAACTGATCTTCTGTATATAAAGATAATTGAAAATGAATCTTGATGTAAAATGGAATGGGAGAGGGAGCGGGAGATGGGAGGGGTGTGAGTGGGAGGGAAATTATGGGGGAGAGCCATTGTAATCCATAAACTGTACTTTGGAAATTTATATTTACTAAATAAAAAGGAAAAAAAATAAATTGCAAATCTTAACATTAAAAAAAAGAAAATAGTATATCTGAAAGCAAAAAAAAAAAAATAAGCACTCTAATAATTCCAACAGATCAACAAATGTTTCCTATTGGAGAAGGGGTAGAGAAACCCATCAGTTTTCCATGGGAAGAAAACTGAACTGTATTTGTTAACGCCTTATAGTATCAGAAATGGCAGCCACATTTGATATCCTAAATTAGTTGTTCGAAACCAGAAACTGGTCATGGAGAGTTAAGATTTAGAATCTCTCTTTCAATATCTTCTTGTGACTACAGAACTACTGGGTTCAATTATGAAAGTCAGGACATCAGAAACTGCAGAGATCTGGCTCTAAAAATATCATAGAACTATGATCTCAAGTAGGAAATGACTAAAGAAACAGCAGGTGAAAAGTTCTTTCTGACCTCCTAAGAGAAAGTTCTTTTACTTCTCTAATTCCTACCTAAAGCTATTTAACACCACTACATTTGAAATGAGAAATTGAGTAGGGAGTAACAACTCCAATAGCTTAAAATCAAAATGTAGAGCCAAGTCTGCATTATTAAGGAAAATGAATGAATGAAGGACCAAGGTCTCAAAAAAATGGATTGCATAGAAAAGCTGATTGATTTCATTTATATAAAAAATATCCCTGAATTCAGTTATGTGCCAAGTTCTCACTACTTTTTTAAAAACTATGGAAGCACAAGAAATTTCCTTCAATATTTTCTTAACCTAGAAGATGTAATTCATCTGTTGACAATAATTATACTTACCTAGGAGTAATTATACTTACCTAGAGTCATTGGTGAAAATATAACATTTTTTTTTTTTTTTTTTTTGGACAGGAAGGGTTAGACAGTGAGAAAGAGAGACAGAGAGAAAGGTCTTCCTTCTGTTGGCTCACCCCCCAGATGGCCACTATGGCCGGCACACTGTGCAGATCCGAAGCCAGGAGCCAGGTGTCTCCTCCTAGTCTTCCATGCGGGTGCAGAGCCCAAGCACTTGGGCCATCCTCCACTGCCTTCCCGGGTCACAGCAGAGAGCTGGACTGGAAGAGGAGCAACCGGGACAGAATCCGGCACCCCAATCAGGACTAGAACCCGGGGTGCCAGCGCCGTAGGCGGAGGATTAGCCAAGTGAGCTGTGGCGCCGGCACGAAATATAACATTTATTTCAATTTGGAACCCAAAAATTATAGACACATATTTGAGAAAATAATAGGTAACATTAAATTATTATGGGAGTCTATGGAAGGTAACTTTTTTGTTTTAGACTTTAAGCAAGTTTACCTATCCCTCTCATCTGTGCAAAAGATATGTGGTCATATATGACAGCTTTGAGATAATAACTTTGTTTTTCTCTGATAAACAGTTACATCAAGTTATGTTTTAGGTTACAAGTTACTATGATAAAATTGTTAAATTAGTATTGTAAATTGACTCACCCTTTTTGGCAAAATATTTGCAATTTCTACTAAATATTTTAGTAACTATAATTCATCAAATACTCATCATATACTAGGCAGTGTTCTAATCACTTATAGCCACTCTTATAATAAGTCCATAAGATATTTATTAATTTATTTTACTGAACTTCAAAAGCCATCCATTGTCAAGCTATTTCATATCATCTTTAAGAGAAACAACATTGTGAATTATACTGTATAGAGTATTTGCTTACCATTTATTATTTTTCTTTTTACTTATACAACAAAACCTAAAATATATCATGTAAAATTTGGACACAATCTTACTCATACAAAAAACTGAATATATAAATTCAACCAGTTGATTAAGATTTACTACTGGTTGAATGTTTATGTCCCTCAAAATTCATGTATTGAAGCCTAATCTCTTACGTGATAGTATCCAAAGATGGTGCCTCCATCTGATCTCGATGACCAAGACCTCATGAATGGGACTAGTGCCCATTAATCTCTTATGATAGTGACTCCAGAGACACTTGCCCCTTACACAACATGAAAACACAGAAAAAGATGTCTGTGTATATGAATTAGGAAGCAGACACCAAACCTGCTGGCTTAGACTTCAATCCTACGGAATTGGGAAAAACAAAGTTCTGGTTTTTTGTAAGGCATCTTATCTATGGTAGCTTGTTACAGCAATACAAACAGACTAGAGTCTGTATTCCATCATCATAACAAAATAACTGAGACATACTACTTAGGAAGAAAATAGGTTTACTTAGCTCACAGTTTCGGAGTTTCAAGGGCATACTGCTGGTAGCAGTCCAGCTGTAGTCAGGGTCTCTTGGCTGCATCACCTCATGGGTGAAAGCAATGGCAGGAGCAGGTGATCACATCTCAGTACAAGAAAGCAGAGAGACTGGACGGCTTTTTAATAACCATACTCTCGGGGCCGGCACCGTGGCTCACTTGGTTAATCATCCACCTTGCTGCACTGGCATCCCATATGGGCGCTGGGTTTTAGTCCCATTTGCTCCTCTTCCAGTCCAGCTCTCTGCTGTGGCCTGGGAAGGCAGTGGAGGATGGCCCAAGAGTTTGGACTCCTGCACCCACATGGGAGACCAGGAGGAAGCACCTGGCTCCTGGCTTCAGATCGGCACAGCGCGCCGGCCATAGCAGGCATTTTGGGGGTGAACCAACAGAAGAAAGACCTTTCTCTCTGTCTCTCTCTCACTGTCTAACTCTACCTGTCAAATAAAAAAAAATAACCATACTCTAATGAGAAACACCTTAATCGCTTTCAAGGGCATTTCCCTAATTCACCTGGAGACCTCTCAGTAGGCTCCATTATCTCCCAACACCACCACTCGGGAAACCAGTGTCCAACATGAATTTTGGGGGGGACAATCAAACTACATTCCAACGGTAGCAGGATGTGCTTCTAAACTACTTATTAATGACCTAGAAATTCAGATATGCCAAAGAGAAGCTGTAAAGTACTTTCTTTATTTGAAATGTCGATATCCTTTACTTAAGGACATGGAAAAACATATACTGAAGTTGCTGAGATCACACTCAGAACAAATCTCTCTGTGAAGTTGTGAAGAGGCAAAAAGAAAATCATACTAGTTCCTATCCCACTCAGATTGCAAAAGTTACAGCCACAGTTTGTGACAAGTACTTATTTAAAATGAGATTTAAATGTATTATGTCGTATATACAGAGTTTGGTGCTATTTGCAGTTTCAGGAACTCATTAAGGGTCATGGAATAGTATACTCTCATCTGATGAAGAAGCTACCGTGTTGAAGTACAAAGAGGAAAGAGTGATGGGGCAGCTTGGTGTGGAGCTTTGTAGTCTGCTTGTATGGGTACATGGTGGGTGCTCAACATCTGACTTCCCCTCCCACCTAAATTATCTATATTGGTAAGTTGACCTTTTTATTTTTTAGCTAATTCATCAATAAAATAGGGATAATTACAGTAACCTTACCCTGCAGAATTATTTTGAGAATTTAAATGTTAATAAGCTACCCACTTCTGAATATAGATAACACTTAGCATCTGACGGTTCAAAAATGAGTCCATAGAATCATTTTTTTCTCTTTCAGTATTGTATTCAGTGAGTCACACAAATCGCTCAATACTGCATTATAAAATTAGCTTTGTGTGCTTTATATTAGATGATTTTGTCCAACTCTACACTAGTGTAAGTATTCTGAGTATATTTTCTTTGAGTTCGCTAAGCTATGTTTGTTAGGTGAGGTGTTTTAAGCCCATTTTCAACTTAGATACCTATTTTCAGCTTATGATGGGTTTCGTCAGGAGCTAACCCCATTGTCAGTCAAGCAGCAACCATAATTATTCTATAGAAACACAGAGAATACCCAAATCATTGATAGGGGTACACCTGTGAAAGGCCAGTGTTTTAATGTTAACAAATTTGAGAACTCTTCAATTTCTATCAGCCAATTAGTTCCATAAATTATAGTATGTGCAAGCAAGCATATTATATATAAAAATTAAAAACAATGAATAAGTCTTCATATATCCACTTGCAACAATAGGTAAACAAACAAAAAGGCGAGTTTTTAGAAGAGGATGTCCTCATATTTAAGATATACACATAAAAAAAACAAGTGAGCAATAATACATATGTTCATATGAGTTATTTATATATATTTGGATGTTGCTTACTAGAAAATCTACAAGATTAGTACCCAAATTTTAACAGTATTTGTAGCAGAAAGATCAAATCATGTAAACTTTGTACATTTCTCTATTTTTTAATTATTTTCATTGAATTATAAAACACTTATAATCTGAACTATGTTAATAAGAATATGCATATGCATTACCCATTTATTTAATTTTATATGAAAATCTTTTAAAAGATAAAATTATATACACCGATAGGAAAATAAAGGAAATACAAGTGAGTCTGAGCAATTGCTTCCCTAAATATTTCATCAAAAATACAGTAAGTTGTCTTGGAGAAAACTTACTTTTCTGTCAGTAGGTATCGAGTATAAATATGGAGGTGTAATCCTTCAACATCTTTTAACGTTCCTTCTTTGTTATAATTATTCTTTCCCTCATTTTATACCTAAATGGAGAGTTTTCTACTCCCAAAAACTGCTCTACACTTGTAGCAGACTCCCTCATTCTCGTGGTAGAAGCAAAGCTACTGAAAATTGTGGCTCACTTCTGAGTTCCTGGGCTGAAACGTGAGTTCAAGCAGCTGCCTCTAATCACTTGCCCAAGTGATGTTTGGGAAAGCACTCCCCTCTGCCTGGAATCCTACTTTTCCTGTGTCCAGATCAAGTGGCAGACCAAGCCCTAAAGGTATTTGATATATAGACACTCTCTTCAGAGTCAAGTCTTGGACTCCATCATTGAAAACACATTTTTTAATTTGTATGTGACTTTCAAATACTTTACTTCCAGGCATGCAAATTTCATTGACCAAAAGAAACAGAAGAAATACAAAACAATAGATGGGTACACTATACTTAAAAATATTTATTTTTTGTGTTATCTCAGATTAGTTCATGCAATGTTTAGTATTCTGCCCTGAAACAGGAAGAACAAAACTAGAAGCTCACTATAACCTGCAGCTAGCTACAGTGTGCATTTCCAATTCATTAAAGCTTCATTGCTATTGGCTAATGAGATATTTGCTTCCCTGAAACTCTGCATATTCCTAAAATTTATTCTACTGAGCTAAAACTGAAAGATAGTCTTCTTAGTGAATGGGAGTTCTCACTGCCTGTTTTTGTCTCTGTCTTTTTATAAAGGTTTCTTAACAGAAACGTCTTGACATCTTTTTTGCTACTATAAAAGTATAAATCAGTACAAACCTTTTGAGAGGTGACTAGGAAAAACAATCCTATGCAGATCTTTGAATTAACGTCATAATTATACTCATAAGGACTAACAATATTAAATTCTTAATATAGACCTGGGACATTGCTACAAGGTATAAAAGAACCTATCAAATGATGTGCTGGTGAACTTACTGGGAAGAAAAATGAAGACTCTAATTTCCAGCATTTATCAACATCCATGGCATAAATAGTAACCCCATGGATGATTTTGAACAACTAATGTTTTAACTACCAGCTTGCACAATTCCTGAATCACTAAGAACTGGCAGGCTCTACCACATCAGCACATTCTGTCTACAAAAATAGATTTTTTTTTTTTTTTTACAGGCAGAGTGGACAGTGAGAGACAGAGAGAAAGGTCTTCCTTTGCCGTTGGTTCACCCTCCAATGGCCGCCGCGGCCAGCGCACCACGCTGATCCGAAGGCAGGAGCCAGGTACTTCTCCTGGTCTCCCATGCAGGTGCAGGGCCCAAGCACTTGGGCCATCCTCCACTGCACTCCCTGGGCACAACAGAGAGCTGGCCTGGAAGAGGGGCAATCAGGACAGAATCCAGCGCCCCGACCGGGACTAGAACCCTGTGTGCCAGTGCCGTAAGGCGGAGGATTAGCCTAGTGAGCCACGGCGCAGGCCTCAAAAATAGATTTTGACAACAGGAACTATTATCCCCTTCTACAGAGGTTTAAACTGAGAAATTCACCACTGGCCCAAAGCCATGGTGTAGGTTGAGGTCTGAGTTGTTTTTCTTTGCTATGATTTAGCATGTGTGTTACAGTCTAATCTTCTTCAGAGAAAAATGCAAATTTGCAACCAAAGAATAAACTAAACCAGAAAGAGGAAAACTCAAAGCCAAACATTCCTCTGGTGTACTATTCTCCTAGAAAAACCTGCCACGGTAATGGATTCCAATGGGGTGTATAACATAGTGGCTAAAAAAATGTTCTAGCCTGAAAACAAAACTGACACCTAAGTTTGGATCCCAGTATTTTCACTTCTGAGCTATACATCCATAAATAAGTTGCTTATTGTTTTGTGAGCAAAAAGAAAGGATTTTTTTTTGCCTAGATCAGAATGATACAATGAAATAATAGCTAACAAATTTTTGCACAATTTTTACTTTGCACTGGCACTATGCTAAGGTGTGTGTACCAGGTCAAATAATCCTCTAAACTCCAAGAGGATTAAGTGAGTTACTTTCTCATTTTACTGATGAGAATCTTCTCTGCTTAGAACACAGCTGTTAATTAGAAAAGGAAAAACTCAGAGCCAAAGCTTCTACCCTCTAGACCATATCTCCCACTTCACATTTTGCATACACACAATAAAAAGGAATAAGCACTTTGAACACTGTGACGACCCCATCTTCACCAAAATGTTGTGATTTCTTGCAACCTGGAACTGTGCTATATTCCTATCTATATCCCCAAATGTAGCATTATATTAAATGCATAAAGAATTCAAGAACGAATGAATGTGTTATTGATGATGAGAGAGTAGCACCAACACAATACTGTAAACACTGTCATAAATCCATTTTCTCAAGCCTTTGTGTACTTTCTTAAATGTTTTGAGGAAATCCGGTAAGTTCCAAAGAATTGGCTTTAGGCAGTGCTTGGTAAGGGTGTTAATAACACGTATCACTCAAATTTAACATGCCAATATATCTCTAAGTGTCTGGTTAGAAACCATTTTCTGACGAATCATAACTGAAAGATCCTTGCTTTGAATCCTTGAGAAAACATTTCTTGACAACCATTGCTTTCCCAAATTTCAAAAATGTGAAACGTGTTTCTACTTCTGACTAACTAGTTATAGATATTTACCATGAAAAGGAATCACATTAAGGCATTTGATATTTCATTTCCTGCTTTTTTTTCCCGCTATTTCTAGAATTGGAATTATTGTGAGCTAATGAGACCAACATTGCCAGGGTGATGTCTATTTAGAACAGTTAATATTTCTGCTGCACCGTTACATCCCACATATATGAAACCTTATGCTCCAAACCACAAGGGAGAGCAGTACAATTCATTATCTTATAAAAACAAAAACAAAAGCTAACAAACAACACATGTTCTACTGTAATGGATTAGCCTGGCAAGCTTCTTTTTTATAGGGCAAAAAAATACAATTTCTTTTATTATGAATTGTTCTAAGCTTTTCAACAATTATCTTTTCCTGAGCTTTAGGAGTAGTTCCTGAAATTTTGCTTACATTCTGCATAATTCCTTTTCCATTCTGAATTCTAATTAATCTTTTCTATACTCTTCATGCTCTATACTTTCATATGCAATATCTTTTTTCTTCTATGCACTTCATTAGACTCTGGTCAGGAGCAGCACCTGATTTTCTTTTTTTCTTTGGCTCCTTAAACATTACATGGCATACAGTGGATACACTCAATATTAATGCTGCTAACTATTAAAGATTATTTTCTCCATGCAACCATTCCATGTATCATCTGAGATTGACAAAGACAGAGAGGGTGCTCGAAAGAGAAAAAAAGGAGAGAATGTTGCACCTCTTTTCAGCCTGTAATAGTTACCCCGTTTTTAAAGTCTTAACCCAAGCATCATGAGATATGGAATTGTCAGTTAAGGCAAACAGAATCTCTTCAAGATATATTTGTGAAATGCTGGATATGTTTATTTTAATCACTATAGTAACCAGTTTACTATCTATGTATATCTTGTAACATCATGTCATAAGCTTTAAATATACACTTGAAAGTTTATTTTTTAATAAATATAGTTTGAAAGAGAATATAAAATATATTTACATAGTTTCTTTCCTCAATTACTGCAAGCATAATTTATCCCTGGGGGCGGGGAGCATGAGTTAGGATAATCCACAGAAATCCTTTTAGTTTTTCAAGCTAACAACATGCAGCATCGTCTTCATCAGCACTTAACCCACGTTCATGAGCCACATGAACACAAAAGGTTAACATACAGTATCTGGAAGTTCTTATTCTTCGCCTTATAAATGGATTTCTATGAAAGATTTGATGTACACCTTTCCTGATGAACTAGATCATGAAGCACTCATCATAAAACTCCTTCCCTGCTGGCATACCTTGAACACTAGACATCACCGAAATAATAGTGAGATTCTATTACAATCCGTTACTTCCCTTATCTGGGTACTCCCAGATAAGAATTTCTCCCAGAGAAAGAATTTCTCATTTGGTCAGCTCCAACCCAAGAATAACATAATCACAATTTCATATTTTGTGGAACTCCAGTTTGCTGGATTGAAAATTCTAAACTCGGGTTTCCCCTAGGACTCACTCCTCAAAGATTTGAACCAGCTAAGAAAATTCAAAGATGGTTGGAGTGGAGGTGAGGTGTGTGTGAGGCATTGCAGCCAATATGATGTCTTTGTAGAATTGTTTTACTTTGTCAGCAATAAATTAAATAAAGGGCATGGGATAGAGAACAATTGGAGTATTTTAGTAATACCTCTAGAACTTAGCTTAGTAGCAGGGTAGTTGCCCTGCAAAGAATTCAAAGGAAGCTGAGAAGACTGCAATGTGGTTTCTATCCTTCCTCTGTCAGTTCACATGCCCGTCCTACTGGCTAAGCTTACTTACTGGAGACTCCAGAGAGAGAGGTTTTACTTGTACCAAGGGTCTCTGGGCTTTGGGTGAGGCCTGCACCCGAAGTGTTAGGACTGTAATCTGATGAGGGAGCGTCTTAGGAACGATTCTCCTTTTGGCAGCTTTATAAAGGAAATATCCTGGATGGCTGATTGCTCCCTTCTCAACCTCCCCTTACAAGATACAAATCACTAGACTAAAAGGAATATAACCCTGTGAAATGACGTGTTCAGGGTCAATCAAAAAGGAACCCAGAAAAGTTTCCAACAGCAGGAGATAGTAGAGTAGATTGTGTCTTGAAATCTCCAATTAGAACTGTAAATAATAATGTAACCACGGGGGCTGGCACCGTGGCTCACTTGATTAATCCTCTGCCTGCGGCACCGTCATCCCATATGGGCAGCAGGTTCTAGTCCCGGTTGCTCCTCTTCCAGTCCAGCTCTCTGCTGTGGCCCGGGAGGGCAGTAGAGGATGGTCCAAGTGCTAGGGCACTTGCACCCGCATGGGAGACCAGGAGGAGGCACCTGGCTCCTGGCTTCGGATGGGCGCAGCTCCGGCTGTAGCAGTCATTTAGGAGGTGAACCAACGGAAGGAAGATCTCGCTCTCTCTCTCTCTCTTTCTCTCTCTCTCTCTTTCACTGTCAAATAAATAAATAAATAAAATAATAATGCGACCACAAGAAGCAATGGTACATGAAGGTTTGGTACAAGAAGCAGGGGTGTCTGAATGACAAGGGTTTCCTTGCTTCAATCTATCCAATGATGCATCAAGAAATGCTGTGTCCCTTGTATGCAAAGCACTGAAGGAAAACACTTATTAAATTGCTATGTTTGAGAAAATACAGTCATAATGTGCTCTATAAGATAGTATTCAGTAAGTAAATGAAGAGAATAAAGTTAGAGACATTTTAGAGTGAGGAGAGATCATTTCTGTCAAGAGTGCAGAGAAGAGCTCATGAGTGCAGCAGACTGTGAGCTGGTGTCCTGTTGGACCGACACGAGAATGAGGAAATGCTTGAAGTATGGTCTCTGGAAAACTAGAGACCCAAGAATACATATTGAGTGTGTCTGTGTGTGTGTATCTGTGTGAAGATATAAGCATATATACAATTTTTTTTCTGTTACTATTCTATTTCCCTTTTCTTGGCTGTGCTACTACTTACTAGTTTGTAACCCCTGTCATGGCTTAAATATCATAACCAAAACTCATATTGAAACTCAATATTTATTATGAGATATTAAGAGGTGATTGGATCATTAGGGCTCTGCCCTCATAAATGGATTAACCCATTCATTCAATGATGGATTGCTGGATTAATGAGGTATTGCCGGAGTGGCTTTGTTATAAAATCCACCTCTCACTGGCTCACTTGTTGTGTCTCACCAGGTGATGACTTTTGCTTTGTTATAATACAGCAGATGCCATAGCTGTGCTCTTGATCTTCTCAGGCTCTATAATTCTAAGCCAAGTGAACCTTTATTCTTTCTAAATTGCCATTCTGTGTTATTCAGTTATAGGACAGGAAATGGATTAACACATTATGTTAGCCCCCTTAATTGCAATATGGGAATAACAAATGTCCCTAAGTTAGTGAAAATAAATGCTAATGGGCTTGAACAGTAATTGGGCCATCTTAAATATTCAAGAAATTCTTGATGATTATGATTTTTATTACCAGCTCTTCTAGGCCATATTTCTCATGAGTCACTCACCACACTCTGAGCTCTTTGAAGACACAGACTGTCTTAGTCATATTTGACCCTCAATCTGGCATATATCAGGGTGGGTAGCTGTAGTCATTATGGCCCATACCCATAATTCTATAGCATGCTTGTCCACATTCATACACTCATATTACCAGGTCTTCTCTTCTTAGATAGCTCTACACTATCTGTCTCTTCCTGGGTCTACATGGATTGCTTCTCTATTATTGTGCTCCATTGAATCTGTATAATGGCTCATGTTGTTAGTTTCACCTCTGGAATTTCAGAGTAGGTAGAAATTATGGTCTGTAAGTAACAATTCTTGCTTCTGGCTTCTGACTTCTCAATTCCATATAATAAGTTAGATTCACTTAAATAAGGGCCCTTAAAAAATCCAAAAGAGTGAGTACCTCATTAACATGCCTTGCAAGTTCTACTCCTAGTAACTTATACTTCTAGATTAAAACAATTTGTTGCCTATAGGATATAAAGTACCATTATGCCTGCTTATATCCTGGAAAAGATCTATTAACATCAACATAGTTTGCAGGGTTAAGGATAAATTAAAAGATTATTCCCTTCCTAACTACTTAGATTACCAAAAAAGATAACCATGTAAAATTCTTTGCCTTTTCTGACTTTAAAAAGTTGCCTGCTTGCTACCTTTTTTTATCTGAAGCCTGTAGGCAGATTCTAATTTGGCCCTGCAAAAAAATCTGTTTGGCCCTGGGCTGAGGGAAGATGTTAATTTTCATGACTGTTTTAGAACACATCAAAATTCAGTATGCATTTTTTTCAGGATTTCAAAGCAATATGCTTAAAACATGCAATTTAGAGCTAGAACATATAGAGTATTTAAAAATATTCAGGTTTTACCAAGAATCCATCCGGTCTATTATTACAATAAGTAGGATACAAAGATATCTTTATCTGGTTGTGAATGAAACTCTTATCTACACAGAAAAAAGTTAGAAGTAAAATTTTAGCTCTTCTAATTCTACAGCGGTTTACTAGTTTTGACACTAGAAATGTGGTGCAGTTGAAAGGAAAGAATTAGAACATTAAATATGCATTAAGCATTTTTCCAAAGAATGTTAAAGAAAATGGTGTACAGTCTCTAATATCTGTCTTTAACATATTTCCAAGTAACATTCTAGCTTGGTCAACAAATGTAACTAAAAATGAGTGACAGTATGACTCATTCCACCATGAAAATCTGTTAAGATAGACATGTTGGGCACTTCCTCAGTCTTTAGAGGATTCTCAGAAATTAAGAAATGCTGACTCCTTCTTGAGATCAGCAGATGAGGACTTTGGAAAATGGTCCAAATGACGTGAAATTGTAATTCTCTATCTCCTCGATGGCAGAATGCCAGTTTTAATTACTTTATTTTCCTTTGAGGGTTTACATTGTCCTGTTTTATTGGGAAAGCCACAAATTAGAGACTCAATGGAGGTGTGGCCTCAGATAGGAAGTTGAAAAACTGAATCAAATTAAAGTTGTTAAAATTTATCCAGTTAGGAGATCCCAAGATGGTGGACTAGGGAAAAGATGTACTGCTCTAGACAAAAGTGAGAATAGCAGAAGAAAAGTGGAGCAAGTAATTCCCAGGAAAGAGTTGGAGAGAAGTTTGCAGTGGAAATTCTATAGACTGAAGAGGACACCATGGAGCAGTGTGGAAGCTGCAAAAGCACAGTAATGAGTAGAGAAACGGTACACAATCCCCACAGCCAGAACTGCAGGAAACACCAGCTTTGGAGAGTAAGAAGAGAGCAGACCGTGACAGCCCATGCCACTGGTGATATTGCTTGAGGGAGAACCTTTTGGACCACACTGTCTTTGAGTCTAAGCTAGAGCCCTGATGGGGGATAGGGTGTCCACCTAATCCAGCAAAAGAAAAGCATGCTTCTTTCTTCCCCTCACTCACAGTGGTGTCCTGCAGCTGGTGCCATTTCGACACAAGCAGAGGCTTCAGCTGTACTGTGTGCACATGTGATGAGGGCATATCACCAGTAGAAAAAATCTGCATTCCTCACTGACTTTGAGTCTGGCTGGGAGGGTTGACAGGGGGCTGGGCACCCACATGAGACTGTGAGTTGTCCCCATCCTCTCAACATATCACAGGCTCTGGGACTCAAACTGCCAAGGCAGAGCATCAACAGGCAGCTGGCTCTGGGAAGGTCTCTGCTGTCTCTGTGGACAGGACAGGCAGGCCATCAGGGTGGAGTGGATCCTCTGTACCCCATGAGTCTGGAAGCCTTGTGCGCTGTGACTGTGAACTCTGTGACTGTTTTATAGGGCACCTGGTACAGCTGGGTCTCTGGGCAATCACTCTGTCCGTTGCTAGAGGCTCAGAGCTCCCTGACTGCCTGAGGAGGGTCATTGCAGAGGGGTCCATGCTCACACTGAGGACTGCACATATCCTTTGTGCAGTTCATGTGGTAGCATGGCTGAGTTTTGCACCTATCATAGGCTAACCCTGGGCACTGACCACTTTGGAAGAGATGAGGGTGTGATTATGCCAATAGAGGTGATCATACCCTCCCCTCTGCTGACAATAGAGATTTACTATGCCCAACCTGGGTGTCACTGTGGATATTTGTCCCACTGATCAGAGCTTTGTGGCCATACCCAGCACAGGTCTCTGGGTATTCACTGAAAGAACAGACACCCCACTAAGCCACAGAGGCATAATTCAAAGATAAAATCCATCAGAGTTTCTAACAAGTATTTCCATAGATTACCAAAAATAAATGCAGAAATTCAAGAAACAAGAATAAGGAAGACAGCATGACTACCTCAAAGGAACACAACAATACTTCAATATTAGAATGTGAAGACAAAGAGATTGATGAAACGTCTGAAAATGAATTCTAAAGAATGATAGGATTACTCATAAGAAATAAGAAGCAAAAGCATGAATTAAAGAAATCCATACATGACATGGAGGACTTTTTCCCGTGAGATTGAGATTTTAAAGAGACATTGAGCTGAAATATTAGAAATGAAGAATTTAGTATGTCAAATAAAGAATACAGTGGAAAGCCTTAACAACAGAATTGATGAGGCAGAAGAAAGGATATCTGATCTAGAAGACAATCCTTGGAAAGGACATATCTCAGTAGGACCAAAAAGAAAAAGAGAAGGGAGAAGGGCGAATGAGAAGAAATAACTAGAAGCATTAAAACAATGTTTGAGGCCGGTGGCATGGCTCACTAGGCTAATCCTCTGCCTGCTGTGCCGGCACCCCGGGTTCTTTTCCCAGTTGGGGCACCAGATTCTGTCCCGGTTGCTTCTCTTCCAGTCCAGCTCCCTGCTGTGGCCCTGGAGTGCAGTGGAGGATGGCTCAGGTCCTTGGGCCCTGCACCCGCATGGAAGACCAGGAGGAAGCACCTGGCTCCTGGCTTCGGATCGGAGCAGTGCGCGGGCCGTAACATGCTGGCCGTAGCGGCCACGTGGGGGGTGAACCAACGGAAAAAAGGAAGACCTTTCTCTCTGTTTCTCTCTCTCTCACTGTCTAACTCTGCCTGTCAAAAAATTTAAAAAAAATTTAAAAAAATAAAAAAAAACAATGTTTGAGCTGTATGGGATACTATCAAATGACCTAACATACAGATCAAAGATGTGGAGCAGAAAGACAAAATGGACTTAAGTCCTATTCAGTGAAATAATTACATAAAATTTCCCTAATTTGGAGAAAGAAAGGGATGTATAAGTACACTAGGCACAAAGAACTCCTAGTAAATATGGCCAGAAAACATCTTCACCACAACACACTGTGGTCAAACTTTCAACAGTAAGACATAAGGAAAGGATTCTAAAATGTGTGTGAGAAAAACACCAGACTTCCAGAGGATCTCCAATTAGACTCAAAGCTGACTTATCAGAAACCACAGAGTAGGAGAGACATAGTCCAAATATTAAAAGAAAAAAATTGTCAACCCAGAATACTGTATCCTGCAAAGCTCTCATTTATGAATGAGGGTGAAAGAAAGACCTTCCTTAAAAAAAAATTGGAAGAATTTGTCACCACTCTTTCAGCCTTGTAAGTCATGCTTCAGGATGTGCTACACACTGAAACAGAGAAAGACAGTCACCATTATGAAATAATGTGAAGGCAGAAAATTTCCTATTAAAAGTACAAAGGAAATCCAAAGCAAACAAAAGGAATTTTAATGGAAAAATGGCAAGGCCAAGTCATTACTTATCAAAGGAGCCCTGAATGTGAATAGCCCAAATTCTCCA
The DNA here is from genome assembly GCF_051225735.1 of Oryctolagus cuniculus. Lineage (NCBI taxonomy): Eukaryota > Metazoa > Chordata > Mammalia > Lagomorpha > Leporidae > Oryctolagus > Oryctolagus cuniculus. The sequence continues at coordinate 15,685,480 of NC_142880.1, forward strand.
GTTAAAAGATGCAGACTGGCTGAATGGATTAAAAAACAAGATCCATCTAGTTGCTGCCTACGAGCAACACCTCTCACCAAAAAAGATACATGAAGACTGAATGTGAAAGGATGGGAAAAGATATTCATGCTAATAGAAAGAAAAATGAGCAGATGTAGCCACTCTAATATCAGACAAAATTGGCTTTAACACACAAACTATTAAAACACACAACAAAGCACATTATGTAATGATTAAGGGACCAATTCAACAGGAAGATGTGACTATAATAAATGTATATGAACCCAATGCCAGGCTCCTGGCTATTTAAAACAATGTTGATGGATCTAAAGGGAGACATAGACTCCAATACAGTAGTAATGGAGAATATCAAAACCCCTCTTTCATCAATGGACAGATCAATTAGATAGAAAGTCAACAAAAAAGCAACAGCTTATCTACACTATGGACCAAAAGGACTTTACAGATATCTACAGAACCTATCATCCTATAATTGAATACACATTCTTTTCATCATGGCATGGAACCTTCTCTAGAATAGACCATATGCTAAGTTGTAAAGCAAGTCTCAGAAAACTCTAAAAAAAAATGAAATCAAACCATGCATCTTTTCTGACCACAACAGAATGAAGCTGGAAATTAACAAATCAAGAATCTCTAGAAAATATGCAAACACATGGAGACTGCACAATAAGCTCCTGAATGAACAATGGGTCATAAAAGAAACCAAAAGGAAAATAAAAAAAATTCCTGGAAATGAATGAAGATGACAAGACAACATATCAAATTTATGGGATACAGCAAGATAAATACTAGGGAAGTTTATACCAATCAGTACCTACATCAGGAAATTGGAAAGGCATCAAATAAATGAGCTATTAATGCATCTCCAGGACTTGGGGGAAAAAAAGCAAACCAAACCCAAAGTTAGTAGGAGGAAAGAAATAACTAAAATTAGAGAATAAACAAAATTGAAACTAAAAATACAAAAGATCAGTGAAATGAAGAATGGTTTCTTAAAAAAATAAAATTGATATACCATTGGCTCAACTAACCCAAAAAAAGAGGATGAAAACCCAAATTAATAAAATCAGATATATAAAAGGAAATGTAAAAATAGATAACAAAGAAGTAAAAAGAATCATTAGAATTACTACATACAGCTATATGCCAACAAATTGGAAAATCTAGAATAAATGGATAGATTACTGGACACATATAATATACCAAAATTGAGTCATGAATACATAGAAAACCTAAACCAATAACCAAGATGCAGATTGAATCAGTAGTAAAGACCCTCCCAACAAAGAAAAGCTCAGAACTGAATGGCTAACACAATTTTAAAGAATTAACTCCAATTCTGCTTAAGCTATTAAAAACAACTGAAATGGAGTGACTCATCCCAAACTCCTTCAATGAGGCCAGCATCACCTTAATTCCTAAAACAGAAAAAAAGATACAACAAAGAAAGAGAACCATAGACCAATATCCCTGATGAATGTAGATGCAAATATCCTCAACAAAATCCTAGCTAACTACACCCAATAATGCATCAGAAAGCTCAGTCACCCAGATCAAGTGAGATCACTGGTATGCAGGATGGTTCAACATACACAAATCAATAAATGTAACACATGACACTAAGAAGTGAACAAAAGCCATATGATTATCTCAATAGATGCAGAGAAAGCATTTGATAAAATACAACATCCTTTCATGATAAAAAAAAAAAAAAACTTAAGCAAACTGGATATAGAATGAAAATTCCTCAAAACAAGACAATTTATTACAAACCCACAACCAGAATCATATTGAATGAGGAAAAGTTGGAAGCATTTCCACTAATACTCAGAACTATACAAGGATGCCCACTTTAATCACTGGTATTCAGTAAGTCCAGGAAGTTTAGCCAGAACCATTAGGAAAGAAAAACAAATCAAAACAAATCAAAAACAAATCCCTATTTGCCATGAGATGATTCTATATATAGGGGAACCAAAAGACTCTACTGAGACTATTAGAACTTATAAAAGAGTTGGGTAAAGTGGCAGAATATAAAATTAACACACAAAAATCAATAGCCTTTGTATACACAGAAAATGCCATGGCTGAGAAAGAACTTCTAAGTTAAATCCCATTCACAATCGGTACAATAGAAATTAAATATCTTGGAATACATTTAACCAAGCAAGTGAAAGATCTATATGATGAATTTTTTTTAAAAAATTCAAGAAAGAAATATAAGAAAACATAAAGAAATATAAAACTATTCCATGATCATGGATTGGAAGAATTAATACCATCAAAATGTTCATACTATAGAAAGTGATTTATAGATTCAGTGTGATCACAGTCAAAATACCCATGACATTATTCTCAGATCTAGAAAAATGATGCTAAAATTCATATAGAAACACAAGAGGCCACTAATAGCTAAAGCAAACTTGAACAATAGAAACAAAGCCGGAGGAATCACAATCCCAGATTTCAAGATATAATACAGGGCAGTTTTGATCAAAACAGCCTGGTACTGGTACAAAAATAGACATATAGACCAAAGGAATAGAATAGAAGCTCCAGAAATCAATCCATGCATCTACAACCAACTTATATTTAACAAAGGAACTAAAATCAACCTCTGAAGAAAGGACAGTCTCTTCAAGAAACGGTGCTGGGAACACTAAATCTCCATGTGCAGAAGTATGAAACAAGACACCTAGCTTACACCTTATACTAAAATAAACTTAAAATGGATAAAGTATATAAATCTATGAACTGATACCATGAAATTACTAGAGGAGAACATTGGGGAAACTGTCAGACATTGTCATAGACAAAGACTTCTTGGAAAAGAACCCAGAAGCACATATAATCAAAGCAAAAATAGACAAATGGAATTACAGCAAGCTGAGATGCTTCTGCAATGCTAAGGAAACACTCAGCAAAGTACAGAGTCAACCAACAGAATGGCAGAAAATATTTACAAAGTATGAAACTGATAAAGGATTAATATCCAGAATCTATGAAGCAAAGCACTCGAGAAACTCAAGAACAACAAAACAATCCAGTCTAGAAATGGGCAAAGGACTTGAACAGGCATTTTTCAAGAGAGTAAATTCAAATGGCCACAGAAACCTGAAAAAATGTTCAGGATCACTAACCATCAGGGCAATGTAAATCAAAACCAAAATGAGGTTTCACCTCACCCCAGTCAGAATGGCTCTCATACAGATAGCTCAAATTATTTTTGTATACAATTTTTTCAAAGATTTATTTATTTATTTGAAAGTCATAGTTACACAGAGAGAGAAGGAGAAGCAGAGGGAGAGAGAGAGGTCTTCTATCTTCTGGTTCACTCCCCAATTGACCATTATGGCTGGAGCTGGGCCAATCTGAAACCAGGATCCAGGAGTGTCCTCTGGGTCACCCATGTAGTCGCAGGGGCCCAAGGACTTGGGCCATCTTCTACTGCATTTCCAGGCCACAGCAGAGAGCTGGATCAGAATTGGAGCAACCAGACATGAACCGGCACACATAACGGATGCCTGCACTGCAGGTGGTGGCTTTACCCGCTCTGCTAGCCCTTTTTTTGTATATAATTTTTAAAAATAATAATTGTCATTGAGAATCTAGGGTATTATGGAAACTACAGATAGATATTTTAAATGAAAAGTTATTTCATTTAATACTCAAAATAGCTCTATGAAGTTGGAATTTTTATGCAAGTTTTATTAACAAACAGCCTAAGAAATTTTAAATTATTGGCACAAAATCACATTGTAGTTTAGTGACACTACCATCATCCAAACACATGACTGTTGTTCACCTAGGTCCATGTTTCCACCAATAATCTAAACCACCTCCAGAGTGTCTAGTACAGCCACTCAAAACTAGTAATACTCAAATTCATCAGCTGAGATATTTCTACAACTGGGTCAGAATATCAAGGGCAAAAATGGTATTGCAAACATAAATTCAACTTGTGTTTCCTCATTATCTAGGATGTGTTAAGCACTAAGCTAGGCACTGAGGTTAGGATGATGAACAAGACAGTTCAAGAAAACTAGCAACCTGGTCAGCAAGACTGATGCTTATAGGACAAACTACAACGGAATAAAGTCCTAGAGATTTCTATTTGTTCACTGGGTCTGCCTGAGGCTTTACTTCAGTTATAGGAGATCTTCTAGATTATAAAATACAGTCACTAAGACAGCAGTTCTACCCCTAATATAGGTGAAAGTCGATTTAAAATAGAAAGTAACTCAACAAATAGCAAGATCTCAAGCTTGCATGTTCTTAATGCACACTTGTCTCACATTGTATTCCAGTAAATTTCAACAAGGCTCAGCTGAGTTGTTTCATTTAACTTTTACTATAACATTTTTACAAACTACACTCGCTGATCAATGATGCTTTGGCTATGTAGCTAACTACCTGGTAATACTTATCCTTCTGTACTTTGAAATCCAGCCTTCTATTTACCAAGCATAAAGGCAAATGCCAGTTAAACTGCTTTAGTTCCATCTTTCTGATGTTCAAGTGCAGGAACAATTATCTCCATCAATATTTAATGGCCTAATCCTAAGCAGACAGTGCCACAAGTATAGGCAATAGTCCTGTTAACATGCTGTTAATGTTCAAGCATAGAAGCAGAAATGGACTATACAGTTACTGAAAACACACAGTGGTACATTTCCCCAAGGTAAAATTCTCTCCGCACTCTCTGGTCTACCTTCATTGATAATAAGGGAATTAGAACCATTTCAGAGATGTGTTCAGTGGGTTCAGCTTATGCACTCTTTAATATTCATGGGGAGAACAAGGCTTTCCCAGTTCTTCCAGTTTTCAGAGTAATGAATATTGTGACTCTCTGGTTCTAATGAAACATCTCATGACCTCACCCACCCAGAGTTTTACTTGGTCCTTTTCTGATCTAATGCTTGAAATAGCCATTATTACATAGCAAGCATTATTGCCCAGGTACTTGGAATTAGATAATCGGTCATCAATTAGGAATATTTCTATAAAAATGAGATATGAATGACAAGAAACAAAAATTATAAAAGGTTTTAGTGAAATACAAATATTTTTCAACCGTAACATAGAACTGCAGCAGGATAAATCATTTCATTGAGAAGGTCATAGGGTGGACTGTGTATGATTAGATCTCTTTTTCTCCTTAGTCTCTTAAAAACACTGAAGACTGAAGATGGGGGAGGAGAGGCATGGGCTGTGGGAGGTGAACTATCATGTAAAAAGCATCCTTCAGGAGAAAAACAACTTAGAGGAAGTGTAGGCAGAGAAATCTTGTAAAGATTCAAAGAGCAAAAGTAACCAAAGAAACAAAAGATCCTTCTTTATCTGTTTATTCATAGGCTAAATACACTCATGGCAGCTGTGCTTGAGAATAAAGTCTGTATTGTCTTCGTTAGGATCTAAAGTTTGACCTTAAAGGTTATATAACTTCCTCTAAGTCTGAAACAATTGAGATTTTCCACTGAATAGAAAATTTCAGCAAGTTTCCCGGATAAATGTGATGTCCAATGGCAACCCTCTTATTCACGGTTACACTTTCTATAGTGTAGATACCAACAATCAAATGTGATCAGATGTTAAATGGAAAATTCAATAAATAAATAATTCCTGAGTTTTAAATTGTACACCATTCTGAGTAGCATGCAGAAGTCCTGTGCCATCCTGCCCAACACTGCAATCACCCCTTTGTCCAACACATCCATGCTGTATATGCTACCTGTTTGTTAGTCACTTAGTAGGCATCTTGGTTATCAACTTTACAGTCACCTATTGCAGTGCTTTTGTTCAATTAATCCTTATTGTGCTTAATAACAGCCCAAGATGCAAGAGTAGTGATGCTGACAATTCAGATATGCTAAAGAAAAAACTTAAAGTGCTTCCTTTAGGTGAAAAGGTGAAAGTTCTCAAAATAAGAGAAAAAATATGATGGGTTTGCTAAGGTGTGTGAAATTTGTGAAATTGTGAAGAAGAAAACAGAAATTCATGTTAGTGTGTTTGTATAAGAAAAAACAAAGTACATACAGGATCCTATGCCCTCTCCTGTTTCAGACATTTCCAAGGGTCTTGGAGTGTATTTCCAAATGGATAAAAAGAACTTCAATTCTGTTCAAATGCTTTCAGGAAACTTCCATGATTTTTCTTTCCTTTGTTTGAGCACCATGATTCTTCAAATTTTTTATATCAAATACCTCGTCAATATTAGAGAACAAAGCTTAAACACATTTTCCCTAAACATCAAAGTACTCAACATTGCCCAGTTGGAGAAAGAGCAAGAGCGTTTAACCAGTCTGGCAATCTGGTAGACTTGGATGAACATAACAAATATTCAATTTTTACAGATTCTTACAGACTGGACTTCATGTATTTATACAATTTTCTGGTTCTTGTAAGTAAAAGTGCAGAATGTCACTGTAAGAATATTTCTTGTTCTTTTGCCAAATCCAGTTCTTAAGTACTATGTTTATAGAACCATCTGTCATGTTTACATAGCAGAACTCAAAGACAGAAATGTCTCATTTGTCAGAAGCATGACCATGCCCATAAGCCTATCTATTATATAAATTATTTTGGAGTAGATTAGGATCTTTCTCCATAAATGTTCATTAACTAAAAAACAGGGTCAAGCCTAATGCAAGAAATGGGGAAGTAGATGACTTTGTTTTTAAAACCCTGCCTCCCTCCTATACTATACCCCAGCAAAGCCGCTTACTGCCTATATTTTTCATTGTTCACTTCATCCAGGCAATGTTCCAGCCCACGTTCTTCCCTTCATTCATGCAATGGATGTATCTTGAGCACCTACCACATGTCACCACGCAGTACTCAGGTAATTGGGTATCTCAATGATCCCTGGCCTTGTAGAGCTTGAATTCTGACATGTGAAACAGAAAATAACATAGTAAGTAATGTAAATAGGACATTAGAAGATAATATGACCACAGAAAATAAAGAAAATTCAGTACATGTGCTTCAGGCGGCGGGGGTGGGGGAGGAGGACACACCAATTCCCCAAATCTTAAGTTAAGCTAGGTGTATTTGAGGAACCACTGGGAGATCAGTGTGGACAAGAAGGACAGGAATAGAAGAAGTGACAGAGAATCAAGCTTGGGAGGTGGGGATCCTAGAAGCTTCTGTGAGAACTGGCTTTTAGGCTGCCCCAAATCTCATGCCACAAAGTTCTGTGCTTTGTTAAGTCTCAGAGCTGACCAATCTCATGATATCTTCATTCTCTCATGCAATCCTGCATTTATTCATTCAATTAGAAAATATTTATGAAGGGCATAAACATGACGGGTACTAAGAATATAACTGTAAGGAAAATAGATATAAAACCTGTCTTCAGGGAGTTCACAGTCCAGTACAGAAGACACCAGTATCCTGAGTCAGAGGTGTTCTCTCCAGCCAGTGAAGTGGAGGTGATCATTAAGAGACTGGAAGGGGTGGCTGAATCCAGAGAACAGGGCAGAGAGGTGGGGACCGGCTGGAGGGTTGGGTCAGAAGCTGGGACTGAATTTCCTAAGGTTCAGAGACTGCATGGAGCAGACAGTCTGTCTTTTTTCTAAGCACACTGGGAAGCTACTGAAAGATTTGAAGTTTGGTAGCGCCTTGATCAGATTTAAGTTACAAGGAACAGTAATCCACATTGACATGTATTAGTAAGCTTATGACCCCATTATTTAAATAACATGTGTGTGTATGTTTAAAGATTTCTTTTTTTTATTTGAAAGGCAGAGTTAGAGAAAGAGAGAGAGAGAGAGAGAGAGAGAGAGAGAGAGAATTTTCCATCCTTTGGTTCACTCCTCAAATGGTTGCAATGGCTGGAGCTAGGCCAGATCAAAGACAGAAGCCAGAAACTAGGAACTTCTTCCTGACCTTCTGCAGGGGTACAGGGGCCAAAATCTTGGGCCATCTACTGCTGCTTTCCCAGGCATGTTATCAAAGAGCTGGCTTGGAAATGGAGTAGCCAGCACTTGAACCGGTGCCCATATGGGATGCCAGTGCTATAGGCAAGGGCTTAACCCACCACGCCACAACGCCAGCCCTGTGTTTGTGTTTTAAGTGGGAATCTTCTAGAGGTAACCCTGAACTCAGGGAGGCTCTGGTAAGAATCCTAAATATTGTAGCAAGCTGAGGAATTAAAATCAAATTGGAGAGGGAGATTACTTGAATAATCCATCAATTAAATCCAGGAACAAAGTCAGATTCTATGAGTTAGACCTGTAAAATATGGCTTTCATTAAATCTGAAAAATATGGGTTTCATTAATCTATTAAGATGTCAGTGAGAAACAAAATATTATTTTAGGATGAATACTTAATCTCTTTCATTTCTGCCATAAGCATCTGGAAACCTGACCATGTTAAATGACTTTGCCAAGGTCACAAAGAAATTTCATATAAGTTCCTCCAGCTTAAAGTGCTTGTTTAAAACATGTAATGGGCAAATTAATTTAAGGCACAAATAGAAAGCTATGGACACCTTAAAGACTCCAAATTCTTTTGTTTGCACTCCTAAAACATCGTGGAACACTTATGTCCATGCAGCCTTAAAAAGCCTGCTGTTCTCGGGGCACACTTCATAAACCCCAGTCAATTGTCTCTTCTGCAGTATCTTTTTCACAGTTGTGTGTTTAGTCTTCTCAAATTAGTCCTCAGAAGGAAATCTGTTTGGTGTCTGCTTTCCCTCTCCCTACCTTGTCCACTAGCCCTCCTCCTAGTACTACTACTACTACTAGAAGCATTTGATAACAGTCCAAAAATGTTGACAAATGTTGACTGAGCATCAGTGATGCACCAGGAAGTCTAATAAGATCAGAAGATATGAAGGTTTTTCTCCCAAAACACATGTAGTGGGGGCAAATGACAAAAATAACTGAATGGTCAGAGTAATGTCACATTTTCTCCGGAACTGGAAGCAGCATAACGGTGCCATTGACTCTTAGATGAAAGATGCCTCCCGGAAGTGATGGACATGACCAGTTCTGATGGACTCTGAAGTCTGTGAAATGGACACAGGAAGAGGGATGCTACAGGCAGATGGAGCTGTGTGTGCAAATGATTATTTCAGATAGTGTGGGCAATTTTAGTGTCAGGTGTGTATAGGCAAGGAAGGCAGAATTAGACTGCAAAAGTAACCAGGACAAAGATCCTAGAGGGAACTATATACCATATTAAGGACTTGGAATTTTCTTAGAATGTAGGGTTTTGTTACTGAATTATAATATACCACTTCTGATTTTCCCATTACCTCTTTGTTAATTCTAAGAGATCTGTTATGGATTACGCCATTTTCTGCTATTTATTTTCAATCTAAAGCAACATAGAGTATACCAAAGGGAGTGAAATACTGAATCTCATCCCAACAAACAAATATATACATATTTATATCATTAAATAGCATTCACAATGTAGTTAATGTGAAACATTAACCAGAGCGGAGCAGATTTTTAGCCTAGACATTAGGCTAAGACACGTATATCCCACATCACTGTTTCTGGGTCTGATTTCCAGCTCTGACTCCTGACTTCAGTTTCCCCCTAATTCAGACCCTGGGAGGCCGTGCTTATATCTCTAGTAATTGAGTTCCTACCACTCATGTGGGAGACCTAGATGGTGTGCCCTGCTCCTAACTCTGGCTGTTACAAGCATTTGGAAAATGGATCAATTGATTATTTCTCTCTCTCTCTCTCTCTCTCTCTCTCTCTCTCTCTCCCCCTCCCTCCCTCCTCCTTTTCAAATTAAAAAAGAAAGAAAGAGAATTAATTAACCAAACAGGTTTCCTCTCTACCCAATACAATAACAGCAAAAAAGGAAAACCATTTACTTGGTACATTATATTTTTTATTATGTGTTTAATATGACTGAAGTTGTAAACTAAGCCTTTAAAAAAAAAAAGATTTATTTTATTTATTTGATGGGCAGAGTTACAGAGAGGGAGGGAGGGAGAGAGGGAGGGAGGGAGGAAGAGATCTTTCATCTACTGGTTCACTTCCCCAAAAGGTCTTAATGGCCAGGGGTGGGCCAGGTCAAAGCCAGGAACCAGGAGCTTATTCTAGGTCTCCCACATCGATACAGGGGCCCAAGCACTTGGGTCATCTTCTGCTGCTTTCCCAGGCATATTAGCGGGGAGCCAGATCTAAGTAGAGCAGCCAGGACTCAAACCAGTGCCCATATGGGATGCTGGTGTCACAGGCAGTGGCTTTACAGGCTACAGCACAACACTATCCCCAAATTAAGCCTTTTGAAGGTAAGTGAATTCTTAATTCTGATTGAACATTGATCTCTTATATATAATATAATATTCCTATTTAAAACTTGTAACAATCAAATGTTGTCGACAATTGTTATTTTATACCTACATATGCATAGCGTGAGTATAATAAAGTTGATATAGATGCCATGAAATTAATTTTGTATTTATGTCTTAATGTTTACATATTGACTCTTTCACCTTTACATTGTTTTATGTTGATAACCATCAAAAGTAGTCTGTAGAAATGAATATTATTTGACAGCTTAGCTCATATACATGGTATATATTATATACATTTGCATTATATAATATATATAATTTATGAAAGATTTTTAAAGAATATGCTAAAATCTACCTCTGGATTGAGCAAAATAAGAAGGGTTAATTTTACTCAACTCTATTTTGATGTGATACCATCTGCCTATATTGAGAGTCCCAAAAAGAAAATTTCAGTGAAGCTCATTATTGTTCACATAGAACCTTATCCTTTGCATATCGCATCGTGCTCCTTGTGAAGGTACATGTGATATCAACACAGATAATTGCTGAGGGCTGGCCCCGTGGCACAGTGGGTTATGCTGCCACCTGCAAACCTGGCACCCATATTAGAATACTATTTTCAGTCCCAGCAGCTTCACTTCCAATTCCAGCTTCCTGCTAATGTCCAGTGGATGAGGGCTCAATTACCAGGGTCCCTATGACCACAACATGGGAGACCTGGATGGAGTTTCTGGTTAGTGGCTTCAGCCTGGCCCAGCCCTGAATGATGGCAAATATCTGGGGGAGTGAATTAGTAGATGGAAAACCTCTCCCTCTCTGTATCTGTTTTTTCATCTGTCACTGACACTCTACCTTTAAAATAAATAAATAAACCTTTTAAAAAATAATTTGAAAGATCTCTGGCCATCAAAGAAGGAGGTACCTTTCTCCGCAGGGAGGAGAGAACTTCCACTTTGATTATGGCCTTTTCTAAATAAGGTCAGAGTTTGTGAACTCAAGAGGCTTCCATAGCCTTGGCAGCTCATGACAAGAGCCTCGGGTGATTACTGACATCATAAATAAGAGTATCAACTGTTAAATAAACAACAAGAGTCACTGTGTACTTACTCCCCATGTAGGATCTCTGTCCTTAATTTGCTGTACTATGTGAATGAACGGTAAAACTAGTACTCAAACAGTACTTTATACTTTGTGCATTTGTGTGGATGCAAACTGTTAAAATCTTTACTTAGTGTATACTAAGTTGATCTTCTGTATATAAAGATAATTGAAAATGAATCTTGATGAAGAATAGGATGGGAGAGGGAGTAGGAGATGGGATGGTTGCAGGTGGGAGGGAGGTTATGGGGGGAAAAGCCACTATAATCCAAAAGATGTACTTTGGAAATTTATATTTATTAAATAAAAGTTTAAAAAAGTAATTTGAGCTTCCTCAGAGTTTCCATTACTTTTTCTCCAATATACATATTCTAAATTGTATAACTGAACAACTTTCCTTTTGCCCATTAGAAAAGCCAAAGCCAGATTTGAAACTGGCATACTTTGGCTTATATATTGGTTTTAACTTGTACAATTTGAAGTGTCTGAACACATATGTTGATTTGTGTGGCCTCCACAACCAACCATCCGTATACAGTTCTGCCACCTACAGAGCTCCTTCCTCTGATCCGCCTCAGTTTCACCCTTCCTCGCTTCAACTCCTGGCAACCTCTGCTCTTCTTCCCTACTGTACCTTGTCAATCGAGACCGTCATATAAGTGGTACAGATGTTTATAGACTGACTTCCTTCCTGCTGTCATTTCTGAGGTTCATCCAAGCTACTGTTTCTGTCAGTAATCTGTTTGCTTCTCTGACTCAGTGGTATTCCAGGTATGGGCACATTAGTTTGTTTACTCTTTTACCCACTGCTTTCAGTTGGTGACAGTAAGAAATCAAACTGTGATATTCTTGCACATACATACATTGGGTGAAATGGAAGATTTCGTTTCTTTAGGATAAACATCAAGAGTGGTATTGCTGGCCCATATGGCAGGTGTATGTGTAACTAGAAACTAGGCTTTCCCAGAGAGGACGGACCATTCTGTACTCCCTGGCAGTGTTAGCACAGTTCCATTTTCTCCACACTCCCATGCATACCCAACATTATCAGTGCTTTTATTTAAGCCATTCCAGTAGGAATGTGGTAATGTCTCACTGTGGCTTAAATTTGGATTTCCCTAAAGGTGGGTCCACATATTTTCATGTGTTAACTTCCTGCTATAGATTCATATGCTGCCCAATTTTGTTAATTATTCTTTCTTGATGACCACTTTTAAGTTATGATATAATGCTTTTTTCTTCTTTGTTATGGAGGGAACTTGAAACATTTTTAGAATACATGTGGGCATAAATACGTAAGTTGAATATAATAAAGTCACAAAAATGTACCATTTCAACAAAGTCTAGTTTTAAATCTTCATTATTTTAACCTTTTTGCTGGATGTGTTTTTGGCGGTCTAAGCTATGTAGAAAACTATGTATTTTTCTCTTCTTATTTCTAAGGTCTGGAATGGAATCTAGAAAAGAACACTAAATCACTAAAAAGAGACATGATAATACTTTCAACAAAGAACCCCATGGAATTGTTCTTTTGAAATGTTATTACATTGTGTGTGTGTGTGTACTTGGTTCTGCCAATTACATTCTGCAATTCCTGTTCACTGCCAGCTCTGGAGAGGGATATGGCCAAATTACTGTGGAGTTTTTTTATGTAGCTGTCACCAGAAAAGTTTGACAAAAGTCTCTTCAGATTGGAACTGCAGAAAAAGTTCACAATGACCAGAAAGAGCATCCAGTTTAACTGGTTGGGTTCTGCTGAAAATGGTGTTTGAGAGCAGGTTCATCAAAAGCACAAACTCTGTTGCAAACCTGGGATTACATCATATGAATTAATTCATGCACTGGACAGTTGCTGGGTAATTTTTGATAAAATACGATAGTTTTCATTAAACTTAATGTAAAATTATACATGTAAAAGGCAAAGCTAAAGCTAAAACTCAAACATTACTGTATCACACAAAACAAAACTGCCCTCATCACTCACCCCTTGCCAAGTTAGGGCAAGCTCTCAGCAAGCTCATGACTGGAGCTCATTATTGTATTTGGTGCACTCTGAATCAAGTGCCTGCTTGACTGGCTGAGTCTAGGAAACTCAGCTTCTAAAATCCACAGGCTTCAGAGAGGTCTCATGTGTTCTGAAGTTTCTCCAAGGGATTAGGACTACTTGGTCCTAGAGGGGGAGTGGGGAATGACAGGCTGCCTCTGCTGGTCTCCCTCTCTCCAAAATGCTTAATGTTTACCTGGAGACTAATCCATGCTTCAACAACTTTCAAAAGAAATGAGGGGCCGGCGCCGTGGCTCACTAGGCTAATCCTCCGCCTAGCGGCGCCGGCACACCGGGTTCTAGTCCCGGTCGGGGCGCTGGATTCTGTCCTGGTTGCCCCTCTTCCAGGCCAGCTCTCTGCTGTGGCCCAGGAGTGCAGTGGAGGATGGCCCAAGTGCTTGGGCCCTGCACCCCATGGGAGACCAGGAGAAGCACCTGACTCCTGCCTTCGGATCAGCGTGGTGCGCCGGCCGCGGCGGCCATTGGAGGGTGAACCAGCGGCAAAAGGAAGATCTTTCTCTCTCTCTCTCTCTCACTGTCCACTCTGCCTGTCAAAAAAAAAAAAAAAAAAGAAAAGAAAAGAAATGAGAAGTCCTGTCTGCTGAAGCTAGCCTTCCTCAGAAGAGAAGGAAGGGAGGTGGACACAGTAAAAAGGAAGGAAAGGGGGAAGGAAGCAGGGAGGAAAGGAGAGAGGGGGATGGAAGGATAGGAAGGAGGGAGGGTTGATTTTTAGAGCAAGAACAAAAAAATTACGCCATAAATATATGTGGAGAGAATGGATGAATGTGTATAAATTCCTTACAAGAGGGTATCCTGTTGGCGTAAATGGATGTAGTCAATGTTTTAATTCTTTCTTGCTAGATAAGATATGAATGGTGGCAGAGAAGTAAATAAATGGGGGAGACACTGCTCCTGAGTTTCAGGGAAGGATACTGGAAGAAGACATGGAAGGTGTTAAGTGGTTTTCTACTGCACGATTCTGCCGAGAGTTAGCCCAGCTTAACTGCATCTATATGCTGATTAATTACCTGATCTGATATAGCATGCCCATGGGCACAGGTCTCAAAGGCAGATTTCTTGGGTTGAAATCCAAACACCAATTACTGACTGTCTGTTTTTTTTTTTTTTAAAGAGTTATTTATTTATTGACATGAAGACAGAATAACAGAACGAAAGAGAGAGAGAGCAACAGCGAGAGGGAGATAAAGGGAAAGAGATCTTCGATCACTGGTTCATTCCCAAAATGGCCTTAGTGGTCCAGATTGGGCCAGGCTGAAGCCAGGAGTCAGGCCTCCCACATGGGTGACAGGAGCCCAAGTACTCGGGGCCTTAGCACATTCACAGGGAGCTGAAACAGAAGCAGTGTACCGTGACTCAAACCCATGTGGGATGTGGGCGTCACAAGCAATGGCTTAACCTGCTGCGCCACATCTGTCTGTCCTTGATTCTCACCAACTCTGTCTCTTAATTTCTTCATATGTTCAACACAGATAAGAGTGAGACCTATCTAGCAGTATTATTATGAGGATTACAAGAGTTATTATAAGCATAAATGCTACAGTAAGCAGACCAAAGTCTTAATAAGTTGGCTCTTTATTATTCAGTGAAACAAAAAGTGATAAAAGGTATATCAACCAATTGTCTGGGTTACATTAAAAATGAAGTTATCCTCTGTGATTGTAGGCCCTTGAAATATTGAACTTTTCATTGTAATTGTTTAATTGGTTTGCCAGGACAATCAGCTTCCTAATTAGTTTAAGCACTGCTTCCTTTGTAAGACAAAGACTCCCCAAGAGAAGTTAAATGCAAGATTCCAGAACAGCCGAGAAATACACAAGAGGTAAAATTATTCTCAAGGCAGCAGGAAAGGGAGACCGACCGTGTTGGTGACCTGTGGCTGTTGAATTAAACCAACAACTGGACACAGGAATAAGCAACTGGTTGTATCTCAAGTCTGGTGCACAACTGTCAAATATTCATCACTGGTAGTGCCTCATGGAAGACAGGGGAGATAAACGCTTTGTCAGTAAAGTTCTATTGCAATTATTTTTAGAAAAAAAGAAATCCCATGTTGCTTGAGTTGGAATTTGGCCACCATACCTAAAGTTAACATGCTTAAGATTGTAAACACTATTGATGATAGGAAAAAATTGAGACCATATTTTTAGACTTTAATTTTAACCCAAAGAGAGAAAAACCCCAACAGAGTTGGCAGGAAAAGCAACTGGAAGGGATCCAACTCTTCCAAATATTCGTCAATATAAGTTTCAAACAAAAATGATAAGGAAATCCTACAGACCGAGCTGGCATAGATTTAAAAAAATAACACAGAAAGTTGAGGTTTAGTCCCTGTAAAATGAGAAGAATCCAAGCGACCTAAGAGGGAAGTCCTATACACTACATTAAATTTCTAATTTGTTACTTACTAACAAGCTTTCAGGGTCATCCATGAATCAATCCCCAGTACAAGGGGAAAAGGCAAAATTGCCCACGGATTGCTTCAAAAGCTTTCAAATGTACCAATTAATCAATAGTGATCATTGATTGGGACAGCGAACTTCCTGTTCCTTCAGGGATTTGCTTCACCGCAGAGCTTCTCTGGAACCCTTCTCGGAAGGCAGCAAATCTTGGGATCCACAACAACCTCAATAACGACTGTCCTATACTTCCTGTCTTCTTCTAATTTCTTCCAGTAATAGCAAATACTTCATAATGGAAGATTTAATTAACTGAGTTTCCACAAAGCTATTTACAGTGAACTGGGAACATTAGCTTTAATTTTTATTGTTCAAGAATGAAGATACCCTTTTACGACAGATTAAATGCAGTAGGAAAAGAATGTTTTAACCACACTAAAGTGTGGGAACCTACTGGTGAACATCAACTTTGCTGCTGAGAAAACGAAGGCTAGGCAGTCTCATGAGAAGGGGAAGAGCCTGCTTGAAGCTTCTTGTCTTCTCCTTATCTCTCTTGCATGACCATTAACAGGCCTCACTCAGGTCCACAGGGGCTCCAACCTGGGTGACCAGAAAGAAAAAGCATTCTAGGAAAAGCGGGCAAGATGGAAGGTCCTGTCCATCCCCACTCCTCCCAAAGCAGAACCTTACCTATTTTTCAAAACATGTAGGAAGTGTTTCTGGAGACATTAGAAATGTACTTTTGACAGTAAGATCCTGCTTAAAAGAAAATACATCACTGGGCAATACTAAAAAGGAGAAAGAAAAGTTGGTGTGGCCTTGACAAAACAGAGAGGACTTCAGATCAATCAGACAAACAGTATTTTTTTTTCACAGTATTTCTTAATTTATAACCTCTAAGTTTATACTATCATAAGCTTAGAATGCACATTATTTGGCTATTATCTACTTCAAAAATCAATCTCACAAGCAGTGAGTCATCCCAGTCCTGCACACAAACACATATTGGGTGCACACATGTCCTTTTATTTTAGTGTGTCTTTAAAACCTTTATGGAAATGAGCTGCTGAATACTACAGACTAGCCATTTTTCAAAGTGAGTATCTTTCACAGTTTTACCTTTTTCTCTCATTTGCCAGATGAAATTAGACCATATTACAGATTAACACCTTGCGAAGTACATTTATTAAACCGGAGCCATTTGACTTAGGGAGGCACTTGCACCCAGCAGCACTGAATGCCCAGGAAGAGGCAGGGAGCTGGATCAAAGGCTTACAGCTCCACGTAGCTTTGCACTGGGAGAAGACCTGGGTGCAAGATTTTTTTTTTATTTTTTGCTTTCAGCCTGAAGAAATCTGACATAGTGGCTATCCCGTGACTTGTATCATGAAATCCAGATAGTCACTGTTGGTTTGCACCCAAACGGAAGCCACCCCACGAATGACAATCACATTTTGCACCTTTCTCTGAGTGTGGAAATCCTCCTCTGTTTCTGACCCTGCTATGTACAGACTGGGAAAAGAAATGTATTTTTAAGAGCTCTCCAATTTATTCTTCCATAAAAAACAGAATAATTTTCATCTCTCTTATACCAAAAGAGACTTTAAAATGTATCAATGACAAGAGTTCACCAAGGACCAGGTTTCAGAGACAACTCCTAACCCCCAACTTCTTCCCTGGCATAGTTGGGGTATTGTAGCTCCAATTATTTTTGGATTTCTGAAGCAACTTATCTAAGAGTTAACTTTTTGATGGAGTTTACCGCTCCCCCCAAATAATTCATTACCGATGGTTATTCTGCCTTCACAATTAATCAGGTTTGAAAGTGCTTCATTTGGTGCATTTGTATTGTTTAAATAAATCTGGAAACACTAACCCTGTCACGTTCATGGGTTGAGTGTGGGAATGAATCTGTGGACACAGAGGGTAAAATACTTCAAGGCGTATCCCCAAGAGATTTCAGCTATACAATCAGAATTTATTTTACAAGAGGAGGGTGTCCCTGTGCAAGTGAGCCTTGTGGTGTGTTTTAAGGTCTCCTTAACCTGTCTCAGCAAATTGCATAAATCACAGCTATAAAGTCTTCCTATTCAGTGTGCTGGGCTAGGGAGAGCTGACCAGCTTTTGACCTCTCCTTCTGGGCCCCCACTGACCCTAACTTGGAAGTTCAGGCGGTCAATTGCAGGTCGCTGAGGGCAATCTCAGAGTCTTTTTAATGCTTCTGGGACGGCAAGGTTAAAATTATGCAGCCCAGGTATTTTGCTCAGTTTTCTGGATGTGTTGCTCTCAGAGTCCACATCTAGATGACCAAAAGGAGAAGGAGGGAAGGAACAGGAAAAAAAAAAAAAGACAGAAAAAACAAACTTTACATTGGTATCCAGCTAACCAGCCCCACTTTAGTATACACCAAGTTGGTCGTTTATCAGTATAATGGATCTACAGACAGCCTTAAACAATTGTCAAACATTCTTGTAAAAGCCATTAGTTTTTCAACTAATATATATCTGTTTTGTGCATTTGTTGAAGCCTTCACTTGTCACTGTTAAACTAAGCAGAGGCCTGATCAGTTTTCAGTGAGCGTGGAGCCTCAGGGTTCACCTGGGTCACCCACAAGATTTATGAGGCCCAGTGCCAGTATCTGATTGGGACTGTTAGTGCTAAAGAAAGCTGACACTTCCTCCCTTCCCCTCCTCCTCAAGCCCGACTCACAAAGTCCACTGACTTAACTTGTACATTCCCACTGGCTGCCTAAGAGGCAGCAAAATTGATGACCTGTACAGACACCAAAGTGGACATCAATAAAAAGAGATGGATGTGAACAAGTGGAGTGACATGCCTCATTGCTGAGGGGGCCAGGGAGAGAAGAGAAAAGGTTAAAAAAACACTGGAAAGTTATTTATATAAGCTTCAAGGACAAGGATTTTGTCACTACTTGCCTAAGGATTTGCTCTTAAAATATTTTTTCTTCTGGTTTCTATCCTTCTCTCATTGGCAAAAAAAAAAAAAAAAAAAATTAAAGTCTTGGGACTTCAGTAGTTACTAGATGTTTTTATATTTGTTGGCCTAAGTGTAGGAATTTTTGTGCATCTTTTTGTCACAAAAATCAAATGATACCATGAGATGGACTGAACATTGTTCCATCATATGCAAGAAAACTATAGTGCAATATTTTTTAAAGGAGCCACAGTTGGTTAAGCATTGCTCTTATGCTTCTTAATGAGTATGGCTGGTTAAAAATCATGAGCAGATTACACCATCTACAAGATGGTAGATCCAAGTGCGCTGAGGCACACCCTTTTGGAAGCATCTCCAAGGAACTGCCCCCAACATCAGGAATTTTTCTCCTGAATTCTGAATCCATGGGATCATTTACAGATGGGCAATGAGAGAAAGTATCTGGATTAGCCATTGTATCCTGGGTGCATTTCTATCTTAAAGTGCTTGTGAGAAACATGACTTGGTGGCTTTGCTAGCACTCCAAATTAGATCAACAAAGACAAGTAAAATGAATAAAAGGATAATTTTTAGGGTTTCTTCTATTTTATCCTTGATGTGTTTATTCGCCCTCTGGGATGCCTTCTGCATGCTTATGTGTTATGTAAATGAGATCTAAATCTAAAATGTCATCAACACAGTTGAGAGCGATTATGTGCTCAGCCACGTCAGAAGAAATGGCAGAATCCTCTGCGCACACTGCTTACAAGTAATTACTTAATACCAACTCTGCCTTGATTTTAAGGCTTTCTTCAGAAAACACGGCTTGATGATGCATTTTCCTAGAACATAGAAAATGACAAAAACTAAGAGATTTAATTTTAATCATTTCTAGGATTCCAGGGACTAGTGTCTACTTTTGATATGAAGCCCTACTAGGTTCTAAACCAGCCCAATGGCAGTTAACACTGTCTTGTTCTCCATTTCCTGTGTGGAGATGGAGCCTAACACCTTCAGGAACGAGAGTTTGAAGTTCTGCACCATTTCAACAATGTTAAGATAGGTCTGTCTCAAAGTCTACAGCTTAGCGTCTCTCTCTGCTCATGATGATGGCAACAGAAGTGTCAGTAGAACAGACTTGGCACTTGAATCACAAGAGAACTTGCAACAAAGAGAGAGGAGGGAGTTTTGGTCTCTGGAACTGTGTTTCCTATCTCAGCATAGTCAACCCATTCCAGAATCAACATCCCTAAGTGAGGATATTTGAGAAGGCCACACACTCAGGTGCCCAACATTGCACTGTTATATCCAGTACACACAGCAACATTTCAGCCTCAAGATTTGCTGATATGGAAAAGGTAAAACAAGTCTGGTTATCCATTTCCACCCTAAAAATATCATACTGGGATGGACATTTGACACAGTTATTGAACCACTGCATGGGAGGCACACACCCCATATCAGAGTGCCTGTGTTCAAGTCCCAGCTCTGCTCCTGATTCCGGCTTGCTGCGGCTAATTCACAGCTGGGAAGCAGCAGCTGATGGGTCAAATAATTGGATTCCTGTCACCCATGTAGGAAAATCAGATTGAATTCCCAGATTCCTGTTTCAAACTGGTGCAAACCTGGTTGTGGTGAGCATTTGGAGAGTGAACCAAGAGATGATCTATCTATCTATCTATCTATCTATCTTTCTTTCTCTCTCTCTCTCTCTCTCTCATTTCCTTTTCTTCCTGTCTATATACCTTTCAAATAAATAAAGGAAAGAAAAATTTACAAATTAGCTAATTAATGGAAGTCAATATCACAAAACTCTCAACCAAATAATCTTTCAAGGGAGTCCTTCTCCAATACTGCTGTTTTTGTTTGACATCAGCTCAGTTTTGAAAGTGTTACCAAACAAGTGTCTTCTGGTTCTTCACGTAAGACTTCACATCTTTGCCCTTGGGATTCTTACAGACTTCTAACATATCATTGGCTTTTCCGCTAGCTTAGCAAGATAGCCCTTACTGTTACAAAGTGAGCAAAGTTCCCATGGAAACTTCAGTGTGATCAGCATGAAGGATTTACATAGGTGTCTCAAACTCAACTTAAGACCTAATGTAACTTTCAGGAGGAAAATGATAAGTTTATGAAAGCCCTATCCAGGGGCAAGCAATCGGCACAGTGATTAAGATGTCTCTTTGGGTGCCTGAATCTCATATCAAAGTGTCTGAGTTTGAGTCCTGGCTCCACTTCCACTTCCAGATTTCCACTAATGCACACTCTGGGAGGCAGCCAGTGATGGATTCAAGTACTTGGTCCTATGCCACTCAAATGGGGAAACCTGGATGGAATTCAATCTGGCACAGTTTTGGCTGCTGCATGCATTTGGGGAGTGAACCAGCAAGTGGAAGATCAGTATCTGTCTGCCTGTCTCTTTGCCTTTCAAATAAAATGAAAATAAAAATGTTTAAAAAGGCTTGATCCATCAGTTTTCTAAGCAGTGTTTTATTTTTTAAGGATTTATTTGAAAGGTAGAGTTACAAAGAGATAGGGAGAGGCAGAGAAGAGAGATAAAGATCTTCAATCCACTGGTTCACTCCCCAAATGGCTGCAATGGCTAGGTCTGGGCCAGGCCAAAGCCAGAAGCCCAGAAACCCAGAAGCCCAGAACCCCAATCAGGTCTTCCACATGGATGGCAGGGGCCCAATAACTTGGGCCACCTTCCACTGATTTCCCAGGTACATTAAGGGAATAGGATCTGAAGCAAAGTAGCTGGGACTCAACCGGTGGCCATATGGGATGCTAGCATTGCAAGCAGTGGTTTAACATACTATACCACAAAGCCAGCCCCTAAGCAGGGTTTTAAAAAGTTGAGTGTGGTTTACTTACTTTTATGTCTTTAACATCATATATGGTACTACTATATTATTAAACTCCTACTGTCCATTTTGATATTTTCTTCTCCTTTTTCTTTGTAATTAAGACTTGTCAGAGCTGTGAGACTTTTTTTTTTTTTTTTTTTTTTTTTTTTTTTTTGACAGGCAGAGTGGACAGTGAGAGAGAGAGACAGAGAGAAAGGTCTTCCTTTGCCGTTGGTTCACCCTCCAATGGCCGCCGCGGCCGGCGCGCTGCGGCCGGCGCACCGCGCTGATCCGATGGCAGGAGCCAGGAGCCAGGTGCTTTTCCTGGTCTCCCATGGGGTGCAGGGCCCAAGCACCTGGGCCATCCTCCACTGCACTCCCTGGCCACAGCAGAGGGCTGGCCTGGAAGAGGGGCAACCGGGACAGAATCCGGCGCCCCGACCGGGACTAGAACCCGGTGTGCCGGCGCCGCTAGGCGGAGGATTAGCCTAGTGAGCCGCGGCGCCGGCGGAGCTGTGAGACTTACCTAGCATAATGCTTGGCATTAAGTAGGTGGGTGATACGCTTTAATTGGCTTGCCCAGCTCCCTTTGGCTTCCTCTGAGGCTGGGCCATTATTCCCCTGAATACAAGAAATTCATCGGACCCCAGCCAAAATACACAATTCAGGGTTTTAACTGCATTTTGGGAAGAAAATAAGGAAAGCCAAGGGACCAACCTTCACTTTATTCGGAATACAAGAGAGAGCCTCAGAACTATATAGATCCATTGCCTGTTCTCTTTCACTTAGATTTCTGAGTGTCACCAAAGACTTCATAAATTGAAGCTTCAAAAACCATGGTTCCATTGTTTAGGCCCGTCATTATCTCTAGCTGCTTCAGACAAATCTGTCACTCTAAGGGTTAACTCTGGGTCCCCTACCTGCCAAGACATTTCTGGTCATCTCTTCCAAGCTAACTGACAAC
Source organism: Oryctolagus cuniculus (assembly GCF_051225735.1). Taxonomy (NCBI): domain Eukaryota; kingdom Metazoa; phylum Chordata; class Mammalia; order Lagomorpha; family Leporidae; genus Oryctolagus; species Oryctolagus cuniculus. The sequence goes on from NC_142880.1 coordinate 15,708,073, forward strand.
TTGGATTTCCCATCAGCATCAGACAGGTGTCTTGGAAAGCTACCTCAAGCTGCTAAGTATTGGAATCCTCCATATTCTTTTCTGGGTGCCTGACACACACTTTTCCTAGACCCCTTGAGACAAAGAGTCCCCAGAAAATAATCACTCATGTGTCCCTGAGTAACACTGAAGAAGTGTTAAATATGTATCACAGAATCTGTAACTTCCATGTAAGAAGATTCTCAGGCCCTGAAGGCTACAGTGACTGGGCCCTGCTGACCTATAAAGTTATGGTGTGAGGCTCTGGATTCAAACAGATATTGAGCAGCACTGGACGTTGAACTTAACCCTCTCTGCACTGAGACTGGATGTGCAGAGAAAACTCCCTTTTCCAGCCTCTTAGGATTCTGAGAAGTGACAGACCAGCTTCCTCAGCTTGACTCAGCCAGCTGATTCCGTCTCACTTGATCTAGAAGAAGCAAATTAACAGTCTCCTAGCTGTCTCTTTATGCACTATAAAACATTCCTGGAGTTTGGAATTCATGTCGTTATTCTTTTTTTTTTTTCTCTAATCCATCTTTATTTTTTTTAAACTTTTATTTAATGAATATGAATTTCCAGAGTACAGCTTATGGATTACAATGGCTTCCCCCCAATAACGTCCCTCCCACCCGCAACCCTCCCCTTTCCCACTCCCTCTCCCCTTCCATTCACATCAAGATTCATTTTCGAATCTCTTTATATACAGATCAGTTGAGCATACATTAAGTAAAGATTTCAACAGTTTGCTCCCACACAGAAACATAAAGTGAAAAATACTGTTTGAGTACTAGTTATAGCATTAGATCTCAATGTACAGCACACTAAGCACAAAGATCCTACATGAGGAGTAAGTGCACAGTGACTCCTGTTGTTGACTTAACAAATTGACACTATTGTTTATGGCATCAGTAATCACCCTAGGCTCTTGTCATGAGCTGTCAAGGCTATGGAAGCCCCCTGAGTTCACTGACTCTGATCATATTTAGACAAGGCCATGGTCAAAGTGGAAGTTCTCTCCTCCCTTCAGAGAAAGGTACCTCCTTCTTTGATGGCCCGTTCTTTCCACTGGGATCTCGCTCGCAGAGATCTTCCATTTAGGTTTTTTTTTCCCCAGAGTGTCTTGGCTTTCCATGCCTGAAATACTCTCATGGGCTTTTCAGCCAGATCCGCATGCCTTAAGGGCTGATTCTGAGGCCAGAGTGCTGTTTAGGACATCTGCCATTCTATGGGTCTGCTGTGTATCTCACTTCCCATGTTGGATCGTTCTCTCCCTTTTTTATTCTATCAGCTAGTATTTGCAGACACTATTCTTGTTTATGTGATCCCTTTGGTTCTAAGTCCTGTCATTATGATCAATTGTGAACAGAAATTGATTTCTGTGAACAGAAATTGACTAGTGAGATGGCATTGGTACATGCCACCTTGCTGGGATTGAATTGGAATCCCCTGGTATGTTTCTAACTCTACCATTTGAGGTAAGTCAGCTTGAGCATGTCCCAAATTGCACATCTCTTCCCTCTCTTATTCCCACTCTCATATTTAACAGCGATCACTTTTCAGTTAAGTTTCGGCACTTAAGAATAATTGTGTATTGATTACAGTATTTTTACCAAAGAATGAATGTGTCTGGAATTTATAACAACAATGTTTAAAACAAGAGTACAGGTAAACATAAAAATTTGCCAACTCTCAGATTGTTTTTACTGGAGGGAAACAATAAAATAAGTTTAATTATTCCCTCTTTCTCCTTTGTTGATTGTTAAATTTATTTTTCAGCTTAAGAAATAAAATATGACAATAGTGCATAAAATCAATAATACCTTTAAAAAGATAGTAAGGATTAAATTGGAGGATGGACCAATACTGGTAATTTAGTACAGTTTATAACCTGTGAGTTCTCCTGAATTCATTAACCAATGTGAAATTCACAATGGAAAGATTGAGTTTCAAAGTTAATATATCAACCTAGGTCTCTATTTTATATATGAATATATAGCCATACATTTCATATTTTCCTTTCTCAAGATAGGTCATAAATTACCAAATATCTACATCAACACAATTGCAGATATTTTATTAAAGTGTGTCTCCATAAGATCAAGTGTTCCCGAAAATCTAAATGATTTAGTACATTAACCATACCATCCAGAAGCTCTGAATTGAAACACCAAAAAGAAGAAATTCCACTCTCAAACTATGTCTTATTTAGAAAATTTGGCTTTGTCATTTTTCAGCCTTTGACAGAGCATTGTCAAGATGGATGAGTAAAGACTGTCTTTGAAGATTTTTAAGTTTTAAATACTGTTTACTTCTTACCAAGCCAATGTTTACTATCTGCCCAATTTCTACTGAATGAAACTTCCAGGCACCTAAGAACACCTCATGGGGATTATGAAATAATCATCCATAGCAACAGATTGTGAATTGTGCTCTACGGCAAGAAAGTCCATTGCCACAATGATCAAATCTTTGTTTCCACTGAAAACATGTCTCAGGAAAACAAGCATTTGATTTTTGAAATTCCTTCATCGGCTATTTGAATTCTATCAAGTAAAATATTTATTTGGCAAAATCACTATTTTATGAGGAAACTATTTTCCCAAGTAGATGCAACTGAGCATGCCATATGCCCCCACTGTAAATAGAAATGGGATTTGTTACTTTAAAAGGTACAATATTTTCATTTATTGGTGGTGGTAGTGGTGGTGGTGCAGGAAGGAAAGGGGAAGGAGGAGGAGGAAAAGAAAGAGAACGTGTTTTCTTACCCTGGGCAGGATGCTGCACGGAAGTGCCAAAGGCTAAGTGGAATATAAGCAAAAAATATGTATGTCTCGCAGTTCTGGAGGTTGGAAGCCCCACGTGAGGATGTCTGCAAGGTCAGGGTCCCAATTGGCCCTCTTCCAGGGCCCTCTTCCAGGTTGCAGAATACCAGCTTCACCTGAATCCTCACACATGGCAGATCTCTAACTCCACCTTACAAGGGCACCAACCCCATTCATGAACTGTACCCTCCGACCTACTTCCCTCCTGGAGTCACCATCTCCAAACGGGTCACATGGTCACGTGGGGATTAGCTTTCAACTGCAGAATCTGGGGGCGGGACACACAAATATTCAGTCTGTAGCAGGTTTTTTTCATTATTTCTCCTAACTACCAATGGCTTTTTTATTTAAATGAAATTTAAATTAGCATCCTACCTGGGACTCTTTAGTCCATTAAGGTCACAGGTCAATCATTTTGGACAAACAATGCAAACAAAGCAGAAGATGGCAGTTATGTGGTTGATTCAATTAAATGAATAGGCTGATTGGGTAAAGAGATGCAGATACAATTAGCAGAACAATAGAGTGCCCCACTCTGTTCACATAATCAGCAAGACCATCTCTGTCATCCATATGGGCTATCCTACCTAAATTTAATGTTCAACCGCTCATAATCAGTAAGCTTCTGGTGGTTACAACAGCCTTTTTTGCCATGCTGGCATCCAATTTCTATTTTCCCCCTAGACATAGTCAACATGCAAAAGCACAGAAATTTCTCTTTTTTTTAAAATTACTTTCTACTACTTATTCTATTCTGCTATAATAAAAAAAAAACCTATATTGCAAACTGTGGGTAATACTTCGCACTGTCTATTCCCAGGATAACTTTTTAAACTATGCTGTGGCTCCCAATCGTGCTGATACTCATTCGACAAACAAAACTTACACCTCAATAAACAGCAAGTCTGCATATCAGATGAGATAAAAGATATGCAGTAAAAAAAACAGAGTTTCTAAAAAATAAGAAGAAAAGAAAGCCTGCAGTGCAAATTGGAGAATGGAATTTTGCCCTCTATTCCAGAGGGCTACTTCTGTCACCAAGTTGTTTCTCATTTCCACGAATTGTTTTTTTCGATAAAGATCTACTAGGGAAATGAAAGCAAGGAGTAGAGCGGAACTGGCTGGAGATGACAGATGGCTCTCCTTAATGACTTGTAAAAGAAAAGTGGCATCCCAAGTTTTACTTTATATAACACAGAAGGAAAATGCTAAGCAATGCTACGGATTTTATCTAACAATGTCTTTTTTATTTTGTGAAATATTATATTTTCAGTATTATTATTGACAGGTTGCTAAGGAACATATATATTAATCTTAGAAGGTTCTTTTCTTCTTTCTGACTTAATGTTAAAGATGAATGTCCTTCAAGTGAGTTCTCTGATCAGTAAAAGAAGTCATGTAGTCATGGACTACAGCACAGTAAATAAGACAGTTTTGTTCAGTCAAATGGACTTTCCACTAGAGAACCTCAAGTCTACTACTCTACAGCAGGTATTCTATTAGACAATATACTTATCGTGATAAAGTTAAGAATGAATAACACCTGTTATACTGTCATCTAAAGCATCATTCAGAAGCCCAAGGTTAACCAAATTAATATTCTAGCAAACATCCTTCTAGACAGATATAATTTTGTGTGTGTAGCTGAAATATATTTTATATATAGTATATACACATAAACATATACGCTTGAAAAAATACACACACACTCCTATGACAATTCATTTTTTAATGAGATTCACAATATTCTACAAATTATTTTTAAACTTAATGAAACACCAAGGATTTAATTCTTTGTCAATAGATCTTTGGTACCATTTGAATAACTGCATAGTAGCCAATTGAGTATATATAAAATAAATTTACTTTATATTCCCTCCACTGAATTTTTAAATTGGCTTGTTTTCTTATGATGGATTTTAAACTGTTTATAATTTTCTGGTATTATTAACAATATTATGAAGAATATTCCTTATTTTAACATCATTTTGTGCCATTTTAGGACACAGTCCTAGAAAAACAAATACATTTTAAACATTTATTCACATATTACCAGGCTTACTGGTGCAGACGTAAAATCTATCTACATTTTCCCTAATTTTCATTAGTTTCCTTATATCTTAAGGTATAGAAGATTGTGTCCATTTTGCCCATCAGCAAGGTAAACACTGATAGTTTCTTTTTAATTTGATTTCTACATGTATGATGCTACATAATCATCTCCAGTTCTTCTTTTGTGAACTTTACTATTTTGGTGTTCATTTATTCCTAATTCACTTGCAAATGCCCTTTTTAATGCTAAAGTTTTAATCCTTTATTTGTCAGCTATATAATGATTATTTTTCACAGCTTCTAATGTGTCTTTTCAGAGTTGTTTATGATGAATTTTGATCACTGGCTATTTTTGACTATTAAATATTTAGATATTATTTCCTGGTTTCTGGACCACATGACATGTTACAAAATATTCATAGTTGCATTCTTCTAAAGTTTTATGACTTTCTATTTAACATTAGAATGCCTGTGCTTGTAACAGTCTACCTCTACAGGAAGTTTCATTTCCATGCCAATCACATATTTAATGGATATTTTACCAATCTTAAAAACAGATAACACTCTTCTGTAAGACAGAATTTGCAATTGTTAACCTGGTTTATTTGGATGTATTTTAAATAGATTTTTTCAAGATTATTTTGTGCCTTCAAATACTCATATTCTGTTTTGCATTTTCTGTTTAATGTTATGTGTATTTAATTTTAGACCCTTGGAAGCATTATACGGTTCATGTTAGCAAGGTTTCACTTAAGATATTGAGGAAACCTCAAATTCTGCTTCTTGATGTGTTATATATTATGTGTTCTCCTCAAATATGTTAAGAAATAAAATATCTTCTTCCATACGTATCATACTTTTATAATTCTTGTTCTTAACATGGAACTTAAGATCCTACAGTCATAAAGTAAATTTAAAATGCATAATTATTATCTTACTCCTAGGCGTCACAGAAATCTTGAGATCATTGAGTCAGTCAAGACCCAGACAGTTTAAGAAACTTCTAGGTCATATTTTTAGTTATAATAACCAAATAGCCATATATATGTGTGTGTGTGTGTGTGTGTGTGTGTATATATATATATATATATATATATATAAACTCTATTGGGCATTTAAACATTTTTACACCACTCAAAAAAACCTAATGTTCTAAGTATTTTTTTAATTGATCTAATTCTATATGGTCTGTTGTGACTGAGACAAAGACCAGGAGACACTCCTTTCCTGTGTCTTTAAACTAGTACATAACTTCTGTTTAAGGGCCTAGTGACAACTGTAATGGACAATTTACAACCTACAGGGCTTCTGGATTAAATAACAGCAGTTCTGTAAACCAACAGGCTTCAGACTTTGGTGAAAGCACCAGTAATTTGTTTATTGCCTTTTCTCAGTTCCTCAATTACAATTGATCTCTGCTAAACAGTCTTGTGTTGCTAATTGCAGGGAAAGGGGGGGAAAGAACTTAATCTTTATAGACATCTTCTAGCCTAGGGTTGCTCCTTTTATAATTCAGTGTCACAATCTCACCTAAGCACAGATAAATGAGATCTATATCCGTAACTATAACAAATACTTCCAAAATTAATTTATAAACAATCGAAGTTGAAGGAGCTATGCTTGGAACAGAATAAGATGGTGACTGATTGTATCTGATATTGAGTCAATGACAGACAGACAAGAGCACTTGATTAGAGCTCTTGTCTTGCCAGATCACGTATTTGAATTCTACTGATAGGAGTTTAATCAGCACTTAATCTCCTTATCATGTCTAAAGTGTTGATCAACTTTAAGTACTTAACATAACACAGAACGCCTACTGGCATGTCCACTTCAAAGCCCGAAGTGGAGTGGTTAGGCGACTCCTAGTCTTATTTTTTTCCATTAATAGTGTTGAAAAGATATGTTTGTCATCATCAGCTAAGCATGTCCTCATTCAGTCTGTTTAAACTTCTGAACTGTTTGTTTTAGAAAGGTTTGACTTATTTACACTTGCCTTCATTTTCTTGACCCATCATTTTAGAAATTGAAAATATGCTATACACATATGGGTGTGTTTGTATAAAGCATGCTTTAATTTGCAGTCTGACTTGGGAATTGTTTGTTTTAGGGAAGCTTGACTTATTTATTCTAAACCGTTATTTTCAAGGCTCCACTTCAGCAATTAAAGATATACATACATACATACATATGTACTTTCAATCCTTCTCACTTTAATACAGTATGTCACCAGAAGGCCCAACTGAACAAGAAGCACATACAATGGAGCACAAAGCAAAGACACCATTCAAATACCTTCAATGCTGTGTTACAAGTAAAACTCCCTTATATAGCTCTCCCTGACTTGGTGAGCATTCCACATTTCCACATTAAAGTTTTTCTATTAACTCTACCATAGTCTAATGAGTGAGCAAGTGTATTGACTATATATTTGCTGTAAGTTAAAACTGTCCTCCTGAGGATTATCAATATAACAATTTTTGCCAAAATTTTGCCAAAATTTAAGTATTTGTCTTGTGAACTATTCTCATGTCTTCAGACTGAAGTTTGTTGTTTTTTTATAAAAATACAAGTAGCTTAGAACATTATAGCCAAAATAAACTACATAAGCCATGTGCTATTTAATATACTTTTATTAGTATTTTGTTTAATTGATTTTATATATATGTAAGGATCAAATGTTTAATTGATTACATATTTATGGCAGCATATATCCTAAACAATACCTCTATTTTGTGTAATACACTTCAATATTGATCAAGAGAGAAAAGATAGTCTACTGCTTGAAAAGATCAGTAAATTCAAATGTTCAACTCAATTGTTAGTTCTTCATAAAGGAAATCATTTACGGCCCAATAGAAAAAGCATCTCAATTATTTTACTTCTACAGTTGTTTCATTATTTACATTTTCTTTAATCCAAAATACTGCAATTTGGGAGCTTCATTTTTAATCTTATCTGAAATAAGTTTATTGAAGCCTCCTTTAATTATAACTGTATTTCTAGCCACCCATGTTGCAACCAAACATGATTGCTTGATTTTTTTTTTAACTTTGGAGTAGTTTTATGTGAGTACTTATAGAAAAATTGCAAAGATACTGCAGAGACTTCTCATAAATTTCACATCTGGTTTCCCTTATTCTTAGCATCCTTTATTGCTATTGTTACAATAATGATAAATCAACATATTATTGTGAACTAAAGTCCATACTTTATTCAAATATTTTATATTTTTAACTAATGTACTTTTTTGCTTCCATGATCCCATGTTAAGAATGATATATTACTATAGTTTTAATGATCCATAATTATTTTAAAATTTACTGTATATGAATAAAATATACTTTTCATTTGATCACTGTTTATGGCTTTTGCCTATATTCCTGCTGAACTACATTCCTTTTTATTTTTTTACTTATTGAACTATTTATTTAGTGAAGCAATAAGCCTTTGACTATAATGTAAATTAAAATGTTATCCCAAATATAAAAAAGGCAAATACTGAATAAAGGAAATAATTGACTTTATTGAGTTATTCCTATTTTAAATGTAGCCTTGAGACCACCTATATAAATTCTAAAAAAGGGGGGGGGGGGCCAAAGTATCTTGAATGTTTTTTCTATTTTCACAGAAGGATTTTAAGCAATTTTATTGGTTTGAAGATTTCTTCAAATATTCATAAACATTACTTTACAATATTTCCTTTAGTTCAAAAAGAAGATGATCTGTGTTAATTCCCCTTTACTGTCCAAGCTGTACACTTTGAGAGATAAACTAAGTAGACTGTAAATAAAACTGACCCTTTTAAAAAGATATTAAAGACACTTTAGAAGTATACTATAATAATGTAGTTTAAATAAATACATGAAAGAAAATTTGATTTTTTGTGAATGATCTACTAATCTTGGAACTACAGGAAGGATTCATTAAATTTAAATTTGGAAAGATCATGCACCTCAAAAATGGGTAGCATTGAGTTAAATAACAACATTGACGGCCGGCGCCTTGGCTCACTAGGCTAATCCTCCACCTTGCGGCGCCGGCACACCAGGTTCTAGTCCCGGTCGGGGCGCCGGCTTCTGTCCCGGTTACCCCTCTTCCAGGCCAGCTCTCTGCTGTGGCCAGGGAGTGCAGTGGAGGATGGCCCAAGTGCTTGGGCCCTGCACCCCATGGGAGACCAGGATAAGTACCTGGCTCCTGCCATCAGATCAGCGCAGTGCGCCGGCGGTGGCCATTGGAGGGTGAACCAATGGCAAAGAAGACCTTTCTCTCTGTCTCTCTCTCTCACTGTGCACTCTGCCTTTCAAAAAATAAAAATAAAAAAGAAAAATAACAACATTGACTAAGTAGCACTGAGGCATGAGCAGGGAAAAATAATAAAATCTATTATTTCTTGACTATTAAAGTAACTCAGATGCTTCCATTTTATTTGAATATTGCTTTTTGTTTCCTCTATTAAGTAGTGCTTAAAAACCACAACTTCAGTCAATCAGTAAACAGGATCATTACTTCTAAGTGTTTCAGATTCTAAATCAAGGGTTTCATTAAATTTTCCTAGCAGAATAATGCATATAGATGAGGATGTCAAATTGCAAATAACCTGTATTAGAATAGCGTTTACAGTGCTTATGGTAAGTAATCAACATTATTGACTTAGCTCAGGGATTTAAAATGCTGAAAAACACTAACAGAATAAATTGATTGGAAGACTAGAGAAGTACATCACTGTGTTAAAGATTTGAAATGAAAGTGAAATGCATTATGTGATTTTGTAGTTTAAAGTACATGTACATATATAGATATGCACGTAGATGGGTAATGTGGGCATTATTGATTTGAATTCCCCACTGGGAACAAAGGGAGAATGCCTAGTTTTGCTTCAATGGCAATGTTCATATTCATTATCAATATGATAAAATACAAATTGGTGGCTCTATTATACACATTTAATGCCCCTATGGAACTTTTTTTTTCCCATTAGTAGCTAATGGCTACTCCTGTTTACCTTTTATCACTCCGAATGCTCATTCTATCTTTTTTCCTATGATCATCAGATTTCTGCAGGAAATGATTTTGCTAAAAATGAAAATATCCTACTTTATTTTAAAGATGATAGAGCCTGTATCTGTAAACATGACTTTGATCTATGCCTTCTGTGATGTATCAGTCTTCTGAAAAAAAGTCTAGTTGAGAATTCACAAAATAAAAGTAGAATTTGCTGTAAGTAGCAATAGTAAGGAAAAAGTCTGCTGCAAATATTAAACTGAATCAGTTCACTCTCAGAATAGTTTGTATTTTTAAAATATATACATAAAGTGAGCATTTCATTTCCACTATTAAAAATCTTTTTATTGTGATAAACAAATATATCCATTGAATTGCTTTTCTCTTCTCTATAGCATTGGTTTATTTTTAGGATGGCTTTCAACTACTAAGTTGCATTTATTTTAAAGAAAGAAGAGTACAAAAACTCTTATTAATTTATTTTAATTAAATCCATTAGAATAATCCCTGAGGAGAAAACAATTAAACATTAAATAAGAAACCATAAAAAATCAAGTTCATTTCCTTTTTGCATTTCAGTTCCCTGAGTCATCCTTTTTCTCGAAATAAAGCCTCTACATTTTGTATATTCTGCAAGTGAAATAACATAATTTTAAATAAGGTTATAATACTAATACTTAATATTATTGCACATCTACTGTATACCAGACACTATTCTAACCACTTAATGTGCTCATTTAATTCTCCCAAGTTTATGAGGTAGAAGTTTATTAGTCTCCTTTTACATTAGGAAGTTTCAAAGGATACCAGATATAAAATAAAGAGACAAACCAAAGAGGAGAGAAAATATTTGCAAATCCACAGTGAAATAGCACTTCATATCCACAGTGATGATCACAATCAAAAACACAGGTAAGGGGCTGACACTGTGCTGAAGAGGGTAAAGCCGCTGCCTGCAGTGCTGGAATCCCATATGGGCGCCAGTTCGAGTCCCGGCTGCTCCACTTCCGATCCAGCTCTCTGCTATGGCCTGGGAAAGCAGTGGAAGGTGGCCCAAGTGCTTGGGCCCCTGCACCCGTGTGAGAGACCTGGAAGAAGCTTCCGGCTTCTGCCTTTGGATCAGCATAACTCCACCCTTTGTGGACAGCTGGGGAGTGAACCAGCAGATGGAAGACCTCTGTCTCTCTGTCTCTGTCTCTGTCTCTGTCTCTATCTCTATCTCTCTCACCCCCCACCCCTGCCTCTGCCTCTCTGTAACTCTGCCGTTCTTTCTTTTTTTTACATTTGTGAAAAACATTTATTCTGAGAATCTAAAATCTGGACAAGGAAAATTGAACTGTAGAAAAGTCCATAGATAATTTTGTTGCTTTTTCACTATTACATTCACAATCTAAAAATAAGGCAACAACAAAAAAACACCTATGAAAATAGTATTGCTCCAGTTTGCCTTCACTTATGTGATTTAAAATATCGGTGTTCTATTGAGGTATAAGCTGAAAATTTTGGTAAAGTTAGAAAAATTAATGAGCCATAAAAAAATGAAAAAAAAAACAACCAAACTGTAAATTATATCTTTCTGGGTACATATACAGTAACTACAAAGAAATTTTATTTAAAAAAGTGTTCATTAAAAAAAGCCTCAATTCTCAATTGCAGTGTAACTCTACCTTTCAAATAAATAAATACACCTTTAAAAACACACACACACACACAAGTAAAAAACAAGTGGTGATCAGAACGTGGAGAAATTCTAACCCACACACCCTGCAGGGAAGATAAAATAGTTTAGTTCCTTTGGAAAAGATTTTGACACTTCTTAAAAAGGTCAAACATAGAGTTTCCATATGACCCAGTGATTCTACTGTGGGGCATATATATAAAAGAAATAAAAAAAAATATATCCACTCAGGGGCCGGCACTAGGTTAATTCTCCACCTGTGGCACCAGCATCCCATATGGGTGCCGGTTCTAGTCCTGGCTGCTCCACTTCCAATCCAGCTCTCTGCTGTGGCCTAGAAAAGCAGTAGAAGATGGCCCAAGTCCTTGGGCCCCTGCACCCACACGGGAGACCTGAAAGAAGCTCCTGGCTCCTGGCTTCGGATCGGTGCCGCTCTGGCCATTGTGACCATTTAGGGGGTGAACCAATGGAAGGAAAACCTTTCTCTCTGTCTCTCTCTCTCTCATTGTCTAACTCTATCTGTCAAATAAATAAATATTTTTTTTAAACAAAAAGACTGAGGGGATACAGACTAACTGCCACTTACAAGGCTTCTTGCTGACACAAGGAAAATGATCTAAAAATTGTGGTAATGTTTGCATGGCTATGTAAATGTATGAAAAACTGTTGACTTCTAAATTTAAATGAGCAAACAGGTGTTTTAAATATATCTGAATAAAATTTATAGCTTTATAAAAATATTAAGGAAGGACTGAAGAGCTTAAACGACTTGCATTGGATGTCAGGAAGTGGTAATACTGACATAAACCTCCACTGCCTGGCTCTTCAGTGCACAGATGCAGTCACCAAGCTTACAAACTCTGCTCATTGTAGTTTTGCTCTTCAATGTGATGACTGATTCCATTGAATCAATATTTTGTTTAAAAGGCCACCATCCAAACTGACTGCAAATGAAAGCTTTCTGAATAAACATAGATGGATGGTCATTTCTATAATAAAAAAATGATATTTAAGCATGGTGAATAGCAATGTTGATCAACTCATTTCAAGATACCAGTTTGCCCAGATTGTTAACAAATCAGGACTACCGGCGAAGAATGGACCATATCTAATTACCAACAAGAAAATCCCTATAAATATTTAGAGTTTGCTTTTTTTAATACCTCAGCCCAATAGCTGCAGTTACCATCTCAACATATTTCTTCTTCTTTGGGGAAAAAAGACAAATATCAGACTTTTTTGTTATTTTGGTTATTTTTTTCCTTTTCATTTAGTATTTTGTTGAAGATTTGTAGAATTTCAGAGTGGATTCATAGAGCTTTAAAGTTAAAGAAATTGAGATAATCTAGTAAAATTGTACAAGCACAAAAATTGCTAAGGAGGACAGTCATTTATCCAGTCACTAGGCAGGACAAATCATTTATGAAGTCACTAGATTCAACAGAGAGTAAAATTAAAATCATCACCAACATATTCACAACAATAACAACAGAAATAATCTTTACTTGTTGAAAACATATTTTGGATACAGCAGTTCACTCACATACCTTATCCGATTTAACCCTGAAAATGACCCATACAGTGTAGAAACTATCATTATCTCCATTGTATAGACAAGAAAAGTGAAGCTTACAAAAGTTCAAAAATCACCAAAATAATAGGGTTGCAAGAGGTATATCTGGAACTTTGTGATTTATTCTGGAACACTTTACTATACCGTAATCACAATGAATTCAGCAATCTTGTACTTTTATCAATAACCTGGTAGAGCTAGCATGTTATTCAGAAACATTGTGACTGAAATTTGGAAATAAATGTGTTCATGTTACATTTATTATGCTCATCTATTATACTTCTATTTCATGAAATAAAATACAATTGAAACATAAAAGAAAATTTATCATCATAAAATAATTAATTAGCCAGAATTTGGGCTTGACAAGATACTGTGACAGATTTGAACCTTCAGCCCTAAATATATAATTGCAATAAACTGTTTTCTCATCCTGATACATAAATAAGGCAGATTTACACTAGAGAAGTGCACTTGCAGTAAATAATTGACAGTTAATTTAATATCTTTTCTGAAGTTATTGGTGAACCTTATTATAAAGACTTTGTTTTCAAAATAGATAGAATCATCTGGTATCAAAACAGACACTTTACAGACCCAAAGATAAATTCATCATCATTCACAACATCAAGACCTCTGCATAGGAAACACAAAAGTGTTGATGCTTTTATAAGTGTGTCTGTAGTTCCCTTAAAATGAGGTCTGTCTAGTTACCCAACATTACTTGCTGCCTGTCCATTCCTCTGCCTGGAATGATTTCTTTTTTATCTGCCCCATACTCCGAATAGCTGTGCCTTTGAGATGCCACTCCAACTCCAAGTCCTGAGGGCCTGTTATGAACGCTAGCTCATAATTGGTTCTGCCGTGCCACAATTTCAAAGGTAATTGGCTACAGTCAACAACAGTTATACTACAACTTACATACTGATCATATGTTACTGCTCATATATTTTATTGACTTGACATTTTCCCATTTACTTTTTTCTCCACCCAAATGATCATATACATCCTCTGAAGAATAACCCTGAATTTGTATTGGCTTGTCAGCTAAACATTACCAAGAAAGTTACATATGCACACTAGAGGAGCTTATAGACTACACATACCATGAACAAAGACAAAAAATCACTGTTTCATTTGCTTCTTTTTATTTCACTCTACCATCCACAGGCCTCGTGGGATGTGTCCTGTGGAGCTCGGCCAATTCCTGATTTGTCATCAGGCTGCAAATCCCTCTGCTTCAGGAATTGATCACAGCCATTTTGATTGAAAAGTCCCATCTACTATAGTCTACTGTGACATATTATACAAAGATAATGATATTTGTATGGTTATTGTTCCCCTTGAGAGATGCAATATATTCACTTACATTAGTATTGATAACATTTTTTTTATTTATTAACCATGATTCATAAATCTTGACTTGGGAAAAAGCAGCTCTCCCCTTAAATAGATATCTAAACTGGTCCTCTGTGAGTATGTGTGAGTGTGTGTGTGTGTGTGTGTGTGTGTGAAATCCTGATGGTCCAAACTGGTTATTTTGAAAAGTGAAGTAACTTCTGGATCCACAGAATTTCTGTCTTACACAAGTAAGTACAAAACAGTGACATAATCCTCCTATTCCTTATATTCATAAGCGGGAGAAGAGCCTTGTCTGCCCATTTGATTGTTCTTCACTTTACCCCTAGTAGTATTAGGCTTTCCATTCATTTCTGTTGGGATTGAAGCTCTTCCTGCTCCTGCTGCAGGCTGTTTGGGGAATATGCTCCATGAAGCAGCAGCTCAGAGCCTATTTCTTGTCCCATGTCATTGCTGCTGCTGCAGATGCTCACGAGAGCTGCACCTTGGATAGCACACACTGTGGTTATAGACATCGCAAATAGATCACTACCGCACAGCAAGAGCATCCCTCTATGCATATCCTGCAGGGCATCCCAGTAGACACAATCTGGCATGACCACTGGTGGGAGCCTCCTGTTAACAATAATGGCCCCACCCAAGTCTATAATGGGTGGGGTTCTTGCCATAAGTCCTGTTCAGACATGGCCAGTAGCTAGTGCAACACTCAGTTGGGTTTTCTATTCTCCTGCCTGCTGCTTAACTTTACATGTTTTGCTTTGTATCTTTAAAATCACTAATCTCAAAATTTTATATACTACATAGAATTTGATTAGAGTTAAATGCCAAAAGTCAAAACAACACCAACAACAAAAAACTTGATACTTAAGAAGCTCAGAAGTTCTGATTTCATTAGATTTCCACCAAGAAGGATTTTGTGCTCCTTCTGAAGAACAAATTTAGGGAAAAATAAAAGAAATATTAGGTAGATTGTTTCCCTCTAGGAATTTTTAATATTGCTTTATGGAAATAGGAAAGTATAAAATTTGAAAATGCAATATAGTTTCACCACTTAAGTTCTCCAAGTTCATAATATTTTATACAAAGAGATCAGAAAAACAAATGTTTCAAAGGTAACCACAATATTCTTTTGAAGGCAACATCTGGCTCAAATGGCCATGACATTATTTATCTACCTAGCATGAATGCTCAAACATTTTATTTCAGAAATAATTATTGTAATTTTAATTTCAGGGTATTGTCCTACTCCTCACTGTTGATGTGGTATAAGACATGGGGTATGCACAGCATTACTTTTCTCGGGACAAAATTCTAAGTTATGAAAACACTTCTGGCCCAAAAGCCTTTGTATAAAGAACATAGGTCAACAGATACATAGCTGAATAACTGTCTTAGCTTAGGAACTTTGCCTAAAGTATATGCAGATGTACTCACTAATATGACCACACAATTGAAACAAGAAGGGAAGAGTGAGAAGAAAAAAATAAAATCATGTTAAATTTTAGGCTATATTCATCGTTGAACTGTGTAGGATAAAATTAAAAGCCTTGTACATGAACAGAACTAGGGTATTGGCTAAATATGTTCAGGCACATCTGCGAAAGGGTGTAGGTAGCCATAAAAATAACACTATGGTAGAGTATTTGGTGACATGAAAAATGTTCACAGTACATTAACAAAAAAGCAGGTCACCAACCATTTGAATGAAAGGAAAGTTTCATAAACTTCATAGGTAGAAATTAATATAAGCAAATATGCATCAATGGTCTAATGGTTGCTTCTGAATGATGGAGTTTTCAAAGGTTTTTTATTTTCTATCCTTTGGGTTTCCTTCACTTTCCTTTCATCATAACATTTTATTGCCTCTGTATTTTTAAGCTTTTCTTTTGCTTGTTAAGTCTGTGGGAACATGAAAAAACAAATCTGTACAAACACTTGAAAGAAAAGCAGATGATAACTGAGCATCAAGTGTTGAATGATCTCATGCCTGCCCTTGCTGTCCCTATGAAGATCAGAACAGTGGTTGTCTATCGGAGAATGTAGGAGTTCATGTCACGAAAAGTGAATCACACAGAAAAACAGACACTTTAGCATTTATGGACTGTGCTTTGTATACAAAGATGATGTTTTTGACTCCCTGACACTGAGGGAACATCACTATTTCTCCATGGCTGCAATTACCCAATTTGGGAAATGAACCAGACACTACAGCCTCATCTAGGTGACAGTTTAGACTTTAAGTGCTGTGGCTGCCATTTTTCTTTCAGCTCCTATTGCAGGCAGCAAAGCAGTAATGTACAATCCTCCACTCTCATTCCTTCCAGTGGGGTATGGCCTTTCACTAAGCAGTCTTTTACATTAGCAATGTGAAGTAAATAACATTACTCCTACTCAGTACACTCTATATGACATCACCTTCATTGCTGTAGGACAATACTTTCTAAGTATATAAAAGCCTGTATGATCGAAGTGCTGCTTAATGAGAAACATTTTTACAGTGAGAGCAAGCATCAATGTGGCCATCTTGGAGAATTCACATGGAACTTTGAAAGTCGATGTAAACTAAAACATTGATCTAAACTGCCTATTACCTGTAATCACCAACTCATATAATTCATATGCAGGATAATTTCTTCTACATTAGGGGTTGATGGTAAAGGTCATACAGTGTTAATCTATCACCAATACCAATTACATGCCTTTAAGTATACATAATTTCACTCACTTCCTTTTTTTTTTAAATCCAAAGCATAAAGCCTTGCCCTGTCCTGGGAGAGTGATTATTCTACTTGCAAAATAAGTGAATAAATAAATAAAGATCCAAAACTAGAAGTCAAATCACAATATAAAACTTCAAAATAATGTATGTTAAGAGATATTCCAAGGCTACACATAATTAAATACCAAACACAAATATTTTTAAGTCAGAGTATTGACATTTCCTGGGTTTGGAAATGCATAATAGAAGTCATTGAAGGAGGCAGGGCTGAGAATGACGCAGAATTGCAAATAGGCCTTGAAAAAGTTCAGGACATGAGTAGGGTCAGAAGTACTTTCCTATGAGTCAAGATGCAGTGGAGTCAAGAACAAGGATGACAGAAGAGCTAGCATTTCCTGGGAGGTGACTCTGTTCCATGCATCATCTCAGTTAATCTTGTAAACACCTTTTGAGATTGACCCTAAGATGAACCTGTGCACCAACTCCATGCCTAAGGTGGCCTCCCTATCATTCCCCTGTCTGCCTCTCTCCATCAAAGTTGGTCTGACTCATTTTCTTCACGACATTTTCATTACCAAAAGTTATATAACTTATTAGTTTATTTAATACTTTTCTGCAAGCTCCAGGAGGGTTCTGTCTTATTCAACTGAAGTATGTTTAATGCCTAAAATAATTCCTGGACCAGAGTCACACACAGTGGATACTCAAGGATGGAGTCACCATTTGTGCAGATAACGAGCCTATTATCATGTGAGGGTAAGTAGAAGCCCAAGGCCACATAGTCAGCATTTGATCCCAGAGCCCTCTTTACCCCACACCACATGTCACACTATTCTCCCACCAAAGCATTAGGAAATAACATGCAGGTCATTTTTGAAGCTGGGGTTTTTATTTTATTTCTTTATTGCTTATTGTGTCTGTATAGTAGGGAATAACATTATGATGGAAGTTTAATGTTAGACTCCAAGGACATTGATTTTTGGGCTAAGATTTCTTAATCATGTTATGGTAAGACAGCCTAGAATGTGAGCAGATTTAGGGACAATTAATATTATCTGTTATTATATTGTAGAGACTGGAATGCAGTTTGCATCTCTGGAGAACCCAGACAATTACAGGGATTTGTGACACTAACACCCATGGTGTAAGCACAGCAGATACCCTGAGATTCTCAGGCCTGAAGGTTGGAAAGCAGTGACCATCCTGACAGAAATGGGCACTCTAGACATGGGACAGAACAATGGCTTGGGAGTTTCTGACAGAAAAATCTAGAAGGGGGTCTAGGGAGGATAGCAATTAAACTTCCACATGAACAGGTGAAGTGACAGAGAACCAAAGTGAAATTCTCAGCTAGAAGCAAGAGGCAGTAGGATCCTGAATTTCTGAAGGCCAAGATTGAAAATGTGGTATTCAAGTATTATTCAGATGAAGAGGAAATTTGTCGGGGCAAGCACTTGGAATAACAGTTAAGCCGCCAGGTGGTCCATCCCACATCCATATTGGAGTGTCTGTGCTTGACTTCTGGTTCCAATTCTACCTCCAACTTCCTGCCAATGCAGACCCTGGGAGACAGCAATGATGGCTCAAGTACTCAGGTCCTCACCACTCCTGTGGGAGACCTGCATTGATTTCTCAGCTCCCAGCTTACTTCTCACCCAGTCCTGGCCTCTGTGAGTATTTGGGAGACAACAGACCCCATCTATGAGCACATGGGCTATGCCACTCTGCTCTGAGAATAAGTCTCCAGGAGGCTGAGCAGGTCCAAAAACGAGTCCAGGAAAATGAGTGTCACAAGTGAAGAGCACCAGGCGTGGAGAAGATCTCCTGCCTGGTCCGAAGGACCGCCCTCACACACAACGACAACCACTTCAACTATGAGAAGACACACAACTTTAAGGTGCACACTTTCCGAGGCCCACACTGGTGTGAATACTGTGCCAACTTCATGTGGGGGCTCATTGCCCAGGGGGTCCGGTGCTCAGGCTGTGGGCTGAATGTGCACAAGCAGTGCTCCAAGCAGGTGCCCAACGACTGCCAGCCCGACCTCAAGAGGATCAAGAAGGTGTACTGTTGTGACCTGACCACGCTCGTGAAGGCCCACAACACGCAGAGACCCATGGTGGTGGACATGTGCATCCGGAGATTGAAGCGAGAGGATTAACATCAGAAGGAAGTTACAGTCTCCGGGTTCACTGAGCACATCAAGGATGTCAAGATGGCATTTGACAGAGATGGAGAAAAGGCAGACATATCTGCCAACATCTACCCAGACATCAACATCATCACTGGAGCCCTGAAATTCTACTTCCGAGACCTGCCCATCCCTGTCATCACATAAGGCACCTATTCCAAATTCATAGAGACAGCAAAATTCTCCAGTGCAGATGAGAGGCTGGAAGCCGTCCACGAAGTGCTGATGCTGCTGCCGCCTGCCCACTACGAGACCCTGCGCTACCTGATGAGCCACCTCAAGAAGGTCACCCTGAACGAGAAGGACAATTTCGTGAACGCGGAAAACCTGGGGATCGTGTTCGGGCCCACGCTGATGAGGCCGCCCGAGGACAACACCCTCACCACCCTGCACAACATGCAGTACCAGAAGCTGATTGTGCAGATTTTGATAGAAAACGAAGATGTTCTGTTCTAAGCCATCAGGGACAGGAGCTCAAGGGGCCCCCGTCCCTTCTAAGTTGATTCAGCTAAAGGAATAAAAACATTTCTTGCACTTGATTTGTCTTTGCACTCTGTCTGTCTCTGTCTCTGCCTCTGTCTCTGTCTCTTATTCCTTTCTCTCTCTCTAGTTGTCTGTCTCTTAAATGAATAAAATAAAGGTATTTTTTTTAAGTTGTAGATGTGAAAGTAGATGTAACACCTAAATTTACAGGAACAGTAACAAGAGACCAAAAAACTAAGAGCTAAATCATGGGACAGGTGCATGCAGATGAGGCAAAGGAAGACAGTGGTACCTTGTGAAAAATACAGAGGGAGTGCAACTTAACCCCATCATCTAATTTTACGTAAAAAGGCTTTACAACATTTTTCTTGGAGCATAATATTGCAGGTCTTTATGTTTACATCCAAACTTCAGCTTCTCTGAAGGTAAACTGTGGAAGACATCTAGGTTCTCTTGCCCTTTGTCATGTTATTATCAAATTGTGACTACTTTGGCATACAATTGTGTGTTGGTTACTATTAGGACACTGATTAAAGTCTTCTATCTGGTTAAATATCATATATGCACCAAAATTTTTAAAAAACACAATGATTAAGAGCAAACTCTGCAAGCTGCAGTAAGTTCTCTTGATTATCATTAACCATATGTGCTGCATTTTTAAACTATTTTAATAGATAGTCAGTGTCAACAGACTGTAATTCCCCAGCAAGGTATAAAGTAGGCCTTAAAACTACTTCCAAACTATCATCCAGGATGATGTATAAAGCATTTCACATAATAGCAGACTAAGTATCATAAAATATTAGTCAAGCACTAACATAGTCATTAATACTCCTCTTTAACAAAAGACAATTTCACAGCCTCATTTACCAACTGGAATATCCCAAGTCTACTTCATAATTAAGCTTTTTATTCATCTCCGTAAATTCCATTTAGTGCTTTTTGGCAATTTCTTAACATTAGTGCCCTGGATGTTGTTAAATTGGATTAATAGCTTTATAAGTAATATATATAATACGTATGTGGTTAACTGTAGGTGATTTGACTTGTATTGTGGCAATCACTTTTTTTAATACCCTATTACATGTTTAGAATTTATTTTATTGCAAATAATTTTTAACCTCAATATTTTGCAACATCTCTTTATGATGTTAGTTTTATAAATAGAATGATGTAGAGAACTGAGGGTTGTGGTCAGCCCTAGCTCTTCTCACATTGTTTTGGCCCGAGGCAGGCCTGAGGAAGGAATCATTTCAGGTGGATTAGAACCCAGATAAATAACCATAAAAGTCTTGCCACAATATCTCCTCTTTAAAAATATCTATTTCCAACCCTTTTTAATGCAGATAGAATACCAGAGTAAACAACTTCATTAGGCATGTTAAAGCACATTTTTAGAGAATGTACATTTGGCTGAAAATTATAAGCATCTTTCTGCATCAGCCTTTTTTGAATTTAAGGACAATCTTTCAATTAACTGAGCCTGCTGCTACATACTAAAATATAGTTTGCGTTAACAGCAGCTTGATTGGACATTCAGAATTACAGCTTCTGGAAGTTCTTAAAAGGTCACCTACTTCTTCTCCCTGCACTTATGCAATTAAAACTGTACTAATACAGAATGAAAAGACAGAATGGGGAAAGGCAGATTTATTGAAGACAAACAGTAGGACGAGCACGACTGGTACAGAGACAAATAAATCAAGGCCCTATCTCCATAAGTTCACAGAGTAACTTGGTTTATAGCATATCAACAAATAACAGAGATAACGCATGTCCGGTTTTTGCACAATAACTGGCACAAAAGTGCTCAGTAAATAATAGCCTGTGTTTTAGCTCCTAATAAAATGCTCACTAAGTGCATGAAGCCATAGAGCTAATTCACAACAGTTCAAAGAAAACATGCTCCCAATTTAGTCTGCAGAGTGTCAAGTGAAAGTGATCTCATTTGCTCATTTATTCATTCAGTCCCAAAAGGCATCAAATATGGTGTAGTGACTAAGAGTGTCAGCTCCAGTCCCAGATCATGTGATTTCCAAGCCATACTCTCACTTAGCTAGCTATTCTTTCATTAGTAACAGAGTAGTAGTAAAGTGTGGCCATCTCACAATATTGTTTTGAGAGCTGATGAATTAACCTGAATTATTGATGAAAAGTGCTGCTACAAACAATGCTTTTAATAAATCCTGAAATTGCTGTTTTTATTACATATGTATTGAATGTTTACAAGGCAAAGTGTTACATGTTTCTGGAGACCAGAAAGACGATGCCCTTTGTCCCTGCTATGCCTGCACCAGTCTCCCCTCACTTCCTTTGCCAGTTGCACCAACCTTCCATGGCCTCCTTGACATCAGTTTGCTCTCCCAGCCCACACATCTTTACCCATTTGGCCCCTTCTCCCAGGAAAACTCTTCTTTTCTCCAATTTTCTATATACCACTTATTAATTTCTCATCTTCAGCTTAACCATCCCTTTCTCTGAGAAGCCTTTCTTGATTGCTTGGATTTAAGTCTTGTTTCATTACTACTTGTTATCATAAAAAAAGATCCCTTCACTGCACATGTCTTGGTTTGCAAGTGTTAATATGATACTTCAACCAGTGCCAGTTTCCCTCCTAGAGTAGACGCTTTATGAGGGCAGGCATCTAATCTGTGTTTCTTAGAAGTAAATCCCTGCTCTTCGCACAGTGCACCATAAGGTTCGCAGTAACCCTTCAATAAACATTTACTGAAAGAAAGAATGAATGTATGCTACTACATATTCTAATTTTAACAATGTAGAGTTTCCCACTTCAAAAGTCTTCTATAATAAAGACCAAAATCAGGTTAATGAGGCCAAGAAAGCAGCAACATGGATTCAACAAATAACTTAATCGAAAAAATTAAAGGTAAATTTAAGATTATCATTTGCATTTGCCTATTAAAAGTTGAGCCTAAGAATGCTTAAGGAGTGTAAGATTTCTAGCCAGCAAAAACCAGAATTGAAACCCAGATATGAGTTACTCCAATCTTTTCTACTACGCTTGTCTTTCTTTTTTGAATTTATTTTCACCATATTTTAAATGCACAGAGACAGAGAGACAGAGAGCTACAGAAAGACAGACAGAAGCAGAGAGACAAAGAGAGATCTCCCCATTAGCTGATTCTCTCCCCAAATACTCACAACAGTTAGGGTGGAACCAGGCCAAAGGCAAGAGCCAAGAACTCCATCAGAGTCTCCCATGTGTATGGGAAAAATCTCAAGTACTTGAGCCATCATCTGCTGCCTCCCAGGCACATTAGGAGGAAGCTGGATCAGAAGTGGAGTAGCCAGGACTTGGACAAGACCTAAACATATCTCCAATATGGGATATGGGCTTCCTAACTGGCAGTTTAACATGCTGCATCACTGCACCCACCCCTCTACACACTTTTTCTAAAAAAAAGCTCCACTAAGAGAGACAAGGCTTCATTTGATAATGAATTTCTATACTGAAGACAAAACTCCAGAAATTAATAAGTTAGATCAACTGAATGTAGTATTGTATCTTCCCTCTCCATTTTTAAGCAGCATAGTTTCACTATTGGTTACCACCAGACTTACACATTTTCATGGTAGGTGACAGTCTGAACTTTTTTATCTTAAATAATTTCATAGCTGCATTTACAGCAGTCTAGAAAATGACATACTTTATAGAACATGTTTCCATTTTGATCCAGTCTCTTGTTCTTTCGCCTGAGGCCATAAATATAATGTCTTATTCAGAACTTTGACTATGTGGATTCCGTATTACAACAAATCATAATCTAGAGCTCTCCAAGGAGAAAGCTCTAGCCCCCTAGTGATTTTTGTATTGGCTGTTATAATTGTTAGAGGCAACTCCTCAGCCTTTAAAATGTTATACCTTAAATTATAAAAGTTTTAAGTTATAAAATCATGCATATATTTGTTAAAACCAAAATTCAAAGAAGTATAGAAGTCCATAAAATGAAATGCTCCATTCTCAAAATATCCCCTGTACTATTACCAGAGAGAAAGAGACTGAGATTTATTTGAAAGGCAGAATTACAGAGGGAAGAGACAAACAGGTAGAGAAAGAGAGATGTTTCCTTTGCAAGCTCACTCCACAGATGGCCACAATGGCAGGTCTGTGCCAGGCCAAAGCCAGGATCCTGGAACTCCATTTGTGGCAGAGGTCTGCATGCTTGGGCTATCTTCTTTGCTTTCTCAGGCACATTAGCAGGGAGTTGCAATGGAAGTGGAGCAACTGGGAGTCAAACTGGTGCTCATATGGGATGCAGATGTCTAAGGCAGTGGCTTAACCGCAGTGACACAATGTCAGCCCAGCTATTTCCTTTAATGAAATAGTTTTCTCTGAAGTGGTTAATAGAATATTTATGTCTCTATATGTTTATCACTTTCAGAGAATACCTATTCACTTCTCATTATGAATAAAGAAATAATTTAAACAAATAATACTACTTCTTGCCCCTTTCCTTCTACTATCTTCCTGATTTTAGTGGAAAATATTAAATCACTTGTTTTATGGTAATTAAATTTTATTATGAAATATTAGCCTCAAGTCTCTATTGAATCTTTATGAATGAATAGGCAATATCTACTAATGATGTAAAACTGTTACCCAGTATCTACTTGCTATGTATTATATAAAATGATGAAAATAGCACATCCATATTTATACCACTGCTACCTGTTTTCTACCAACTCCTATCGGCTAAATAATTAGCCATAATGTCAAAGTCTATATTTATATCTTATTTTATATCCATTTTGACTTTCCACATTTAGTATATGGATGGAATTAACAATTTGAAAACAACATATAGCATTTAAGTAATTATTATTTGAATTTTTAAATAAAGTAATTAGAAGATTTCCAGGTTTATGTAGGATAATGACTTATTCATCAATTAGAATCACCAGCAATGCTCAAAAAAAAAAAAATGGGAAAAGGAAAGAGAGCAAATAATATCCTAATACAGGAGCAGAATGAGACAACTGTGGGTGGGTATATTATTCAGTTTTTCATTACTACAACAAAATACAGAAGACAGCTAACTTCACAAAGAGAAAAGATTCATTTAGCTAACACTTTTAGAGGGTCAAGTCCAAAATTGGGTGTTCCCATTGGTCTGGTATCCAGGAGAGTTACAGATGACAATCGCAGCATCATGTGGGAAAAGGATCGCATGAGATCCAGCAGGCTCAGAATTTAACGACTGTATTTGAGAACTACCTGCTGTTAACAACCCCAGTGACCTAAGTACCTGCTACTAGGCCCCTCTAATCACCATCATTGAATTAAGTTTCTGCCTTGGTGTACCATTAATTTATGACTTTGGGATTTAATATCCTACGTGAGTTTGGGAGCCAAATTATATTCAAACCACAGTTATGCTAGCAGTGGGAAAACTAAGAGCTGACACCAGCAGAGGCAGCACCTAATCACCTTCCAAGGTACAGAGTCAAGGGAGGGATACAGCTCTCCCTGGGGTAAGTTTTTGCACAATTTATTAGCAAGACACTTTGTTCCAGTTTTTTTTTTTTTTCCAGCTTGTTTGTATGGAAAACAGCCATGAAAGACAGAGATCTTGTGCCCATCTGGGTGAAGACCTACGTGCTTACTGGAAAATATAAAGATCCAGGTATGCACGTCCCACTTCACATACAGATATCCTATGACCCTCTTTCCACTGCTCTGTAGAAGCCAGGATTAGAGATCAGCACAGGAATACTGATACTCTAATTATTGTTACTGTTGCAAGCAAAACCAGATCTTCATCTTTGATCCTGGAGTCTCAAGTCTTAAACCAGCATCCATAAAACTGTCAGTTAGCCTCCAAGTAGGGTAGAATTGTAGACTTTTCACCATTATTGACAGTAAGGAATGGGCTGAGAGCTAAGAGGAGAAAAGGATGCATGGGATCCCAATGGTGCTAAAAACACAGTACCAACTGGGATTCCATGACAGAAAGAGATGGCCTCACCCTGTGTGGGAATCTCACGAGATCTGGGATCTCATAGATCCGTCTGGATGTTTCCTGAAAAGACAAAGGAAAATACTAAGGGAGTGAACCTGAAAAATATGCATAAGTAGATATGTGGGAAGGCTACATTGAGGAAGGAGGCACACAACAGTTTCACCCAGGGGCTGGTTGATGAATGGAAATCAGGAAATAGAGAAGGATCCTATTGAGGCAGCCTAGCATAAAGAATCAGAATACACATCATCAAAAATAATTAATTAAAAATTAATTAATTAGGGTCACTAAAAAATATAAAGTCCATTCTGTACTATAGCAACCAAAAATGGAGAAATTGGTGACATCTCCATCATTATCCTCTTTTACACTGGCATCTATTAGGCCACAAAAATATTCAATAATTTCCATTAACTAGAAATAACAAATAGTATTTTCTGATCATAATTAAAATAAAATTAAAGTTAATAGTAAAACTATGGGAACAAATGAATCCATTCACCTAGAAAACTCTATTAAATAACACTAGGGCAAACAAGAAAATATAAACACAAATCACAGAATTTCTAAAATAATAAAAACTACACAAGTATTCAAATCTGTGGTAAACCACTAAGGCAGTGCTCAGAGAAAACTCCATTGCTTTCAATATTTATGGACAAAAAATGAAACAATATCAATAAATAAAACTTACTTCTTACTCAAAGGTTAAGAGAATAAAAATAAATAAAACAAAAATTAACTAAAATGATTAAGAAATAAAATAATAAAAAGTCAAAATGAAGCAGAGCAAGAAAAACAGGTGATCTAATAAAGTTGGTTCTTTGAAAAATTTATAAAATACATACAATATCTAGCTAATCTAAACCAGAAAACAATGAAAAACTGCTTATACTCTAAAAAATAACAAGGAATAAATAAATATTTAAACAGAAAAATTTAAAAGTCGTAAGACATGACTTCACAAAACTATATGCGGATAAACTTAAAGATGAAGTAAAATGATTTTAAAGTAATGGAAAAATAAAATAACTTTTTAAAAAGCTGTTAGAATAACAGCAGACCTCAAAATCTTTTCAGGGGAAATGGATCAGACCTCAAAGACCAGATAATTCTAATCCCACATAAACTGTTCCAGATCACAGAAGCATAAGGAAAATGCAGAACTACTTCTTTATGAAATCAGGATATTACATATATCTACTCTGATAAAAACTAAACAGTAAAAAGTAAGCAAAGTCAAATTTCACTTATGAACCTCGCATTCATTTTCCAGGGCCACCATAACAAAATAACACACACTGGGCAGCTTAGCAACAGGAATTTATTACTGAGACATCTGGAAGTGCAAGTTCAAGATCAAGGTGTCTACAGGCTTGGTTCCTACCCAGACAGCTCACGCTGGCTTGCAGATGGCATCTTCTTGCTGGTTGCTCACATGGCCACTTCCCTGTGCACGGCTTCTTCTTCTTCTGGTAGGAGCACCAGTCCCCCAGGATTAGGAACGCCATCCTATAACCTCATTTAACCTCAATTACATCTTTAAGGTCATCTCCAAATAAAGTCACGATAAGGGTCAGGTCTTCAATGTACATGCTTTGAGGAATGTAATTTAATCCATAACAAATATTATGCAGAATTTCTAAACAAAATAACAGTTAAATAGGACCACTTTTGTCTTAAAATGCATCCAGAAAGCATGTGCAGAGTACTTAATTTAAAAGACACTAGAAATATGTCTTTCCTTTCATTGATTATATTACCAATTTAATGCACAGTTAGGTCCATTTGTTTCATTTGTTCAGCTATGGGATTTTCTATTTTCTGTTTGAATTTTTCTTTCAATCAGTAAAATATTGACATGGTGTTAAAGTTGAAGCTATATTTGAAGTCACACTTACATCACTCGTCTCCTCTCTTTCTCTTCTTATTCCATAGATGTTTCTTTTTCCAAATATAGTCATGCTTGTATGTTTGTGTGTGTGTATGTGTGTGTGTGCCCGTGCGCTCACGGGCACATGTGCTATCGTTTGGATGTGGTATGAGTGGTGTATCTTGTAAGGGATTGTCAAAACAGTTCATTAAAATATGTATCATGAAAAATAAACAGGCACACATTTCAAATATTTTTTGCATCAAAATAAACATATTTTAATTCCATTTTTCCACAAAATTTCTAAAGTACCTTCATATTATAATACTTGTTCAAGAGGATATCCAATGATGCTATTTCCTGGCTACATGAAATTAGTCTGACCCAGGATGACCTCTTCTCTTCCTGAATAAGAATGACGCATATAAATTTTGCAAGTTCTCTTTGTATATATTTGGCTATGACGTCCAGAGAAATAATCTGTACCTTTGGGTTTCTCAAGAGTCAATTTCCTATTTTGGAGATCATGCATATCACATGCAGCAGGTAGAAGAAATGAATATTTTGGGTAATACAGCATACATGACAGAATAAGAATGATGAAGTCATTTAAAAATGAATCAGAAAGATTGCATGTAATTTCAAAATTCTAATTTTAGAAATTCAAGATAGGAGAAATCAGGTTTAACTGCTCTTAATTTAATTCAGTTTGATTTTATTGTTAGAAAGCTGACCATGATTGAAAAGAAGTTAAACACAATTTTATACAGGTACCAAAATGTGAACTCAATCACAGATTTTAGGGAGATTTCAGCTAGAACAGGAGAAAAAGTGACCCTATTCCCCTACATGTGCAGACCAAGTCCAGCACTGTTCAGTTCTAGGCATCCATTTAAAAACAGTGTTGCTAAAGTAGGAATGACGGATCTTCGTCGGCTTGCCATTCTCATTGGTCCTCCCCCAGCTTTCCTCAGTCATCTACTTGCAAGGATGGTGACATGGAGGGCCTGCACATAGTTGGTCTTGTTGATTCTCTTTCCTACTTGGCTGACACCTGCACAGAACTAGTACGTGTTGACTGACTTGTGGGCTTTCAACCTTGTGTGCACCTTGGTATTCCCTAGGAGACAGATACCCTCATATTTGGAACCACTCTAAGATAATTTAAACACAATAGGATTGAGGTATAGGGCAGAGCAAGGCAACTTTAATAAGTTTCACAGTGTTTCCAGCATTCAAGAATCAGAATCCCTGCCATGCACAGGCCTGACTGCTCTGTTCCTGGGTGTCTTGGACGAGAATGACGACTTCCCTGAGAGTACCTGGGATCCGACAGGCTTTCTGAATACGTGCTTTGTTCAAATTCTGATTACAATGAAATGGGAAAATGCACTGAGCTATTTAGGGATTGTATTTTGGACGCTTTTCCATAAACATTAATTTACATCTCAAGAATTACATAAACATCATTTATCACAGATGGGAAAATGTATCTGAAAGAGTAGTTTGGCAATATTTTCATAGAAACTTTCAGTTTCAACATTGTAAGTAAAGTCAATAAGATTTTTTCCAGGTCAGATATTAAAAACACTCAGTGATGTATATATATAAAAAATTACTGAATAAAAACATGACCTGGTAGCTACAACACCTTACTGTTAAAAATAAAGGTGAGTAGCTGTTTTAGCTTAATATCTTAGAATTACAAATAGGTACTATAGAGTTGAATGTCTTAGAGAAAAAAGAGGTAAAGTTAGTCACACATGCATAAACTGACAGAAGAAGACAGAAAGGATGTAATTAAATGTAAAATAAATATATACTTTGT
Organism: Oryctolagus cuniculus; assembly: GCF_051225735.1. Classification (NCBI taxonomy): domain Eukaryota; kingdom Metazoa; phylum Chordata; class Mammalia; order Lagomorpha; family Leporidae; genus Oryctolagus; species Oryctolagus cuniculus. The sequence goes on from NC_142880.1 coordinate 15,737,657, forward strand.
TTTCTTAAAAATGAAGCAAGCGTTTAAAACTGTGGTAGATCTTTTAATCTGTTGCTATGCCAACAGAAAAAATTTTAAATGGATCCAAGAAATGGGACAATTTTCAGGAATATAAGCACAATCTATTTCAGATAAGTAAAATCATATCCATATTATCCCCCCAAGGGGATAGAGTCTTGGGGGAATTAGTGCAGAATTAATTGATCAGGTTTTCCCCCTAACCACAGCAGTCATGAAGCACACAATCTCACGCTATATTTTTCTGAGATTAGATCTGGATTTAGGTTAAACTTGTTGAGGATTGTGGGAAATACTGTTCCCCAGTTTGTAGCTAGCAAGACAGCATGTTTCTACCATTTGAAGACTGATTAACACACACCACAAGAGACAAAAGCCCATAAATCTTGACCTCTATTTCTCCGATAATACCAAGATGATATAGTTTTCAAATATAAAAACATCTTAATAAAATACATCTCATATGCAAATTACCAGCATGCTGTCTGAGGCAGACAAAGACAGGCATTATTTTTCCCAAGAAGAAACAAAGATTAAAATGAAGAATGACCTGAAATCTATAAATTATAGAAAATAAAAACTATACACTCACTAAAATTCTATTCATAAAACATAATATTTTAACAATTGAGTGTTCAGTACACTGATCAACTACTTCACAGTTTTCTCATGAGTAAATACAAGTATTTTTTTTTGAGGGAAAGTTATTTTATTTCTATTGTAAAAATACATTTAGGGAAATATCTTAACACATCCAGAAAGTCTTTCCTTAACTATGGAGCAAGCCAGGAATAGATTGCCTCAGCAAAATAAAGCTGAAAATTTAGTTCAACTGCTTTTCCTGAAGGTATTTCTGTAAAGAAAAAAATAGATAATTCACAGCAATTAAAAAATATTTCCAATTAAATGCTTGTCTGTGTGGGTGAGTCCTCTTTATTTCCAATGAGAGAAAAAACAAAAACCCTACTTCAGCTGATTTTCAAATGTTTGTTTTTAAATGATTTAGTTATCAGAATGAGCTACTATGAACTAGGATTCCTTATCATATTATGATTTTTATTTTGAAGCTGAGAGAACACCTGTCAGTGTCTAGTGCCAGCGGAGAAGTAGCATTCCTTTTTTTCTACCAGGTCCCGCAGAGTTTCTCTTTAGATTTTGCTTTATTTTTTAAACACGTGGAGCTGAACAGATCCACAAATCCAGTCTGAGTTCATCTTACATCCTGCTCATATTCAACAGAAAGAGAAGATTTCCTGTTGGCTGCTGGGTATCACCCAGTTTTATTTCATCTTTGTTTTCTGAATATTGAGCTTCGACTGTTATTGACATGAACACGACATTATCATTACGTTAGCATCCTTAACAGTCAGTCAGCTAATGTGACCACACATTTATCTAAGAAATATAAGTTCCAGTCACACTTACTATTTCTTGGACTATCTTGATATGACAATACAGTTGTAGCTTACATTAGGTACCAAAACAGATATATGACATTTAATAATAATGCTTTAATATAGAGTATTTTCTCGAATGGAATCTTTCTGTGCAGCGCCAATGTACAAGGAAGGTAAACAGAACTCGGCATCAGGCACAGCAGCTTACATCACCACTTGGGATGCCCTCATCTCATACTGGAGAGCCTGGTAGGGGTCCTGACTATTCTGCCTCCCATCAAGTTTCCTGATAGTGCACACTCTGGGAGGTAGTAGACAATGGTCTGATTACGTGGATCCCTGTCACCCACATGAGAGACCCAGATGGAGTTTTAGGATCTTGTCTAGCTGGCACAGCCCTAGCTGTTATCAGCATTTGGGGAGTGAACCAATAGATGATTTCTCATTCTCTCTCTCTCTGTCTCATAAAATGAAATAAAACAATTAATAAATATTTTTAAATAGATAAAGAAGATTTATCCTCCATCTTAGCTAGCTCTCCTGGTCCCCTATGTACCTTGAAGAAATCCCACAACATTGCCCAAGTCATTGGAAAACCATTGGTCTCAGTTTCCACTATATTCTTTCATCAGAAGTTCTCCCTTTCAATACAGAGTGTATCTACTGCAGCTGGAAACGCTTCCACCACTTCAGTTATACTACAGTAGTCATCATTTTCCAGGCTCTTCCATCTCAAATGCAATCCAGCTTCTCTACTAACACATACAAAATGGAGACTATAGTACTTCTCAATCTATATAACTGTATATAATATATATTAATTATAGTATGTGAGGGTATTGTACAAGGGTACTTCAAAATTTCGTGGAAAAATAGAATTATAAGATAATGTGCATTTTCCATGAACATTTCTGAAGACCCCTCATGGAATTAATATTTGTTAATACAGAATTATATTTGTATATTAAATAGTCACATATATTATAATATTTTTATATATGCACCAAAAGTGCTTGGGACAATAATAAAATAAAATACGTGTCAAATGAAATATACACTGGTTTAAGTGTAGTTGGTTTGATCAGTGTGGAAACAACATGGTTTTATAAAAGAAAAAAAGCTATTTTCTATGATTGTTTTATATTATTTTAGACCAGTTCATGTTTTGTTGGTTCCAAGGTAGAGTTACACCAAAGCTAAGTGGAAGTAGTCAAGAAATAACAGTTCACAGAGCTCTCATTTTCCAAAAATGGGCATTTTCCGAAGTCCAGGGGCTCAGCTACCCAAGGGAAGGCATTTCTAGAGCCTTTGTGCCCTGTGCTCCTGCCCCCTCCCCTCCCTCATCTGCTGCTCAGTCATACACATCACCCTGTGGTGTGTTCTCACCAGCTGGGTCTGCAAGAACCCTGAGGAGCTTAATATCCTCTCTAAACCTAGTGGTTTCATTGTTTACTCTATTTCCAGAACATTTAGAGCACGTTGAATACGGCAGCAGCCCCAGGCCTTCAGAGACGCCTCTGTTTCTACTTTTCTCTCCCACATTTTGTTTATTTTATGTCCCTGCAGAAGGACTGGGATCCTGCTGTTAAGATGCTTCCAAGGATCTTTTTCTTGGGAATGAGGAAGGAAGAAAACGATGTGTGAAAAAAATTTGCTAGTGGTATGGATGGCTAGAAAAACATGAAAACCAAACCAAACAGAAAGGAAGGCACGTGCACTTGGCCCAGTGGCTAAGACACTGCTTGGGACACTCAGATCCCGTATCAGGGTGCCTGGGTTCAAGTCCTGGCTCTGCTCCAGATTCTACCTTCTTTCTAATGTGCACCATGGGAGGAAGCAGTGATGGCCCAAGAAGTGCAGTCCCTGTCACCTACACAGGGGACCTAATTCGAGCTCCTGGCTCCTGGCTTATGCCTGGCCTAGCCCTTGCTGTTGTGGCTATTTGGGGTGTGAATTAACACATGGAAGATTCTCTCTCTCTCTCTCTCTTCTCCTTCCCTCTTTCCCTCCCTGCCTCCCTCCCTCCCTCCCTGTGTGTGTGTGTATGTGTGTGTGTACATGTGTTTGAGTAAATTAGAACCATTAAATATACGAAAGTAAAGGGCCCAACTCCAGAAGACAGGCAAATTTTCAGGGCTGAAGAGGTCAGATTTTAATTACTTCCTTTGTCTTCATTATAAAATGTGGGAGATTTTCTTCTTTCTGTTTGTTGAGTTAACTTAGGGATTCTCAGTATCTCTGATATGATTCTGAGGTGATCCAAATGCTCCTCAAGGTATCCCTCATTAATGGCAAAAGAATTCAGACCACAAAGCCATGTCTTTGAAGAGTTCATAATGAAATCAAAGTTCTGCATAAGAACACTCGATGTACTGCCAGAATTTCAGAGATTCACACCAAAAATCATATTCCTCCAAATTTTACAACTGGGGCATCTATCTGATGTCCTGGGTATTTCAAACAGATATTCTTCATATTTTATCTATTCACTCATGGGGTAAGAAATAAAAAAACAGCAAACTTTTCAAAACAACTTTTATTTTGAAGTACTAGAAAGTCCAATATTGTGTTGAAACACTGCTTAAGAAAAAGAAATGTCTTATTCTAGAGATACATCCATGATTAAATTGTCAATATGGGAATGGATAGAAAAACATTTCTAAACTGGATGGGTTAAATTCTACTTAAGGAGTAGCTAGAATAAGGTCTCCAAAGGTTTGATTTTCTTGTTATAGTCTGTCTGAAGTCATGATGTGGAAATGCTAATGATTTGAAGAACACAATATAATTCTTCATTCAACAGTGCTTATCCAGGGCCCTGCTATATGACAGTCACTGTGCTAGATGTTGGACCAGACTCTCTGAGATAAGACAACAATGCACTAATCATTCTTGGTTATCATTTTCTCAAGGAGCATACAATCTGATGAAGAAAACATAACACACCCACAGTTGATTGCAGCAATAATACCTAGTGCTTACTAAGGGTTATGCAATAAATGCTTTAACTATATGAACTCAATTATTCCTTACCACCACCTTTCCTTCCTTGGAAGGAAACCAAGACACAGTTGGTTTCTTAGGTTAGGTTACTTAGCCAAAATCCACAATGATAAGATAATACTAATGATATAGATAAGACGGACACAAGCAGACTGGCCCCCAAGTCCATGCTCTGTACTAAATTGCCTCTCTATTCTGTCACACAAGATTGTAGGTGGCAAGTGTCAAATAAGAAGAGATAAATGAGGATTAAGAAAGAAGAGTGATATTCAAGGGCTCTTAGGAAAGAAATTTCTCACCTGGGTTGACTGGCTCCGCCTTAACAGGAATTTGCATGGGGTCCACACATGTTTGCCTCATGTTCTTGGTCACGTCATTTTATTCTGATTATCTCAGTGCAATAATATCCTACATTTATACAGCAGTTCATTCTCATCTACTAAGCAAAGGAATCATTCTTTACATTTTGTAGATGGAAAGGTGAAGGCTTCAAGGTTTAATTCTTTTTTCAACTTCCACCGTAAGTGGGTAAGATACAGAGAAGTGTCCCAAAGGTGAATACGAAGTTGGACCTTTTTAAAACAGCAGTGGTATTTGCATAGGTAAAATTATGGCAGAATTTCAGTGAAAGGTTGAAGAAAGCACAAATATTTAGTGCAGAAAGGGTAAATATTTACAAGAGGAAGTAGTGTAGGATCTCCTTTTGCTGGAATACAGGATTCATGAAGGAGATCCAGCTCTGGTTTCATTGATGTGCATTGATGATTACGGCAATGATCTTCAGAAGAAGACAATGCAATGAGCAACAGGAAATGTGAAACTGTGACTTGCAGAGCTGCCGGGGCCTGGGCAGGGACTACTGGTCAGCTTGTCCACACTGTCATGGGAACTGTGGAACAGAGTCACTCAGAAGGGGAGGGAGGTGGGCCATGGTTATACAGGGAGTTCAGAGGAGGAGTTGGTGTCTGCTGGATGGGCCAAATAAGTGAGTTGGAGTAGGCTCTAGTGAGAAAAAAATAATAAAAAATGTTTTGATTCACTGAATAATATTATTGAAATAATATAGAATTACTAAGCATGATAAGACCTTGTTTTCCTGAAGACATACTTGGTAATTTAAAGGAAAAAATTAGTATTTTCTTCTAAAATGCAGTATCTCATGTGCCATGCTGTCAACCAAGATGTATCATGATGTATTCACAAATTATGTATACGCTAGAGTTGTCTATGAAGATAATTTTCTAGAGTAGAAATAAGTTTGGGTGAGAAACCCATGCATCTTAAAACAGCATTTCAACAGATGAGCATTTTGAAAGGAGAAAGAGAAAAAGAGAGAGGCCAGCGCCGCAGCTCAATAGGCTGGTCTTCCGCCTGCGGCGCTGGCACACCAGGTTCTGGTCCTGGTTGGGGCGCCGGATTCTGTCCCGGTTGCTCCTCTTCCAGTCCAGCTCTCTCTGTGGCCCGGGAGTGCAGTGGAGGGTGGCCCAAATGCTTGGGCCCTGCACCCGCATGGGAGACCAGGAGAGGCACCTGGCTCCTGGCTTCAGATCAGCGCAGTGCATCGGCCACAGCGGCCATTGGGGGGTGAAGCAACAGAAAAGGAAGACCTTTCTCTCTGTCTCTGTCTCTCTCTCTCACTGTCCACTCTGCCTGTCCAAAAAAAAAAAAAAAAAAAAAAAAAAAAAAAAAAAAAACAGAGATAGAGAAACAGAGATAGAGAAAGGAGGAAAGGAAGCAAGCAAGAGAAAGAGAGCGAGAGAGGGAGGAAAGGAGGAAGGAAGGGAAGGAGGGAGGGAGGGAAGGAGGGAGTCTGGTTTCTCTCCCACTCACACATATCCACACAGCCTATCACCCTAACAATTCACCAAATCCTTAGCAATTTTAACATACACCCCATCTCCCAGATACTAAAATTGCACATCCAAAGTTCAGTAGTATGTACCCAAGGCAGAACTGAAGGACTAATTGTGTTTTACAAATAAGATTCAACTGACTGTTCTTTAAATCAAGATCCTGCTTTCCTCTATGCAAAACAGAAATGTCACTTTCAGAACAGAGACCTGCTTTCTCTCTTTGCTGCTTAACATCCTTTCTCCCCTTTTCCCTGTCTGTTTTTTTCTGCCTTGGTTATTCTGTGCAAAACTGAATTATACATCACATTGATATTTCTTGCTAATGATGGCAACATGTATCCTGGAGGGTTTCTTACCTAACCTGTTTCTCCCGTGCAGTCTTAGGTAAATTTCAGATTAGAATTTCTCTGCCAATCTAAATGGATCCTTCCTCATCTTGCCCCTAGGCCTCTGAGGTGTGGAATCTGCAGCGTGTTTCGATGGCGCTCAGTGGTAAGGCGGGAGCGAGATTAGATGTGCTCGGAACTGTATTCATGTTCCCTCTTTATAGTTGCCTAGGAGAAGGAAGAAATCTTTAGAAAAATATTTCAGAAAATCTTTTCTGAATTGATATGTAGTGCATTTCTCCTTTTTTTATACAAGGTGACAGTGTGTGCGAGATGCAAAGATGAGTTTGCTCAGGCAATTACCCCTTGTTGATAGGAGATTATTTCCTCTGGCAAACTCGAAAATAACTTGTTGGTGTATAAGTTACTGCTGTTCTGGGGATGTAGTAATTTACTCTCCTGCCTTTTTTATGAGCACATTTATTTTAATCAGTAGAGTTCAGAATAGCTCTTTTTCATCTAACTCCATCTCTTTTGGAGTTATGCACCTTCTAACATATAATGAAGGAAGGTCCTTTTGCACACACAGGAGAAAAGAGGCATGATATATTACTTGGAAAATGGTCTTTGCACAGGAAATCTTATCCCATGATCTTTTGATTCCATGCTAAAAACACAACATTTATTCTCTACAGCTCTAGCCCAAATTATTTTTCTGATGAAAACAATGCTTTGCCTCACCGAGGACCTCACTGTGGGGATGGATAACATAGAATAGCTCCATGTGTAGGATGGAGGAGAACATGAAAGAGTTCAGACCGGTGAAACCTATACAACTTTTCAGAAATATTGCAGTTTATATAGCTTACTGAATGTCTGTGGGCTGCAAGCCAGCTGTCCAGTTTGACTTCCTCTACCAAATTGCAGATGAAAATGGAAATGGTCAGTGGAATAAAGAGAAGATTTTTCCATTCCATTAAAAACTTTGATGGGCATCAAACAAATATTTTAACTTGAGATTCTTCATTTCATCTATTGGCCTCTTAACCATCCCTAACAGACTTCTTGCCAACTCTTAGTGGGTACAGAGAGCAAAATTCATTTTCTAACTTTAATCACTGGTTGCTAAGGCCAGCTGAATCTACATGCTTTGCTTGGGATTAAAGTCCAGTCCGTGACAATGGCATGGATCATTTCTTTTGCTCTAATACATATAACAATAACAACACTTATGATTCAACCACATGGGTTTTCTCTGCAGACAGGCAAAATGTGGCAGATGCAGCACAGACTCCAAAAACCGAGAGGCTGTATGAGGGTGCTCAAAAAGTTCATGGGAAATGAAAAGTAAACCATGAATTTATTTGGGGAGCCCAAATGTTTTGAAATGCATAATTTTTTTCATAATACACACATTGTATTGGGAGCTTTTTGAAGACCTTTGCATACCCATGAATTTCACATAGTTTGAAAGATTAATATTTGTATTTATTTGAAAGGCAGAGGAATGGAGCTGGGGATAGGTAGAGAATAGAGACAGAAAGAAAAGAGGGAGATCTCACATCAACCGGTTCACTCTCCAAATAGCCACAATAGCCAGGGCTGGGCCAGGCCAATGCCAGGAGCCTGGGACTCCATCCAGGTCTCCCACACGGGTGGCAGGGATTCAAGTATTGAGCCATCATCTGCTGCTTCCCAGCTGCATTAGCAAGAAGATGGAACAGAAGAGTAGCCGTGAACCTGCACCAACCAATATGGGATGCAGCTGCCCCAAGCTGCGGCTTAACTCACTGCGCCACAATGTCTGGCCCGAATCTCAGAAACGTTTTCACTAAAATCAACTTACCTTTTAAATGTGCTTCCCATGAACTTTTTGAAGTATCCTCATGTTTTTGGCACTCCATTCCCTTGGTTATAAAACACTAAGCAGTCACTTCCCTCTCCTCATGGGGATTATTAAAAGGACAGAGGAAAACCAAAGCTGTGAGAAGTATTTGCCTTCCCTACAAATAGAAGGGCTGCAGTTTGAAAACAGTACTTCCCTGTGCTTCTTCCACAGAAGTTCTCATCTTAGTGAAAGCAGAATATCAGAGGTCACTTTCTTGTTTAGAAAGAAAATTAGGAAAAAGGAAAGTCAATAATTGTAAGATTGTTTTACAATATCATGGTTATTATGTGATTGATATTTAAAAGTAATGAAATTAGTGAGGTTCATTTTTATTTTGATGATATAATTGCCAAGCACTTTGCCAATAAGAAGCTGTGTACGTTTCAAATATGTTCAAGTTGCTAGAATATTTAATGAGGAAATTATGAGAAATAAAATTTGAGTTTTTTAATTATGATTCTCTGACCAAATTAAGTTGAGATAAGGATAAAGAATCATGCATACATCAAAAAAGAACTTCCTCATAGAGATTCCATAAAAAATTAAATACAGAAAATAGCATAAAAAGTGATAATGATAATGTTATAAGGAAGAACATTATCACATCTCATTTATGAAAAACATAATGTGAATAAAACCAAATCACCTCTAAAAAATCACTTCTTTTTTTCTATTCTGGAATCTGCTCTCATCATAGCTCTGAGTGATTTTGTCAACTGAGAGTTGGCTTCTCAAGTGACTCAATTTAATCATTTTAAGGCCAACCCAGTTATATAGAATATAACCATCTATAAGAAGAGTTAAGGGGCCAGCACTGTGGTGAAGTGGGTAAAATTGCCGCCTGCAGCACAGACATACCATATGGGCGCCGATTCAAATCCTGGCTATTTCACTTCCCATGGCCCTAGTGCTTGGGCCCCTGCACCCACATGGAAGACTCAGAAGAAGCTCCTGGCTCCCAGCTTGGGATCCTTCTAGCTGTGGCCCTTGTGGACATTCGGGGAATGAACCAGCAGATGGAAGACCTCACTCTCTCTGTCTTTCTCTCTGTGTAACTCTGCCCTTCAAATAAATAAATAAATCTTAAAAGAAAAAGGAGAAGAATTAAGTATTAGTCATAAAAAACCTGTAGGCGATATAACTGGCTTAACAATTTTATTTAAGCAAATAAATCTATTTAATAGAGATTTATACACAAAAATTAAAATTATGTAAATGGAAAAGATGCCTCTACATCACCAGCAAACAATCTGAAATACTTGATATTGGCTCCATAAATAGGAGTGACAGGGTTAACCCCATAGCTTCATCAGGGTCTGCTGAAAAAGCAAGTGAATCTGAGACGAGGTGGAAGAAAGACTCAAATGACCAACAGATTTCACATCTCGCATCAGAGCTTTCTGTAGCAACAGGCAGGGCTGCACGGGCCAGGCATCTTCTGAAGAAAAGGACGTTGCAACCAAGCTGCCTGCACGGCACTGGCTAGCCAAGATCGAGTTGCACTCACTGGTGCATTCCCTTCCTTCCTGTTGTTTGTCCACGATGGCTTTGGGGAGGACTGGAGTCAGCCTCAGGAGAAAGTCCAGCCACTGGAGAAAAGACACTCTCTCTCTTAGTGACTAGACCTGGTTTGTGAAGTCATCCAGTTTGCTCAGAATCTCAGCTGCTAACCTTGGACAGTGTATGCTATATGTTAGCCATGGATATCACTTCTATGGAAAAAAGGAGGAGGAAGAGTAGAAGGAGGAAAAGACAGAGGAGAGGCAGAGGGGAAAGATAATTCTCCATCTATAAAAAGGCATAACCACCTCATTTGAAAATTAAATGAATTATTACATATAAAAAGAGTAGAAAATTCCCAGCAGGTGGTAATTCCTCCATAGATGTCAGCTAATGAGGAAAGGCAAAAAAAAAAACAAATATATAAAGCAAAAGAAGCGAGGTGTCAACAGTAACCTCCCAGTTTCAGAGAACGCGAAATGTTTCTGAGGAAGGGAGGATGCTATAGCCCTGAAGGAGGCAGAGTAATCCAGTGGGAAGTGTCACAGTTCTCATCCACCCTGGTTCTGCCATTACCATACCTTGCTGTGTGGCCTGTGTGAGCCGCTTCACACCTGTACACATCACTGCTCTCTCTTCCAAATAAAAACACCTGCTAATCCCTGGCACCTATGGAAAAAATAATCTGGCGGCCATGGCATGGTTTCTGCTCGTACGGATGAGTCTTTTTGATGAGTTCACTTCTACTGCTCAAAGGATTACAGCAGCCAGAAGCCTGGCACAGTGGCAGAGTGCAAGGACATGGAGGGAGGCCCCTAAGAGGACTGCCATTGAGTTCTCGCACTCGACGCTGCATGTCTTCGTTCTTAGGCACTGTACACATCAGAGTGCTGTGCCTTAACTTGGTGCTCTGATAGAACAAATTCCCACCACACAGTGAACTTTCAAATTGAGACATTTATCCTACTTCATTATCATGTGTAAACTGTTACTTTATACTCCACTGCCCAGAAGTAAATTGAAGATGTATACACAAAGTGAAGCTATTCCCCTAATAAAATCAGTGACATGTTAAAGAGGGTTCCCATTTTCGTTATTTGTGCTGTTTTCTTTCATTTTCAAAGACGACACTACCCTTTATCACACATTCAGAGTGTGTGTGTTATACTCGTACAACACATTTCCTCTCCATGACCCATTAAAGTAGCATAATGCTTTCTATATTCATGCATCTCTTAGCACACAACCTATGGTTTTCAATATTTTTGCATCCTTTCTCAGAGGAGGAAAGAGGGTTTGTATAGTGAGAAAAAAATCTTGGCCAATTATGTCATTTTTATCTCATTTTCAGTTTCAACCTAGCATTATCTTAGGCTTGGTAGTAACAAATGATAAAATGACAAATAAATTCTGACATCCCCTGCATAATCTACATTCTTGGCCATGGAATCTTCCTTTTTACCAGCCTCTTAAGAAATGTTTAAAAAAGAGAAAGAAGAAAACCTCAAACACGACTGCCAATCTCACCCATGCCGTTCTGTGTGTCATGCTGCCGCGGCAGCACTTGGAATCTAGAAGCACCAAGTGCCACGGTTCGTCTCCTTGTGACTCACGGCACCAGATGACAAGCAAGCCTCTGCCCTTCAGAGGCACCAGAGACAGGGGCGCACCCGGGTGGGTGTCGGGGGCTGGTGGGAGGCAGGAGTCCAAGCCACGGGCTCCCTGCACGCACCACCATCCTGACAGATGGCATATTCTTGGCCCTTGGTCACCGACTGAACTTTCCCTGACTCCACGCTATGTCGATATCCCAGACAGCCAGGGACACAGGGCATGCTTATGAATCATCCCTCTGGAGGCTGCCTCGATGCATGTTTCCTGAATGTCCGTAAAGGTATTTCTTCTAATTCAAGTTAAGCCTGTTTAGTGTTGTCATGTGATGACTGTGGGGTTGCATCAACACAGAAAGTGTGTTCTATGATTTAGTCCTAATGAATTTTTGACCCATAAATCAATAAACCTGTTACAGACTGAATAATAATATTTGCTTCCTGGAAGCATGTATGATATCAACAAGGTCGCAGTTTACTGTCATTTTTAATAGGGAGGGAAAAAACCGTACTCAAGGGGCATTTAACATATTTTGACAAGGTGACCCACAATTATCCATTAACACTGTATTTGTCTAAGCACTGCTGCATTGATATGCAGGGACCATGTAATAGTTCATTGATGTCCCACTTGGGGTGGCAAATAGGGCAAGTGGGACCTTCCCAAGGTCTTTCACAGCCAGAATGCATCTTGCTATTGCTGTATTGATTAAACATTTGGATAGTTAATCAACATAGTTCAGCCCTTTAAAGCTGCCATACGCAATATACAAAGAAGGAAAGAAAGAAAGAACCCTGTGAGGAGATCCATGAGCATGTATTTTTCTATTTTTAAATTTGACAAAGAAAATATGTCTTTTCAGACAATAGGATTGCAGTAATATTTTATAAAGTGCTCACTGTGGTCTTAGGTTGAAAGACTTTTGGATTTTCTAGACTGTTTTTGCTGAAATTCATTTCTCAGTATGTTACAGAGTTAAAATCACACTCCCTTTGCCAGAGCCAAGCTGTGTTCTTTACTCACCTAAATGCAATCCATGCATGGTTTACACTTCATGTAGAATGTTCCTGAAATTCAAAACTGGAAATCCCTACTTGGGACTCAATGGTTTTTCTCTACCCTTAGATTTGCCCTCTTGTCACTCTCTGCTAAATCTTTTGACTTCCACTGATGTTTAAAAATATTTACTTTTGTTTATTTGAAAGGCAGAGAAACTGAGGGAGAGGAAGAGAGAGAGAGAGAGAGAGAGAGAGAGAGAGAGAGAGAGAGAGAATGAGCTCTTCCATCGGCTGGCTCACTCCCCAAATGCCCACAACAGCCCACAATAGCCCACAACAACCAGGGCTGAGCCAGGCCAAAACCAGGAGTAAGAACTGCATCTGTGTGTCCCATGTGGGTGGCAGGGAACCAAGCACTTTAGTCATCATCTGCTGCCCCAGGGTGCACATTATCAGGAAATTAGATCAGAAGCAGAGGGGTCAGGACTCAGGCCAGGCACACTGATATGCCATATGAGCATTCTAAGTAATGGTTTAACCCGCAATGCCCATCCCCTCAATTTTGTTGTAATAACTAAACAATTATAATCCTTTGTTAGGAGAACACCAATCCCTGTCATTCTGTCCTTAAGCTTCTTACCAACTTGTAAGGAACTTAGTTATTCCTCACTCTCCAAACATTCCGCCATGTATGTTATGGACTTCAAATGATACCCTGAACCCACCATACACAATAATACATCTATAGTTATTTATACCCTCTATTATTATTATTTTTACAGGCAGAGTGGACAGTGAGAGAGAGAGAGAGACAGAGAGAAAGGTCTTCCTTTACCGTTGGTTCACCCTCCAGCACCGCGCTGATCCGAAGCCAGGAGCCAGGTGCTTCTCCTGGTCTCCCATGCCGGTGCAGGGCCCAAGGACCTGGGCCATCCTCCACTGCCTTCCTGAGCCACAGCAGAGAGCTGGACTGGAAGAGGGGCAACCGAGACAGAATCTGGCGCCCCAACTGGGACCAGAACCCGGGGTGCCAGCGCCACAGGCGGAGGATTAGCCTATTGAGCCGTGGCGCCAGCCCCCTCTATTATTTTACCCATTTACTTTGCCTAACAGTTTTCAACATTTTCCCAAGGTTGTTTGATCTTAAGAATTATCAGTTCCAATCAAACATTTCAGGAGATTCTTAGGATCAACAAAGATTGGGGCCCACTGATTTAACCCATTCCTCATCCATTTGTTCTGTAAGGCCATTTATACATCAGCTTATTCTACAAAACACATCTGTAACAAGAATTTTATCTGATTGAGTACAGTTACTGAACACTTCCCACGTGCAATCATTTACATTTGCCATCTCATTTTTCTGGCTTCTAAGTCCATCCTATCTGAATGTTGGTTTTTGATCACATATGTTTTTGATTCTGTAACACAGATTACAATGCCCATTCTGAGTGAAGGCTCTTCTCTCTCTCTAGCCATTGCTTTGACAAAGCATGTTGCTTTATGTATAAGTTAACATAGGAAGAGAGTCTTACATTAAGAAGGAGGGTGCCCTCACTAACAACCAACAACTGACACCAGAGACCCTCAGTTTGGCAGTCTACAAAGAACTGAATGCTACCAACACTCACGGGTGCTTGGAAACAGATCCTTCCCCAGGCAAGTCTTGGCTGAACCTGCAGCCCCATCCTGATGGCAGCTTTGTAAGATCCAAAGCAGAGAAACCTGCTACACTGTGCTCAGACTGCTAACCCCCAGGAACTGTGCAATAATACGTATGTTAATTGTTGAGTTTTTAGTAATGTTATTGCACAACAATAGATAACAAATTCATAAAAAATTTTACTTTATACTCATTGATACGTTTAAATCCCATAGTGTTTTGAAATTTGAGGTTCTAACTGAACTAACAAATGCTACCATCTCAACTTACCATCATGTGTGCACTTATATTGCATTCAAAGGTGTACCACATAAATTACTACTTGTGTTATCTCTTTAATTCCATATATATTGCTCAGATACACTTACCCCTAAAAGAACAACTTCATCATCTGCAAGCTAGAATAGTACAAATGAGTTTGCTTGCAGAGGTTTGTGTTAAATAAAACAGAGCAGACTCCTTGCGTATCAAATCAGGGGTAATAGGCTATTGTTATGCAAAAATGACATTGCAGACCTAGGCAATTGGACTATGTTACTTTTAGGATGCTTTATCCATAATTCTTTCAGATTCATTAGCAGCCTCTATGTGCATCCTAAACCCATTATTACCAATGGGTGTACATTTGCAAAAGCTCTGGTTACACATGAGCCCTCGGGCAGTAACCCAGGCATAAAGCAAAACTATTAACACAACCAGGAAAAAAAATTGTCATCCTCTTTTGGTACCTTAATCAGCACAGCTTGAGAAGAGGTTGCAAAGTCTGGGGAGAGATTACATAAAATGCGTGCAATAAAGTAAACTTAGGATCACAATGGACAAGTTCCTCAGTTGGTAAAAATAGAGATTCCATTGTGTAGTGATTATCTCCCTATAGATTTGGAACAAGATGAGAATCTTGCCCAAAAATAGGTCACTATTAACTGGAAAATATGATTGTAGTCTTAAAAAAAAGACTAGAAAATTAATGGTGGGCATTAATTCGTTGTTATTTATGAAAGCACTTTGGGAGCGAGGTCCATTGAGCCTTATTTTCTTTTTATGGAAACAGACACCATTATTCAATTTTGTCCTATCTTTTTATTAATAGGTGTAAAACAGCCCCAGAGAGTTTCAAATCTTCAGCAGAAACAAGAGCAATGTAGTAATTTGATGCCTAGGTGGCTCTCACTGGCCTGGGAATCTTCCAGAAGAGATGGAACCCAGCCAAGACTGTGCCAGGCTGGCTCTGCTTCAGAAGTGGCAAAATGATGATCTCATTTGAACACTGGCCCCTGGGAGAAGGATCCACCATGTTATCTAATAATCTTTCTTTTAGAGTTTCTTATCTTGGCTTATGAATGCCTGTTCTTGGGATCTCCTTTAGGAGGCCTATTTCCATAAGAAGATGAAATCTCAGTGGAAGTAATGTGTAGACACCAATCTTCTAGGCTGAAGGTGTGGACCAACAGAAGACAGTGGATTACTGGATGAAGGAAAGAAAGCTGAAACCATAAAAAGTGGAAAGCCGGAAACACTACAGGAAAGAAACTATGAAAGCAATTTGCCTGCCTCCATTCTGTATTCAGATAAATAGAGTGTTGTTCACGTTCAACCTTAGGATTCTTTGGTAAAGTCAGTATTTTAAAGAAAATGGATTCTTTCTCAGAGTTGTTTGCAGATAACAACTCTCATGCTGATGTTAACATCTGCCACACACATGATACATTCTTATGAATGATTGAAATTTGTGAACAAAAACCCATACAACGTATAGAGACTAAAATACTTTGATTACAGCAGAATAAATCCCATTTAGCTTTGTTATTAGTTGAAAAGGTCCTGGATTTTGTGGCAGGTAAAGTGACTGATTCTTATCAACTAGGCAAGGTGTCATTCTTGATGATGATTTAGGGAAAGATAAGTAGACAGCCCACAACCTAGAACTTTGATCACGGAGAGGTAATGTTAGTCAATTCATCAAAATTCACCAAGAAGGTTAAAAATATGAAACCGTGTCAAGAGGTCACCGTTTAAAATTTTTGGAATATCATCCACTCTTCTTCTTTGAAGGCAGGAGGAGTAAAATAAGCAAATAGATGACAGAGTAGTAGCAAAACAAAAGAGGAGAAAAGATTGGAAAAAGAGGAGACAGGATAATGGAAATAATTTTTAAAAAAACACCAAATGTTAAGACACTTTCAAATTGTGTGATCTTATTGGAGAGTTATTCTGTAGACTGCATTGAATGAAACATTGTTAATGATGTCAGCAAAGTAGCAGTTGACTTGAGATCTGTAGCAAAGAAATTGCAATCTGTTATGACAGGAGCATGTTAGTCACTTTGCTGTTAAAATACAGGAACTGAACAAGGAGTTCTGCCACTCCAAACAACTACAAAGAACAGGTCTTGACAAGATACCCTTTCTGTAATGGATGCTTCATCCTGTCCTCCAACTCCAGACTCCAGAATTTTGTTTTTAAATATTCTATTTATTCTTTTACTTATTTATTTAAAAGGCAAGGTAAGAGGGAGGGAAGGAAGGAGGGAAGGAGAGGAAGAGAGGAAGAGAGAGAGAGAGAGAGAGAGAGAGAGAATCGCCCATTCTCTGGTTCACTTCCCGAATGGCCAACATAGCCAGAGCTGCAGGAGGTTGAAACCAGAGTCAGCAAATCCATCTAGGATTCTCATATGGGTGGCAGGGGCCCAAACACTTGGTCCATCTTCTGCTGCCTTCCCAGGTGGGTTATCAGGGAGCCAGAAAAAATGTGGAGCTGCGAGACTTGAACCAGCACTCTGATATGGGATGCCAACGTTGTAAGCAGTGTTGGAACCTACTGCATTACAACACTGGCCCCAGGCTCCAGAACTGAGCTTACTATTTGTGTTCACCTGGTTTGCAATAATAAATGAAATCTGAAAGGTTGTTTATCCCAAGATTTGACTTTAAAATGAATTTTTAAATAGGTTGGTTTAAAATGAGCAATAAAATATAAAACAAACACTATATACTCGGCTTTCAGGTTAATGTAGTACAACTATGTTCATTTTGAAAAACCCACAAATAATATAGAGTATTACTTTAGAATTAATTAGGGAAGTAAAAACTTTAGCCCACATACAGTTAAAGGATGCAACCCATTGTGGTTTTGCCCAGAGAGTCTTCTGTTTATAATTCTGTTCCATTTTACTCACTGATGGTTTCAAATATGACCACACAGATAACCTGAGTGATTCCACACTCTGTGCTGTCGTGTGCTGGAGCATTGCAGCCCACTGGTCTCAACCACCAGGGACAAGCCAAGCTTGAGTGCAAGCCATGGAGGCCAATGGCAATGTTCCAAGAGCTCAATAAAGGGAGAATAAATGCTGAGGGTGAACATTAGGGAAAGTGAAGTCTACGGTTACACCAGGTGGAAGTAGATTGGCAAATGTGGGAACAACTCTAAAAATGCCAAAAATTAAGAGGAAGACAGCTAAGACCACAGAGCAAGGAAAAAAACACTGTGAGAAGTACAGAAAATGTTGCTGCCCATAAGTTGCTGTTACTGGCCCCTGGCCACGTGGCATAACTCAGTGCATTAGAACCTTAGCTATACGTTAGAATTACCTGGGGAGATTTTAAAATCTCAGTTCCCAGGTATTACCCATGACTCCCTTCGTGTCAGAATCTGTGGGTTGGAGACATAGGCAGCAACATAGCCAAGGCAATTCTATTGGGTAGCCTATGTTGAGAACCAGAGAGACAGAGGCATAGGCAGAAGACTGTTTTCTCTTACTGGGAATTCAAAAAGCAATAGTGAAAATCTCCACTTTTTTAATTGTTTTCAGTTCATGCTTTAAATAATCTTCTATATCTAGGTTTTTATGACTCATGTGCTACTGTTCTTAAGTCGCTACTTAAAATTTGAAGATATCTACCCCCCTGTAATACACACTCTTCAATGCACAAGTTCTCACTCTTTGTTTACACACTATTCTACAGCATCAGTGAGAATACCATGTGATAACCAATCTTTTGATATAAGGCAATCATCTGAATTGAATGTTATCCCACAAAAAAAACTTAAAACAAACAAACAAACAAAAAAACCCTTGACAGAGCCTCAGCTGAAATGTAACTTTCCTCATCGACCTGTTACACATCTCCCCTGGTAGAAATCAACAATCAATTGTTGACTCAATTGAGTGACTACACGTGAGTGATCAATAACAAAGTCACATGTAAACCAGAGAAGTATAATTGGCATAAACTATAGGCATGGGTTCTGAATAAAAGGAACCAGAAGAGTGATCAAGGGGGAAAGCAATGCAGAAGGAAGAATTATGAACTGAAGCAAACAATAAATCTAGGTCGTTTTGACAAAGCAAGAATTTTTGGAGATGAATTTTAAATGGGTCACCGTTGGTCTCACTTCCCATGTTCATGAGCCATAAGGCATTTTCCTCTTACAGCTTTTTAGCTTTTGCCTTTGTTGGATTGCCTCCAATCTGTTTATATTGCTCTTAAATTAAATCTTAGAGCATCCAACTACTTCAAGATCCTGTGTATGATATGATACTCCAGTATCATAGGTGCTTCCTCACAGCAAATCTTGCATTTACCAGGTTACCTGAACTTTGTGCATTTCATATGCATCTACCCACGCCCCTCTTCCTCTCATTTGCTAATCAGCCAAACCACACTGTCAGGCAACCCAATGGATGTAAACCTGATCATGAATGCCTCCTCTCCTGATTTTTCAAGGTCATCTTGAATTATAAGCAGATCCCCCAAGGTTCTTGTTACCTCTCCCAACTTAGAGTCCTCCATGAAACTTTATGAGTGTGTTCCATATTTTATCATCCAAGTCACTGATAAAATGTTAAATATTACCACCCTACACAGACCCCCATAGAACATCATTTGATGTGTCCTTTTGGGTCTCCTCGGAAACATTAATAACTTCTCATTGAATATGATCCTTGAACCAGTCTGTACTCAACTAAGAGCCAGAGCTGTATTTCCCTAGATTGATAGTGCTCTTTTAAATCTGCATGCTGCAACGCTGAAGAAGGAATTTTGTGGTCTTCCAGCCTCACCACATAGAAAAGATTTTAATTTTATCAGCTTAAAACTGACCGGTCAACATACGCCAAACAATAACCCAAGATAATTTAGCACCGTTCATAAATGTGATATTTGCAAAAAGCCATAAAATAGAACTCCCCATTAATAACTCTGACTATAAAGGTTCATCATGGCTACTAGTCTCACCTCTTTGAACTTAATGACAACTCAAGTCAGTTCTTTCCTTTTTTCCTTTGTTGCAGCTGCTCTTGGGATGGAAAAGACTGTTGTCGGAAAGGACTGTTGTCCAGGCTCCAAGAAGTCCAGACAAGGTCTCCGGAGACTCTATTTTTCCTCCAGATCCTTTTCCTGACATTAATGATGAGGCAGCTTTGTCTGTGTCTCTGCCTTGGTTAGCAATGCCTTAGTGACAGGGCAGCTCCAGATGCATTAGATCAGCAGCTGATGCCATCATGCGAATGTCTAACACTTACTTTAGGTAGGTGACACTTCTTAATATTCAATCCTGTCTTCACAATGTCGACTTGTCCTGCTATACACAGGGATTTTTTTTAATCATTATTATTGGAATTGGTAATATTTTTGGATCTAAAGGGCATTTTGAAAAAATATATTTATTTATAACCTTTAATGCCAGGAGGGCAGTATAGTGTGCCTGGAAGAATATGCATCAGAGAGTTCTTGTTTAGAAATGGTAATTAATTTTACAGTCAACAGTAGTGTGACACACTGTCTCTGACTAGACGTCCACCGTGGCTTTCTGCCAGTCCTTTGGAAGAATATTAATTGACGTCCAGCACTAAGCAGCCTCTTTGCTGTGTTTTTCAATGAAACAACATGCTTCAAATTAAACAAATACATTCTAAATTTGCATTTATAACATGAGGCTCTATATCATGAGACTGCCAAAATACAGTTTGTATGGATCTTTATTTTTGCTCTATTTCTGCTTGCTCTTTGTTCCCTCTCTTGTTCCCCTGATTTTTTAGAGCCATTATTATTTGCTTTCCCTTAATTTTAACTGCTCTTCTCCTAACTTCTTGCAAAAGCTGGTTGTGGGGAATCTTCTGCAACACACATGCTGCCTCTAACAGTCCTGCACTACTCGCTCCTAAGTTACCTACCTTTTCCTTTCCAAGGTTTGTCAAGTGACAATACTCACCGATTTTAATAGTAACATGGATTAGATGCTCATTAATTTGACAAGCGTGCCAGAGTAAGTGGAACAGCCATGATATTTTCCTTAACAAAAAAGATTAAAATTCAAAATGACCTTGACAGCTTACAGAACTGGACACATAAGCAGGATGTAGTTTCATGGGAGAAAGTTCATGATCATTCACACTGAGGGGAGAAAAACACCACACAAATACAGGTTGGCAAGTGGTGTCTGCTACAGTAAGGTGTGGGGTGGGAAGAGAGGGGCTTGCTTCCATTCAGACAATGGCCAGGATGATGAATTAGTTAGGAAAATGCCAAGAAACCAGGTTGTAGAAATTGGAATATCACTCGGCAAATGATAAAACAAAATCTGTGATGTATTGCATGTTATTTTTAAAATAATATCTAGAAATCCACAGCTTACATGAAAAGATCACTGGAAAAAATCAGTTAGAAAAACTGGCATTGAAAATAAATATTCAAGAATGAGTATTTGGCATGGCCGTTACAATGCCACTCACAATGCCTGAATCCTCCGTCAGAGTGCTTGGACTGTCCAGCTTCCTGCTAATGCACACACTGGGAGATAGCAGGTAATGGCTCAAGTACTTCAGTGTCTGCCACCCACAAGGGACACAGAGATTAAGTGCCAGGCTTCTGGCTTTGAACTGGCCCTGTCTGGCTGTTGCAGGTATTTGGGGAGTGAACCAGCATATGGAAGATCTCTGTCTGTCTCTCTGCTTTTCAAATACATTTCAAACAACACACAAAAATTAAAAACAAAAGTTCATGAGCACAGGCATGCATTCTATCCACATTCCCACAAAAAAATCAAGCAAACACCCACCCCCATTTCCTATTTAAGGTAGTACAGAAGTCCTCTGTAACCTAAACGATTTCATTTGGAGAGAATTTTTTTCATGAATCAAATATTATACTATCTGGATCAACCACTCAGATAATAAAGATGAGGGTACTTCAAAAAAGTTCATGGGAAATCGCATTAAAAGATAAATTTATTTTGGTGCAAAAAACTTTGAAATCCATGTGGAGTTTTTCTTGCAATGCATATTTTCCATGAATTTTTTGAAGATCATGCATATGCATGGAGCTGGGATCCAGAGCCCAGCCAGCACAGCCTCTCTCCCCACGAGGACGAAACCGAAGCAAACTGAGACCAGGAATAAAGATGGACCCCACTGCTCCCCGCCAAAAGTCAGCACAAGTCAGTGGCAGTGACACACAAGGAACCCAGCTCAGAGCTCTTTCTACTGCACAAGGACAGATTCCACTGCGAGGCCCCCTCCTTCGTCACAGATTTGTTTTACTCCCCTCTTCTCCAGTCTTTTAAATGTCTTTTCTAGTTTTCTCTCACTTATTTCCCAAAAGCCATTTGTTATGTAACAGATGCATATGTGTTCCTGTTTATAAATATTCTACAGTAAGTGGGGGAAATATGGGGAGGGAGAGGGGAAGTGAAGCGGACCCTCACACTCTCCCACTGATGTTGGGAGCCTTCTCTGTGTCTCAGAGGCAAAGGCCACAAAAGCAGGACGCAATTAAGACCCAGAATCTGGTCTCGGCTGGTCCGCAGTCTCACCCCCATGTTTCCTCTCCATTTTTAGGCTTTCCAAAATTGGCATGTTTGGTGTTACAAGGCTCACCTGGGGAAAATCAGTAGGGCACTGAGTGCAACTTTGTGGTGATGTTACGGTAAGCAAGAAGCTTAAAATCAAATTCATTACCAGGGAATTGAATCCAGGGAACATGGCTTCATTAAAAAGTATAGCTTTATAAATAACTACACACAAACAGACTGCTTTGCCTTAGAGACCAATATATTTCAAAATTATTATCTACTTAAAATATTTTACCTAAAAGAATTCACAATTAGCTTTCAATATTTAAACAGTACATTAGAAATGGAATGTTTATAAATATCAAGATTAAAAGCCACTTCATTACAGTATGAACATATGCTAACACACCACACACGGCTTTTGAATTCAATACTAATATGGTTGACTATATCTGTTTTTTTTTAACTGACATAAGGGTTTAGCTAATAGCTACTATAAATACATGAAACGTCAAATTTATAAGATAGTGTTTAAACATTTGTCTTTTAGAGAGTATTGTTCAACTTCACTTTTATTAACTCGAGGAATCAAAGAGAAATACGGTGATGCTAGTGAACCTTGGAAAATCTTTTATTTTATCACTTTTAATGCATGTTTAATATTTAACATTCATCTTATTACAGACAGGAATTGTGAAATGCTTGTGCTGTTTCTAAACAGTTTTAAAGTTCAATGCACAGTCACAATTCAGAGGGGAGATTTCACACGTTTATAGAAAATAAGCCATTTTTGCAGTAAAGTTGCAAAGTGTGAAAGAATTCTTGTTTTATCTGCCTTACTTATCATGTTTATGAGTTATTTTGCCTGGAAGTAAATTGACAAGTTGTCAATGAACAATAGACAGTGCCCCAGTGAGGCTTTTCACAGGTTCAGATGCCTTTGGGCAAAAGGGCTAAATCTGTAGTTGCAATCTAGCATATGGGGCACTGAAAAAAGTGGCAACAGGGTGAGAGACATTTCCTGCAAAATGCATGTGGTTGTTGCTCCTCAACCAATCCGCCTGGACCACTGTACATTAGGAATTCAGACACCGTCCGTCGCTCGCCATCCAGGAGTGTGCTCGCTCGCCTCCGTAGAACACCTCATTTCTGCCTTACCCCAGTGTACTTGGGTCCATTTTGTCATTTCAAACTATTGTATGCTTTCCAACAATTCTTATTAAATATTCATCTTCAATAATTAAAAGCTACGTCCTCCTGACAGGGGTCTGGCTGTTAGAAGCCTCCCAGGGAATCCCACCAGACACAGAATAGTCTCAGAGCTCCTTTCTTCAGCGGCTAAGGGTGAACCTTGACTTCCACTGCTGACCAGCAGGTATTAGAACTACCTTGTTAACAAAATTCCATGGCTTGTTTTTTTCCCACCTTACTATCCCCAGAATGCACTTTTGAGCCTATTGCATGACAACTCATACAGCTGAATAACTGCTGGGGAGCTAAGTGGTCTTTCAGTAGATGGCACTCTTTGTACTGAATCAGCCCAATATCTTTTTGCCACCTCATTCAAAGGCCAGGTGTTCCCTCAAGCTCCTTCTCCCACCACCCTCTCCAGACATCCCATGTTCTAAGATGCTACTGGGGGGTATGATTTGGGGTAAAAAGCTGGGACTGAGACTGCTAACCCAAGAAACAAGAATGAACACAAAACACACAGCATCATGAATAAGGGTTCACATTGAAACAAACAAACAAAAATGCTGGGCCTTGAATATAAAAATGGCCAAGGCCAGGGCCAGTGGTATGTGGTGATTAGTGTCACCGAGTCAATAGATTTAATGTAGAGACAGGAGTAGAGAAAGTGAACGTTAGGAAAAAGCAATGTGATGGGTGACTGGGAACTGACTGCAAAATCTTGGGGCCAGCATTGTGGTACAGTGGGTAAAGCAACAGTCTGTGATGCAAGCATCCTGTGTGGGAACCGGTTCAAGTCCAGGCTATTCCACTTTCCATCCAGCTCCCTGCTAATGCTCTGAGAGAAGTACTGGAAGGTGACCCAAGTGTTTTGATCCTGCATCTACATGGGAGACCTGAAAGAAGCCCTTGGCTCCTGGCTTCAGCCTGGCCCAGCCCTGGCTATGGTAGCCATTTAGGAGTGCACTCCTGGGTGGAAGACTCTCTCTATCTCTCTCTCTCTCTCTTTCTCTCTTCTCTTTCTTTCTCTCTGTAACTCTTTCAAATGATTAAATAAATGTTAAAAACAAAAACACCTGAAGGTGATCTATGCTAACCATTGCTGGGCAACCAGTTCAAGGTGTGTAATTCAATCAGAGGATGGGGTCTCCTCCCTCTACAGTGCTACAGTTTATCTGCCCTACTTTTGCATTGCCTCAAAAGCCACTCTTCAAATTCAGAAAGTTCTCCTGCACTTCAACTCCTGCCTCTTTCATTTCCCGTCTACCTGCCTGCATCTCATTGTTAATCATTCTAACAACATATGAGAGTAAAGAGTTCATGGAACACAGAATTAGCAGATCCATTTCTTTTGGTGAAATCCATGCATAGTTTTTCCTAATACTTATTTTTCATGAGATTTGGGGAGGACATGGATTTCAAAATTTTTTGCACCAAAAGAAACTCTTCAATTCCATTTTCCACAAACTTCCGGATGTACTCTCATTATCTATCTCTACTATTCCACTTTTTTTTTTTCAGGAGCAATGCCCTGTTCCTTTCCAAGGTTGACTCCTTCACCTATGTTCTTCGTACCACTCTCTGTCTATGCAGAATTGCTATGTGGAGCTCATAAATATTTCAAAATGCCCTCATTGCTATGGGGGACCAATTTCAATGCACAGAGTAGGAAAAGCCTTATCTTTGCTCGTCTATAACTTAAACTTTACTTGGCCTTGGCTTTCAGCCTTTACCCTTTGCCAGTTTTTGCAACAGTTTATAGGAACGAAGTGATTTATATTTTATTTCTTCCCCTTATCTTCCCTCTGGAGGTTGGTGCTAATAAATGGGGAAATGGCCAGAAGGGAGGAAGATGCCAAGCAAGGGAGAGAAGAGTTGGTCTGGAAAAACCTATAAAATGAAATATGTAAGCCAGATAAGCAGAAGCTGAATGTTAATCTCTTTGAAAACTGATATTCTCTAGGATGATGTCAAAATTAATTAAGGCACAGACAGCAAGTCAGATTATAAAAATATGCTTCTGATTGTTTGAATCTTATTCCTCCAATAAAAGAGTATTATTCAGGGTGGACAGGTTACCTACCAGTGCACTACAAAGCTTATTTAATCTTTGTGACTAAAATAGAACATGATCACAGGAAGCTTACCTGGTCCTGAGAATGCGTGCCAATTCCTATCCAAGGCCCCAGGAACCCACACTCAAGGAATTGCTCCTGCAGGCAGAAGAGCGAGATGTCCTTTACACACACTTGAGCAAAAATACCTTTCCATAAATGGACGTGGGCAAAAGGTGATTGCTCAGATGTCCTGGTTATGTCTTGGGACGTGTGCTGCCTACCTACTTTCTTGCTAAGTTGACTTGGTCTTCCTTTGATTTCCTTATCTTTTCTCCTTTGCTGCCTTTAACCAAATATTCTATTCCTGATTACATCTCTTTTTTTCTCTCCTAGTTCAGCCATGCTTTCCTGTTTGCTTCCAGATACTCCAAGAAAGAGTTAGGTGGGATTAGCTGCAAATGAAGACGTTGAGACCTAAAAGCTTGAGTGACTTGCCCAACATCTCCTATTAGCTGGAAGCAGAACCTCCAGGCTCCACTCCAAGTGTCTTGAAGATAATACTGGATTCTTCCCTTTATACCTATAACATCTGTCATCTCCACCCTTCACAGTGCAAACTGCTTTCAGAAATTTTGAACACCAGAAGAATAAGACCAGCAGAGGGCTAGACTGGCAGGGTATGTTCAATGACAGCCAAGAGCTCCCACGGCTGCCCACTCTTTCTTGTCAAGAAGGAAGGCCATCCACCAAACCTTTGCTGTGACCCTGCTTGCATCTAACTTCTTCATGAGCACTTCTGCCCCGTCCCTCACTGGCTATGCATTGTTCCATACTGTAAACTGCCACACCCTCTCCAAGTCCAGGACAGCTCTTTCTGTCGGTCTTATCCTCCATAGCAATTTTCCTTGCAACAAACCATATAAATTATATTTTATTATGTGTATCACTGATTGTCAGTCTCTTTCTGCAAGAATATAATCTCCATGAGGACAAGGTTCTTTTGATCTTTTATACATTGGTATACTCCAATCACAGAGAGAAGTATTCAGTGCACTGTAGATGCTTAATATTTGTTAAGCAATTAAGTTGAAAGAAGAAGCCACAATAACTGGCATATATAATGCTGCTTCCCTGGAATTCATAGAGACCCAAGGATGAGATAACAGTCAAAACAAATTTAAAAGGTTGGGCATTTAGCCTAGTAGTTAAGAAGCTGGTTAAGATACCCACATATCACATCACAAAACCTGGATTCAAAATTTGGTTTGTGCTCCTAATTCCAGCTTCCTGCTAATGCAGACCCAGGGAGGCATCAGTTGTGCCCCAAGCAGTCAGGTTCACACCATCCATGTGGGAGCCCTATTGTTAAGTTCCAGGATTCCTGGTTTGGATTGTATCCCAGCCCCATCCACTGCAGGCTTTTGTGAAGCAGATGCAGATCTCTCTCCCTCCCTTTGTCTCCCTCTCTCTGTCCCCCTCCACCACCAATTAATTCATTAATTAAAAGTTTTTAAAGCTGGTGACATATAAAAACACATTGTCAAAAAATTTAATAGCAAAATACCTAAACTGTCTTTAAACTGTTGGCTCTCCTACCTGGGGGTGGGGGCAAATTGTGAGTGGAGGAAACTCAGGAAAAAGCAGCAGGTGGCAGAGATGGAGGAGTGAAAGGGACAGAAGCGAGGGGAGGTGTTGATAAAGCAGTATTTTGAAGATGAAGCAATTTTCCCTGATGTACATTTAAATCATGGAAGAGGAATTTTTATGTGCAACATTTTTTAGTGCTTTCTGTTGGTGTTTCTGGTGTCAGTTAATCAAATCCTTCTCTTTTTTCAAATGTTTTTATTAATATAAAGAGTAAAGATTTCATGCGTTTCCCAGATACAATTCTAAGATAACCATACGTTGTAGAGGGAACACAAAGACATTTGTTTTATTTTTACTGATGGTAAAAATACTTTGGAAGTCCAGACCGGAAGTACAGACGAGTTTCATGTTAACCCCCATCTCGCCTCAGGAAAAGTTGCTGGAGAAGGCCTGGGATCCCTACACAGGATGGGGTTTGCTCTACCGGAGACCACTCTAATGCAGCAAGTAAACCAAGGAGCACATGGGAACGAGGCCCAGAGGTGCGCAAGCGCACTCGTCTTCTGCTCCAGCTCTGTGGGAGAGGGGCACGGCAAGGTTTCCGCCAAATACTTCCAAGAGGGCAAAAGTTCCTATTTAATGGGCCATAAATTGCTGAGGTCCCCTATGACATTTAACCGGGTCACAACGTCTAAAAAAAAAAAGTCTACAGTCAGAAGGTGCCAAGATCACTTCAACGGTTGACCTCAGGCCATGTGTCTGCCGACCTCTTGAACCCCGCCCCCTTCAAAGGAGGAAACTGGAGCCAGAAAGCTCTCTTTACAGGCAGCGAGAGGAACCCACGCAGGCCCACGCAAGCGCCAGTCAGCCAGCCGTGCATCTGAGAAAGTGTGGGTAACACTCCCTTCCATAAATTATGGCAAATAAATAGAGATAAAATGCAGTCATGACATTACATCCAAGAGAAAAACAACTATCACAAGTAACAGGTGCAGAACTGCATATGGTTAAGCAAAGCTGTGAGATGAAACCAGAAATCATTTTAAGAAATAGTCTGTAATCTTCAAGATCCTCTTTTTTCTTTGAAGAACAACTTTTTAAAAATTAACACAATTTCTTGACCACAGCGTCCTGGTGTCTTTTATAAGAAAGCATGTGGCTGGTTTGAGTTCAAGGATTTTGATACTTGCATGCTCCTTGAAGTCTCATAAGTTAATATCAGACTCAATCCCAGGACCCAGGACTTCACCGTTGATTCACTCATGAAGCCAACTTGGGGATAGGCATTATCGCTTTGTGGAAAACCCAAGAAAGTCAGTATTTCCTGGAGTCTGATGGCTTAAAGCAGGTCCAGCATTCAGAGGTAGTCTGTAGTCTAAACAAAAATGATGACTTACAGTCATTTGAAAACAGCCAACCTCTTATTTAATGCTCTATTAGAAAAGATATTTATACAGGTGTGATAGGCTGAAAAAAATGCCTGTGTCCCAATCCCTGCAACCTGTACTTATGCCATCTTCAATGAATAAAGGAACTCTACAGATACCATTAAGCTAAATATGTACTTGGAATGGGAAGATGAACCTGGATTATTCCTGTAGACTTACAGAAGTCACCAGTGTTCTTTTAAGAGGAAGAGGGGAGGTCAGAGAAGGGAGAAAGTGATGCAACACAACGATGGAAGCAGAGATCAGAGCCATGATGCCATGAGCCAAGGAATGCCTCTGGGAATGGAAGACACAAAGAAAGAATTTTCTCCTGGACCCTTTAAAGGCACCAGCCCTGCCAACACTATGATTTCAGATTTCTGACATCCTACTAGAAAATAAATTTGTGCTGTTTTAAGCCACGGAGTCTGTGATACTTTGTTGTAACAGTAAAAGGAAATGACAACAAGAGTTCTTGTCTCTGTGTCTCCATGACATGGACTGTGCCATCTCACTAGCTGCAGTTTCTGCTGGGGCTGCCACAAACTTGAGATCCAGGTCAGTCAATGGGTACAGCTAGGAATTTGCAACATCACCCAAGAGATGCCCAAAATGAGAGCCCTCTGGTGGCTCTGACACAGAGACTGCCACATTCACATCAGGCACATGTACTTCTCTAAACAGTGGCATTAGCTACATAATAATTTGGTTCTTTTCTTAGTCCAAGAGACAGCAAGAGACAAGAATGAAGCCAAAGCACCACCCTGTAAGTTGCCAGAAGTTCAGCAGGGACTTTTACAGGTTTAGAGAAAAATATTTGAATCACAAGCATGTCAGGAAATGTTGGCATCAAACTCTCATAATGTAATAATTCAATGAATTCACCACTAAATACCTGCCTTATTCTTGGTTTAAGTGATGTTCTTTCTTTTAAAAAAAAGTTATTTACTTAGTTGAAAATCAGAGTCTCATAGAGGGCAAGGCAGAGAGAGAGAGAGAGAGAGAGAGGGAGGTCTTCCATGTGCTGGTTCACTCCAAATGGCCACAAAGGCCACGGCCGGGCCAGGCCAAAGCAAGGAACCAGGAGCTTCATCTGGGTCTCCCATGTGGACACAAGGACCCAAGGACTTGGGTCTCTATCCCCCGCCTTGCTGGGTGCATTAGCACAGAGCTGGTTTGGAAGTGGAGCAGCTGGGTTTCGAACCTATGCCCATATGAGATGCTGGTGCTGCAAGTGGTAGCATTACCCACTATGCCACAACACCGGCCCCATGATATTCTTTCTTTACTCCTATCAGATAGGAATAATAAGTGACTAAGAGCCAAACAGTTCAGAAATGAATATGAATTTAATAGCCATTGATTGATGCAAAATTAATTGTGGGTTTAGAAAGGAGATCAATAAGTATACATTGGGAAAGTTCAATTTAAATTCTCTGAATCTTGTTTTCTCCATCTATAAAATGAAATTAAAATACAAAATTCATAGGATTATATAACATTATAAGGACTAAGTTCTACAGTTTGGCACATGCTCAATAGGATTTGCTCCAAACAGTAGAGTTAGAAACGTGCCAGGGGATTCCAATTCAATCCCATCAAGGTGGCATGTACCAATGCCATTCACTAGTCAAAGTGATCAGTTTCAGTTCATAATTGATCATAATGATAGGATTAAGAGTCAAAGGGATCACATAAAGAAGACTAGTGCCTGCTAATACTAACTGATAGAATGATCCAACATGGGAAGTGGGATACACAGCAGACTCATAGAATGGCAGATGTCCTAAACAGCACTCTGGCCTCAGAATCAGCCCTTAAGGCATTCAGATCTGGCTAAAAAGCCCATGAGAGTATTTCAGGTATGGAAAGCCAAGACACTCTGGCAAAAAAAAAAAAAAAAAAAAAAAAAAAACCACAAACCTAAATGAAAGATCTCTGTGAGTGAAATTCCAGCAGAAAGAACAGGCCATCAAAGAAGGAGGTACCTTTCTCTAAAGGGAGGAGAGAACGTCCACTTTGACTTTGTCTAAATATGATAAGAGTCTGCGAACTCAAAAGGCCTCCATAGCCTTGGCAACTCATGACAAGAACCTAGGGTGATTACTGACACCATAAACAAGAGTGTCAAATTGTTAAGTCAACAACAGGAGTCACTGTGTGTACTTACTCCCCGTGTAGGATCTCTGTCCTTAATGTGTTGTACAATGTGAATTAACGCTATAACTAATACTCAAACAGTACTTTACACTTTGTGTTTCTGTGTGGGTGCAAACTGTTGAAATCTTTACTTAATATATACTAAATTGATCTTCTGTATATAAAACTAATTGAAAATGAATTTTGATGAGAATGGACTGGGAGAGGGAGCAGGAGATGGGAGGGTTGTGGATGGGAGGGAAGTTGGGGGTGGGGAGCCACTAAAATCCAAAAGCTGTACTTTGGAAATTCATATTTATTAAATAAAAGTTCAAAAAAACATTTGAGTATTGTGCCTTCAATGTAGAAGTCAGTAAAAAAACTGTATCTTTGCTAATTGTAATATTAATAGTAATAATATTTGAAGATATATTTTCTATTGGATTGACTCCTAATCAAATTAGAAATGTTATTTTTACCATTTCATGAGAACTACGTGTGTAGGGAGACAAGGGCCAGGTGGTGGAGCGGCTAGGACTTCAGAATCCCATGTTCCTACTGTCTTTCAGTTCAGACATCCCAAGGATGTGACTCCTGCCCCTGTGATTACAAAATGGCTCATTGTCCCCCTCCTGCCACATTGCAATATCGCAACAGTATTTCACGCAAGAGAAATAAGAGGTCCTACGGCAGTTAAGTCTCATCACTTTTGAATACTTTTCCAAGACCACGCCCCTCCCAAATGGTGTCTGCCTCAATCCCATTAGTCAGAATCATGTCACTTGGCCAACTGTAGTTTTACAGAAGGCAGAGAAAGGTAACTTTTTAACTGAGTAGGTTGCTACACCAATAAAATTGGGATTCTGCTACTTTAAAAAGGGAATGGGGATGAATAAATTATTAGATAGGCAGTCAGCAGTCACTGCTGTGTCCACTTTATGTCCCATGAGCAGAGGAACGCCATACAGCAAAACTAGCAGAGAACCAAGACACTCATGAGGTTAACACTCTTTTCACTTGACTTTTCTCTAACTTCAGATGGGCAACTTTGATAGTTCAGTGGTTCCCTTGCTAATCGTTCCACCTCCTTTAAAGAATCCTCCCAACGTAATGGCCCATTAACATTGAACATGATGGTCCAGTTCTGGTTCTCCTTAGATTTCCCTGAAGAATTTATAAGTGTCTCACTGTGACTCTGGATTCATCCTGGTTACTCTTTATAAAACATCTCCTTTTGAATTTCCTTAACTAAATTTGTCTAAATCAGTTTTTATCAGACTATCATCACCAGCCTCCTCATTAAAACAAATAACATAGCCTTTTACTTATTCAAATGTGTAGTTTTTTTTAAGTTGGTTTCTTTTTAAGATTTTATTTTACTTATTTAAAAAGCAGAAGGACAACGAGACAGGGAGAGATAGAGATCTTTCATCTACTGGTTCACTCCTCCCAAAATTGGCTGCAATAGCTCAGGGTGGAAAAGAGTGAAGTCAGGGACCAGGAACTTCATCTGGGTCTCCCACTTGGATGGCAGGAGCCCAGATACTCAGGCCATCCTCTGCTGCCTTCCCAACTGCCTTGGCAGGTAGCTGAATCAGATGCAGAACAGAGGGAACTTGGACTGCAGCTCAGACATGATCTGCTGGTATTGCAAGCAGTAGCTTACTGTGCTGTGCCATGCGGCCAGCCCCTCAACCTCTGTTTTTTGTTTTCTTTCTAAGTTTTCGGCATCATGTTTCACACCAAGTCCATTATCTCAACCTTAATCTAAGCACATTATTTTCCCTCTTCTCTTCAACACCAAATCAACACCCATGCACACCAATTCTCTTTCCTAAAGCACTCACTCCCACGCCCTTCTTGCTACCTTCACAGTCACCAGTCTACACCAAGCCACCATTCTGCCTGTCCAGAATGCTACTTGCCATTTCTGCTTCCTGCCTTCTGTCTGGCTCATCTGTATCCCTTTGAATGCAAACTTGATCTTCATAGTATTGTCCCATTTAGCACTCTCAAAGACCTCCCCAGTTCTCCTCAAAGAAAATTCAAACTCCTTCACATAACGTTAAAAATAAAAAAGCTTCATGGTTTCATTTCTAATCACAACCTCATCCTCTAAATTCCAACTACATGAACTTTTCAGAAATCTCTTCTAAAGCACACATAATTTACCTTACA
Organism: Oryctolagus cuniculus; assembly: GCF_051225735.1. Lineage (NCBI taxonomy): Eukaryota > Metazoa > Chordata > Mammalia > Lagomorpha > Leporidae > Oryctolagus > Oryctolagus cuniculus. The sequence goes on from NC_142880.1 coordinate 15,770,284, forward strand.
GACTTTTTCATGTTGCAATTTTCTCTTTGAACCATTTCTTCCCCTTCTCCTTTCTTTCCCTCTCCCTAATTAACACTCATTCTTTGAGACCCCGCTTGTAGGAGGGGATTTCAAAAGAGTTCCTGCAAAATGTTATTAAAGATAAGTTTACTTTGATCTGAAAAAAGTTTGAAATCCTTACATAGTATATATTTTTTCCTTTATTTTTTGTTTTATGATTTATTTATTCATTTGAAAGGCAGAGTTACAGAGAGGCAGAGGCAGAGAAAGAATGAGGTCTTCTATCCACTGGTTCACTTCCCAAATGGCCGCAACGGCCAGAGCTGGTCCATTCCTAAGCCAGGAAACAAGAGCTTCTTCCAGGTCCCCATCGTGGGTGCAGGGGCCTAAGCACTTGGGCCATCTTCCACTGCTTTCGTAGGCCAAAGCAGAGAGCTGGATCAGCAGAGGAGCAGCTGGGACTAGAATTGGCACCCGTACGGGATGCCGGCACTGCAGGCAGTGGCTTTACCTGCCATGCCACAGCACCAGCCCCACATAGTTTTTCTTAACATAGATTTCACTTCCTGCATGAAGGCAGTAGCTGCAACCCTGACCCAGAACTCAGCATCAATGGAGCCGAATGATCATCCTTTCTTCTCACCCTCATTTCCCGTGTTCAGCAGTTCCTTCACATTTATAAAAACAAGGCTTCCCTTAGTATTATTTTGATTACTGCTTCTTAGTGACCTGTAGTGATTTCTAATTTGTCTTCTGAAAGTAGGAGTAAATTTCATTCACAGAGGCCAAAACTTCCATTTTCACTTGGGAAATTTTCCTATACCTCCTTTTTCAGTTTGTCTGACTTGTGCAGGCACACTCAGACCTAGCCATTACATGGCTCAAACCCACCTATTTCTGATCTTCTGGCATGTTTTATGTGTGTCTCAACATATGTCCCCCTCCTACCTAGCTTCAAGTGCTTACTCCCCTATTTTCTGATACTTTATAACATCTTTCTCCATTCAGCTGCCCAGTTCTGGCTCCTAGATCAAAACACACAAGTATGTCAACACTGAAGGTAACGCAAAATAGTGTTTGGTTGCATTCATATGTTCATTTTTCCCCTTTATTTTATGGAAGGATTTTCCTGCCTCACAATAACCCATTAAAGAAAGTATATTGCCTTTTATATATTTCACAATATAAAATAGATACAGGGTGAATTTTGGCATACTGGTTAAAATGCTCACCGCCCGTTCTGAAGTGCCTGAGTTTGTATCCCAGCTCCAAATTCTGACTCCAGCTTTTTGCCAATGCAAACCCTGAGAGACAGCAGTGATAGCTTGGGAAATTAGCTCCCTGTTACTCATGCAGGAGACTTGGAGTGATTTCCAGCTCCAAGCTTCAGCCGGGCCTCTTGAGGGTGTTTGAGGAGTGAGCCAAAGAATGCAAACTGCACATCTCTGTCTCACTCTCTCTCTCCCTCTCAAAAAACATTATCTATCTATGTATTTAGAGATATGTTATATAAATAGTGTATATACTACATGAAAGTAAAAATAATAGAGATCAGTAATAATAAGGTTTAATGTCATTGAAATCCTCCTAAAATAAACAATAATATGGTATACATTTATATGGCTGAGAATATTGCTGTTTTAATATTATTTGAAGACTTCCCAGCTATTGGAAATGCCTAACTTGTTTCTTAAGAAATACTCATGCAGCCATGAAGTAAAGAAACACAATAGTAATCAATTAACATAAGAATGGCTAACAGGGAGCACTGACTTATGATAAATGATGTATGAAAGAATGCTAAATTAGACTCGTTGTCAGACGTAATTAGAAGACAATTGTGATGCTTCCTGATGTCAATATCTCAGATCTGACAAGGATGAGACACCTGTATTAGTTGATATCATCTCAGCCAAAAGGAATATAGTGAAGCAAGAGGAATTATGTAATGTGCTCAATAGATTTAAGGAAAATAATGAACACATTATATTTTAATGTCTTATAAACTGCCAAATTATTAATGATCTGGAGAGACTATTTGCACTTTCTCATTTAGAAGTTGTTCCGACTTTAATTAAATGTCTTCACGCAACAATGAAGCACTCCTTCTATTTCTCTGCTTTATGCATGTGGATTAACGGGAAGAAAGTCCAGGGTTCTGATATGCCCTTTCACTGAAGTAGCTAAAATAAGTATGGTGATGGGGTCTGGCCTTGAGAGGTGGGGTTAATACTAACGAATGTTGAAAAGAAGGACAGCCAAGAAGGCACCGATTTCTTCCCTGGCAAGTTATTATCTGAACCTGCTCACCAAAGTCTTGCTAAATAAACGCCACTGAAGTTCAGGATGTCTTATTTTCCCCTAACGACTGCTGACAACGTTTCAGTGCCTAGAGTTGTTAGCAATATGGACCTAGACATTTTTTTATAACTGGTGTTATTTTCCAAAAACATGTATCAGCCATTTCATAAAATGCAAAACAGACTGCTGGCAGATTTTTAGACAATATTTTAAAAATGTATTTCCTTTCTGATTCTTCCAGAAATTACGTTCTCTTGGATATCACTTTTCTTAGAAGTACTGCAATATTAAAACTTACTTCCTGAGAGTGTAAATTATAGATATTTTTAAAGGAAGACACTTAGTAATTTGATTAAGCTACATTGCTAAAATTAATTTGAAGCTAGCAAAAATTATGAAACATTTTGCTATAGCAATTATGGGGAATTGTATGCATCCCTTGACAAGTTTTCAAATTGAACAGAAATATCTGCCTTGTTAGAGATTTTTAAATGTCCTGGCTAAGTTTTCCTTAATTATTTCTCCCCTTCTGTCAGCTGTGTTATTGCCCTACTGGTTTAAAGGTTAAACAAAGTACTAGATCTGTCAAAGTGAGAGAAACCAACTGGTGAGGAGCTATCAGGAGGTAATCAGGGCTAATAGGTACATAATGGCTAACAGGATCCTGTTTGCACTCACATACATCACCATGGACAGAGCACAGTTCTCACTGACGTCTCTGTTAAGGAAAACACGGAGCGACCCAGACATTTTGTGGTTGAACTCAAGTGGGTGGACAGTTCTCACCCTTCTACCCTCGCCCCACGAGAAACAGGGGTGACAGGCTCAAGCTCTGAGGCACACAGGGAGATGAGGATTTGCGTGGTAACCCTACTGTTTCAGAACAGAAATTGCGAACCATGCCCTCCCTCGGATTCATTTTAAAATTAACGGAATTCCCCATGAGAGCCACAGGTTTCTTTCATGGATAACCGACAGACAATACAGAGTCTCTGGAAGGCACTTTGCAAGCAAATTGACACCAACAATTGATTTATGCAAAATAAATAACATGGAGATAAATATGAAAGCATAGGTAGCACAGCTCTTAGGGAACTTCAGTTCTAAAACAACGCTTCCTCCTTTTTTTTTTCTTTTTGTTTTTTATGAAACTAGAAACGTTGATTTTTCTCGAACCAACTAGCACAGGAAGTGTCAGCTCTAAGTCTTACTACCTGTTCCCCAGAACAACATCTACCCTGCAACTGCTGGCTGTGCGTGATTTTACTGCTTCATCATTTTGACAATTATCTGTTGTGGCTTAAGTGCTTGCAAAGCTTAGTGTAAACAATAACGCATGGCATTAAAGCATTTATTTACTGTGCAGTGAAACTAATTCTTCTTAGTAGTTCTTGCAATAGCTGGCAGGAAATAAAATCCTAGATACGTGCAAGAAACAATGGGCTGCTTCCAGTAACTGTTCAATCTTCTAGAGACCAGGAGGAAACTTAGAATAAAGGTCTATTTTTCAATTATATGTATCCATGCATCTTGGAGTTTAACATGATCTTCATGAATAACAACAACACTACACGTATCTTGGATTCAAATTAAGGAAGTTTTGTACAGACTGCTGGAAAATTGGGTGCAGAACGTGTGCAGCTCAGGAAATGGCAGCACAAAACATCCCAATATATGCGGCCTTGCGAATGAGTCTTCACGGTTCTCCTGTTGGGTGACAAATGCCAGGAAACTCTGTTCAAATAAAACGACCTAAACAAATCAGGAGCCAAAACAAGCAGCAAGAGGGGAAATGTCTTAACAGTGCAAACTCTTTCTCATCCCATCCCACTACCTTGTGGGGATTACTAAAACACATATGTGAATCAGAGCTGCGGTGAGCTTTAATTGGTCAGCCCCTTTACTTAACTTCAGCTCATTCTCCAAGTGGACAGGTTTCCAAGAGTCCTTTCTTCACAGATGTTATTATTTTGTTGTGCTACAACGCATACCAAATTCCAGCCCTAAATTACCCTCTGACCCAATCAGCAGAACTTTTAGAAAATAGGTTTTGCATTCTCTAGTGCTTCCCAGAGACTTCTACTTTGCTTGAAACTTGATTTAAATTAACTCCTCAGAACAGTTTTCAAAAGAAGGTGGAGAAAAGTTGGGGAAGTTGGGGATTTTTCTTGTATAGTCACTGACAATTTTCTTCCATCAGATCAAAACTCCAAAACTACAAGTGATAGGTTGATCCTTCAATCCGATGCTTAATTAACATGATATAAATTTCTTACACCTGATTAGAGTCTACTCCTTCCCCCCCAAAAAAGGTATTGAGGGTTAGCATTTACAGGCAAGTTTTAAAAAATAATCCCTTATAGAAAAAGAAGTCTGTTTCCTGACTTCTTCATGATAAGGAGAAATCTTACATTAAAACAAGACTGCTAATTACGCCTGTCTTATTATTTATTACTGACCAAATACACACAGATGTTGTCCCCTCTCCACATCAAGGTGGGCGGGTGCACTTGTACGAAGGTGTGTGGAGGACAGTCTTAATATTTAGGAAGAACGTAAGCTATTCTGCAAGACAGGATAGAAGGGACACGAAAAATCTCACGCCGGAGGACACTTTGGTGCATACAGTCCTTACACACTTCACAGAGTTACGGCCCTGATCCTTCGAGAGCGAATTATCATTTTCGAATACAGTTTCTCTGTTGGATTTATCCCCCATTTTCGACGAGGCATGAATTAGTTTATTAGTCGAATGACTCTGAAGAAAAGGAATAAAGACAAGGAAGCCAAAGCATGGTCCAGAACAGGAGGTGCTTTTCCCAAGGGAAGTCTGCTTGATGACATCACCTCACTGGTGAGCATTTGCAGGGTCTCAACACAGAGGTGTAAATTAACCCTAGATTTGAGAAGAGAGTCTACAGTAAAAACCAAGCAATGACTCACTAAAACCAAATCCTCCGGTTACATATTCTGCCCTATCATGTGTATGGTTATTCTTTTCCCTTCTCCTCTGCATACGTATCAATCTACAGGCATACATATGTAAGACAATAAGCCCATGAATATTTGTATTTCAACATGTATTTTTATTTTCATGATTACTATTTGCAAATATCTTTCTTGATTATACCTATGAAGTAATTTATATGCAAATAGCTGTTGCATTATATAATCCAACCTATTTCTCTGCTAAAATAATACTTGAATTTGTTTCCAGCCCCTTTCCTTTTGAGAAAAAAATCAGTTATTAATGCATGTATGTAAGTCCCTGCTGACGTGAACTAAAGTTTTATAAAAGGTAGTAAGATGGACAAGTAAAATATATCCTGATTTAATTATATTACTGCTATATTATTGCTATTGACCAGTAACTCTTTTCTAAAAGCACATCTCAAATCCTTACATAAAAATATTAATTTCTCTATTAGCAAAGTCATGTATTAGAACATTTCATGGGTTTGTATGTTATGATGCTAAATCTTATTAATAGGAGCCTGGCTTTGGTAACAGTGTTTTATTCTAAAATGTATGAAAGTACTTTAAAGTTAAACTTCCTGGGGTTTACACTGTGTATAAGCTAAGCCTCTGCCTGCAGCGCTGGTACCCCATATGGATGCAAGTTCATGTTCTGACTGCTCCTCTTGTGATCTAGCTCTTTGCTATGGTCTGGGAAAGCAATGGAAGATGGCCCAAGTACTTGGCCCCTGCACCCATGTGTGAGACCTGGAAGAAGTTCCTGGCTTCGGATCAGCTTAGCTCTGACTGTGCAGCCATTTGGGGAGTGAACCAGCAGATGGAAGACCTTTCTATGTGTGTGTGTGTGTGTGTGTGTGTGTGTGTCTATAACTGCCTCTCAAATAAATTTTTTTTAAGCTTCCCAACAATCCTTTACAAAGGTACTTCAAAAAGTTTATGGAAACATGGAATTAAAAGAGAAGCTTCTTTGGTTAAAAAAAAAAAAAAACAGAGTTTAATGCATACATAGTTTGTAATATACACTTTCCAAGAACCTTTTGAATACTCCTTTATGCAAGATTTCAACATTGCATCAAAATAAACTTACCTTTTAATTCCATTTTCCAGTAATTTCCTAACATACTTTCATATCACTCCTGAAAGATTTAAATATGTGAAAACTACTGACTTCTAAAAGTCAAGATTGAGTGGGGGTAAAAACACCAGCTTTGATATTAGGTGGAATTCCTCAGCAACAGTGAAAGTATGTGTATTACAATTAGCATTTTGACTGAATTCCACCCACTGTCATCAATCAGCAGTATTTTTCAAAAGTGAGAATCCCATCAAACACACTGAAAATATGATTTTAATACCTACTCAAGGATCACATTATTGTTATGAAATTCACAGGGAGTAACTGACACGCAGTCTTCTCTTTCCATGGGCATACATACTTGGGGAGAAGAAGACACAAAATGGGCGTTGTTGATCATAAACTCTGTCCGAAATGTTTCGAAGGTAAGTCTCTCTTGACTACTGACCAATGTATAAGAGTCAAATGAAAAGATTTGAGCCTTCATCAAGGAGAGAGGCGCCTTTCTCTGAAGGGAGGAAGGAACCTCCACTGTGATACGGCCTTGACTAAACAAGTTCAGAGTTGGTGAACTCAAGGGGCTTTCATAGCCTAGACAGCTCATAGCAAGAGTCTCCGGTGATTGCTGACGTCATAAATAAGAGTGCCAATTGTTGGATCAACAACGGGAGTCATTGGGTACAGATCCTCCCCACGTAGGATCTCTGTCCTTAATGTGTTCTACTATGAAACTTAAAAACAACACTACTAGTTGAACAATCCCTATACCTTGTGCGGTTGTGTGAATGCAGCCTGTTGAAATCCTTGCTTAGTATATACTAAGTTGATCTTCCTTCAGTATATGAAGGTAATTGAACATGAAACTCGATGAAGGGCGGGATGGGAGAGGGAGTGGGAGAGGGGAAGGCCGCGGGAGGGAGGGAGGTTGGGGGGGGAGCCACAACAATACAGAAGTTGCACTTTGTAAATTCACATTTATTAAATAAAAAAACTATATAACAAACAAAAAAAAAGAAAAAGAAAAAAAAGAACTTAATACTTTACCCTTTTAGTATTTTTTATGTTCTACTTAAAACTATTGGTTGAACTCTGTAATTAATACACAATTACTCTTAGGTGTTTAATTAATGCTATAACTAGTACTCAAATAGTATTTTACACTGTGTGGGTGCGAACTGTGGAAATTTTTACTTAATATATGCTAACTTGATCTTCTGTATATAAAGATAATTAAAAATTAATCTTGATGTGAATGGAAGGGGAGAGAGTGGGAGAGGGGAGTGTTGTGGGTGGGAGGGACGTTATGGGGGGGGAGCTATTGTAATCCATAAGCTGTACTTTGTAAATTTATGTTCATTAAATAAAATAAAATATATTAAAAAAAAGATTTGAGTCTTAAGGACAGAGACTCAGACTAAAAGAACTCAAGGTGTTAACTGGAATCCGCATCTTAAACACAAGAATAAAGAAAGGAAAAGGCTTTTATTGATTTACTTTTAGATAGCCTTGTGTTGTCCCTTTTCTACAATGTTATCATTGGCATTACCCTTCAATAGGCTTGGAGAAAAGTTACTGTCATTGTGAGAAAAAAAAAAAAAAGTTTTGCCACCTGTAAGCCATTAGGCCTGGGATGAAAATCAAGCCTGAAAGCTGCCAGTGACTCTACATTTAATTTTAAATGAGAGGGGGAAAAGTCAGAAGCAGAGAATGACTCTGTGAGTCCAAGACCCCAAAGAGAACACTGGGGACTCGGCGCATTTAATCAGCACCTCCATCTTGCATGAGCCTACACCTGCAGAATCTGTCGCCTTTGTCTTCTGCTCCCTTGGAGAGTAAGCAGAACTTCTGGAAGAGACTCTTCAGGGACTGGAAACATAGTACCACAGTAGGATTAATATTTAATCAACAAAAGTATACTTATATCATCCCTTTTTGGGATGAGAATATTCCTGTGTTTAGAAAAATACTCTAATTTGCCATCTGCAATCATTCAAGTTAAAGCTTTCCGAATCAAAAGTCTCCACAATTTTTTTTTTTTCCAGCAGATTGGTATGGCTGGGAGAGGTACAGTCCACTGGTAGGATTTTGATAGCTTCTGGAATGCTGAGTTTCCATGTGTGATAATTGCCCTTTCATCAAATATAATTGCTCATGACTTGAAAAAACAGTAAAAAGTCTATTGTATAAAACATTCATATAGAAATTAAAACAAGTCAGAGCAAAGAGCAATTTTATAGCTTCTCTCTTGTCAAGCACCTCAAAAATTGCATTTGCACTTTAATTCTACCTCAGTTGCACTTAGAAATTATGAAATCAGCTTCCAGCCAACCTTATTATCTAACATGGGGTCTCAGAGGTATCCAACACGATGAATTCTAAAGCTTACTAAGTGCATGGCAAGAAATAGATCCAAATTAAAAGCCCGTACTAAGCAACGACCAATATATTCATTGTATCTCTCTTTAATATGTTAATAACAATTTTAGAAATACTTGATTTTTTGCATCATTTGTGAACAAAAACTTCCAAAATTTGGTCCAATTTGATATTACAAAACCCCTTTTAGAGTAAAATATCCAACAATCAATAAACATGTGGTATCTTGGAACCCATAGCTACAACCAATGTGTTTCTTCTTCTATATCTCAAATTCCTTTGCCAACCACTCTAGTCTTCATTTTTTCCCCTTGATATCTCCTACAGAGCTTTTTGGTGTCATAGATCCACTTATTTGCCATTATCTTCTTCATCTCCACCAGCTTATTTGCCATCAATAATAGATAAAAACTGGTTTCTTTCTTTTAAAAACAAAACTGAAAATAGATATTTAAACACTTATGCACAAATCTTTAGAGCAGCACCATTCACAATAGCCAAGATATGGAATCAGCTACAAATCTATTAGCTGATGGATAAATAAACAAGACATGGTATATCCACAGGATGTAATATTATTCACTCTGAAAAATGAATGATGTGCTGATACAACGCTACAAGGCTTCCTTGAAAACATCGTGCTACATAAGTGAAAGCAGACACATACTGCAGGATTCCTTTATATGAAATCTCCAGACTACGTAAATCCATGGAGGCAGAAAGCAGACTTGTGGTTGCCACAGGTGGGAAGTGAGAGGAACAGATGTTGTCCCTGATGCAATCATCAACTTTGTCCCACTTGCCAAATCCCTAAGAATATCTTTTGCATTTTTAGGTCATTAGACAATAAGTCTTTCCAAAGCAGGAACTGTGTCCACTCATTCATGCCCCAGTGTCTAGAGAAGTTTCTAGAGTGAATTCTTAACCAATATTGAAATTTATTGGAAATTTCTGTGCCAGCATTTCCTTTCAGTAGCACCTGATATCTTGTGTTCTCCCCATTCTTAACTCTGACATCACTGATTCTGGGTTCTGCCTCACCCCACACAGTTTATTTTCCAATATTAGATCATCATTCAAAGCCTCTGCCCGCTCTCCCTGACTCTGAACCTTGATGTTCCCAGGATGGACGCCATGCCTCTCTCATGTGACCCTGTGGGTTCACCAAAAGCAATCTCTTCTACCTTCCCACTTGCATCTACAACGGATCAATCTCAAATTCATCAAAATGACCTTTTTTTCCCACTCAGCTTTCAGATCTCAGGACAATTCTAAATTCCTCAAGAAAGTCACCTCTGAGGTCCCTTCACCCTGACAGATTAGATATCCTTTTTTCTCCCACGTACCCCCTTGTTTGTGTACTTAGTATGGAGTCATACTTGATTACTAACGTGACTCACTCCAACTAAACTTCATGAGTAAGAATGAGGATTATAGCTTATAATTTCTGTATCTCCAGTGAATGACCTGTAATGAAAAACCAGTTCATGAACGAATTTATCTGTAGCTCCAAGCTCTCCTTTCAGACCTTATCCAATATACACAGCTGCTTCTTTGACCACTCAGGATGATCTACAGATACTCCAAACTTGAAGATGAATTCATCATCCCCACTCACAGCCCTGACAAAATTTCTTAATTCCTAACACAATAGCCCCACCACTATGAAAATTAAACTAGATATTTGAGAATGTCTTCTCTTTCAGTCCTAACACTCAAACTCTAGATCCTGCTGTTTTGACTCATGTGAACATCCATTCTCTGTTCCCAGTGGCTTTGCCACTACATTAGTTCTGATTCTCACCTTCACTCTCTTCCTTGGATTACTACAAAAACTCTTGAAATTTGTCTTCCTTCCCCATCTTTATGCCTCCAACCCCCAACCAGAGTTATCTTTCTAAGCAGATCACATTACCTCACTGCTTAGAAATATTCCATGTCGGGGTAGGCGCTGTGGCGCAGGGGATTAATGCCCAGGCCTGAAGCGCTGGCATCCCATATGGGTGCCAGTTCCAGACCCAGCTGCTCCACTTCTGATCCGGCTCTCTGCTATGACCTGGGAAAGCAGTAGAAGATGGCCCAGGTCCTTGGGTCCCTGCACCCGCGGGAGACATGGAGGAAGCTCCTGGCTCCTGGCCTCGGATCGGTGCAGCTCTGGCTGTTGCGGCCAATTGGGGTGTGAACTATCAGACGGAAGACCTCTCTCTCTCTCTCTGCCTCTCCTCTCTCTGTGTAACTCTTTCAAATAAATAAAAATAAACCTTTAAAAAAATTTCCATGTCTCCCTGTCACCTACAAGATAAAGTATAAGCATCTTAATATAACATAAAACATGCTCTAAAAACTAGTTCCTACTTAACTTCCTCACTGTATTCTCCAACCCACAGCAATCAAAATACTTCGTCCTCAAACTCGTACTTAAGTAGTCATCGTTTACAAAAACCTACAAAGTTCTTTCATGCTTTCATGTCAGCACATGTTCTTGCAAAATTTTACTCATCTTTCAAAGCTCAACATAAGAAATCTAACCTCTTTGACAAATAATTTCCCCACCCTTTCCAGAAAGAGCCCCTGCCTTTTTGTTCTCTTCTAGGGCTCCATCACAATGCATGCTAATTATCACTTTGAACTGATCACATTAAAATTATTTGTTCCTAAGTCTTTCTCCCCACCCCCTTTGAAAGCCAGCTCATTTTGTACAAGTCTTCTTGGCTTCTATTGCAGTGCTGGATATAGACTAGATGCTCAATGAATGTTTGATGAATGAATGAGTGTATGTGTGTATACATACATGTATTTATTTACATATATACATATATATAATACATTGAATATGAAAGTAAATTTGATTATATTTGATCTAAAGTATATTTGTAATTTAATACATCTGTGAATTTCCAAGTAAATGTTACACATTCTGAAGTAGTTATTAAAGAATTCACACTATGGACAGATGGTAAAGAATAACTGAGAATCCTGAAGGATACATATGCGCTCACACATTCTCCTTCCTTCTCTCTGCCTCACTTATGCCTTCCTGGCCCCACCAAGCCTGTCACTTTTCATCTTCCTACCCTGCCAATTCCCATGATCAGAGAAGGCAAACTGCAAAGGGTGCCGTTGGAGGGGGTATGGGTGCAGAAGGGCCACGGAGTCTACGAGGCTGGGAAAGGGTGCTGCTCTATCAAAGAACAGCAACTTCTGTGGAAGGCACCCGGTTCACCAGTCCTGACAGCTAATGAGTTCCCCGATGCCCGTCCATCATGCCAGGTCGTACACTGAGATCGGCCGCAAGTTTCACGGGGAGAAAAGCACTCCAGATTTCCCATCTTATCTACGCCTGTTAGGATACAGGAGTGAGTGAGTGAGTGAGTGAGTGAGTGTTCTTCCAAGGGGCACCTTTGGAAAGAGTGGTAGCTTTCGTTTGTTTTTCTACCTGTGACACTTTATGACTCACAAAACAGTTGTTAACAATCAAAATGCAAATAAAGCCATATGCCGTAATAATGCTTCCATGTCCCACTGAATCTCTGTATTCAAGGAATTCCTCTTCTTAAAAAAAAAAAAAAAAAAATGGAGGGGCCGGCATTGTGGCGTAGTGGGCAAAGCTGCTACCTGAGACCCCAGGGTCTCACCTGGGTTCTAGTTCATGTCCCAGCTGCTTCAATTTCAATCCAGCTCCCTGCTAATGGTCTGGGAAAAGCAGCAACGGATGGCCCAAGTGCTTGGGCCCCTGCCCCCCACATGAGAGACCTGGACAAAGCTCCTGGCCCCTGGCTTCAGCTTGGCCCAGCCCTGGCTGTTGGGGCCATCTGGGGAGGGAATCAGCATATGGAAGATCTCTCTCCCTCTCTGTCACTCCCTCTCTCTGTGTAACTCTTTCAAGTAAATAAATAAACCTTTTAAAAGAATAATGGAAAGGGAAAAAAATGGATATCATGATACTTATTATAGATGACAAAAACATCCAAAGAAAAATATTAACATTCTAGCGGAATAATATTTGGAACATAGTAAAACATACCAGAAAAATAGACATTCCTAAGTTAGAGCATCTCAATCAATAGTTTTGCATCTTTAATCTAAAGTCCTTTTTGAAAACCCAAGCATGATTGTGGGAGATGAAAACTAAGCCAAAAATTTCAAATTATCAGATGTTTATGAAACTACTTGATCACTAACTCAATACATTTGTTATTAATGCATGATGTTCATAAAGGAAAGCATCCTGTACTTAATAATTTAAATCAGAAACAAACTAATTTTGGAATAAAAGTATGGATGTAGAAATTAATATCGGGATACAATTTTCAAAAGTAAGGCATAATTACTTGAACTGTTAAGTTTTCAATTCATTCTTCCAATAGTGTTAACACAAATTGAATAACTTCTCATTTGCTCACTCTGAAATAACATCAACACTCCTGGCACCCTGTTCTCCCACATCTGATGTTGCCCCAGAGAGATCAACTCATACCTGCAGACCACCTGTGGATAGGACCATAGATCAAGGTGGCATAGCTACTAAATAAGTTCCACAAATGAGGCTATTGAAACAAATAATAAAAGCAATAAAACCAGATTTATTTCTGAACAGAGAGAGTTGAAAGAGCAAATGAAAAGCAGAAAGGAGATGTTGTGAAACTGAATCTCAGATAAACCTATTACAGGTGAGGGGGACTTGTTAGTGCTGTGATCTTTCCATATAGCCTTATGTCCTGAACTTCTATTACTGTGAACACTCTTGTTCTTTAAAATACAGTCAAGCCATTTTTTTTCAAGATTAATATATAAAAGAGTAAAAGATTGCTACTGGGCTAGGATCCTATATGTTAAGTTTCATCTTGCAGCACATTTTTATAGCTGAGTTATAAACCTTTGAAAATAGGTATTTAGAATGGAAATGTTAAGAGACCTCTCGCTATAGTGGCCCAAATAGCGGTGGCATCATTCATCGGGAAAAGCATACAGGCAGCTGCAGTATTGAAGTTTACACTTCAGATAAAGGAGCCTAAAAGTAGTGAGGTTGCATTCTACCAGATATTTAATTGCACTTTGGACAAAAGTTATGGTGGGGTTGGGGGAGGTAGGTCAGAGTAAAAGAGAAAAAGAAAGATTGACATGTCATTCAGATTTTATTATTTTCTTAGCTTCTCTTGGAGATGTCTTAGGACAAACAGCTAACAGCAAAAAATAATGGCTAGAATCATTACATTGTAATGAATTTTTATTGCTCTCAAATTGTGCAATGCTGTTTAGTATGTTCTCTTAAAAAAGATTAAGCTGTTCATATAGAAAACAAATTTTGATCCAAAACATTATCCATATACATATAGAAGCAGAGAATTGGAGAAAAAAAAAAACAATTTCACATCTGTGCTTGCTAAAATGAAATAATGGTACATTCAGAATCTTCTAGATTATCTACCTATCTGTATTTCCTTCTAGAAATAAGCATTCATGTTCTGAAAGATAGCCATTCCACAAAAAGGCTTACAGAGCTTTACCTAGTCTTTTAACATTGGGATGTGTTTTGCAATACACTTTTCTGCTTCCAAATATCCTTTGCTTCTGATATAACTTATCTCCTTCCTGAGTCTCCACAGACTCTCAGAAGGCACAGTTCTCTCTGGCATACTTTTTTACTGGAGAGATAACTTAATAATGTGTGTCACAAGATGATAAACCTATACACAATAAGAGAACAAGATAATTCAGTAAATTTGGTATTAAAGCAGCACATAGTGGTATACCCGAAATTATCCATTAGGACTCAAATAATTAAATCATTCACTTTCCTTTGTTAGGATCTTCCCTTTTAAAAATTTTTATTTATTTATTTTTAAATTCTTTATTTGAAAGGGAAGGAGAGAGAGAGAGAGAGAGAGTGAGAGAGAGAGAGAGAATTTTCCTTCCACTGGTTCACTCTCCAAATGCCGTAACAGCCAGGATCCTGGCCAAAGCCAGGACCTAGGAACTCAATCCAAGTCTTCCACATGGGTGGAATCATCATCTGCTGCCTCCCAGGGTGCACATCAGTGGAAGATGGATCAGAAGCAGAGTACTTAAGACTCACCAGGAACTCTGATGTGGGACATGGGCATTCCAGATAGAGACTTAACTGCTGTACCAAATCCTTGCCAATAGATCATTCACTTCTATAGTCATTACTTGTCCATAGGAAGAATAAGCAGAAGAAGAGGAGAAGAGAATTAATCTATCTCCATGGACAGATCATTTCAGGTAACTTAGATAACAAAGGACACGATTAAATTACTATTCAACTAGCTGGAGACACAACCCCAAAGAGAAAGCTGTTAACCTGTAGTAGTCATTACTGACCCAGTGACAGCTAATGGACTGGTAGATCCTCAGCATGCATTCTAGTATAAGAAATCCTTTGATTCAGTTCAGAAAATCTAAGTTTGTGAACTCCTATAAAATAATATGTAGATCCTCCAAATTATGTCATTCCATTAACTTTTCAGAACAAGGTTTTACAATTGCTCTCCCAAGTTAGAGGAGAGAATTATCAAACTTTGCAAATGTTGGATCTTACCTTTCATATGCACACTCAAAGCTAACTGGAAAAATCCCCAAGATTCCTTATTTGAAAATGCAGCATACCCGTCACATGTAAATATATATCCGAACATAGTACATTAGTATTTCTAAACTCCTCTACTAGAAAATACACTTGAAAATGCATTGTCTGAGGCTGGTGCTGTGGCATAGTGGGTAAAGTTGCTGCCTGAAATGCTGGTAACCCACATGGATGCCTGTTCAAGTCCCAGCTGCTCCACTTCCTATCCAGCTCCCCATAATGTGCATGGGAAAGCAGCGGAGGATGGTCTAAATCCTTGGGCCCCTGCACACATGTGGGAGACCTGGAGAAAGCTCATGGATCGGCCTGGCTCCAGCCATTGTGGCCATTTGGAAAGTGAGCCAGAAGACTCCTCTGTTTATCTGTCTGTCTCTCTTTCTCTGCCTCTGCCCCTCTGTAACTCTTTCAAATAAATAAATAAATCTTTAAAAAAAGAGAGAGAAAGAAAGAATAAAGTTTATAAAAAAGAGAAAATATATTGTCTGATAGTGTATGCATGAAACCACATACGGATAGGTTTTTGGTTTGAGTTTTTACTTTTCTGCCTTTTATTGTTATAGGATAGGACTATGAAAATTCAAAACAATTAAATCAATGCTTCTCATTAGCATGTTGAGTTAAAATATATTTAAAATAACAACTATGACTCAGACATCTAAACTTCACCGAGAAGACACAACATTTGTGTGCACTGTTCTTTCTGCAGTCTTCACGGCATGATTCAATACTGTTCACTACCAGACAGACACACTGAATGGAGACTTGGAAGGTTAAAAAAAATCACCCAGCTGTTCCCCTCTAAAATAGACTTATTTTTTTACTCTGAGTATTCCATATGCATCTTCTCCAGGTGTCTCAAATGGTTAAAAACAAACAAAATAAACATTTTAAAAAATATCCCTACTCCTTCGTAATCTAAAATGTTGCAGAGTGTAAAACTGCAAACAAAAAAATGAAGCTGAAAGATTCTTTTTGGGTCATATAACCATTCGATGGATCTATTTGTGGCTCTTAATATTTAATAATGTTGCTGCAGCAACTCATTCCTAATCAGGAAATGTGTCATTTGCCCTTGAGCACGGCCCGCGGAGTCTGAGAATAGTGCCAGGCACACTCCATAGGTCATGTAAGACGGCCACCTTGTGACTGGCTGTTATAAATAAGGGCTCTGGGGTCAAACCTGCCTGTTCTTTGAAGAGGTTGGGAGGCTTCACCCTGAAAGCAACACCAGCTCTCAGTCTGGAAACCAGGTCCCCAAGGAGACCCTGGGCGAGCACTTTCAAATCGCAGAGAGTGAGAGAGGAGGCACAGAAAATGTCAACTTACATAAACCCATAAGAGAAGAGATGGGAAAATAGTGTCCTTTCAGCAAGGGCAGGAGCCTAACTTTCTCAGGAAGGAGGATGTGAAAAATGAGGGGCACTCCAAAATGGAAAGCCATGAGAAGGGCTGGCAAATCCATCCAGATGTGGGTGGACACAGAGCTTGGGCTGTGTGACCTGCCATGGGGAGGGCAGACACCTGAGTTCGGCTTTCTCTAGATTGGCAGATTTTGTGTGTGTGTGTTTTGGGTTGTTGTGGTTTTTTTTTTTGGGGGGGGGGGCTTTTTTGGTAGAGGCTGCAGGCTTTTTCATACAATGAGGTCAACAGGCATACTGAGTCTTATTAAAGAAGGGGCACTGAATAAATCGATTTATTATAAAGACTGACTGCAATGTCACTGATATTCATAGGAAAATATATGACAAGGAAAATGCATAATTCTAGAGCCCAGAGGATTATGAAATGCAAATTGCCCCCAGTGGTTAACCTTCTGATATCTGCCCCTGACCAATTCTCTCTTGAATTTCTAAGGTACAGGACATTATCTCCAGGGTCCTCTTGCAAGACCAGTCCATCATTTCCATTTCATTGAACTAATAAAATCATTGTCCCCATTACCTCTTGCATTACCTGTCATTCTCATGTCTTATTCATGTTGTACACTTAGTCTTTCTTTCCTTTTCAGAATCCTAAAACCAGAGTCCACTAGATCAACTGTACACACAGAGTGTATTAGAACAACTGTACATCCAGAGTGTACTAGATCAATTGTACAATCAGTGTACTAGAGCAATTACACAATCAAACAAACTAGATCAATTGTGCAACCTGAAATCACAGGATCAGTTGTACAGCCAGAGCATACTAGATCAACTGTACAACCATAGGCTGGTCAAGACCATTTAGGCTGACCCACATTCTTTTACGCTGTGCTCCTAAACATCTCACCTTAGAAGATGTATTTTAATATTTAAAAAATGTGTCTATCCTTGACATTTCTTTCAATTACTTCAGAAAGATATAATATAGGATATGAGGATGCTTTCAAAATTTTATGTAAAGCAGAATTACAATATAAATGTATTTTGATGCAGAAAAATTGAAATCCATGCCTAGTTTTTTCATGATACACATTTTCACAAACTTCATGAAGACACCTCATGTGCATTTGTGTACATTTTATTTACATATGATTTACATTTACACCATGTAAATATGTGAATTTGTGTGTGAATTCAGTAAAAATTTTCTATTTTAATCTCTTCTGTTAATTACAATATCACCTTAATATAGCTTAAAGATAGTCTATGCTAGATTTAGCATCATTTTGCATATAAAAACATTTTGGCATATATGTATTTGAGCCACTTGCTATAACTGTGTTCCCAACATCACTACTGAAGAATACACATCCTCAAGGTAGAGAACTGCTGAGAACTACCTACTTTTGATCAAATCTTTATTTCTGAAGTACAAAGTAGCTAGACATTTATTTCTGAAGTACAAAGTAGTACTTAGCTGGCACTAAGTAGCTGGATCTGAGTTATTGGTTTTATATATATTTATATTTATATTTATATGTGTATACACACACATATATTTGAAAGGCAGAGTGACACACACACACACACACACAGAGAGAAAGAGAGAGAGAGGGGGGAGAGAGAGAGAGAGAGAGAGAGAGGCATCTTCCATCCACTGCTTCATTCCTAAATGGCCACAAATGGTAGTGGCTGGTCCAGGCCGAAGCCAAGAACTTGGAATTCCATCAGAGTTTCCCACATTGGTTTCAGGGGTCAAGACTGGGGGCAACCATCTGCTGCTTTCTCAGGCTTATTGGCAGGGAGCTAGATTAGAAATAGAGAAGCTGCAACCCAAATAAGTGCTCAGATATGGGATGCCAGGTTAATCTCCCTGCACCACAATGCTGGTCTCCAAATCTGAGTTTCAGCTGTCCCAAGAGTTGTCCTCTCCCCACCATTTCCACAGCCTCTACCCCCTCTCAACTGCAATATACCGTTGACCTTTGCAGGATTATGTTGGTTTTTCTTTACAGACATCAAAGTTTACTTAACATGAGTCTCAACTTTTCTTGGCTCTATTATGGGAAAAATGTAAAAAATTATTATAGAATAACCCTACAGGATAAATGCTAGTGTCAACAGATGAGGCGTTATGTAGACAGGGCAGGGGAAATGTTACATGGTACTGTAGAAGCACTTCTTCACATAAGCAAGCGTAGCCAAAACACTACTTACTATGAGATACTGCTCAAAACAAGACAGACATGATGCAAAAAGCAGTGTAAACAGATTTTAATTTTTGTCCAATGGTCTGCTAACTTGAATTCATACCCACTGTAGGAAGGACTTCCTTCTGCAGAATAAGCAGTGCTGACAAAGTGTTCCCAACTCAGGAATCCAAGGATTCTCGTGATGTTCAAGGTAAGAACTAGAGAATTTCTGTTCTTCTTAGTGAGCTCAGGATGAGTCACCCACACCATGGTTTCTACAGCTATTGTTACAACAAAATTGCAATCTCCTGAGGATGTTTGTGAGGGAGTCAACATTTAGTTTTCCCAGGGACAATCCTGGATTATACCTATTTCCATGAATACTCTCTTTCATGCTCAAAAACATCTCAGTTTGGAGACTGAATTACATGTTCACTCCAATTACAGTGTGTCTGCAAGTGTTAAGCATTCCCGAACATTACAGAGGATCACATTGTTTACATCCTAATCTAGATTTTTGGGTTGATGATAGTAATTCCCTCAGGAGTCTCCCTAAAATACAGATCCTCCACCCAGTCCTGAAGAAAAACGTAGGAAAGTCTTTGCTTAACAAATGTTGCAGCCAATTCTGAACATCACATCCGGTCCTTGCCACCATCAACAATTTCTGAATCTTGTCTCGTGTGGACTATTTAAGCACATCACAATTCTTTACATTTCCTCTTTCTCCTTTACTTTAGGAAGATTTCTACTTCTTAAACTCTCTGAAGTCCATCTTAAGTCGGAGGAGTTTCTGCACCTAATTTGCTTCATTCCACACACTGCATACACAGACCCCCCCATGCTGGCTAGTACAAATGTGTGAGGACCCAGCATACACATCTCTTTCCAGGTGATGGAAATCATACTGGCAGCTTAAATTACCCATGCTTGGGGCAACTATGTTTGGCCGAGTGGCTTAGACACCACTTGGGATGCCCACATCTCACATAGGAGTGCCAAGGTTTAAGTCCTGTCTCCACTCCTGACTCTAGCTTCCTACTAACACAAACCTTGAGAGGCAACAGATGGTAGCTCCAGTACTTAGGTTCCTGCCACCACCATCAAAGACTCAAACTGAGTTCCCAGACCCTTGCTTCCACATGGCCCAGCCCCAGCTGTTGCAGGCATTGGGAAAGTAAACCAGGAAAAGGGAAATCTGTCTATTTTCTGTCTCTTTGCCTTTCAAATAAACAGAATAAATATAGGAAATTAGTCATGCTGAGAATACTTAGACCATCCAGTTATAAATACAATCTTCTCTCACCCTGAGAGCTACTTGTTAACATTAACTGGACACATCACTAACTGAACAGTTACAGCTAATTATTCCACTACCCCTGTTAGACAAACAAAACAGACAACCGAAACATCTAGAGTTCCCTAAACAGAGTGTCTTTGTCTTAGGCATGTTTAGATATATTTAGTGATATAGAAGAAAGATTCCATATCAGAAAAGAACACAATTGTCCTTCACTGCCTGTGGTATTTTACTAAACTTTATTTTTCATTTTCTAAATATAAAAAATAATTGCTTAAATTGTAGAAATTTGACTTCCAAGTTCAAACTGTCTTTCTTCTGAATTTCAGGCTTGTGTTCAAATTTGAGAAATTAAAGGATTATTTTTATTACAAATAGGCTCACTTTTATTACTATAAAATGGGTGCACACTTATTAAAGAAACATCACGTTTGAGAATTCTTCTCAAGATATATCTATTATTAACCTTTTGCCTTTAACTGTTTCTTGCTAAATATTTATACCTTTAACATGTTTCTCCATTAGTAAATATGCTTACCTATAAATATAAAAACTATACAACATTCTCCTTTGTGCATATAATTTTATCTGATAATCTTTTCTCTACAATTTGCTATCAAAATAG
The DNA here is from genome assembly GCF_051225735.1 of Oryctolagus cuniculus. Lineage (NCBI taxonomy): Eukaryota > Metazoa > Chordata > Mammalia > Lagomorpha > Leporidae > Oryctolagus > Oryctolagus cuniculus. The sequence continues at coordinate 15,791,097 of NC_142880.1, forward strand.
AACTAATATGAGCATTATTAAGGTTTATTGCATGCAGTATTAACTGCATTCATAATAAATTTATTAAAGGAGAATTTTTTCATTCAAGGATATTTATTTTAACATTTTATAAATTGCATTTTTAGAGTGGCTGTGCCTGCCTGCTGTCCTAAGTCCCCAGTAAATATATTGAAGTACCCCTCTTCGACCACTGTTAAGAACAGATTTATTTAAATATCCATGCATATATAAAAATATATAGCATATTATTTTCTTTATATCCTACCACTTTTTTGGTTCTTTCCTGTAATTCTGTGATTATGATTTCTCCAATAAAATGATCAAGTCATTAAGAAAATAAAAACGCTGAACTTTCATGAGAGTCTCATTAAAGTGGCTTTGGATTAAATTTGACCTTTTAAGTCTAACTTTGAACTGCAAACCTAAGCAAATAGAGAATTTTCTCACTTAGGGTCAGAAATCTCACTCTGTTATTTTTTTAATAAAACATATTCCAATTTGGCCATAGAGTCATTTACTATTATTAAGAGAAAGAGAAAGAGAATTGTATTTATTTTCTAAGATGGGAAACTATAATAGTTCAGATTTTATAGAGTCTAAGTGGTGAACAATTGTTCAGCCAATAATCACAGTCTAATAAAATGCAGGGTGTTTTTTCCAACAATACTAAACAACAGCAACCCATAAATTCTACAAAGACAGTTTAAAAGGCACTTAAGCACAGTTAAGTTAATATAAATATTTTAATCTTTTATATGCATGGTTGAGGTTCCCTTGGATTTCAACCCACTTTATTTCTTAAATAGCACATCATTATTTTGCCTCGTTGAAGAATTGTCGTGTAAATATTGGAATTATACTTCAAAGGAGAAAAAGGCTGTTGATTTTCAACATGAATATTCAAAGGTTTTCGATATCTTTGATAGCTGTGCAAGAAGGTGAGCTCTGTGGGTAAGAACATTTTATTGGAATATGTCCAGCGATTAAAAAGCTATCACATGCTCTTATTGGGAATTGCTCACTTAGACACAGAAGAATTAATGTACTTCTCATTTCAAGTAAGTCCCGAGATACGAAAGATAGTGTAATCCTGCCTGTAAGGGAACATGCATTTTTGTGGTAGAAAAAAAAAATCCAAAGTATAAAGAAGCATGACTCAAATGTTATCCCCCTTTTATATGCATGGGTCAAACACTTCCTTTTCCTTCTCACATGACCATGGCATTTCTGTATCACTTATGTGGATTAGGATGTTATGATTCCTAAAATAAAAATATGCTATGCTTATTGAATTTAAGAATGCTGAGGAACCAACTCTTTCAATTTATGAAATTATTCGTGCTTGAGGCAAACCCCTTTGCATTTCATGTCAGAGATCTAGTGGGAATCTTCAAGCGGAAACAGCAAGACGAAATGTCTACCGATTCTAACACATTTTCTTTTGAAAGAAAAATCCAATGTTTTGTTTACAAAGGAAGGAATGTCATACATATCAAGAAAATGGACTGATCTTAAACAGAATCCAGTAACTGTCATTGTATACTCAATTAGCAAACCCCTGAAAAAAGCCAGAAAACATGAGTGACCATCTTCTCTCTCTCTCTCTCTCTCTCTCTCTCTTTTCTCTCTTTTCTCTCTCTTTCTTTCTCTCTCTAAATGTCTGTGTATGCATGCCTCTGTCACATTCCTCTCCATATTTAAATTCAAACAGACTTTTTCCTTCAGTATTAGGCTTTGGAGAATGTAGTTAGATAAAACAGAAAGTACAGTCTCAAAGACAGCAAATGCTGTCATCTCTCTACCTCTGTTAAAGAGAAAACTAACAGTTAATATTAAATTGAATAGACTATCTTGAGGTCTGCAATCATGAGATGTACAATCTAGTTCTTTAATATTTATTTAAAATAAATTACATCTTCTTTTTCTCCTTGTTGTAGTGATTGTTCCAATCACTCGATTTCTGCTTACAGTTTATAGGATAAGAATGTTAGCTGTAGGTTAAAAAAGTAGTGTTTCAAGTAAACTTGAAAACACAGAAGTAGAACAATTTATAAAGGAGGACTAAATTCATGAAATGACTATATAAAATATCTTTGAATGCCACCAATTCCTAAACACACAACACTAATAGCCATCAATTATTCCTGGATTTTCCATTTGTCTAAGTTCTCAAATACCAGTGGTCACATAGAGGGAAAAGAACATTGAGCATTTATACAAAGCATTACATTGACCCTATATACCAGAGGACATTCATTGAAAACCTTTCATTGTAATCCTTTATAGAACATGAAATCATGTATCATGTATTTCCATTCTTTACTTTCACCTGCATAAGCTGATTAAATGACCTAACCCATCAGAAGAGGCAGTTGATACCCAAATGTCTAAAAGAGTTGTTTCGTATCTAAAGGAGAGCAACTGAGGAAAGCCAGCAGCTAGCCCAGGTATCAGCTAGTAAGAAAACCTGCCTTAATTATGAACAGGGTGATGATGCCAGACACAACCCAAAGGTACCGTGAAGTGCATAGAGCACGGGTATGGTCTAGTGAAAAGGGCATGCAAGTGCAAATTCCAGTGCTGATTTTGTTATCACACAAATTTGAGTGTTTGTATACTATCACTGAGTCTAGATTTTTCTCATCTGTAAAAAGTGAGTAATACGGTACTCGTTTTGTTTAATTTTTATTTGTGAGGCACAGAGAAAGAGATTTCATGTGCTGGCTCACTCCCCCAAATGCCTGTAATGGCCAAAGCTGGGGGCCAGCAATTCAATCCAAGTCTCCCATGTGGGTGGCAGGAACCCAACCCCTTGAGTTATCACCACTGATTCCCAGGGTCTGCATTAGCAGGGAGCTGGAGTCAGGAACCACAGGTGGCATCAAACCCAGGTACTCCAATGTGGCATACGGGCATCTTGACCAGCCTCTTAACTGCCAGGCCAAATGCCTGCACTGGGACCACTTGTTAAGAGCTGTTTTAAGAATCAAATGATGTGATGTTTCCAATTATGGTAGCACTGTGCCTCAAACAATGAATATGAGCATTTGCCATTATTAATTAATACTCAGTCTAGAGTAATACTCACGTTATGAAAATCAGTCTGCTGTGGGCTAAGCAGGGAGTTAGTAAAAACAAAGGAGCTGAGAGGGAGGTCCCAGCAATATCTGTGTCAGCAACCCTGTGCCTCTCACTCCACCCCCTTCCACGCCAACTCGGCACACCCACTGCCCCATGATGCACCTACATGTCCTCCACCATGCCCAAGAAGCCATGATGAACCCGCATATGCTGAGCACCACATGGACACGTCAGGAAAATCTCGCCAGATATTGTCACAGGCACTGAACACCGTCCAAATTCCACCTCACTTTTTTATTCAATTAGGGCAACAACCCTACCCAATAAAGGGACCGATTAAACGGGAGGGTTGCATTTTTCTCCTGATAGGAGTGATTCTCCTCACAGCCTTGCGTCTCTGCTCTGGGACTGCCCACATTCACTTCCAAATGTACTCTCTTTTTCTCTCTTTAAATAAATACTGCTTGGGTAGGTGTTTTGGCGTAACAGGTTAAGCCACCACTTGGGATACCTGCATCCCATATGGGTATCGGTTTGTGTCCCAGTTGTTCCACTTTAGATCCAGCTCCCTTGTTATTTTGCCTGGGAAAGCAATGGAAGATAACACAAGTGCTTAGACTTCTGCACCCACATGGGAGACTTGGATGAAGCTCTTGGCTCCTGGCTTTGGCTTGGACCAGCCCTGGCTGTTGTGGCTGTTTGGAGAGTGAACCAGCAGTTCGTTCATTTATTCATTCTCTCTCTCTCTCTCTCAAATAAATAAATACTTCTTTAAAATAAATAAATAACTCCTTCTCCCATTCTTGCACTTGATCTACATCTCTGCATTCAACTCTTATCTCACACAGAGACCAGCATTTGAACTAAATCTAGCTTAGAGGATCAAACCTTCACCATAAGTCTAGCTCTTTCTTCTTAAACAGAAACTGCTACAAATGTTTTAACATTTTCTAATTCTTTGAAACTTGTTTCTGTACTGCTAGATCCAACAGGTCAGGACATTATTTTAAGAGGGTATACTATGGCCAAAAAAAGGGTGTGTGTGTGGCTACTGAGACAAGTCATCCATCCCCACAACCCCATGCAACCTAAAAGGAGTTGCTTCTACAGACCTGGCTCTCAGATCTGGCTCTCAATAGAGTCCTACAGGCAGGAAGTCTGCCAAGTGGCTGCCCTGAGCCAGATGACTCAGAGCCTCTGCAGCAGGCACTCCTGTGGTCAACTGACAGGTTGAGGGTGCTGTGATGGGAGAGGCATCACAGGCCAACAGCCTAGGCCAGTGTCTTCTGCCATTTTCCGGTGTCACTGACTCCAAACAACAAAAGCTGGGGAGGATGCTCCTAGCAGGTAACAACTCATGGTAATTTAAATGCACTTCTAGGTTACCTGGAAGGAACTCCAGAGCCTCCAGGAGCAGATTAGCATAGATTAATTTGTCAGATTAGCTAGCTGACATTTGGGGCCGTGAGGAGAAGAGTGGGAGACTTTCTGGAAAGAATTATAACCGCGGGGAGAAGAAGGGAGGGTACAAGCACTGAGAGCAAGAAGAGGAGCCAGGTATCAGCATCCAACTTCCCTGGACCCTGTCGCCTGCACTTGACCCTGGAAGGAGAGAAGAATGGCTTTATGGTGGCCAAGGGAATTAAACTAGGACCAACAACTCAGAAAGAAACTATATATCCCCCACCCACAACAAAGAGTAGCTCCTCGTTAGGAGTCGGGTTTAGGACATTCTAGAGCAAGTATTTTGCTTCTATTATATCCAATACTTAACAGTATGAGCTAGGATGGATTCTAGAAGGAAATGAGATTTATCAACAAAGGAATCATTGTTCTGGATAAAGGAGAGAGAATTCCATACAGAGGAATGTCTCAGAAGCACTGTGAAGGATCAGATACCACAGTCTGATTCTTGCCACTGACTCTAAGTAAAATAGGAGGGAGGAAGTGAGGCAGTGCTTGTGCCCTAATAGTCTGAACATATCTCACACAGTAGATGAAACTTTCAGGAACATTAAAAGAGCCACTTTAAAACATATCACTTTGTCACCCATCTACAATGTTGTTAATTTATCAAAACTAAAATCTGTGTAGCCAATGGCTATTTGGTGTCATCTATTTTTCCACGGAAAACTTAGAACATGGAAGGTCATTTGCAGACCCTTGTGCTATGATATAAAGATTTAAAATTTTAGAATATGTCTCCTTGCTATTAGTAGCTTTACCACATGTGCAAAACCAAATAGAAAATTAATATTATGGACCCCGATAGTCCAAATTCAAGAAAAGAAATCTGTTCTGCAAGATAAAATATGTTTGCTCATTTTTTATTCAAATACTACCTTTTTTTTCATTTTTTGTGAGATAATCTTGGGCTTGCAGAACTATTTTCTCAGCAGGAAAAAACATTTGATATTTAAATCTGAACCAGTGGACTAGTTATGAGAAAAAAGGAATATTTGCATCTCTTTAAGTATTTGTTTATATGTTTGTCATCACCAAGTGAGGCTTTGTCTGTTTACCCAAAGCAAACTTCAGCAGAATTTGGGGAGTGAGTCAGACCATTCTTAGGAGCCAAAAAGGCCATTTGCTCTCTTGATCTTTTACACAGAAGATCCAAGCATAATCAAAAGACAGCAATACCCTTCACTATTTCAATAAATAAGCACCAGTGAAAGAAAAACACTTGCAGCAGCATTGAATTGCTAAAAATTCTTTGCAACATTACATAGTCAGCTTTTGAGCAGAAGTTTTAAAAATATGGCTCAGGCTTGGGAGACATTAGTTTTCAGGCCATCTAGTCAATTTCCTACAAATACTGAATGGCTAATCATAGAATAATTTTATGGGGCTTTTTGTTGAGTTATTACCATAACCCAATGCTCAGTTAAATGATTTACCAATGGAGTCAGCAGTGAAAAGCGTTATCGTTAGTATTAAAACCTTTCTGTTTTTCATTTGGGAGCATGATTTTGTGATTCTTACTCTCTCAGTTGTGTTGCTAATGAGTACTAAAAATAACTGTTGTATAACCATTGCTATTCATCACTAAACTCAAAATTTAGAAACTTAAAAAAATCAGCCATTGACTAGAAAGTTAAGACGGGAGAAATGGTGACTTGATTTGGGGCATACACTGCCCTAGAAGCACATTCACTGGCACATTAACTTTACACTAAGTTTACGTAGGAAGCATGAAAGAGTTAATGAACTTCCGCCAAAGTGAGTACTGTGGTCCTTTCTCAGGATAAGATCAAGACCAATACCTTTCCAAGTAGTACTGAGTAGCAATGAACTTCGTCATCCTTGTGAACAGAGCTTGACAGACATTGTCAGACTCTCACTCCTGAGGTATCATTGTCATTCACTCTGCATTAACCCCGCTAGGAGCTACTGCTGGATTTAGCCTTCAAAGTCTTCTCATTATTTGACAAGTTAGAAGAGGTAGTGGAACTACTAGTAATTGGGGAACTACAACTCCATCCCAGCAAGTGACCTTGTCCCCACACTAAGCTCTGGCTGGCCCCAGGTAGAACACCTTAATTGGCAGAGTAGTTATTACTGCGGCTCTTCAACAGGCGTATTCCAGGGAAGGAATGGGTGAAGAGAATTTCACACGAGGCAGTGCGGATGAAATGCTGATAACTCCATCTGAGGCTGGCATATTGTGTGCAAGTGTCACTGGCTTTGGATTTATCTCTGTCACTTATTTTCCATCTCAAAGAGGAACTTGCTTTAAATCTTCAAAAATTCAAGCCCCAATGAATGAGAGGCGAACATATGCAAACAAAATTTTAAGTAGGAGGTTAGGTTCTCTTCTGCTCTGCTATTTTAAAAATCTGATTTCTTAGTGCAGAGCCAAATGGACATGAAGTTGATATTCAAATAGCTTTGGTTAAAAAAAAAACTTTTAATTAGTTTTTACATTTTTCAGACCTCTCTGCTCCAAAGTACACTAAAGTTGAAAACTACAAATAATACAGAGGCTATTTCTTGATTCCTAATAGTTTGTTTTCAAGATCAAGTGGATTAAACATTTTAGATCTTACTAGAAAGCTCTGAACACTAAAAGGTTTGAATACTAATAAGATGATTCTCATAAGTACCTTAACCTTGAAATGCCTTGCTGCAATTAAAACTAAATCAACACACAGAAGTTTGTCCAGCACATTAAGTAGTGGAACATCTCTTTGGGTACTTACACATGCAATATTCAAGTTCTATGGAGTATTTTGAGCTACTGCTCCAAATCTGTTTGGGTTTCTAAACCAAAGCATAGTTATCTTAGTCATTTGACAAACAGGAAAAAACGTGTATCTTAAACCCATTCCTTGGGTTTGAAATATCCCTTTGTAACATTAGTCACAAGTGGCAATAGGCTCAATACTCCTCTCTCTGTTGCTAAAGAACAGAGACCCAGTCTCATCCATGTACCTTATCATCATGCACCATTTTCAGAAGTGTAGAATAGAAACATCAACAAAATGCACATGCTTATTGCTGTTCCCCAGAATAACTCAGTCCAAGGCAGAAGGTGCTAGTTTTCTGAAATATTTCCACATGCTGTCTATGCTGTCTAAGGAAAACATGATTTATATTATTCTTTGTTATATATAACTTCCTGATCAGAGTACAGTTTTAAACGTTGAGCAAAACTTCAGTGTTTTCCAAAGTTATTATGTTTTATATGCAATAGAGCAAAACTTCAGAAATTGGGCCATCACTATTACCCTTTGAATTATGTGTTTGTGTCTCTAACTGAACACATGATTAAGGCAAAGAATAAAGATGAGAAATAAACTTGAGATTAAAATATGAATAAGCTTCAAAGTGTGTATTATGAACAAAGTGTGCATGGACTTTTAAAATTTTTATGCCAAAATAAACATCTTTTAGTTTCATTTTTCCATAAACCCTTTGAAATTTAAGATATTCAGACAGAAGTACAAGTGTAAATCTAAATTATCCAAATCCACTAGATTGTTCTGTAATCTTTGTTTTGCCACTGTCAAATAAATATGACTTGCATTAATTTTGTTATGAGAAAAACTATATAAAAAGCAAAAATTTCTGGTCTTTCTTTAATGTTACATACAAATGATGCATGAGCTCCAATTTCAAACATAACTGAATGCATTAATTAGGCTTTGATAGCCTCTGTGATCAGTTTTTATGTGTGGGAACTGCCATTAAATTCAAGTCTATTTTCTCATTTCTTTTGCATGAATAGTATAAAATCTGGACTTTTTGAGGTACAGAAGAAAAAATAGCAATTTTTGACATGACCAAGAAAGCATCAACTCCCAATACAGTAGCTGCAACACCAACTAACATAGGAATTCTCCATGGTTAGGGAGATGGATAAACAACCCCTAGTCATCCAAGACTAACAAGGGTTCTTGGGACATTGGGCTTTGAGTGATTAGCATAAAACTAGAAACATCCTGGGCAAACCAGGTCAGGTTGGTAACCTTCAAGAACAGAACAAGTTAGCTAAACATCCATCAATGTGTTGATTAAACTACCCTCAGCTAACTTACAACCCAAAACCGTTCCTCTTCAGCATAGGGAAATAAAGAATGCAATGGGGGAATTCTTTTTATACTGTTGGTTTTAAGAATATATAAAACCAGGAATACACTCTCTTCAGTGGCCTTTGTATAAGTGTTTTAAATGCATTTCTCAAATTCCTGTCGTTTTTAAACATTGCCAAGCTCTCATTAAAAATATAAGCAATACTGCCGAGCTAAGAGAGTTGTGTTTTATAAAGAAATGGTAGAAAGATAAAGACAGTTGCACTATCTCATGTTATTTTTTAATCCCAATAAACCAAAATGGTTAGATATGTTGTTTGCTTTTTAAAATCTCTTCAAGTTCCTTTTTTTTTTGTTCTGTATAGTCATAATCTAGGGAATTGTCTGGAAAAATCTAATTCAATAATGTGGCCGCAATCCATAAAACAGAGCATGTCAAGGTACCAGGTTATGGTTGAAAGACTGATAAGTATCAGGGTTTGGGCAGAACATCTAGTAATTTCTTCTCAATAGTCTTTCTAAAGTGGCTGCGATCCACAGCTTTAGCCCCTGCTAAATTAAACATTTCAGCCCAGCTTACTAGCACCACAATACACAGGTAGAAGTAATAAGTAATAATGAGTTTTGGGCCATTGAACACTGTGAATTTTCCCAGTGTACTGCAATTATAGAAACATCTGTGCTAAATAAGTTCCTACTGAAAGATAGGAGTGTTTAATAATCCTCACATTTTCTCATTATCAACCCTAATAGAAGAGAGAGTAAACTCTACAGAACTTTACCATTTTCAAAGAAAATTTCCAGGAATGTGATCATTTCTGGTACCACATTTCCCTGGACAATAAAAACACCAGAGACAGCCTCCTTGGGAAAGAACATTAAACAGCAGTTTTAATAACATGTACCATAGCACAAGGTAAATTATGCCACTTGCAACAGCCAAACCGTTCTGGCCAGAGTATCCCCTGAACTACAACCTGTCAATGAGGAGACTGATGGTGCTCCTTAGCTTCTCCACTGCTTGACAGAGGCATGCCCTAAAAATATACACAGTTTTCCCCAGATCTGTCCCAACTACCAAGACCCCTATTGAAATAGCTCCATGCCAGCTGATTGCTTCTCACAGGGCTCATTCCAGAACAAATCTAGATTTCAGGGCCAGGATCTGAACAACATTAACAACGACAAAGGGTCAGCTCTTGCTACTGAAGGGAAAGTCACTCCTCCAGAGAAATGTGAGTGAGTTGGATATGAGTATCGATGGTTGAATAGGCGCCTCTTTAATTGGTTTGGGAACAGGGTAGCAGTTATTATGTTGGATGAAGGTAGGTGAGAGAGGCAGGGAATGGCCATAGCTGGAACTAGTTTATGAGGAAACAGTGATCCAAAGCCTGTTGAGGGGCACAGCTCTTCATTATCGGCAAGGGACAAAAAGTGATTTGCATTCACCCTAGTCAAAGGAACAGCTGGCTTAAGTTCTATGGACTTAAATGATAGTATCACAGATACTAGACAAGATATAAAACCTTCTTTAAAGCATAGATAGGGCTGGCACTGCAGCTCACTAGGCTAATCCTCCGCCTGCAGTGCCAGCACCCCGGGTTCTAGTCCAGTCGGAGTGCTGGATTCTGTCCCAGTTGCTCCTCTTCCAGTCCAGCTCTCTGCTGGGACCAGGGAAGGCAGTGGAGGATGGCCCAAGTGCTTGGGCCCTGCACCCGCATGGGAGACCAGGAGAGGCACCTGGCTCCTGGCTTTTGATCGGTGCAGTGTGCCGGCCACAGCATGTGGGCCGTAGTGGCCATTTGGGGAGTGAACCAACGGAAAAAGGAAGACCTTTCTCTCTCTCTCTCTCTCTCTCTCTCACTAACTCTGCCTGTCCAAAAGAAAAAAAAGCAAGGATAGGTTTTCTTTAGAACTGGGTGACTAATTTTATGTCACCTTGACTGAGCCACAGTACCCATACATGTGGTCAAGCACTTTGCTGGATGTTTCTGTCAAGCACTAATCTGATGTTTTTGTATGAGATTAGCATTTGAGGCAGTAGAGGTTGAGTAAAGCACATTGCCCACCATGAGTGGGAGGGCTTCATCCAATCAGTTGAAGACCTGAATAGAACAAAAGCCTCACCTCCCCCAGCAAAGGAGGAATTCTGTAGCATGCAGCCTTAGGACTTGACCTGGGCCTCCAGCTGGCTGGACCTCCTGCAGATTTTAGCCAGGCCAGCTCCATAATCTGTGAGCCAACTTCGTGAAAGAAACCTCTTTCTATTGGTTCTGCTCCTCTGGCATACTATAATGCTGAAAGAGAGCCAATATTCTGCCTCTAGCCAATCCTTCATTTTTTTCCCTGGTAATTGATATTAGCAATGCCTAATATGTATGGTTTGCCAGGTACAGTGCTAAGTGTGTTACCTGTGTATTCATGACAGGAGAGATGGAGGCCTACAGAAGTTGATGGCATTGTCCAAGATCATGAAATGGCAAGTGACAAAAACAGGTCCAGAAGTGCTCCATCCAGAGTCTGAACTCTCCATCTCTGTGATGGATTGTGCCTCAAACCAGCCAGAGCCACGAGAGAGATGATTACAGCTCAAGTGTGTCCCAGATGACTGAACAGGGAGAAGCCTCACTCACCTAGGCACAAAAAAAACACCAGAACAACAAAGCATCGGATTTCCAGGGGACTGAGTGATGGGAAATGTCAGTAAAGAAGTGATGGGAATCACCAACCACACAGAGAGCAGGACAAAGCGCACCACAGTCACCGCAGCTCCTACATGAGCTCTCTGGCTGGCAGAGTGCCATCTTTCCAGTAAAAGGTAACCAAAATCGACCATGGTACTCTCCGGCCCCCTGTACCACCACAGACTGGCAGCCAACTCCGGGAGAATTTCCAGTCCTCACCAATTTTAAATCCAGCCTACAGAGGACTACTTCACAGTGATAAGGGAACATACATTGCCTCTCTCTGCCCCAAAAGTAGTGGTAGAACCACTGCTGAACTCTATTCTGACTCCTACCAGAGGCCACCAGAGCTGGAGACAGCATACTTAACCCCCTGAACCCGGCAGTTGTGGGTCCATAAAAAATCCAAGAGGAAGACCTGATGAAGATGCTCCTCTGCATCTGTTAGCCAACAGTGCTGGAAGGCCACGGTACAAGCAGCAGCAGCATCACAGGTACACGCTTTGTGGGAACTGGGGACAGTTCCCTCTCTGCCCAGAGATCTGGAACTGCCATTGCTACAATCCCTGCAGTAACTCCCACTCACCTGCAATACCGCGAGAGCTCTGTCTACATTCCTCTGCTTCAGGCTGGTGGTTGCCAGTCCACAACCCACAACACAACTGGCTCTCACCCTGTGAGACCTAGGTAATGACCCCACTGCATCCTGCTTCTCCAATACTACATTCCTCTTAGTTAATGGAATCTATCCTGTGGAATCTAATGAAGAACCTACCCGTATTTCGCCACTCCTGACCCACACCTGCCAGTGCACAATCTCCAGTACATCTTGCAGTCACCCTACAGGACTGGGGCTATTTCTTCATATTACACCTGCGGTAGGACTGAGGATTTTGGTGCTATAAGCCCCCCTCCAGATCAGCCTCCTTGCAGGACCTGTGGAAGGTCTACTCACTTCACACAGGCCCAGAGCTACAGCTATTTGTACCACAGGCTCCAAGCATCACTCAGGATTGCCTGATGCGACCAGGAAACAGCCCCGTTCATGTCCCTCAGCACAAAGAACAAGGCTCCAGCCATTACAAATGCTAGTGTGATTGACATTCAACTTTCTAGGGACTGAAGATACACACTATAGGATATACACTAAAGTCATACTTCTACTTCCGTGAACTGCTGACAGTAGTTAACTGTAGACACTACTGACATTGATGCAAGCTAAATGAATCACTGAGACATTACACCAGGTTCACCTAAAACCAAAGTCGAGGCAGAAACCCACATGATACCCCACATTTCATCTAAATAAAAAAAAAATCTTTTCCAACAAACTTATTCCATGAAGTAGAAGGAAATGCTACATCAGAAGCAGAGACATCACTATAGGGACCCAGGGAGCATGAAGAAGCAAAGAAGCAAGATACCTCAAAATAACACAACAGTTCTCCAGAAACAGATTCCAATAAAGGAAATCCATGAAATGCCTGAAAAAAAGAACTCAAAATAATAATCCTAAGGAAACCCAGTGAGATGCAAGGGCACACAGATAGGCAGTTTAAGGAGAAAAACAATGGATAATATAGTTGAGAATTTCAATAAAGAGATAGTAATCATTCAAAAAGAGCCAAACAGAAATTTTGGATCTGAAAACTTCAATCAGTGAAATAAAAAATACAGTTGACAGTTTCAATAACAGAATAGATCAAGCAGAGGAAAGAATTTCTGATCCAGAGGGCAAGAATTTTAAATAACCCAGTCTGACAAAAATTGAAATAATGTAAAGAAGTTAAGTCTATATAGATAATAAGATACCAGTAAGCAAACCAATATTAGTATTATGGGAACACCTCAGGAGGAGAAGGAAAAAGGCATTGAGAACACAGTGAATGAAATAATAGTTCAAAAATTTCCAAGTCTTTCTTTCTCCTTAAATAAGACGTTTTATTGTACTCAAATAAACTGCCCAATTCTGCATGGGTGACACAGAAACTGGGTAGGGCCGGCGCCGTGGCTCACTAGGCTAATCCTCTGCCTAGCGGCGCCGGCACACCGGGTTCTAGTCCCGGTCGGGGCACCGGATTCTGTCCCGGTTGCCCCTCTTCCAGGCCAGCTCTCTGCTGTGGCCCGGGAGTGCAGTGGAGGATGGCCCAAGTGCTTGGGCCCTGCACCCCATGGGAGACCAGGATAAGTACCTGGCTCCTGGCTCCTGCCTTTGAATAGGCGCGGTGTGCCGGCCACAGCGTGCTGGCCGTGGCGGCCATTGGAGGGTGAACCAATGGCAAAAGGAAGACCTTTCTCTCTCTCTCTCTCTCTCTCTCTCTCTCTCTCTCTCTCTCTTTAACTGTCCATTCTGCCTGTAAAAAAAAAAAAAAAAGACAAAAAGAAAGAAAAAGAAATTGGGTAGTGGAAGGGCTACAGGTACCAAGGATCAGGCCTCCAGCAATTCTATCCAGTGTGCCTCTTCTGATCTCAAGTCTTCTTTCTCCCCAGTGCCCATGCAGCACAGCCAGATGAGATCTCCCCCAAGCAGTGAGTTCTTGGAGCTAGGGCATTGGCGCTCCAGAGGCAGAAGCCACCTGGCTCTTCTTGAAGGAGCTCCTCTGCCAGGTACATCATACTAATCTTTAGGTAACAAGCAGGGTAGGGCAATACAGGGTACTTCTTCATCCTGTCATAGGTTGGGTTCTATGTCAGCAAGGCATTTGTCTAGATACCTTGGGTCCAAGACCCAGGACAGTAGTCTTCCAAAAGCCAGCAACACATGTGGCAGTGGAATTAGTGGCCAGAGCTCCTGGTCGAAGTTTCGATGCATCTTGTGCCGTGTGACCAGAATTGCCCACGGTAGTGAGCACAGCATGTGTGCCAACAAGCACAGGTGGAAGACAATCTAGATTCAATGTGAAATACCAATGACATTCTTTACAGAATTAGAAAAAAAAATCTCAGAATTCATATGGAAACATAAACGATCCAGAGTTGTCAAAGTGATCCTTTAAAAAAAAAATCAAGCTGGAGGCATCACAATACCTGATTTCAAAGCATAATACAAAGCTCTAGTTATTAAAACATCATGGTACAGGCATAAAAAGTGGCATATAGATCAATGGTACAGAGAGAGCCCAGAAATTAATGCATGCACATAAGGCTGATTTCTGATCGAGGTGCCAAGAATATATACTGGAGGAAGAGTCTTTTCAATAAATGGTGTTGGCAAAACTGAATATACATATGTAGAAAAATGAAACAAGATCCCTACCTCTCACCATATATCAACTCAAAGTTGGGACAAAGACCTAAGTATGAATTTCAACTCAAAATTGGGTCAAAGACCTGAAACTATGAAATTCCAAGAAGAAAACATAGATGAAACACCTCAAGACATTAGTATAAGCAATCTTTTTTTTAACAAGACCCCCCAAAAGTGTACCTAATAAAAGCAAAACTAGATAAATGAGATAATTTCAAACTCAGAAGCTTCTGTGCATCAAAGAAAACAATATAGTGACGAGAACTCAAAAAGAGTGGGATAAAATATTTGCAAGCTTCTTACCTGACAACGGATTAATACCCAGAATACATCAGGAATTCAAAAACATCAAAAAAATAAGAAATACAGATGACCAATAAAAACATAAAGAATGCTCATCAGAGAAATGCAAAATGAAACCACAAAGAAATACCACCTCACCCCCATCAGACTGTCTATTAACAAAAAGTAATTAACAAATGCTGACAAGGATGTGAAGAAAGGGGAACTTCTTTGAACTGTTGATAGAAATATGAATTAGGGTGGCTACTGTGGAAAACAATATGGAGATTTCTTTAAAAGCTAGAAACAGAACTGTCAATGAGACAGAAATTCTACTACTGGGTATATATAGAGAGGACATGAAATCATTGTATCAAAGAGATACCTACTCTATCATGTTTATAGCAGTATTGACCACAATAGCCAAAATACAGAATCAACCACGGTATCCATCACCAGATGAATGGATAAAGAAAAACTGTTCTATACACCCAGTGGCATACTATTCAGCAATAAAAAGAATGAGGTCCTATCATATGTAGCAAAGCAGATGGAACTAGTGAACATGATGCTAAGTGAATCAGAAACAGAAAAACAAATACTGCCTGCTCTCCCTCATTTGGGGAACTTAAAAAAAAATCTCAATAGGAGCACTGAATATTGATTACTAGAGATTAGGAGGGGTGGAAGGGATACAGGGAGTCTGGATTTTAAAAATAGGGGAAGTTGAATGTGGTTTATGGATTGTGGCAACTACACAGCAAATATCCTAATATAAGATGTTAATAGTAGGGAAAGCTGGATGTGGGGTATATGGGAACTCTTCATATGATTCTACAATTTTTGAAAAGTTTTAAAAAGTACACATTTTTGCCAGGAAGGGACTTTTAACCTTGATTACTTTTGTTGCTTGCTTTGCAAGACTGGAGCCCCAGGCTGAGGTTCAACATCCTGCATGCTCAGTCCTGCCTGCTCAACAACTGGACACATTGTCTTACCTCTACTGTTGATGCTCTTAGGCCACTGTATTACAGCATTAACACACGTGACCCTTGACAGGTCCCTAAACATCTCTGCACATCAATCCTGTACCTATTTTTTTTAAAAAAAAAGGATATTTGATCTAAATGAATAATAGCCAGCTTCTTTAGAGGCTGGATCATAATGGAACCTAAAATTCTCCTGAGAACTCACTGAGAATAAATTCGAAAAGTATAGGAGAAAATGAAAAGGCATTATGCACATATGTGATGTTCTAAGCTGTTTAACAGAAAATGTGGAAACACAAATAATAACTGCAAAAAAAACTGTGGTTCTTGTGACGGTAAGCCATGAAGCACATTTAACCCGGAAGACTGATAAACCAAGTTCAAAGATGGTTCTTTGCTTATTTGTTTACTGTTATGATTTGCTGTTTTGTGGAGATACTGAACTCAAGAACTCTTGCAATTAACACATTTCCATAAAGTCTTAACCTTGGAGCAACCCAGAATGACCTCCCAGTCTGTTACCTTCCACTCTCTACACCACTAAATTGCCCTATGGGGCTCAGGCCCTCTCAAAATATCTCCAACACCATATTCATCTGTGTCATTGTTTCCATGCTTGTTCCCCAAGCCCCATTCCCATTTGTTAAAATACCATGAAGTAAGAAAAAAAAATACTTTTTATTATTCGTTGTTGACTGCCTAACATAGTACCTAGCAATAGATATAAAGTGCTTTTATTGGTGTTGGCATTGTGGTTCAGCAGGTTAAACCACTGCTTGGATGCCTGCATCCCATATTCGAGTGCCAAGTCAAGCTCTACTTCTGACATAGCTCCGTGATAGTGTGTCTGGAAAAGCAGCAGATGACTGTCCAAGTGCTTGGGCTTCTGCCACCTATCTGAGAACCTGAAAGAGTTCCTGGCTCTTGACTTCAACTTGGCCCAGCTCTGGCTCTTGCAACCACTTGGCGAGTGAGCCAGCAGATAAAGGATTCTCCCTTTCTCTCTCTCTCCCTCCCCCCCTTCCTCTCTCTCTCTCTCCCCAGCCCTAATTCTCTCAAATAAATAAATCTCTTTTATAAAGTGCTCATTTGTGAAATTAGTAAATAAATAAGTTCAAGACACCAATTACTGTTCAAAATGATCCATGCTGTACTTTATAACAATCATGATGGTGAATTTATTGATCATTTATTTGTGCTGGCGCTGTCCTAAATGTTTTACATACAAACTCATTTAATCACATTCTATGAGATTACTGAAACCGAGGTAGTATTCCAATCACAACATCATTCTAAATAGCATTTTATCCCCCCATCAGCCTACCCAACACACAATATGCCAAAACATTTGGGAAAGACCTTTCCAAGTTCACTATCTGAAATCCTCAAACTACAATGGATACACTCTACTTTTTGGCTCTCCCTCATCTATTCCTGCCATACTGGAAAATGAGTCCCAAGTTACTTTTTGATAAATCAGACTAGTCCTTAATAAAAAAAAAGTCTGAATAGGAATATAAATAAAAATACCTTGTATTCTCCTACCTACCCCTAGGAAAGCATGGGGCTCAAGATCCACCAAGCATGCTGTTTTGTTTTTGTTGTTGTTGTTGTTGTTGTTGTTTTTAAATCTGTGTCTTGAGCCATATGAAGCAAGGATGGGGAAATGTAGGGGCAACAGGATTGGTTCTATACCTTCTAGTAACAGCTGTCTCTGAAAGTCAATGTTGGTAGTTGCCTCTACCAGACCCCCAGAAATGTTTCTGAATGTTCAAAATTTTTTTTCCACCTTAGGAGCTGTCCCAATTTTTTCCCATAAATTTCCATTATATTTTTCTTCAGAAAAGTCTCTCTGTTGCTTAACTATAGGATCCTAACTGACACATAACCTCTGTCCCTAGAGATCAAACCCTCTCTTCCCACCCGAAGCACCTGTGATTAATTTTGTGGCCCAGAGAATAGATATGCAATCCACACCCTGGCAAGTTTGATGCTTCGTTCAAAAGACTTGCCTTCAGAGTCTGTCACTGGGTGAAGCCAGTAGGCAATGAGAGCGCAAGATGCAAGAAAACACACAGTCTCAAGGTAAGCCCTGCTCCTGAGGGTGAGAAGCTCCTGATACTTTCCACCACACGTGCCTCCTTGCTCCCTCTAGCCCAGCCCTGTTTTCAAACCATGTCAGATGTGTTTCCTTAATGGAGAATAATCTGGCTGTCAGCCCACAGTCCTACATATTGCAGCAGTTCTCTCTCCTAGATGCTACAATTTCAAGGCTGCAGAGCTGCTGTGGTCTGAGGATTTAGAATAATCAGAGGCTTCAAGGGACACTTGTGGATTTTGAGAGACTGCCAAATTTACCTCCCAGGCTCTGAACGTTCCTGTTCCCCGTACCATTATCCAGGGCCTGATCCCTACCAGTTGAATTGTGCATGCTGGCTGGTGCTTCATCAGCACGATATTGAACAGCTAGGAGGGGAATGTGCCTCCCATGTCATTTCACAACCACAAAACGTGTTAAGAGGACCAACAATGCCTGGGGCCTCACCAAAATCAGACAGGAAAATGTAGTTGCTCCTTGGAGAACTAATGGGAAATGGAGCAGGAAACATTTCAACAATACTTAAGCAGGGACTTTTTAATTAGGAGAGTAATAAAACACAGGAGACTTTTAAGAGAGGTTGTGAGTCCTTGAACTCTTGAGGGCTTTATAAAAAGCATATAAAACCATCTCTCTTGTTAGACATTCACTGGCCTTCCTAGATGATTTTAATTCCATAGCTTCTAACTCCCTTTCGGGTGGTTAGCCACATGCCTGGCAAGGGTTCAGAAACATTCTTAACACTAGAAGAAATAACTTCATTCTAAAATATATGTGTGTGTATATATTATACATGCAATTTCTATAACATGCAATATACTGTTTGCCCCATATTTTTTAATATCATGTTGGTGATAATGTCTATTTCATACATTATTGGTTTTTATCTCTACTAAAAGAAATTCTACAGCTGAAATTTTCCATGGATCAACAGAGCACATATGGAAATGAAATATGTAGGTCTTACATCTGTAATAAATAGTTTCTGAAAGAAAGAGGTCATTTGTTCACTTGGTGCAGGCAGCTGGCACATGTGAAGTAGAAAAATCAATTTATTTGAATTAAAACTTTATAAATATACTTGCATCATAATTACAAAGATTCTATGATAGGGTAGCACAAAGTACTGCACTCTTAAGTGGGATGTACATAAAATTAAAAATTAAGGCAGTAGCTTGATCCTGAAGAGAAACACATTCACTTGACCTTCTCCTATTATTATTTCTGCTGTTTTCCACAATTTCCTTAATAGCAACCTGTGTGTGCATCTCCTTGAAGTCATCATTTACTTCTTTGCTGCTCTTGTCCCTACATTCATTCATTTGACAAGGCCTATTTATAATCCCACAATCTCCCCCAGTGGATGGCCCCTTCTCTCCCTTTCTGAAATAGACCTAATTATCTCCCACATGGAAAAATGCAGTAGCGAACCCATTCCCTAACTAGCTTAGTCTTCAACTTTCTGATTGCGTTTTCTTCATGCTCTGAAGAACACCCATGATCAGCTTTCACTTATCTTTCCAAACTTGTCCTTAGGCCTTCTGGTCATGAGCAACCTGTGTTCCCCATTTTGACCTCTCACTTTTCTGTCTTGATTCCTGCTGTTTCCTTCCACTGCAGTGCCCTCTCACATCCTGAACAGTGAAACCATCTGCATTGCTCTCCTTGGTCACACCAATCAGCTGAGCTATGCACACAAGACTATTTGTACACATTTTTAGGAAATAGGACGATTATTTATTCCCATACATTCTGTCCTGTTAGATGACATATGTATTAATGGCAAAATCCCTGATCAATTAATCTTCACTTTCTCATGTGGTAAACTAGAAATATATCTTGTTCAGAACAGTTGAGTGAATACTGATGAACACAAATGGGGGAGGGTAGATAGAGAGAGAATGATTTAGCATTGGTCCTTGGGATTTTTTATACCTCCATTTTATCCTTCAGTTCTACGAAATACTGATGTAACAATTACACCACTTATTCAGCAATGTACTTCCTTGAGGTCATTTGATGTATTTCCTTAGATTCTGAACAGGTTGATGATTCTGTTTTCACAAAATCGTAAAAAGTGGGAAAATCTTCCACCTCACTCCCACTAACCATGGAAGCTCATCTTTCCTAGCTCAAAGTCAAGGTTATTAGTAAAAGTGTGATATTGTAAACCTTGAGGTTGTCCCTTACCCAGAGGATTCCTGAGGGCTGAGGACCCCCAGGACTCAGCTGGACAAGTACCACTGTGCTTCTCCTATATTTGTTAATCCTGCTACTCAGTTCTGTAGATTATCAGACATAAGCAGCCATTTCACCCACAAAAATCATATTTCCACCCAAAAAAGTTGCAAAAAACCATTAACATCCATTATACTATGATTGATTCTCAAAATTCAACTTAATAAAAATGTTGCTCAACTTATTTGTGTATCTTTGGTGTACCAAAGCCCGAAGAAGAACTTACCATGTGCAGTGACTACAAACTGCCAGTGCCTGCCACGGTAAAAACCAAATCAGAGAAAACAGTCAATGCTAACATTACTTCAAACCCACCTAATTCAAAAGTTTTGGTGTAGATGCTTTTGTGCTGGGTGGAACTGGATGATTCAGAAGGTGAAGCAGAATTTTATCTAATTAAAAAAAAAAAAACAGAACTTAATCCAATAGTCTTCTATGGCTTTTAAAATTCCCCCACAAAAGCCTTTTCTCACATTTTAAGAAAACTGTACAATATTGTTCCTAAACAAATAGTATAACCTTTTGACACTTAGGCTCTTTGTGCATCGATTCAAAGACAAAAATCCAAAGTCTCCAAAACAAAAGAAACCATATGTATAATTTTCCTTTATTAACTAAAGAAACAAAAGCAAAGACTATTCATAGGATATAAGAAGATAATATTAAAAAGTAGGTATTATAATAGAGATATATAATGATTTCAACCAATCATTGGTGAACATAAAGAAACTGGTGGTTTTAGAGCAACATCATCATTACTTGTGTCTTTTTTTTTTTTTTTTTTTTTTGATAGGCAGAGTGGACAGTGAGAGAGAGAGACAGAGAGAAAGGTCTTCCTTTGCCGTTGGTTCACCCTCCAATGGCTGCCGCGGCCGGCGCGCTGCGGCCGGCGCACCGCGCTGATCCGATGGCAGGAGCCAGGAGCCAGGTGCTTTTCCTGGTCTCCCATGGGGTGCAGGGCCCAAGCACCTGGGCCATCCTCCACTGCACTCCCTGGCCACAGCAGAGGGCTGGCCTGGAAGAGGGGCAACCGGGACAGAATCCGGCGCCCCGACCGGGACTAGAACCCGGTGTGCCGGCGCCGCTAGGCGGAGGATTAGCCTAGTGAGCCGCGGCGCCGGCCCTACTTGTGTCTTATTATTTGAGGGATACCTGCCAACTGGCTATTTTCCTTTAATGAAATTAGATTTAATAAATAATATTGAGTTAGATACATTTGGTAAAAAACTTTTACAGTATATAACAATTTAGTTCAGTAATTCTTCTATCTAGAATGAAATATCCCATGGAAATTTGACCTTTTTCAGATTCAAAGTGATTTAATATTAAAATTCCTAGTGTTAGACCTAAATAAATCCAGGATAGCTGATTTTATAGTGAAATTACATCCTGTCAATGTTATATTTAAAATCACAGCTTTTCCATTTTTTAGGTAGTATCCATAAGTAAGAAACAAATAATTTAGTACCACATTAATTAGAACTCTTTGTTGTGCATGGATGATAAACTAAGGAAGACTGGCTTTCACAAACAGGATTCACTGACAACAGAATGCATCAGAATGTGGCTCAAGTACTTGGGTCCCTCCCACCAGTCCCTCCCACCCATAGGGGACACCCGACTTAAGTTCTGGGCTTCTGGTCTCTCTCTCTCCCTCTCTCTCTCTTCCTTTTAAATAAAATGAATATAAATAATTAAAAATCAAAATCAGTCTACAAGTTATTATTAAGGCCATAAACTTGTTGGGGTTAGGGGAAGTAGGGCCAGAGTTGGCGAGATTATGAGATTACAAGGTAAGTACACTTTGTCCTTCATACAATTCCTTTTGTTTCCCACTTCACGCATTTTGAGACCACACACACTTCCCTGCCTGCAACAAGATGCCCAGTGCCCCCTTCCACCTTACTAGCTGTCCCTATATGAGAGCCCCTATAAGATTTGCATAATATCCCCTACACACCTGGTGAATCACTTTCTCCTACTTCTCCATTAAAACTTACCTGCCCTACTATTTCTTCAGATCCATGATCATTACTGGGTGTCAGTGGTCATAATGGGTTATTAACAAGAGAACTCAGTCATTCTAATATGTGATACAGTTAATTAATGTTGCCTCCCTCATGATAATAGGGCATATGTCCTCTTAAACGCTTTTAAGAAATGACAGTAATGGTGGGCATTCCAGGCACCACTGCAGAATGTTGAGGGAGATGGATTTATAAGCATGGGGGCCTGTCTTGGATCCTCAAATTACTCCACAGAGGCCGCTGCTGACTGTTCATGTGTAGGCCGGTCTCTCTCTGCAGAACTTCAGAAACAGTATGAATCTCTGGTAGACATGGGGGAAGCATGGTCCGCCCTGCAAAGAACCTCTTTTTTAGGTATCGCCTGTTTATGATGCTGTGGTTTGGATGTTCTGGAAACTAGGATGATACTCCTCACTCCGAGACTGAACAGGTCAGCCTGTCCTGGGAGGGAGATGACTTTAAGTATCCCTAAGTAACCAGCCGATTTACTTATCATTCTCATTTTAGATTCCAATTCCAGCTCTACACTACTAGAAATGAAAGAGAACGTCAAAATCCCATTGTGTGCCCTGCTCTCCCGGAACATAATTTTTCCCTCCATCTGTGAATCTCCTGTTGATATCAGGGGGCGTCGCCACGTGCAGAGAGGGGAGTCGCATGCCAAGAGAGGGAAGCCCATTATGGAGCTGAGAGCTAATTTTGCTTAATCTTCTTGATCTCCATAAAGAGCATTCTGAGACCCCACAGGATTTAAACAAAAAAGATAAAGATGAAGAGGGAGTGCTCAAGCAGAGCCAGTGTAATACTTAGTTATTAATGTCGTCCATCACAGAGTGTTTACGCGCCTACCCCAAATTTAAAACTGTCTGCTTGAGGACAGAGGGGGAAAACCGATTGCTGCATGAAGGGAAAACACTCCCTTCACTGCAGCCCAATGTGGATACACAGGGAAAATGAAACGGGGTGATCCGAGCACCATATTAATGACTGGGGCTTCCTTTTAGAACGAAAAGAAAGATGAGTAAAAATATAAATCTGTGACCCTGGGTTTATCCTGAAATAGAAAGCCCATCTCGAGGAAGAAACTCTCTATGCTTAATGGCAGGATTAATATTAATGGGAGCATAGTCTTCACTTTACTCTGATGCCTTCCGGGGATGGAGGGGACCGGGAGAGGGGATCCAGGAAGGGCAGCTGGAGAGGCGAGTCTCCAGCTTCAGGAGACCCACTTCAAGAGTGGGATCCGTGAATCAGAGCCCCTGCTTTGCAAACATGCAAAAGACCTCAAGTTCAAGCAAGAGGAGTGCATTTTGTACTTGAACTCTTCCAGTGACAGGAAACTCATCACCCCTCAGGCAGCTCATTCTGGTTTGGATAGCTTAGCATATTAGAAACCTGTCCTTTGTAATATTCTGAAATGTATGCCCTTGTAATTTCCCTTGTTGCACCTACTCTGCCCCTTGGAGACAACTAAACAGAATGAACTGAATGTGCCTTGCACAATATGAATTTCAAATATTAGAAGATCAAAAAATGAAATCCTGTCATTTGCAACAAAATGGATGCAACTGGAAAACATTATACTTAGTGAAATACACCAGTCTCAAAAGGACAAATACCATATGTTCTCCCTGATCTGTGGTAACTAATACAGTACCTAAAAGGTAATCTATAGAAGTAAAATTGACACTTTGACATGCAATTATTTTGAACAGCCCTTGTCTTGACTGTTGAGGAGCTTTGCTTTTTTTTATACTATGTGTTGAATTCTTCACTTAGTATAGGGTTAATCTTATGTGTATAAAGTTAATTGAGAATAGATCTTAGTAAAAAATAACAATGGAAATAGAAGAAGGAGGAGGAAGAAGGGTGGGAGTGCAGGTGGGAGGGCAGGTAGGGTGGGAAGAATCACTATTTACTAAATTTGTGTTTATGAAATTTGTATACCTTAATACTAAGCTGATCTTCTGTATATTAAGATAATCGAAAATGAATCTTGATGTGAATGGAAGGGGAGAGGGAGTGGGAAAGGGGAGGGTTGTGGGTGGGAGGGACGGTATGGGGGGGAAGCCATTGTAACACATGAGTCGTACTTTGGAAATTTATATTCATTAAATAAAAGATAAAAAAAAAATAAAGAAAAAAAAAAGAAATTTGTATACCTTAAATAAAAGGCTTATGGGAAAAATAAATAAAATAAAATAAAAATTTAAAAGACATTGACAAAAGAAATTGAAGACAAAAATAAACAGAAAGATATCCTTATCTGTGGATGAGAATAAATATTATTAGAATGTCCTTAATATCCTAATGATCTACATTTCTATGCAGACTATAAATTTCCAATGTCATCCCTACAGAAATAGAAAAAAAAAAAAGTCCTAAAGTTCATATGGGACCTCAAGAAACTGAAAGTACTCAAAACAATTTTAAGCAAAAACAAAACAAAACAAAACAAAAAAACAAATGTAAGCATCACTCCACCTGACTTTAAACTCTAATAGAAAGCTGAAAAATCAAAGGTCTGGAAAAGTAGAATGGACTGATTTGTACCCTTGTTTCTTTGGAGCCTTGTGATGGTGCCTCTTCCCCATTTTCCTTTTCTAGATCATTAATAGGCAGAACAAAAAAGAATAAAATAAAATAAACCAAAAAAGAAGGTAGTTGTCTTTAAACACTACCGTGTATTCTTCTTCATTGCCTTAATCTGCTACCTTATTGCTGTGATGCATTGTTGAAGGTGTTTGGCACTTCCTTGCAAACTTCAGTCATGAAATCAGGTTCATTTTTTCAATTACTTTTTGATATTTGCCCTGGCTTATTTGGGTGGTTAGTTCACCTGTAAGGTTGTCTACTTGAGTTAATCATTTTGGATATTATAAGATAAAAAGCCAAATAACTGAAAAGGAGGGAAAATGAGATCCTTAGGTATCTTTGGATTCTCTATAGCACCTATATCTTGTATTCACAGACACAAGGGCTTGACAATGCACTGAGTGAATGAGGAATCCTTGACTTGACATCTTATAAAGGAAGTTAACCGACAATTTGAGAGTCACAATAAACTAAGAGGTCAAGGAGTTATTATTACCATTATCCTATAAAAGGGAAAATCACAACTCAGAAATAAATGCATTTTGAAGAAAAGTCCTTTCTTGGAACAAAAACAACTTTGGAATTATTCCATCCCACATTACTGCAACACACATTTGTAGGATCTCAAAAAAAAACCACAAGATTTCCATAAAATATATTTGCATTATAGACAAGTCACTAAGTTTGCAGTGCATTTTTATTTTAATACATTTTTTGACCAGAAGGGAAATACCTAAAAATATTTTTCCTAATGTAAAGCAAAAGCCCCAATAACAAACTATGGCTAAATTAAGGAGACCATCTATTTTTTTTTTCACATTTTTTAACAATATCACACTTGTAATAAGAAAACCGCTCCTTTTTAGATGAGAGATCATTAATCTATGAAATAAACAACTATTGAGATTCTAGTGTGTCAAAAATAAAAGTCCCAAAGAACAACAGGTGGAGGTGCACCCCTATAGTATAGGAGAGATTAATGGACATCATGAGTGCAACAGGAGAAAAGAACAGCAAGGGTATAAAGTCACGGGAAACTGTAACCACCACATCTTTCCAGAGTAACCGTAAAGGGACTGTGTTGGAGGATAAAGACAAAGTACATCCCAGGTAACCTACATAAATGGGCTCTCCTTACATAAAAAACATAAAGGAATCTAGAATGCCATGTGCTCCCTTCATTTTTCCATCTCTCATCTCTTTAGGGAAACCACAGTTGTATCTGCCTCCATGCTTCCATGGATTGAAGACCATGGGAGAAGGGACACGTATTCCATGACAGATTTCAGGGACTCAGGAACTTCACGGGTATATGCACCAAATTACTGTGACATGAGTTTTCTGTTTTGTCAGCAAGCTGCAAAGTCCACTGAGAAGATTCTTGGCAGTCCAGAAGGCACTGCCACTGTTGGTCCTCCTGCTCTACCCAGTGTCATGCTTTTCCTTCCAACCTGGTGTACTGGCAGCCTGTCCACAAATCTTCCCCACTCTGATGCTGCTCTCCTGCTTTCAGCTATATACTCCATCAAAATGGGGATAAAAAAAAATCCCCTCCTAATTAGGCTCAGGAACAAAGAAACCCTCCCTGGGCCACCTATGTCCATCCAACCACTCCCTCAATTAAACAGCTCCAATGGCCACTTACTCATCCTATGACTTACTGAACTGCTTTCAGCTAGTTCTGGTGATCCAAGAATCTTCCACTTTGAGTCACTGTGTTTGTCTTACAGTTCTTGAATCCTGCTTGCAATTACATCCATGTGAAACTTCTCTGGATTTAACTTGAAATTCAAACCTGGGCCCCGTGTTCCCTTAAAACCCCAACCAGTACCATTTATGCATGATGGATTATGCTTTAATTCTTACAAATAAAAGGATTGCCATAGCTTCTCCCACAATCCACAAATATTTCATGAGCAGTGCATGCCAAAACAGGACTCACTCTGGAAAAGAGTTGTTTGGCACATGCGCTACCAAAGCACTTGTAGACTGATGATATCTGTCAGGGACCGGGCACCGTGAATTGATTACTGCAGCTGTAGGAATGAAGGGGTGGGAATTTTGAGCTCAATCCCAGTTCCCATGTACATATTATATGTTGCTGGACAAGTTAGCAAACCTCACAGGACAATTTGCTGTCACAAAACTGATCTTGACACAGTTCCTACAACATCAAAATACCAAACTAAAAGGGAAAAAAAACCTGCAATGAGTAACACCACCTTAGCAACTACAATATAATATCATCAAAATAGTTTCAGATTAAATGAAAGTCACTTGAAATTTACACAATTCAAAAAGTCTTGGGGCTGGCACTGTGGTGCAGCAGGTAAAGCCACCGCTTGCAGTCTCGGCTTCCCATACGGGTGCTGGTTCGAGTACTGGCTACTCCATTTCCAATCCAGCTCCCTATATGGCCTGGGAAAGCAGTATAAGATGGCCCAAGTCCTTGTGCCCCTGCACCTACATGGGAGACCCAAAAGAAGCTCCTGGCTCCTTGCTTCGGATCGGCACAGCTCTGTCTGTTGCATCCATCTGGGAAGTGAACTGCTGGATGGAAGACTTTCTCTCTCTTTCTCTCTCTCTCTCTCTCTTTCTCTCTAACTCTGCCTCTCTGTAACTCTGCCTTACAAATAAATAAATAAAATAAATCTTTTTAAAAAAATCTTCAAAAAGGTCTTATTTAATTACATATTCAAGGCCTGTATCCCACGATTCTAGAATGGGTTTTGTAGTGTAAGTGTGACTCCCTTAGCTCATTTTGTGTTGCTTTTACAGAGCGCTGGAGAGACTTGGTAACTTGCAAAGAAAAGAGGTTTATTTAGCTTACAGTTCTGGAAACTAGAGGTCCAAGACTAGGCAGCTACATCTGCTGGGCTTCTGGTGAGGGCTTTGTGCTGCTCCACACAGGGCAGAAGAGAGGAAGGGGAAGCAAGCCCTTGAGGAAGAAAGGAAAAGTGGCCCAGTTCCCAAGAGCTAATTCATTTCCATGAGAAAAGACATCACTCCATTCTGGAGGGTTGACTCCCGCCCACCTTGGTCCTTACCTTGGGGAGCCCAGACCTCAACAAACCACATTCAAACCCCAGCTGTAGTCTTCTCTAGGACTGTTAGAGACTGACAGTGT
Source organism: Oryctolagus cuniculus (assembly GCF_051225735.1). Taxonomy (NCBI): domain Eukaryota; kingdom Metazoa; phylum Chordata; class Mammalia; order Lagomorpha; family Leporidae; genus Oryctolagus; species Oryctolagus cuniculus. The sequence goes on from NC_142880.1 coordinate 15,818,999, forward strand.
GATTTTCCTCTATTTGTGGAGCTTATGTTCTCATTCTCAGCTTGATTCTGCTGATTCCTAATGGGTGAGAGCCATATCACAGCAGATTCTATGAGACTCTGGAGTAGCAGGAGCCCCTTTTGTTGAGATCACCTGGGTCTGTGTCTAGAACACAGTCCCGTCCCCTGTCCATGGACTCCCGGGGTCAGCTCTCTACAGTGGCTCCCATGTTGGTTCTAGCCCTTGACTGGTCAGCCCCTGACTAGAGATTCTATGCCAGGAAACTCATGAGGACCTCAGGCCTTTATTTTCCTTTAGGTACCATTTTCATAATGAGTCTCTATCCTCTACACCAAAAAGATTTTGGTCCCTTTTGCCAAGTGTTTTCCAGAACACCCACTTACTCTAAAGAAATGTCTTTAGAGATTTGTTGAAGAGTTTGCATCTCTTTACACGTGTTTATAGTAGCTGGTCAATTTACCAAGGGGTGGGACTGGGCAAGAGTCAGAGAGACAGAGAGAGGCAGAGAAAGACGCCAATGCACAATGCTAATAACTGTGAGATAACTTAATAGATATAAATGTTTCACAAAGGTGTTGCACAGAAAGAGGTCTATTAACTAGATGTGTGAATCTAGAGGAGGAGAAAGAGTAATTCTGTTTAATAAGATGTTTCCAGCATTATCTTACTAATTTGCTGAGGAGCAGGTACAGGCCATACAGCACTTATAAAGTAATTAGAAATCCTTGATAATTGTTTTTTTAATTAACAACAAAATTTGAAGAGGAAAAAAAAAAAAGCTGCTACCATTCCCACTTCTCTTCTGGATTAATTGTGTTAGATTCAGAAAAGGCCGTTTATGCACAAGAGATTTTTCCATCCCAAATTACAGGGTGAAGATGAGCAGTTTGGGTACTCTTGTGTAATTTATGAACCCAGAGAGAAACCCTTTGCTTCTACACCTTTCAACATTCCAAGGAAACCTGCAGATAATTTCTGACAAACTTTTGGTCCCTTATTAAGGGAGAAAAGAGCTCACTACAGACACTGCTTTCCTCTCAGCTCTTTTTTTTTTTTTTTTTTTTTTTTTTTTTTTTTTGACAGGCAGTGTTAGACATTGAGAGAGAGAGAGAGGCAAAGGTCTTTCTTCCGTTGGTTCACCCCCACCCCCAAATGGCTGCTACAGCCGGTGCAACGCCGATCCGAAGCCAGGAGCCAGGTGCTTCCTCCTGGTCTCCCACGTGGGTGCAGGGCCCAAGCACTTGGGCCATCCTCCACTGCCTTCCTGGGCCACAGCAGATAGCTGGACTGGAAGAGGAGCAACTGGGTCTAGAACCCTGCGCCCATATGGGATGCCGGCGCCGCAGGCGGAGGATTAACCAAGTGAGCCTAGGTGCCGGCGCAGGCCCCGCCTCTCAGCTCTTAATACTGTGTTCTACCCTTGATTATGGAACGTTACTGAGCCACCTAAGCCCAACAAAAAGGAGTCTCATCAGCAGCAGAGATGACGAGGACATCGGAGTGGATATCATGAGACCTGCAAGGTCTACAGAAAACAAACAGGAATATGACTGTGATAAACGCAGGTGCTTCATTCTCTAAGTAAATGACTGATCACTGAAAGTAAAGGCAGAATTGGCCTCCAATGAGTTTAGGCTCCTGTTTTATTTCATACTAGCTATTCTGCCTATTCTTATGGTCCTCTGAGCTAAAACCAAATATCCTTTCCAACAAAGAGGAAAATGCAGATGTAACTGAGACCATCCTTGCCAAATTCAAAAGCTTACAATTTAAAATTCCAGTTGCCTACTAGAAAGTAATTTTCTTTTCTGAGAATTTCACCGGCTACTGGGCTCGATGGTGCTGCTGTGTAAGTTTTTATCTTCTGTATTCTAGAATGGAAAAGGATGCCATTTCTTGCATTCTCTTTTATGTCTAGGAATTGAGACTGTGCTTTGAACTGGGATGAAGGGTACACAGGAGACCCCCATGTACTCATATATTTTAAAAATGCAGCTTGGGGAAATACCCTAAATGCATAGTTTCTTGCCTCTATTGTGGCCACTGAAGGAGATGGAAGGCAAATTGTCACACTGGCAAACAATAATTCAAAAATAAAAATATACTTACAACCAGGTGACCATTCATTCTTGTTTGCCCAGGGACACCTTTAGCTAATGACCGAATACTGGCATAGTTATTAAAAGGTACTACCTTTCCTTTTTTTAAGATTTATTTACTTGAGAGCCAGAGTTACAGAGACAGAGAGACAGAGAGAGAGAGAGGTCTTCCATACACTGACTCACTCCCCAAATGGCCACAGTGGCTGGAACTGAGCTGATCCAAAGCCAGGAGCCAGGAGCTTCTTCTGGGTCTCCCACATGGCTGCAGGGGCCCAAGCAGTTGGGCCACCTTCTACTGCTTTTCCATGCCATCAGCAGGTAGCTGGATCAGAAGTAGAGCAGCTGGGACTCTAACCAGCACCCATATGGGATGCCAGCACTGCAGGTGGATGCTTAACCTAGTATCCTATAGCACCAGCCCCTTTTATTCTCTAAAGTGTCACAGTTTAGACAACAAATATGGTCACTGTATTTATATCCAAGTTGGAAGAGAGCATTCTTCTGGTTTCTTAAAGTGAACTTCTAGGCCTATATGAGATTCCTACTGGTACACAATTTCAAAGAGAAACTATGCTTCAAGTTGTTAGGGATGGTAGCATTTATCTTTTTTCAAGTTTTCATCTTTATGAATAAGGGGCCAGTGGGTTAAGCTGCTGCCTAGGAAGCCAGCATTTGATATGTGCATTGGTTGAGTTCCATCTGCTCCACTTTGGATCCAGCCCTGTTAGTGTGCCTGGAAAAGCAGTGGAAGATGGCTCAAGGGTTTAGGTCCCTGTCACCAATGTGGGAGCTCCAGACGGAGCTCCTGGCTTCAGCCTGGTCCAACCATTTGGGGAATAAACTAGCAGATAGAAGATCTCTCTCTCTCTCTCTCTCTCTCTCTCTCTCTCATTCCCTTACTCCCTCCTTCCTCTAACTCTGCCTTTCAAATAAAATAAATCTTTAAAAATATATAACCTTTATATGCTTATAAGTAGACTTAAAGTCATTGCATATTATCAAGTATAGACCACTTTCATTGAGTTTTCAATCTAATTCAAATCAATAGAGATAGAAAATCACTAGCCACGTCATTTGTTTCCACCAATATTTGTATGCCCAAAGGATACTGATAAATGTCTCACATTCATTTGTTCATTCAATATATGTTTAATAAGTGAGGAATTGTACTAAATGCCATGGAAACCAACCAGACGCAGATAGTGACCTCATGACCCTTTTAGTCTAGTAGATAAGACAAGAAACATGGATGATAAATATGCATGAGAAGAGAGACTATGCAATAATAAACGAGTCCAAGGCAAGGGAAAATGGCAATCTTACCAGTGAACATGGGCTTATGCTGGTACAATCACCACGGTTGTTAAAAGTTTGAAATACTTCCCAATCAGCTGACAAAAAGAAAATCTGTACTTATTTAGGCCACAAGTCATCTTAGGATGTCTTAACATGGGCTGCAGCAGATGACAAAAGCATTGAGGAGTACTGGGGGGGAGGATAAGGGTGGCCCACCTGCTGAGAAGAGCAAAGCAGCAGTGGTGAGGACGGGGGTGGGCACTGCCCAGGAAGCACCCCCTGTTGACAAGTCTGAGAGTGGAGACATCACTGCCAACATCACCACCAGGGCTTGCGCGTGAGCTCTCTGCATCTGAGAAATGCTATTCTTCAGATGCATACCCAACCGTAAAGCACACATAGCACACCCAGCCACCTCCAATCAAGCACCAGACTCGAAGGACCTCATGACTAGGTCATTTTATTCCCTGTAGAAATACACTGATAATGAGTGTAATTTAGCATTATTCTCTTGCTTTTTCCTAAGAGTCAGGATAAGAAATGATCACATGAATATATTTTCTGCATCTTCACTAAAATCCACTATTAAAGATATTTTCTTTTATTACAGTAATTCATGGTCAGACTACTGTTTGAGTTTATTTCCGGGAACATTTTCTTCTTGCTAACCACATATGTCTTTTTATTAGAAAATGAATACTACATGACTCATGGAATTTCTTTATTGGCATTTGTGACCTATGCAGGAACTAAATTTAATGTGCAATTGTAGAAAATACCTCCAGCTTTGATTTCAGATCCAATGATCTCCCCCATTCTGTCGCTCCCCGTCTTCATGGAGGAACGACACAGGACCCTGCGCTGTTCTTTCGTCTGCTCGGCCCTCCCCGGGTTTGCTGCTGGTTCTTCCCGGGTTGGCTACCGACCCTTCCACCTCCGTGGAAGGGCGGTTCCCCCTGCCACATTCCCCACTTCCGCGGGGGAGCGGCACACCACCAGCTGGCTCTCTCGGGGGCTGCACAGGTGTTCCTTCAGATGTTCCCCTTAGATGTTCCTGGTGCATGCCGTCTCTCTCCTCCTTTATAGTCCTCCTCCGCCAATCCTAACTCGGCTGCCCACACGCCGAGTACGCTGCTCTCCTCCAATCAGGAGCAGGATCAGCTCCTGGAGGTCATCACTCAAGTTGGCAAGAGGCAGCTGCGTAGAAGCTGTTTTCTCCTCTCCCAACGCCATATTGTGGGAGAGCAGATGCATAGAATAAGTCTTAATTCCAGTAACTTAGTCTAGTCCGGGTTGCTCCCCACACCATTCCTTTCTATGATCCTTAATATTTTAGACTTATATTAATTACTTATTACATATATGTAACTCACAAAAATATTTCTAAATAGGCATCTTATATCAAACTTCAGACATGCTTATATATGTAGTATACAGTATTACATCTCTTGGAATCATAGAATTTTCATGAAAACACTGAACAAATGAAGTACTCACCTAAACTCTAAGTCCTTTGTGGTTAGTCTCTTGTCATTCTACCCTCTCCTAAGTGCCTACCACAATTCTTGGCACATATTTATTGAATAACAGAATAAATGAATACCACATTGTGAGAGTATTACTCTCTCCAGATTATTATGAAGGGAAAACACCACCATAATGATGTCAAAATCCCTTCAATTTCTGAACCAAGCAGGTAACAAATATTGCTGCAAGTGTTTCCATCATCAGCTGTAACCAGGAAATGTCTTGTGATTCTTTGGATATTCCATGACATTTAAAATAGCCAGGATTTGAATTGGAATGCAACACACAGAAAATCCTGTCTGTGACTACAAAACAAACTTTTCCACTTAGTGGGAGAATGCCCAGGATCTCTGCATCTCAAGGAGCCCGCTCATTTTCAGTTTCCAGGGTTGAGGTTCCCCTTTGGAACGATAGCAAATTAAGAGGTGTGGTATTCTTGGAGCCTGGTCTCTTTTACATTAATAAAGACTAATCGTGTCTAAACATGTTAGCACAGCACGTCCAGGGATGTGGGAGAGGATGCCAGCGCTAAAGTGAAATTAGTCGTGTGAAGGAAGCTATGTGAAAAATCGTGGAGAGAAACTGATTGAAAATGAAAATGAGGTGTGTTTTGAAGAAGATGGTCTCTAAACCTGACAGTGGGAACTGAAAAAAAAAAAATGGGGTTAAAAAGATAATCAGGAAAAGCTGGCCTCTGTGAGATTAGAATAACGCCTTGGCCACTCACTACAAAGCAACTGCATTCAAAGAAGGGAAAATCGCACCTACCACGGGCGTGTGGTACAGAAGCTCGGTTTCAGAAAGGCGTCCTGAGCAGGGGATTCTCGGTGTGCAAGACAACAAGGGAAGAAGGAAAAAAAGTGAGCTGGATCTTTAAAATGAGGCGAAGATCTCTCTCCCCTCTCTTCTCTCCTTTCTGTCTCTCTATCCTCTCCCTCTGTCTCTCTTTTCTCTCTCCATCACTCTCTGTCTCTGACATACACTATCACTACTTTGCTTCTCCACCTTTGAAACTCTTGGATTAACACACACATCTAAACCTTTCTGTCACTCAGATGGGACCCTGCTAACAACACGCGCCTGCTGTCATCTCCCCTCCCTCCCAGAGGTTGTGAATCTTGGCTCCCTCTCCTGTTACTGCTCATGTAAAATGTTAACATTGATAACTTGTTGAAGCCACTTACTACCCTGGTGTGAGCCCTCACCCATCTTCCATGTTTACTGGGGAGGATTAAGGCATCACCTTGGGGTACCAGGTACTCTGTGTTCACAGCAAGAATAGCCAGGTGTCCTCCAGTAAGATGCAGAGAGTGGAATCTGCACATTCTATGAGGTTCCTTTCTGCGAGGGACAGTAATGAGCCTCACCACATTGGAGGTGGTTCACAACCTGCCCAGCCAGACTCCCGGCCTTAGGGAAGTGGTTCTTACAGATAAGGAGTCAGGACCTCCAAGGACCATATTTGTTTTGCTGTAATCTCTTCAAGTGAGGTAGCATTTCTTTATTTAATTATTTGACTTTTCATGCTATAATCTGCAGATTAAACATTCACATTTATACAACTTTTCATCATAGTACACCTATTTCAGGTTGCCACTGAAATCAGTAAGAAGAATGGGGGCGGGGACAAAAAGTTATTATTTATGCTTGGTATGTGCTAAGGGCTTTCTGCGTGTTGTCCCACTGGCACCTCACACCTTTGAAACTAGGACTGTTTATCCCCACAGGTGCATGATGCATTCAGAGAACTAAAACCAGTGCACTTGTAACTTTTGGTGTGGCCACTGAGAGCAACCAAGTCTTGGTTTACCAAAAAGTAGGCATTTGTGGTTCGCAGATTGCTTTTTTTTTGGGCACCTGCATCTGATTGTCCCTAGCCATGCTGCTGTTTACTTCCCTCCATTTAATTGATCATTCTTAATACAGGGAAAGAAATAATTTTAAAAAGCAGGCAAAACGTCGATTAGCTACACACAGGTAGTTAAGTACTTGATTTATTAAAGAATGTTTGTAAATGTGCTACATACTGTCAAAACATTATGTTTCATAAGTACTACCACCTTCAGCTCATGGAGTGCACAATCATTTCAAAAAGTGTGAAGAGAAATGAAAATTAAAGATGTTTATTTGGGTCCAAAAAATTGAAATCCATGAATATCTCTTTCTTGGCAGGCATTTTCCGTAGACTTTTTGAAGAGCCTGTGTACTTCTCAAGGATCTGCTTGTGAAGCCATTCAACGATCAGGGGCTCTGAGCTCCCAGGGCTCTCCAGGGCAGCTCAGTGACTCTGTAAAGCTGGGTACTGGGTGAAAGGAAAAGGCACATCACCAGTCCTTCCCATCCCCAACCCCTCTACTCAAGGGGCAGCTGACATGAACAGCTTCCGTGGTGAGTTGATCAGCAGGAGAGAGTGGGGGAGGCTGAGGCAGGGAGCTCTCCCAAATTAACCCGCTGCCAGTCTTGGTTCGCTGGCACGTTGACACCAGCATTAGGACGTGAGCTTTATTGCAGTGGTGCTTTGGCAGGATACCATTTCACAGGAGCCTCCAGCTCGGAGAAGGAGAGCAGGCCTGTTATTACCGGATGCTTTAAATTCATGGCCTTGCAAATGGAGAGATGTGTTTGTCAAGGAGTCCACATTTAAAGGCATACTTGATGTTGACTTTTTGTGTGGGTGAAACTCACTTAACCCTCTGAGAGCTCACATTTCAGCTAAGACAGAGCCGTGGTGAGCTGGATTCTGAAGAAGGGATGATAAGGATTATAAATTATCTTCTAAAACCCAAATGTACTCAAGAATGCACAACAGTAATGAACATTTATAAATGCCAAGAATAAAGCATTTAGTAGAAGGCTGATGGTAGATTGTACCTATTTGTCATAGGATTTCACTGGGAGCCTTTTAAGTAAATTCCTCTGGTTCCAACGGATAATTTGTAGGTTGACACTATTGCTGTGATACGTTGCAGATGCTGGAGCCTTCTCATGCTGGGAGTATGAGCATGACCAGTGGTACCCCGTCACGCCCACACACATCCCTTTTTAAAGTTGTAAGCAAACAACCGTGCTCCATGGGCTGCGAAATGTGAATGTGAAACCGAGGGGATGTAAGGTACAGAATCCAGTTCAACAAGTATAACAGGGCGTGCTGAGAGTCACAGCTTTTGAAAGTAAGGAGTTAGTGTTCAATCAAACTCAACTTAGCAAAGTTAACCCAAGATACATGTGACGACAACCGTTATTACATGAAAATTAGCCATAATTGAAAGTAATTCACAATATGAGACCATTTTTGTCATCATAACCTATTTTTCTACACGGTTTGTATGAACATGAAAACAACCATGCAGTTCCCAAACTTCACTTCAAGGCGCCCCGGGATGCCACAATAAATTCACTGTAGGATATTTTCAAATTTTGGATGGGAATACAGAGTTATTGAATATCTGTCAGATATCCCACAAACTACCAGCTTGAGACTGTTTACAGTTTCAGTATTAGATTCTGCTGGATTTCTTTCAATGATACCACATCTTCATAAAACTGGATTTTCAGCAGCTGCTATGAGCAAATACCACATGAAAATCAATGTAGAATGAAGAACAGGAGCACAGGCTAGCAATGTCTAATCCGGTTCCAAAGTCTGAGAAGTTATATGGTTGCCCAGTACAAAATCAGATCCCACAGGCATGCGGTGTTGGATAAGAAATGAAATTTTTTCAGTTTGGTGTGTATTTTTAAATGACCACTAAGTTATTAGAACATAAAGAATTATTAAATTATCTGGACTCAACCACTGAATGGAACTGTTACATGTTTCTTTTGGCCTGGGAATGCTGTGAGAAAAATTATAAAGATACTAAGAACACTGTGAACCAAAAAAGTTTGAGAACCTCTGCTGTAAACAGATTTCCCCAGTATCTCTCTCTCTCTTCTCTCTCTCTCTCTCTTTCACATACACACATACACACACACACACATATACACACACTAACATACAAATTAGAAGGACTTTGTTCTTTTTTGCATTCAGTATATATATAAGGAAACTTCAGACAGTTCATGGAAAAAATTGAATTAAAAGTTTGACTTTATTTTAGTGAAAAGAATTTTTATTCAATTTTTATAATACAAAAAAGTGTATTCTGTTGAATTTATTACAGATTTTAAAACTGATTTGCACAAAAACCTCATCTTTTAGTTCTGTATTTCCATGAACTGTTTGAGGTCCCCTCATGTCTATTGGGTCTAGCCATATATAACTCATATGTGCCCACTCGCCCACACATCTGAGAAATAGTTAGTATCATAACTAACACACAAGATTAGAAGGAGCATGAAGAAGGCCAGGGAGAATGATCTCCATGTGCATTCAGAGGGGAATTCAAAAAGATGTGAAAAATGGAATTAAGAGACGAGTTTATTTTGGTGCAAAAAACTTTTAACATCCATTCACAGTTTTTTCTTAATAAACATTTTTCATAAACTTTTTGAAAACCCCTTGCATGCATGAATTTCAATGTTCTTTTTTATCAATATAAACATCTTTTAATTCCATTTTCCACAAATTTTGTAAAGTCCCCTCACCCATAGTCTCAAGGCAAAGGGACAGAGGTATGCCCAAAAGGATTTTGAATTAGGAAAGAGGGGAAGTTGAGGAGGACAGGGTGAGCACTAGCCTTAGGAATGGCCACATCCTCAGGCAAGATCCTCTGGTCAGTGAGTAGGTACAGAGCATGTCACTTCCCACCCTCAGGCTCCTGAGGGCCAGAGAGCAAGATGGAGAGTCAGGAAGACACCACTGCAAAGCACTGTGGGAACCCTGCCATTGGCCTAATCCAAGTCCTATTTGTCACTGGTGCTCAGATAGGTGAAATCATGCAGAGAGTACATGCCATCTAACATTAGCCTTGCTCCCTGCCCTCCCTACTTGCACCAAGAAGGCTGTCTAATACCACAGCAACATACTACCAATGCGCCCTTACTCATAGCTATACATAGAGGTCCCAGTGCACCCTCCTTACCAGAAGCAGCTCTGCCTCAACATCACCCACCAAAACGAATCTCACCAGAATTCACAAAACAAAGGGGATGTCTACTAGAACAAAGTCCATACTTCCATGTACCCACTTTACTCTAAAAAGATTCTGGTTTGTAAGAGAGAAGATAGTGCCGCAACAGTCAGGGAGCAAAGCAAACAGAGCCCATGCCTCTCAGATTTCAGGACTAGAAGATTCATCTTTCTGCCCAGACTTGCCTGATCTTAGCAGTGGCACTTGGGAGAGTCCAGTATTCTTGTGCTACCAGAAGCAGGACAGTACATTCTGAGCCTGGGAAGGGCTTCTGTGAGACACTTCAACAGAGGAACTCAGGGGAAATAAAATGACCCCCGCCTACGTTTAGCAAATTAGAGTTGGAGTGCATCAGACTTAGAGCTTGGCAATGCACCGCATGCTCTCTCAGCAACAGGACCAGAGCGCTTTGTCTTACATAGGGGAAAAGGAGAAAGGGAAGGAAGAAGGAAACAGGCAATTTGAGAGCTGGTGCGATGTTCAGCAGTGCCAAGGTGTAGACACAAAGCGACTAGCTGCTTCTGGCCTGTTGCAAGGATGGCGTCATTATGGAGCAATTTGCCAGCCTTCTTCAGCTCCCGAACCTTCTAGGCAGGAGCCACACTGACTCCCTCATTGTCTCACTGGGTGCAGCATTGTCACCTGTGCTTCTGCTGTCAGAGCTCTCAGCACCTGGGCAATCTTCTACCCCAGAGGATTCTTTTTTCATCCAAATCAAGATGGCTCTGCACAAGGCAGGCAGGGCTTCAAAAGGAATGGGGAACATTATCACTTGAAGGGTCATCTTAGGAGAGAGCAGCATTTCTTAAATGTGTTCTGCTGTTCAGTACACCATTTAGCACTTAATTGTAGGCTGTCTTGATTTGTTCTCTGCTGGGATCATGGAAGTCTACAGCTGGACGTGACCTCAGACCTCAGCTAATCCAACCCTCTAATTTTAAAGATTTTAAGAAGAACACAATGGAAAAGTTTCTGAGTCCAGAAATAATCAGGAGCTAGATTTTCAGATTCCCAGATTGGGAATCTGATATAAAAGTGGGTAAACCTATACAGTATCTCTGTGACCAAACAGCTTACAACCTAGCAGAGGAGTCATAGATTCATCTGAAAGAATGAGAACATTTATTGGATGTTTTCTACGTGTCAGATACACTGAAAGAACTCTTGGCATTCTTTCATTTCATCCTGACCCTCCCTCCTCCAAAAGAAAAAAAAAACCATACAGTGAATAATATCACTTTTATGGACATCATCCCCAGGTCATAAATGGGAAAACCAAGTCACTGGCTTTTTTCAAGATTTATTTTATTTATTTGAAAAGCCGAGTTAGAGAGCGAGAGAGCGAGAGAGCGAGAGAGAGAGAGAGAGAAAATCCTCCATCCACTGGTTCACTCCTCAAATTGCAACAATGGCCAGGGCTGGGCCAGGCCACAGCCATGGTCCAGGAGCTTCTTCAAGGTCTCCTCGCTGGCTGCAGAGGCCCAAGCACTTGGGCCATTTTCTGCTGCTTTCCAAGGTGCATTAGCAGGGAGCTGAATCAGAAGCAGCCAGGACTCAAACTGACACCCTTATGGGATGCCAGGAGTGCAGGTGGCAGCTTACCCCATTATGTCACAATGCCAGTCCCTGCTATAAGTTTAAGTAAAAGCACATACAGTCTTCACAGTGAAGGCCCAGAGGTAGAATTTGGGGCCGAGGGAGTCTGAGGCAGATACACCTTGCTTGCCCACCACACCATATCACCTTGATGAACTACAAGATAGAAGATGCAGAAACGTCGGTACAGAGGTACAATATTTCCTTCTGCCTTTCAAAAAACTAGATTTGTGATTCAAAACTATTAACCCGAAAACATAGACCTCTTTAATCTGGGCTAAAAAAAAAGAGTGAAATCTACTTGAAAATGAGAAGAATGACTTCTATTTTCTATTGCCCAGAAATGACAATAACCTAGATCTAAAAGACATTTTTACAACACTGAAACAAAGTAACTTCCATTTAACTCACATTCAGCGCTACTCATGTTACCTTTTAAAATTAATTAATCCTATTTGAGAGGCAGAGAGAAAGAGAGAATGACAGAGAGAGATCTTGCATCTCTTAGTTCACTCCTCAAATGCCTTCAATAGCCAGGGCTGGGCCAAGAACCAGGAGCCAGAAAGCCAATCTGAGGTAGCAGGGTCCCAGCAACCGCAGCCAACTCCTGCTCTCTCTCGGGGTGCACATTAGTAGGAAGCTGGAATTGGAAGCAGAGATGAGACTCAACCTTGGGACTCTGATAAAAAACGTGGGTGTCCCAAGCAGCAGCTTAAGCACTGCATCAAAAACCCACCCCTCATGGTACCTTTCTGATGGGCAAGCACCAGGCTGACTATTGCATTTAGTTTCTGGATGGGATTATCATCTTTCCACTGTGTGGTCAGGCAGTTCTAGTGTTTACAATTCTGCTATAAATTGAAGAATTTCTCTGTGAATCTTGTCTTTCTGACATTGATAGTAGGGTGACCGACTGTCCTGGACCCTAGTGCTAAGGGGTTTCTCAGGTTGCAGACCAGCAGTGCTAGAGCTGCAGCAGGCCTGGCAACCACGACTTCCTTCTCACGCTCTGTATGGTGTCTGAGTATCTAGGGCTCTCGTGTAGCCCATGTGAAGTGACGAAGCCCAGTCCTGCTCATCTCTGAGCATCTATCTCCTTCCTCAAGGATCCCACTGTTGATTTGAGCTGAAGAAATCAGGTGTCCCTCCTCTTGGCCCAGGAGAGCTCTCTGCCAAGCTCTGCTAGGCTTCCACCGCCAAAGTCAGCACTTGGCTTTCCTAGAGCAATGATCGCCTGAGCTCTGAACATGGCTCTTGTCTGATCTTCATTGTGGACAGGGCTACACTGCGAGTCACCATCAGTGACTGTGCCAGTAGCTGGCCAGCCATCAGCCTCAGCTCTGTGCCACAGACCCCGGGAGATCTGAGACCATGTCTCAGGCTTGTGTCTGCCTGATCAAGTTGTTCCGTCATTCCGGCTCTGCTGCAGCCACTTCTGTTGTGAGAATTAACTGTGAGAATGTTCTGTCCCAGAATTCTCCATACCGAACATAAGGGGTCTTCAGAAAGTTCGTGGAAATTATAAGAAGAAACTGTGGATGTATTTCAAAAAATGTTGCACAAAAATAAAGTTAGCTTTCAATGTTTCCAAGAACTTTTTGAAGTCCCCTCAAACACATAGCGTCCTTTGCTAAGCCTTCGGTTTCCGTCCACACCCTTCCCACTGCCACCAGGGACTAAAGCCAGAGAGCTGAGTCTGGACCATGGTGTCTCAATTCCTACAGTCACCTCTCCTCTCCTCCCTCCCTGACTCCTTCCCACTGCAGGCTTCACACTCTCCCCTGATGGGAACTTTTCTTACAGCACATTCTGCGAAGGACGCTCAGGAAACTGGAATACTTAGTCACCGAGCTTGCTACTCTCAGCTGAGCAATGGCCTCTTATGCCAGCGGATTCTGCTCAAAACTAGAACTAGTTAAGTAGGTGAAAAGTTACAAGGGACTTGCTGAAGACATTGCAACATTTTCAAAAATGTTAATCTCGCGGTACTTTTTAGTTTTCATAATTTGGTTCTGGCTCTCTTGCTTTTTTCCTCTATATGTGGTTATGGTGATAGCAAACGAATATGTGGTGGTCTGACTTTGCCAGAATGGAACAGGAAGAAACTTGCAACTGAAAGAAGGTAGTATTTAAAAGATCATCCTCCTGTCCTGACAGCAAGAAACAGCCCCGTTACAACAGCAAATGAAAGATATCTCGGTCACCACCATCTATAGGGTGAACTGAAATTAATTTCCTGAGAAGTCTTTTTTTGTTTTTGGTGGGGGGTAGGGGTGGAAGGAGAGATAACGGGAGTAAAAGTTAAGTTTTATCTCCAAGTATGATCAAGCCTTTCAGCTTCAGGTACTCCACCATATCTCAGTGGGCTTTCCATCATGGTGTCCTGCTTAGGATCATAGGCTACTGGTGGTGACTGGGTCCTACAAGATAATCTAGTCCAGTTGTTTGTACGAAAGTAAATAAATAAATAAGACTTTATTTGTAGAGGAATTTTAGGTGCACAGCAACATTGGGTGGAGAGATATCCCATATGCCCCTGCCATCACACACATATACAACCCTCCGTTACCAATCTCCTCTGCAGCCTTATGCAACTGATGGGCCTGTATTGACACATCATCACCCAAAGGCCATCATCGGGGTCCTCTCTTGCTGTTGAATGCTCTACAGGTTTGGACACATGTATAATGACAAGTATTGACCATTACAGTATCAGACAAAGTAGTCTGATGGCACCAAGAATCTTCTTTGCCTTGCCCATTCACCTCTCCCTTCCCCCAACCCTTGGAAACCACTGACCTATCTATTGGCACTGTAGTTTTGCCTTTTCCAAATGTCCTATAGTTAGAACTGTACAATATGCAGCCTTTCCAAATTGGCTTCTTTCAGTTAGTAATATGCATATAAGTTTCTTCCATTCTTTCTGTGATTTGATAGCTCATTTCTTTTGCATGCTGAATAACACTCCATTGTCTGCGTGTACACAAACACTTTGGTACACTTCAGTACAGCCACTTGGGAAGACAGTTTGAAGGTTTCTCATAAAACTAAACATATTCTTACCATATGATCCAGCAAATTGCACTTGCTGGTATTTACCCAAAAAGTGGAAAACTTATATCCACACAAAAACCTATCCACTAAAAAAACTATGCACAGGGATATGTATAGCAGCTTACTCATAGTTGTCAAAACTTGGAAACAACCAAGATGTTCTTCACTGGGTGAATGGATAAACTAGGGTCCATCTAGACAATGGAACATCATTCAGCACTTTTCAAAAAATTTTTAAACCAGCAGAATTATGCAATAGGGCCCTTCCTCCAAAGGAAATCTTGCTTGAGAATGCCATATTGAAAAAGCACTGGCTACTCTGTGGTTGAGACCAGGATGCAATCATGAAGCCCAATGTTCAGGTACTGCAGAATGCTGATGTGTTCTTTTGCAGAGCAGTGATTACCACCATCAAATCTCAGCAAGCCCAAGCTCAGAACGGAAAACCCACCTCACTGCCCAAGGTCACACTGCAGGCTTCAGAGACTGACTCTCTCCACCACTTCACCCTCATACATATTTTAAAGCATTATAACAAAGGGCTTGGTGCATTTATTAAGGATCCCTTTTAGGTGTATGCCTATTTAAATGTCTTTAAGTTATTTGGGGAACTGATTTTTTTTTTTTTAGTGTTGACACATCTTTAAGCTGTACATCAATAGGGGAAAAAGATTCTATTTTCCAACATTCAGTTTTCAGAAAAAAAGTTACCAAAAAAAAAAAAAAAAAGATGCAGCTCTACTATTTGCCAGCACCTCTTAGAATAAGAACTTCAAGAATTCATTTAAATCTCAAAACAAAACAAATGCAACCCAAGAGAAATACCTGCCCCAGAAGACAATTTTACACTTCAGCAAATTATTATTTGACATAAAGCAAGTAGAATAGGCATCGTGGAGATTAAACATTAATACTAGGGTAAAGAAAAATTTTTAACTGATTTTTGCCCAGATCCAAAAAAGGTGAGAGCCTTAGGTGTTTCTGGGCTTTGTTTATTTGTTTGTTTCATTTATAGTTTAATTTCTGAGATTTGAATATCCTGTGATTGTTATACTTTGGAGGACTTTATGTAAATGTTTAAACTGCAGGAACTACGGGTTCCTTAAAGCAACGGAAGATTGAGTTCATGTTTTTCCTTCAGAGCATGTTGATGGAGACTTGGCAAAGAATGAGGTTCCTGTGCTAATTTCCTCTGGCTCTCTGTAATTAGTCAGCATTTTAAATGAGGTAACAGGATATAATTGTCTACTGACCAATGTAGCCCATTTGTTTATGACACACTCTTCAGGCTTTCAGATGTACAATATTATTACCCACCTCTTCATTTGTGCTGCTGTCTCTTTCCTCTGTTTTAATAACTCCAGCTCTTCACTCAACCCCAGCTTCCTTTGTGGGCAATGCAAGGAGGCACTTTCCCTTCCAGCTGGCAAGGCATTAAGGAGTTCTGAAGGGGGTGTACAAGAGTGACTTACACACTCCCTGGAGACCAATTACACTTGGAATCCTCCTGATCTGCCCTGATCAGGGAGCAGGGCTTCCCCTCACAGCCTATTGTGCTAGCTCTGAGCCACCTGACCAGCCTGGTCCCACTCAGTATTTAAATTAGGGCGTCACCAGTCCTGGACCCACGTCAGGGCCTCTAGGTAACACTGGGGAATAAATTAACATTCTGCTGTTGTTACAAAGCCACATGGACCGCATTATTAGAAACCCATCAGCAATAAAGGGAGCTGTTAAGCAGGTCTCAAGAAAAAAGGGATGAAATGGCATCATGCAATTGTGTGCCGGTGCACTGTGTCTTAATACAAAAATTAGCATGTTGCCTTTGTTGGTTTGGTGGGAGGGTGACTAGTTTAATATAGCATCTCATTAAGTAGCTAGTAGTATAACTTACCCACAAGCATTTTAGGATCACCAAAAAAGGAAAGAAAGAAAGCAGGATAGTGGGAAGAAAGAAAGGAGAAATAAAAGGGAAAAGATGTGTAGCCTTTATTAATATGCTCACTAGATTTGCAATCATAACCACCAAAGGCTAACGTAAGTGGTAAAGTTAGTTTAGAGGAACACTTGTATGACAAACCAAGGACAGAAAAGGAAGGATATGAGAAAATGACTAATAGGCAAGTTAGCAGACATCAAACAAAGTGGCTCTGAGTAAGAATTATTTGAGAAAAGATATGTTTCAGAATCAATAGCAATGCACTTTACAGAATTTTGGAAAGTAAAGAGAAGGACTTTGAATTTATTGAGGACAAATCTTGGCAGGATATCATGATGAAATACTTTCATTTTGGAGCCAAAAATATACATCTTTGTTGAGCTTTTCTGCATTCTTTTTGCTTCTCCCCTCCCCCCAGGCAATTTGTGATATTGCGACTGAAATTGTGCAGTGAATTTCCACAGTTAGTCTCACGGCCCTTTACATTCAGCATACACATCTATTATGTAACTGCACTGCTCTATCACCCATCTCACTTTTCACCACTTTTATAACCCGCATTGCATATGTCTCAGAACCAAGAAAGAAGACTCTTCAAACAACTCAAACGGCTTTTTAAATTAGACAACAAAACTATTTCTCAGTTAAATATATTGTCATTCTTCTCTGTAAAAAAACTATCATGACAACCATGCAAAATAATACTCAGACTGTTACTATTTTAAAGAAATATAGCTCAGAAATGATAAATGCAATACACAGTTAATAAAACTTCTGTAAGTTGAAGAATATTTTAAAAATGTTTTTTTGTTATTTTAAGAGAGCCAAAGTAATCAAATGTAATACTGATTCCAGGGTATATTTTATATGTTTTAATAGCTAATTTAAAAATTGAATAATCACTTCCTTTTTATTGTCTTTGTTTAGTTCAGATTAAATAGTAATAGTAAGTAAAACTGTGACAATAAAAATTAACAAAAGTATTTCAATTAAAATCTAGTTGAAATCCATGACATTCGTAACTATAAGAATCATGTCAGTTTAAATTTTGCTCAAAAGTGTTTAGGAATTTTTTTTCAACTTATGTCTTTACATATATATATGTGTATATATATAAATAGTATAGATATAAAGAGTTCTGATAAACTTATTTTTAAAATAGTATCTTGGTAAGAATGGACAAATATGTGAAAGGAAGTAGTGAGGAATAATAATAAACCAAAAATTTCAGGTTTATTTGCAATCATATAAATATAAATAACATCAATAAGATATTTCTAAGTTAGGCAAATGTAAGTATTGATGAATGCATAGTAAAACAAGCACCCAACATAAATGGCAGAAGTATGAATAAGTATCACATTTCTGGAAGGCAATTTAACAATATATATATCTATATTATAGGTCTTAGAATTTGTCACATCCTTAGCTAAATTTTACTAATTGTACTACATATTAAGGAACTGATAGAAAATTCAGTCAAATATATATGTACTAAAATTTTTACCTCATACTCTTAATATAATTATAACACTGCTAGATTGTGTGACAATAGGTCAGTGGCTAAGTAAAGTATGCAACTGTTAAAAACAATTGGTGAAGAAGTTTTCTTATTATAGGATAATATATGCAAGATGATCATAAATTTCAAATACAGGGCTCAAAACTCGGGATACAGTTGGATGACAACCGTATTTTTAAAATATATGTAAATCTGGAACATCTGCTCTTAAAACTGGGCCCATGCTGTGACAGCCCAAAAAGAGGCCCATAGAAACAAAGACGAATTCATCTGCCCAACTGCTCCATTTGAGCGAAGTCCTGTACACCTGTCCCCATCACCACAGCAGACACATGAGGAAAAGCACCCGAGACCCTCCTGACCAGTCCATCTGAATGTCAGCAAGTGACTTCCACAATGTCATGTGAGAGGAAGAAATGCCCACTAAGTTTTACCAAAATCCCAGATCCACATGATTTATGAGGTTTAATAAAATGATTGTTTATATGCATATATAAAGATGTGGATGTGGATATAGATAAGTGAAGACCGACAAATATGAATCTGTAGAAACTGATTGGGAGGAAACACTCTAAAATGTTAGTACTGGTTCTCTTTTGGTGGGATGTCTATCAATAACCTTTATGATTCTTGTATGTTTACTTAGTTTCTAATAATAAGCATATTTTACTTTTGTTTCAAACTGTTATTATTTAAAAGAGAAAATATAATAATCTTTATTGTTTAAAACAAAAGATTATCTTTACCATAATATGTCCTTTGGGTCAAATTAGTCACTTTGAAGTTTAAGTAATTTAAATGACTAAATCATTAAAGTCTAAAAAAGGAAATGCTTTTTCTTAAATGTTTGCTGCTTAGGTTGACTTCTAATGAAGAAAATTTAGAAAACAGAAAATGACCACTTTATCCATGGATGATATGGGCTCTGAGATCTTTAAAGATGATAATACCTACGTACGATAATCCACCTTCGGATTAGACAATCAGATCACGAATCTACCAGTTTAAGGGCAGTGCTGGTTTTGTTCACGAGTTTCATTTTAAATTCCCAAGATCTGAATTAATGGCAGGTGTCCATTTCCAACAGGAGTGTAGGCTTGAAAGTACACGCCAGTGCAACCCTGAGCTCCTGCCACATTCCGCTAAGCATCTCCCCTCTACACTGGCACAACACACCACAGCACAGGAGAAATGCACTGACATGGTACAAGGTGTCAAAAAACAAATACTACATTTTTGTAGATAATGTGGTAGAGATAATTGGAGTTATCTGAATTCTTTCGAGTGACTTGGTTTACCTTATTAAATCTGATCCTTAAGATGCTGATAGTAAAATTGTTTGAAATTGATTCCCAGAAGACCTCACCTTAAGTTTAGAGATAAAAATGAGTAAGGATAACACACAACAGGAGAGATATTTACAATGATTCTGATGGCATTTGAAAAATCTTCTGCTACAAATAACTCAAAAATATAAGAAAATTATGTAGAATGTTGACTAACAATGGAATAATGGTCACGACCTCATGGGACAAGAGCTCTAATGCAGAAGGACCACTGTTTTAATGTTTAACAAGAGTCAGGTTACTCAGAACAAAATACTAACAATGTCCAGGTGATGAAAATAAATAAATGATGGGGAAAGCTGGGTTGGGGTGTGGTAAACAGAACAATCTATGTGTTGTATTCAGTGTTCAGCTCCAGCCAATGGTTGCCTTATGGAAAAATATAGACTTAACATCTCCATATCATCAATTCACTTCTCAGAACAGAGGGAAATCTAGGTTCTTTTATTTGTAAAATATGTTAATTTTTAAATGTTGACATTTAATTCACAGTTTTAAAATTGACACATGTAAAATAAAACCTATCTATGTGCAGACAAATGGCCAGGGGACCGTGTCCTCCCTCTGGGCTGGCTTTTTTTTTGTTTGTTTGTTTACTTCTTTTCATTTATTTCAAAGGCAGAGCAAAAGAGAGAGAGGGAGAGGAAGTGGGAGAGGGAGAGAGAGGGAGAGAGAGAGAGAGAGAAAGATTCATCTTCCATCCCCTGGTCCAATCCCTAGAGGTCTGTAACAGCCTTGACAGGTCCAGACTGAAGCCAGGAGCCAGGAACTCTATAATGGAGTGTCCCATGTAGGTGGCAGGGACCCAAGTACTTGATCCACTGGCTGCTGGTTCCCAGGAGTCTATATAGCAGGATACTGGATTGAAGGCAGAGGCTGGACTCAAATCTAAGCACTCTGATATGGGATGTGGGAGTCCCAGGCTGTGGTTTATCGCCTGTGCCACAATGCCTACCTGTAGGCTGGTGTCTTAAGTATTAATTTTCTCAACAATCACTGTGCTCATGGTTGACTCAAGGAGCCTGGCTGATGAAAATTCAATACTGTGTAAGCAGGGGAGATGGACCCCTTCCAGATCAAAATCTGTATTTCATGAGAGGAAAGCAGCTTTGTTCCATGATTTTCACCATGATCAAACTACCAGCAAATTTGCTGTGGACAGAGGATAATGTTATCCACACACTAAGTTTAAGCTTTCCTCTTGAGCAGGTTACGTTAACCTGAAAGGAATTTTTATATCCTCATATTCCAAAGGATGCTATGAACCCAGAGTTCCCAGCCAAGATTTACAGTAACTTCCTGATTGGATTGAGGGAAATGGGAGGGCAAGAGACCCCACAAAGGGATAAAAATGGCTACTTGAATTCATATAAAATTAATTATGACTTTTTAAACACAGTTTTTAAAATTTCCAATAAAAAAACTAACACATTTTGGGTTAGGCATTTGACTTAGTGGTTAGAAATCCAGTTAAGATACATGCATCCCATACATAAATACCTGGATCCAATACCCAGCTCTGGCTGCTGTCTCCAGCCTCCTGCGACCAAGAGACAGCAAGGGTGGCTCACATAATTGGTTACATTTCCCATGTGGCAGACCTGGATCGAGTTCCCAGCCCATGGATTTGGCCTGGCTCAGTTGTAACAATTGTTGGGCATTTGGAAAGTGGACCAATGAGTGGAAGCTCTGTGTATATGTGTGTGTGTGTGTGTGTGTGTGTGTGCTTTTCAAAGAAATAAACAATTTTAAGAAAAAAAAAAGCTACTAGAATTTTGTTGGCTGAAATTGCAGTGACACTTACAGATAAACCCTGATGCCCCAAGTACCCACTGCTAAGGGCTGCTGCATACACAAAATGAGAAAAGCCTTGTTCTTTCTGCCTAGTGCAGGAATGAGTTATGTAAACAAGCCTTCACGCTACGGTGTGATTCCTGCTATGAAGAGGGAAGGACGGAGTACACATCTCCAGAAGAGAGGAATCACATTCAACTGCAGTGAAAGAGGAATGTTTGCAGAAGAGGAGGCAGCTGGGCTGCCTGAGCAGAGGACTGAAGCAGCATGGCCAGAGCAGGATGCTGGGTAATTGAATGTGTGTCGAGCATGCAGTACCAGGAGTTGGAAAAATGGAAAGCAGCAAGCATAGATCACCCTCAGAATTGGCTTAATTCTTGACAGTGAAGAACTATGGAGGGTTTTAAGCAGAGAACTCTGAACAGACAAAGTCTGTGTATCAGAAAAATCACTGAGGGCAACTCACAGGTCATGCAGAACAAAGGAGAAACCAAGGTTCTGGGAATTGTGATAAGAGCTATTTTGCAAATCCAAGAACTACAAACAAATAAAATTTTGTTTAAATATTTATTTACTATTTATTTAAAAGGTAAAGCATCAGAGAGAGAGAAAGAGACAGAGTCAGAGATCATCCTTCCTCTGGCTCACTCTTCAGATAGCCACAACTTCCAGGGCTGGACCAGGCCAAAGCCAGGAGCCAGGACCTCCATCTGGGTCTCCCACATCCATGGTAGGCGCCAAGAAGTTGGGCCATCTCTCACTGCCTTCTCGGGCACATTAACAGGAAGCTGGATCAGAAGCAGACAGTCAGGATTCAAATCAACACAATATGGGATGCAGACATTGTAAGTGGTGGTTTAATCCACTGTGTCACAACACCAGCCCTCTAATATTTTATTGAGCCAAACTAAAAAACAGATAAATTACAA
Source organism: Oryctolagus cuniculus (assembly GCF_051225735.1). Lineage (NCBI taxonomy): Eukaryota > Metazoa > Chordata > Mammalia > Lagomorpha > Leporidae > Oryctolagus > Oryctolagus cuniculus. The sequence continues at coordinate 15,841,176 of NC_142880.1, forward strand.
TTGTTGATGGGTATTAAAAGATGAATAATCATATTTTGTTTCTTTTTTACTATTTTTTAATTCAAGAAAGAGAAACAAATGTCTGCAATTGCTAAGGCTGGGACAGACCAAAACCAGGAGCCAGGAGCTCAGTCCAGGTCTCCTACATACATGCCAAGGACTCAATTACTTGAGCCATCACTGCTGCCTCCCACAGTCTACATTGGCTGGAAGCTTGAATCAGGAGCTGAAGCCAGAAATCAAACCCAGCCCCCCCCCCCCAATGTATTTTGCTGTCATTTTAACAAAAATATGAAATGTCATGAATTCACATATCATTCTTGCATGGGAGCCAGGCTAATCTCCCCTATATTGTATCAATGTTAATATAATGTGCTGCTGAAGCAAAATTTGTGTTCATAAACAATAGCTAATAACTAAAACCACTTAAGAATAAGGGTCTATTTTAGGAGAGAAAAACACAGCCTCAAATCTCAAACTAAAAATTTTCAAGTTCTCTTGATGCCTATTCATAAGAGAAATGATTTGTTGAAATAAAAGTTTTATTCCATTATTGGAGTTGGCAGAGCATAAACGTGTTATGGTACTTGTCTCAGTCTGCCTTCCCAGAGAGCAGAGCAAGACTAGGAGGTCTTATAGGCTAGGACTTTATCAGTAGACCAAGGAAGGAAGGACATAGGGTGGTAAGAAAAGAGGGAATAGGTACAAGGGTGCACATCATAGAGTGTAGGCAGTTGTGCACTGTTGATGCAACCAACTACTACAGCCTCCTGAAAGCTGTATCCATAGCTTCTCAGAACAAGCTGTCAGAGGAGGCAAAAGGAGAAATATTCCTCTGCCAGCTGCTACCTTCCATGGGTTAAAATGTCTAACTCCCAACATAAAAATATCTCCCATTGTGCATGTGTAGACAGACCCCAAGCAGCAAGGTGGTCATGCAATGCCCCACATTTTGAAGTCAACATCGGTGCAGGAGGTGAGAGATGCAGAGAGGTACAAGTGGGTGCACCTGCTTGTTGCCACTCAAAGCTCACTCCCCGGTGGCCACCATAAGGGAGGCTACGACGAGGCAAGTGAGGTCAATGATATTTGAAATGGTGCCCATCCATCAGCTGATATTCAGCCTGACTTCTGAGACAGACAATACTCATTAGACAACCAGAATGAGTCATGGAAATTAAAGCAACCTTTGCTATTTACTCTCTATAATCAGAAGTTTCACCAAGAGTTTATCTATGAGATAAGAAATGTAAACATAGGTAAAATTGTTCAGGTTTACTTATTACTCACACAGTAAATAATTTGCTTTTGGTTGTAACCATGCTATACACCAGCATCTCCATTCACTCAGTGCAATATTCATCCATCCTACAATTCGTGCAGGTTTCTCACATCCCTCAATCCTCCCCCAAGCCCTCGCTGGATTCCACAGTCCATGGTTAATTACTCCCTTGCCCACATCAACTCCCTCGCCATGTTTTCTCGGACCCCATGAGACAGAAGGAATCAGCAGAGAGCTCTGAAAACCCACCAGGCCTTGCACTCTCCCCTCCCTGCATCTGGGTGAACTGCACGTTCCTATAAGCCTCCAGCTATTCCCTGCTTACAACTCCTTTTGCTTACTAAGAGATGTTGCTCTAGCATTCGTCTTCTCTTTCACTTTCATAACAAATTTCCCTTCTGTACAGAATCAGTGTACAGCATACAGACAAGCTAGGATGCTCTGATCTTTCTTAATGCACTCTTTTGACCACACCTAGCCTAGCAGGTCATCACTTATGAGCTAACACACCATATCCCTGCTTCCTTGGAGAGAATTCCTCCTCAGCTCCTTCTCCCCTCATTCTCCCTTGAACCTCCTCCCTTCGTCCCCAGCTCTCTACCAAGCCTTCACATGTCAAGATGGTTAATGATTACCACACTGATGAGTGCAGTGGCCAATTTGTCAACCCCTTCTGTTTAAACATAGATGGCATTTTACACAGATGATCTTTTCCTCCTTTTAACATTTTTTTCACTTTGCTTCTGGAGCAGCATTCCATGAAAGCTTTCCTTCTCCCTCATGGGCTGCTCCTTCTCCTGTTTGTCTTCCTCTCCCCAGTCTACATTTGAAGAACCTCAGGTCTCAAGGCTGTGACTTCCTTTCGCTATCTGTGCTCAGGGATTTAGATGACCTCATCCAGTTCCTGTGGATGCAAACACCATCTCCTCCCTAAAGACTCCCAAATGTAAGGTCTCCAGTCTGACCTCTCCCCTGAATTCCAGACACACATCTGTCTGCCTGCAAGACCTGTTTAAACGGCTTCATGTCTCAAAAAAGAGAAATCTTGATTGCCTCTTTCCCAACCCCCCCAAAAATCCAGCTTCTCCCACAGTCTTCTCATCTCCTCCACAGACAATTTTGCAAGACAACAATCTTGTATTCACGCTGGTCTCCTCTCTTACATCCCATATATGGTCTGCCAGCAAATTCTTTATCTGCTCAACTTCCTATTGCGCTCCCCCCTGATCCAAACGGTCATTTCCGCCCCTCTGGAAGATGGCAGTGGCCTCCTAACTCACTTCCCTGCTTTTCACATATGTACTCCAGTACCCCATCCCACAGTAGATTCTGAGATCCTTATGAAATACAAACAAGACCATGACACTGCTCTCTTCTCTCAAAATGGGTAGAAACAATCACCTCTGAGGCCTCTGAGGCCCTAACCGCCCACACCTTCTTGCACATTCCTCCTTAGCACCCTCCGCCTCATTCACTCTGTTCCCACCAAACATGTGGCTTTCCCTTGAGCCTGCCAAGCGCACTGCTGCCTTGACAGTTCCCCAGTTCCGTGCCCTTGGCATCAGACGTTCTTTATCAGTCACCTGGCTCCTTCCTTCTCTTCCTTCAGGTCTCCACCAAGTGTCACTTTGCAAGAAAGCCTCCTCAACCAAGCCCTAATACAACGTACCCCCTTTACCGTGTTTTTTCTCCAAAAGGTTTATGTCACCTAATATATATGAGGGAATTTCAAAAGCTTCACGGAGAATGGAATTAAAAGTTTATTTTGGTGCAAAAAAATTAAAGCCATGCACATAATGGTTCTTCAAACATTCATAGAGAATGTATATTGTGAAAAAATATGTATGAATTTTAAAATTTTTACATCTCAATAGATATCTTCTAATTCCATTTTCCATAAACTTTCTGAAATACCTTCATATTCATATGCTTGATTATTTATATCTTATTTGATATCCATACTAGAATGTAAAAATCCTAAGGGCAGAAATTGTGCCCTGATAGTTCACCTCTGTGTCCTTAATGTAACGTGGCAGATGCTCAGTAAACATTTGTTCAGTATAATATCGATATCAGTAGTTAAGAACAAGAGAAATAGTCTCGCATACAATTCCTAAATGTAGCTTTGGCTCTTGAAAACCTCAAATGACTCTGCAGAGGAGACAATTCTGAATGATTTTGAAAATCAAAATGGGTTTCACTGATAAATTTGGTAAGTGACTCAAACAGAGACAATTGGATCATGTGCATACATTTTTACTCTTACTCATTCCAACCCTAGTTTACAGTTTATGGATGTGTGACTTTTTTTCTCCAGGTACCCTAAGTCAGTATAAGAGCACAAAGTAGAGAAAGAGTGGGGTTTTAAAAGGATTTGGATTTTTTAAGATGACTATGATGGTGGGAGAGAAGAGTGGAAGGGAAGAATACGCAACAGAATGATCATGACAATGGCCCATAAGGCCCTGTGGCACAGCAGGTTAACGCCCTGGCCTGAAGTGTCAGCATCCCATATGGGTGCCGGTTCAAGTCCTGGCTGCTCCACTTCCAATCCAGCTCTCTGCTATGGCCTGGAAAAGCAGTAGAAGATGGCCCAAGTCCTTGGACTCCTGCACCCACGTGGGAGACCCAGAGGAGGCTCCTGGACCCTGGCTTTGGATCGGCACAGTTCCAGCCATTGCGGCCAACTGGGGAGTGAACCATCGGATGGAAGACCTCTCTCTCTCTGCCTCTCCTCTCTATGTGTAACTATGACTTTAAAATAAATAAATAAATCTTTTTAAAAAATGGCCCAAAAAACACAATCTAGAAGGGAAGGGATGGAAGGTATAACAGAATATGTGAGTGATAGCACTAAAGATTTCAATTCTCGATTATAGCATGGGTAAATCAAAGGAAAAATTCCTCAAAGAAAGGATAAACAATATAAATTAATTAATATTACCTTTGATTATATGTTTATGGTCAAAAGAAAGCTGACTTTATTTTATTTAGTAATGCAAATTTATAAGGTTTAATTCTTAAGTATGTGAAGTTTAAAAGATGGTAAAGAAAATCAGCTACACTTGACCAGAGGCAACCTACAGATGATGGGATATGGCTCATTAACATCAGGCAAAACTTGAGACCACTACCTGGAGTTTTCTTGACTGAATATCTATACATTTAGACAGTCAGTCTTGTCATTTAAATTGTTGCACTCGGATCCTACCATGATGAAATCCCAGTGGAGACTATTTCTACCTTTTTTATTACAACATAGCAAGAGATAAAACTCGTTGTGAATCTTCCACGGAGGTGGAAGGGACGGTAGCCAACCCGGGAAGAACCAGCAGCAAACCCGGGGAGGGCCGAGCAGACAAAAGAACAGCGCAGGGTCCTGTGTCGTTCCTCCACAAAGACGGGGAGCGACAATTTGCGATAATGATGATAATAGCAATAATGACTAAGACTTACATCTGTAAGGCCTTGAACATAATTCAACATCCCCATTCCTACTGCACTCACATTGACTAGCACTACTGTCACTAAATTATTATTGCAAGTATAGTCTCCTCACTTCCTTTAGTTTTCCTTCCATAGTTATGTCCAATTCTCCTTTCATACACTGTCAAATAAATCTCTTGATTTCGTCCATGGCTTTTTAAAATGCTCATTAGAATTTATGTGACCATGGCCGGCGCCACAGCTCAATAGGCTAATCCTCCACCTTGCGGTGCCGGCACACCGGGTTCTAGTCCCACTCGGGGCGCCGGGTTCTAGTCCCACTTGGGGCGCCGGATTCTTTCCTGGTTGCCCCTCTTCCAGGCCAGCTCTCTGCTGTGGCTCGGGAGTGCAGTGGAGGATGGCCCAAGTGCTTGGGCCCTGCACCCCATGGGAGACCAGGAGAAGCACCTGGCTCCTACCATTGGATCAGTGTGCTGCGCCGGCCGCAGCGCGCCGGCCGCGGCAGCCATTGGAGGGTGAACCAACGGCAAAAGGAAGACCTTCCTCTCTATCTCTCTCTCTCACTATCCACTCTGCCTGTCAAAAAAAGAAAAAAAGAATTTATGTGACCTACCGGTGAACCAGAGATGAATTTATAGTCTAAGCATCACTATTTGTTTAATTTTCTTTTGGAACATGTTGACTGTAAGGACAAAAACAACGAATACCACTCTTCCCATACCTCCATATTGCTCAGGATAACTGTGGCTTAATCTGCAATAGCAAACAATCCCAGAATCCCAATGGTATCAAGCAAAAATTTGAATTTTAGAGAATTTGTATCTGCTCTGAGGATCTTGACACCTCCCCCATACTCGACAGCTCTTCTGATGAGATCAGTGGTGATACTAACAAATGTGATCCTTAATTATTGTCTAATGAAATGTGTCAACGTTTTGAAGATCTGAATAGTCAGTAAACAATATTTTCCCAATGATGAAAGCACAATGTTAGAAAGTCATGCATGGGTAAAAGATCTATTCAAAATGTATGACAGGCCAGTGGATTTTAATGAAGCAGAGTACAAAAAGTTCATTAATTTTTTTTTCAGACTCTTCTTTGCATCTACACTTCTAGAAACTTCCCCTTGTCAACTTAAAAGAATATCCACAAAAGGGTTGTAAAATATTCCTCTCTATCTGTATGAGGTCAGATTTTCTTTATAAACTTTAGCCAAAACAGCATATCACAACAAAATGCATATAGACACAAACATAAAAATTCAGCCGTCTTTTGTTAGGCCTAAAATTAAAGAAACTTGAAAAAATGTAAACAATGTCACTCTTCTCCCTACATTTTGGGGTACTAAAAATATTGTTTTTCTTAAAGTATATGTTATTTCTGTTAAAGATTTATTTATTTATTTATTTATTTATTTATTTGACAGCTAGAGTTACAGACAGTGAGAGGGGGAGACAGAGAGAAAGGTCTTCCTTCCTTTGGTTCACCCCCAAAATGGCCACCACGGCTGGGGCACTGCACCGATCCGAAGCCAGGAGCCAGGTGCTTCCTCCTGGTCTCCCATGCGGGTGCAGGGCCCAAGCACTTGGGCCATCCTCCACTGCCTTCCCGGGCCACAGCAGAGAGCTGGACTGGGAGAGGAGCAACTGGGACTAGAACCCAGGGTCCATATGGGATTCCAGCGCCGCAAGCGGAGGATTAACCAAGTGAGCCACGGCGCCGGCCCTAAAATATATGTTATTATTTGAAGATACGTTAGTTTACTGTTGTGTTTTAATTAACTAAAACAATATTTTTAAAGTTGCTCTTTTTAATTTTTTCATTTTTATTTTTATGTATGTATTTATTTATTTTGAGAGGCATAGTTAGACAGTGAGAGAGAGAGACAGAGAGAAAGGTCTTCCTTCCGTTGGTTTACCCCCCAAATGGCAGCTATGGCCAGGGGGCCGCGCCGATCCGAAGTCAGGTGCCTCCTCCTGGTCTCCCGTGTGGGTGCTGGGCCCAAGCACTTGGGCCATTCTCCATTGCCTCCCCGGGCCACAGCAGAAAGTTGGACTGGAAGAGAAGCAACTGGGACAGAATCTGGCACCGTGACCAGGATTAGAACCCGGGTTCCGGCGCCGCAGGCGGAGGATTAGCAAGTGAACTGAAGCATTGGCCAACATTTTTAATATTTCTTCAGTGTTAAGGAATTATCGGGCCAGCGCTGTGGCACAATGGGTTAAAGCCCTGGCCTGAAGCGCTGGCATCCTATATGGACGCCAGTTCGAGACCCAGCTGCTCCACTTCCGATCCAGCTCTCTGTTATGGCCTGGGAAAGCATTGGAAGATGGCCCACGTCCTTGGGCCCCTGCACCCATGTGGGATACCTGGAAAAGGCTCCTGGTTCCTGGCTTTGGATCAGCGCAGCTTGAGCCGTTGCGACCAATTGGGGAGTAAACCAGCGGATTGAAGACTTCTCTCTCTCTCTCTCTCTCTCTCTCTCTCTCTCTCTCTCTCTGCCTCTCCTCTCTCTGTGTTACTCTTTCAAATAAATAAATAAATCTTAAAAAAATAAAGCATGGAGAGAAGTCACAGAATACACACTAAATAAAAAAAAAGGAATTATGGCACCACAAAATTTGAGGACCATTGATCAAAGCCCTCCAACTTCCTTTCCTTCGGGGACAAAGAACCTCTTTCTGTTGCCTAAACATTTTCCTGCCGGTACTTTTAAGTCTGTTTGCTTACTCAAGTTCATTTGTTTCTTTCTTCAGGGGCCAATCACTTCATTAAGCCTCATATTAATTCTAACAGCCTTTCAATTAATTCTTCTGATTTTTAGTTATACAGTGATATCACTGGAAAATAATAAAAATGTAATCTCCTTTTTTTCAAAGATAGTTTTATTCTCATCTATTTATGTTACTGGTTCCTAAAGAACCAGAGCAAGAAGAGTATTAACTTATAGTGTGGTAGCAATCATCTTAACAGGAACACCTCTGCTGTTCCTCTACAATGTATGATGACATCTGTTAAATAATATTAACTAAGTAGACTTCAGTTCCTTTCTTGATAAGAATTTTCTCAGGAATAGATGTTAAAGTAAGCAAATTCTTTTTGGGTATGATAAGCAGAATTATGGTTCCCAAAGATGTCCATGTCTTAATCTCTGAAACCTGAGGAAACCTGAGGGTGTGTTCCTTTACAAGGCAAAACGCATTTTACAGATATGATTAAATCAAGGGCCATGATCTGGGGAGATTATCCTCAGGAATTCAAAGGACAAGGGTCCTTATAAGAGAGAGGGAAGCAGCAGGGTCAGAGTCAGCACAGAAGACGTGACAGCAGAAGCTGGAGGGGTGGGGAAAGAGGTCAGAAGCCCAGGAAAGCAGACAGCCTCTGGAAGCTGGATTCTCTCCCAGAACCTCCAGCAGGAAGGGATGCAGCCCGGTCTACACCTAAAATTTAGGACTCCTTCCCTGCAGAACCGAGATAATAAATTTGTGTTGGTTCAAGTCATTGAGTTTGTGGCACTTGTTACAGCAGCAATAAGAAGCGAGGAGATTAAACATCTCTCAAATTGATCATACTATTTTATTAGCAATCTATGACATAATGTTCACATTAATACATCAAATTAATAATAATTATGTTTACTGACTAAAATGAGTTTTGGTTATAGTGTTTTATCTTGTTAACCTACCTCTATATTTTGCTTTTTGATGTATACTAGTATACTTGCATTTACATACTATAGCAATGAGATCAGTCTGTACTTTGCACTGCTGGGCTAACTAAATTTCTTATATTTGGTCATTAAGCTTCAAGGGCTTCGTAAGTTACTTGAGAAATATTATTTCTCTTTATGTTGTCTATGAGGTTAGAAACTTTGGGAATTTTTAATCATTGCAGCTTGGAAAACACCAGAATTAAAGCTAGAATCTATGTCTCAATTTTTCTCCAACAATTATAGCACTAGTTAATATTCCCCTAATTTTGATAACTTATTCCTTGTCAAGATGGTATCTGTTTTATTAAGAATTTTAATTTTATTAGCATTGAGTGGTTTTTAAAATTCTCTTAAAACGTTTAAATTCTCTTATCTACTGATCTATTTCTTTTATAACATGAAAGTCTTTACATTTAGTTTCCACTTCCTTCTGTTCTTGTTAAAGTATACCTATTTTTCTATTAGTTATTATTCAACATTTTTGTTGTTGCTTCTTAAAAATAAAGACTAAATAACATTTTTCTTCCTGAGCTTTCTATACTGAAAATAATATTAATATTAAATTACCTTCATTTAAATTTTAATTAATGAGAATATTTTTCAATATTTGTAGTTGAATAAACAAGGAACTCCAGGGTTGTTACTTTGGAAATATCACAAAGGTTTTAATTCAGAAAATTCTCCTTGTATTTCTAAATGCACTACAAAATTTCTAATATTACTTTAATCCCATAGACTTAGTAGCAGAATATTTTACTTTGCCTTTAATATCCAAGTAGTGTTAATTTTTTGTTTCAGCTAGTACAATTAAGTTTTAATTTCACTGAAATGTCATTAGAGCATATAACTTATGCAGTTTTTATTCCTTGCTTTTTATTTTATTTATTTATTTGTATAAAAGGAACAGATTTCATGTATTTCATATGTGCAGTTTTAAGAACATACTGATACTTCCCACCCTCCGTATCACCCTCCTCCTCCTTCCTCTCTTATTTTTTAGTTTCATTTTTTAATTTGAGAGGCAGACAGAGTTCCCAGTCTAGTAGTTCACTCCCCAAATGCCCTGACCCAACCCTGGCTATTGTGGGCAGAAATGCAATCCAGGCTTCCCATGTTCATGACAGGGATCCAAATATTTGAGCCATCACCACTATCTCCCATGGTGTGCATTGGCAGGAACCTGGAATTGGAATCAAAGCCAGAAATCAAATCCAGACACTTTGATTTGGGACACAGGCATTTTAACCATTAAGCTAAAGGCCCACCCCTATTTATTCCTTGCTTTTAATTAAGATTTTTGAGGGTATGTTTTTTCGGTATGAGATCACTTTTTATAAATGTGTCTTAGGCATTTGTAAACAACATGTAGTTTCTATGAAGCACAGAATTCTAATGTAAATATGTAAATATTTATATAGTTTTTATAGATGTATAGAAACCATAAATCATAAACATTTACAGAAATAGAAATGAATTTATGTTGATTATATCTTTAAAATTCTTTTGGTCTATATTTAGTTTTCGGGTTTTTGATCTATCAAAGACAAAGAATAGTGTGTAACAAAACATTCCATTAAAACTATGTTTCTGTGTCTCCCCATATATTTCTAACAGCATACATTGCATATATGTTGATATCTTCTTTTCAGTCATGTTTCATGATTATTACAAGTCTATTGTGGCTGTTAGCTTTTATCAATATAAAAGTTAGTTTTTATCAATATGAAACTTTACATGCTGCTTGTTCTTGAATTTGATTTTATGGTAAAATTATATTGCTTTCACTGAAGTCAGATGTATCTTTGTCTATAATTTTATTAAACACTCTCTTTCATGTTGTTTTAGATGTGATCCTAAAGAAATATTTGGAGAAGTTCTTTGCCAGCCTAATTTTTTTTCTAAATAAGATAGTTTTTCCCTAATATTTCTGAGATTTTTTCTCTACTTTTAGTTTGTTAAAATTTCACCAACATGTACTTAATGATATTAATACTCTTAAAAGATCAGGTCTTTTTTTTAAAGAATTTATTTATGTACTGGAAAGTCAGAGTTACACACACAGAGAAGGAGAGGCAGAGAGAGAGAGAGGTCCTCCATCTACTGGTTCACTCCCCAATTGCCCACAATGGCCGGAGGTGTGCCGATCCGAAGCTAGGAGTCAGGAACCTCCTCCGGTTCTCCCACGTGTGTGCAGGGGCCCAAGGACTTGGGCCATCCTCCACTGCTCTCCCAGGCCATAGCAGAGAGCTGGACTGGAAGTGGAGCCTGGAACAGAACCTGCACCCCTATGGGATGTCGGCACCGAAGGCAGTGGCTTTACCAGCTACGCCACAGCGCCAGCCCCAGGTCTTCCTTTTGTAGTGAATCTTTTTCTGTTGTGTCTCTTTTATAACTTTTTTTAAAATCTTGTTTTGTTTTGTTTTGTTTTGTTTTGTTTTTCATTTGAAAGACAGAGAGACATACAGAGATCTCCCATCTGCTGATTCACTTCCCAAATGCCTGCAACAGCCAGGAGTAAGGAACTAAGTTCAGTTCTTCCACATGAGTGACAGGTACCTGATTACTCCAGTCACTCCGCACAGATACACATTAGGAGAAAGCTGGAGTGGGATCAGAGGTAGAACCTGAACCCAGACACTTCAGTATGGGATGTGGGCATCTCCAAAATCATCCTAACACTGCACCCAATGCCTACTTCTGCTTACTATGTCTGTTGATTTACTCTGTTCTTTCCGTGTATGTAGATTGGGTCACATGGGCCCAATTTTTATGTCACTAAAATATTTTCAATTTTTACACTTTTTCTCAAATTGAAATATTTTATCATTTCTTTTTGTTTTGCTAATTTTATTTCTTGCTAGTTTGGTGTAGCCTGCCTCCTTTAAAGTTATCAAGTCAACAGTTTTGTTTCTTCTATCTACATAATACTCTATATCAAAATTTTATCTTCATAATTGCTTGTATAAAAGACTAAGAAATCAATTTTTTTAAATTTTCATTGGGAAACTAAATTAAGAATGTTATAAAACTTTCCCCTAGTCTGAACACGGAATTTCTAAGAATATATCTTCAAGCCTTGGAGGCCATGGGCAGCTCTCTGCTTTTGATCTCAAATAACAGCCTATTATACTCATTGCCTCTGGCAGTAATCTGTTTAATGTCAGCCTGTGCAGGAAGGAGCCCCAGTGGTATGGTCTCAGGATGATGTGCCCACCCTTCTCACAACCTGACTTCCTTTCTCGGGCCTCCAGAAGATCAAAAAGAATATGCGGGGCAGACCTGAGAATGTTGGTAACACCAGACCAAAACAATACAGTCTTCAAAGGGATGGAGATTATATTTGACCAAAGTGTCAGAATAGGTACTCACCTTTTCTCACTCCCATCTAACTTCCTTGAAATGATTTAAAATATACATTTAAAATATCTTAACATACAACATCCTGAGAAACTAGGAATGATACATATATTGTAGAATTTCTCAGGAATTACTGAAAGATATTCCACTGCCAAATATAGATCTAAGAGAGGAGACTTATCTTCAGGGTCCCCTGGGCTCAGCAAGAAAGTTACCTAGGAAACCATGAGGCTGATTGTCCATGATGTTGAACAGTGAGTAGGAGGCGTATTTACCTGGAAGCCACAGCTCTTGTAGTGGATATGGGTGTGAGGTCTGGAGAAACAGAGCTTTGGTCCAGATACCTGGCAAAGCCCAATAAGAAAAGGAATCACTTCTTCGTAGAACAGGTGCCCGTGCACTCCACCCAACACCATGTGTGTTGTCTCCATGGAACCTACCGTCGACAATGCAGATTGTGAACATGGGTATTCAAGGATGAAAACAAGCAGAAAAAACCATAACCACAAAATAGCTGTGAAAGTCATCAGTGTGATAAAGGCAACAAAATTGTCAAATAGAGAACTAATGTGAGAGAAACAGTTTCCATACCAGTTAAATCATAAATTCAAATATGTGTACTTGATTTATTTAGAGAACTTCAAAAGAATATTTCATACACAAAAATAGAAGCAAATAATGACCTTAGAAATTTTAAATATGTCAAAAAGGTTTTAAATAGGACTTTTAAAGGTAATAGATACAAACATAGCTAAAGAACGAATTCACAAAAAGCAACATAGGGTTCTAAAACATGCTTCTAAAACACGACCCAAAATAGAAAAGTAGCAATAATATTCTACCAAAATAAATAAATAAGACACATAGACAACAGAAGTGTAAACTAACATTTATCACATTGGGTTTTTAGAAGGAGAAACAAACACAATGGAGAAAAGGAAAGAAATCAAGAAAATTTTCCAGAGCTAAAGAAAGACCAGGCCTTTAGGACGAGGTAGGACTCAATAGCATGAGTGAGTCAAAATACACATCAAGAGAAATCATAATAGTGTTAATACTCCAACGAAAGGGAAAATTCTGAAGTTTCCATGGAAAAACAAAAATGTGACCTACAAGGGAACGAGTCTCATTCTATTTATATGAGATTTCTCAACAACTACAAGTTATTCTAGAAGATAATAATGAAGCAATGCTTCCAAAGAATGAGAAGGACATCACTTTAAACTTAGAATTTTTATACAGCCACATTTTTTATCAATTATAAGGAGGAAATAATAACATATTCAAGAAATTAAAGATAAAAAGTTTATTACCTTCACACCATTTCTGAAAATAACTACTTGAGAATACTTTGCTTTATGCCAATGAAAAGCTCAATGAAATTAATTATAAACACAACACTGACCAAAGTTGCTTCAAAAAGTGATGGAAAATTTCAACAGGATAGTTATTCTAACAAGAGTTTCAAAGTTTATGTCTAAAAAGGCATCAGACCCAGAGGATTTTATAATAAAACTTTAACAAACTCTTTTCAGAACAGACCCCCCCATGAGCATAGAAAATGGAGAAATATAGAAGTCTTTCCAACATATTCTTCAAGGCTAGCAAAATCCTGCTACCAACATTTAGGAAAGGATAAAATAATAAAATAAAATTGCAGTCCAACAGCATTTACTATATAAATTTAAGAATTAATACATGAGTTCCACAATTCAGTCACAAAATAAAGCATTATTATCAAATAGGATTTATCACAGAAATTAAAGGCTGATGAAACATTGGGAAATTTATTATAAGTAACTCACTATAAGAAATAAATTGAAGGTAAAAAAATGATATGATAACCTCAACTGATGCCAAGAATTTTAATAAAATTCAACTCCATCACTGATTTAAAGTTGTGATTAAATCCTTCTGCTGATCGAGAAGCCTATCATTCCCAATGAAAATGAGAAGTTCACTATTATTGGGGCATCACTCATCATGACCCCCATATATCGAGGAAAACCACTACCGATTTTCTAACACATTCTGGTATTCCCTCACTAGTGTATTACTCCATGTCTCATCGAAAAAAATGCTTGCTGGGCCTTCTTGAGAAACATGATGAAAGTGTAAGTAAGAGATTTCCACATAATCTCGACAACATTTCTATCTAGCCAGTTATCTTTATTCCTCCCACTATAAAATATCAAAGAATATTTGGGTATTTCATCTGCATTTACTGTAGGCCACTGCAAAGAATAGGTTTCAGTTGACCATCAGAGCAAGCTAGTAGAGCCTTTGCTGCTATGTTGCATATTTGCAAGTCCTCCTGCTTTGCTCTGAGATTATTCAGCACCATCCCATGACTGCCAAGGTGAATGCTACTGAAAGGCCAGAATGTCTCCTCCCTCTGACATACACATTCCTTGTCACATTTAGAACAATATCTTGTACATACCAGCGTTAATAATTTCTTGCACTGCCTTTCTACTGATAAATAAAATTTGGATCCACATCTTGAATAACATTAAAATTAGACCTTTAAAATAGTGTTAAGAAATAATCAGGCGGGCGCTGCGGCTCACTAGGCTAATCCTCCACCTTGTGGCACCGGCACACCGGGTTCTAGTCCCGGTCAGGGCGCTGGATTCTGTCCCGGTTGCCCCTCTTCCAGGCCAGCTCTCTGCTGTGGCTCGGGAGTGCAGTGGAGGATGGCCCAAGTGCTTGGGCCCTGCACCTCATGGGAGACCAGGAGAAGCACCTGGCTCCTGCCATTGGATCAGTGTGCTGCGCCGGCCGCAGCGTGCCGGCCGCGGCGGCCACTGGAGGGTGAACCAACGGCAAAAGGAAGACCTTCCTCTCTATCTCTCTCTCTCACTATCCACTCTGCCTGTCAAAAGAAAAGAAAAGAAAAGAAAAGAAAAGAAAAGAAAAGAAAAGAAAAGAAAAGAAAAGAAAAGAAAAGAAAAGAAAAGAAAAGAAAAGAAAAGAAATAATCAATATCCTAATTTTTAAAATTTTTCATATATGTAATTTTATTTGGGCCCAATGGACAGATGATATTTTTTCTTCATTAAATTACATTTTACACCATGAACCACCTTTTTCCCTGCACTGAGGATTTTTCTATTTTCCAGGAGGCGAGGTTCTTTGTCTCTGTACTGACTGACAACATAGGAACTGTCACATACAAAGTGAGAGACACCTGGAAAACCTAATACCTAAATTCTTATTATCTTTCACTGTGAGCAGCTTCACAGACACTGTACTAAAGTCCATTTTTCTTATCAGAAATAGTAAACCAGACTTCTAGTGGACCCACTTGACTAAGGTAGAAATTAATAATCTTGGTAGTACTCTGTATCCTAAACACCTTGCCTAGTGCCAGGAAGAGACACAAGCAATAGGGGCAACAAGGAAGCCCGTAATGTGTTAGCTTTTTATTTCAATCATCTTGCAAATTGTTTAGTCTCCCCTCACATAATCTGGAATGTACTTCCTCATTCCTCAATCTGTCTTAGAGTTAAAGACATCACATTCCTTACGCATGCAGTTGGAGAGTGGGAAGAATAAATGTGAAGAAGTATTCCTGTGCCCAGTAGATCAAGCACCATGGGAGAAATGAGTCTTTATTTTAGTGAAGCCAATTTATATGTCAGTGGCCGCCCACTTGGCTCTGTTCTATCAGATTTTAAGTGAAAATTGTAATGAACATATGAATCAGCTATCGCTCAACAGGTAACAAATCACACTATGTTTAGCGTCATTTTACAAACTGCTTCTATCTTCAGAAAATCAGGCTTGCATGCTTTCCCATCACCCCATTTTTTTTCGACTTTGTTGTGAAGTCACACAGCAGAATCTGATTCATACCACTAATGTCTCTTTGTTCTTGGTTCTGCTGCTTTCACAAAAATGCTGTAGGCCGTCCACTAGAATGACTAATTTACTGGAGAAGTTACCAGAGTCCATTCAGCTGCAACTATAGAATAACTCAAGGAAGGCAATGCTGCCTGCCAGCTCCATGGGGAAGGTTTGTCCCTGAAACTATTTGAGTCATCCCAGCATATTCATCCCGGAAGTGAAAAGTCCCATGGAGAATGTGCTCTTCACAACCAGTTTGCCTTTCCCTTTATAAATTACAGAATGAAAAGAGAGGATTTTTTTAAGTTAAACAAAATCAAACATTTTTCACACCGTTCAACTGAATTTGGCATTACAATATGGAAATATTTTAAATGCTATTTATAATATATTTAGAAGCATAATTTCCTTACTCCAGTTAGTTTGAAAGGAATATCTTCGGCATACTGTCCTAGGAAGTATGAAATACTCAAGAGTCTATATATACAGGAGATCACTGGATTTGCCATTTTTAATCTTTTACAAAATGGCATCCATCAAGAGTATAATATTAAATATCAATAATAATTATAATCAAATGAGGGACATAATTATATAAATATATGTCATACTTGCCATTTTTGAAACAATGCTGAGTTACCCAGATGTACACATTTCCAGTGGGTTCTGATATTTTAAAACTCACCACCAGTTGTATTTTCTTACAGTATTGGACTCTCAAATATATTATAACACATTTGATGCATATTAAAATGGAGGAAGTTAAGTATTCAAACAGCTATTTAATATTTGGAATTCGTTTTGAACTATTTAATCTTTTTTTGTAATTTTAACATGACTTTTTTTAAAAGGTTTTATTTGCTTTTTTGAAAGATAGAGTTGCAGACAGAGAGATGGAGAGACAGAGAGAAAGGTATTCCATCCACTGGTTCACTCCCCAAACAACACAATCCGAAGCCAGGAGCTAGGAGCTTCGCCTGGTCTTCCACACAGGTGCAGGGGCTCCCACTGCTTTCTCAGGCACATTAGCAGGAAGCTGGATCAGAAATGGAGCAACCTGGACTCAAACCAACTCCCACATGAGATATTGGTGCTGTGGACCACAGTTTAACATGCTGTGCCTCAATGTCTGTGCCAGTAACAGAATTTTTTAAAAAACAGGTAAAGGACTGAAATTAGATTATGATCAATAGTAGCATTTATCAAACATTCAGAATTCTAATATCAATCCTTCCAGAAAACTACTCCTAAAATGCAAATGAAGTAAACAAGTGATTACAGAAGACTACAATACATCCAGAAAAATATGATACAAGAATAAAATGACTAGAAACATGACAAAATGCAGACTTTTCAGTCACAAAACATGAGGCCATTTCACTTGCCCTGCCCCTTGATATAACAGAGCCCATGCTTGCAAGACTGGTCTGAGTTAGCCAGAAACCTCAGAAAGGCCTCAGGAATGTCAGCCAGAACATCAACGTAGCTTCACAAAAAGCCCCCATGTCCTAGGCCCAGGTCCCAAGTCCAGCCTCAGGTCTGACCTCTTCCTCCCTCATTAGTCATTGTAAAAATACTGAATTATTTCACACTCCCTACACGAGAGAGGTGACCTCCCAGCTCCTCATCTGTGAGAGTAACGTTCCTTCTTCCTTCCATCTGACAAATTTATGCTTGAATATGTTTTAGTTCAATTATAAGTTCCTCTAGGAATTCTTCTCTAACTACTCCTGAAGCCTAGACTCTCTTTCCTTTATGTTCCCACCAGGAGCTACAGTAGGTAAATTCCTAACAATGCTTTCATATTACCATAATTTTGTATCTATTTACCTCCACACTTACAAAACACTTTCTTTTTGAGAGCAAGAATTATATTTGATTCTCTTTTACATTCCTAACACCTATTACAATGCCTGCCACACTGCTGGAGATCAATAGGTATTTTTCTAAGAAATCAAGAGAGGGAACTAAAATAACAAAGTTATGAATTCTGCCTGAAGTTTCATGGGGAATGTTTTGAAGTGGGAAGTAAGCAAGTATATACCAACAGGGCTTTTATGAATATTTCAAGGAAAGGAATTCAAAATGGCAACTCTAGAAATCACGAAGGATGTTGTGAGACCAAATTCAACATAAGAAGATTAAACACAGACAGAAAGAAACAGGACTCAATACTTACCCACAAGAGCTATACTTCTCACAAGTTTTGGAGGTGAGAAAAAGGAAAAAGAGTTCATCAAAAAGGAGTTAAGAAGAAAGCCAAGAGAATGTGCCAGAAGCCAAGAAAAGAGGCCTTCATGAGAGTGAAAATGGTTAAGTCAGAGAAATGTTGCTAAATTGAGTAGAATTAGCACATAAAAATATTCCTTGGACTGGACAAACATTGGCTTTCAGGGTCGTGGACAAGAGCAATTTGTTTTCAGTAGTGAGGTGAAAATAGTATTAGAGTGTGTTAGACACTGAATGTGAGGTGAGGAGGTAAAGGCAGCACACAGCTGAATAGCTGAAATGTTTGGTTGAGAAAGAAGAGAAAGAAATGGGAAAGAGCCGGCAGAAAGGAATGCAGAGCCAAGATTTGTTTTAGCCTGGAAGCTACAAATGGCCCATTAGAGAGAGAAGATTGATCCTGCCAGAGAAAAGGCTATAGATATGTGAGAGGAGGTGGGAGTCAAAGTCATTGGCCAGAAAGCCACAGCTGTGAAAGAAGTAGGTTCCTGGATAGGAGAGCAGGAAGAGGAGAGCTAACTTCATGCCAGAGCTCATAGAGCCCTAACTTACACCATGTTCTTCAGCTCATGCTGAATGACTATAGGTCCTAACTGACATTGGTGTCAATTAGGATAAACTATGTTTTGCAGGTATAACAGGCAATTTCAAAATCTCAATGGCTGATACCAACAAAGCAGTGTTTCTTATTCACACTCTTGGGTGTATCACTAGTCAGCTATAACCTGGCTCTACTTTATCCCTTATCGGGAGACTTGCTGAATGTCATGCAGATGGGGAAACAGACTGCGCAAACTTGCTGGAAGTGACACCTCACTGTGCTTGTATTTCATGGGCCAAACCATGTGCAAATACTGTTTCTGAGTCACACAGGGCAGGGATGTATAACCTTTCTGTAGGAAGGGACACTGCAGAGAAATCAAAGGAACGAACACAGGGAAGGCCATAGGTGAAGAGTGGTAAATCTATGACAAGTCTAGTAAGTAGTTCACTACTATCTCTCATTTAGAAAGTCTATGGCATGGGGCTGGCACTGTGGCCCGGCAGGTTAAAGCCCTGAAGCGCCAGCATCCCATATGGGCGTCAGTTCCAGTCCCGGCTGCTCCTCTTCCGATCCAGCTCTCTTCTATGGCCTGGGATAGCAGTAGAAGATGGCCCAAGTGCTTGGGCACCTGCACCCGCGTGAGAGACCCAGAAAAAGCTCCTGGCTCCCGGCTTCGGATTGGCACAGCTCCGGCCATTGTGGTCATTGGCCATTGGGGAGTGAACCATCGGATAGAAGATCTTTCTCTGTGTCTCTACCTCTCTCCGTAATTCTTTCAAATAAATAAAATAAATCTTAAAAAAAAAAAAAAAGCCAGTCTATGACATGCTTGCTCCTTGGCAAAGTTTTAAAAGGACCTGCTCCTGCACGCTGAACACGTGTCTCTCTCTCTCTCTCCCTCTCCTGACCTCTGTCTCTGTCTCTCTCTTACACTCTCCTTCTCCCTCTTTTCCTTCTTCGCCCCTTCCCTCCAGTCTGTCGAGTTTCCCCCCAATAAACTCTTTCCCTTAAAAAAAAAGAAAAGAAAGTCTATGGCAAAGCTAGTATCTCCAGTTTTGATTTTTTTTTTTCCCTATGATTACTTGGTCTCCGTATCCATGGTTTCTAGACTAAAATGTTTAAATGTCTAGAAGTGAGTTTAGAGCCTTCTGGGCTATCACCATCAGCTAACCTGTCATTCCAGCTGTAACCATAGTCTTCTCTTTTGCAGACAATTACAGGTGATTTCTGATATTCACTCATTTGCTAAGTATTTACCATATGCTAAATACAGCAAGGTCAGTTAAGAGCCACCCTTGCTGTACAGAAAACTGCTATACTTTACACATGATAAATGGTAAAATATGCAACAGGTCTTCAAAAAGTTCATGCAAATGTGATTACTTTTAATTCCATTTCCACAAACTTTTTAAAAGTACCCTCCTACCCATTTATTATAGTTTTTAATTTTGTTTTTTTAAATTTTACAATCTGTTTAACATTTTGCCACCTTCATTTCAAATGTAGACATTATATGCAAACACACACATACTATTTTTTCTTGAAAACAGCGATATTAAAATCATAAAGAGATATTTATGACAATGATCATAAGGTGGGGAAAGAAGAATATATTCTCAATTATATGGTCTGATTCAGTGAAGTGTTATTTATGACTAAATACCAAATGATAAAACATCTTACATTTTTATATTCTCAGCATATATTAACTTCCACAAATAAGAGAAAACATGTGATATTTGTCTTCCTGGGTCTAGCCTATTTCACTCAATATAATGATCTCTACTTCTATCCATTTGGTTACAAATGGCAGGATTTCATTTTTTATGACTGAGTAATATTCCACTGTGTTTATATACCACATTTTCTTTACCCAATCACCAGTGGCTAGACAGCTAGACTGATTTCATAGCCTTGCCATTGTGAATTGAGCTGCTATAAACATGGGAGTGCAGGTGTCTCTTTCACATGATGATGTCATTTGCTTTGGATATATTCCCAGGAGTGGGATAACCAGGTCATATGGTAAACCTACCCTCCTATTCTTGCTGATGACATTCACATGACTGAATAATCCCGAAGTCTGAGAGAACTGTAGGTAAACATTAAGAGTGAAATCTGGGTGTTAGGTCCTAAATGAGATTATGTATTCAACTTTTTTTTCTGACAATTACATGGATTTTCTCTTTCTTAGAGAAGAAAGAAATACCTGTTAGAAATTCTGTTCTTTGAAATTATGCTGGAAGTCTGCCATTTTTATTCAAAGCCACAAAACCAATAGAAAAATAATTAATTGGATGACTGCAAAGAACCGATACATTGGGGAAACACCGTGAGATAGAGCCTTATTCTACTGAGCTTCAAAATGCAAGACCATTTTAAGTTGCAGAATTCAGTGACAGATAAGAGAAAAAAAAGCAAGGTGGAATAAACTAATTTGTAAATGAAGAAATACAAGGTTTCCATAGGCCATCCATAAGTTAAAAAACTCTAATTGGTAATCAACCAGCATAGCAGTAAGATCAGAAAATTTTCTGGCCAATGCAGTTTATCCTTTAAACAAAATTCTTTGTGGTATTTTCCTATATTTAAAATGATGCCTGTCTGGGCATATTGCTACTTTGTATTCCTCTTGATATTTTCATTTAAAAGAGAGCCGCTGTGCAAAATAATGTCCTTGTCTGTCCCTTCCTCATACAAACCTCCAATCAAATTTAATAAAGCTAGTTTGATACAATGCCAGCCTACACTTGGTTTACCCTTGGTCGACTTTAATAGGGTCAAAAATATTTTCGCATTGGCAGTGTACGCATTAATCATTTTTCCAGAGGATTTAGAAAATTGGAAGAGACAAGGCCAAGCAAAATTTTAAATTAATTGGGCCTACCCCAGCCTTCCAGGGTCACCTTGTGTCAGTTGTCCCACATTTTCCAGGTCACGGAGTTCCTGTGTTTCCTACAGCTGCCATGAGGAGAGATCCATGCTGTGGGCACACAAAGGTGAAAGAATTTCTCTCAGAAAGTGCGAATTTTCCTACGGCAACCACAACAATTGCAGTTTCCAGATTGTCGCCAGACACCAACCACTTAAATAATGCATGCTCGGCTGACGCCGCCACTTGTGCATCTTCTAATCGAGTAGTCAGGAAAATTTGCAAACACTCTGTCATTTACCATAAATCCGCTGCCTACTTACAACCACAGAGTAATTAATTTTAGTGCTGCTCAGAATTATTAATTTCAGCCAGAAAAATCTGTTTTCACATGGCCATCTCCCCCATATTTTTCTCTACCAGTCATCAAAAAGGTTGCAGCAATTTTCGTATAGGGGAAGGTTTATTCAGAGTAATGTTATGGAGAGTCTAGTGGGATAGCAGTAACAGAATCTATATTTCTGCTTCTAATCTACAATCGTGCACTCAAGGGTGTCCAGCTGACTCACCAGATGAAGTTGGCAACATGAAATAAAATCCTCATGGAAGAAGTAATACACTAGTCCTTAAACCTTTTACTCTGTGATTGGCAACACACCTTATGGTTCGGTTCTTTTAATTTAAGGTAGCAGTGGGCTACACTCTCAGTACAGAAAGACTGAAGTTAGCCTTTTGAGAAAATTCAAAAATACTACTTCTCACTTGTTTAAATGATCTTAGCACTTAGCCGAACGCAGAGCCAGAATCTTTGTCAAGGATAAAAATAACCTGCAGTGGAATACACAATTATGAATACACTAGTATGAAAATCTCAGCAATCACGTGTATTTCTAACATACACAGAATGAAAATGGAGCCTTGACTATGAATATGGTGCGTTTTATCTTGGTAAAGCTAAATCTGGCACTCTCTCATCTGATATTAGTTTCCCGCCAAAGCAGCTGCATGGGATGTCATAAGGATGTTCATATTATAAATATGTAATGAGCGTGAGAAAATCAGTACAGCTTTGAGTAACGGCCACACCTATCCCTATCAGTAGCAGAATCACACAGTTAGCACAAGGATGGGCACTGTGGTTGCCGTGGAAGATTTCCTTTCTGCTTCCCACCGCATGAGTGACCGAGAAAAAAACAAGAAGGGAAAGTAAACTAACATCAAGAGCTGTAAACATGACTCACTGGGAATTCAGACATGGTTAAGTAAATTCCAGGATGTTTGCGGTTATCTGGGTCTAAACACTGCTGATACTTCTGACTACTCTTATTTTTAACTGTTTTTCTCCTGGGTGCTTCTTAGCTCCAGTTTGCTCTGATTAAAGAACACACTTTGGGTTGCAGAAAATTTGATTCCTGTCTAGAAAGGAAAAGATGTGTCAATGCAAAAGAAACTACCTGGTAGTGTACAAAATGTTCTCACCTGGACCATGAGCTGGGGGGAAACTAACAATTTAACAGCAGTCTTGACAAAACCTGACACTGATTTCACATCTCGCCCTGTACTTTTTCTTCCTCTTTAAGTAGGGTCATTCCGAGATGATTAAATTGCAGTTCTGTTAAAATGTTAAAACTTCTAAAAAAAAAAATCATGTCACGGACACACAGAAAATGACCATAAACAGAAAAAAAAATGTTGGAAGGGAGATTCTTAAGAATAAGATAATCAGCTGGGACCCCAGAAGTGCATAGATTCTTGAGGCATTTGCAAGGTTAGAGTCGCTTAAAACTATCACTCGGGCTGGCGCCGTGGCTCACTTGGTTAATCCCCCGCCTGTGGCGCCAGCATCCCATATGGGCACCAGATTCTAGTCCAGGTTGCTCCTCTTCCAGTCAGCTTTCTGCTGTGGCCCAGGAGGGCAGTGGAGGATGGCCCAGGTGCTTGGGTCCTGCACCGCATGGGAGACCAGGAGGAGGCACCTGGCTCCTGGCTTCAGATCGCTGCAGCGCTGGCCATGGTGGCCATTTGGGGGATGAACCAATGAAGGAAGACCTTTCTCTCTGTCTCTCTCTCTCACTGTCTATAACTCTACCTGTCAAATAATATATATATATATATATATATATATATATATATATATATATATACCACTCAATGTACAGGCTCAGCAGCTGCACCAGCTGGAAATCCGATAGAAATGCACATGTCCGGACATCAGCCCCGACCTCCCCGACTCAGAATGAGCACCTCACCAAGATCCAGGTGATTCCTGAGCACTGGTCTGAAACAACCTTGGCTGCCAAAGATATAGATAGACCACAAATCTGACACAAATCACCAGCGGGAATCGGCCTTCCACTTCCATTTGAAGCCAGTTGCCTTCTAGTTTTCTACTTATTTTGTTAATTTTTTTCGTCAAGGTTTTTTTTGTTGTTGTTGTTGTTTGTTTGTTTTTTTGACAGGCAGAGTGGACAGTGAGAGAGAGAGACAGAGAGAAAGGTCTTCCTTTGCCATTGGTTCACACCACAATGGCCGCCGTGGCCAGTGCACCGCGCTGATCCGAAGCCAGGAGCCAGGTGCTTCTCCTGGTCTCCCATGGGGTGCAGGGCCCAAGCACCTGGGCCATCCTCCACTGCACTCCCAGGCCACAGCAGAGAGCTGGCCTGGAAGAGGAGCAACCGGGACAGAATCCGGCGCCCCGAACCGGGACTAGAACCCCGGGGTGCTGGCGCCTCAGGCAGAGGATTAGCCTATTGAGCCGTGGCGCCGGCCTTCCTCAAGTTTTACACACAAGCAAAAATAGCAATTGCTTCAGCAGACATGGATACGACAAACACATCTTTAAGAAACGTATCTTCAAATCAGCGGTGGGAAAGAAGTATCCTATACTTAAAAGTCAAAGAAAATTTTAAAAAACTAGCAACTCTATTGTGCTGTTCAAGTTTCTGGGTTTCTCTTGCATGGGTTCTCTCGTCTCTTCTGATCTGGCCCCTTGTTTACTGTTGACATTTGGCAAACATGCCTTCAGAACTATAATCTTTTATCTTCTTGGCCATGGGACAAAGCCCTGAGATTACTCCCAAACTGATGAAACAAAATTCATGAGTTTTTATTATTATTATTATTATTCTTAAATTGTCTGGGCTCTGATAAAAGTTCATTTAAAAAAAGGAAAAGAAACATTTTTTAATCACTGTGATAAATAATTCAAACATTGTGTAACTAGTCCTGAAAGAGAACAGAGTTCAACCCCATTAATTAGTCATTACAAACTACTGACTTGTACAATAATATCAGCAGAGTTTCTGGCAAGAAATATTAGGGAGTTGTATCCAGGATGGATTTTGGATACAGGACTTTTCAAAAACATATGGATTCTTGCTGGAAATATTTGTTACTAAATTGAGCCACTAATGAGACATGATGTTGTTAAATATTAGTTCTTTTCGATTAATCACAAACATTTAAACTTTAATTCATGATATTTTGTTAAAGCCGCACTGTGCTGATCCTCTCAGTATTTTGACAGCAAACTGAATTCTTGTTCACAAGTATAGGATTTGTTTAGCTCCAGGCATCTGTGTTTGGATTACAAGAATGCTGATTGGTTCATTGCCAGGGGCACCCAAAGGTCAAGCTGTCCTTTTTAAAAAGTCTTTCTCTCTCTCCCTCTCTCTCTCTAGCTCTCTCTCTTCCCTCCCCCCACCTCCTTCCTTTGTCTCATTAATCAGAGTTAAAAGATAGTGGAAAAGGCTGTGACTTGAAATCATTTAATTTTTTTCAAGGATATTTTTAAAAGCAGAACTGCACGTTGGTGTGAGGTCAAGTCGATGTGAGTACAGATCACACAGGCGCACTTCTGACAGGTGACCTGAAACCTTTCAAACTGACATCTGTCACAGAGACAGACACAAGTTTTTTAGCCTGAGAGCTTGTTTTCCTGACATTTCATTTTTCATCAGATTTTGAGAGAAGGGAAAAAAGATGAACTTGAAAAAGTCTTGCCGGGGGCAGAAAATAAGATCAGGCGTTCCACAGCTGCTGGACTCGCCTTTAAAGGTTAGAGGTCCAGCAAAAGTGAACAGAAAAGATCTTGGTTTGATGTTATTGGATAAAGGGACACGTTATTACTTTAAATACGTTTCTGAGATGTGCATAACCATTAGGCAGCATTACAGGGGAAATGGAACCAGAGTGAGATTACATATCCATTTTAAATCCCAATTTTAAAGTTTAGTCATGGAGCAAATCAAATCCAACCTCACCTATTCATCTGGCACAAAAGATGACATCCACAGGTGCATGAATTTTCTCATGAATTGGATAATTTCCTGCTCCTGTGGTATTGAAATGGCCAGCAAGATTTAGACAATCTATTGAAATTCTTACTTTGGACTAGAGAGTTACATGAAAATAGTTACATGGTGTATCTCCAATGAAAATATTAGAGAAAACGTATGCCTTTGAATAATCAAAAGAACAGTAGCTAGGGTTCAAAGACCACCTAGGTTATAGCCTCGGATGTAGGCAAGTGACACTTCTAATTCCGTTTTCTCATCTGTAAAATGGGGGAAATGATATCTACCTCATGGAGTCCCAGTAAGGATGACACAAGGTAACACAATTTCATGCTGCCAAATATAAAGTAGTGTAGTCATGGGTGGAAACTGTCTTAGTCTCATTTTCTATTTTTCTATTAATACAGTACCTGACACAAGGCTAGCATTCAATAAATGTCTCTCAATTTGTAAAGGAAGGATGTACTTTTCTTCTTATCAGGTAACCAATTTTTTAACAGAATCCAGGAAATTTTTCTATGAGGAACAGCATGGTTGAAAGTTTAGGAATCTTTTCCAACAGATTATTTCCAGACACGGTTCTAGGAGTGGTCACTTTGACATTCACTAAATAAATAAGCACAATTCAGACCATATCATTCTCAAGCCTATTGAACCAGGCCAATTAAACTCATTTGAGGAAGAATTGTACAGATTTCCCAAAATTATAGATCACATATTGCCAACTGAACAATGTTCCCTTGAGTATCAAATGGGGAGTTTTCAGCCATAACGCTCATCTTAGTATAGAATCTAAGAAGGGACAGAACAAATGAGCTAAGAAACAGAATCTAAATATTTTAGATCTGCCCCAAAGCAAACTTGTCTTGATAAAGAGATCAGCAAAGCTGTCTCAAGACACTGACAATATAATCTATAGACAACTCCTCCCCACAAAATAGAACATTATCACTGCAGAATATGTCATATACACTTATGATATTTAAAATGAGGGAACTTCAAAATGTTCATGGAAAAATGGAATGAAAATGTAATGTGCATTTTCCATGAACTTTCTAAAGACACTCAGATAGGAGACTTACTCAACCATTCAACAGGTTCAGTAGAAAGTATATGACATAAAAAAAGAAAGTATATGACATAATTAAGACCTACAGGCCTGGAAATTTGAGGATGACATCTTCTGCAGGTGAACTGGGATCCAGAGGTTAATGCTACATTGATAATCCTACCTTTTAATCTTTTTCCTGTTCTACTTTTTAGCACACTTCACACTAATACACACAGGTAAGTGAAAAAACAATGTGTGATTTTTTTCCACATCAGAGAAATCTAATCATATATGAAGGTATTCTAGAATGTAAAGGTTATTTGTCTGATCCTTTTCTTATTTAAGATATTGGAATTTTGTTCTTCCTTTAAATAGGATCACAATAATCATGCTACATGTTTCAATTCTTGATTCTGAAATGAGACTCCATAAAAATAGTGACAATAACTTGGATCAACTCTTAATGTATTTTTTAAATAACCTCTGGGTTTCCTTAAGAAACACTTGCCTGTTGCTATTTTAGTGAAGTTGCCTAACTTGTATAGCCCATAGTCACTCTGTACTATTTTCTTGACAAGCTATAGGAAAACTTTTTTACACAAATTTATTTTACTTAGTTTATTCTATAAGGCATTTCTGCATACATTGGATACTGAACAGTTGTTTTTCTAAATTCCTTATTTTACTTATCTGAAAGAGCAATATAAAGAGACAGAGAGAAATCTCCCATCTGCTAGTTAATTATCCAAATTCTGGAATCAGCCAGGCTGGGCCAGGCGGAAGACTGGAGCCAGGAATTCAGTCAAGGTCCCCTATGCAGATATCAGAGACCTAACCACTCAAGTTGTCACCAATTGCCTCCCAAATACGTATGAGCAGGAATTTGGAATCGGGAGCTGAGCTGGGACTCTGATACAGGGAGCAGTATCCCTAGTGACACCTTAACCAATACACTCAATGCCTGCTTCTCACATTTGTTTTGAAGATAATTATTTCAGTACTGATCACAAATGAAGACTGCATGAAAATTCTGATCTATAGTATCTGGAACTTACAAGTATAAAACCACTCAAAGAACAAGCATTTACAAATTCCTTCCCGTAATTTTATTTTACTTCAGAGATCTCTTCAGCTTTACTGGACAACTTAATTGACTGTTTAGATTAATTCATGTGCTGTCCAGGATCATAATCTGTGCCTTTTAATATTTTTTTTTTGCAATCCTTGATGTGCTTTCTAACACTATATTTTAAAACCATAAGTACATTCTTATTATTTCTGGAATTGTGTGTAATCTGAGGTATAAAATCTACAAAAACTTACTTATTCACAATTACACAAAATTTAGGCACTGGATTTTCTAGAGCTATTTGATACCCAAGAACAGGCAAGACTCATTTATGAGACTTTTAAAGACATTCTTCTTCAAAACAAAAAGTTGCATTGTTCTAATGTCCTGGGAATGAAAAGTGCCAGAGTTCAATTTCAGTTCAGAAGTACAAACCCGGAAAACACGAGTGGATTTCCAATCTGCTGAGATATCTTAGATTTGGTTTCTGAACTGTGGTAGAGGGATGACACCACACGCGCTTTCCAGTTCTTGAGCAAAGAGACATTTTGTACACTGGCTGACTGTGGATGAGCAGAAAGTGCTTTAACCAATTCCCTCTACATTGCACTCATTTTTCAGTCAAGAAAGAAGTCTCTTCTGACTTGATCAGCATCCACACCTGATCAAGAAGACAGACTGTGACCCAGACATTAGATTATGAACCCCATCATAAATCGAAAATATCCTAAGTTGAAAGTACATTTAGGCCAGTGCCGCGGCTCACTAGGCTAATCCTCCACCTAGCAGCGCCGGCACACCGGGTTCTAGTCCCGGACGGCGTGCCGGATTCTTTCCCGGTTGCCCCTCTTCCAGGCCAGCTCTCTGCTGTGGCCCGGGAAGGCAGTGGAGGATGGCCCAAGTGCTTGGGCCCTGCACCCCATGGGAGACCAGGAGAAGCACCTGGCTCCTGCCTTCGGATCAGCGCAGTGCGCCGGCCGCAGCACACCGGCCGCAGCGGTGGCCATTGGAGGGTGAACCAACGGCAAAAAGGAAGACCTTTCTCTCTGTCTCTCTCTCTCACTATCCACTTTGCCTGTCCAAAAAAAAAAAAAAAAAAAAGTACATTTAGTTTACCTACCCTTCTAAATGTCATATATTGGCCTGGTCTACCTTAAATGTGCTCAGAACATTTACATTATGAGCCTGTAGTTGGTCAATATCATTGGACACAAAGCTTGTTATAAAGTATTGAATATTTCACATGATTTATTGAATATTGCTCTCCTATAAAAAGTGAAATACAGGATGGTTGTAGGGTTACCCTGTTGCACTGATGCCAAGGCAAAAAATCATTCCATGGAAACGTCAAGATTCAGGGACCATCTATGTTTGCTTTCAGGTGTTTTTCCTAACCTAACCTTGTTTTATGTACATACATAGGAAATAACAATTTTGTACTCATCATACGCATTTCTCTATCCTTGTAAAATTTATTGGTAAAGTAATCTTACTGAATAAGAAATACTATCTCCATATAAATCTCAAGGCTGTATTGTGTATCCTTTGTCCTAATACATGTATCCCTTATTTAGTTTATTTATTCATTTGAAATTATTTCATGTCTTTATAGATTAAAATTATTCACCTATCTCATTCAAAAATATTTCCCAGATTATTACTTCTCTTATTTTTAAATCATTTTTTTTGGTTGCTGTTTAGAAGTTTTTTATATTTACAAGGGTACTTCAAAGAGTTTGTGGGGAAATGGAATTAAAAGATAAATGTTGATGCAAAAAAATTGAAAGCCATGCAGTTTTTCATTATACATTTTCCATGAACTTTATGAGTATTCCTCTTATGTTGGTAAAAGTACGTATTGATCTTTGACTTTTTAAAAGACTTTGTATAGTTGCTCATTCTATTATTTTTCTACTTTGGAACTTTCTCATAGCTTTTCAAGTTTGAAAGTTTTTCCACAAACAGGTGAATTTTTGCCATACTTTTCAATTTACGTTTGATGGAAACAGTACTGATCTGATAGAAAGTGTTAATGGGTGATAATGACATTATGACAATTGTTACTAAAGTTCAGTATTCACAAAGATCTCCTAGGATACGTATTATAAGATTTTAATTCAGAAGGCTGGTGTGTGACCTAGGAATTTACATTTTTAACAAGCACTAGGAGTGATTATGTTGAGATAGTCTATGGACCACACTGGAATTATGTGTTCCATATTTTAAAATTAGATGAGCGATTTCAACACATGGTGCTGGAACACTTGGATAGCCATATGCAAAAAATAAAATGAATTTTAATCCATATCTTGCACCATACACAAAAATTAACTCAAAGTGGATCATATAAAATTTTTTAAAATAAATGAATCATAGACCTCAATGTAAAAATCAAGAACTATAAAATTTCTACATGAAAACATAGGAAAATAATCTTTGTGGCTTTGGGTTATGTAAAGATTTTTTTAGCTATGACACCAATAGCACAATCTATAAAATAAAAAAGTTAGTAAATAGAATTTAACCAAAATAAAAAAACTTACTTTTCAAATATACTGTTACAAGAAGAGACTGAAAAGACAAGCCACAGATTTGAAGAAAATATTTGCAAACCATTTGCTAAAGATACTTGCATGCAGAAAATCTTATTAATTTTAAAAACTCTTAAAAGTTGATAAATAAAAAATTATATGATGGACAAAATATCAAAACAGCTGTTTCACCAAAGATGTATATATGGCAAGAAATCACATGAAAAGATGCTCAACATCATTAACCTTTAGCGAAAGATGAATTAAAACCAATGAGAAACCACCAGTTACCTACAGAGTTGTTAACATTCAATAGACCATACCATGGATCAGTGATAATGTGGAGCAACTGGAACTCTCAAACACTGCCAGTAAGGATGTAAAATGATGCAACCACTTTGGAAAAACAGTTGGCAACTTCTTAAAGCCAAATATAGAAGAAGGCTTCAGAAAGAACATGGAAAATTATATTAAAGGATAAATTCATTTTTATGCAAAATAAATTTGAAATCCATGCTACAAAATATCTTGATTATGGTGATGGTTTCATGTGTACATAAATATGTCAGAAATAAAAAAACAAACCTTAAATTTGATTAGAGATCCTAGAAGACAGGAACCTTCCTGGGTTTCCTCTCCCTCCTATCCCCTACTGACATAATTCAGACTTCCCTATTAACTGTTAGATCGTACAGCAAAATCTAACAGATGGGGGTGGTGCTGTGGTGCAGAGGGTTAAAGCCCTTGCCTGAAGCACTGGCCATCCCATATGGACGCCAGTTCTAGTCCCAGCTGTTCCTCTTTCGATCGGACTCTCCACTATGGCCTGGAAAAGCAATAGACAATGGTCCAACTCCTTGGGCCCCTGCACCTGTCTGGGAGACCCGGAGGAAGATCCTGGCTCCTAGCTTCGGATTGGTGCAGCTCCAGCCGTTGCGGCCATCTAGGGAGTGAACCAGCAGATGGAAGACCTCTCTCTCTGTCTCTACCTCCTGTAACTGTCTTTCAAATAAATAAATCTTAAAAAAAAAAATCTAACAGATGAATTTCCAGAACTTTAGGAAATTAAAGGGCAATACAATTCTTCTGTTTTGTTTTATTGTGATTGGAGGTAAACCCATGGAAAATCCAAAAAACAGCCATCTCTGTCATGGTTTTGGGTTCTCCAGGAAGAATATTATAGAGTTTCCTGTGCAGTATTCTTGTTATCCTGTGCCCTTGGGCTCAACCTCCGTGTAAGAGAAAAGCAGTCCTGGGTAGAGGGAGAAGTGAGGCAGTGGTGCAGGCCTGCAAGCTTCAGGCAACACTATGGCACTCTCTGGAGCTGAAAAGGCAATGGTATTTAGAGTTCAGTCCAAACAGATGATAATCAAGTGACTAGTAGTTATAACACGCATACCAGATAGCAACAAGTTCAGGTGTGGCTTGATGCAGTATTCAAAGGATGTCACTAACGGTCCAGCTTTTTTCTCTTTGTCTCATTCAGTGGCCTCCTCAGTTCCAGTCTTCTGTGAAAGAAAATGAAGGTTGTGATCACAAACATCACACCCTCTCACCAACAACCCCAAAGTCTGGCAGCTCCTGTGAAAAAATCAAACACTTCTCTAAGTGATGTATTTTTTAATCCACAGCAGTAGTCTCTTCACATGGCTTCCATTAGGCTGCATACCCATGCCCGCACTGATTCCCCTGGCCAGAAAGCCCGACTGCCCTTCCTGGCAGACTCCTCTAACTCAGGGGATTCAGCTCCTCCAAAACAGAGCAGGGGTGGGGCTTCCAGAGGGAATTTCTGGGTGGTGGATCAAGAAGGTAATGCAACAGATGTCGTGCTGTGAACAGAGCCCTTACTCGGGCAGAACCGCAGTGAGTGAAAGCAAAGCCACAGACAACAGGGGCACTGGGCATTTTAGGGGCTGAGGCACTGTGCGGGGCATAGGGGCCATTTGGTAGCCACTCAGTGGTCATTCTAAATGGTCAAATGACCCCGCTTATTCATATACAGCCCCTTTCTATTTTCCGCGTGAGTAAACATATCTTCATCTTTTCAAATTAAAAACTACAAGAAATGTCAAAAAATGAAAAAAAAAAACATTTTTAAATTAAACTCTATTAAAGAAATGCTAGTTCAAAAAAGACATAATTGGGCTCTCTAAAACCTGGCAGCTCCGAAACGCCAACAAGTTTTTCTCTTCGCAAGTCTGTTCTCAGCGATTCCAAGAAAGGAACAGAGAAGAACAGAGCTATATCATTTTGATGACAACCCACTTCTAATCCACAGGATCATATGCCTTTGCACCCTGTTCAAAGGAAACTTGGCCTAGAAAAGAATTAGTTTCATAACAAACCAGCCATTCTGAGAATAGAGGTGAGAAGAGATCGGGCGGAAGCCTCCGAGACAGAGCCGAGGAGTTTGCAAGTTTTAATTGCCGGTTCATCCGCAGCTTCGTATTGGCACATGGCGGCCGGAGGGTCTTGGCTTCCAGTGTCTCCAACTCTTAACTCAGGAGTAGAAAATGACAAAGTCTGGAAGGTGTTTGGTCCTCCTCGAGAAAGCAAAATAAAATAAAACAAAATAGCATATTTTTTTAAAGGAAATGGTTGAGTCACTGAGGCAAATACAATCATTTCAAGGAAAAGAGATTACCGGGAAAGGTCAACATCTGCAGGCGCATCTTCATTATCCTCATCCAACGCTTATTAAGTGCCTGGTTTACAAGACATGCCAAAGTTCCGCTCCCACAAAGCTTATAACCCAGTACTCGAGTGCACGGGTAGATTGGCTAATGAAGTTTAAAGAGAAATAAACCCAGGAAAGGCTGTAAAATCGGTAATTCACTAATGGAACCAAAGTCACACACAACAGCTTTTCGTATGAACAACAATTCAAAGGTCGGATCAGAGTAAAATGTGGAGGACAGCTGATGGTAAGGGTTCAAGATGTTGATGTAGGTAATGACAGAATCCAAGTCAAATGCAAAACAAACAAACACAAACAAAACTATGCGTAGAGAGAGCCCTCTTCCCCCACGAGTGTGTTTGAATGGCACTATTTCTTAAGCTCTTCTTTTATTTCTCCTTTGCTCCCCACTTCAGCTCAGTACTTACCATTTCAAGCAAGCTTTATCCCCAAGAAGTTACTGCTGTTAATGAAGCAAATGGTAGTCGTGAAACTCGAGCTGGGGGAAAAAAAAAAAAAAAAAAAAAAAAAAAAAAAAAAACAACCTGTTTTAACCGTCAAGTTCTAATAAAGCTTCTCACCGATTCAAACCAGGTCGGTGAAAGATGCATAATGTTTACTTTCTCTGGAGGCTTTGATGAAATAAACAAAAAGACATGAAAAATTAGCTGTATTTCAACCAGTGCGTTCCCCTCATCACCTGTCAGCCAGCAGGCCAGTAAGTACACTGGGAAACAGCAGACATGGTCCTTTGGTTCCCGTGATTTCCCCTCATTTCTGTGAATTTAATTTTCTGTGTGAGCATGTGTCTGAGCTGGGGCAGACAGATTGGTGCAGGGTTTCTTAAAAACAATTTTTTGCTCCATCAGACACAATATATTCTGCCGAAAGAGAAGAAAGCATGATACCCACGGGGAAAAAGAAGTTTCCCCAAAAGTTTGTTCCCTCCAAACTTTACAATGGGAGGTAACGTCCCTCTTGGGTGATTTAATTTAATTGTTATGTTTTTTAACGTGTTCTGGGGAAAATTAAGCAACCATCAGCTGCACTTCAAAGGCAAATACCACTTTTTGGTAGATAGAACACAAAACTAGGAATCGGAAAACCCAAAAAAGAATCCTGGCACGGTGCTGGGTGATTTCATCTCCACATGCCTAAATTTCCTGTTTGCAAAATGAGATGGAGCTTCCCACTCGTCACTTCTTTCTTGGAGATGCTGGGAGGACTAATAGTCTTCACTCTGATTTTTTTCCTCTCCCAAAGAACAGAAGAAGCAGAGCTTTTTAATGGTGTAAAAGACACATGTTGGAAAGTGTGCAGTGGGCAACACAGACATGGTTCTGTGCCAGACTTCATGGTACACAGGTAAGACATGTTCTGTTCTCTTACGGGGCTTGTAACTCAAAGAAGCATCTGACCTTGAAACAGATCACTGAACACAGACAATGTCAAGATACATGAAGGAGCACACCAAATTGAATTAAGTCTTAAAAGGTTGGCAGCCATGAGGTTAAGTACACAAAATCCAGAACCCTGTTCTGGAACCAGACTTCCAGGAGAGTGATTCTGAACAAGTTGCTTAACTTCTGGGTGCCTCAGTTCCCTTATCTGTAAAAAGGAGATGAAAAAAAAATAGTACCTCCTTCCTAGGGATAGCATATACACATGCAAAGTATTTAGAGCAGCCAGTGCTGGGACATCATCAGTGCTGTTGTCGTTACTAGTATTGGAAGGGGGAGTTCATCCAGATAGGAAAAGGTGGGAGAAGAGCTCCAGGCAGAGGGAGTAGCATGAGCCACAGAGGCCGGAAATAGCACTGCCAGGTGGTTGAGGTGACAAGAAATCTTCTATTTCTAAAACATAAGGGGCCTGACGTGGCGAATGTAAGAAGTGCGTAGAGCTCTTTGCTATGAGCTTAGACTTTGTTTTACAGCAAAGAGAGAGCCATCTGATAATTTTAGATTAAAAGTGACATGGTCAGATTTGCGACTTGAAAATTAAAAGGTGCTTCACAGATTATGGTGGGCACCATTATGTCTCTACCGCTTTGTAACATCTTGGGAGGTTTTTCCCATCAAGTAGAATGTACCTCTCTGCCTATTTCAAAAAGGCTGTGTTTGACTTGCTTTGTCTAGTAACATACAACAAAGTCACCTTGTACCTGTTCCAAACTTAGACTGCAGGAGGTCCTACACAGGTCTGTTGACTCTCATGGAGCCACTACGAGAGCAAGCCCAGAGAAGTCTACTGGAGGATGAGCCAACACATGGAACAGGGTCAAGCTGTTCATCTGAAACCACTCAGACCAGCGATGCCCCAGCAGACCTGAGAGTTGACCACAGAGCCCCACTGAGACCAGCTGCGTAGTTGAACTCAGCCTAAATTGTCAACCTGCAGAATCACGAACTAAATAAATGGTT
Organism: Oryctolagus cuniculus; assembly: GCF_051225735.1. NCBI lineage: Eukaryota > Metazoa > Chordata > Mammalia > Lagomorpha > Leporidae > Oryctolagus > Oryctolagus cuniculus. The sequence continues at coordinate 15,876,508 of NC_142880.1, forward strand.
GTTCATTTAGACCATTAACTCTTGGAAGAAGGCTGCTATGAAGTGACAATTAACTATTGCTTATAGTAATTTTTAAATGGCTCAATTCCAACAGTAAATCTAAAATGGTTAATATGCATGGGCACATGTCAGTGAAGGCAAAACTTGTGATATAATCAGATTTACAGAAAAAGCAGAGAGAGAGAGAGAGAGAGAGAGAGAGAGAATCTTCCATCTACTGGTGCACTTGCTAAATGGCCAAAGAGCCAGGGTTGGGCCATGCCAAAGTCAGGAGCCAGGAGCTTTTTCTGGGTCTCCCACGAGGGTGGCAGGGCCCCAAATACTTGGGCTATTTTCTGCTGCTTTTCCCAGGCCATTGACAGGGAGTTGGATCAGAAGTGGAGAAGCCAAGACACTAACTGGTTGGACACTAACAAATTGGTTGTTGGCATCACAGGCAGCAACTTTACCCGCTGTGCCACAATGACATCTTTTTATATGTAGAATAGTATACGTTTTATAAAGTGTTTTCATGTGAATATCACACTATTATTAAAATAGCTCTTGAGGTAGCCTGAAGCAGGTATAATTATTCTGTTCTATAGAGAGGTTTGGTGACATCCATAATCACACAGTTAGAAAGTACGATTGGGGCCGGCTCCGCGGCTAATCCTCCACCTGCAGCTCTGGCACCCCAGGTTCTAGTCCTGGTTGGGGCGCCAGATTCTGTCCCAGTTGCTCCTCTTCCAGTCCAGCTCTCTGCTGTGGCCCAGGAGTGCAGTGGAGGATGGCCCAAGTGCTTGGGCCCTGCACCTGCATGGGAAACCAGGAGGAAGCATCTGGCTCCTGGCTTCGGATCGGTACAATGCACCGGCCGCAGCGCGCCAGCCATGGCGACCATTTTGGGGGTGAACCAACAGAAAAGGAAGACCTTTCTGTCTGTCTGTCTCTCTGTCTAACTCTGCATGTCAAAAAAAAAAGTAGGATTGGAATACAGGACTTCTGACACCTGGTAGGTTATCTAATCATATCCCTGTTTCTACTCATTTTCTTCATCTATTTATTCTAAAAATGATTGAGGGTTCTCTGTGTTCTGGACACTGTACTGAATACTAGAAATAAAGTGGTAAGCCATCAGACAGAGTTGACTGTTATGCCCTTATGGAGTGTTAGTGAGAGACAAGACATGTGGTCAAGCAGACAAGTACTGATGTGATGAGTATTGTCATAGCAAAAGCACAGGTGTTCACAAAACCTAGGTAATCAGGCTCCAGGGTCTCAGAAGAAGCAACATCTAAACTGAAAACCAAAGAATTATTGGGAATTTGCAAGGCAAGGGGAGCAGGGAATGGAGTGGGGGGTTGGGGGGGGAGAATCCATACCAGAAGGAGGGGCAATATAAACTCATGCAGGTGTATTCCCAGCACTTTCTTGAAACTGAAAGTAATCATTCAAGCTTACGAGCTGTTCATACATAGTATGAATGGGGAGAAGAAAGTTGGAATGAGTAGTGGAGATCTGACACTACAGGATTGTGTTATTCTATTTTCTTTTGCTAATAACAGAATACCACAGATCAAATAAATTATCAGGAAAAGAGATTTATTTTGACTCATGGTTCTGGCCAAAGGTCAAGGGCCACAGCTGCTGATGCCCTTCTTATTAGCAGAGTCCCCAGGTGGCACAAGACATCACAGACAGGGAACACAAGAGACATAGTCAAACTGGCCTTCATAGCAGACCCACTCTTGAAATAACCGATTTATCCATTAATCACATAAACGGGTGAATTCACTCATGATGGAAGATCTTGAATCCCTGCTTGAAGATCCTACCTGATCTCATCTCCTTCTATATTGTACTAAGGATCAAATTTCAGTATTAGTTTGAGAGGGGACACACCATATTCACACAACTGCAAGGATTCCTGGAATCTGTCCAGCATCTTGTAGGTAATTAGAAGCCACTGAAACATTTTAAACAGGACCATAACATCATCAGATGTGCATTTCAGAGTAATAACTCTGGCTAGAAAATGGAGACAGAATTGAGGGAGGTGAGAGGATGAGTAGAGGCTGCCAGACAATTTAGGGACGAGGATGATACCCTAAAACAGGGTAGGTGGACAGGGCAATAAAGGGAAATGAATAGAATTGAAACGTGTTTAGGAGAAGGACCACAAGAGGTATTGGTGTTTAATTAGGTATTGGTGAAGAGAGAGGGTGAGAAGTGAGTGAATGGCGGTGATGTTCATAGTGGTGGGGACACTGAAAAGGAAGAGAAGGAAATACCAAATCCGTCACGTGGGATGCTCCTGTGGAATGTCTGAGACCCCCAGTAGACAGTTGTGCAAACATGGCTGCGTACACGTGAATCCACTCTCTGATCCCCTAAAGGACTGTGGATTCCCTGGCATATCTAGATTCTGCTGCAGCCTGAAAGGACTTTTTGGCAGCAAGGGTGTGCAGTGGTGGTACAGGCGAAAGCAGTGGTGAGCAGGGCTGAGTGACAGCAAGCTGGCCATCCTCAACCTCCCAGTTTGCCAAAGGCATGGAAGAGGATGGTACACAAGAAGCAGAAGTGTCATGTCCTGGTGCCTGAGGAAGCAGCCATCGGACTCGGTGCCCCTGCTGCTTCTCCCTCATGCACTGCGACAACTTACAGTTTACACCAACTCATCAAATAATGCAAAGGACTCTCTGAGGTAGCAAACTAGATGTGACTATCTTACAAGTAAACATACTAAAATGCTTAGAGACTTGCCAGTTCTTATCGTTAGTACACAGCAGAGTTGCAATACTAGAATTCCAGGCTAAGTTTTACAAATCCACCATGTTTTTATAATAAACAGGAAGTTACTGAACTGAGTGATGGACATAAAAAAAACTAGATAAAGGGAAGTAGAAAGAAGGGTTAAGGTAACTTTATGGTCTCTAGTCTGGGAAAATATCCCCAGACAAAACTGAAAGCTCAAGAATGGAAGAGTTTGGCTGAGAATGTGACTTCAGTTTTCCACTGAAACTGGTGAGCAAAAAGTGACCCAGCAAAGTCTCTAACGAAAACCATTCTTGACTATCCATAGTAGTAAATCAAGATCCATCCTTTGGATAAACAGGATGGAAGGGGAGCTTTTCAGAAATTCACATGGTCACTCACACACAGACACAGACACACACGCACACACACACATCATCTCTTTTGGAAGAGAGCAATTAAAATTGGGCCATAGTTCATGGCAATGCACAGATGAATAAAAATTAAGAAAATAAAATAAAGATACTACTTAAGAACTACCTCTGGCTCTCATTACAGCTCCAAAGAGTGACTTAAAATGCTTTTAATTGTACTTCCAGGTTACCCACAAGGAAAAGGGCATTTTTTTTCTTCACCCTTACACAGAGGAAGTGCATGTGTCTTAACTGATAAATGTGTTTAGATGAAAGGAGCCAAAAATGGTGTAATTTATTAGAAAATACCATAACTAAAGCGTCGCGAGCTATATTTTTTCTTACTACCTTTCTGACATTTTCTTTGAAGGTCGTGGAGATGACCGAGTGCAAAGAGGTTCACGGTATTTGGGGTTATTTATGCAACTTCTTGTGGACACACAATTTAAGCTTGACCAGTCTGATCACTCTGGAATGAACCCTGGCCAAGTGGTAGGGATTAATCTGCCAGGAGACAGTCTTCAATAAATTATTCGGTTGGATTTTTTTTTCCCTATTCCTGGTTTAAAACATTTTCCTCCAATAAATAATCGAGTTGTACACTGGAAAACGAAAATGACTGACCTCCTCAGAAAGGAAAAGAAAGTATGAAAATGGAAACTGGAGAGTTTTCCCATCTAGGGTCCACTGAGTGAGAAAATATACTTATTTATTTGAAATACCAGCAAATGGGCTCCCACGTAATGAAATATTTATTGAAATTGCTTCTTTGGCCCTCTACAGTTGCTGATAGGGTTTAACGAGAGTCAGGTAAGGAAGCCAGAGTGAAGGTACCTCTTTTTATTTATTTATGGTTCAGGCAGCTTCGACCATAAGGCTTATGTTGGGAAATCATACAAGCAAGGCCACACATGACTGACAATAATAATAGTTATTTTCCATTTTCATTGAATCATTTGTCACAGCTCAAGAAAATCAATCTGTAGAGATTTCTACATTTACTTGGCTCATTATTTAACCTTTCACTCTGTCGCTGTATTTACTACATTAGTTTTAATTAAAGTTCATAGTTTTGAGGACTTATTTAGTATTTCTTCAAAACAGTGTCCTCCACATCCCCTCTCCCTCCTTGGCTGCTGAGTCTTTGTTCAGCTGTATGTTGGCTTCTCTAGTCTTTCAACACTCTGAGAATCAATTTTACTTCACCAGCCCAAGCTAAGGGCATTTTGCACTCCTTCTTGCTTAGATCAAGATACAGCTACGCAAATTAAGACCGGGTCTGTTCTAACTGTAACAATGACCCTGTGAAAGCAATTATTTCAAAAATTATTCTTAAAATAAAATATCTGTATGAGCTATGCTAGCACAGAATGAGAAGTGTCCAGCATTCTGAAATCTCATAGAGAACAAATAAAGACATCCTGGGGGTGGGGTGGGGGAAAGGCGCATCTCTGCTCTTCAGAGAGCACTGGGTGATACTGGGGCTGTGTGAATTTTCATGAGGTTCATCATGATTTATTGAGAGAGCTTGAGAAAGTCACTAACCAGAGGTTGCAAGAAATAATCTCCAGCATTACTTAAAAAGCATTCCAACGTGTTTACTTTTGCTATTTCTGGCTTTTAGAAAGCTAATAAATTAAGAGAGACATAGAATTTTACAGCTGAGAGTAGCCTTGGAGATCATGTCATCAAAGTGCCTCAATTTATGAATTGGGCAACTAGATTCCAGAAACATTGAGCAATCTGAACAAAAGCACACCAAAGTCGGTAGCAGGGCAGAGGCTGGAATCCAGGTCTCCTGACTCCTACTTCAGTGTTTTCCAAAAACATCAAAAATTACACCATCATCACCATAAGTGCATGCAGACAGGCCAGGGGAACCAACTACATGGAAGAGTCTTGTACAAATTTTCAAAGATGACCTTTGATTGGAGCCGGCGGCTAACTCGTGGCCTTCATGTGTTCCCTAAAGGGCAGGGATGGCTAGCTGTGCTGTCTGTCTATGGCTTCTCTCTGGAACTAGGCCCTCATCTCCCAGCTGCTAGGAGGGTTGGCAGTCACCATGCTCAACAAAGTATCTCCTGGGACTTTCTTTGGCTGGAGAGAGCCCAAGGTTAAAGCCATGTGTTGAGTGACTGGTCAATACTGGGATGGAAAAGTCTAGCTCCCTTCCCCCCAATTTGAGAGCCAGTCCGGAGCACCTCATGGGGTCAGCTTAGGCTTGCGTTACTACTGCACTGCGAGTCAGCTCCTCCTCCTGCCTTTACCCCCTAACAGGGGTTGATCCTGAGAACACTACCTGCAAAGATGCCGCCTACCTGTAAATCTTTGTCTCAGAATCTGCGTCTGGGAGTGGGACACAAGACTAACAGTGTCACGGTGAAGAGAGTGGGCCCAGGACTCAGATGACCTGGGTTTGACTCCTGGCTCTGCCACTTTCAAGCCATAGTCCCTTGGGTAAGTTGCTCTCTTGAAATCTCCTTTTTACCAGTTTCTTTTAAAATAAGAATAATATTAGAGCCTACTGCATAGGGATATGTGTACAATATGAGATAATTTGTGTAGAAGTCAGAGCATGGCGGTTGGCACAGACTAATTGGCAGCATCAGTCGGGATGCTGAAAGAAACAGATGGCACATTCAAAATAAAGGGCTATTTACAGGGGTGTGGGCTAAGCTAAAACAACCAGTAAGGAAGGGCGAGCCATCCAGGGACTGGTAGCAGTGCCTGGTAGCTAGTGCCAGCCTCAAGTCTGTCAGGGCACAAGGTTAAAACACTCTTAGAGAGTCTGCCGAAAGCTGAAACGGTGAAGGGGGCACCCCCAATGGCTGCAAAGCAGAAGAGGCCAGAGCATGGCAAGAGAGGTAGAAGGTAGCAATAAACACAATGGGACTCTCTCCCCTCACATGCCCTGCTTTCCTGATGGCCCACCAAGTACAAGCAGGCTTCAAAAAGTTCATGGAAAATTGAATTAAAAGATAAGTTTACTTTGGTGCAAAAATTTTTGAAATTCATGCATGCAAAGGGTCTTCCAAAAGTTTGTGAAAACTGCACATTGTCAAAAATTATGCAGCTTATCAATTCACAATAGCTAAGACCTGGAACCGACCTAAATGCCCATCAACGGTAGACTGGATAAAGAAATTATGGGATATGTACTCTTTAGAATACTATACCGCAGTAAGAAACAACGAAATCCAGTCATTTGCAACAAAATGGAGGAATCTGGAACACATCATGCTGAGTGAAATAAGCCAGTCCCAAAGGGACAAATACCATATGTTCTCCCTGATCGGTGACAACTGACTGAACACCAAAAAGGAAACCTCCTGAAGTGAAGTGGACACTATGGGAAATGGTGACTTGATCAGCATAGCCCTGACTGTTAATGAACAACTTAATACATTATCCCTCTTAGTAGTTTTTTTTGTCTGTTCTACTTAATATGACTGGTTTAATTCTGTAATTAATACACAGTTATTCTTAAGTGTTAAAAATTAACTGAAATGTGATCCCTGTTTAACATAAGAGTGGGAATAAGAGAGGGAAGAGATGTATAATTTGGGACATGCTCAAGCTGACTTGCCCCAAATGGTAGAGTTAAAAACATACCAGGGGATTCCAATTCAATCCCATCAAGGTGGCATGTACCAATGCCATCTCACTATTCCAAGTGATCAATTTCAGTTCACAATTGATCATAATGAAAGGACTAAGAGTCAAAGGGAGCACATAAACAAGTCTAGTACCTGCTAACACTAACCGATGGAATAAATAAAGGGGAGAGTGATCCAACATGGGAAGTGAGATACTCAGCAGACTCATAGAATGGCGGATGTCCTAAATAGCACTCTGGCCTCAGAATCAGCCCTAAAGGCATTCGGATCTGGCTGAAAAGCCCATGAGAGTATTTCAGGCATGGAAAGCCAAGACACTCTGGCAAAAGATCTCTGCGAGTGAGATCCCAGTGGAAAGAACAGGTCTTCAAAGAAGGAGGTACCTTTCTCTGAAGGGAGGAGAGAACCTCCACTTTGACTATGACCTTGTCTAAACAAGATAAGAATCGGAGAACTCAGAGGGCTTCCATAGCCTTGGAAACTCATGACCGGAGCATAGGGAGACTACTGATGCCATAGACAGGAGTGTCAATTGGTAAAGTCAACAACAGGAGTCACTGTGCACTTACTCCTCATGTAGGATCTCTGTCCTTAATGTGCTGTGTATTGAGATTTAATGCTATAACGAGTACTCAAACAATATATTTCACTTTGTGTTTTCATGGGGGTGCAAACTGTTGAAATCTTTACTTAAGGTATACTAAACTGATCCTCTGTAAAAAAAAAAAAAAAAAAAAAGAAAAGAAATTATCAACTCCCAACTTGACTCTCACTGGGATTAAACATGACAATAGTCTGATCTGATTTCATCATCATTTAAAAAAAATCATCTATTATTTTTCACTTTATGTTTCTGTGTGAGAGCAAACTGTTGAAATCCTTACTTAATGTATACTAAGCTGATCTTCTGTATATTAAGATAATCGAAAATGAATCTTGATGTGAATGGAAGGGGAGAGGGAGTGGGAAAGGGGAGGGTAGTGGGTGGGAGGGACGGTATGTGGGGGAAGCCATTGTAATCCATAAATCGTACTTTGGAAATTTATATTCATTAAATAAAAGTTAAAAAAAATTATGCAGCTTATCAAAAAGTTTTTGCACTGAAATACACTTACCTTTTAATTTATTTATTTATTTATTTATTTTGATAAGCAGAGTGGACAGTGAGAGAGATAGAGAGAAAGGTCTTCCTTTGCTGTTGGTTTACCATCCAATGGCCGCCACGGCCGGCGCCCTGCAGCTGGTGCACCGCACTGATCCGATGGCAGGAGCCAGGTGCTTCTCCTGGTCTCCCATGGGGTGCAGGGCCCAAGCACTTGGGCCATCCTCCACTGCCTTCCCGGGCCACAGCAGAGAGCTGGCCTAAGTTCCTCTTGAACTGCCAGAATGCAGAAGCAAGAGGAGCCAGGAAAACCAACATGTGGAGACCAGCACTGCCACCCCTACCCTAACTCACACACCCGAAGAACAAACAGTGCAGAGAAGGGAAGAGAACAGATCTATAGGGAAAACTGGTTTCTGCGACTCTTCAGGGAGTGAACCAGCAGATGAAAGATCTCTCTCACAAGTTCGCTTTCAAATAAATATTTTTTTAAATAAATATTGTGTTGTTCAGGAGAAACAGTACACACATTACACGAGATCACTGAAAAAGTGTTGGGTCTAGAAAGAGATTAGGATCCCTTGCTCTGAGATTCACAACTAAGCACCCTCCTGAACCACCTCCCAGCTGCCTCCTCAGCCAGCCATGGATGAAGCCAGAATCTCACCAGCTAAGCTACATTTCATGTTTCCTTCACACGGTAAGGAATGGAACTTCCAATCTGTGAATACTTTGACTTCACTTCCTGAAGCTTGAATATCAATTTCCATAATTCGGTTTTCAGCATATGTAGCCTCTCTCAATCCAATGTCCTTTTTTATTGTTTTAGATTCTGCTGAGGCAAATCTTTTGAATGTTTCAAGGTTAGCTGTAAACTTTATGCAGCAGAAGTATAAATACATTGGTTAATATTTATGACAATCTAGGCCAGCACCACGGCTCACTAGGCTAATCCTTCGCCTGCAGTGCCGGCTCTCGTGGTTCTACTCCCAGTTGGGGCGCCAGTTCTGTCCCGGTTGCTCCTCTTCCAGTCCAGCTCTCTGCTGTGGCCCAGGAAGGCAGTGGAGGATGGCCCAAGTGCTTGGGCCCTGCACCCAAATGGAAAACCAGGAGGAGGCACGTGGCTTCTGACTTCGGATCAGCGCAGCGCGCTGGCCGTAGCAGCCATTTAGGGGGTGAACCAGCAGAACGAAGACCTTTAAAATAAAAATATATATATATATTTATGACAATCTTGATTCTGTGAATCAAGTGCCATATTTTTATGTTTTAAACAACTGAGGTTGTTTCATTAATAAAATTATTCAAGGACTTAATTTAATCCATCTGTGTTCAAATAAAATATATTGAAGTTAGCTGGATATTTCCTTGACCCTGAAAAACTTATTTCACTAGAATTTAAAATTTTTTGGATTTAGATTTCATGTGTAAAGAGAAAGGGAAATTCTTCTTTAATTTGATAAATGTAATGATAATAATGCTTTTAATTATTTACCACATATATATACAGCACTATATGGGAAGCACTCTTGCAAAGACTATAGATGTTAGCTTATTTAATCCTCATAATAATCATGTAAGTAAGATTATTATCCTCACTTTACAGATGAGGAAACTGAAGCATTGAGTTAAGAAATGTGCCAAAGACACAAGCTAGTAAGTGACAGACCCAGGGCTGAAACTCAGCAAGAACTGTAACAGTACCACCACAAAATTCAGAGCAGATAGTACTCACTGAGCATTTACCATGCACCAAGCACTGGGCAGATGTGTTCCCTCCATGATCTCATTTAATCCTGACTGCAAAGATATTATTTCTGTTCACTTTCTCTAACAGGTAACTGCAAAGGCTGAAGATGTTTGATTCTTGGTTTACATTCTGGAAGCAGGCTGCCCTCTTTGACACGTCCTCCTAAGCATCCCATCTTCCAGCTGCCTTGCTCTGAGGGACGTCAGATTGTTTGGAGTAACCCAGTGGACTGTGCTTAGATTTCCTGCCCCTGGGCTGTGGGAATCAGAAGCAGCAAGAAGTCCCAGCCACAGCCTCCCAGCTCATGCACAGCCGCAGGCCCCCCAGCCCCCACCTACAGAATCCCTGGAGGTCCTCCCCCTGGAGACTTGTGAATCTGCTCTGCTGGCCCTTAGGGATGAGAATCTGGGCCAAGGTATGGAACAGCAAAGTAGCAGAATCCAGCACACAAATAATAAAAATGCATTTCAAAGACTTTGTGCCTTTGCAAAAGTGTTTCACATATGCATTGTCTCGTTTGGGCACTTCCTATGGGAATTCTTAGACCCTGAAACTAGTTCAAAATAGCATTTGGTACTTCTGAGCTTTTGTGTCTACCTTCAGCTTCATTATTAGTGTAGACTGCTTTTCCTCTAATGGTTTTACATTTATATTTGAACTCTTTCTGTTTACATAGAAAGAGACTAATAATTTCTCAAAACATTTAATTCTAGCAATACTTTTTAAAGGACAAAATGATTTTACACACACACACACACACACACAAAAGCTAAATGTTTGTGACCCACCTCCACATCAATACATTGAACCCCTAATTCAGAATGTGAATTGAACCCCTAACTCAGAATTGAACCCTTAACTCAGATTTAATTTGGAGATGGGACAATTGGAAATTAATTAGGTTTACAGGAGGTCATGATTGTGGGGCCATCATCATGGGATTGGTAACCTTGGAAGAAGAGATATCAGAGAGCTTGCTCTTTCACTGAACATGTACAAAGCAGTCATGTGAGCACACAAGGAGATGGTTGGCCTCCAAGCCAAGAAGGGTTCCTCACTAGAACCTGAGCTTCCTGGCACCTTAATCATGGATTTCTAGCCTCAGGAAGTATGGGAAAATAGGTGTCTCTTGTATAAACCATTCAGTCTGTGCCCATGGCAGCCCAAGCTGACTAGGACAGATTTATATAGCTGGTACACATGCGATATAATCTGTAGACACATACAATATTGATATATATCTAGATGTGTCTATCTATATCTAGGTAGACAGATTGATATATGACGGATACACACACGCACACACACACACATCAGAAAGTTAAAAAAAAGGTACTGCATAAATAAATAAATAAATGACAGAAGTGTGGGAATGACAATCTAACAGAAGGCATTTTGGCAACAGAAATTTCAAAATAAGAAATTTTCCTCAGAGTGAGTCAGGCTCTGAAATGAGGCAGATGGTCTGATTGAGACAATCACAGATGTAAGCTGGACAGAGATAGTAGGAAAGGAAACTGCCCAAGGAGCTACGGACCTTGGTCACAAGACCATGGTCACAGGTGGTGAAGGGGCAGTTGTGAGAGCAACAAAGAAGTAACCAGAGGCAGGTTGTGTGTCTGGGTGCAGAAGGCTGGCCTCTGTGCTTGGGATTTAGAGGAGGGAGCCCCAAATTTGCTTTGCACAGTTGGTCTCTTGCACCTCCATTGTTGTCACTCCAGTTCTGGTGCACGGTTGATGTGAGAGGATACACCAAAAACCCAGGCTGTTGAGTCTCCTGGTGAGTTCAGTGGCTCAGCTGAGAGGCATCCATACCCCTGGAACAATTATCATCATCAAAGATGGAGAACTAGTCTCCATGAACAGTACCAGGAAAAATATTTCTTTAGAGTCATAGAAAATTATGAAATGAAAATTTGCAGAGAACAAACACAGGAATTGGCTCAAAGAACTTAATTGTGTTATGATACTTAACTAGTGAGAGTAAGTGCTGTTAGTTCTTCCAAAACCTTTAATAAAATTAGCAGAAGAAGTGATGGTTCAAGTCAGGGAAGATAGAAAAGAAATCCATTAGGTGCTAACGCATCCAACTCCAACATGGTCTCAACTTGTACACTTATAAAGAGTTTATATACTTTAAGAGATTTTTAATATATTATCTTAAAATGTTTAATAACAAAAATGTCAATTCTGCTTCTACTCCAGAGCTCAAATTTCAAAGACAAATGGAACCTACTGAATCCACCCAAGCTGAAGGAACTCACAGAATTGCTGCTGCTCTCTGGGGTGGTACATTAGACTCCCTGGTTTGACTGAGGTCAGCCAGCCCACAGAATCTTCCAGAATTTCTAGGGGAATAAGTCATTGCCATTTAGTGACTCAAACAGGGAAAAACGAAAATTCAGACCAATGTTCTCATAATTTTTTGGTTCTTGTATTTGATATGCTATTGGTGTTCAGCATATTACATGCTCCTGTCTGACAAAATAAAACTAGACTTCTACCTACTCAAGAGACGATTTGCTAAATTCACATGTTTATTGGTATTTCCTATTGAATTGAAATAGTGCAAGAGACATGGCATTTCTGAAGTTTAAAATATTGAAGATTGGCTGTAACATGATTTTGGATCTATTTAATCTGGAGCAAGCCTAGGGCCCTTCCTCCTGAGTGGACTCCTTAATCAAGTGGATGGAGGTGAAAAGCCAATGCCAAAATGGAAGAGGTTTCAGGGTCTGTTACCCAAGTGCTTACCATGTGTAACAGACATTGTTTTAAATGCTTTGCATTACAGTCTTATAGTTTCCTTACTTCTCATTTAAAATTCAAAACCCTTTGAAAACCAGTTTTTTGTAAATCAGCTGGCAGCAAAATTTGACAATCTCATTTGGCAGAAATCAGATCTAATTACTGATTAGTGCTCCAGATTCCATCAGAGGATTATATAAAATATGGTAGATGAGTTCCTTCAAAAGTTCATGGAAGCTGGAATTAAAAAGTAAGTTTTTGGGGCCAGCACTGTGTTGTGGTGCCATATGGGCACCTATTTGAGTCCCGGCTACTCCACTTCCCATCCAGCTCTCTGCTATGCCCTGGGAAAGCAGTGAAAGATGGCCCAAGTCCTTGGGAGCCTGCACCTGCATGGGAGACCCAGAAGATGATGCTGATTCTTGACTTTGGATCGGCACAGCTCAGGCAGTTGCAGCCATCTGGGGAGTGCACCAGGAGATGGAAGTCCTCTCTCTCTCTCTCTCTGCCTCTCCTTCTATGTGTGACTCTGACTTTCAAATAAATAAATAAATAAATCTTAAAAAAAAAAAAAAGATAAGTTTAGGGCTGGCATTTGGCATAAGAGTTAAGCCACTTGGATCCCCAAGCACCTTGGTTCATGTCTAAGCTCTGCCCCTCATTCCATTTAACTGCTAATATGCACCCTGGGGGACAGCAGGTGATGGCTCAAGTAGTTGGGTCACTCTTTCCCATATGGCAGACACAGATCAAGTTCCTAACTCCTACTTTCAACCCAGTCCAACACTGGCTATTGCAGGCATTTAGAAGTAAACCAATAAATGTGATTTATCTCTCTCTCTCCTTGTTCTCGCTGCTTCTAAAATAAAATAAAAATTTATTTTAGAAAAGATGATTATATTTTGGTGCAAAAGACTTTGAAATCCATGCATACTTTTTTGGTAACACATTTTCCAAAAACTTTTTTTGAAGAACCCTCATAATAAGGAAGATAAATCAGCTATATTTGTTGTACAATAAGGCTTATGGCAATTTTATATAATAAATATAAGGTACATGTACAATTTACCCTTCTAAAATAAAAATTTTAATTCCAAAACACATCTGGCTCAAAGTATTCCAAATAAGGAAATTGTTTCCTTTAAGCCTCCCAATAATACATGCTTTGAATAATCCTAATTTGCAAAAGGGAAAACTGAGATGGAGCAAGCATCTGCACAGTGTTAAGGTGACACACCTGGTAAGTGGTGCGAGTTTGAACCCAGGTAGATACAGCTCCAGAGATTCTGCTCTTAATCACCATACTGTTATCTCGCTTTGGGCAATCTGCTAACGCGGCATCTTTTCAGCAGATCTTCTTTTGTCTGTATTATATGACAGATGAAAAAGACAGAGGACATACAGTACCCCACATTTTGACTCACAGTCTCCCATGAGTCTCCTTTATTAATCGGGGTCAAGCTAGGAAAACTGTCCATACCAGGTAATTTGTTCAGGGGAATGCGATACAGGAAACCACTTGAAATGGCATAGAAGAATTAAAAGGTCTAACAGGGACTCTGAGTAAATTCAGAAATTAGCAAGACTCGGAAAGTTACAACTCCCTCTGTAGAGCTGGCATAACAAAGGTATGCCAGGAGCCAAGATCAGTCAGACTGGTTGCCACCAGGGACTGGGTGCTGTCCTACAAAAGCGGCAGTCACTGCCTTCAACACTCATATTCAAATCAAGAGTCAGTCGTGTGCAGAAACATCCGGATGTCTCCCTTTTTCCTGCCCTTTAATCCACCATAGATACCTCCATTGGTCAAACCTAGCTAGAAGCCAGTTAGCAATGAAGCCTGGAAAACTGTGGGTTTTTTTTTTTTTTTTTTTGGTGGGGGGGGGGGGTTCCTCTATACTACAAAGCAGAGCAGAGCAAAAGAGTTAAATAGTTGAATTTAAGGCTATTACCCAAGGTTGAGAGTAAAAATGTTGGATAAGAAATTAAGGTCTGACCTGTGACCTGAAAGGCAAACACTAACACAATGGATTTTCCACATTTTGCTATGAAACAATTCTTTATTAAGGAACTTCAATGTGCAAGGTCAGTAAGGAATATAAGCAACAAGAGGGCAAGCAGTTTGACCCACTTACAAAAATAAAAGCCTTCTTTTTATTTTAAGATCAAGTAAAAGTTATATGCAAACAAAATAAATGGAGGGTCTAGAACTTAAGTATCAAAAGCCAGCTGTAGCCGGCACCGTGGCTCACTAGGCTAATTCTCCACTTGCGGCACCGGTACTCTGGTTTCTAGTCCCGTTTGGGGCACCGGCTCTGTCCCGGTTGCTCCTCTTCCAGTCCAGCTCTCTGCTGTGGCCCGGGAAGGCAGTGGAGGATGGCCCAAGTCCTTGGGCCCTGCACCAGCATGGGAGACCAGGAGGAAGCACCTGGCTTCTGGCTTCAGATCAGCACAACATGCCGGCCGAAGCGGCCATTTGGGGGGTGAACCAACGGAAGGAAGACCTTTCTCTCTCTCTCTCTCTCTCTTTCTGCCTCTCTCTCTCTGTGTCTAACTCTGCCTGTCAAAAAATAAATAAATAAAAAAAAATTTTTTTAAAATAAATCTTCTAAAAAAAAGCCAGTTGTAAGTAAGATGAGAAAATATTGTCTTTTCATCATATATAAAAAGACATAGAGATTTTAGCTATCAGCAAATTCCATGGATTAACAAGATGCAGTGACAATCAGAAAAATATAATTGAATCTTGGGAGACATTATTTGAAGCAAAGTATGAAAACATGGTAATTGCTATTCTTATGCTAAACCTCACTGGTCAGGTTAACTTGGAATGATTTCTGAACTTCCAGCCATCACTTTATGAGAGAGATAAATCAACTAAGTTATACACAGGTGAGAGATGAAGCTGTGATGACACTCAAATTCATACCCTACAAGCAAGAATTAAAAGCCCTAGGAAATGGTTAGCCATGAACAATAAAAAGGTAGGAAGATAAATAAGCACACAATTCAAATAATCAAAGGAACATAAACTGGAGGGTCAGGGACCATCCACCCACTTGCTCCTCTTGAGACAGATCCTGCCTCCGCCAGGATCCTGCTTCTTCCATACCCACATGGCGGCCTTGCATTGTGCCGCACGAAAACCATTCAGATGTGGGCGCCTGAACCTGCCATGGGCAGCCAGCTCATGAGCCAATCACCTATGCAAGCACCTGGAGTGAAGGGGGGCGATGGATCCGACTCCCCCAAATGGGAATTCAGATTGGATAACACAGGAAGACTAAGCCAACTACTGATAGAGGCCAGAAAGGAAAGGAAGTCAGTGGACAGAGATAGCCATGGCAAATAGAGGCCCGATATAAATTAAATTGATGAGAGAGCAGAGAAACATTCAGCTGCAGAGAATAAAACAGCAAACTTCCAAGGCAGTTGAAGTGCTGAGAAGAAAGGAGACAGGCAGGGAGGGAAAGGGGAGACAGACAGGGCACCTAAAGCCCTGAGGATCTTGGCCTGTTCCTGCTAGCTTCTCTCTTTTGGTTCCATTCCATTGGAGCCTTATCACAGACCCTCTCTTTTTTTTTTTTTTTTTTGACAGGCAGAGTGGACAGTGAGAGAGAGACAGAGAGAAAGGTCTTCCTTTGCCGTTGGTTCACCCTTCAATGGCCACCGCGGCCAGCGTGCTGCGACCGGCGCACCGCGCTGATCCGATGGCAGGAGCCAGGTACTTCTCCTGGTCTCCCATGGGGTGCAGGGCCCAAGCATTTGGGCCATCCTCCACTGCACTCCCTGGCCACAGCAGAGAGCTGGTCTGGAAGAGGGGCAACTGGGACAGAATCCGGCACCCCGACCGGGACTAGAACCCGGTGTGCTGGCACCGCTAGGTGGAGGATTAGCCTAGTGAGCCACGGTGCCGGCCAGACCCTCTCTTTCTTAAGGTAACATTTTTCAGTATCTGTTTTTGCAAAAACAAAGCAAAACAAAAAACCATTTTGAGAAACAACAAATCATACCAGTTTTACACAGTCTTGAGGGGCAACACCAACTGGTAGAAGCTCAAGAGAGACTGGCTTGTTTCCCATTACCCATGAAGCAGGCTGCCCCCAGAAACTGCTCTGTCTGCCACAGAGATGGTCCAAGCACAAGCCGCCAGCCACAGGGCAGAGACTCGAGCCCGGGGCATGGTGCCATGATGGAACAACCCGCAAGACCCTTCCAGGCATAAGACTACTATATCCTTTGGTTCTAGGTGCTAAAATCCTACATCTTTAGAGTGGCGATGGCTTTCACAATCTACAAAAAAAATAGATTCTTTTTCTAAAATTGAGCTGCGTTTTTTTGTTTTCAGTTAGATTACTCTTCTGTCCAGCATTTTGCCGTCTAGAGCTTCTTTTCTCCCAAATGGAAAATGACAAGCCCAACGGCAGTTTTAAGTCCGGTAAATAATGTTTAAGTGTTTTCGGCTTGCAGAAAAGAAACAGGTCATTTTG
Source organism: Oryctolagus cuniculus (assembly GCF_051225735.1). Classification (NCBI taxonomy): domain Eukaryota; kingdom Metazoa; phylum Chordata; class Mammalia; order Lagomorpha; family Leporidae; genus Oryctolagus; species Oryctolagus cuniculus. Next base: position 15,893,361 of record NC_142880.1, read on the forward strand.
GCGCTGATTTTTTCCATTAATTTTTAAAGTTACGTTTATTTTTCGGTAAATCTAGTTCATATGATTTTGATTTATTTACACTTAGCTCCCTTAGCATGTGTGGTTAGCAATTTGATGACTATGCACCTTCTAATTAGTCTGTCTCAGAACCAAAATTCATGTGTTGCCAACACAACCAAAGTGAAACCCTACTGACACAAATTTGGATGCAAATTGAAGAAGTCATAACATTCAAGACCATTCTAAACTTGGCGATAAAAGTTCTCTTGTTCCCAAAAAGTTACAGACAAAACAATTTCCAAGTATAAAGTACTTCACGAATTTTTCATGCAAACATGTGTTGCCCAGATAAACAGCAGTGGGACAGCTGCTTCTCTTGTGGCTCTGCTACCATGATTATCAGAACTTGTGAGTACAGCAGGTTGCTGTTTCACATGAGGCTGTGTGTACATCCCCCAAAGAATCGGGGGACCCAGTCAAGAAAGCCAGTCAACCTGGTCATGAAGCAGAGTGCCAACACATCACCCACCGTAGACAGAGTGTTTCTCAAGCATAGTATTAGATAATGCTGAGTATAGTGGAAACCTTGGCCAACATCATGGCCCATCCCTCACTCTATAATGGGTTTTAAATGGATGTTTTGACATTCTATGTACATAACCTTTAAAATTCAGATGACACTGATCCAGGCATGAGTTTAATTATAAAAGACATAGCACAAATGGAGCAGAAGGAACATTTCATAGGGAAACCCAGAGAATTATAGATGCTTTTTTCTTATGTATTTCTCAGACAATGTAGAAATGGATTTCTCTAAATCTGTTGGAAAGAGTCAAAGAACCACTTCTGTATATAAAATAATGTTTATGTGCAACTTACGCTGATAACAACTTAAAACTTTTCTCAGGCCAATTTTCTGTGAACCAACATTTCTTTAATCATATTTCAAAACAAATACCAAAAATACATGAGGTGCATAATTAAACACTTATGTATTAAATTTATATTTGGGCATAAACTTTCCAAGTTTAAAGATGTTTACCCATACCAGGGTCCATTTATTCAACAATTGTCAGAAAAAAAATGTTCTTAAAGTCCTTTCTCTAATGAGTTCCACTGGTTAAAGGTGTGGGCCTGTTTTCTTGTGTCATATTAGGAGTAAAAGCTTCAGATATTGATCTTCCTCCCAGAAGTCCCTGATAATCCTATCCTACTTATAAGCTTTAGTCGTGTATCATTGGGCTTCAGCCAACTATTGAGATGGAAGATGGTCTATCCAGTTCGGGCAGCCATTCTGCTGAACATTCAATTTCCCAAAAAAAAATCTCTTTCATTACTTGGGTCATTCATCATCCCACTAGGATTTGTCCTCATGATAGAGAGGAAACACCCTTCTCAAAATAGTCAATGTTTCTTGAGACCTTGTCTTTCTTTTCTGTAATATAAAAATGTTATTTCCTATTCCAAGTCTCCTTCCTCAGGAAATCCCCCATCCTCCCAAACTACTTGTGCTTTTCCTCCATCTACCCAAACTGTTCCCCATAATTCAGGACCCTACTGCAGAAACCACCTGCAGAAACCCTTGCCTGGTCATCCAGCCCTCTGTAATCTGCCCTGACCTTGAACATCTAATGTATCACACTGCTTAGGCCCAGGATGTACCCGAGGTTAGATACACTTGAGCTGTTTCAGATATTAGTCTTATCTGCCCATCTAAAGGAGAGACCCTATGAGAGAAGCATTATGCTCTACACCACTTTCCCATTCTCACAGTGACCAGCAGCACTTGAAGAAGGTGTCAAATGCCCATCAGTTAATAGACTGACAAATGCAACAGTTCATTTCCACTTCTCAATGATATTAAAGCAATATTTTTTCCATTAAGGCAGATTCATTTCCTCCTAAATTACTAATTTTAATTCATAAAAAACACTTTAAATTTTGTAATAAAGGTATTCTTTTCTAATAATAATGAGTTTGGTAACAAGCAGTTAAGGAGCTAATCCCCTACTTCCAAGAATTCACATTTTCATGAGAGAGAGGCATGTCAATAAGTTAAGATGAAATGGACAAAGTGTTTCCAAAAAGACAAGGTCTACCACATCAAAGGCCAGAGAGGAGAGAAACATTTCCAAAGGTTTTCTATTCCAACTCTATAATGATGAATGTCCCAACAACTTCAGGTTACCAATCTGAATCAATTTATTTTCATTTTTCTTTACTACATAAAACCAGAGCTCTTTAAAGCAACAAAAATTACCATTTGTATTAAGATTCACACTAAAACAAGCAACTGAGATAAGAAATAATTTAGAAAATGAAAAAGCATAATAAATTGTATTTTGAGAATGTAAATTTGGAAAAATATAAAATAGGAAGTCATATTAATGAAAGTATAGTTAGCTTTGTATTCAATATGAAAGCCACATTCACCTAAAGCATCTGTCTGTTTCAATCATGTTATTTACCATGGCTTTGCTTTTTCATGCCTGTACAACTCCTTGTATATATGCCTGGGGACTGGCACAGGTTCAGCTGGCTTTTATTCAGGCTTATCTTTTGGTAAAAATTAGTGTAACACGGAAATCCTGTCGTTACTTATTTTGCAACCTTATTGTTACATGACAATGTCAAGATCTCATTGCTGATCAGTGTACACATTAAATATGTGTCTTAAAACTCTTTAAACGTTTTGTGAATGCTCTTTTTCACATGTTCCTTTCACATTTCGGGATTTTATCATCCATGTTATGTTTGAATAAAAACATGATCATTACATTTCATTTTCTTCCAGAAGCAAATGGAGTAGAGCTCTGATATAACTTGCTTTGAAATAAGCCTTTCTGATAAGTAGTGGCTGGTTGCAGGGGAAAGAAGCAAGACTTGAACAACTGGAAAAGAAATCTAGAATAGTAACGTCAATAAAGAGTGCCCCAAGGTAGAAATAGAAATGAGTTTAAGATTTAGAGAGGAAAAAAGAATATATATAGTACATCTTTTTAAGATTTATTTTATTTATTTTTGAAAGGCAGAGTTACAAAGAGAGAGAGTGGTCTTCCAACTGTTGGTTCACTCTTCGAATGGCCACAACAGCCCAGGGCTGAGCCAGACCGAAGTTAGGAGCCAGGAGCTTCTTCCATGTCTGCCACATGGGTGTGGGGGCCCAGGTACTTTGGCCATTCTCCACTGCTTTTCCAGGAACACTAGCAGGGAGCTGGATCGGAAGTGAAGCAAATGGAACAGGACTCTGTAACCCATATGGGATGCTGGTGCTGCAGGCAGAGGCTTAACCCACTATGCCACAATGCTGGCCCTAACCACTCTTCTTGAGTTTTCTTATTATGGTTAACAGGTACATTAAAAATTATAATACTCTTTAATGTGAGTCTAAATTTATATATAAATAATGCTTAATTATATTAAAGATGAGAGCAAAAGGATTTAAAAGACCAAAGGTCTTATACGTCACTTGAACTGGTAAAACAAGTACTTAATCTATATACAATACTGAAAGCAACCACTAAAAAGAAGTGGTGCACTCAGAAACACTATAAAAATGAAAATTAGAATTTTAAAACATGTTTAAGTAACACAGAAAAGCAAGAAAAAGAAAAGAGTAAAATGAAAATCAGGGAAACCAAACAAAACTACAAAACCAAACTAACAATCTTAGGCCCTGACATATTAAATAACATGTAAATGACATGTAATACAAGTAAATTATATATCAATTAAAAGAAGAAATTGGAATATTGGATTAAAAAACGTGACCAGACTATATGCCATCTAAAAAAAACTCACTGGAAATATAGTGATACAGATAAGCTGAATGTAAAGGATTAAAAAAATCATACCAACAATAATCAAAGGGAAGCAGAAGTAGTTATTTACTACCAGATAAAGTAGACTGCAGAGCAAAGAAAATTGTCAGGGATAATTAGGGAGATTATATAATGATAAAAAATGTCGAATACTACGAATTCTATACAAAGATTTGACAATTTAAATTTAAAAGTCCAATTCCTGAAAAACACAAATGGCCACAAACTTCTCCAATAGAAAACAGAGAAGTTGTTAGTCCTATAACTATTCAGGATGTTTAATTTGTAACTTTAAAGCTTCCCTGTTAGCCAGCACTCAACCAGGAGAAACCATGGTCATCTCAAGTGCCAAGATCCTCAATACCAATGGCAAGAAGCCAGAGGAGGCCGGCACCGTGGTTCACTAGGCTAATCCTCCGCCTGCGGCGCTGGCACACCACGTTCTAGTCCTGGTTGGGGCACCAGATTCTGTCCCGGTTGCCCCTCTTCCAGGCCAGCTCTCTGCTGTGGCCCAGGAGTGCAGTGGAGGATGGCCCAAGTGCTTGGGCCCTGCACCCCATGGGAGACCAGGATAAGTACCTGGCTCCTGCCATCGGATCAGCGCAGTGTGCCGGCCGCGGCGGCCTGTCTCTCACTGTCAGCTCTGCTTGTCAAAAAATAAAATAAATAAATAAAAATTTTTAAAAAATGGGATGCCAGTGTCCAGAGAGCCAAGTGCTTGGGCCCAGCACCCCCATGGGAGACCAGGAGAAGCACCTGGCTCTTGGCTTTGGATCAGCACAGTGAGCCGGCCGCAACACGCTGGCCGTAGCGGCCATTGGAGGGTGAACCAACAGTAAAAGGAAGACCTTTCTCTCTGTCTCTCTCTCCCTCTCTCTCTCACTGTCCACTGTGCCTGTCAAAAAAAAAAAAAAAAAAAAAAAAAAAAAAAAAAGAAGAAGAAGCAGCAGCAGCCAGATGAGTTCGCATCAGGGACCTCCCAGGCGCTCCTGGAGTTGGAGATGAACTCAGACCTCAAGGCTCAACTCAGGCAGAACATCACATTTGCCATGGAAATCGAAGGTGGCAGTGGCAGGAAAGCTATCGTAATCCTCGTTCCTGTTCCTCAACTAAAACCCTTCCAGAACATTCAAGTCTGGCCAGTTCGTGAGCTGGAGAAAAAGTCTAGGGGAAGCAGGTTGTCTTTATGGCTCAGAGGCAAATTCCGCTTAAGCCACCTCAAAAAAGCCGCACGAAAAATAAGCAAAATCGCCCCAGGAGCCGCCCTCTGACAGCTGTGCACGATGCCATCCTTGAGAACTTAGTCTTCCCAAGTGAAATCGTGGGCACACGAATCCGTGTGAAACTGGATGGCAGCCGGCTCAAAAAGGTCCATCTGGACAAAGCCCAGCAGAATAACGTGGTGCTCAAGGTGGAAACTTTCTCTGGGGTCTGTAAGAAGTTCACAGGCAAGAATGTTAATTTTGAGTTCCCAGAGTTCCATATTGTAAATAGAGGATGACTCACAGTTAGAAACACACACACACAACTTCCCCCCACACACCCCCTTTCTCCAGGCACACAGTTTCACTGGAGAATTCTAGCAAATCTCTCAAGAACTAAGAGAAGAAGATGGCAGCAAGGTAATAAAGCAGGCATCCTGGAATCCTCCTTCTCCTGATGAACACACCAATTCAGCAACAGGTGGCGGGAAAATTATTTTTTGTGAAACTGCAGAAGCTGATAGAAAGGTGTCTATATCCAGAACAATGTGAAACTGGACTCATCAGTACCAGTAGGAAGATGTGGCCGTTATTACGTAATCCCTGCTCACGGCATAGCACCACGCAGGAGCACCAGGCCCACCAGCACCCAGTTTCTCTGAAGAGATCGAAAGTGATATGCATGTCCAGTACCCAACTTCTATGGAGGCCACCTAAGGGACTGACTTCTGTCTTGCCTGTATTAGATCAACATCAGCACAATCCAGCTGCCAGGTAGAAACCAGATTGCTGCTTGGGCAGGCAGTCACTAGAGCTCGTCTCGACCCCAGCTCAGCACAGAGCAAGCAGACAAAACCACAATGTCCAGATTCTACTCAAGGAGTAAAAGAGTTGATCTGCACAAATAATGCCCCCATTTTTCCAAGGGCTGGCAAAAGAACTAACATCTGTCTTGCCTTTGCCAATGTACTACGGGACCCGGCATGTATCCTAGACACCTGGGGGCTGCAAACACACAAATAAAAAAATAGAAAGCAGGTTGGACCAACATGAAGGTTTAAGAAGGCACACAGACTCTCTGGCCAGCCTGAGTGGTGGGAGTCTTCTATACAAACCCAGTCAGTGAAGACTGGGAAATGAGGCTTCTTTCTCTAATCCACACATGCCAACTCAATCTTATAGAAAAATAACTATGTTCAAAATTCATGACACAGAATTCTAAACAACTATCATAAAGTTGCTCGCCCAAATCAGAATGAGGTCAAATATGAATCAGGTGAGAATTTCAACAAAAAGGAAATATTTCAAAGTATCTGATGAAAATCATAGAGCTGAGGCAAGCATTGTGATCCAATGGTTTAACTCATCACCTTGGAAGTGCACACACCTGAGTTGAAGTCCCACCTCCAATTCATACCCAGCTTCCTGTTAACATGCACTCTGGGAGGCAGCAGATGATACCTCAACTACTGAGTCTGTCGCTCCCCCTCTTCGCAGAGGAACGACACAGGACCCTGCACTGTTCTTTTGTCTGCTCGGCCCTCCCCGGGTTTGCTGCTGGTTCTTCCCGGGTTGGCTGCCATCCCTCCACCTCCGTGGAGGGGCGGGCCCCCCTGCCACTTTCCCCACTTCCGCGGGGGAGAGGCACACCGCCGGCCGGCCGGCCAGCTCTCTCGGGGGCTGCTCAGATATTCCTCAGGTATTCCTGGTGCATGTTGTCCCTCTCCTCCTTTATAGTCCTCTTCCACCAATCCCAACTCTGCTACCCACACGCCAAGCACGCTGCTCTCCTCCAATCAGGAGCAGGATCAGCTCCTGCAGGTTACTGGTCGAACTGGAGGCAGCTGTGTAAAAGTTGTTTAATCCTCTCCCAGCGCCATATTGTGGGAGAGCAGATGCATAGAATAAGTCTTAATTCCAGTAACTTAGTCTAGTCCGAGTTGCTCCCCACAGAGTCCTTGCCTCCTGTGTGGGAGACAGATGGAGTTCCTGGCTCTTGAATTCACACTGGCCTTGCCCCAGCTCTTGCAGACATTTGGATAGTGAACCAGCTCATGGATTCCATCTCTCTTTCTCTCCCCGCCCCACTGCCTTTCATATAAACAAAAATAAATAAGTTTTAATAACCATGGAGTTGAAGAATGCAGTAACTGAATTGAAAATTTCGGTATAGAAATTCAATAGCATACTAGATTACACAGAAGAAAGGATCAGTAAATTCAAAGACAGATCAAAGGGAATTGTTCGATCTGAAGAGAAAAAATAAAATGTTACTAAAAAGAATGAAAAAAGTTTAAGGGGCTTGTGGGACACCATCAAGTGGACAAGTTATAGATTATGGAAATAAAAGGAGAAACAGAGAAAGTGCTAGAAAGTTTATTGAAAGAAATAATGGATGAAAATTTCCCAAATCTGTAGAAAGAAACAGACATTTGGATCCAAGAAACCTAACAGACCCTAATAAGAACTGATAGAAATACATGCTGAGATACATTATAATCCAATTGTTAAAAGTGAGGGACAAAGAGTTATGAAATCAAAAAGAGAAAGGCAATTTGTCACAAACAGGGAAACTCCCATAAAACCAACAGCATATTTCTCTGTAGAAACCTTGTAGGCCAGAAACAAGTGGGATAATACACTCAAAGTGCTGAAAATTAAAAAAAAAAAAAATGTTAACCAAGAATACTATACCTGAAAAATGAAGGGGAGATAAAATCTTTCCCAGAAAAATCTAAGTCAAGGTGTTTCATAACTGTTAAACATGCTTTATAACAAATGTTAAAAGGCATTCTTCAGCTTGGAATGCAAGGATGTTAAACATCATCATGATAGGGAAAACAGCTCAAAACTCATTGATAAAGTTAAATATATTGGGCCGGCACCACGGCTCAATAGGCTAATCCTCCGCCTGCGGCACCGGCACAGCGGGTTCTAGTCCCGGCAGGGGCGCCGGATTCTGTCCCGGTTGCCCCTCTTCTAGGTCAGCTCTCTGCTGCGGCCTGGGAGTGCAGTGGAGGATGGCCCAAATGCTTGGGTCCTGCACCTCATGGGAGACCAGGAGAAGCACCCGGCTCCCACCTTCAGATCAGTGTGATGCGCCGGCCTCAGTGCGCCGGCTGCAGTGCGCCAACTGCGGCGGCCATTGGAGGGTGAACCAACGGCAAAGGAAGACCTTTCTCTCTCTGTCTCTCTCTCTCACTGTCCACTCTGCCTGTCAAAAAAAAAAGTTAAATATATTAATACAGAAGATTGTAATGCTTGTGTGGTTGCAAACAAATCACTTTCAATCACAGTAAAAAATAACTACAAGCAAAAGACATGTTAATGTATACATATATTAATAGATGTAAATTATTACAATAATAATACAAAATGTGGAGTGAGGAAGAAGTAGAGGTGTTGAGTTTTGATTTGCAATTAAACTTTTTACCAGCTTAAGATACACTGTTGTCGGGCATTTTATGTAAGCCTCATGACAACCCTAGGGAAAATTACTATGGGAGTTAAACAAAAGAAAAAGAGCAAAACAAAGTATATTAATAAAAAATATTAAAAATACATAGGAAGAAAGTGAAAAGGAAAGGACAAAAAAGAACTATAGCACTAGCAAAAATCATTTAATAAAACAGCAATAATAAATTCTTCCCTATAAATAACTCAAATGTAAATGGATTAAATTCCCCAACCAGAAGACAAAGACAAATGAACGGATATTTTGAAATGACCATATGGTCTCTGCAAGAAAACTACTTTAAATTGAAGGACATGCATAGACCGACAGTGAAGAGATGGAAAAAGATATCTCATGGAAATAATAACTAAAGGGGAGCAGAGGTGGCTATACATATACAGACAAAACAAACTTTAAGACACAAAGGAACATCTAATGAAAGGATCAATTCACCAGTGACACAACAGTTACAATGATTTATGCACCCAATATCAGAACATCAAAATATTTGAAAGCACACATTGAAGAACTGAGTGAAGAAAAGGATAACAATGCAATAAGGAGGAGACTTCTAAATCCTAATTTCAGTAATCAAGAAAAAATTCAGACAAAATGCCAATAACAAAACAAAGGACTTTTACAATACTACAGACGAATGGACCTGAGAGACAAAAACAGAATACCTCACCAATAACAGCAAAACATACATTCTTCTCAAGGGCACATAGAATGGTTTCCAGAGTAAATCACACGTTAGGTCATAAAACAAGTCTTAATGAATTTAAGAAGACTGAAATTATACCAAGTACCTTTACTAAACACGGCGGAATGAAACTATCAATCCACAGCACAAGGAAAACAAGAAAACTCACACATACATGTTAGTTAAACAACACTCTCTTGAAAAGCCAGAAGGTCAAAGAAGAAATTAAAGGGGAAGTTAGAAAATCCCTTGAGATAAAAAATAAAAACAACAAAACCCCAGCATATCAATATCATGTAATGCAGAAATAAAGAGCAGGCAGGGAGCAGAAGTCAAGTCAGTGTACTATGGAGAAAACACTTAGTATCCTTGTGGTGAAGAAAATATTCTGTATCTTGACCATACCAATGTCGTATCTTAGCAATGATATTATGCTATAGGTTTGCAGGTTTGCAATTGTGACCATTAGAGAAGTGATAATGAGTACACAGGAACTCTCTGTATTGTTTCTTGTTTCTTTTTTTTTTTTTTTTTTTTTTTTTTTTTGACAGGCAGAGTGGACAGTGAGAGAGAGAGAAAGAGAGAAAGTTCTTCCTTTGCTGTTGGTTCACCCTCCAATGGCCACCGTGGCCAGCGCGTTGCGGCCGGAGCACCGCGCTGATCTGATGGCAGGAGCCAGGTGCTTCTCCTGGTCTCCCATGGGGTGCAGGGCCCAAGGACTTGGGCCATCCTCCACTGCACTCCCTGGCCACAGCAGAGAGCTGGCCTGGAAGAGGGGCGACCGGGACAGAATCCGGTGCCCCGACCGGGACTAGAACCCCGTGTGCTGGCACCGCAGGTGGAGGATTAGCCTAGTGAGCCACGGTGCCGGCCTGTTTCTTGTTTCTTACAAGGGCATGTGAATCTACAAGTCTCCCAGAATGAAAAGCTTTATTTTCAAAAGTGTCCAAGGAGCAAGCATTTAGCCTAGCAGTTAAGACACCCTCATCTCACATCACAGTGCCTGAATCCAGTTCTTGCCTTGATCTCCTTGCTCCAGCTTCCCATCAGTGCTTATTTAAACGCTGCTGCAATTTCTTGTCTGATCTCTGTGCCTCTAAGTTGATTGTTCCTCTCATCCACTCTGAGCACTGCATTTTCTTTAAATATTTTATTTTATTTGAAAGACAAGGAGATGGAAGGACAGATGAAGAAAGATCACCCATCTCTTGGTTCACTCAACAAATGCCTGCAACAGCCAGGGCTGGACCAGGCTGAAGTCTGTGTCTTCCAGGTAGGTAACAGGAATCCTAGTACTTGAACCATCATCCACTGTCTCTTAGGGTATACATTAGCAGGAAGTTGGACCAGAAACAGAGGACCTGGGATGTGAACCAAGCACTCTGATATGGGCTGTGGGTGTCTCAAGTGGCCAATGTGTCATGTGCCCACTCCTGAACACTGTATTTTTCATAATTCATTTTCCCATGTTCACTTCCCAACTCAGGGAATCATCATGATTCAGTGCCCCCAACTCCTCTAGCTCTGCATAATCTATTGCAAGCCTCTCTTGAGCCATGGGTCCTGCCAATTCACCTTACACGCACATTTTACTCCAAGCAAGCAAGTGTGCTCACATGCTCCTATGATTAGAAACCCTATTGTCATAGAGTTTCCTGCCAGAAAAAATTCCCTTACCAACCACACTGCATTCTCCTGCAATCTTCCTCTAATTTCTATGCCTCCTCTACTTCATGGCCCCTGTTCAAGACCAATATATTTGTGCAGAAGTCTTGACTTCCCAGCCTGCAGTCCCACATGGTTCCTTTCAAGGCTGTGCTGAGTTACTCTTGGAATCAGAGATAGCTTTGGCCCTTCATTGTACTCTGATTCATTCATTCACCCAACCATTCTACAAAATAGGCTCACCATATATTTGTAGACAAGTTACTTCACTCATTATAGTAATTCTTAAACATCTCTTAGTTTTTATTCTATAATCTTGCCTTTGACAAATAACATGAATCATGCCTTATTTTCCTCAACAGACTCCTGAGTTCGCAGTGGTGTAGCTGATGTCTCAACATCACCATTGACATCACAGTATCAAACATCAATTGAATTGCTCCAGCCTACAGTCACTACTCTCCTTGGCATAGAAAACTCAAAGACAGAAGACATAGCCCTGCAGTCACAATGTACGTGGGGAGGAAAATGCCAATGAATGGTATATATTCCAACATTAAAAGGATTCAGAAGCACAAGCAAGCGCTGAGCAAGAGCGTGATGGAGGTGGTGGCACTTAGGGTTCTGTAGTGGGCCCTGTGGGGATGCACCCAGAACTCCTCTTCAGGCAGACACACCCATTCTGAGCAGCTGCAAGTAACAAACCCAACTGCCACACTCTGCACTGAGAATCAGCTCCAATGAACCACCCTGCCCAAGGTTACAGCCCCTCCAAGAGGGCACCCCACAGTCAATAATTAGTTTGTTCAGGGAAATAAAGGTGCAAGCTCCTTTGTCTCAATTGAGTCAACTCAGAAGAAGCACCCAATCTCAAAGCTCCTGCTGAGATCCACTGGTCAAGGCCTCCCTTGCACTGGCACTGCTCTTCAGCTTCTTGTTCAGCCCATGACTGCACTGCTTCTTTAGAGACTGTCTCCCAGGATCACCCTCCAGTAAAATCTGGGCATGCAAACCTTCATCTCACAGTGTAGTTCCAGGGAGTCCAATCTCCGTTCACACTGTTGAAAGAGTGTGTGGTCATTTACCTGGTCCTCAGCTGAAATAAAGTTTGAGAACACTAGCAAATAGGTACTCTATTTCATTTTAATTTCTCTAGAGTTGACAAAGTCAGAACGAATTCTCTCTCTCTCTCTCTCTCTCTCACCCTCACTCTCCAAGGAAGAACCTGAAGATTAGAGCAGTGATCTGTCCAAGATCACACATCCAGAAAATGGTAGATCCAAGGCACAAACCCTCACCTTCTCAATCTCAGTCTTCCTATCCAAACCCAAACTGTTTGCAAAGTGGTCTCTTTTTTTAATAAAGATTTATTTATTTGTTTGAAATGCAGAGATACAGAGAGACAGAAATCTTCTATCTGCTGGTTCATTCCCCAGATGGCTGCAACAGCTGGGGCTGGGCCAGGCCAAAGCCAGGCACAAGGGTCAAGGAGATAGGCCATCTTCTGCCACTTTTCTGGGAGCATTAACAGAGAGCTGGATCAGAAGTGAGCAGCTGCGAATCCAACCAGCACCCATATGGAGGTTTAACCTTCTACATCATATCACTGGCACCAAAGAGGTCTACTTTTAAGAAAAAAATATGGACATCAAAACAGACAAACTTGAATTTTCCTTTTCTAGCAGTCACTATCTTACTTTGAATAAATTATTCAACCTCTCAGAACTTTGCGTCTATAGGTGGCCCTGTGTCTACAAACCAGAAATGAGCACTACCGTGAGGATTCATTGAAACACAGAAGATATTATTTCCTGTTCTCATGGAGGAGAGGGGAGTACCAGATAAAAAAAAAAAAACACTTGGAATATTCAGATTGTAGAGAACTCACAATGTTTTCTTGATCATCCTGTTGAGAATGACCTCTCCTTCTGGTCACCTCCATTGAAAGTGACCTCTTATTCTTGTGGAATTCCACTGTTGCTTAGATTACTCTTAGAAACATACTTAACTACATTTTTATAGTTATGGGCCTTATTTTACAGTTATTGGCCATAATTTTTCAATCAAGAGGTAGCATCTTTAGGGCTGAAATGATCTTAGACATCTTGGAGCTAAGACTAAGAAGTGCCACGGAGTAAATGCCATAACTGCGTGTATCAACCATGTTGCTATATGCAGAATAAACAGGTGGTATTCTGGGCTAAGTCTGTCTAGTAAATTGTCACATGAAGGAGAAAAGATAGTATATTGACTATGAGAACAGGCTACTCTGGAACTCAGAAGTAGAGCAAGCAAAGCAAACAGTGAACTGAACCAGCCAAATTCCCCCAATGTAAGAATGTGGACCTACAGATGTCAGATTCTACCAGGACTAACAATCAGCTAAATGAGAGTAGGAAGGGACAGGGGAAACCGAAAGGGTTGATCTGATGCTGTTGCCTCCCAAGAACCATGGAAGCAAAGAGACCAGGAAGAGCATTCCTCCAGCGTTGCACCCTGCCAAGCATTAATCTCAGTCAGATTGCAAGTACAGACTTTTGCTGAGGTGGAGGAGAGGGTGGAAAAGCTGCTGTAGGAAGCGGGATAGGGAGTCAGCAAAAGAATTGTGAGCAGACATAAAATTAGAAAGCAAGACTCTGTATAGATCCAGGCAGAATAGTTTTGTGATTTTCAATAGCAACATTCAACAACCCAGCTGTGCAGTGAGAGAAGTAGCACTGTAAGGATGACCCTGGGAGCAGAAATTCTCTTCCCTTGATTGCTTCCTCATGCACGCTCAAAGGTTTAGATACACATGACAAAGTGTCCACTAATTAAAAACATTAGCATCCAGTCCTAGGTCTTGTCCTCCCAGAGAGCTGGGGCAACAAAGTTGCTAAGAGCGAAAGCTCTATAGACTAAGCCTTTTGTTTGAATCTAGTTCCCACACTAAACGTCAGTTGTCCTTGAAACTCTTACTTAACTGTACTGCACATAATACTGAATGTACACTAGTATACACCTTTAAAACTGTAAGAAATAAATAAGAAAATGCATAAAGAATTGTAACATGGTGCTCACAATGAACAAATAAGTGTTAGACATTAATAAATGGAGAGCAAGAGAACTTCACACTCATAAGCATGACTTGTTTTCTTTCACTTTACTTTTTTATTTAACAGGCAGACACAGATAGACAAAGAAATTTACTCCTCTCATGTCTGCAATGGCTATGTCTGGGCCAGGCCAAAGCCAGGAAGCAGGAACTCAATCCAGGTCTCCCATTGGTCATAAGAATCTAATTACTTGAGCCATCATTGCTGCCTCCCAGGACCTGCATTAGCAGGAAATTTGCATCAGCAGCAGGAGCTAGGCATGAAACCCAGGTACTCTGATGTGGATCACAGTCAAGTTAACTGATATCTTAACTGCAAGACTAAGTACTTACTGCAAAACTTGTTTGTTTTAGGGACTGGCGCTGTGATGTAATAGGCTTAGGCACCGGTTTATGTACAAGCTGCTCCTCTTCTGATCCAGCTCTCTGCTTATGGCCTGGGAATGCAGTGGAAGATGGCCCAAGTGCTTGGGCCCCTGCGCCTGCATGGGGGACCTGGAAGAAGCTCCTGGCTCCTGACTTCAGATTGGCTCAGTCCTGGCCATTGCGGCCATTTGGGGAGAGGATCAGCAGATGGAAGACCTCTCTGTCAGCCTCTCCCTCTCTCTGTCTATAACTCTACCTCCCAAATAAATAAATAAATCTTTACAAAAAAGCTATTTGCTTTATAGCCTATGAGTATTAGATCAGAGATTACAAAACTAGTATTTAGCCCAGTTTATAATTATTACATGCAATAATTGTTTGTTTGCTCCCCTACGTAAAGGCAGAGTCTGCAGATCTCATAAAGGTAGAAACCTTCTCTGTTTGCACCAATTCTTGCCCAAATACGGTACCCAGCACACAGTATGCGTTAATTAATTAATCAGTTAATTAATTTAAATGAACGTGGTATTTAGCTGGAATAGAGATTACAGAGATGTTTTATCAGAAACTTTGTGCTTCCACATCACACTACAAGCTACCATGCGGATCAAAAAATAAATAACAGCAATGACCAATTCAAGCTTCTTATGAATTCCTGCAGTTAGATGTCTTTCCTTCCCTAGACAAAGCTAAGCTGTCACCTTGTTAGTGCTGTTGGCCATCCATCTGTTCCCTGGTTTCTCCCTCCTGGCCTGAAGCAATTTCTTCCATGGGTCAGATTAAAGGGATGGTAGCTTTCAGTGTGTGTGTATTTGTGTGTGTGTTGTCCTAACTGTTGTCAGCCAGAACTAGCCCTTCTTCCTATTTACATGTCCTCATGCCATCCGTAATTATTTACCACAATCACCCATTTGATTTCCTTCTAGAATCTGACATTTCTGTTAGATTCCTGAAATCTCCTGTAACTTTCACCATACATCATACTCTGTAACACGGAAAGTGGTCATCTTTTGCACTTGTCTTTATGGTTACAGTAGGTAGAAAAATACTTGTTTGGTTATCACATTTAAAGCAAAACCCTCAAGAGCATTTTTAAGTAAAACTGTGGGGGGGACAACTGGATGCCAGGTGGTCAAAAGGATCTGAAACAGGAAGTTGTTATCTCTACTGTTCATTGACAAGTTGGTGTCAGAGTTTTCAGCTTCTCAGACTCATTCTTGCTTTTTGAATACATGAGAAAAAAAAGAGGCCTTCAAATCTACTTTGCAAACTGTTGTTTACTGGAAAGAAATTCTTTAATTTAACCTTGGTTGACTGTGGGAAATATTTATTTTCTCTCTTTCTAGTAAACAATTGATATTACCTAAAAATGGCTGGGATAAGCCTAAAGGCTTTGTGATAGAGACACTACATGACAGCCTTTATGTTGCCACCACACACACACACAGCATCATTCCCTCAGATCTGCTGGCTCTGAGAATCCTCACCCCATAAACTTTAGATCACAGTTGCCTTCCAGGGTTTTAACTCTACCCTTGGGATGCATCTTGATCTACAGTAGCTTCTGTTCCAGAATGAAATATAATAAACATCAAGCATGTGAGTAAATAACTCCTTTAAAAATAACTAACTCTAGTGCTTCAAATAAATATTTTAATGTATTTACCATATCGATTTTGTGCTGAAACAAAGTCTTTGTTGATACATAAGAGAGGGTAACTTCCAAAGTACTGGTTTACTTCACCTTCTAAATTTTTAAAATATTTGTAAAATTTTATTCTGGATGATTTAAACCTTTGTGGCCATGTGAGGAGTATGATTTGGCCACTGAATGGTAGAAAAGATAAATGAATACATCCATCCATCCACACATACATACATAAATCACTGCATCACAGGTTTGCCACTAGCAGACACAAGGCTGTTCTCTTAGGAGGAGCTTCTTATGGATTTAGATGAATGAGTTCAATTATGGCAACAGATCACTCAAAGAGGGATTAATTCAGAGACAGAGAGGAAGCACATTTTCCTTCAACAAACAACTGTCTGCACAGCAAAAAAAAATTACTAGCACCAACACATAACAAGCATAACGTCCAAAAGGAATGACATCAGCATGTGGAAGAGGTACCTGCACTCCCATGTTCACTGCATCGCTATTCAAAGTAGCCAGAATGTGGAATCAGCTGAGTGTCCAATGATGGGTGAATGGAGACAAATGTGGCATACATACATAATGAAATATTACTCAGCCGGCGCCGTGGCTCACTAGGCTAATCCTCCGCCTTGTGGCGCCGGCACACCGGGTTCTAGGCCCATTCGGGGTGCCGGATTCTGTCCCGCTTGCCCCTCTTCCAGGCCAGCTCTCTGCTGTGGCCAGGGAGTGCAGTGGAGGATGACCCAAGTGCTTGGGCCCTGCACCCCATGGGAGATCAGGAGAAGCACCTGGCTCCTGCCATCAGATCGGCGCAGTGCACCAGCCGCAGCGCACCGGCCGCGGCAGCCATTGAAGGGTGAACCAACAGAAAAGGAAGACCTTTCTCTCTGTCTCTCTCTCTCACTGTCCACTCTGCCTGTCAAAAAAAAAAAAAGAAAGAAAGAAAAGAAAGAAAGAAATATTACTCAGCCCTAAAGAGAATGAATTTCTGACATTTCAGCAAAATGGATGAAACTGAGTTTCAATATGTTAAGTGAAATAAGCTAGACAAATACCACCTGTTCTCTCTCACACATGGATATTAAAAATACTAATAGTTGATCTGAACTTAAAATAGTGATTACTAAAGGCTGTGGGGACAGAAAGATGGTAAAGATGGTAGGAGGTCAGATAAGGGGTACCAAAATGCACAGAAGGAGGTAGTGGCTTTGCTGGTCTGCAGCACAATGGGGTGACTGTTTTTGCAACAATGTATTATTAACTGTACAAAAAACTGGAAGAGATAAGCTGGCAGGCTCCAAACACAAAGAAAAGTAGAGTAAATGGAAAGGTTAGTTGTCTAGTGTGGTCAATTTACAGTGTACATACATGTTGAAATATTGCTCAGGACTCCTGCCTCCAAAATACATGCAAGTATTACACGTTAACCATAACATTTTTAAAAATAAAATAATCAAAACATGAAAATCAAGGATAATCCACAATAATAATGCAGTCAGAGACCCAGAAATAATTCAAGCCTGCGTCCTTCGTGGAAAGCTGCCAGCTCTCAAAAAGACCATGAAGACTTCACCTGGCCTTTTTGTTTCTTGAAGAGCAATTACAAACTTTACCATTGAAGCTTTGGTTCTGTTATTATTTTTACCTCTCTGTTCTTTTTACCAAAGTAGAATAGTCTTACAGGGACTGTAAAGCCAACTCAGGGCAGTTATCAACCTTAAAGAATATAGGTAGTTGCAGTGAGTAAAAATAACTTCCAAAGTGCTACGTGTTTGGAAAAAGGATTTTTTAATAAATAATAAACATTGTCAAATCAGTTAATTAAGCATTTGTGCAAAATCTACAATGCGCAAAGCGCTGTTTTGAGGACTTGGGGAAACAATCATGAGCATTGTGTTTTTCAAGGGGAAGGGAAAGAACGAACAGGAGTAACTTTAAGACAAGGCAGATGGCAAAGATGATTTTGGAGCTCTAAACAATGCTCCATAGGAGGCAATAAAGAAAGACGTACTCATTCCTGATTGGTTTGGGGGCATAGAGGTGATCTTCAGCTAGAGAAAGAGCTTATTCACTACTGATCATTACTTTTAAGGGTTTCTTTTGTGATGATAAAAATAATGTCTTCCAGAAGATAGCATAGACATGGATCGGTGATTAAAGTCGATCAAAACCTGAGGTATGTAACTTCTTTTGGTGTGCAGTTGACTCCTGGTGGACTTGAAGCTCATCCAAATAGCCTTGTCCAATCAGTGGTACGGTGGCTTGGGTCACTCTAGCAAGGTCAGGCTTCAGTCAGCTTTAGTGGACGGCCCCAGATATCCGGACATAACCCATACTTCCCGCGGTCAATGGAGGAAACACTCACTAGGGATTCTCAGCTCCCAACATAAAGATCTACACAGTCACCAACTCTGGAGCCCCACCTGTGCCCTTTCCAAGGCTGAATCCTCCACCTACCCACATTTTGAATATTTAGTATGCTTTTAAAGTTTCTATTACCAAAGATTTTTTTAATCATATAGAACTTACACAAAAAACTACTTCTATAAATATATTTAAGGAATGACGTAATGTTGAAAAACAAAAATTGTAGGTGTACCCCGCTACCCACCCCTAATTGCTTGATTATACCCTCTTTATGTCCCCTTCTTTATTCATAGAGGGTGGTCACAATAATTCACAGAAAGCTTGCTTCAACGTAAGTTTTGAAAATAGTTTAAATCCAAAAAAAAGTTTGACTTTGAGAGAATCAGTTGTCTAATATGCCAACAAAGCCTACAACTAAATTTTAAGAAAAGTCCAGAAGTCTTTTCCTAAGTGCTTACTTTGTGGTCTGAACTGTAATATAATCATTTTCTGACCCAAATATCATACTTAATATTTACCGCTGGAATGCCAAGTTAGATGGCCCAACTACCTTCTCCTTAACAAGAAAAAATGACCTAGCCCTTGCCAGGCTTTGATGAAGCTGGGAGTGAACGAAAGGGAGCCTCCTTCCACCAACACAGCAGCAATGTGTTCCCTGTCTCAACTGAGCTTCCACAAATTTGTAGTTGTTTGGAAGAATATGTTGCAGATAAGAAAAAAAAAATCATCTGGAAGCCTTCTTGCCAAATGGCAACTTTCTGGAAGGTTCTTCATTTAGCAGTAATTTCTGGAAAATTTCTTGATTAATACAAATCCGTGAACAAACTTAAAAATGATGGCTTTGCTATTGCTTTGGCACAATATGTTAACAACACTGCGAGTGCTGCCAAAACTCTGAGAGTTCTTTCATGCGGATTATGGTCTTGTTTACATATCCAGCTGTACTGGGGCCTTGTCCATGGTGGTAACCTAACAATGTTCCCAGTGGGGGTGCCCATTAGGGGAGGGGAGACTAACTGAAGTTGAGTTTGTTTAAATTGAGCAAGAGTGCACAGCGGCACTCAGATCTTTGGGGAATGTGTTGGAAGCACACCCTTTCTGGAATCTGTTTTCATTTATTTAAGAGGGATGTTTGCATTTCTCAAAAATTGCAATACACAAACTTGCCGTACAAAATGCCTTCCACATGTTTACTGTGGTCTATACAGAAGTGAGCAGAAAGCACAAGTAGTACTAGATTAAAGGAAAATGATAAGTGAAAAAAAAGTAATTGCTGGCTTCAGCCATCTTTATTAATTAAAAACTCAAACCACTGTTTTGTGTGTTATGCATATATGTTGAAAATATATTCCCAAGTATGACTACTGAAATTTGATAGCAAAGAGAAAATTCACTACAGGGCATAAAACGAGAATTATGGGAAAGCGGTTTTCCTGAACAGAACATTTAGGCAAGTGTTTTTTTTTTTTTTTTTCTCAGTCTGCAGATTTGTATCCGTGGATTTCATTGGGATTTTATTGTACAGATTCTAGTGAAAAATGATAATTGCTTTTGTTAAAAAAACAAATATGAGAAACAGTGTAGTTACAGGTTTTCTAATTTTGACAAAAGTTTTAGCAAGGTTATTACCAAAAAAAATTATTACCAAAATGAAACTTGCCACTCCATAACCTTTCTGACATTTATGAAAGCCTGTAAATGGAAATAGTCTATTCTGAAGAAACTGTCACTCCTTTCTGCTTTCAAGGTTTCTGGTCGTAGAAAATCAGAGGTAGACCAGCGATACCCCGGGCGACTGCTGTGTCTGTACCCTGACTCTGGCAAATAAAGGCTCCTCAGAGAGGGAGTCCTGTCTAACACCAGCTGAGAGGCCACAGCGCTCCGTTAGGTCAAAAACTGCATCAATGCTTTAAGTTAAGCCGCTGGATATCATTTAGGTCAAATAGAACTGTTCCTGGAAAATTCATGATCCACATGGCTCTCAGTTCTTCGAATTACATCTTTAGTCAGTTTCGTCAAAATTACTTTCATCAGAGGAATTATTTTTTAGATTATTCAAAACCCCAGTGAATATTTTCCTTAAAAAGTCATGATTTTACTTTCTCAAAAAATCTACTTGAATGCATAATTCCTGCATATCACAGTATCCTTGACATTAGTAGGTCAGTTTTTTAAACTAAATGTATTACGTTCCCTTGTTCTAGCATAGAAATCTCACTAACATGTGAGAGAAAAACCTACGAGGTTATCTATTTTCTCTGGAACTGTTGAGTCATTTGCTTCTGTGACTTCTTATTTAGCCATCCCACAAGCAAATGGCATATCTTACTGCCCTATTCATGACGACTCAATGTATTCCCCACAGCTACCATGCTTCAAGGTTAGTGATGGAGGGCAGAGGGATGACGTCATGAGCATTAGTTTACCGAACCATCTTTATTTTCACTTAAATTTCATTTAAATGCTGAATTTTTCACTCCAGCATTTAAAAAAATAAAGTCTCACATTCCAACATGGCTTTTGAATCAATATTAACTAGTGGAAAGGCAATAAAGTGAAATATAAGGGCAAAGAACATAGTATCAGGCTATCTAGGTTTTTATACCCGCTCTTCTACTTTACCAGCTAACTACGTGCTTTTGAGCAAGTTACATTCTATCTGTGCCTCAGTTTCCTATAAAATATGAGCCTAATAACTACTCTGTATTGAACTTTTAGCATTACATGAAATATTACAAGTGTAGCTTTGAAAACGAGTGCCCATCATAGGATCAGCACTCAAAAATGTATGTATAAAACCAGTACCAAATGAATTAGACACCCATTTTAGTTTGATTTCTCAATTCTTTTGTATTTTGTGCTTTCAAGCAGTGAAAGAGGCATATTTAAAAATATCAAAGACCTTGTTGACACAGTATTACTAAAAATATTTCATAATTGTTCTAACCATATAAGGCAGTCAAACCCAGAAATGTTTAGAAGCTACTAAATTCATAAAAGAGAAGCCTGACTAAACCACTTAGAAACAAGCTTTTTGGCATACTATTTTCGAAATTCCCCAAGAGAAAACACAACGATGTTAAAATAGAACAAGAATGGATTTGATATATTTTATGGACATAAATAATATTAATAAAGATAAGTTTAATATCCAAATACTTTCAGAATGCTGTATTCAATGTATAATTATTCTCCACTGTGAATCAGTTTCTTGCATTCAAAATTTAAAATAAAAAACATTTTAAAGTACCAACTATTTATTAATTTTTTTATTTTCCCCCCAAAGAAACCTAGTACTGACAATTTTTAAACAGAATATTAAATAAACCCATTTGTAAGACTATTCTTAATATCTAGAAGAAGTTGTCAAATGTTCCCATACTCCAACAACCGAATTACCTTAATCTTATCCAATACAGTTTTACTGAATTCACAGCTAGGATGACTGTCTGGACATCTGGGCTACCTCTTCTCCACATTTTCAGCACTACCTTGGAGGAGACTAGGCCAGTTTCCTAAATGGGCTAGGGTAGGGAGAGGCGGGACTGCTTCAGTACCAAGCCAGGGTTAGCCAAATATTAGTAACTCCATAATTCTCAGGATCATTCTTATTTGCCTCCCAAGGACATAAATGATACATGGTATTATGAAAACAAATTTACTAGGAATTTTTTTATTTTTAAGGTATTTATTAATATATTTGATTCTCAGGGTCACAGCAAATACATAATAATTACTACAACACAACTTTTATCAACTCTGATGTTAACAGAAAACAAATTCCAAGTAGTTCATAGATACATGTCTAAGAATAATACTTCCCTCCCTCTCTCCATCCCTCTCTCCTTCTTTCTGTCTTTCTTTAATTTTCTGAGATAACATATTTTTAATTTACATTATATTCAAAGGTTTAGTGCTCCACTAACGAAAGAGTTTAACAAATAAAAAGACCCCTGTCCAGTGGGAATATGGGCAAGGGCTACACACCATATTCACATGAAAAGGTGTCCAGTTCACTCATATGCAGTGAATTTGAAAATAATCACAGATCATCAAAACTATGCTAAAAATGCAGGGCTTATAATTTATTGACTGAAAAACAAGATAAGTGTTTCCATTTTGTAGAGATGAACCATGGAATTTATTAACCACTGACTTAAACAAGTTAATGATCCACACAGGATATTGGAAAGTACCTGTTAGATTATAGTCATATCAACTTGGAAATAATTCACTCCAATTTTGCCCAAACTGGCACCCAATATTTAGTGATGAAGTTGATCGGATGGTGATTTCTCCTGATGGAAGCTGAGAAATTTGAGGGTGATAAGAGCTGGTGCTGGCTTGATAATTGTTGAGGACCAATCCTTCTGGAATTACAAGCTGGTCCTGTTACATGGTCAAACATCTTGCATTATTGTTTTATAAATATTTGGCAAAATCGTTTTTTAAAAAAAATCCTTTTTGCCATACTTTGACTTTATTTTTCTGCATATGCGGGACTATTCATTGAATCCATAGCATTTAAAGTCATTTTGAAGGGGAAAAAAAAAAAGTGTTCTTTACCACAGTAGTGAATCATTGCTAGCTGAAGGCGGCCTTTGTTCTCAGTCACCGGCTACACGGCACTTTCATAGCCTAGTGCCTTCTACCAGAGCCTCGTGATGTATTCACACAAATGATGGAAGATGCACGAGTCGTGAAGGTGACTCGCGCAGTCTCCGGGAGCTGGCTGATGACCTGCTTGCTCACGCAGGAGACGCCCTGGCCTTCGATGCCCACACAGCCACCCCACCACCCTCCCAGCTGCAAGGAGGGTGTGGGAGCAGCAGCTGTCCGCAGAAGGAGCTAGGAAAGGAGGCATCGTCCCTCCAAGTCACAGAAATAAACCCCCTAGGCGCAGACATCAAGAGCTGCATTCTGGCCAAGACTTCTGCGCACTTCCTTGAAACTTCTTTTGCCCTCGGGCTTATCAGTTTCAGGGCAATATTACTCAGCCACCACTGGGGAAGTGAACCAGAACAATTTGAGGTTAATTCACCTCTGCCAGCAATCATAAAAGTTTGGGCATTCGTAGATTCCACAATGAAATTGTTCCTGATTAGTCTAAGTCCGAAATCTGCACTTTCGTCGTTCCAAAACGATTTAATTACCTTTTTCTAATGCAGTATATATGCCCCATTTGCCAAGACAAAAGAGCTATTATTCAAAGGGAAAAAATATTGCTGTGGCAAGCACTGTAACTTTTAATATTTTCGCTGCTGAACTGTCAAAATATGAACATTCCCACCCTCTGAAAAAAATGAAAGTATAGGACTATGGTATAACCTTCACTTTTATAGTAAAAGGTTTCTAGACTACGACAAAGAAAACATAGCAGTTTCAGCCAGGTCATAATTTAGTATAAAATAAAACAAGACATTTAAACCCAAGGAGGAAAAAAAAAATCTGAGAGTGGGCGAACTATCAAACTATGTGTGCAATTTCCTTGTGCTCAAATTGCATTTTCCCCCTTCAGTGTTATACGGAGCAGGGTCTTGCCCTCTAGATTAGAGACTTTGCATTAGAGGAAACTAGGTTATGTCTTCTACTGTCAGAGACAGAAATTATGAGCTGAAGTGCATTTTAGCCAGTCACTCTGAAAAATGCTAGCCCAAGGGGGTAATAATTAGAACTGTTTTTGTCAGGTGACTGCATTTTAAGCAGTGATGTCTGAGAATCTAGCTGAGGGCTTTAATATAAATATAAATATTTTTTCAGTCAGCATTGCTGCTTGATTTTTTTTTTTGCTTTGCTTTTTATTTCAAAAGTAAGCACTTTTCAGAAATGATCAGCTAAAATGTCCTACAGTTTAGCATTATGGTGACCTGATAGTATGATAGCCAGCTAGAAAAGGTTACTCAAGCAATCTGAGAAGTTAATGCATAAAACTATAAACTACTCCATTATGAGATCATCACGCCTCCTTGGACACAAACAACTGGTCTGTATAGACTGCTTATACCAGACTAAGCACAAACAACAATTTTATTTCTAGATTATTATTTTACTTATTTAAATGGTTATTTAATGTAATTTAATATCATAGTTCACATAAACATAAATAAAATATGTAAAATGCAGTTTATAGGCTTTTAGATTCCTTTAGGGTGCTTTAGTAGTTCTGGGGTTCAGAGTTCCAAAGGAGGGTAGATAATCTGAGACTCTGTTATTATTTATTAAGTTGTCCAAATCTGAATATACCCCTTTTTGACAAGAATGGATCATTTTAATATTTGTACCCATTACAAAAGCATTATGGAAAGATAGGGATGAATGAAAACAATCTCATCTACTTTGGGTTATAAACTTTAATAAAGACATCCTTTTGTTACTACAATAACCCTATCTTTACAAATAAATGAATCACTTTTGATTATCAGCTTTGCAAAATAAAAGATGATGTTTTCTGCAGGCTCTTAAGAATATCATAAGACCATCCGTTTGTAGTATAAGAAACAAATAACTACAAAACAAATCCTTTCTCCTAAAAATTCGCCTTTACTGTTTTATATCACATGAAACAATAAATATCAATAATTCAAAAGTAACTAATGTTCTGGGACTATTTTTGTTCACGGAGAGTTGGAAATTGTGAAGATTCTATTCTAAAACCAGTTCAGTTAGAGACATTTTGCTGGGACTCATTATAACCAACTATTGGGGTTGAATCATTTATACTATCAGAAACAAGACAACACAAGGAATAAGCGTTCCAGTGTGGATGCCTTTCTCCACCCTGAAACGCACCTCATCTTGCTCTGCATATCTATAACGGTTATCTTGCAGTCTGATCTTGAAATTGCAGAAAAATTCTCTCTATAAGTTCTCTCCTCTCAAGGATCTCACTTGCCTCCCTCTTTACCAAGATGCTGCCTGGATATAAGGGGGTGACTCCATGTTCCCCTGGCGACAGAGGAAAGGCCTCTGCTGATCTGCTTCCCTCTCTGTCATCCTGGGGCCAATTTCCAATGTGTTGGCTCTTGTACCGCCTGGACTTTGGGATGTAGGAATGGGAGGGCTGTGGTGGTACAACTATTCCCAAAGTCCTTAGATCCTGCTAAATGGGTCCCCGTACTCTGTAGCATCCTTGTTCTAACTCAAGAACTCATGCATTTCACAGATTCTCACAGCAGACTTACTGAGTACCTGGATACCCCTAGAAGCCAGGGGCATCATTAGCCTATTCATTTGGATGTTTCCTTTAATCATTTCCAATTCCTTAAGTATGTGGTGCCGTCTTGGTATTGTGGGACTTCTTAAAGGACTTTAAAATGGTCCCAGGATAGGACCTGAAACAGTAGCAAGCTTAACCTAACTTTCCATGCCTGTACCCCACAATTTTAATTGTATTGTTCTGCTTTTATTCACTACTCTTCACACAATGTGTGAATTTAATGGCACTTTCATCTGACCTCTTGCCTAATACATCTTCTGTCCTCCGTTTACTTAGACTCACTGATTTCCTTTCCTGTCCACCATGAGCTGACCAGGTTGCATCTCCCTCCTTCACTTGGTTTAATGCACTTTACCCTTCAAACATCAGTAACGATGGAGGAGTTTCAGGAAAATTATCCAGAAAAGACAATGGTATGTGTGCTGGAGAGTGTGTGGGCTCAGCTCCTCCTGTGTTCTTTATCCTTTCTAGAACCTCGTGGGTAGGGGCCTGCCAAGCTCACTCTCCCAGACTCCCTTGGCTTTCTGATAAGATTCTGCCAGTTGGAGGCACTAGAAGGAAATGGGGGAATTAAGATGCCATTTTTTTTCAGGTTTTGGTGGCAGTTTCAGCAGCATCAATGGTGACAGGTAAGTGTGGCTCCAAGGTATCCTCAGGTAATTCATTTCCAACATCAGCAGTGTCTGGCAGCACCATTTGCTCCTTTGGCCCACTGAGGCTGGAGTGCTAGTGGCTTAACATAGGTACACTACTCATGTAACCTTACCCAATCAGCACCTCCAGCCCTTCCAATAACTAGAAACTAATGCATGAACAGAAGTTTGATTCTTACAAGGCAATTACCCCACCTGGACCTAAGTGGTATCTAGAGGAGAAAACCAGAAATACTAGTGATTATGACTCAGTTTTTTTGTCATGTTTCTTCAAATCATTGGCTGCCTACTTGCTTTAGACATTGTCTTTGGGTTTAGGAAGGTAAACTTCTGAATTCTTGCTGCTCTGTCACCTGCCGGATTTCCCAAGTCACTCTGGACCATAGATGGGAATGAGAATTGCAGTTTTGTTTTTCTCTCCCTACTCATTTTAGCACCACATGTGCTACCATTCACTTGCTTCCAAATTCCTCTTACACTGAACAAATTAGAGTCCAATGTGCCATCAATCACCTGCACTAATGGAGGAATCTGTGACCACGGACTCCAAAGAAGCAAAAAGACACAAAGACATACCTACACACACATACACCCACACCACACACACACACTTAGTTGCCTATCCATATTCCTCCCAAACCAGTAGCCAGTTAAGTAGAAGAAAGCAGTCTACTTTTTTTCTTATTTTTGGCAGGAGGGGAGCCTTCTGGAATTTTTTTTACCCAGAAGCTTTTTATTTAAGGTATACAAACTTCACACATTTCATAAATACAACTTTTGGAACATAGTGATTCTTCCCCCCACCACCACCACCTGCCCTCCCAACCACACTCCTACCCTTCTTCCTCCTCTATCTCCTATTCCCATTGTTATTTTTTTACTGAGATCTCTTTTCAACCAACTTTATACACATATGATTAACTCTGTACTAAGTAAAGAGTTCAACAAATAGTATTAAAAAAAAAAAAAAAACTTTTCCTCAACAGTCAAACAAAGGTTATTCAAAGGCATTGCATCTCAAAGTATTAATTTCACTTCTATAGATTACCTTTCAGGTGCTCTATTAGTTACCAAAGATCAGGGGAAAATATGGTATTTGTCCTATTGGGACTGGCTTATTTCACTAAGTAGGGTGTTTTCCAGTTGCATCCATTTTGTTGCAAACAACAGTATTTCAGTGGTTTTTTAACTGCTATGTAGTATTCCATGGTGTACATATCCCATAATTTTTTTTATCTCTATGCTTGTTTTATCCCAAAGTCAACAAGTACATGAATAACTTTTGGGATTGTAATAAACTTAGAGCCGTAGAAATGGAGAAGTAGAAAGGAGCTTTAAAAGTCCTATTATTCTATAACTTCATTTACAGATTATGGTCTGACCTCTAACTTATCATTCCTATCTTAAGGTTTTTTTTTTTAAAAAATCTTCCAAGCCTATCTATGAACCTTTCGAAGGAAGTACCTGTGATTTTTTTTTTGTCTTAACATTCCCTGTTCCCGACACAGAATCTGAAACACATGAAACTTCCCATAAATGCTTACTGAACAGTAATAGATGAAAGGGTTAATAAGCTAATGGCTTAATTAATTATGACGAGGTTAAATATTTTGCCCAAGAGTACACAGCTATAAGTGGCCTAAAAAGGCTGAATACCATTTAACGTTTTTTTCCATTCAAAGTCCAGTGTTCTTTTCACTTATTCTCCTCTGAGTTAATATCTTCTATGTTTTCTCCTAAAAAAAGGTTTATTAATTTTGCCTTCAGGACACTGCAAAGGTATGTGTATGAAAGCAGGACGGCTGCTGTTCTACCTGTCGGGCACAGAAACAAAAATAAAAGGGCACAATATCTAGTGCCAGACACCAGATTAAGAAGCAGCAGCACAGTCCTCCAAACCAGCTAGGGAATAGGAAAATCAGATATGCATGATAGAGCTACACCACTGGTTCAGATTCCACTGTGGCCACCCCACGCACACTTATGGAAAATCTACCATGTGTGAACAGCTGGACACTCTGAACTTCTACCAGAGGACAGGTAAGTTCAACATTTGTCTATGTTCTCCTTTTTTCTCCCCAGGGACATACATCCCACTTGTACAAATTGTGAAAAAGAACAAAAGATGGGAGGATATGATATTGCTCCTTCAGAATCTGAATGCTATAGAAACATCACTGATGTTGATGTGAAATATTTAGGAAAAATATTTAAAACAAACAATTGTATTAAATATCCAAAAACATATCAAAAAGGCACAGAAAATGAAAATGCAATAGTATTTGTTTAACACTATTAAAATGCTGTTACAAAAACAGAATTAACTCCAACTCTAAATAGCAAACCACCTCATCTAAGACCCAAAACAAAACTGTATACACATATTTATACCCAGAAATTTTGGTAGAAATTAACACATCATAATGCTTAGGGAAAGAGCCCAATATGCCACCATTTGGTTACAAATTTCAGTTTCTCTTGATATGTGATGAAGTAGAAATGTGACATTTGATATTATCACTGACGGTTAATTCTGTGAACATTTTAATATTTTTCAGACATCCCAAGATTTATATTTTTCCTTCCTCAAATGAAAGTGAGAATTTAAATACCAAGTCTTTCCTTTCTTTTCAAAAAATAAATGCTATAATACACCTCCCAAGGTTAATCTGTGTCCTTGTACCTCCAATGAATCCATGGCAAGAATGTTTTTTATTGCTCTGCCATATCTAAAATTGCTTAGTCCATAGTCTCTGAGACACATCATTTTTCAAACTCAAACTTCGAGTTTCATCAGAAAAGAGCACATTACCCTAGATGCAAAGTAAATGACCACTGATTCATGTCCTACAGGTGTGTGCTATTCCTTGCCAAACAAGTAAGACCCTAAATGGCAGCTTGAAGAAATAAACTTGCATCCAGAAAGCACTGTTAGGACACCATAGGCTTTGAATGATTTTTTGGCAAACTGTAAACTAGTATGTTCTGGTAATTATATCATCCATGGAATCCAAATCCTTATGAATTGGTTTGTCATGGATATAATTCCAAATAGTCCACATTCCTAACCTTGGTTTGGTTTTCTTAACCACTCCTAATCCTCAACCTATGACAGTCTGGCTCTTTCTCTCAACTCTAAATCATATTGAGACGAGGGGATAGAAGAAGTCTGTTATTGATTGAATTTTGATCCCCCCAAGATTCGTACATTGAAGTCCTAACCCTCAGTACCTATGAATGTGACCTAATTTAGAAACAATGTCTTTGGAAATAATCAAAATAGGTTTTAATGGTAGACCCCATTTCAATATGACACGTGCATGGGTCAACAGCGGAAATATGGACACAGAGACAGACGTGCCCGGAAGGAGGTTCCTAGATGAAGATGAAAGCAGAATTAGAGGTGATGCAGTCTATAGCACTTTTTACAGCAGTGCTAGAGAACTAACCCAAAGTCTGTTCTAGAAAACAGCATGTGTGGGCTCTGCAGCCAGCTCTACACGCAGAGAAAGCTTTCTCCAGAATGCCATACTTAACCCTCTCCTCCCTGGGAAATATCAACTATCCCAGACTCCTACTATCATCTTGAGGTCAAGTATTTCTAAACCTCCTAGCCTCACTTCTTGGCCCAATTCTGTATTTCTAACTAGTTGGTCAATATTTCCAAGGGATTACCTGGCAACTTCACAGTCAAGTTGACCCTAAAGCTGCTGCTGCTTCAAAATTGATGGTATCTTGTCTGTTAAGAGCATCATCATCCACCCAGTCAACCCAGCGAGAAATGTGAACTATACTTAAACTTATCCTTCTTCCTCACCCACTGTATCAAGCTGTTTCAACCAAATCTACTTCTGAAACTCTGTCAAATCCATTCCATCCTTTCCAGTCATACCATTGCTGTGTTGATTCAAATCCCTATCACTGCTGGTCCGGGCTTCGCCAGTTTCTACGGGTTATGCCTACCATCAAGCTATCCTCTACACTTTTTACCAAACTAATTTTTTCCGTACATGATCTATCATATTTTCACCTACTCGAAACATCTGCTTTTCCACTATGTTTAAAACCTTTTATCAAGTCATAATAGGTCTTTTGGGATCTAATTTAATTATGACATTCCAACCTCATCTCTTACCACATAGCACCTGTCTGATGGTGCAACAGGATTGCAATCCTCTGAACACCTGAATATGCTTAGGGCTATGTGACTAATTTTGGCCAATAAGTTGCAAATCATTGTCACTTGAGTGTTCAACTGCCCAAAGGAATGCACTAGCTCTCTTACTTACCTGACAGAGCAATTACAGAGGAGGCTTCATGTAAGTGTGGCATTGGAGGGGATCCCAGAGACACTGCATTGTGGGCAGTTGTTGAAGGGTTGAAGACTTGCGGTCAACTTTGTATAAGTAAGAAATAAACTGGAACTGCATTAAACCACTGAGACATGGCAGAAGTTTGTGGCTCATGCCTAAACTAGCTCATGCTGTCAAAGCCCCTGAGTTTTACACACCTATGGGCTTTGCTTTCATTCACATGTGGAGGCGGGTTGGCTTCTTATTGAATGGCCATCTGAAAACATGTTTTGTCGTGTTTTTGGTTTAGTGAGATTGTATGTACTTTGAGAAACTTTAAAATAAAGAAAAATACAAAGAATAAGATGGGTGCTGCAAGGCTCCATCCAGTTGCTTCGCCTCCTTGAAAGTCATCCTAAATTCCCTCCTCTCCAATTTCTCATCTGTTTCCTGCCTCCTCACTGCACTTTCTTTTTATTGTTGGCATCCATTCCTATCATATGGTTGCTTGTTCATCTCTTTTCCAACTAAATTGTAAGCTCCTTAAGGTCAGGGTCTGTACCTGACTCATTCTTCGATCTTCCCACACACCTCACTCAGAGCACAAGGCCACTGTCTATGCTCAGTGAATGTGGGTTGGATGAGCTCACTCGCAGAAAGTAATAAATGAATTTTTTATAAATGCACCATCTCTCTGGAAATCAACAGTGCTCCCATTTTGTGTTACGAGCTCATTTTAGGGTGATTGGATGCTTTTTATTGGATAATGTCTGCCATGTGGTAATGTCTTCATTTGCTGAGTTGATGTTCCAAATCTTACAATTCTTAGTCATAATTATTAGTTTTCCCCCTGAATTTTGTGCTTCATTGACATTTTAAAGGGTAAAATTAACCTCCCAGCTTTTCCTCCATAAATTTATAATTTCATTGTGATTTCATTGCTATATTGGCTTCCATTTCAGAGGTTTGTCCAAAGTTGAGGTGATTATGTGTCTGCTGTTTTTCTCTTCTCACAAATGCAGTTATTTCCTTATAATTTAACTTG
Source organism: Oryctolagus cuniculus (assembly GCF_051225735.1). NCBI lineage: Eukaryota > Metazoa > Chordata > Mammalia > Lagomorpha > Leporidae > Oryctolagus > Oryctolagus cuniculus. The sequence continues at coordinate 15,924,896 of NC_142880.1, forward strand.
CTCAAGTGCATAGCAATAGATACAGCAAAATGATGAGGAATTATAAATAGTATTTATTCAGAAAAGATACTTCTTAAGGGGAAATGGAACATTTTTTTCTTTACCTATATCAAACCTGCATCAGAATTTGTGGAAATAAAGACTCATTCCCATAATATTCTTCCCAGCTTTGGCATCTGTTTACCTGGCCATGAGTCAATGTTTTTTGCAGAACATAACACTGTAAAGTATGCATTAACAAGTTCTTAAGGGATATCTTAAGCATAAAATTTGTTTAGTTATTCAACAATATGGATATGTGATTAGTTAACTTGAACTAGAAATATACAACTCAAATTTCATTGAAGTTATATGGGATTATATAGATTAAGAAATGCATTTGGGAATTTATCACTTCTCAGTATTGAATAAGGCTATCATAAACATTAAACTCATAAACGATTCTACATAATTACTTCTAAGTAGATTTCTTTAAGTATATTGTAGGTGCAAAAAACACTCATCTAAAGGGTAAGAAAATTATGTCTGGCTGCAAAATTGAACTTGAATGAATGACAAAATTTTGAGAACCTCTGGAGGAAAACTAATGCTAATTTTTGCCGCACTTACTTGTTTGTCCTTTGTAAAATTAATTTGTAAAACTCTTCTTCCCAGATACCTTTGAATTCCTCCAGTCCTAATACCATGGCCCATGCAGCTTTCCTGACAGTGTGAAACCAGTCAGGTGCCAAAGAGCAGTGAAAGGCCAGCGCTGCGGCTCACTAGACTAATCCTCCGCCTGCGGCGCCAGTACCCCGGGTTCTAGTCCCAGTCGGGGCACCACATTCTGTCCCGGTTGCTTCTCTTCCAGTCCAGCTCCCTGCTGTGGCCTGGGAAGGCAGTGGAGGATGGCCCAAGTGCTTGGGCCCTGCACCCACATGGGAGACCAGGAGGAAGCACCTGGCTCCTGGCTTCAGATCGGCTCAGTGTGCCGGCCACAGTGGCCATTGGGGGGTGAACCAATGGAAAAGGAAGTCCTTTCTCTCTCTCTCTCTCTCTCTCTCTCACTAACTCTGCCTGAAGAAAAAAAAAAAAAAAGGCAGTGAAAGACTCTGGCCCAGTAACTCTATAGCTTGGCTCCAAGCAGGCCTTACTTCTAAAACCAGACTTGCTTTTTTTACCTTTAATAAGAAACCATGTCTTATACTTGGCATTGGAAATACCATTCTATTACTCCTCAGTCTTTGCTCTGATTTGTTGCTCAAAGCCAGCTAGCTGAGAGGTTCTCAAAATCTATTCCACAAGCTAGAAGCATCCACAACACCTGAGAACCTATTAGAGGTGCAAATTTTTGGACCCTGCTCCAACCTACTGAATCAGAAACTTTGGGGGCCCAGTCCAGCAATGGGCTGAAGTTTAATAAGCTGTCCAAGTATTTCTGAGGAATGCTAGTTTGAAAACTACTGGGCTAGTTATCTAGATTTAATTCTTCTATTTCTCTGTGCTCCTCTGTGCTCTTCCATGCCATCAATAAGTCCTTTTTCTCTAAGATTCCTTAAGAAAGTAGAGAAGTTACAAGACAGTATTTTTCTCATATTTCTTTCTTCTTAAAAAATGAATTTTACTGTGCATATGTGAGGTTCACAACATGATGTTCTAATGTACTTATAGATAACAAAATAATTATGATAGTGAAGCAAATTAGTATTCCCATCATCTCACATACCTTTTTAAGAGAAAAGAGAGGCCAAAATCTACTTAACTGACAAAAATCCCTAATACAACACAATTTTATTAAATGTAGTCCTCATGTTATGTCTGCTTCAAAACCATGCTACTTGGAGAAGGAAGAAAAATGTTGAAAAGGGGTCTCCAGAGGCCAGTGCTGTAACACAGCAAGTTAAAGCCCCAGCCTGCCATCCCAGCACTCCATATGGGCACCACTTAAAGTCCTGGCTGCTCCAATTCCAATCCAGATCCCTGCTAATCCCTGGGAAAGCAGTAGAAGATGGCCCAAGTCCTTGGGCCCCTGCACCCACGTGTGAAACCTGGAAGAAGCTCCTGGCTCCTGGCTTCAGATCTGCTCAGCTTTGGCCATTGCAGCCATCTGAGGAGTGAACCAGCAGATGGAAGACTTCTCTCTGTCTCTCTCTCTCTCACTCTCTCAATCTGTAACTCTGCCTCTCAAGTAAATAAAAAAAAAATCATTTAAAAAAAAAGAAGAAGAAAAGAAGTGGGGCTCCCAATGTACAATGGTTGTACACAGCAGGCCCTTGGTAGTATACAAAGTCTGTTACTTGTATGGGTTGCCCAAAGGCACTGTGGAGACAGATATTTCCAATAGACCTTCTTATGTCTGACTGCATGCTGTTCTGGTCTGAGTATGCACGTTCCTTTGGAAAGTCAGGGCCTGGTGGTGAGAGTTCATGACAGCCAAGTCATCACATCCATCTACACTAAGCTACAGAAAAAGGAGCGTGTGACTGGGGCCCTACAAAGAAGCAAGTTCAGGTTCTGGGTACCAGGAGATCCATATCTCAAAGAAGTGGGGTTGCACCAAGTTTAATGTATATGAGCTTGAAGATATGGTGGTTGAGAAATGCTCACCCAGATGACTGTGGGGTTGAACACGTCCCAAAATGTGGGCCTCTGGACAAGTGACAGGCCCTGAACCCAGGAGACTCCCACTCTGCTGCCCTTTCTTAGATCATGCTAACTATTAAATCCTACTTCCTGTTTCCTGTCCAGCTTAAAAAAAAGAGAGAGAAATGGTAATATGCTTTGCTGTGCAATATAGTGTTAGAAATCTGTGTGAATGCAACTGTGATTAGCAAATATATATAGTTATATATAATATATATTATATACTATGATAAGTAAATATATATTTATATAAATATGTGTATGTGTGTATATATATATCTATATATATAGAGAGAGAGAGAGGCAGGCAACAGGTGTCAGAAGAGAAATTTAGGAAGTTTTGTTCAAAGTTATGACTGTTGTCCTCCTGCCCGGACATTTTCAGAGGACAAACCTTTTGGTAGCTAGACTGTTTTTCTTTTAATTCAACACCATTGGGACTGGGCCATACAGACAGCAAATATCCAGGCTTTAGCAGCGAGTGCCCTGCCATACCGAATGTATCACAAGACAACACAGAAAAGCAGCAGCAGCCTCATTTTCAAGCCCCTCTGCCTCCTCTGAGCTGTTGCTCACTCTTTCTTCTATTTTTTAGCCTCTTTTCTCCATTGGTTCCTTCTCCCTCAGAAGGCAAACCTAGGACTATCATCATTTTACCTTTTAGAAGGCTCCTTTAATCACGCCACCATTCCAAAGGCAGTACTCCAGTTTTGCTCCTGTTCACATACAAGTTTCTGTAAAAAAAAAAAAAAATCCATTTTCAAAATCTCCACATTGCACCTTCATTTATTCCTTGCCATACCTCCTTTCCTGCTATATAAAGGAACTTCTTTCACCAAGTACATCAACTAGCTACTTAGAAAACCCAGTAGACAATATTTAGCCTTCACCCTGCATGATCTCTCTGGATCATAATATTATTTATTGATCAATCTTTCCCTGCAATATGTTCCTCTCATGATTTCCATAGTGTGAAATTCTGTTCCTCCCTCTCTTCCTTTAATGAGTATTTCTTTCCAGCATCCTTTTAAGCTTATCTTCTGCCCCACTCCTACTAAGTCTTGAAACATCCCAAATTTCTATCCTAGCCCTTCTTTTTTCTCATTCTATATTCACTTCCCAAACAGAGCTGCCATCTACTACCAGCTCTCTGCTGTCTCCTCAATGTAAACTGCCCATGGAAATATTCTGATCTTCAGACTTTTAAATCTAATTTTTCACTAGATGACATTCACCCAAAAATGCCAAAGGATGGGGACGCACCATCTTCCCCTCAAAACTGTGTTTGGTCTGCATGCTCTATCTCCCATTCATCACAAAACCACATGTCATACCCTTCTATGCATTTACCCCATATTTAAGCCCACATCATATTAATTAATAAAATGTTTTCTTCTCTCCAACCTCCCTTCTTCTCCTAGTCCTGGTATGCATTATCTCCTGCCTCCATTACTGTAATAGTGTCATAACTTGTGCCTGCTCCCCTTACACTGTAATACAACATGTAAATAGGATCAAATTGAATCACATAAAATTTCTCAATAGCTTCTCATCAAATACAAGACAGAATTTATTGTCTTTTTTGTTTGATCAAAGATCCTGGCTTAGGGGCCAGCACTGTGGCATATTGGGAAAAAGCTACTACCAGTGTCCCATAGGGCCACCAGTTCAAGTCCCAGCTGCTCCACTTCTGATCCAGCTCCCTGCTAATGTGCCTGGGAAAGCAATGGAGGATGGTCCAAGTGCTTGAGCCCCTGCACCCACATGGGAGACCTGGAAGAAGCTCCTGGCTCCTGACTTTGGATCGGTGCAGCTCCAGCCATTGCAGCCATTTGCGGTATGAACCAGCAGATAGAAGATCTCTCTCTCTCTCTCTCTCTCTCCCTCCCTCCCTCCCTCCCTCTTTCCCTCCCTCCTCCTTTCCTCTGCCTCTCTGTAACTCTGCCTTTCAAATAAATAAATAAATCTTAAAAAAAAAGATCCTGGATCCTGGCATAGTCAGACCCAAACAAGCTTCCATCTTCCTACCTTTACCTCATTCTTTATATTTCTAATTCCCCACACACAATACTCTTTCAATAGTTCATGTTTAGTTTCATGAGAAACTATGAAGAACAATCTCATTTAACAGTTATCTATTTGTGTCTTTCTCCCCAAGCAACTCCATCATATCTGCCACCATATCTTCTTTTTTGTAGCTCTCATCTTCTGTAGTGCCCAGCATGTAGAAGATAGCCAATAAGCACTTGTCCAATGAAGGGAGTAACTGAATCAATACCATTCTCTCAATTTAAGATTCACCACTTCCACATTTTCTCATTTTCAACACTTAACTGAAAGTTTACCTCTGTAAAGAAATTGCTCTGGTTTCCCCAGGCCAAATTAAAGATCCCTTCCCCACTGTTTTTATATATTCCTCAAACATAGAGGTTACCATGTTTTATTGAAATGATGTTTCCATGTTAAACTCTTACAGGAAGATACAACTGCATTAAAAAAATGAAAAAGAGGAGCAAGTGCTGTGGCACAATGGGTTAAGCCACCACCTAGGACACTGGCATCCTATATCCTATATTGGATCCCCAGTTCAACTCCCAGCTGCTCTACTTCAGATCTAGCTCCCTGGACTCTAATGTGCCTGGGAAGGCAGCAGAAGACGGCTCATGTGCTGAAGCCCCTGCCACACATGTGAGAAAACCAGATGGAGTTCTGAGCTCCTTGTTTTGACCTGAACCAGGCCCAGCCTTTGTGGCCATTGGGGAGTGAACCAACTGATGGAAGACTCTCTCTCTCTCTCCCCCCTCCACTTCTCTCTCTATAACTCTGCCTTTCAAATAAATAAATCTTTTAAAAGGTTTTTAAAAAGAAAAAATCAGCAACAAACAAGAAAAGAAAAAGTTTCCTTTAACTCCTTCTCACTAAGGAATGGGAAAAAAATTGAAAGTTAATCTCAAAAATTGCATATATATATATACACTATATATAAATTCTACTCATACATATTCTTATGTAGGGACTACTTTATTCAAAAGCTATTCAACTGTTTTTATAGGTGCTCAATTTAAATATTGTTACAGATAGCTATCTGAATTAGTGGGCAAAAATGACTATTGAAATCAAGATTCCGATGCCCAAAGTGGCAAGAGAAAGAAAGAAGAGAGAACTCTGAAGAATTGACTAGTCACCTTTTAACCCTCACCACATGCTACATATTACACAGCACAGTGAATTTTCCATACTTATTTCCAACGAATGGCTAGAAAGAGCAATGAAACTACAGCAACCTACTTCTCCAGCCCAGTTCCTATTCCCATCTCCTTAATGGGAAGGGGCAGAAAATGTATCACACAAAAGGTTTAGAACATATTATCCTCTGCTATTACAAGAAACTATGTAAATATATTCAACTTTATATTTAACACGGAGCCTAACATGCTTCTTTTTACCTAGTAAGTAACAGGAGTATTTATAAAGTGAGTAAATTAAATCACCATGTAATTCCCACTGCATATCAGTAATTATTTGATAAAAATGACATTGTTTCCTATGACCTCATTACTTCTGCCACTAACACTCTGAAGCCATGGCCATAAAATTTACCATTGAATGGAATTTAATTATAGGTCAAATACAGGTGGCTAACTACAAAGTGCTGAAAGGGACTTGCAGAAAACTTCATACCAAATCAAGAAAGAATAGACAACATAATTCAAATCTTGCTTTCACTCATGGATGCTACCATGTTGTCCCATTCAGGGTAATACCTGCCCACCCTGCAAATGAGCTTGCAATTTACAGTGGCAGGCATGAGGTGAGGCTGGATTACAAAAGTGAGTGGGGAGCATTCTGCTAGCTCAACCAGGTGGTCAGGGAAGACTTTCTGGCCTTACTGTCAGAGTATGAATGGCTTTCCCTGTGTGGGGAAGTGGGTGAGATAAGAACAGGGCAGCATAAAGGCACTCTGCATAGGGTTAAGCTCATGAGCAAGTGCACAGAGACTACAAACCCTAGTCTCTGGTGAAAGGAGAGTCAAGTTTTTCCTTTTCTCACTGACCACAGTATTGAAAATGAAATGTTCATTTCAGTTCCACTCGGTTATTTAGGCAAAGGTTCCAGATCATGGGCAGTTGGAAATACGGAGAGGAGAGGAGAAGAGCAGAAGAGAGGAAAGGGGAGGGGAAGGGAGGGGAAGAAAGGGGGGAGAGGAGCGGAGAGGAGGGGAGGAAGGGTGGATGACTATCCATGACAGCTATAAGCAAAGAACAGAACTGGAGGCCAAGATCTTGTGATCTTGTTCAGCTCCAACACTCTCCGACCTTGCGTCACTTCGCATTTCCAAGCCATGTTTCTGAACTTTGCAACAACCAGAGGAGTCTCAAAAGTCCAAACACCAGCAACAGACTAATCACCTGGGATCTCTGCCACTCCTTGTCTATTATTCATTAGCCTCTCCATGAGAGCAAGAACAGGGAGTGAAATTTAAACTAGTCATTTTTGGTGCTTATCAGCCCCGAGAAAAGGTTTGCTGGACCAGGACACTGCAGGTTGTCTGTGATGTCAGTTATCAGTGCATTCCTGCCCCCCAGTACACCACCACAGATAGGCAAGACTGGACTTTTTCTATTGGAGTTTCTTTCTTAGCATGTATAAAAGTTGTTTTTGTAATCTCCTTTTTATAGATCCGCCAGGTCCTAGAGGCCAACATCCAGCACTTGAATATTAAACACTAGGTACTGTATGAGTTATAAGAATTATTTCGGTCACTTTCAAGTTCCTGTTCTGTTCACACTAATTAAATGTTATTTCCCATCAAAGCTACTGAAATTTGGCTATTAAAATGGATAGATAGTGCCATTTATAATATCAGGGTCACAAATAATAACCAGTCTTTTCCTGTTCAACCATCATGCCCACAGTCAATATTCATGTCTCATTTTCATTTCAGACTTGTGCCTGGCACTGGGTGCAAGGCTTTATATTCTTAGTCTGTTGGAACTGCTGTAACAGAACATCTGAGACTAGGTAACTGTAAAGAGCAAAAATTCATTTCTCACACAAGTCGTCATTATCTGGCAAGAGCCTTCCTGCTGCAGCATCACATGGAGGAAGGCAAATGGGCACAGAAAGGGCAGAGGGGCCAGACTTGTCCTTTCTTAATAGCATGATTCCCACCCGTGAGGCCAAATCATCTCCTGAAGTTCCCACCCTTCCAACTGTTAGAATGCCAGCTAAATTTCAACATGACTTTTAGAGGGGACAAATATACAAACTACAGCCTAATGTGAAGGGGAATGTCTTAGGATTACACCCAACACAATACGCAGGGACTTCTGTTCATTTTGTTCAGTCTTGATTCCTCAAGGATCCAAGAGCAGTGCTCTGCACTGTTTGGACACTTGAATTCCTCAGAGCCAGGTAACAACCCAAAATTCTTTTCTCCCTTGCCATGGAAAATCACAGAAGGCCAGCATGCAACCTAGGGTCTATTGGGGACTTACACTCAAGCACAATGAGGTGCTGAAGGAGAGGAGCTGGGCAAGACGTTTTATCGGGTGGAAAGGTATGGCAGAGGTGTGGCAGTGCCCCTTCAGCACACAATCTGCACCTCGCCCAGTGCTCTGCATACAACACACTCAAAACAGTGGTGTGGCTCACTACCTTCCACCTCTGGAAGGCCATATGTGGGTCACATTGAGTTACTCTGGGCATGTGTGCACACAGTAGGGGATCATTTAGATTGTGGACATTCCTTCTCCTGCATGGTTTGGAGCTGGGTACAGCCACCTGCCCTCCAGGATGTCAGATGGGGAGGGGCTTGATTCTGTGAATCCTATTTCTATCCTGCTTCAAGCCCACACTGTTCACCAATGTATCCTGGGTCCTGATGATCAACCAGTGTTGTAGCCTCACGGAAGCTGTGCTGGGAGCACTACTCTAGAATCTGCTCCCAACAGTTACCACCAAGGTGACCTTCACAAGTTGTTCAACTGTTGGAAGCCTCCATTTCCTCCTCTGTAAAACAGGCATAATCCTACCACCACCGCAAAATGCAGTGAGAATTAATATCGATCACAGCATTAACAAACCACCAAAATTACAGTTTCAATGATAAGGGCCACTTGTTCTGCTCATAATTCTGTGATTTGGACAGAGACTACACCAACCCACACACAAGACAGCTCTCTCTCCCGGCACTAGGTTGGTGTAGTCTCGCAGTGGGGAGAGGCCTAGGTTCTGTTCCCTGCAGCTGGGACTTTCTCTCAGCACGCGGCTGGGTTCCAACGGGGAGGAAGCCAGGAGGACACTGCCCTTCTCCTTGTGATTTGGACATCACACAGCATCACTTTCATCATATCCTGTTAGTCAAAGCAGTCGCAAAAGCCCACCCCGCTTCAAGAGGAAGACACACAGACTCCATCTCCTGTCGAGGTAGTGGTCAAGCCTGAAGAGCATACCAAAGCAGAAATGCCGTTATGGTCATTTTTGAAATACACTAGCTGCCACAATTTGTACCCCTGAATCTGGTTTTCCTCAAAGGAAATTTGTACTTAGCTAAAGAATGACTGGAATGTCCAGTTACTCTGTGATTAGGTAAAACTGCCCTATCTAATGACAGGGCTAGAAGGATACTATTCACCCATCAGCCACAATAATGTGTGAAGGCTGATAATGGGATTTTCCCATGCTCCTTGGTAGATAGGTAGAGAGTTCTCAGGCACTGGGCCATGGAAGCTAGAAGGAATCCATGTATCGAACTCAAAGGGTAGAGACATGACCAGAAAATGGACACTGATCAGCAACAGAGAAAAACATAAACACTCATTGAGCTTTTGCTGTAATAGGTGCTTTGCTTGGGATATAAAACCCTCCTACCTCCTGTCCTCATCAGCTTTTCTTTTCTTTGACCAAAAGCCCGTATTTGTAAGTGCTCATAAAGCTCAAAAAATTCCCAATGATCTAACTCTTTATTTAATCCTCATAGCAATCTAATCAGTATCATTATTCTAATAGTTTCCAATAGACTATTCTAAAAATAATTTCCCCTGGGTAGGCAGGATAGTGTCAACTGTGAATAAAATGCAAACTTTCTCAGATACGGTGTTGCTAGTTCAGTGTTCAAAGCTCTGGTTGGTCTGCTGCCCACACAACAAAGACTATCCCAGAGGAGTATTACATGATGATTGGTCCATAAAATGGCAGAGTACAGTATGGACATTTCGATCATCTACGCTTCTCTCAGTATTTTACAGAGAGGTTAAATAAAATGGGCTCTATGTAGCCTACATTATACCTTCTTCCACTCCAAGAAATGGTCATTTGTTTCTAATATTTGTTTTCTTCTCCACATCAACTTCTTATCTATAACAAAGTATCTCTTCTCATCCAATTCTGCAAAATTTCAAAGAATCAGAGGATGTTTTCATAAAATGGTTCCATTTACAAGAAAGTCTATAGCAAAGTCCCTGAGGATCACCACGCAGGGAAGTCTCAGCAAAATATTCTCTAGGATGCAATAATTCAGTCATTGTAGCCCATATCATGGAATTCATGGTTTAATGAGAGTTTTGCTTCAAGGCATCCAATATCCACCCAGTGCACTTTAGAAAATCAGGTTAAAACAGGTGTTTCCTCAATTAATTTGGAGTTTTGTTACATGAAAAATAAGTGAACCAAAATGGAAGATAATATTTCTAGTAAAACATACCAGATTCCACATTTCCTGTTTTCCCAAAGACCTTGAATGTATCATTTCATGTATACATTTTAAAGTAATTAATTTAATGCATATTTTGCAAAGAAAAATTTTAAAAATCATTATTTACAGCTACCTCACATCAACTAGCATGTGTTTAATCATAAAAATCTGTAAAGCAATGAAGTGTAATTTTTAACTTCTAAGGAATTAACATAGGTGATGTGATTAACTGAAATTTCTAATTTAGAAAATCTTGCTTCAGTATTTAAAAATAAGTAGGGTCCATGTTTACAAATAGCTTTAATCATTTTGTTTCTTAAGTTAGCTCATTGGCAGGTCCTTTTAACACTGGCAGAATCAGAATCTCATATCCTTAAAAAAATAGAATCTGTTGGTCATATTCCATTATAACTCATATAAATGCTTTTAGAACACTAGCATCTATCCTATTATATCTATTATCTATTAGATATATTATATATTATTATAATGTATTATATATTATTATAATAGATATCCCAAATATCCCAAGATAATTTTCACTATAGAATAAAGTGAAATTTGATTCCATCTACGATGTTCTAAAGTAAGTTTTATGAAAACCGATTCCTTGGGATTTTTTTCCTAAACATTACAACTTTAAAAGAAAATCTAAAATGTATTTGGAATCCTAAATAGCTTACCTGAAGGTCCAGGGAAGAAGTACAAAACACACAAAGATAACAGAGATGAGCATACTTCAAAAGGGTTGTGGAAAATGGAATCAAAAGACAAGAGAGCAGGCATTTGTCCTAATGACTGAGACAGGCCACATCCCATATCGAAATGTCTGCATTGAATGCCTGCCTGCTGCATCTGACTCCAGCTTCCTGCTAATGCAGACCCTGGTGTAACAGGGTAACTGGGCCCAGGTTCTTGTCCCCAGTGCAAGAAAAGAAAAAAGGACATGACATAGGTAGAGGGCAGCAGAAAAGTAAGATTTCTCTACGCACAAAGTGAAAGCATGCACTCAGGAAGGAGTGTGGACCTACTCAAGGGAGAGCTGTGCTCATCTTTTTGAATTAGAGGCATAGGGAGTAGCATCTGGGGTGAGGCTTAATTGAATACTCAAAGGGGTAGAATTTAGGATGGACTTGAGTATGATCCATTTCCTTATCCTTTTTTGGAAATCCCCGAAGTGTCATGGTATCAGGTACATGATGGGATAGGGTATGCTAGTCATAGTAATTTTGTTATATGGACCCTATAATGAGCTAATGCTCATTCTGGGCACACTGCTAGCAGCCATGTGTGGCTGGACCCCTAAGCCCCTCTCTGCTGGCTACCTCCCAGACTACCTCATTGGGAGGCTGTGGTAATGATTCAAATGACGAGGTTCCTGCCATCCACATGGGAGACCTGCATTGAGTTCTTGACTTTCAGCTTTGGTCTCCACCCAGTCCTGGCCATCACAGGAATTGGGACAGAGAACCAGCAGATGGGTGCTCTGTCTCATGATCTATCCATGCCCTCTCTCCACCATCTCTCTGTTTCTCAAGTAAATAAATGGTAATTTTTTTTTCAGGATAAGCTTATTTTGGTGCAAAAAAATTATCTAACTGTATGATCTTCAAAAGGTTCATAGAATTGCATATAACACATGGATTTCAATTTTAGACCTCTTATTTTCATTTTTCTAGAAACTTCTTGAGGCACCCTCATATGGGGCCTGAGCATATTCTCACTGATGCAGGGTCTGCTCTGGTTTGCATTTGCTTCACCTGTTCACTTCGTGGCTTTAGGGAAGCAAACTTGAAAAGTGAATCAAAACGCTCCAGCTTTCATCATCTATACGGATCTATTCACTTCAAAATGAGGTTTATTTATGGTGATAGAGACTAATTTGTCTCCTAAACCTGGTCACTTTTGAGAATAAAAGGAGCATTCTTAGTAATGAAGCCTACTCAATAGCTATAAACTAAGACTGTCCCAGGTAAAGTGGGACAGAGGGGCTCCCCATTTGTGGACAAAGACAACTGTTCTGAGAAAACTGAATTCCAGAATGAGCAGTTGTGCAATGAGAACTTCATAAAATTCTGCATTGAATTTACTTTTTTCCTTCTCCTTAAAAATTCTGGGGCCAGTGTCATGGATAATGGATAAAAACACTGCCTGTGAAGTCAGCAACCCATATGAGTGCAGGTTGCTCCTCTTCCAACCGAGCTCCCTGCTAATGTGCCTGGGAAAGCAGTGGAAAGCAGTCCATGTGCTTGGGACCCTGCCAACATGGGAAACCCAGATAAGGCTGTTGACACATGACCTCAGCCTGCCCCAGTTCTGACCATTGAGGCCATCTGGGGAGTGAACCAGTAGATGGAAGATCTCTCTCCCTGTCTCTCTCCTCTCTCTCTCTCTCCCTGTAACTTTTTCAAATAAATAAACAAATCTTTTTAAATAAATAAATAAAATAAAAATTCTGCAGTCTTGCACTTAATTAACTTCACCAAGTGACTATAGACTGCCTTCAACTTCTAATTTTTTTTTTTTTTTTTTTGGACAGGCAGAGTGGACAGTGAGAGAGAGAGACAGAGAGAAAGGTTTTCCTTTGCCGTTGGTTCACCACCCAATGGCCACCACAGCCGGCGCGCTGATCTGATGGCAGGAGCCAGGTGCTTCTCCTGGTCTCCCATGGGGTGCAGGGCCCAGGCACTTGGGCCATCCTCCACTGCACTCCCTGGCCACAGCAGAGAGCTGGCCTGGAAGAGGGGCAACCGGGACAGAATCTGGCGCCCCAACCGGGACTAGAACCTGGTGTGCCGGTGCCGCAGGTGGAGGATTAGCCTAGTGAGCCACGGCGCCGGCCTGCCTTCAACTTCTTACTTAGTCAGCAGAGCCCTGGAAAAATAGTTGACAAATATAATTAAACAGACAAAAACTCTAGACAGATAATGATCACAACCAAACCGTTTCTCCTAAAACTTGGGAATTTAAATGAGTCTGTCTAGAGTGAGGTGCTTGGAATTTTCTCCACATTTCTCTGGCTAAATTCTGCCTCCGGTGCTGCCCAAGGTTACCAACTTCTATCTCAGCCCCAGCAGGTGCAGAGTTCCCCTCTTCACAAGGCTTGTGGTTGGCTATGTACTTACACCAGAGTTCTCTGACAACTGGATTGTTGTTGTTAAATTACATGAAACAGCTCCAAAGGAATCAGATCTTGGGATAGCTCCAAAGGCAGGTTTATTTCCTTTTCACTCCCAGTTGAGTCAGAAAAGTTTATTCATTTACTAGTCAGAAAATGAACATGATGCAGGCTCCTCAGGAGGTCCACAGACTGTGGCAAGGTACCACAGTTTCGGCAGAGAGGAGTACTCCGTCAGTGGCCATGGCCACAGCTGTCTAGGACTCAATTCACTGTGAGCTTGTAAGAGAAGCGAGGCAGAGTCCAGAAATTTGCCCAGAAAACAGGTCCAGAGGGAAGTCGTGCTGTGTTCCAGGGTGTGTCTCTCCTGCTGGCTTCAGTGACTTGCTGGGGTTGGGGATGGGGTGCTGGGCCACACAGATACTCCCTCCATAGCAAGAGTTGGGGGTAGAGGCTTGATACAGAAAAGTTGTTCATGATGTTTCCCCGGCCTTTCTCTTCCCAGACCGAGATCCCTGGTTTCTCTGCCAACTGCCACTACCAGCTTATTCCCACCTTCTCTCAAAATTTTCCAAAGATTTCAGCTGTAAGACAACATCATCCCTTTTCTGACAAGAAATGGCTCACGGGGAGGAGACTGCTCAGTCATGCCCATTTTCACTCAAGAAATTGTTAAATTTCTGTAGTGGGTGACAGACTTCCTGTCATACCAAAAAAAAAAAAAAAAAACCTCACCTCAGCAACTGCTTTAGCAAAATAGAAATTTTCCCCTCAAAATCAAGCACACAAATATACACTTGTTTGAAGTTTTAAAATAGTTCTGAAAATCTGAGGCTCCCAATAATGTATACGACTTGAACCACTGGCAATCCAGGAAGGAGGTAAACAGTACTAAAGGAAAAAGTTGGCAATGAAAGTATTAGGGAAATTAAAAGATTTCATTCCTCTTACTGGAAAAAAAAATCACCATTATTCAAAGCTTACCAAAAAATATGTTTTATGGGCATATTTTAGCCTACCATGCTATAATCAAGGATTTTTATGGCTCCCATTTATATTAATAAGGCAGTAAAGGAAGAAGCTTCAGATAAAAAAAAAAAAAACTCAGAAACCTTAAGAGCCAATGAAGGCCGAGAGGAACAGCATCTCCTGATTTTGCCAGCCAGCCTGAGTCCATCAGGCCCTGTTTGCTCTTCCTTTGGTCAGTGCGGAGAGACTCTGAGCGGCTCTATAAAGCAGGACTTGCTGGCCCATCACGGGAAAGCTATTAGCATATGTACAGTTCGCCCTGAAACATGCTTTCAAGAATTCAGAAGATTTGCCAACCCCTATCCCAATATTTCCCCGGCAAAGTGCACTTTTATTAACACCCTTCTCCCTCCTGTGGGTACAAATGGTCTCAGTATTCTCTGGGGAGAATAAAGAGCATTCTCAAGAACCTCTATAGATACAGAAACACAGGAGTTTCTGGCCAAGAATAAAAAATGGGGAAGTCTGAAATGTTTCGAGCTTCTGACGGAAGCTTCAGTGGTGTGTTTCTCAGAGACAAAGCGTTTGTCATAAGTAACTTGCCTGCTTGAGTATGATTTATGCGGCTGGACTGAAATTGGCTGAATAATTTATGCTATTTATTGTTCTGGAACGTTTCTTTTCTTAATAAATAAATAAATAATGCTGTGCAAGAGAAGGGGGAAATGGTGGCAAATGTCAGGAGTGTGAGGAGGGAGAAAGTTATTTTTCCATGTTGGAAGCTAATAAAGTGTATCTAACAGGAATGGTCTCCACACAGAAGGGCAGGGCTCTAATAGGTGAATATTGTCAGCATTTTCAATGAAACCAATTGGCTAAGAGAAGCTGTCAAATAGGTGTGAAATGAGCTAAAATTACTAGCGATACACTTTCTTTTAAGGTACTTTGCTTTGTTCCTTACAGTGCCTTGCAGCAAAAAATTTAATTTAAATACTGAAAATGGAATGCTGCTATATTGATTTAAATTCGCTAAGCAAGACTTGGAATCTATTTCCTGTTTCCTGCATAAGTGCAGATCGTGTGTGAGTCTGTGTATGTGCGCGTGTGAGTGCCGTCAGCTTTTCTACTATTTATGAGTGAGTCACAGTTTATTAGAATCTACCACAATGTATATTAGCATAAAACACATCACTTGAATTGTCAGTTTATAAAATTTTCAGAATGTATGAGTATAGTTCTGTCCTTACTGTAAATTTTTACACAGCTCCGATGATTTATTCCACCTGCTGAAACACTGGGCTCATGTTAGACCATGGTTGTATTTTTGTTGGGCTTTGGTTTTGGTGTTGTTTCACTGGGGTCTTTTTGCGTTCTGTGGATTTTTTTTAAACCACTTTATCACACGAATTTTGAAAGACAGAGTTATAGACAAAAGAATGGATGGGTGAGTTTGCAAAAATACATGTGGCTCAATTCTGCTGAAACTATTTCGTGAATAACTCACTGAATGCTATGACTAAAAATATTTGAAATGTTTACAGGCTGCATAAAATATATGTTTGACATATTAAAGGAGACTTCTACGAGCTGCTCAGTAACCATTCCAAAAAAAACGCCTTCAAAGAACTCAAGCAAAATCACCGTCCCTCATCTGCAGTGCTGTTTCTAATTTGAAGGCAAATTCATCTCTGACACACAGCAGATTCTGTGCAGGTGGAAGCAAGCCCCTCTCTGCTCTTCTCTCTGCCAGTCAAATTATGTCATCAGTGAAGGATCACTGGTTTTTAATGATACGGTGGCCTCCATACTGAGAGGCAGTCCTAGCAGAGCAGTATGCATAGCCAATAAAATGGCTGTCACCAAATTACAATTGACACTTAACATCACTAAATCTGCAGTGTAATTCCTTGTGACAGTTGTGTAGGTATATTAGAAGAAAATAATTTACTTCAAACCCAGCATGTTAGACACATTTTCCTGAGTGTAATTCATGTCACATTTACAGTAGCCAACGCAAGCAGTCTCGAGGCAGCCTTAATCTGGGAAGAGATCATAGATACTAACATGTTCATTGAAGTATGATTATTTATGCATGCAATAAACAAAGCTAGAGCAGTTGTTCATTGTAGGTTTTAATTGTTAGTGGGGGGTTTAATTGTTATTGGGTTTTAAATGAATATTAGCCGCTTTCGCTGTAGGGAATAAGAAAAACTATTTTAAAAAGCCACATTTTATACAGAAAATAGGCATCAGCTAAAAGTGCTATTCACCCCCCGCCCCCCTCCCCAAACCACTCAGGATTAAATGGACAGTCACATGGTCCTCATCCATGTCACAGCTCCGTCTTAGATTTGGACTTGAAATTAATTCTGTGCTGGTTACCACATGACCAATGCCTATGCATCCAACTTCTAAGACGCAAGTAAACTGGAAAAGCCAGCCATGGCAGTCCTCCTCTTCCGGAGTAATAACATTGGGGAACAAAGGTTTGGGTGACAGACACACTTTCCTCTGGAATAGTGTTGTGATACATTCATCCCCAGCAGAAGGCTCCTTCCTGGCCTTATAAGCATATATAAATATGTGACAGAGCTAAAGGTCTCCCCTCTTCAGAATGAAGTGGTTTGAATGGCTGGTGAAATGGGACTGCAAAAAATTCATTCCAACTTTGTCTCTAGGCAATTCACCTTTGGCCCAGTGATGATATGAGTCTTTCCGCTGATGGGGGCGATATAATAAGTCAGCTCAGGCAGTCCGTAGAAGGCAGGGGCCTATTTGTTAGCCGAATGAGGCAGGTGTATTCTTCTATGGGAGATTAGCTCATCCCAGCATGATAATGACCTCACAGGAAGCCCTCAAGGTTATACATCAAATGCAAGCGCTGCAGATCCAGTCCTGGAAATGGGCATGCCTGGATCTTGCAGGAGTCTTAATTTAGAAACTCCAAATTTAAAAACACAAATCAGTGAGTGATAATTTCCCTGTCCTTTCATTAAGACATTAAAATGTCTCCAGCAAGAGCGAGCTCACTGAAGAACGATAGGCTCACTTGCAGCTCGGTGCCGAGGCGAGGGAATTAACCTCTGTCTGAGTCTTCGTTGATTCTCTTGTCAAAGCTGGAAGCTGCAGGCTGGAAGGGAGAGAACCCGCACACTCGCTGCGGTCCCTTTGGCTGTCTCTGCCGTTTGCATAAGCCCGCCTTTTGGAAAATAATTTGGAGTGAGTTGCATGTTTTCCAAAACAGAATCACAGCATTTCAGCTATGTCACTGAAGAGGAAAAGCGGAAAGGGCAGCTGGGGTTATTTGAATTTTTTATATGAACTTATTTAAGAGCACAGATTGCTCTTCCTATGCTGTCATGAGATGGGTGGGGGTGGGGGCCGATGTCTACCAGACCCCTGACTCCTGAGTTCTTTAGCCTGCGGAACGGAGCTGTCACTGCCGAGAGCCACCAGCAAAAGCTAGAAGCTCTTTGGTTTTCTAGGTCAGTGAGGATGACCTGTGGGATTCTTCAGCATCACTGGCCCCTGGAGCTCACTCCTGGGGACAGCAGCAGGCTGGGACCGGAGGGGTGGCGGGCAGTGGGCTGACTGTGCCAGAGGGAGATCTGATCACCAAGTGACTACAGCTGCTGGAGCTCATCAGGCGGCCCAGCTTGTGCAGGTGCACCCAGAGAAAAGGCAGAAATAGAAGCAGGAGAATGGCCAGGGGCAACATGACCAGGAATCCCAAACCTTCTCCAACATTTCAGTTGGAGGCATATCAAGCAGACCTTTCTAAGAAAGTCCTAGGCAGCGGCACACACAGGACGCAGCTTTGTTGGAAACAAGCATTTGGGCCACGCAGTGTAAAGGATGCCTAGTGCCTGTGTATTTCACATGCACAGATCAGAACTTCTGTAAACATGAATATTAAAAAAAACAGTTCTGAAAATGATCAAGATTAAAAGCTGTTCATTTTTGTTAATAAATCATTGGAATTTGGTGTGTGGTGTCTTTCCTTAGGACATAGCTATCAATTTTTTAAAGTTCAATGGATTGTTCACTGAAGCTAGAAGAAATCTGGTGTCCTCTTGTACTGATAAGGTCTAATCACTGGCCAGGAAAGTATGGTGATGTCTGCCACAGAATAGGGTCAGATACATGGATCTTTACCAAAAAATAAAAATAAAATAAAATAAAACCCTCTCTGACCTGGGGACCTGGGCTGATGGAGAGCTGGAGAACATTCTGCAGGAAAATCAGGATTTCCTAGAGCGACTCCAGAGGTACACACTCTCTTGTTTTCAGGACCCCAGCATCTGCACCACCACTTTGCCTTGAAATGCCCGCTAAAACAAGAGAATTCAAATAAATAAAATCACTCCGTCTGCGGGAGAAGCCATCTAAAGGAATGGCACCAACAACTGGTCACTCACTGATGATGTCACAGAGCAGCATGAAATGCTAGACACACTTATCAGAGAGGAACTTGATCTCTAATTTGAAAACATACAATTGTGTTTATCTTAGGTGGATTTAGCATAGCAAGATACCTTCACACAGAAGGGGTAGGTTAACGAGGGCAGGTGGCATCCAATCTCAGAGTATGCAGGTCCTTCCAAACCAGGTCACGTAATCCCCACTGCCAAAACAAGTCTGATTTGTCACAGAACAGATGGCCTGTTGCCTCTTTATTAGGAACAGCTGATCGGGAAAAATTATTTTCCAAAACACCAAAATTAGAACAATTCTGTTAAAAGAGAAATTAAAGATTTCTCTGGGAGACAGCCTTGGGCTCAAGAATGTTTTTTATCCAGTGTAGGCATACAGCTGAATGTATAAGCACACACACACACACTAATCACTCACACACAAATAAATCCTCAGCCACTTTAACGCCTTCTCACCTACGCTGACCCCCACCCCCACTCTTAGAAAATAAGATTCCATTCCCAGACCTTGTTAAGACTCTTCTATCACATTAACACTCAGTCTCAATTTTTAAAATGAACACGTCTTTCTGGAAATTACATGTTGAATATCAAACAAAGGCCATTTTACTGTTTTCAAGGCCAGAGCAATATCATGGATAAGTCTGAAAAGGATGAAAGTCAAATCATGAACTGTGTATGGCTTTGATAACCAAATAATTTCCCTGATTAAGATAGAGCAGTGTGCCTGGAATCCCATTTGCACGATAAGGAGCACCACTTATTTGGGGGGTGTTCTTTTTCATTGACAGAAGACATCAGAAAAAGAAAAGAGAAATGCTTATTATAAGAATGGCTCTTTATTGGTTCCTATAGACTTAAGAACAATTTTTCAAATGAAGAATACAAGTATTGGAAAATTCCAATTCCACATGACAATGCTATTCTATAGTTTGTGAGGTCTCAATTATCTTGCAAACCAGATGTTAATGTATAACTTGACAGAAATGTGTGCCATCAATAGATCTTTAATACATTATGTTCCTGTTCCTAGAGAGAAGTATCTTCTCTACATTTCTGGATATTTTAAAATCACTATAGCAAATGGACAAATTATCCTTTTTAGTCCAAAACATTATCAGTAAAAGAGGCAATACTTCTTTATTACCTACCTTATCCCATGTTATATATTATACAGTTTTCATTCAGACAAGTTACAGAATGAAATGATACTTATTTGTGGCATTCTTCCATTTAATTTTGCTGAAAATACAATATAATACTATAAAATTTTTATATTTAAAACCCATTTAGTGGGGCTGGCTCTGTGGTATGGCCGGTAAAGCTGCTGCCTGCAGTGCCGGCATCCCATATGGGCACCTGTTCGAGTCCTGGCTGCTTCACTTCCAATCCAGCTTTCTGCTATGGCCTGGGAAAGCAGCAGAAAATGGCCCAAGTCCTTGGGCCCCTGCACCCACATCGGAGACCGGGAAGGAGCTCCTGGCTCCTGGCTTTGGATCAGCACAGCTCCGGCTATTGTGGCCATCTGGGGAGTGAACCAGTAGATGGAAGACTTCTCTCTCTGTCTCTCTGCCTCTGCCTCTGCCTTTCTGTAACTCTGCCTTTCAAATAAATAATTAAATCTTAAAAAAAAAAACAAGCATTTAGTTTATATTTTAAAATATAACAAAGAGCACTCCTTTTAAAAAAAATTTCCACATTTATTCCTGACAGAAGCACGAAGCACACAAATGTATTTTCTTGAATATCTTATAATGCTCAAACAAAATACCAAATTGTCCAAGTCATTCACTTAGAAGTTTCCAGATTTTGACAGAAGTTTATGAGAGTATAACTAAGCACTTTTGAAGATGCTGACCTCATTCTTACATGAGGACACATCAAAAATTTTGAAATCCTTGCATAGTTTTTCATAAAATGCATTTGCCTGAATGGTTTAAAGACCCCTTATATGCATGACTTTCAAAAATTTTACAACAAAATAAACTTACCTTTTTTCAAAAGATTTATTTTTATCTATTTCAAAGAGTTACAGAGAGAGCTAGAGACAGAGAGAGAGGTCTTCCATCCGATGGTTCACTCCCCAGATGACAACAACGGCCATAGCTGCGCCGATCTGAAGCCAGGAGCCAGGAGCTTCCTCCAGGTCTCCCACACAGGTGCAGCAGCCCAAGGACTTGGGCCATCTTCTACTGCTATCCCAGGCCATAGAAGAGAGCTGGATCGGAAGAGGAGCAAGCTGGGACTAGCGCCCATACAGAATGTGGGTGCTTCAGGCCAGGGCTTTAACCAGCTTTGCCACAGTGCCAGCCCCTTATCTTTTATCTTTAAACTTATCTTTTAATTCCATCTTTCCGCAAACTTTTTTAAGTACCCTCAGAAGATTAAAGTTCTAGCTATTTATTGCTATATAGCAAACTATTCCCAAAACTTTGAAACCTACCACTACACTATTTTTCATGATTTTGTGGTAAAAAAATTACAGCAAAGCTCATGTTGGACAATTCTTCTGATCTGGGTATCAACTGGAGCCACATGGTGATAGTGAGCTGGAGCTGGCACTGGTCTGGATTCTCACTCTCCAGCCAGGGCAGGGATTGCTGAAACAGGTGGAACTGACCAACATTGATCTTTCTTTGCTGCCTTCCACATGGTTAACAGGGGCCTTGTTTCCACAGGGCAGTCTCAAGGGAGCCATAATTCTTATATAGTAAACAGGGCTCCAAAAGTGGGTGTCCTAAAAGGCAGGAAAAAGACTCTTCTAATTTTGTAAGGCTTAGAACCAGAAAGTGACAGAGCCCTGCTTCCATTATGCCACAGTAGTCAAAGCAACCATAGAGCTCACTCAGATTTAAAGCTAGGGAACCCAGCTCTACATCTTAATGAGACAAATATCAAAGATTTTGTGGCATCCTCAATCTGCCACACCAGAATGTCTCATCTTGGAACTGTGTTATTTATAAATTTTTCTGCAGGGAGTAAACACATCAACCCTATTCATTATTAGGATCTACTAATTCTCAAGGCCAACTTTAGGGTTCCTGCCATAATAAGAGTAATTAATAGACAGGGCCATAGTAAAGTCTAAATATAGAGTGGAATACACAGCCTACTGTGCCCAAACTAAGAGCAAGTCAAAGAGAAACAAAGTAACACTGAATTCAGGGATTTTTTTTTGCTGTTGTTTTATTTATTTGATTAAATTGGATTAAGAAGAAACACTTGAGATGCAACAAAAGTAAATCAACACATTGAATCCAAAGACCATAGCTGTCATACTGAAACTTAACTTCCAAGAGTTTATGTGTCTTACCAAAACTTCAATTTAATTTTGAAAATGGTTTTGTAGCTTAATTTATATGCTCAGCTCAGTAAAAATAATTCAATAAACCATACCCAGCAATCAACTTAATTACTGTACAATCACACAGATAGTTCCCCAAATTAATCAAAGTCAAAGATTCCTGTACTAAAAGAATCCTAAACACAAACAATATAGCTCTCTCTCCAATGATGGGATAGGTAGGGACTTGTCAAGCTGGTTGTTAGGATAATGTCCATGAATTAACTCCACTGACTCCCAAGATCAATCGGAAAAGCAGGATCATTTCAACACATGCAGAAACTCTGGCTTATGCGTCTCTACCTTCCCACGCATTGTACCCTCAGCTGGGATGCTCTCCCATTTCCCCATCATACTGCAATGCTTAATTTTAGATGTCAACTGTACTGGATTCAGGAATACCTAGATACCAGGAAAAGCATTATTTTGGGCATATCTGTGAGGATATTTCCAACAAGATTAGCACATAAGTCTGACCAAGCAGGAAGACTCAGTGGGAACTATCAACTGGCACTATCAATTGGCCAGGGGTTCTGGAAGCCCTAACTGCAGAAGGCAAGTTGGTCTCTGGCTCTGTGAGCTGGGACACCCTGGACTCCTGTCATATGTCAGAACTCCAGGCTTGCCGGCCTTTGAACCCCAGGGATTTCCCTCATGGCTCCCTTGCTGGTGCTCAGGCTGTAGTCCTCAAATTGAGTTACAGTCTTGACTTCTGAGGCCTCAGACTTGGTCTGAGCCATTCAGCTGTTATCCTAATGTCTCCAACCTACAGGCCATCTCTTGTGGGTCTTTTCAGCTGCTGTAATTGGATAAGCCAATTCCCTTGACAACTTCCCATGCATGAGTCATTGAACTTACCCTCTTGGTTGGTTCTACCCCAAAACACACACAGACTTACTTAGTGATCTGCTACCTAGCCTTTGTTATTTTTCTTTAAAAAAAATGTTTTGTATTGACAGAAAGAGAGGTCTTCCATCTCTCCAAATGGATACAATGACAGGAACTGATCCAGGCTGAAGCCAGGAGCCCATGGGGTGCAGGGACTCCAGTATTCCACTGCTTTCAAAGCCATATTAACAAGGATCTGGATTGGAAGTGGAGCAGACAGGACTCAAACCAGTGTTCAGACACAGGAGGTCTGGCATAGCAAGCTGCAGATTAACCCATTGTGACACAATGCTTGTCCCACAACGCAGCCTTTGGAATCTAATTCAGATTTGGCACGAAGACTTGGGATGCAAAAGCTGAAGAACAATTCTCTCTTCCAATAATGATAAAAAGCTGACTCATCTACATTTGACTTGAAAGCTGATGTGGAAGGACAAACAAGAGAAATGACTTCCAAAAAGAGACAAGCACCTCTGAGAATAAACAGGACACATGGACTGTTCCAACTTTGGCAGAACATGGGAGGAAGAGGTGATGAGCCGCAGAATGGGTGAGAAGCAAACAGCTAAAAGTGCAGCCAATTTCTTAAGGCCTAGTGCAGGCTCACAAGAAAGTTCAGGACCCCTGGATGTGCACTCATGGGAGAGCCCTTTTCTGGGGC
This sequence comes from Oryctolagus cuniculus, assembly GCF_051225735.1. Classification (NCBI taxonomy): domain Eukaryota; kingdom Metazoa; phylum Chordata; class Mammalia; order Lagomorpha; family Leporidae; genus Oryctolagus; species Oryctolagus cuniculus. The sequence continues at coordinate 15,948,626 of NC_142880.1, forward strand.
AGGTGCCCATATGAGTAAGGTTGGGAGACCAGCAGGAGGTCACTCTTGGAGGAGTGGAGGCACCAAATGCTACCACCTTCACCTGTTGGAAGCTAAAGCACTAAGATCTAGGAAACAGCATGAAATTCAGCCCCTCATAGGCCCCAGCAAAGATCCACAATGTGCCTCTAGAAGTGTCCAACATGCCCTTGTCCCAGGTTCCAGGCCAAAAAAAAAAAAATTAAATGTTGTTACTAATGGAGAGATGAAAGCAAAAGTTGTATGCCCTGGGTGCCAGCGTTGTGGCACAGTGGGTTAAGCCACTGCCTGCAACACTGCTTCCTCCTACGAGTGTTGGCTGGAGTCCCAGCTACTCCACCTTTGATCCAGCTCCCTGCTAATGCATCTGGGAAAGCAGCAGAAGACGGCCCAAGTACTTGGGCTCCTTTTCCCCACGTGGGAGACCAGGATGGTATTCCAGGCTCCTGGCTTCCTCCTACCCAGAACCGCCATTGTGTATTTCATGTATTTCATGTTCCCCATTTGGGGAACGAATCAGCAAATGGAAGATATCTCTCTTCCTCTGTGTGTGTGTGTGTTTATGTGTATGTGCGTGTGTGTGTGTGTGTGGCTCTGCCTTTCAAATAAATAAATGAACCTTTAAAAATCATTTGTAAAGTTGTCTGCCCCTAAGGAAGACACAGGAACCCTCCCCCCAACCACACACACACAAGTATTTCATCACAAATCTTAAACAGAGTAACAAGGGCCGGTGCTGTGGTACAGCAGGTTAAAGCCCTGGCCTGCTGCACTGGCATCTCATATGGGCACCAGTTTGAGTCCTGGCTGCTCCTCTTCCAATCCAGCTTCCTGCTAATGCACCTGGGAAAGCAGCAGAGGATGGCCCAACTGCTTGGGCCCCTGCACCCATGTGGGAGACCCAAAAGAAGCTCCTGGCTCCTGACTTTGGATTAGCTCAGCCCTGGCCACTGTGGTCATTTGGGGAGTGAACCAATGGATGGAAGACCTCTGTGTGTGTGTGTGTGTGTGTGTGTGTGTCTCTACCTCTCTCTGTAACTCTTTCAAATAAATAAAATAAATCTTTAAAAAAAAAAAAAAAGACAACAGAGTAAGGCCACCCTACCCGCTCTGGCTCCAGACAACAGCCACTTGTCCCTAGGAAGGGGCACAAATTAGGCTGAGACTCAGATTCCTGTGCTCATACAAAGGTGAGATCTGCTCCTGCCACTCTGAAGATCTCTGCTGATAGCAGGTAGAGTGCTGAACCCCAACCAAGGCACAGTCACAGAGGACAGGCCTAGAAATGAAGATGGACTAGGACAGCCAAGAACTCACTGTCCACCACAAGCACCACATCAAACAACACGCAAGAAGAGTGGGCATTTGGTGCAGCAGTTAAAATGCAGCTTGGGATGCCTGCATCCCATATCAGAGTCCTTGGGTTCAAGTCCTGGCTCTACTTCTGATTCCAGCTTTCTGGTAATACATACCCTGGGAGGCATTAGGTGATGGCTCAAGTACTTAGGTCCATGCCATCCACAAGGGAGACCTGGATTGAGTTCCTGTTTCCTGGCTCCAGTCCAGCTGAGTCCTGACTATTTTGGACATTTAAGGAATATGAACCAGCAAATGGAAGATCTCTCTCTCTCTCTCTCTCTATCTCTCTCCCTGCCCCCCACCCTGTGGGGAGCAACTCGGACTAGACTAAGTTACTGGAATTAAGACTTATTCTATGCATCTGCTCTCCCACAGTATGGCGCTGGGAGAGGAGTAAACAACTTCTACACAGCTGCCTCCAGTTCGACCAATAACCTGCAGGAGCTGATCCTGCTCCTGATTGGAGGAGAGCAGCGTACTCGGTGTGTGGTTAGCAGAGTTGGGATTGGTGGAAGAGGACTATAAAGGAGGAGAGAGACAACATGCACCAGGAACATCTAAGGAGAACATCCGGATAACATCTGAGCAGCCCCCGAGAGAGCTGGCCGGCGGTGTGCCACTCCCCCGTGGAAGTGGGGAAAGTGGCAGGGGGAGCCGCCCTTCCACGGAGGTGGAAGGATTGGCAGCCAACCCGGGAAGAACCAGCAGCAAACCCGGGAAGGGCCGAGCAGACGAAAGAACAGCGCAGGGTCCTGTGTCGTTCCTCCACGAAGAGGGGGAGCGACACCCCCCCCCATTTAATTCTTTTTTTAAAGAAAAGCTTATCAGTGTAGGAGCCAGCCAGCACTACAGATCCAACCAGGACAACACAAATAGTTACTCTCAAATAGAATCCTAGGAAGGACCAAAGCAGAAAGTCATTCTCACCAAAAGTAAGCATTTAAAGAAAAACAAAACAATTTTTAAAGTGATAATACATTGTTATATCTTGAGCCCCCCAAAATTCAACTCTTTTATAATATTATTTATGTTCAATTTATTTACATTTTATCATGTTATTTTTACAAGACCCTTTATAGGGGAGATTCCACTAGTTCATTTCGAGGTATGAGGCCGTAAGAACTAGGAGCCTTATTCAAAGTCAGGGTGTCCTAGGGATCTTGCCATCACCCTGCCTCCTTGCATTAGAAAGAAAGAAATGTAAACATTGGAAGTTTTGTCTGGATGAATTTTAAAAGTGATAAACTTAGCTTGCATGGGCTTTTTAAAATTGTTATTAATATAAACAGAAGGGATTTCATGTATTTCATAGGTACAGTTCTAAGAAGATAATCATAGTTCCCTCCTTCCCTCAATCCCCCTCCTTCCCTTTGTTTCCTTAATTTTTGCAGAAACATGATTTCAGTACACTCTATAATCACAGATTTAATGCACCACTATCCACAATATTCAACAAGTAAAAAGTAGGAAGACCACAGCTCCAGGAGTATAAACAAGGGCTAAAAACAACAATCAGGCCGGCGCCGCGGCTCAATAGGCTTATCCTCCGCCTTGCGGCACCGGCACACTGGGTTCTAGTCCCGGTCGGGGTACCGGATTCTGTCCTGGTTGCCCCTCTTCCAAGCCAGCTCTCTGTTGTGGCCAGGGAGTACAGTGGAGGATGGCCCAAGTGCTTGGGCCCTGCACCCCATGGGAGACCAGGAGAAACACCTGGCTCCCAGCTTCGGATCAGTGCAGTGCACCAGCTACAGCGCGCCGGCCGCAGCGGCCATTGGAGGGTAAACAAATGGTAAAGGAAGATCTTTCTCTCTGTCTCTCTCTCACTGTCCACTCTGCCTGTCAAAAATAAAAAAATAAATAAATAAAAAATAAACAATCAAATCACAAGGTGTCCATTTCATTCCTATACTTTTCTTTTTTATATTCTATATTAACTACCACATATCAGAGAAAACATATAATGTTTCTTTTGAGGACTGGCTCATTTCACTGAGCATAATGGTTTCCAGTTACATCCATTTTGTTGCAAAAGACAGGGCTTCATTCTTTTTTATAGCTAAGTAGTATTCCATGGTGTGTGTGTGTGTGTGTATGTGTGTGTGTGTATCACATTTTCTTTATCCAGTCATCAGTTGATGGACATCTGTGTTGCTTCCATTATCTTAGCTATTGTGAACTAATCTGCAATAAACATGGCGGTAACTATTTCACATGCTGATTTCATTTCATTTAGGTAAATTCCAAGTAGTGGGATGGCTGGGTCATATGGTATATATATATATTTTTTTCAGGTTTCTGAGGAATATCCATACTGATTGTACTAGTTTACACTGGTTAGCATATGACACACCAACCTACTGCAAATGGCCATAACCTGTCCTTCAGAGATGTGCAAATTCCATGTAGCATCCTTCAGGGTGGGGCTCACTTTGTTCACAGTTGGAGAGTCCATTGCTAGCCATGGCAACTCCATTGCAGGCTCATCCTCTGATGCTTTAGTAAGCCAGAAGACTTTTTCTGCCCCAGTTACCAGAAATGACCTCTCTTTAGTTCATAGCAACAACCATTTCTTAAAGCCTCTTCCTTTACCTGCAATTTGTTTGCCCATCTGTTTTGGCCTGATGCCATGGTTTCCTATTAGCTCTGCAATGTTCCTTAACACTGCTGTTCAATATATCTTGAAATTTCCTGTACTCACTTTGCTTTCCACCCTCACAAAATTGCCGGGGAAATTAAAGGAAATAATAGAATTGAAGGCATGCCATTTCTTTAAAAGGGTAACCCTCACTATCTTAGTCACAAAGATGATTAACAGCTCTCAACTCAGGGGCACAGAAGCACATTACACAAACAATTATCAGTCTCAACAGTAGTAGGAGGGAAATATTTATTCCCATAAAGGATGAAGAATTTTGACGACAAAATGCGAAAGACTGGTTTTCCTGTTCAGGGGAAAGGAAAGAAGCTACTCAAGAAAAATACGCAAGGTGGTATCTGGAGTACCAGGTGTGTGAGGACAGCGATTTCTGATGGATGCCCCGAATGAGAACAGATTGGGGCCACTTCATGATATGCTTGTAACTTACCGCTGGGGAATTTGAACATCAAAGGATTTTGTGCACAGACATTTTGTTACAGAATAAAAGAAATCCTCCCAATTTATGTAAGGCCAAGCCTGTGAGACCAAAAGCTAATAAGATCGGCACTGATTGAGAATATTTCCCATTCCTGAATCTAGCTCAACATTTGGTGATACGACAGCAAGGGAAGTCTGCAAAGAATTGTGCAGAGGGATGAAAATAGGCTCCATGCCATTGCATTCCCAGGGCACTCAAAGAACAGACTGCATTCATTACTGCTGCCAAGTGACCCCGTATGGGTTTGTCTCCCAAGGGGTCATGCGTTGAAGGCTTGGTCCTGAAGGCAGAGGTGGGACCTTTAAGAGATGAAGCTTAGTGGGAGGTCCTGATGTCACTGAGATGCTTCCTTTGGAAGGTGTTCAGGACATCCCCACAGCCCAACTCGTGAGTCTCTCTCTGGCTTCCAGTTTGGCAGTGTGATCTCAAGTTTCTACATGTGCTAAGTGCTCTAAAATTGTGAGCTAAATAAACTTATTTTCTTTATAAGGTTAGCCTACCTTGGACATCTCATTATAGTAACAACAACAACAACAAAAAAAAAAAAAAAAAAAGAGTAATACCCTAAGGAAGGATAGGAGGGAGGGACAGAAATCCAAATCCTGAATCCTGAGTTTTGCAATGTCAACTAATGTTGAACTACATTCAGGAATGGGAAACATTTCCAATCAGTGTTCACCTTATTAGGCTTTAGTCTTTTTTTTTTTTTATGACATTTATTTTTTTTTTATCTTTTATTTAATGAATATAAATTTCCAAAGTACGTCTCATGGGTTACAATGGCTTTCCCCCCCATACCGTCCCTCCCACCCACCACCCTCCCCTTTCCCACTCCCTCTCCCCTTCCATTCACATCAAGATTCATTTTCGATTATCTTAGTATACAGAAGATCAGCTTAGTATACCTTAAGTAAGGATTTCAACAGTTTGTTCCCACACAGAAACATAAAGTGAAAAATAATAGATGATTTTTTTTTAAATGATGATGAAATCAGATCAGACCTATTGTCATGTTTAATCCCAGTGAGAGTCAAGTTGGGAATTGATAGTTTCTTTTCTTTTTTTTTTTTTTAACAGAAGATCAGTTTAGTGTACATTAAGTAAAGATTTCAATCGTTTGCACCCCCATAGAAACACAAAGTGAAATATACTGTTTGAGTACTCGTTATAGCATTAAGCCTCAGTGTACAGCACGTTAAGGACAGAGATCCTACATGAGGAGTAAGTGCACAGTGACTCCTGTTGTTGACTTTACAAATTGACACTCCTGTCTATGGCATCAGTAATCTCCCTATGCACCAGTCATGAGTTTCCAAGGCTATGGAAGCCCCTTGAGTTCTCCGACTCTTATCTTGTTTAGACAAGGTCATATTCAAAGTGGAGGTTCTCTCCTCCCTTCAGAGAAAGGCACCTCCCTCTTTGAAGACCTGTTCTTTCCACTGGGATCTCACTCACAGAGATCTTTTTGCCAGAGTGTCTTGGCTTTCCATGCCTGAAATACTCTCATGGGCTTTTCAGCCAGATCCGAGTTAGGCTTTAGTCTTAAATCCCAAGCTGCCTTCCATCCTGATAAACAAGACTTGGCCAGGATTCACTTTATTCCATAACAAAAAGCCTATACATATACAGGCACAGCTATGGGCTGCTTAATCACCTCCCTCCGGGCACCCAACCAAGTCTCTACCTTCCAGGATGGAGCCCTTTGACTTGAAAGCAGAATCATAAAAATGAGAGAATGCTCTCCCCAGCAAACAACTTGCCCCTACAAATTTGCTCTCTGTGCCTAGTGTGCAGTAGGCCTTGTAAAGGTGAAATATTCTCTGAGTGCATGGATTCTTCACAACGCACCTACCAGGGGAAAGGGAAAAGAGCAAAAGTAACATACAAAAATGGGGTGTCCTATACAGTCCATCCCCTACAGTGAGATTCTTCTTCCTTTCCGAGTCCTCAATGCCTCTCTCATGATTACTGAACCTACTGAACTCCCTTAGGGAGATTTCAAATACTTTTTGTATGCTTCATTATTTTAGGTTGATTTACTAAAGACTTTATTTATGTATTTATTTAAAAGGAAACATGACAGAGAGGGCGAGATGAGAGAGAGAAAGAGAGAGAGATACTGAGGTTAATCTTTCATCCACTGATTCATTCCCCCAAATGCTCACAGCAGCCAGGACTGGGCCAGGCTGAAGTCAGGAACACAGAGCTCCATCTGGGTCTCCCACAAGGGTGTCAGGGACCCATTGCCTTCCACTCTACTATCATCCACTCTACTGCCTTCCCAGTTAAACTGGATCAGAATCAAAGTAGCTGTAACTCAAACCAACACTCTAATACGAGATGTGGGTATCTCAAATGGCAGCTCAACCTCTTGTGCCACAACACTGACCCCTCTAGGTTGATTTTTTATCCTAGGCCAATAGAACCATGCTAAACTATGACAATATCGGACATGATCACAACTTCTCAGAGCACACAAGTGACAAATTGCAATATCCATATTACCGTAAACTCAAGCAAGTAGAAATAGTCCAACATCAAAAGTCTGACATGAGTGATTTGGTGACCAATGACCTCCTAAGCATGACAAAATTCTAGGAAAATGGGATATTTGAACACATTGGCCATTTCAAGTCCCTTCCTCCAAAATTGCCAAAATGCTTTAAATCTACAATTATAATTCAAGAAAGGGCAGTGAGGTGCTAGTAAAATATAATCAAGTAAACTGCCAATTCCATATAATTTGCTCCTGAAGCACCCACAATTTCAGATACGTTCTCTGAGGCCATTTTGATGTGACACTGCATTTAGGCACATGTTGAAATTCTTGGTGTGGGGTGGAAGAATGACTATCAGTTGGGTCAATCCACTTTTCTCAATCTCTAGGGCAAAGCATAACACCCTCTGTGTATAAAAAAAAAAAATCTCCTCTACCTCTCATAAGAGAGATCAATTGTATGAGCTCATAAACCTGTGAAGGTTTTCCCTCTGAGACTTTGCTCCACCATCAACCCAACAGGGGAAAGCATAGAGCAGACTAGGAAATTATGACTCACATTTATTGGATCCTAGAGTTTTGCCAACTATCAATCAAGGATCAATGGAAGTAGTGCAAAGAATGAGAACAATCTGAAGATGGAAAAGGTTCACGGCAAGTACCACAGCTTGCTGGTTAAGAGGACAGGACTATGGGAGCCAACTGCCTGCTTAGGTTCACATCCTGCTCCAGTCTTCCTCACTGTGTAACCTTGAAGGTGTTGCTCAGACCCTCCTCCACATTAATTTTCTTAACAGTAAATACCCTAATACACTTACTCACTGCCTACCTCATAGCAGGTAGTGGGGATGGAGTAAAATAATATTTGTATAGTGCTTAAACAATATCTACTCCGAGTAAGTAATATATATATATATATATAATGTATATTATGTCTAGCATATTTACTATATTAAAGGGTTGACAACTTAATAATAAATAAAAATAATCAAGTGAAAGAAGAGCTAATATTTATTAGAAACTACTCTGGATGGAGGTAGTATAGGGTATCTAAATCTTCTTATCTTTACAGCTGATATATTTAGTATATAAGAAAATGGGACAAACTGGCCAGTAAATGAGGACTTACTTATATTTATAGGAAGAGCTAAGAGTTCACATAAAGTTGTAATATTTTGTTCAAAGAATTTAGTTCAAGATTTCTCTATATAAGACTTAACTATGGGGATGGCAATGAGACATAGTAAGTAAAGCCACCATCTTCAAAGCCAGCATCCCATTTGGGCACCTATTCCAGTCCTAGCTGCTCTACTTCCAATCCAGCTCCCTGTTAATGTGCCTCGGAAAGCAGCAGAGGATAATCCAAGTCTTTGGGCCCCTGCACCCACATGGGAGACCTCGAAGAAGCTCTGGGCTCCTGGTTTCAGACCAGCCCAGTTCCAGCCATCACAGTCATTTGGAGAGTGAACCAGTGGAGAGAAGACCTCTCTGCCTCTCCTTCTCTCTCCCTGTAACTCTGCCTTTCAAATCAATAAATAAATAAATCTTAAAAAAAAAAGACTTCACTGTAAGATGGTTATTTATTCATTTGTGCCTGCTCTTCATGCTTTTGAAAATCTGAGATGGAACTGGCTTTAGCATGCCTTGTTGGAAAACTCTAGGCCAGTTCTCCAAAATGGAAGCATTGATTCAGATTCATCTATGTGGGGAGCAACCCGGACTGGACTGAGTTACTGGAATTAAGACTTATTCTATGCATCTGCTCTCCCACAATATGGCGCTGGGAGAGGAGGCAACAGCTTCTACCCAGCTGCCTCTCACCAACTTGACAAGCTGCAGGACCTGCTCCTGATTGGAGGAGAGCAGCGTACTCGGCATGTGGGCAGCCGAGTTAGGATTGGCGGAGGAGGACTATAAAGGAGGAGAGAGATGGCATGCACCAGGAACATCTAAGGGGAACATCTAAGGGGAACACCTGTGCAGCCCCCGAGAGAGCCGGCCGGCGGTGTGCCGCTCCCCCGCGGAAGTGGGGAACGTGGCAGGGGGAACCGCCCTTCCACGGAGGTGGAAGGGACGGCAGCCAACCCGGGAAGAACCAGCAGCAAACCCGGGGAGGGCCGAGTAGACAAAAGAACAACGCAGGGTCCTGTGTCGTTCCTCCACGAAGACGGGGAGCGACACATCTATTACATACAAATTTTTATATAACAATATTTAGAGCTTTTGGAGGGTGAGAGAAATGTAAACTACAACATTTGCACTCAGAAGCCAAATTCAGAAGACATCCTGGTACAAACAGACATAAAATAGTTAAGAACCACTTTAAAGAATCAAATTCAACCTGGGATACTATTGCATTCAAATGCTTTCACATTCATTATTATTTTCTCTCACATTCACTATATTCCCATTTTATATAAAAGGTAGTAAAAACACAGAAAAGAAAAATAAGTTGCTCCAATCCCACAGTTGATAAATTGTTGAAATCTCCTTTGGATTTATCTAACTCCAGTCCAAAGATCTTTCCATTCTACGAAAGGCAACAAGATTATCCTCAAATCTAAAGATGTGACTTAAAAATTCAAAAAAAAGGGGGACCAAAGTGGGTGAAAGCAAGCAGGAACATCTCATGGGGGTAGAGGTTAGAGTTTGGGGAAATGACTAAGAAGAGACAGGGCCACAGTCAAAAATTCAGAAAGAATTCAAGCAGGAAGAGGGCAAAGATGGGCTATGAGACTTGCAGTAGCAAGACCTGAGAGTAGTGGAAAGATGATTCTGTACTAGAAGGGAGGGAGAGACACAGTGGTAGAGTTTAAGCAGGATGCTAGGAAATCTGGAGCCACTTCAGCCTTTTGGGCAGAGGAGTGAGAGTTACAAGTGTTTGTTTAGCAGCGGAATCAGAGGGAAGAGAGAGGCAGATAGGAGAACTGTAAGAAGGTTGCTGTTTTACCTCAAGGAAAATGTGTTCAATGTCTGGGGTTCTCTAATATCTATGGGACAGGAAGGAAATAACATCACCGTGCTTGGAAGGAAAATTTTTAAGAACTCACTAATGATGAAGCGTGAAGGAGAGCAGTAAGTTAGAAATGCCTGCAGGGCTTTGAATCCGGAGAACTTGGACCATGGTGATTTCATTACTAAAAAGCAGGAGGTCTGAGCAAGGGTGGAAGAGGGTCATCCAGAACTGGAAAGAGGCAGGCAAAGCCTTTGGGTTGGAAGGAAATAAACAGCACAAACAGGACACAGTAGAGAAACCAAGTGAGTGCAATTCTGAGTTTGCTAAGCTCCACATGATCCTGGGACAAACAAATACCAGCTGCTGTAGAAAGCTGTACAATAGGACTAACACTTGGGCAAGTGGTCAGGGATGAAAATATAAACTGAGAGTCGCCACCATAAAGAAAAATGTAGGAAGTGAGTTGCTCAACTCAGTGGCTTAAGTGACCCCTGAGAGGTTCTGCTAGATGAGCCCCCAAGTGGAGTTCCGTTGAGTTCGTCCCTTGTTCTGTTCTTCCTGTTCATGATGCCCTATGCAGCGAAAAGGCTGAAGTGCTCAGCCCCTGACATCTAAGGCACAGGCAGGACTGTAGAGTATCTGTGCACCTGATTTTCATTTTTTGAGAGGAGTGACTACTGAAAAAAGGAACATGTGAAAGAACGTGCTAAATAATTGTGAACTGCTAAAAATGGCACTTTAGCACTCGCTGTATGAGAATTTCAAAATCGGGGGCCAGTGCTGTGGCATAGCAGGTGAAGCCACCACCTGTGACACCGGCATTCCATACGGGTGCTGGTTCACGTCCCATCTGCTCCACTTCTGATCCAACTCTCTGATAATGGCCTGGGAAAGGAGCCAAGACAGCTCAAATGTTTGGACCCCTGCCACACATGTGGGAGACCCCCAGATGAAGCTCCTGGCTCCTGCTTTTGGCCTGGCCTCACCTTGGACATTGCAGCCATTTAGGGATTGAGCCAGCAGATGAATGATTTCTTTCTCTCTCTCTCTCTCTCTCTCTCTCTCTCCCCCCTCTCTTCTCTCTCTCCTTCTCTCCCTCTCTCTTTGAACTCCAACTTTCAAATAAATAAATAAATCTTAAAAACAAAAGAAAAAGGAATTTCAAAATCAGAGCAGGTGCTTGGCCTAATCATGCTTGGTATGCCCACATCCCATAAAGGAGAGCCTGAGTTGGAATTCCTGCTCCACTCTCAAATCCAGCTTCCTGGCTAATGCACATCCTGATAGCTGGCAGGTAATGACTCAAGTACTTGGGTTCCTGCCACCATGTGGGAGACCTGGATCAAGTTCCTCACTCCCAGCTTCAATGTGGACCCATCCCAGCTGTTGCAGACACTTGGGGAGTGAACCAGTGCCTGAGGGTGTTCTCTCACTCTCTCTCCCTCTCTTTTTCCCTCCTTCTACCTCTCAAATAAATTATTTTTTTAATAAAAAAAGTCAAAATTCCTTTCAGCTCCAATACTAGTGTGTTTAAGTTATTTAAAAAAAGCTGCACATCTAAAATCATAAAATAAAGTGCTCCCTAAAATATAATAAAATCGCAGTCCTGAATTATAGAATCACATCACACATCAGTGGGGAGCATCAAACTGATCTAGTCCAACCCCTTGGATTGGACTCCTTGGATGTGACAGGACACATTCACGAAGCCACCACTGGAGACAGCTGGGTTACGTGACTACTTCCACCTGAGTCTTGTCAGCAGCCCTCAGACCCCACCAGGAACCCCACACAGTCTGCAAAGCAACCAGATTCAGCATCTTAGACTGCCGTGGGCTGCAGGTATGTCCAATGCTCACATGAACCTACATTAGCACAAAAACTGAAACCTGGAAAATTCTGTTTCACTGGGGAAGTTCACTGTAGCAAATGCCTATCTGTTCTCCCAAGTGCACAGGACAGTCATCAGAAGTGGACAGAGCAACTCAGCTACAGGCAACTGTGTTCCTCTTTTCCAAACATCTGGCATAAATTTATAAGGATGAAAAAAAAAGAGCATCATTTAAATTAGGCATGTGGATTTGTGCCTTGACCTTGTTAAGTGAAAAAATAGGTCTTACGCCCTTAGATTTCTATGAAATTGGTAGGAAATGTGTAAAAGTCGCTCCCTTCCTATGGAATATTAAGAAGCCATGAATTTCAGAGTAGAAACACAAAATACTAGTATAGCCCCACGTGGAATATAAGAAATTTTCAAAAAGTTTGTGGGAATGGAATTAAGCAGAGATTTATTTTTGGTGCAAAAAAAAAAAAAAAAGTCCGTGCAGAGTTTTCTCCTAAAGCTCATTTCCATGAGCTTTTTGAAGACCCTACATATATACAATTTTGAATTTAAAAGATAAGCTCAACTTTTAATTTCACTTTTCCACCAACTTCTTGAAGTACAACTTAGATGATTTTTTTACAGGTTTGGGTTGGAGCCTTCAATTTTTGCTTTTGTTTTTGTTTTTGTTTTTGCTTTTGTGTTGTGTGTGTGTGTGTGTGAGTGTGTGATACAGCAAACACAAGACAGGGTAAAAAATCAGTGATGGTACAATTAAGAGAGAAGACAATTAAGAAATGGTTTAATTACCAAATACTGGATTCCATGACCAAATCCACTAGCTATAGATTTCCAAGTCTACCTTCTAAAATAGGAATGTAGCATAAAGGAGATGAGATGTTAAGAATAAATGCCTTTAAGAAGAGTATGCCATGAAATGCTGTGATGACTTTTTTATCCTAGAAAAGATTATTTTATTTCACTCGAGGTTTAAAAATTCAAATGAAACCGCTAGGCTTTTTAAATGGAGTTTATTGTCATCTTCTTTAGCTCCATGATTTAATATGTTCCCTCATTCCCACTTTGGCCAATCCGGCTCTTCATTTCCACGTTGGATCAGGACTCTGCACAGTTCTGGGAGAGCCCGAAACGTGTGCTCTCTGACCTCCACTTGCAGACCGCTCCGTGCAGAAAGGCTCCACGATTATTGCCTTTGCTCTCTGCGGCTCCTTTTGTCCCCTGGAAGTGTAAGGGTTCGCAGCCAGGGCCTGGCTTCTATTGCAGGTTTTAAGATGAAGTCTGCACGGTGAAAAGAACTCTGTTTTCATTTCTTGGGAATTATTGCCTTTCAAGCCTTTGAATTCCCCGCAGATAATTACTGTTTTGGCTCGTGATTTCTCTGAGAGTTGATGCCTCTGAGTGGAATAAATTACCTATCTAACAAGGAGGGTTAATTGGTAGTTTCGAGCCAATGCATGAACTCTTGGTATTTAGTGTTACCCCTGCAAGCTGTGACCATCCGAAACGTCTCACTGTTTTAAACCATCTCTGACAGGTCGTCTTGTAGTTCGGATTCTTGACTCTTGGAGACTACAAGAAATAGAGGGGGAAATTCTGGTAGCTTTCTGTGTTTTTCATATGTCGGGCCCTTCTTTTATTATGACGTTTGTCTCACCTCAAGGAGACCACCTCTCTTTCTAAAATTCAGAATTAGAATGCTCTAAACTAAGCTACCTGGCCAGGTCCACGCTTACAACAGCAGCATTCAAACCAAGAGCTGAAGTTCCCTTAAAGTTCACTCCGTGAGCCTTCAGCTGTTTCTGGAACATACCTTTGAGAAACCGCTTTTTGGTGTCTCTGTCTTATTAAAGCCATGAAACTAAAAATGTCTCAACAAAATCAAAGCACCAACTTTCACAGTAAATTGTTTTGTGTGAATGAAAGCTTTTTGAGAGTGTAACTCTCAGCAAAATTACCCAAAAGTAGTTTAGTAAATGCCATGAAACATAACATCTGCGTATCAAAAATGCATTCTGTGTGCTACAGGAAAACTGTAGCACTGGAGCAATTCTTTAATGTTTGCATATTTATAACAAGCGCCTGTTGTGGGATGGTTCGGCTCACCTGCGACGCGCTCATGTTATGTTAAATGAAGAACGCCCAGGCTTGGGTGTTCTAATAACCATGATATTATTTTAACAATTGCGCTGTTTAATACCTTGGATTAGTTCCCCTGATAGTGCTATTAGCTGTCACTATACTCGATAATAGGTGACTTCATCTTTGTTATGACATGATCTTTCCTACTGTTTGTTGACCTTTCAATACAAGGGGGAGGAACGCTCCCAGCTCCCCAAACCTTCAAGCAGCTACTGTAAAGCTGTGGTTTAGTTCTCAGCTGGAATGTTTAGAAACCCTCGGTGCTAAATACCTCAGTGGACTGCTTAAACACCAACAACAGCCTTATGGGGCCGTACCCGACCTTAAACACATCTTTTTTTGTTGAGAATATTGCATTCTGCCACAATTCTGTGGGCTAACCCTGGGCTCACATTAAATATACCAGCCTCATTGAAGCTTACTGAATTGAGTTGAGTTGTTCTTTGTTTTATTCTCTCACTGCTTCACCCCCGACTGGGACTGGGCAGCCTTTCTTCCAGTGGAGCGTGCTTTAAAGTAACCCCAAAGAAGAGAAGGAGTGGGGAGAGGGAGGGAAACCAAAAGGTGCAGCTAAGGCCCATAATTAGTCTTGATCCTCCAAGTCTAAAATATTTTAACGCCAGGTTTCTGATTGCAGTGCGGGCAAAGTGGATTTGGGAATGCAGGAAAGTAATTAGGTCTGTGCATTGAAGTGTGGAGAGCATTTAAAAGTGAATGGGTGGTTACTACATTCTTGGCAGGCTGTTTTTTATCTTTTCATGCTCTGCTGTTGTGCGAGGTGATGGGTTTATGGCAGTTTTTGCACTCTGGAGGTGGCTGTGTGTTCCTTAACCTAGCCGTCTGCTCTCCATCTCAGCAATGAATCCTCACGGCGTGAGGAACAATGAGGGACATTTTTTAAACATAAAAACAAGCCCCACTGGCCAGATATTAGGCAGTGAAGCAGACTAAGTTGGGAATAAACCTCCACCTTGCAACAGGTCACTCATAAAGATGCTGGTTTAATTAATGACTCGCTGAGCACAGGACTAACCGGAGACAATGGTCACCCCAAGGAGATGGAAAACAAAACACGTTATTCTCTAACTCTATTCACAGAACCATCCAGACTATGGGGGGAGGGGGACTGACATCACTGGGCCCCTTCGGGGGCCTGGTATAGAACACACGAACTAGCGAGGACTGAGTCATCAAACATGTGTGTGTTTGATTACTCCTGTCTGATTAAGCTCATGGCTGAGATCACATGTCCCTTTAGCCAAGACATTTCTGTCAGACAACTTATCGCCAGCACTGACTTAAGAGCCATAGAAAATGTATATGTTTAAAAAAAAAAGTATGCTCAGGTGGGGAGGGGAGTTGAGGTAAGAATTGGTAGAATTTAAATGGGTTCCTTTAAATGCCCACAAAGTTTTTTAGTTTAAAGTAAATGATGCAAAAGACAAGACTTGTTTCTCTAGCAACGCAGGCCTAGCCAAGAAAAAAATGGCATGAGGCAACTTTGTCTTTCTAGAAACATTTTGTGAGAGCTCTGGAGCTTGAAGAAGTGGGATCAGAAACAGCTAAGGGAGAATCAAGTGAAATACGCCAAAGGTGGAGTCTGGGGATTTTTCCTTACTGCTGTTGTTGGGGGTTGTGGGGGCCAGTTACCTGTTTTGTTTTCATTTTCAAAATGCGCCTGGGAAAGGACACTTCAAAGGCAAACAGATTAACAGACAATTCCTTTCAGCACACTTGGGGTTGTAGCCCTGAGTTCCAACATTTTAAACTGGTACTCAGTTTAACATTTAACACTGGTACTCAGTGCCTCAATGAAGTACTTGTTCTACTTTTATCTATCTGTTACCTTGCATGAAAAATACTCTGGCCAGGGCTGCACAGCTCTTGGAGTCCTATGCTTATCTCCATTTCTGGTGAACAAGAAGGAGCACTTTAGTGTTCAATATATTACCACCCTCGCCCTGGCTAGCCTCAAAGCAGGTCTCTCACCTCAAGTTTTTCCATTAAATGATTAATACAGCAGGAATATTGCTTGGCAACCTTATGTTTTAAGAGGACATAAATAAAATATGAGACCTTGATACTTTTAGAAGATTTACATCTTCATCAGAGCCTGTTTATAACAGAGAACATTGGAGACACCAGAAACGCCTAGCACTGAGGGATCAAATAAACAATGGCACCACCACGCAGTGAGGTGCTATGCCCGCACAAGGAGTGGCACCAGAGGAAACCAATGACCATGGAAGATGCTCCAAAGAATACCTGCTGTTTCTGTGTAAGAAGCAGGTTATAAGGCAACAGGCATGGTGCAGTCCTGTGGGTGCAACCGTATGTAAAAGAAGTAGCCAATTATATATTTAAATATATAAGCATGCTAAACAAACAGAGTAACCCTAACTTTAAAAAGAGAAAAATATGCCAGATTGTTAATTAAGGTGACCCCTTAATTAAGGAGTGGAATTCAGGGTGATGTTATTTTATTGTTTCTGTTTATCTCTATTTTCTAAAGTTTATCTAATAACTTTGTAATAGCACTGGATGCCTTTACAACATAAGAAATTATTAATTAGAGCCATTTTTAAAAATAACAGCTTATCGAACTATCATATTTCATTCTCCCTGAGTACTTTAAAAAATACCCATTATGATCTGCTCTCCTGGGAGCAAAAGGAAAAAAAGTGCTTCTATCCTTACCCAGATCCTTTATTTATCAAGGGACCCGAAAAATAATAGGTTCATTCCCTACAGTATTTCCTGAAGATCCCCTTCTGCTTGCCTAAAAGGTAGAAAAGGACTCCAGCTTTGCACAGCTGCATTATAGTGCACATTCAGAGAGACCCAGAAGAGACACTGTCTGCCCTGCCTTTCCACCACGAGGCGTCGCCAGCTCTCGGGCTCCTCTGCCTTCTACCCAGAATGCGCATTTCCAGGCCTGTGCCAAGGACAGGGCTACTCTGCCCTCTGACCTGCCCTGCACTCAACAGGCCAGGCCCACAATAGGACTCAGCTCCTTGTGTCAGGAAATCTTCCTCCTTGGTTGGATGCCTGATGTATTCCTCATTATGCAAATGGGAAACCCGCACTAGCAGATCCAGGTCAGATGCATAATGTGTATAAATAATTGCAGAGGGAAATGTGTGGCTCAGGGAACTAATCTAAAGCCAAATGCTTAAGAAGCTTGTGTCCAGCACAGACGCAGGCTTGCTGGGAGCCCACAAGGAAGTCACTTAAACTCTCTGTGTTTCATCTTAAAATAGAGATGACAGGAATGTTGACCCAGGCCCCAGGGAATAGCAAAAGATTGTGAAGCACTTCAAAAATTCTTGGATCAAAGTAATAGGTACTATTTAGGGAAAAGGTCATGAAATAATCAAAACCCTCCCGCAACCTCAAAAATAACAGTGTGATTTCACAAACTGTGATCTAAAAGGCATAACTAAATTCACAGAAGCCCAAGTTTACAGACAGCCCTAAAGCATTCGCCACAGTTAGTTTGGGGACTTTCTGATCTTTGTTGCAGAAGACTCATTATTCTCCTTAAGCAGAAGCTACCAATCAAACGTTCCTGAGAATTCTCTGGCTTCACGTGGTTTAGACAAGAATCCTGCCCGGAGATGAGTTGCTGAGAAAGTTCTTGAAAGCATCACTTACTGCAAACCAAATTGTATTCAGCAGGTAGAAATTAGCACGTGGGCTAGATCCAGCCCAGGATTGCAAAACCGCACATGGAAGCCACAGGAGCACTGCCCTGTAATTATGTGGCTTTTTTGCAATAGTCACTGTAAGCTTCTGTGGCTTCCATTAGGGATACCACGAAGAGTAATTGGTGGCGAGGATGTTTCTGGTCTCTATCCCATCCCCCCTCCCATTCTTGCTGAGCACAAACACCCTCCTGCAATCTGACAGTCTGATCGGAGACCAGACAGTGCCCCAGTTGAGTTGCAGTGTATTGTGGCATATTCTAGACACTTTACCAAATGTTCTACGTGGCCAGAGAAACAGTGCTGGTAGTGACTCGATACCCAGCAGGGCGCAGGTCCACACACTTCAGACACCCTCTTTTGGTCCATTCTGTGTCTACTTAAAAGAGATGATTAAAGGAAATTGAAAAGAAGTCCAAATAGGAACTGGGGCTGTCTTTATGGCTCCTGGAAGTTTTAACTTAAAACAATGGGTAATGAAACAGCAGAAAGAGGTGGTCATTTGTTCTAGCAGTTAAGATATTGTTTGGGAAGCCCTCATTCACTACCAGAGCACCTGGATTCCAGTCCCTGCTCTGCTCCTGATTCCAGCTTTTCGCTACGGCAAATGCTGGGAGGGAGCAGTAATGGCTCAAGTAACTGGGTTTCTGCCACCCACATGGGAGACCTGGGTTGAATTCCCAACTCGTTGGCTCCTGGACTCTTCGACTCCTCAGGTTCAGCTAGGGCTGTGGGCATTTGGGGAGTGAACCAGTAGATGAGAGCTCTCTCTCTTTCTCACTTTTTAAATAATAAAAACAATTTTTTAAAAGTGACTCTATGCTCTGTGTCTGGTACTCTCTGTTGTATTGTTTAATACTCATATAGTGATTCAAACAATGAGCTTCGGAATCAGACAAAAGTAGCCAAGTGTGGGGAGCAACCCGGACTGGACTGAGTTACTGGAATTAAGACTTATTCTATGCATCTGCTCTCCCACAATATGGCGCTGGGAGAGAAGAAAACAGCTTCTACACAGCTGCCTCCAGTTCAACCAATAAACAGCAGGACCTGCTCCTGATTGGAGGAGAGCAGCGTACTCGGCGTGTGGGCAGCCGAGTTGGGATTGGCGGAGGAGGACTATAAAGGAGGAGAGAGACGGCATGCACCAGGAACATCTAAGGGGAACATCTAAGGGGAACACCTGTGCAGCCCCCGAGAAAGCTGGCCGGCGGTGTGCCGCTCCCCTGCGGAAGTGGGGAATGTGGCCAGGGGGAACTGCCCTTCCACGGAGGTGGAAGGGATAGTAGCCAACCCGGGAAGAACCAGCAGCAAACCCGGGGAGGGCCGAGCAGACGAAAGAACAGCGCAGGGTCCTGTGTCGTTCCTCCACGAAGAGGGGGAGCGACAGCCAAGGACAATTAATTTAATCTCTGCTTACCTCAATCTTCTCATCCATAGGATGGGGATAATAATGTTCCTGCCTAGTGTTGTATAGGGGTTGGAGATGATGCACACAGCACTTAGCAGAATGCCCACCAACTCATAGAAGTAGTTCAATGAATGGTAGTCATTGTTCTGATAACTGCTGCCTCCATTGCTAGTTTTCATATTTGGGAACAGAGAATACTGACACTCAAGAAGATCAAATGATGGGAAAGCCAGCACTCCTCTACTTCTCTGGGAAATAGATCAGTTCAGAAGGATAAGATCAAAAAGGCACTGAGGCTGTCAAGTGATCCACATGCAAAGATCTCAAGAGGAGAGTAGGGGCATATGTAAATACATTCTTTTATCCCAAACAGCATTATTAGGGCCTCACTTGTGGTGAGTACTGTGTTTGTCTCAATCTCCTAGTAATAATGCTTGCCAGGGTGCTCAAAAAAAAAAAAAAAATGAAATTCTCAGCACTAAGAGCAGGAGAGTAAAAGCCATCATTCTTTTTTTCTCTTTTTTTCCTCTCTTTCTTTCAGTGGAAAACCCATGACCTTCGTGACCCTCGACCCAAAACCATAGCCCAAGGCGTGGTACACTTAGGGGCTGGGGGGTGTGGGGAGGGTTGATGATGCTAGAGAAAGAGGAACCAGGAGCAGAAACAAAGGCCAGTAAACAGAGGGAAAGAAGCTTAGGAAGGGGGACTGGGGCGGGGGGCCTGGAAGCAGAGAACAAGGCACAGAGAAAGGATTTGGAGAAAGACTGAATAAATTGTTTGCTTGTGCTGTTTAGCAAAATCAGCTAAACTTGGCATTCAAAAAGTTTCACACAAAATCATTTTCACTGATTATTTTTTGGCACGAGGAATTTTGTAAAAATTTGGAAATTCACAAAGTGACACAATTTGCTAAAAATGCCATTCAACACAATTTGATGTAAACCACTGAAATGCTATCATAATTCATTAGGAAAACGTAAAAATGTGATAGTGTCCTGGAAACTTGGGTGGGTGCCACAAGAGTCACTGGCAGCTGAAAACTAGCATAAGAACCAAAATGCTCAGTCTCTCTATGCACAGGCAAATGCCATGTAGCTTGCATGTGGTTAGCTTCTCTTTAATACCCTAGAGAGATGGGAGCCATTTTTTCACTTTTTATTTTATTTTCTCCTAGGTGTCAAATCCTACAGTCCCTGTGCATGTAGGCAATCCTATATAAAATCTGCATGATCCATCTGCCAGCAAGGAAGCCATGCTGACTACTCCAACTGAGCTCTCAGTCTAGATTCTACTGCCTCAGGGTCAGACCCCATCTATGCCTTGGGCTTTTTGTGTTCTGAAGAGTGAGAACAGTGGCTTCCTTCCTCACAGAGTCCAGTGCTCAGATATAATTCTGAATAAAGAAATGTCAAACAAGAGGTCTGCTGCTTCCACGAGGGAAAGAGATTGTCTTGACCATCTAAGCATTGCAGTTAGGAGATGCTCAGTGAGTTATAGGAAAGGGAGCCAGCTCAATGGGTTAAGCCATAGCCTGAGACACCAGCACTCCATATGGGCACAGGTTCAAATCCCAGCCGCTCGACTTCCAGACTAGCTCCTTGCTAATGTACCTGGGAAAGCTGTGGAAGATGGCCCAAATGCACGGGAGACCTGATGGAGTTCCACACTCCTAGCTTCCAACTGGCCCAACCCCAGATATTGCAACCATTTGGGGAGTGAACCAGCAGACGGAACATCTCTGTCCTTGTCTCTCTCTGTTTCTCTCTCCCGCCCTCTCTCTCTTCTCTCTCTCTCTAACTCTGCCTTTCAAATAACTAAATCACTCTTTTAAAAAATAAGTTATAGAAAAAGAGGAAAGAAGAAGAGAAAGAGAAAAAGGAGGGCAATAGGGAGAATGGAATATTTAGTTCAAGTTCTAATACATAGTAGAATGAACTTGGACAAACTGCTAGCCTCTTTTCTTGTTTATAAATGAGAAAAAATAACACCTATCACTAGTATTGTTTACAGGTAGATCTATGTGATTTATCAGAGGATTTTCACATACACTATCTTTTTTAGTATGATCAGTTACTTTTATTGTTATTCTGATCCTTTTACATGCCCTATAAATAATGAAAAGCAACCTACCTTCCTCAACAGCACCACCAGCCTCCCAATCCTATCTATGGTTTGAGTATCCATATCCTCAATCATTTAACTCTTAACTCCCAGTCTGTTGTCAATTTCCTAGAATCCTCTCAGGCTTCTTCCTGACCTGGTCTTCAGTCACCTGCTTCAACTCAATCATATGAGAAATTCTCACCAAGGTGATGCAGTACTCACTCTTGACATCCCTTCCCAGCTCCTGAGTGACAAGCACCAAAAAGACTAAAATTGTATTTCCCAGGATCCCTTGCAGCTGAAGTTCTACGAACGTTCTGGATTTGTGCAGCAAAATGTACTTAGGACAAATTTGAAACAGGAGAGGCCACCTTGCTAAGGCAGCTGCATTTAACAAACAAGCTCTGACAGTCATCACACTGGCCATAACCAACCCTGCATTCTCCTCCCCACGCACCCATCCGGGAAGAAGTACCTGTAGGAAGCCCTGTAGTAGTGACCAAAGCACTTTCCTAGCCACTCAATCACTGCTTGAAGTCAAGTGGTGATGACCTGAGTTCCATTCCTCTAATCTCTCCCCAGGACTGTGCAAATTCATAATCCCCTGTATTAAATTCCATTCTGCTTGAAACACCCAGAGCAGTTTCTCTTTTCTGCACCGAACTTTGATTAACACAGGTTATGTTCACTCATTCCTTGTTCTCTTGCCACTGTGTGATAATTAAATACACATTCTCTTGCAGTGTTTAATTCTTTCCTTACACCTTGATTTTTACAACTTCTACACTATTGAGCTTCTTCATGTGCATGTCCAGCTTTTTCACTCTTATCACAAACTGGACTTTAAAAGTAAATGTCTCTTTAGAATAAGTGTCCACCATTTTTTTGTTGCAAAGTCAGCAATTCAATAAGCACTTGGAATCTCATTTGAATAATTCACTTGTACCCCTCCTTTGCCTACAGGAAGAGTTGGCCTGCATAGAGATGCATGAATTGTTTGCTAGTGTTGTTCTTGCTCCAAGAAGATATGAGGGCCTTTTTAAAGAGGGCCTTTTTAAAAACCTACACACACACACACACACACACACACAATGTATCCTGATTTTTCTATCCTCATCAATAACCGTATGTAGATAAAATGACATGACACACTAATGTAATTACCCACCTTCTCTTTTAAATAAAGAAACAAACAAACTGGAGGAAATAGTTACAATTTGCTATATAGACAGAAAACTAAACTCTCCAAAACATAAAGAAATGATAGAGAATTCACAGAGGAAAAACCCTATTAGAAAGTGAGTAATAACAGTTCACTGAAAAGGAAATACAAATGACTCCCACATATATGAAAAGATGTTCAAATCACTCCTACACAGAAAAATGCAAATTAAAATTATATCAAGATACCATATTTCACTATCAGATTGGTAAAAATCCAAAAATTTGACAACCCTTGGGGTTGGCAAGAAATAGAGAAACGGGAACAGTGATTCATTGCTGGTGGGAGTGTAAATAGGTATAATCATTCTGGAAGGCAATTTGGCAATATTTATTGGATTACAAATTCATATACTCTTTGACTCAGCAGTTCCAAATCTAGGAGTTTATTCTGCAGATACATTCTCATGGGCAAAGTCATAAATGTACATGGCTATTTACTACTGCAGTTCTTTTCATCACAAAGGATCAGAATAATCCAATTAGTCATCAATCAAGAACTGATTTAATAAATCACAGCATACCCAAATAATAGGGTACTACTCAACCACAATGAGAACAAAATTTAAGAATGGGAGAATTCTATACTACTGATATGTAAAGATATGTAAGATACGCTAAGTGGGGGAAAGTGTGTATAGTACGCTACACTTGTTTGAAAAGTAGAGAACAGAATATACATATATATATAGCATTTGCTTATATAAACACTTTTTTAAATCTCTGGGAATCTGCACAAGAAACTAATAACACAGGTTATTTTGGTGCATGGATAGAAACCAGCAGATGGGGAGTTAATGAGAGAGAAATTTTCACTGTGTTCATTTTTACTCTTGTTAAATTTTTTAAAACATGTGAATCTATTACTTATGCAAAAACTTAAATAAATTTTAAACTACAACTTACTATTAAGAAAGGGGGGGGGGTATTTCAATCTTGTTTACCTGAATTGCTCCATTTCTAGTGTCTGAGGGCACAGCTCTTTACCCTAAGAATTTCTTTTTAAGATTTGTTTATTAATTTATTTGAAAGACAGAGTGACAAAGAGGGAGGGAGAGGCAGACAGTCAGAGAAAGATCTTCCATCCAATGGACGATCCACTGCCCCAGATGGCTGCAACATCCAGGACTGGGCCAGGCTGAAGCCAGGAACCAGGAAATACGTCCTAGTCTCCCACATCGGTGGCAGGGTCCAAGTACTTGGATCATCCTCCCCAGCCTTCCTGGGCACATTAGCAGGGAGCTGGATCAGAAGTGGAGCAGCCAGGACTCAAACTGGCACTTTGATATGGGCTGTCACCTTCTCAAGTGGGGGCTTCCCCGCACTGTGCCACAACACCTACCCCATCCTCACTGGATTTTGTTGGTCAGGACAGAGAGTCTGAAAAGTTTAAAAACTAAAGTGACTCTTATTAGTCACCTTTTTTGTAATTTGTATAAAATACATTGACAGAAGGCAAGAGTAGGGAGAAAATACAAGGAAGTCTTTTCATACCAAAAAACACTCCTGTCTTAATTTCATATTCATTTGGTTGACCATTCTGCTCTTTCCAAATCTGATTACAGGGGAAATTTCATACAACAAGTACCTTGAAAGTCAGCATGCACTGATCTGAAAATCTCTTATAGAATAATCTTCATCTGCTAAGAGATGAGTGCGTTCGACTAGAAGAATACTTAGGCCTGTGAGCAGGAAAGGACTGCAGTCGAACTTGGAGAGAGCGAAACAGAAGCAGGTGCAAGTTAGATCAGAAGCCTGTCTCGCGTTCTGGGGAGAAACCTGCTGGTGGCAACAACTTGGTTCCGCAGACAATCTTTGCTCCGGCTGTCTTGGATACACACATCCTGGTTTGCAAATGCCCGAGATTATTGAGGAATTCTCTGCTTTGTTGAGCCAACAAACAGCTCCTAGTTAGCGTCATGAGTCTCTAATACTCTTCTATATTGTTTTTCATAGCAGGAACTGGTGCTTAGGAATTTGTGCTTTGTTGTGTGTTTTTTTTTTTTTAACTGCACAGTACAATGAGTAGCTATTTAAAGAGCAGAGAATTAGGTGAGATTTTTACATTGTGAGAAATATGTGTGTTGGACTAAGTTTGTTATCACATGGAATGCCTGTGTACATAAATATCATTTCTGAACCAGCTGGTTCACTTTGAAAGCCCAGTTTCAAACTGCTCAATACTCTCATTAATAGAAATTGCCTACATTGTGACATCTGCTAAATAAAACCAATGATAGTAAATAAAATGAGTAAAATCAACTGTTCCACTATCATCTTATGAATATTATGCTTTCCCATAGTATTCTGAAAAAGCCATCGGGCCTATGTTATCCAAACCAAGAGTCCTGAGGAACTAAGTGCTTTGAGAATGAATTGACAGCTGCGCTGAGTTGCACACGCTCCTTTCTATTACTCCAACAGGTGGATGTTTAGTACACGACAAAGTAAAGAGTATATGATGCTGGCAGAGCTGAGGCTCCACTTGCAGTGGTCGCCAAAGTTCCTCATGTCTGTTTCAGCGCAGATTTTGTCATAACTTTAAAGTGTTTAATATTATAGAAACTGCAGTGCATGTGCTATGCATATAGAAATACTTCTCCTACTTGTTAAGATGATATGGTGCACTCATGTTGGAAATCTATTTACATTCACTCGTGCCAGGTTCCCATAATATTGTTGTTACGCAAATATATATGGTACCGACTACAGGGAGGCTGGTTGGCTGCCTGGCTCAGAAGCAGGAGGTGTGTACCAGGGGCCCTGATCTTCAGAATCCTAGCCTGTGACAGACAGACAGAGGGGGCTTAGCGACTACAGAGGCTAGAGTCATTTCTGTCAATGAGGAAACTAAGCCAATAATGTTAATTACAATGGTGTCTGTATTTCAAAGACAAGCTCTAATGGAATTTCCCTGGTAAGCAGAGGTTATTTTTAAAAAACACAATAAACAAGGAGGTTGGCATCCTGGCTCAACGGGTTGAGCTACTGCCTGCGATGTCAGCAACTTATGTGGATGCTGGTTCGATTCCCAGTTGCTCCACTTCCTATCCAGCTCCCTGCTAAAGAACCTGGAAAAGCAGTGGAGGATGGCCCAAGTGCTTGGGGCCTTGCACCCACACAGAAGACATGGATGGAGTGCCTAGCTCCTGATTTCAGCATGGCTCAGCCAAGGCTGTTGTAGTCATTTGGGGAGTGAACCAACAAATGGAAGATCTCTCTATCTGTGTCTCCCTCTCTCTCTGTAATTCTGCCTTTCTAATAAATAAATAGATCTTTTTAAAAAATCAACAAACAAAATAAGTGTGGCTATGGAGACGAGGAAAAATATAAAACACAAACAAGAAACCCGGTACCCCTCAGAATAGGGACAGAGGGCTTTGACAGCAGGGACGCATCCACCACTTGGTAGATTTGGGAGTGCACAGGTTTCTGCCATCTGCAGGAACAGAAACTACATGCATGCATCATGGCAGAGCCTGGCAAGGGCTGGGGACAACCGGGCAGAGCTGCCTGTGCTGAGGTCCCTTGGTCTAGTTGAGCCAGGATTTTCACACAGGATTATGGACACTGGTCCTCTCCGTGGTGTGGGGAGAGGGGAGGGAACTCTGCCATGGTGGCCTCCATATTCTTAAGGCTTCCCTGGGGCTACTGTGTGCTTAGCACACTCTAGAGAGAACAGTAGTGACAGACAGCACTCTGTCTGCAGAGTCTGGGAAAGAATATGAACAAATGTTCCCAGTGAGATCCTCAGAGTAATCACTTCATGCCTACACAAGGGGCAGGCATTTAGCACAGTGGTGAAGAGGTTGCTTGAGTCACCAAATTCCATATTGGAGAGCCTGGGTTCGAATTTCATTTCTGCTTCTGCTCCCAGCCTCCTGCTTCTGCACACCTTTGTAGGCAGCAGGTTATGGCTCAAGTACGTGGGTCGCTGCCACCCCCTGGGAGAGCAGGATTGAGCCCTGGGCTCCTGGCTTCATCCTTGCCCAGCCCTGGCTGCTGCAGGCATTTGGGAAGTGAATCAATCGATGGAAGATCTCTCTGTCCACCTCTGTCTGTCTCTACCCATGTCTTTTTGCCTTACAAATAAATAGAAATAGATAATTGTTAAAATCCTACTGAAAGAAAAACTT
The DNA here is from genome assembly GCF_051225735.1 of Oryctolagus cuniculus. Classification (NCBI taxonomy): domain Eukaryota; kingdom Metazoa; phylum Chordata; class Mammalia; order Lagomorpha; family Leporidae; genus Oryctolagus; species Oryctolagus cuniculus. Next base: position 15,975,150 of record NC_142880.1, read on the forward strand.
CTAACATATATTACTTCCCCAAAAATATTTAATGTACATAACTTATAGCTGTATCAGCCATGAGGGATTTTAATAGGTATGACTACGTATTACTTGGTACTCCAGACCAGAATATCAAAATAATGGCTTTCCATGAGAGCACATATGAGGAATATCCTTCTCATTTGCCATATCATGATCATATAGCTATTCCATAACTAAGTAGCTTTTTCTTTTTTATTTTATTTTATTTATTTTTTTTTGACAGGCAGAGTTAGACAGTGAGAGAGAGAGAGAGACAGAGAGAAAGGTCTTCCTTTGTTGGTTCACCCCTCAAATGGCCGCCACAGCCGGCACGCTGCGCTGATCCGAAGCCAGGAGCCAGGTGCTTCCTCCTGGTCTCCCATGCGGGTGCAGGAGCCCAAGCACTTGGGCCATCCTCCACTGCCTTCCCGGGCCACAGCAGAGAGCTGGACTGGAAGAGAAGCAACCGGGACAGAATCCGGTGCCCCAACCGGGACTAGAACCCGGGGTGCCGGCGCCGCAGGCAGAGGATTAGCCTAGTGAGCCGCAGCGCTGGCCTAAGTTGCATTTTCTTCTCAGACTCCTTTGTGATAAAGAACAAATTGGGGCCAACACCGTGGTGTACCAGCTAAGGCCCTGCCTGTGGCACTGGCATCCCATATGGGTGTCACTTCATGTCCCAGCTGCTCCTCTTCCGATCCAGCTCTCTGCTATGGCCTGGGAAAGCAGTAGAAGATGGCCCAAGTCCTTGGGCCCCTGCATCTGCATGGGAGACCCAGAAGAAGCTCCTGGCTCCTGGCTTTGGATCAGCTCAGCTCCAGCCTTTGTGGCCATTTGGGGAGTGAATCAGCAGATGGAAGACCTCTCTGTCTCTCCCTCTGTCTCTCTCTGTAATTTTGTCTCTCAAATAAATAAATAAAATCCTGAAAAAAAAAAGAAAGAACAAATCACTCAGCCTATATCATGATGTGTTGTAGGAAAGAAAGGATCCTATTTTGCAGGCTGCACTCTGCTTCAAACATGGTCCCTGATATTGAGCGAATACCCCCTCAGACCCTAACATTTCTGAAGCATAGAATGAGGGGTTAAGCTAAATTATCTCTAATGCTTTCTGTAATTTAAAGACTCAGTTGCAATTCCAAGCCAATTCCATAAACATTTTATAAAATTATCACTGTGACTACTATTTTCATTATTTCAGGATGAAATCTGAACCCTTGCTGTCAGGATCACACTCTAACATTTCAATTTGGCAGAGTCCAGCTAGCCTTTAGCGGTTTATCTGGATGGGCACACACGATGGTTAAGATGTCTGAAGAAGCACACGGAGTGCTCTGCGGTTGACTTCGATAAGACAAAACGCTTGCTTTCTGCAGAGTGCGATTCGGATGAGCACACCAGGACACTCAGCCAAACTCGTGTGAACTATCCAAACCCCTTGATTCTGCAAACTGGGTTGCAGATCTTTGGAGAACAGGCTTTCTCACAAGATTGCTGGCACTTTCTCTTCCAATCCCAGCCAGAAAAACAGTAAGAACAGCCTTTCTCATATCATTTTGGCATTTCTGGTCTTGGTCCAGGCTGGAAAATTAAAGTGCAAAAGCACTTAACTGAACATTTCACAAGGTAAAGAAATGTTCAGTTCAAGTTTAGCTCGCAAATGGACAAGGGGTTCTTCTTTTATTTGCCTCATCCAAACCGCAGATGGGAAAGAAATTTTGTGATTTAACCTCCACTTTCAAAATTAAAGTTCCAAGTAAGCAGCAAATAATGCCCTTGATGTGCCTCGGCAAAGGGCTACACCGGGAGATGGCTTAGCAGTGCTAGGTTATTAGCTGGTACCATTAGACTAAGCTGTCTCCACATGAAGCCCTGAGTGAATTTTAATTAGAAAAACCAAAATGACTAATATTTTTAAATGGAATATGTATGGCCTGCTAAAGTTAACTGGAGTATAAATATATTCGCAATTTACAAATAATATTGCTTTTAACTATGTCTTGTCACTCCTGTATTAGTAGAATCCGTGGTCAGATGTGTGTCCGGGCTTCCTTGATTCTAGTTACTGTTTGCTTCTATTCTCATTTTCTTTTTGGCTCCACACATATGCAACCTTCATAAGTTCAGCACCAGGAAGGGCCCATCCTGTCCCATGACAAGTTAGGAATTTTGTTTTGTAGAATTTTTAAGCTAATTTTGCAAATTTCGGTTTCCAAAGCTCAAGTTATTCAAATCACTGTCTTCAACATCTACTGAGTCATTATTCTAGGACTGGTTACTACTTTTGCTACAGTGGTTCTCCACCCCTTATTTATGAGGGCAATTTCTAAGACCTCCAGTGGATACTCGAAACCATGAAGAGTAGCACATCCTACTAGAGACCAGGTTTTTGTCTATACACGCATACCTATAATAGTTTGATTCATAAAGTAGGCAATGTAAGAAATTAACAATTACTAATAATAAAGTAGAACAACTACAACAACAATCACGAGTTATTTAAAATTCATGAATGGTTTATTTACTGGGTTTTTCCTGCAATATTTTCACACTGTGGTAGACCTCAGCTAGCTGAAACCACAGAAAGTGAAACTTCATGTAAGGGGCTATGGCTGTATTTCTGAATTTTCAAGCTTTTATGACCCTGTTCCTGAGTAAATGCTTGTTATAAAATATCTGCTTCTAAATCTCTGAGATAGGAAGAAAACTTTACAACTTTTGGATAGGCAATGATTTCTCCATCAGACACAAAAGTCAATAACCATAATAGAAAAATATTAATAAATTAATTTCACCAAAATTGAAAACTCATCAAGAGATACCATTAAGAAAGTGGAAAGATGGACTTGGCATTGAGGCACAGCAGCATCTCATATGAGCACCAGTCATGTTAGAGACCCAGATGGAGTTCCAGGCTCTGGGCTTCAGCCTGGCCCAGCCCAAGCTATTGCAGCCATTCAGGGAGTAACCAATAGATGAAAGATCAATCTCTCTCTCTCTCTCTCTCTCTCTCACTGTAACTCTGCTTTTCAAATAAATAAATCTTTTTTAAAAAGTGGAAAGAAAAGTCATTGAGTGGAAACACATTCACAAAACACATATCTGACAAAGGGCTCATATCTACAGAACTTTTTTTTAATTTATTTGACAGGTAGAGTTATAGACAGTGAGAGAGAGAGATACAGAAAGAAAAGTCTTCCTTCCGTTGGTTCACTCTCCAAATGGCCGCTACGGCTGGAGCGATGCCGATCTGAAGCCAAGAGCCAGGTGCTTCTTCCTGGTCTCCCATGCGGGTGCAGGGGCCCAAGCACTCGGGCCATCCTCCACTGCCTTCCCAGGCCACAGCAGAGAGCTGGACTGGAAGAGGAGCAACTGGGACTAGAACCCGGCGCCCATATGGGATGCCGGCGCCGCAGGTGGAGGATTAACCGAGTGAGCCATGGTGCCGGACATAATTTTTATAACTCAATAATAAAAAAAAAATAAAAAATGGATGAAGAAATTGGACAGATATTTCACAAAAGAAGATATACAAATGCTGATAAGCATGCAAAATTATGTCCAATATCATTATACATCAGAGAAATGCAAATTAAAACCAATGGGAAATCATCATATCCCCATTAGGTAAAAAAAAGCCAACCAAGCCAAGTGTTGGTGAGACTGTCGAACAACTGGGCCTCCTACATGCTGCTATGATAATGTAAAATGGTTCTTCTCATGAAAATAGTTTGGCAGTGTTTGGTAAGACTAAATATACAGGTACAACTCAGCAATCCCACTCTTAGGTTTTCACCCAAGACCAAGATGCCCATGCAAACAATTGTACCTGAATGTTCACAGCTGCATTATTCCAAAAAGCCAAAAACCAAAGGAGAAAAAAATCCAAATGTCTTCCAACAGGTGAATAGATAAATCAATTGTGGGGCAAACTGGTTTTAAAAATAAAAGAAATAAACTACTGATACATAGAAAACACGAATGAATCCCAAAAATATTTTGCTGACTGAAAGAATACAGACACACACACCCAAAAAAATCCCTACACAGTGTATAGTTCCATTTATATGAAATTCCAGAGGGAAAAATCTTATCTACAGTACTAGAAATCAAATCAGCACTTTCCTGGAGGTAGGGTACAGGAGAGGAGAAACAGGGAGAGAGTTCACTGATAAAGCATATATGGAAATTCAAGGATTTGTGATGGCCAATCTTTTGGATTAGATTGATTGGGCCACAGAGCACCCAGATATCTAGCCAAGACAGTTGTGGGTGTACTGGGATGAGATTAACAACAGAATCAGTAGACTGGGTAAAGTCTATTGTTCTCCCTAATGTGGGTTGGCTTCATCCAATCAACTGAAGACATAAACGGAACCAAAAGCTGGTGACAAAGGATCTGCCTTACTGTTTCAGCTCAGTCTTCTGCACTCAAACTGGAACTTGTACCACTGGCTTTCCTGGGTATGCTGCTTGCCAGCTGTGATCTTGAAATAGCTCAACCTCCATACTCACATAAGTTGACTCCTTAGGTGATGCATACATGTCTATGACTCTATTGGTTTTGTTTTTCTGCAGAATGCTAATGCAAGGGTGACCATAAAAATTTTGTAGCTTGATTTGTAGATATATATTTGTTAAAACTCATCTAATTCTACACTTCAAAATGAGTGAATTTGTCATATCAATTGTAATTCAATGAAGCTGGTTTAAAAGATTGCTGTGAGTAAATCCAAAAGCCTACAAGTTCAGAAAAATTTTTAAGTAGTTTTTCTTTTATTTTGTTTTTGCTTTTTTTATTTGTTTTCTGAGAATCAGAAGGACAGAGACCTTCCATCCACTTGTTCACTACCCAAACACCGGAAACAGCCAAGGCTGGGCCAGAACCAGAGCCAGGAGCTCAGAACTCAATCTCAGTTTCCCATGTGGATAGTAGGGACCCAATTACTTGAGCTATTATGCTACGTACTGGGGTCTGCACTGGCAAGAAGCTGGATTCAGGAGCCAGGGACTGGAATTGAATCCAGGCAGTCTGGGGTGGGATGTGGGCATCAGAACCAGTAGGCTGAACACCCACTCTTAGAAAGGTTTTAAGAATCTTCCCAGTTCTCACTTTCCACAGGAATAAAAAGACTTTTAATATAGTGGCACAAAAAGCTCTCTTCCTATTATTTAAAGATTTAACAATGTGACTGTTTCCTATTAAATATCTGTCAGCCATTGAAGCAACTGGAGTTAAAAACTGTGTTTTCCCCTAACGCGAGCCCAGTACATATGAAAGATCTGTGTTATAGGGTAGGTGCTTAACCAACTTTACATCTGTGAGCCTTAATGTGTCTCCAACTGTAAAATAAAACTAATAATATTTAGTTCAAATCATCAATATCTAGCCTTCCAACACTATATAACCACTGAGAATCTTATTAATAAATGTAATAACTGCTATGATTGCTTGATATTTGCACTGTTGGGTACATTTTCAGAGCCCATTTTTCTCCCTCAAGAGCTTCCTTCCAAGCAATGATCACATTAAACAAGACAAGAAAGTTCTATTTTATTATCTACATTGACTCTGGTCAAACGTAGAAACCTACACAACAGGTCTGCTGCACTCAGGAAGTAGCTGAATACACAGCCAAAGCCTTTTATGTAGAATACTGTATCTTTCTTCAAAATCTCATCATTTGTTGCTTCAAAAACTTCTTCCCTGACTTTACACAAGATAAAAACAGGTAGATCATTGTTTTTATCATTTTGTTTATTACAATGGTGGTAAAATGTACATAACATGAAAGTTGTGTTAGTTTGTTTGGATTGCTGTAAACAAATAGCACCATTCAGGTGGCTTAAAACTGTGAAGACTATTTTCTCATAGTCCTGGAGGTTAGAAGTCCAAGATCAAGGTGTCATTGGGTTTTATTTCTGCTGTGTTCTCTCTCCTTGGCCATGCTCACGGTGGTCTAATCTTTGTGTGGGTGCACCTCTGTTGACTCTGTGTGTTTCAACTTGCCTCTCTATGAGGACACATTAGAAAACAGCCCACTCAGCCAGTCTCATTTCAACCCAATCACCCCCTTTAAAGATCCTGTCTGCAAATACAACCACATTCTGAGGAACTAAGGATTAGGGCTTCAGCACATGAAATTTGGGGGTAGGAGAATATGATTCAGCCAGCAACCCCCTCACTAACCATTTTCAAGTGCAGAGTTCAGTAGTGCTAAATGCATTCCTTCCGTTGTGCAATCTCCAAAACACTTTTTGTCCTGCCACACCAAACTCTTTACCCATTTAAAAATCCCATTTCCCCCTCCCACATCTCCTGGTGACCATCCTTCTACTTTCTGTCTTGTGAATTTGACTGCCCTAGGTATCTTGTGTAAGTAGAATCCTACAATTTTTTTTGTGACTGGCTTATTGCACTTAGCATAACATCCTCCAGTTTCATCCATGTCATAGTGTGTCTGAATCTCCCTACCAGGCTGCTAAAGTTGAAGGAATCTCTTTAGTGAAGCCCCTCCTACCCCTACCCAACACCTCTCCTCCTTCCCCTACAGGTCTCAGGCCTAGGGATGCTAATCATCCCCATTGTTATTAGCTCCAGAATCCTTCACTACTCCTTTTGGAATCCACAAGCCCTGTCCACACCTTCATAAACAGGCCTTTTATTAAACTGTCCTCAAATTCTCCTGGCTGACCACACCATCTCCTTCTCATCAGGCCCCTGCTGTGTATACACATATAAACCTCATCAGAATTACCGCTGGAGAAGCTGAGTGACAGCTGCGGAAGTTAATTATACTATCCTCTTTGCTTTCCTTTATGTTAGAAACCCCACTAAATGAAATAGTAGAAAGAGAGAGAGGTAGAGAGAGGGGGAGAGAGAGAATGTGGATGGGATGATGATTCATTCCAAAGTAACCAGGAATGGTTCAGGCACAGTTAATGCTTCACTAAGACCTTGATACTCCACTTGCTCACTTGACTTGCTTCCAACCCGCGGTCACAAGGTAACAAACATCTGGAAGGTTTTTCTTCTTTCTTCTATATGTGTCTCCACTCTGTCTCATCTATCTGCTCATTTTTCCTAAATTTATTAGCAAATTTTATTATTTCTGCAATGAATTCGGATGCCTTCACTTACTCCATTAAATAGATTTCCTTTCTGATTATTAGAAACCACTCACTGGGAAATTTTAAAGATAATGAACAAGTGGAACTTGAATGACATGAGGGCTCTTCAAAATACACATAGAAAATGAAACTGGAAGATAAGTTTGGAGTGGATGTTTGACCTGGCGTTAAGAAGCCAGCTAAAACACCCACATTCCACATCAGAGTGTGTGAGTTCAACTCCCAGTTCAGGCTCCCAATTCCAGGTTCCTACCAATGCAAATCTTTGGAGGCAATGATGATGGCTCAAATAATTGGGTTCCTGCCACAGATGTGGAAACCTGGATTGAGTTCCTGGCTCCTGGCTCCTGGCTCCTGGCTCCTGGCTCCTGGCTCCTGGCTCCAGACCCAGCCCAGCCTTAACTATTGAGGACATAAGAGGAATGAACCAGTGAACTCTCTCTTGCTGTCTCTCTCTCTCGCTCTCTGTTTCCATCATTCTATGTATGTGTGTTTTTCTGCCTCCCACTATTTCTCTCTCTCTCTCCTTCCCTCCCTCCCTCCCTCCCTGCCTTTTAAAAAGAGAAGTTCATTTTGGTGAAAATTTTTGAAATTCACGCATAGTTTTTTCTTAAATCTTTACAAACTAGAGTGATTGATTTCAAACATCCTCTTCCCATTCTGATTTGGATTGGAACAAAAACAATGAGGAATTAAAATATTACATTTTCAGGCACGTTTTTTCCTCTTGTGCATTAAATACAGCCACAATAGAAATGAGCCTGCAGCAGCCACCTTCCAACCAATAACTTTTACAATTTGGGAAGAGGATGGACATCAGCAGGAGGAACAGCCGTGGCAAGCACAGGAAGACAAATGGAAACAGAAATAAAGATTGATAGAATGACGGAGCTCAGAGATTGGTCGCGAAAGGGGCAAGAAGGAAACAAAAGGAACCTGATTTATATTGGTGAGGCTTTCCCTGGTTCCTCATAACCCACTCTTTGCCTCTTTGTAAGCTCAGGGTCTTTACACTTTTCTCACATTTTCAAAAGTGGTCTCTTTTTCACTTTCCATTTCTCTGCTTTTAAGTCCTATGGATGGTTGGGAACACTTGAAAGTCACCCATCAGTAACCTCAGGCAGACTCTGATTATACCAGGGAAGCTATTTATAATTGTCTCCTTATTGGCTTTTGTTGTTTACACGAGAAAAGCCCAACTAACAGTACGTCTCCTCAGTTCAACATAACACCCCAGTTAAATATAAATCCTTTCTTAAAATACATTGCCACGACAGAACATGTAAATACAGAGACATTGAATCTCATCTTTTTCCTGGAATCTCAGTTCTTGAAAAGCAAAGATGTTTCTATGGAAATTGAATTGCCTACCGTGATTAATTATAAATGACCTGAGTTCTTTTAGGATTTATTTATTGAACACTTATTATGAGCCAGACACTATTTTCGATGCTGGAGAGGCAATGGGGAGCAAAACTAAACCCTGATCCCAGAAATTTATAAATAATTGGGGAAGAGAGTCTGGGAGTCCATTATCACAGAGTGTGATATTTTGACCACAAGAGTACATACAAGGTGTTGTGGGAAAACAAACAAAAACCCCCTAATCAGATGCCAGGGTTCAGGGAAGGATTTCCAAAAAGAAAAGAAAAGAAAATGGTCTCCAATCAGGTGAGAAATAATAGTCATGGCTGCTAATAGTCACTGGGTACACACAAGATCACAGGTGCCATTCTAAGTCCCACTCATCCAAATTCTTTATAACCATGAAAGTTGTCATCATCACTATCAAGGCACCATGAAGACTAAGAACTAAGAAGGAAATAGGGAACCAGGATTCCAGTCTAGGAAGTCCCATTTTAGAGCCCATATTCTTAACTACAACCCAAAATAGTCCACCTGTTGAGAAGACCAGAGAGTCACCTGACCAGAGAGAAGAGAGAAAGCAAGCTCCATATGAGAGTTAGAAATCAGAAATTCCATGAGGCTCATCAAAGAGGACACACATAACCGGGAGGAGGTAGGAGACAGTTAGGGGAGCAGTCAGGAGTCAAACCTTGAATGGCTGTGTGAACCTCACTAAGGAGAATGGACTTAACCTGAAGACATTGGGGCATTAAAGTTCAGCAGGGAAATGACAATGAGTAGACCCACATTCTAGAAAGTCCCTCTCGGGGTAATCTGAAGACGGATTGAAGGGAAGTTCCATTAGGCTGTTTTGCACTAATCCATAACAGAAATCAGAGGAGCCTAAGTAAGGAGTGATAGGGAGGGGGGCACCAAATAGAGAGATGCTTAAGAGGGAGAACTTATAGAAACTTGTGGTCACTGGCCGTGAGAGAAGGCAGCACTGGGAACACCCTGCTCTATTTCCTGGCAGGATATACAGTACAGCTATTCATGAAGAGTAAGCACAGGGCAGAGTGGAGGCATTGGAGCACATGGGCTTGGTGGATGGCACACTGATTGCAAGTGGCCATGGGAGAACCAAGCACAACAATCCCGTAAAGTCTCAGAGCGGAACATCGGGAGTCACAGTTGGACTAGAGGTAGTCACTTGAGAGTCATTTTTCTAAAAGGGGCAGCAGAGTTGCGGGTGAACAAGTCCCATGAAAAAAGAGGGCACCCAGATAGCATCACTGTTAAGGGTCACAGAGACAGAGCAGCTCACAAATGAAGCTGAGAAGCCACTATCAAACAGGCAGCTGTAAAGTCAGAGAGAGCCCCGGGGAAAGATCTGTGAGACTTCTCTTGTGGGAATCATCATGATGGGCTATAATTTCCTCCCATTCCAGTAAAGAATTTCCTCATGCTCTGAACTCACAGGATCCACAGGCTTAAAGCATTTTATTAAAGCTGACCCATCCTCCCAGTTACTCTCATTAGATATTACAGGAATTACATTTATGGGGCAACTCAGGAGTGCGTGGCTCTGGAAGATGCTTCTGTCTCCTTAGTTTGTGAAACCTGCAGCCTTTGATGATAACACCTTGAACTCTTCTACATACTCTTCTACATCACCACGGACCTTCAGTGAACCGAAACACTTAGGAATCTTTCCTGGACTTTCTATTTTCATGATCCCATTTGATTTCAAGAACATGAGAGAAATTATCTGTCACATATTTCAAGTACATTGATTATGATGCTATGTATATGAGACTGAAGGAATGTATTAATAATGTTTTATTTGGGCCAGCGCTGCGGCTCACTAGGCTAATCCTCCGCCTGCGGTGCCGGCACTCCAGGTTCTAGTCCCAGTTGGAGTGCTGGTTCTGCCCCAGTTGCTCCTCGTCCAGTCCAGCTCTCTGCTGTGGCCCGGGGAGGCAGTGGAGGATGGCCCAAGTGCTTGGGCCCTACACCTGCATGGGAGACCAGGAGAAGCACCTGGCTCCTGGCTTTGGATCAGCACAGTGCGCTGGCTGTAGGGGCCATTTAGGGATGAACCAAGGGAAGAAAGACCTTTCTCTCTGTCTCTCTCTCTCTCTCACCGTCTAACTCTGCCTGTCAATAATAATAATAATAATAATGTTTTATTTGGATTTCAGGTTCTTTTATTCGATTTTCAATGTTATCTCTTTCAGTCCCAAAGAATAACTATGTAAATCAAATCTTTGATGCTTTCAAATCTCTTTTAAAATGGAGGTACTCTAGTACCCAGATATGGAAGGATCTGGTTGGCAATCCTACCATTCACTCCCTGAACATTGAGACATTCTGTTGCCCTGTACTCAACACTAAAAATAGAAACATAACCTGCTTCGATGATACACACCCATTCTCAACTGCCATTAAATAACCCTGATGGCTGTTTTATGGTGAAGAAAGAGAGTTGATAAATATCCTATCTCATAATTACTAGAAATATTTTTCACTATATAAAAAACATAAATACTATCTCATAATTACTAGAAATATTTTTCATTATATAAAAAACAAATACATTTTGTAAATTTATAGAGCATAAAAATCATCTTATCAAGTGAAGAATGTCAGGAGAGTTCAGCATAAACTTATTAATTTGTCCAAATATGTTGAAAACTTGGAAATGACTCGTTAGAAATGCATTTTCAATCGTTTATGAGGATTCGTTAAGAACTCCTAGAATTCCTGTGGGAATCAGGAAGCGCTGTATGGAAACAAGAAAAGCGGGCAGAGAAAATGATAGAAGCTAACTTCTTTTTCTACCTTGATTTATGTGCTGGTTCATTTCCTCCTGTCAAAGGTATATATTTTGGCTGACTTAACTGCCATCTCTTTAATAATGCACAATCTATTGAGATGAACAGGAAACTTAATTCCAAACAGAAGAGTAGGATACAGTTAAGATGGAGCAAAAATTGGGCACCTCGGAGAAACAACAGGGATGCTTTCCATGAAAGAGGCGGGTTGCATGTGATACAGGAGAAATTCTATGGGAGGCAGAATATTATTTGGTCATGTTATAAGGAATTATTATGCTTGCTATAAATTCAAACCTCTCTTAGTTGAATGTTATAGCTTTAAATTTGTGAACTGTTCTATAATAAAACCACAACATATTTCTGTGCTCTACTTCCTGATCTTCCTTCACTCTGACTTTTCTCTTTCAAACTTATGCCTTCTTTTAGCCCTAATCTTCCCGTGACAGCAGCTTGTAAATTTCAAGCTCTCTCCATTCACATTTGCCACCCACCCTGCCATCAACACCTCACTCACGGATCCTTGGGTTTCCAGATCTGACCTGGCATAACCTTGAGGCAGCCTTCCATGATTGACAGCAGTTGCATTTATAGTATTATTTCTCAGAGAGAGGAAAAGACCAGAAGATTTGCAGTGGCAACTGCCAAGGAATTTTATGTAAAGCATTGTGGGTTACGGGAGCTTTTCTGACTTGTACAGGAACCAAAATGCAGGTCATTCCTAATACAGATAAGCCACCCAACATTCTGTGACCTTTCTGGGTTTTGTGTTTTGGTATCTGATTTTTTTTTCTTGCCTCTTCCAGGCTGAGTGGCATTGTTTGATGCGGTTGGTGGTGGGTGGTAGGAGGCAGAGGGTTATGGAAAGCCGAGTTCACTCTTTCTCTCCTCCCCTGCACCCTAACTTTATGTTTCCTCTCCTGTCCTTTCCCCTTCACCTTTCCAAATCCTTCTTTTACTCTAGTTTTCTTGTACTACCTCCCAGCCCTCCCCAAATTCTAAGGGGGCAAGGAACAAGGTCAGAGTGAGATGTGAATAGACTTCATGGGGAAACTATCTGGTTGTTATTCACATAGACACATACATCTTAAGTTGTAAAGCTTAAATCACAATTTCATGCAGGAAGAAAAACAGTTCCTCCTTTCTGGCATTTCAACAAGAACAAAAGTCACTGAAATACAACATTTTTCAAACTCGAGTTGTTATCATTAGCATTATCAGCAACATCAGCGCAGCCTTCAATATGACTGAACCAATCCCATGTGTTTTCAAATAGCCTGTGGACACGATACTGCTGGCCTTTTGGTAATGCAAAGAGCAGAGGCTACATCTGGGCAGATACAAATATTTTAGGTTATTCTCTTGTAAAATAAACATGTGACTGACAGCTCTAATGTGACTGCGTGTACGCCTTCAACTCTGCTTTAATGCTGATGTCAATTTTTAAACTGCCGTTCGACTAGAATCACAGATTCCCATAGCTTTTTTTTTTCCTTAGTGTCCCAAGGGAGGTTTTAGGCTCTACAAAAGCTGTCTCTCTCTGCAAAATCAGAAACGCCAACTATCTCATCCACAGACTGAAGAGTAGCTCTGGCTCAGTGATTAATGGAACTCTGAATTAGCAAGGAGCACTCCAAGGGGTGCTCATTTGCACTGACAAGGACAGATGCCGACCTGGAAAGTACCACTGTACTTGTCGGCATCAAAATACATTTTCTCTCCTCTCCCCACTGCTACCATGTCCCAATCACATCAGGAAAATGGAAATTATTTCTATTTTTCTGTGTAAGATATTTCCCTTTAACTTCTGAATACTCTCAAAATATATGTTGTTCCATCTACCGTGAGGCGGGTGGGAATACGTGTGTCAGAGAGATGTAGGATAGAGACACACATCAAGACCAGAAGGGGAATGTCGTAGGAGGGTTATACAAAATTGACAATTTATTTCTTAAGATGATGGACACATCGCTTCCGTTGGTAAATCATTCTTGCTATTGCTGGGCAACAGTTCCTTTTTCATTTTTTATTTATATAGATTTTTTATCTGAAAATCAGAGACAGAGATAGACAGGGAGAGATTTTGCATCTACTGGTTTACTTCCCAGATGCCTGAGCCAGCCTGAAACCAGAAGTTTGGGACTCAATCCAAGTCTCTCACATGTGCGGAAAGACCCAAATACTTGAGGAATCCAGGGTATATTAACAGAAAGCTAGAATTGGAAGTGGAGCAAGGATCTGAACCCAGGAACTATGGCATGGAATGTGGGTGTCCCAAGTGGAATCTCAACTACTGTTCCAAACACCAATCCCTAGCTCCTAGTTCATCATTTTTTAATATTATTTTAAGGCAGAGAGACAGTGATCACCTGTGGATTTACTCCCCTAGAGCTTGCGGCAGTCAGAGCTGTGCCAGAACAAAGCCAGCAGCCAGGAGTTCAATCCTGGTCAGACAGGCTCCCAATGTCTTCTATTAATATTTTGGTTTTTAGGTTTGTCTTTGTAGAAACGACTCTTAAGCCTCTCCATCAAGAAACATTAGAACAAAAGATGTGAGATTACCACCATGCAGTGGACAATCTGGATGCCACGTTCCCTGTTCAAGAAAACTATGTGTTGCTTTGTGATTTTTCTGGGTCTTGTGAAGGTGTTTTCTGATTGTTTATTTCCCAAAAGCAGAGGTATAAAGCAAAAGAGTATCTACCAGTTATGATATATCAGACAGTTTTTACTTATTCATATTTGACAAGTAGTATGTTTGTTTTTAAGATTTATTTTATTTATTTGAAAGGCAGAATTACAGAGAGAGAGAGAGAGAGATCATCCATCCATTGGATCACTTCCCAAATTGCCACAATGGCCAGGGCTGGGCCAGACTGAAGCCAGGAGCCAGGAGCCAGTAGCTTCCTCTGGGTCTATCATGTGGTGCAAGAGCCCAAACACTTGAGCCATCCTCCATTGCTTTCCCAGGCATGTTAGCAGGGAGCTGGGTTAGAAGTGGAGCAGTCAGACTCAAACCAGTGCCCACATGAGATGCCAGCATTGCAGGCAGTTGCTTCACCTGCTATGCCACGATACTGGCCCCATATTTCAGTTTAAACTGAGTCTTTTATGTATTTTTTTGATTTTTATTTGCTAATTGCACAGGCAGATATATATGGAGAGAGATCTTCCATCTGCTTGTTCATTCCTGAAAGATTCACAACAGCTGAGACTGGGCCAGGGTTGGGATCAAGAGCTAACAATTCAATCTGGGTCTCCCACATAGATGGCAAGAATCCAATTACTTGAGTCATTACAACTGCCTCCTAGGATCTGCATTAGCAGGAAACCGGAGTCAACTTGGATACAGGAGGAGAGCATCCTAACCTCTAGACTATCTGCCTTTCCCTGAATGAGTCTTTTAATGTTTACAGGGATAAGTTATTTCAGCAATTATTGATTAAGTTGATTCCGCTTAAGAAAATTTTGCAACATCCTAATCTATTAAATCATCACACATGTTTAAACTCAGCAAAAGTTTAACATGTTAAGAGTTTCAAAAAACAATATATTCAGTTGTTATTTAACATGGCAAGTCTTTTATATTAAATATAAATGACCAAACACAACTTTTCAAGGTACTGGTCATCATTATTTCTAATTGACAGCCACACTTAAGATTAAAGAGAATTTAATCTCAATCAATTTACCAAGGGCCAGGAATTACAGTAAAGTTCTTACATATATATTTTCAAGGCTAACTTTTTTCAACTTCATTTACTGCCACAACCATAAAAAAACTAAGATATTTTGAATGTTCAGGAAAAAAATTACTATGTACAACTCCCCAGTCATAATAGCTAAACACAAAAAATAATTGATATCAACTCTATAGCTACTTCAAGAAGTCCAGTGTTCCTGGTATCACATCAAGAATTTTCTTATTGACATTCAGCACAACTGTCACACTGTGTTTGAGAAAAACTAAAACATCAGAAATAGCATTAAAAAGTAGAATGAAACTCATTTGGCAGATGTTTCTAGTTTTGGTTTGGACAGTTGGCATTAGGGATAAACACTCATAATCTATCTCAACTTGTTTGACAAATATCAGGATATGTTGTTTTAAACACCAAACTCTGGTATTTAGGAATTTTCATGAATGTGACTAGATCTTTTAGTTCACATCAGACTAGAAACACATTTGTTCATTCTGTCCACTTCACAGACAAAATCCCTGTTAAGTTTATCCCTCCTAGATGTCATCCCTGTCATAATCTTTACCAATTACGAGTATGTCCCCATGGGCTGCACTGGAGTATCTCTACCTGGGTGTCTTGGATAACAGAAATTACTATCACTTCCTTTCCGGGGAGCACCTCAATGTTTAATATGGAAACATCTCTCCAGGATGTTCAGCTCCTGAAACCACCCAAACAAAGTGGGATTAACTCTTTTCAATACATACAACTGCCTATGAGATTAACCCTCTAGGATTCCTCCATATTTAAATGTTTATGTTTTAATATCTATGTTTCAGTTTATTGATGTGATCTTGCAGAGAGGCCAGATACACTTGGTTATGCTCATCCTTCAAGCTGATCACATTTTAGTATTCTTTCTTTCTTTTTCTTTTTTTTTTTTTTTAACAGGCAGAGTGGACAGTGAGAGAGAGACAGAGAGAAAGGTCTTCCTTTGCCGTTGGTTCACCCTCCAATGGCCGCCACGGCCGGCGCACCGCGCTGATCCGAAGGCAGGAGCCAGGTGCTTCTCCTGGTCTCCCATGGGGTGCAGGGCCCAAGCACTTGGGCCATCCTCCACTGCACTCCCGGGCCACAGCAGAGAGCTGGCCTGGAAGAGGGGCAACTGGGACAGAATCCGGCGCCCCGACCGGGACTAGAACCCGGTGTGCCGGTGCCGCAAGGCGGAGGATTAGCCTAGTGAGCCATGGCGCCGGCCAGTGTTCTTTCTAAATATGCTTGGTGTCTCCTATAAATCTACATCCATGCAGTAAGCCCTCAATCACTTATTTCCATTGCCTGAAATGCTTCTCTTTGTCACTAGAACTACACAGTATGAAGAGGAGTGTCCAGTTACCATCATTAATTTGGTATAGATGGTGTAGATAGTTAGCCAGATCTGCCTGAATTTCAAAGTGATTTATTTTTTAAGATTTACTTATTTATTTGAAAGGCAGAGTAACTGCAAGGCAAAGAGAGAGAGAGAGAGAGAGAGAGAGAGAGATCTTTCATCCACTGGTTCACTCCCCAAATGGCCACAACCGCCAGGGCTGAGCCAGGCCGAAACCAGGAGCCAAGAGCTTTTTCCAGGTCTCCCACATGGGTCCAAGTACTTTGGCCATCTTCCTCTGCTTTCTTAGACATGTTAGCAGAGAGCTGGATCAGAAGCGGAGCAGCTGGGACTTGAACCATCACCTATATGAGATACCGGCACTGCAGGCTGTGGCTTTACCCTTTACACCCAGTGCTGACTCTTCAAAGTGATTTTTAAATCAACCATCTCACTTTCCCAATTGTGCCACCATGGTACAAGTATTCTAATTATCAATGACAATTATATCTCACAAGGGTTTTGATGAGGAAGCACTACTAAATGAAAGATGTGGCCCTTGGAGAACACTAAAATGGTATGCATATGTAGAATTATCAACACTGAATATAATTATTTTTCATAAATTTCAATCATTTGGCCTCTAAAATTATTTTTCAAAAATGATTATTAGCAGTTCTATAAAAGTAATGCCCAATTCTCTTAATACTAATCAGATCTATTGATTGCACTTTTTAAATGTTTTACATCATGTCCTTACTTACAAGAAATGGCTATACTTACAACATCTTGAGTACTTTCTAGTTGACTAAATGCCTGTTCTTTATTTTTCCTCATTAGGGACAAAAATGAATTTGAAGACTTCATTTTCAGTCATGCTGTATGCTTCCTTTACAAGTGGATCTATTTTTCTCCACAGTGTTTCTTTTCAGTTGCTATGTTGACCTTGTAAAGATCAATCCTTTGCCTCTGGCCATTTTTCTGGAAGCCACTCCTATTTTTCTAGGCTTTTATCGGTATGTCTTAGACACATAAATTTGAATTTTTATCCTTTACACTTCTAGTTTACTTTTCCCTTGGATATAGTTATATAAGGTTTCTTTTATGAGAACATATTGAATGTCTTATTTTTATAGTATAAAAAAGGAGTCCATAGATGGGCTTCAAGAGGTCCAGAAATCCTCTAAAGTTTATGCAAAACCTGGATATGTGCATGTGGAGAGACTCCACCGGTTCCAGAAATTCTCGAGGGTTTTGGAAGACAAAAGCACATACACTTCTAGTGTGGCCAGTCCTGAGCACACAGGCCCCCACATCCACACACCCACACAGTCCCATCGGCTCCGTCTGTCTGCTCTCTCCAGGTGGCAGCTACATTTCCCTCAACTAAGAAGGGGAAGAAACTGACCCAGAAAGATAGCTTCTGTCATAGGAATGTTAAGGTTTAACAAGACACTACTTCGCAAGTGGATCTAGTTCATCCGACTATTCATGAACCATAACCAGCACCACTTCTGCAGCCAGACCAAGAGGACACAGCCCAAACTGAAACACAGCCCAAACTGAAACACAATTTTTTAAAGACTATTTATTTGAGAGTCAGGATTACAGAAAGGGGGGTGGGGAGAGAGAGCAAGAGCGAGAGAGAGAGAGAATGAGAGAATCTTTCATCTGCTGGTTTACTCCCCCAGGTGACCGCAATAGCCAGCAGCTTCATCCAGGTCTCCCACATGGGTGGAAGGGGCCCAAACACTTGCACCATCTTCTAATGCTTTTCCCATGTCTTCCGCAGGGAGCTGAATCAGAAGTGAAGCAGCCAGGACACAAACTGGTACCCATATGGGATGCCAGCATTGCAGGCAATGGCTTTACCTACTACGCCACAGCACCAGCTCCCCAAATAAGGCTTCTTGTTCTAAAAATTATAAGCAAGTTGTGGGGTATCTTCTTTATGCTATGCTCCATTGTGCTATTGCTAACTGGTCTAAGAACCTGCCCATGGTTATTTTCAGGAAAATGCACCACATGTTCCCACCTGATTTCCAATTGGACCTTGCCTATATATATATATATATATTTATATTTATATTTATATTTATATTTATATTATTCCAAGAAAAGGCAAGAAAATATTTTATTTTGTTGTGTTTTAGTCTTTCCTTTTAAAGATTATCATTCAGTTATCGCAGCTCTATAACACTAGCTTTTTGTTACTACAATGAAATACCTAAGACAAGCTAATTATGAAGGAAGAAGATTCATTTTGGCTTATAGCTTTGAAAGTTTGCAGTTCTAAGATCAGGCAGGCCCATTGGTTCTGCCATCTGGTGATGCCAGAGGCTAACAATGGCAGTATATATGGAGAA
The DNA here is from genome assembly GCF_051225735.1 of Oryctolagus cuniculus. Taxonomy (NCBI): domain Eukaryota; kingdom Metazoa; phylum Chordata; class Mammalia; order Lagomorpha; family Leporidae; genus Oryctolagus; species Oryctolagus cuniculus. Next base: position 15,993,883 of record NC_142880.1, read on the forward strand.
GGAAGATCACATGGAGACCAGAAAGCAGAGAGGGAAGGGGCTGAGCCCAACTCAGATTTCTAAAACCAACCTTATCATGTGAACCACCTTCGAAGGGCATGCCCTAATGACCTAATGACCTCCCACTAGGTCCATCTCCTAAACAACATAATTAGATTAAATTCCACCCACTGAGTGCCATCACCACAAGACTTTGGAGTTTAAGGTTCATTTATTTATTTTCATCTACTTGAAAGGCAGAAAGACAGAGAGAGAGATGAGAGAGAGAAGAAGAGTGAGAAATGCCATCTGCTTGTTCATTTCCCAAATGCCTGCAACAGCCAGGGCTGGGCCAAACCAAAGCCAGGAACACAGAGGAATTCCATCCTGATCTCCCACACAAGTAGTAAAGGCACAAGTACGGGAATCATCATGAGCTGTCTCCCAGAATGCAATATCAGGAAGCTGAACAGGAAGCAGATACGCCAGGACTTGAATCAGCACTCTGATGTGGTATAGGTTGTTCCAAGTGGTGATTTAATCTGCTGCTCCAAAACACTCACCCCAGACTCTTAGTTTAGACTTCAAGCATCTGTATGAGTTCATGACCCAAATCTTGTTCAAACCACACCAACATCAAAGCTTTCTTCTGCTTTCTGGCCTCATATGTCCATCTCTATGGCCTTTCCCCACCTGGATACCCAGGGGCACCCCACCTTCTCCCCGTACATCTCCGTCTATCCCTGATTCCCAAGGATGAGTACGTTCTTGTTGAAGTTGGTTCTCTGTGCCTGGTCTATACAAGAATTCTATAGTTTGATGAGCACATGAATACATGTAACTCATTTTAAAACTAGTTTTTTATTTAGTCAATATTTATTATTAGGTATTATTTTTGCATATGCATCCTGAATTGTTGATAGAATAAGACATACAAATACATCTAGAACACTCATTTTCTGCTAATGAATTTTAATAATTTTGTAATAAATTTTTTACTAAATTCATGCAAAAAGAACAGAAATATGAATATGACCATAAATGTCTTATCTTGTCTCTATATAACAGGATGTTAAAAATGCCTCATTTCTATCTTGGTTTCTGGTATGGAGCATAAAAGATAGAGAACACTGATCTAAGAGCTCTCCCTTTCCAAAGGGAAGTGTCTACTGCTCATGCATTCACATGCAAAAAGAGGTGGTTAAAGCCAATTTTGTGACCCTTAGCCCAAGTCTTAGTGAGACTGCTGGAGACAATGTCTTTGGAGAGAGTTTGAGTGCTAGGGCCTTGCCCTCCCATTGCCCAAGGGGAAAGGGAGGAGGCTACTTTCTGTTTGCCTCTAGGACCCCAGAGATCTGGTGAAAAATCTGCAACAGGGAAACTTGCCGAAGTGACTGATTTAGCAGCTGAGAAAGAAAGTATTGTTGCGTCAATCATAGATACACCTGGGAGAAGAGGCCAGCATTGGTTGTTTCTCAGATGCCGTACAGGAAAGAACCTGCCTGGAGCCATTTTAAATTTTGCACAAGAGAAGCACAGAAAAGGGTGATGTGACTCTCCCAGGGCTGAAGGGAATGGGCTACTATGTGCTCTGTGGCTGAGGACACAATGAAAATAGCTTGCTGCAAGACGGATAACGCATTTCCCATGTCACACTCACGAAATTCACTCGGGTGGGCCCAAGGGGATGAGTTTCAGAGAACCATAAAAATGCCCCTTCAAGAAGGAGTCAGCTTTGAACAACAACCAAAACCAGAGAAGCCAATGCCAGACCACGGCATTTCGTGCTCGTCTGTACTCTTCCTTCCCTGTCCCAACCTTGAAAGAACCAGAGGCAGTCAAAAGGGAAGGGAGGAGGGGCTCAAGACAGGAAACTTAGGAACATTCTTAGGAGTCATTCTTCACACTTGCCTGCACTGCTGCCTTGCAGCCAGAATGGTCCAAGCTGGAGGGGGCATGAGGAGTTTTAATTTGCTATGAAGCTGAAAGCTGTATTATTACATGGGACTTCAAATGAGAATTTGTTTAAGGACTTAAAGGGCTTCAAGGCTTCAGATTTTCTGAGAGTGATGAAAAGTCTTGGAACCACACCAGTATTTCACCTAAAACACAGAGAAGATCTACCCAGCCCAAACACACCCTGAGCAGGTCTGGCTGTGCAGGAAGACTGGGGAGCACTTTCCATTTTCTCCTATGGACTCCTGTTACTTCAACAAATGGTCACCATCATAATCCAAAAGTGGTTTTTAAAGTTCAAAATGGTAGCATCAGCAATTTGATAATTGTCAGGTTGCTTGAAATGTTTTCTCTGGACAATAAAATTTCAGGCACATTATCTAGTTCCACTTCCAGACAACATCTTGTAATTATGGAGGCAAAACCACTGAGGACACAATCACCCTGTTCATCCACAAAAACATTTTATTGCCTCTAGAAACTATTTTTTGCAACAATTCAAATAGACAACATCTGAAAATACTTTTCACTAAAACATTTTAATAGATGACTATGTAGAAAATATCTTCTTCAATTTTTTAAATTTAATGAACAGCGTTAAATTTATCAGTAGGTAGGTGCAAGAATAAAAATATATTCTAAATTCTATGGGCAGATCTGTAATTCACAAAAAAGTTAGAATAGATCTCCAGCACATTGTAAAATGAACAATTAATAGATATTTTAAAAGTATAATGATGGTTTATCTATAAATCATTCCTATTATGTGCTGAAAATATAAAGAGTCCTTGAAGAGTCCATTTAAAAGTGGCATAGAAGATGACTTGTTTTCTCTCTGGTGACCAAACTTAGTCTCACCATCCACTTGGTTGGTATTATTCTTTAAGGTAGAAAACAACAGCCAGATGGAAAATCTGGGACATTTTCCAAATTTATACAAGAAAAAAGGAACATGAAGGATCCTTACATTTGGAATAGTGTTTCTAAAAACCACACTTAACATCAAATTTATGTGTGCATGACAAAAACCAGGCAGGTGACAAAGGAGAAATTCTGTTGGTTTGGCTTTTTGTTTTAATTTTGGCTCAGCAGCTTGCCTTTCTAGTTGCACTACATTGATCATTTGCTGTTTCCAGTTTTCCCATCTCCTGATGCCTTTTTGTGTTAATCCTGATGGAGCTTCTGTTTTTGCTGATAGGCCATCAGAAGCCCTTCCAACTCTTTAAAGCTCTGAGAAGTCTTACATTTCTACAGATGAGATATGTAATAATATATGCCAAGTTGAGAAGTGAGTAGAAAACAGGTTGCATGGGGCTGTGTCCTATACTGCCATCCCATGAGACTCTGGAATGTAGGAACTGCCCCAATGCCTGTTTCAATTTTCCACTAGCTCCATTTCTCAAGCTACTGCTACACTTAGTCTTCCCAATCACCTTTGCTCCAAGACCTCATATAACCATCCATTAGCTACAGTCCTTGGTCTGTGCCACCACAATTAGTGCCACCCAGAAACTGGCTCCACAATGAAATTCCCTGTGCTGCCACTGAAATGTCTCAACAACTCTCAGCTTTGTTGTGCTTTGGGTTCCTCTTTTAGACTCTGTAACAATCTCTTTTCCAGTGACAACCTGCCCTCTACATTTGCATGTACTCCTACCCCTAGTTTAAAGGCCCCTGTTGGGGGGATGAGGATTCATATTCGTGTATGTCCTAGAATTCATCCCTTGCACAAACATACATCCCATACATTCATACATAGTCTTTTCACAGGTGTACTAGTACTGGAATCAATTTAGGCACCATCCCAAATCCTGCCTTCTCCCACAGCCACGGTTCCCAATCCTGGCCTCAGCTACTTCGCTAGCTTTCCTCTGGGAGCTGCACCAGCAAAAACTTGGCCATTCCTGCAATGAGAAAGCCAAGGGAACATCCATGCACACCATAAAGGAAGCAGAGGGGCCCTCATGTTCCCAGACGCTGTCCAGAAAGACTAGACAGCACAACTCAGAGTTCCCAGAAGTTAATTCCTTTGATGTAGGCCAATGAAATACAAAAGGGGAGAAAACACTAGTGGCAGACCAATGCCCGTATCTCTGTAGTAGACTCTTCCAAGGTGCAGTATTCAGTGGAGCCTCTCAGGAGACCTTCTCACGCCCTAAGCAACGCAGCTATTTTGTTTGTAGCTATTCCACAATGCACTGCATTGGACCTGCTCTTTTCCTTCCCTGGCTTCTTCCCATTTTTCTTTCACTCCTGCTGAGACATCAGATGATAATGATGGTTTACATATCATGTTCTGGGACTGTACATTCTAATAAACCAACAGCATTAACCTTTTGTTTCCTAAGGTATCTAGGTAAGGAGAGCAGAACATAAACTACGTCATCCTTCAAACTCAGGGAATGCTTGGCTTGTACAACTCACCTAGTGTAACTCCTTATTCAGTCAGTGAATGCTCTCCCTTTGGCATAGGTCATTCATTCATTTAGACCTGGTGGAATGTGTCTTCTCTCCCATTTCAGGAACAAATGGCTTCACAGAGACCTGAAAGGGTTAATGAGCTCCCTAAGTACTTAGTTATCCTGTGCTTTCAGTGGATGTACTGAAAATTTAGCATAGTTTCCTAGTCTGGTTCACAAGTTACTTTTTAAACTATGTAGCTGAATTGAGGCAGGTGATCCTCACTCCCTGTTGTGCCACAGATATGAGCAAAGGTGAATGAATCACGAGCTATGTCACTTGCTCTTGGCCCAAACACCAAGAAATGATCATCATGAGATGTTAATATGAATTTACTGGTTTATCCCAGTTCACACAAATAGACACAGTTCTGCTTGAACTAACTGAGACAATGGGAGACAAAATGGGAAGGAATTTTCAGCCATGATAAAATTATTTTTCATTACTTTGGACAAATTTTTTCTAATATTTGCTTTATCCATTTAGCCACCAAGTGAAGGGTAATTTTAACTTTAAATAGGGTTCATTTCACTTAACATGTCTTGGAGATCTCAAAGTCTCAGTGTAGTTTGCTAATGAAGTATATGCTTAATCATTGATAATTATTTTTCTAAACTGAGTTAATATTCTTGAATATGAAAAAATAAGGAAGTTGGTAGAAATGGTTAGGGGAGGTTCTCCTACAATAATCAGAATCAAATAGGGACTGAGTTTGCTAGAGATGACATCACTCCATGCTTTAGATTTACATGCGTGGGGATGGAACTGGACATGTCTTCTTTTTATGTTGTAATGAGTTGTTCTTTAAATTACAGAATTAAATGCACCAGGATGGAAACTTTTGAGTTACAGTGTCCCTGAATCAAATGCTGTAAAGATGAAGTAGATTTGCTGTTATGTCTGTCAAAGCCTTCTAGCTACACTTCACATTTGGCGCTTTTATATTTGTTCTTCTATTTCTATTTTGTTAAATAAAATGTTGGAACATATACCAAGAAACACAGATTGTCCATAGCAGCATGAGACTTGGGCTGTGGTTGGAAATAATTTAAATTAAACATTACATGAACACTGAAGAAGTTTCCAACTTCCCGATTTAACTTATGTATAAATTATACCCCCCTAGGGAAAAAATTCAGAAAATGTAATACAGGAATATTATACTAAGGCATCTAGGAATCTAAATATATGATTGATAGCTAGATCTATATTTGTGTATCAATTATATTTAAAATGAATAGAAATTAAATATATCCTCATTTTTTACTAAAGTTACTCAACTTCCCCAGACTAAACTACCAAACATAGAAAAACATAAATCATCCTTGAAAAAGATTACCTTACCTAAAATATAAATTAAGCTTTTTAAAAGAATTCTTATCTAAAGCATTCAACGTATAATCGAATAGAGAATGTGCAATGATAATCTGTCAATAATCCAGAAAATACTTCTCTAATTGGGCAACTAGAAGTTTTCCTTTTATTCTACAGTTCTGCAAAATGCTGTGTTGCTTATCAAGTTTTAAAATAACTGCTTCCGTGTCCACATTTTGGCAGCCATACACTATGGCGTGACTAGAACTTTGCTCGTGTTACTTTGGATTCACAGGCTGTGTCTAAATGCAGCCTCTGAATTGGATGGCTGCATAGAGCATCTAGCCAAATTGGTTGCAGGGATCTTCATCAAATGTTAAGGTATCAAAATGATCCAATTATTAAAGCCTTCTTTAAATCTAGAGACCCATATATATGCTACAGAATGCCAGAAGGTATTTGAAGACTGATACAGCTCTTGGGGTTAGTAACAAATAATTCTGATAGCATGGTGGCAGGAGTAGATGCTTCAAAAACCAGGCCTGACCTAAACACATATTAAGTTACCAGAAAATGTCTTAAGGAGAATTATCTCCATTCCTCTTAGGATCCTTTCTGCAGGAGGAAGACACCGGAAGAGAAAAGAGTAGACACACTGGTAGGGAGATGTAATAAATCATTAACTTGAACACTTTGACTAAGTGAACAAATTTTTAGAAAACAGTAACTTACTGAAACATGCTTAAGAAGTTTAATTTTAATTTTAGAAACAATAGATATAATTTTTGCCTAATTAAAATACATTTTGTTTAATAAACCCACATCAAGGGTACTTCAAAGAGTTCATAGAAATGGAATTGAAAGATCAGTTTAGGTTGGTGCAAAAAATTTCTGAAATCAACACATATTAAGAGTCTTCATGGCTGGCACCGCGGCTCAATAGGCTAATCTTCTACCTGCGGCACCAACACACCACGTTCTAGTCCCGGTTGGGGCGCCGGATTCTGTCCTGGTTGCCCCTCTTCCAGGCCAGCTCTCTGCTGTGGCCCAGGAAGGCAGTGGAGGATGGCCCAAGTCCCAAGACTTGTGGTTTTAACTCCAATATATAGAGGGTTTGGAAGCTGTTACTTTTATCCCTGCAGAAAAAATTTGGACAAAGTAAAAGACCTTTCTGTCTCTCTCTCTCTCTCTCACTGTCCACTCTGCATGTCAAAAAAAAAAAAAAAAAGAGTCTTCAAAACACTGATGTAAAATGTGTAGCATGGAAATACTGTACACGGATTTAAGAATTTTAGCATCAGAATAAATTTATCTTGTTACACCAAAGGTACTTTCTGAAGCACCCTTACAGTTCCATAACCATCCAGGACATTAGAGTGTAAAATCTTCCTGCAAAGGAAACAATGGATCCAGGCAATTTTATACTCAATTTCCACAAACATCTTAGGGAACAAATAATTCCAATCTTATATAAACCATCCAGAGTATAGAAAAGGCAGGGAAATAAGCGCAACCTATTTTATGTGATCTTATCAAACCTTGATTCTGAAACCCAACACAAGCTGTATGAGGAAGGAAAATTTCAGGCCAACCTCACTCATGTATGTAAATTCAAAAATTTCGAACAAAATATTAGTAAACTTAAGTCCACATTGTACACAAAATACACCATCATCAATTCAGTGTCCACCAAGAATGCAAAGTTAAGACTTCTGGTTTTTGGTTTTGCTTTTTTTTGTTTTGTTGTTTGTTTGTTTTTTGACAAGCAGAGTTAGACAGTGAGAGAGAGACAGACAGAGAGAAAGGTCTTCCTTCAGTTGGTTCACCCCCCAAGTGGCCGCCATGGCTGGCGCTCTGTGCCAATCCAAAGCCAGGAGCCAGGTGCTTCCTCCTGGTCTCCCATGCAGGTGCAGGGCCCAAGCACTTGGGCCATCCTCCACTGCCTTCCCAAGCCACAATAGAGAGCTAGACTGGAAGAGGGGCAACCAGGACAGAAACCAGCGCCCCGACCGGGACTAGAACCTGGGGTGTGGGTGCCGCAGGCAGAGGATTAGCCTAGTGAACTTGGCGCCAGCCAAGACTTGTGGTTTTAACTCCAATATATAGAGGGTTTGGAAGCTGTTACTTTTATCCCTGCAGAAAAAATTTGGACAAAGTAAAAATCAAAATTTTCCTGAATCCATCATATAACTGGGATTTCAAGACAAGTTACATATCCTAAACCTAGAGAAAGAAAGACACAGCAACCAAGGACTGTTTGACTAGAGCAGAAGTACTTGTAGCCATAACTACAGGGAAAATTAAATGTAATGCTAACGGTTGCTAGAAACTAGGTGTGGGCTAACCAGAAAATGAGACACTCAGAGGACCCAGATGCCCATGGCCTTTCCCTTCAGGGGCCCTGCAGGGATCTGAGAAAGATTATTTTGTGACCCTGGAAAGGGGTGGAGGGCAAGCCTATTAAAAATATATCCAGAAAATCTCCATTTTTTTAAAGATGGCAGGGAAGATGGACTACTCTACAAGGCAAAGAACTTTGTCTCAGCATAATTCTGAAATCTTATGCCAGCTCCAAGAAAGGAATTCCTTCCCATTCCAGCCCCTTCCAGTCTTCCTGTCTTAAGAAAGGGGAACAAAAGACCAAAGCAGTAGTGAGTAGGGAACAGGCTTCACAGAAATAGACTTGGAATAGTATAACCAGGGAAAGGAATAGAGGGAAGGGGAAATAAAAGCTAATGACAGAAGGAGGACAGAAACACTGAAAGGGCTCCAGCCCCTAGACACAGGTCCTCCAACAGACTGATGCTTCATTGGAAGACCGTGGAAAGTTCCGACCCAGGGCCCCCACCACCACATCAACAGGGCTTCAGCGTAGTAACAGTGGATCCCAGCTCAAAGTGCTGCAGGACCCAGGTTCTGTCTGTGAACTTTGTACAAACCAACTACAAAAAGTTCGTGGAACAAGTTTATTTCAATTCTGAAACCCATGTATAGTTTTTTTTTTTTCCGAATATACATAACCATGTGCAATTTTGAGATCCCTCATAGGTAGGGAAACCCTGATAGCAACAGGAGACAAAAACAAGAATGCTACAGGAATCTGAAGCCTCTGGAATCAGAGCTACAGCAAATGTTAAATACAGGCATAATTCTAGCAAGATTAGCATATATACTCACACTAAATTTTGACTGCATTAATTCCTGATACCTGATACAGTATTCCAGCTTAGAACAACAGGAACAAAATTACAAGGATGATAATGAAAAACCAACGACAACAGCACACACCTGAAGAGATAAAGCAGTCATGAGAACCAGACCCAGTGAGACATGAGAAATTGTATTCTTGAGGCCAGCATTATGGCGCAGGAGGTTAAGACACTGCCCATGATACTGGCATCCTACAGGAGCACCAATTCAAGTCCTGACTGCTTGCTTCAGGTCTGGCCTACCTCCTTGCTAATGTGCCTGATAAATCAGCAGAAGACAACCCAAATACTTGGGCTCTTGGCACCTACATGAAAGAACCAGATGGAGTGCCAAGCCCCTGGCTTCAGCCTGATCCGGCCCTGGCCATTGCAGCCATTTGGGGGAGTGAAACGGCCAATGCAAGATCACCAGCAGATCACCTGCTGCCTCCCAGGGCGTATATAAACAAGAAGCTGAAATGGACAGCGCAGCCAGGACTTGAACCCAGGCATTCTGATATGAGATGTGGGCATCCTGAGCAACATCTCAATCATTGCATCAAATGCCCACCCCAAACAAGAAATTTGAAATATTATTAGTATATCTTAGGGCTTTAATCTAAAAAAGTAGATCGTGTAAATTCAGATGATTAATATAACCAAGGAGATGGAAACTGTAAGGAAGAATAAAAAGGAAATGCTAGAAATTACAAACACAGTAAAATAAATGAAGAAGGGCCAGCACCGCAGCTCAATAGGCTAATCCTCCACCTGCGGCACCAGCACACCGGGTTCTATTCCCGGTTGGGGCGCCGGATTCTGTCCCAGTTGCCCCTCTTCCAGGCCAGCTCTCTGCTATGGCCCGGGAGTGCAGTGGAGGATGGCCCAAGTCCTTGGGCCCTGCACCCCATGGGAGACCAGGAGAAACACCTGGCTCCTGGCTTTGGATCAGCGTGATGCGCCGGCCACAGCTCCCTGGCCGTGGCGGCCACTGGAGGGTGAACCAACAGCAAAAGGAAGACCTTTCTCTCTGTCTCTCTCTCTCTCACTGTCCACTCTGCCTGTCAAAAAAAAAAAAAAAAAAAAAAAGAAGAAGAAGAAGAAAAAAAAATAAATGAAGAAGCAATGCCTTTCATGTGTTATCAATAGATTTGACACTGATGAGGAAAGAATCACATAAAATAAAATAGACAGGGGCCAGCGCTGTGGCCTGAAGCACCAGCATCCCATATGGGCGCCAGTTCAAGACCTGGCTGCTCCACTTCCAATCCAGCTCTCTGCTATGGCCTGGGAAAGCAGTAGAAGATGGTCCAAGTCCTTGGCTCCTGCACCCTCGTGGGAGACCAAGAAGAAGCTCCTGGCTCCTGGCTTCGGATCAGCGCAGCTCTGGCCATTGCAGCCAATTAGGGAGTGAACCATCAGAAGGAAGACCTCTCTCTCTCTCTCTCTCTCTCTCTCTCTCTCTCTCTGCCTCTCCTCTCTCTGTGTAACTCTGACTTCCAAATAAATAAATAAATCTTTAAAAATAATATAAAAAAGATCAATAGAACCTCTCAAACTGAAATGCAAAGAGAAAACGGAATGAAGACACCATACCAGGACATCTAGCAACTGTGGGACAATTTCAATAGGTGTAAAAAATGTCTCATCAGAATACCAGAAGGGGACAAAAGAGAGAAACAGAGGAAATACTTGAAGTGATAATGGCCAAGAATTTTCCAAACACTAAACCTCAGGAACAGTAAACTCAAAAAAAAAAAACTAAGCAGGATTTTTCTAGAGAAGCAAAAGTCACTTAAGCATATTGTATTCAAATTATAAAATGATAAGAACAGAAAAAGGGTGGGAAAAGCATTGACAGAAGCCAGAGGATGAACAACACAAGATTCTCACTGTGATAGCCTCTACTAATATTTTACCATAGGTCCCAAAAAAAACAAGAAACAATGGCACAAAGGATGTATATATAATGCTGTGAGAATACTCGAAATGTTATCAATATGGATATTTGTCACAATACATTTTCCTAAGTCCACGGAATGCACAACACCAAGAGTTCTCCTTACATAATGGAGTTTTGTTGATAATGACCTAGGCTGTTCAATTGTAAGAACTGCATCACTCTGGTTGGGGTTGTGGATAATGGTGGAGGCAATGCACGGGGGGGGGGATAAAGTATATGGGAAATCTCTGTACATTCAATTTTACTAAGCATCTAAAATTGCTCTTAAAAAGTAGTCTTTATTAAAGATTATTTGAAAGAAAGAAAGTTATCATTATTCACAAATAGTAGTATTATTACAGGTAGGGCAGCCCTAACCCAAAAATCCAAAAGCTGAAATGTTCCAAAATCCAAAACACGCTGAGTGCAGACATGATGCCACAAGTGGAAAATTCTACACCTGCCCTCATGTGGTGAATCACAGCCAAAATGCAGACACATGCAAAGTATTTGATAAAATTATCCTCAGGCTGTGTGTATAACATGTTCTTCAAACATAAATGAACTTTGTGTTTAGATTGAGTATCATCCCCAGGATATCTCATTATGTATACATACATATTCCAAAATCTGAAAAAAAAAATGAAATCTGAAACATTGCTAGTCCCAAGCATTTCAGACAAGACACAGTCAACCTGTATAGAAACCTCTAACTTAATTCTAAATTAAGGTGTACAATAGTCTTATGAAGAAAATCATAAAACTTGATTGGAAGATATCAAAAAAGATCTAAAAGTGTTGAGAGACATCCCATTTCTCGAGTAGGAAGACACAATATTATAAAGATGTCAATTCTCCCCAAATGTTTCTTTAGACTGAAGGAAATTACAGTCAAATTCCCAAATGTTTCTTGGTGAAAAAAAAAAGGTGATTCTAAACTTTATGTAGAATATCAAGTGTTAAAAAATACAACAAACAAGGTGAGTAAATTGACTTATGTGGTATCAAGAAATACTATAAATCTATATTAATGAATATAGAATGAGCATAGAAAAACAGATGAAAGGAAGATAATATAGTCTAGAGGCAGACATAGTTTACATGTGAACTTGAGTTAGGAAGCAGCAGAGTTATAGGAAAAGGAGGAAATATTTCAAAATGTTATCAGATACTTGTTTATCTATATGTGGGTGAGTGAAGTTGAACCTCTATAGCACGTAATATATAGAAATAATTTCCAGGTAGATTAAAAACTTAAAGGAGAGAAACAAAATAATAAAACTTTGAAAAAACAATCAACTGGTAAAAAAGACAGGCATGAGAATAAAAACTTTGAATACAATATATTCATTTAGTCCAATGGTGATATAAAGAGGAAAATCTCCCTGGAGATGAGGGGACATTTATTGCAAGCACAGGAAATGGTGATGACAAAGACTCAGAGTGAATAATAGCAGGTTCTTTCAGGGAACGGTAAGCAGTGCCATATGGATGGCTCCCACAAGGTATGGGGGCAGGAGTAGCAAAAGCTGAGCTGGAAGAATAGAGAACAAATCTGAAAGATCCATGCTTACTCCATAAGGAATTTAAAGAGAACCACAGAGGCGATGGAGAGCCAGTGAGGAATTTTAAATAAGAGTAATGTGATTGAAGTTGCACTTTGGAAAAGATCTGCCTGACATCCAAGTGGATCACAGAATGGAAGGGGCTTAGATGGAAACCAGGGAGATGAGCAGACCAGTGAAGGGATCCAGGCAGGGCTCATGCTGACTGGAGACAACACAGCCCCCAAGCAGCTAAAGAGCAGCAGAGAGCAGAGAGGAAATGAAATGGCAGGTAAGAAAAGTTGGAGGTCCAGGGCTCCATTAAGGAGGAGGACGTGAAGATGGCTCCCAGCCTTCTACGTCACCTGACGGGTGATGGTGTAAGTTAATATACAGAAAGGTGAACCAAATTTGAGGTGGAGATAAAGTGTAAGAAACTGAGCTCAGGGTGAGTATTCTGGCACAACTGGTTGACCCACAACTTGGGATGCCCTCATCCTGTATCAGAGTGCCTGGAATGATGAGTCCTGTCTCCACTTCCAATCCAGCTTCCTGCTAATGCATATCTTGGAAGCCAGCAAATGATGGCTCAAATACTTGGGTCTCTGCCACCTATGGAAGTTTCTGGCTCCTGACTTCAACCTGGCCCCCTGGTTACTGCAGGTATTTGGAGAGGGAACCAGCAGATAGAGTCTCTCCTTTCTCTCCTCTTCCTTCCTCCCTCCCTTCCTCCCTCCCTTCCTCCCTCCCTCTCTCTCTTTTTCTCTCTCTCTCCCTTTTAAATAATATAAATATTAAAAAATAAAGTTTAACAAAAATTATTCCAATCTGAACACACTGAGTTTGTGCATGATGTAGTCATATCCAGGTTGAAATGCTCCATAATCAGGGAAGACATCAGAGATAGAAAAAGAACAAAAAAAAATTGTAGCTTCCAAAGTGAAGAAACAAATTCGAAGTCCATTCTCATATTGTTAGGAAAAGTTTGGCGTCAATTTTGATGGTCAGAGACACTGCCTGGAAAATGTGCTCCCTGAGAAAAAGAACTTTGAAAAATAAACTACTGCTCAATTTTAGTCTTCATTAACAATAAAATAACATTTTTAATGTCAACATAATAAAGTTTGAATAGCCTTGGGAAGACCAAATTTGCAAAGATGTCCTTTTAAACTTAAATTATTGTGCCCATTTTCTCTGACTTCAATGAATGCTTCTCTGTATTTGTTACTGATAACACAGAATGCATGTAAGACAAATTGTTAGAGTGAGTAGTCCAGGGTCTCCCAGTGTAGTTCTTCCTTGGAACCAGAATAACCTAAACCATAGCAACAGCTGCTCCAGAGGTAGTGGAACACTTGAGTCTAATATGCCAGGACTGACAAAAATAACCTTCCAAAAGTGGCAGGGACACCCCAGATTCCACCATAAACTCCTAATGAACTAAGGTGACAAAGATCGAAGATATATTGGAAGTGGCTGTAGCTTAGACTTCAGAGTGTTGTTTGGGACAATGTTGCCTCAGTGACCTGGAAAAGTTTGTGTGTGCCTAAAGATGCACAAAGAGGTTTAACTATTAATATCACACAAAGCTCAAGAAAGCTTCCAAAATGTCAAAAATAGCCTTTTAGATAAAACATCTTGGGATTGCCATCGCAGGATTTTTGGTTTTCTTTCTTTGACTAGTTCTGCATTTTTTTATTAGCAGTTTTTTTTTAAAGATTTATTTATTTTACTTTAAAGGCGGAGTTTCAGAAAGGGAGAGACAGGGGCAGAGGGAGAGAGAGATTTTCCATCCACTGTTTCACTCCCCAAATGGCTGCGATGGCTGGAGCTGGGCCAGTCCATAGCCAGGACACAGGAGTTTCTTCCAGGTCTCCCACATGAGTGCAGGGACCCAAGGACTTGGTCCATCTTCCACTGCGTTCCAAAGCACATTAGCAGGAGCTGGATTGGGAGTAAAGCAGCCAAACTTGTCATCCATATGGGATGCCTGTGCTGCAGGCAGCAGTCTAACCTGCTACACTCAAGCATTGGCCCCTGTTCCATATTTCAGAAGCAACGTGTTTTGAGTATCCTAGGTAACTTCCTAGTGCCTTTTGACATCACTATCTTTGTCAATTCCTTAAGTTCTATGTCTTTTCAAAATGGTGCACTTGTCACTTCTCTCGCTATTTTCTCTGAACTGCGTACACAAGTAGACCCCAAACCCAGAAAGACCTGAACATGTGCTTGAGTCATAGAACAAGAGTGTTGCAATCCACTTGTCTTTAGTACAGAGCTCCTATGTGAAAATGCCCAAAACAATCTTGCTTCATTTTATACAACAAAAATAACTTTCTATTTTAAGCTACTACACATTTGGGGAAGAAGGTGTTGGGCTTTTTTGTTTTTTTACTAGTGTTGTTCTTGAACACACATCTGCAACTGAACACTGAACTTCAATCCCTAGATACCAAAACCCAATTCTTTTTACTTTTTTCTTTTGTTTTTCTAAACAAGATACTGAACACAGTTGATTTATAATTGCTTGAAGGTCTGGGACTTTGCACACCAAGTGCTACTATTTTCATTTCTTATGCTTCCCTAAAAAATCTGAGGTTTAAAATTATAATAACAACCTTGGCTAATGCAAGTTATCCTTCAATTCAGACATCTGTTTTATTTCTTAAGATCAATAGGCATCATGTTTATAATCTTAGGCTGTGTACTCCCAAATTAGGAATAAACTATATTCTATGATGTGGACATCCAAATTAAATATTCAAATTAGTGGTCGTATAGCTTTGCATATTTTTCCATGTATAATTTTAAATGACATAAATATGCTTAAATGGTTATGCTCAAAACTTAAGCTGCCACATGAAAATTTCTTCATTTTTCATGTTCTAACAGTGATTAACTTATTCTAATATTATTCACTGTATTAACCTTTGCTGGAATAATTGTAAACCATGCTGATTTTTGTTTTACATAATATCTTAGTGATTCCCACCACCACAGACTTTATAAAAGAGTCTACACAAAGGTCATGGCACTCTATGAAAAGTCTTGTGATCCACATTTAAAACAGAGGAAAAACTAAACAGACTGGATAAAGAGAAAAAAGTTGGGGTCAAGAAAACAGCTTTAGGGGCCAGCATTGCAGTACAACAAGGTAAGCTGCCATTGCAATGCCAAGTCCTGGCATCCCCTATCCAAGCACTGGTTCTTGGAGTCCTGGCTACTCCACTTCTTTCTTGCTAATGCATCTGGAAAGGCAGTGGAAGATGGTGCAAGTACTTGGGCCCACACAGGAGATCTGGATGGAGTTCCTGGTTCCTGGCATCAGCCTGGCCCAGCCAGGGTTGTTGAAGCCATTTGGGGAGTAAACTAGTGGATGGAAAATCTCTCTCTCTTTCTCTCTGTGTTACTCTGCTTTTCAAATAAATAAATACATCTTTTAAAAAGGAAGAAGAAAACAGCTTTGTTTGTAACAACCTGATCAGAACCATAATGCGATTGCCTTGGGTGTCTGCCTGTCTCTGCTTGTCCACACCAGTGCCCTTGTTCTGATTTCTTCCCAGAATACACTGTGGGAAAAGGCTCAGTCCCTGAGAACCAAGGCGCCAAATAGCCATAACCATCTCCGATTATTCTTAGAGCCCAGCATTTGTTTTCTATGCTACTATAACAAATTACTCTCCATGTAGTGACTTAAAACACACATTTATTATCTTGTATTTTGGTAAGTCAGAGGTCTAAACTGAGGTTCATTGGGTTAAAAGGGAAAAAAACGCCCCCTTCCCTTCACTCCCCCCTAGAAGCTATTCACTTTCTTTGACTCACGGCTCCCTTACATCATCTTCAGTCAGCAATGTCAAGCCAACAGAAAATGTCTAGCACCTCCCTGTATCAAGTAAAGATAAAGGTCCAAGTTTAGTTTTCTCTAACTCAGTATGATCAGATCTCAGTAAGATCACACATTCTCCAATGTTCGGTCCTAAGGCAACTTCTCTTCCTACCTTTTCTTTTTTAAAATTTATTTATTTATTTGAAAGGCATAGAGAGAGAGAAAGAGAGAGATAGAGAGAGAGAGAGAGAGAGAGAGAGACAGACTTTCAATTTGCTGGTTTATGCCCCAAACTTCCACAAGACACAAGTCTGGGCCAAGCTGAATCCAGGAGCCAGAACTCTATCCTGATCTCCCATGTGGGTGACAGAGACCCAGGTGCATTAGCAGGTGCATTACCACCTAAGGCTGGAGGCTGGGACAGAAGTAGATTAGCTGAGACTCAAACTGGCACTCCAGTATGGGATACCAGCTTCACAAGCAGCAGCTTGCCCCACTAAACCACAATGACTGGTCCCTCTTCCCGCCTTTTCTGTTGCTGAGAGCTCATTTGTTATCATTGCTTCTTAAAAAAAAATTATTTATTTATTTTGAAAGAGGTAAAGAGAGACAGAGAGGAAGAGAGACACACACAGAAAGAAAAAGAGATCTTCCACCCCTTGGTTCACTCACCAAATGGTTGCAACAGCCTGTGTTGGGCCAGGCTGAAGCCAAGATCCAGCTTCATGTGGGTCTCCCACAAGGGTAGCAGGGTCCCAAACACTTGAGTCATCTGCTGCTGCTTTTCCCAGACCATTAGCAGGAAGCTGGATCAGAAGCAGAGTAGCCCAGACATGAACCAGCGCTGATGGTAGCATCACAGGCAATGTCATTACCACAACATCAGCCCCTCTCATTGCTTTTTCATCACACACTTGAGGGAGAGATTATATCTTTATTATAAAGGTGAGTGCCTTTAATCTTTATAATATCACAACAGATAGGTCATAGTCTCACTTTCCAGGTGAGACCACCAAGGATTAGAGGTGAGGTTGACTATAGAGGCACACAGCTTGTTAAGTAAGTGGCTATGAAATAAAATGATGTAGCTTAAGATACGCCTCTCTACCCTTAGTTTACTAGAGAGCATGAAAGTACTCTGGAAGAAAAATATACTTCCAAAAATGGGTCAAATGTAAAGAGATTCTGAGGAAGGAAGAGTTAGTGCCAAGTGATTGGCAAGTGGGAAAAAAAGAATGAGCGGGAACAGAGTATCTGCAAATAGCATGCCTTCCACTAGCCAGGGCCTCCGGGCCTTGTGAAGAAGAAAGAGCAGTTGTGGTGTGATCCCTCTTGCTAGACATGGGTAAGAAGCAGCCAGCACCCAGCACCCCACCTAAATGTGTGAGATCGTCAGGGAGCAAATGATGCAGTCAAAGGGAACAGAATGTAGGCATGGCTGATGGTGCCGACATCCTCGGTAAACACCTGAAGAGGTGGTGGTGCCACTGCTCCTTCTCAGGCTGACTTCATGCTGTGGACGAAAAGGAGCTGAGCACAAGGGAGCAATGGGCTTGGGCAACTCACTAACCCACACTGCCTGCTATGGTGTGAAAACATCTCCCAAAGTTCACGTGTTGCAAACCTAGACCTCAAAGCTGTAAATTACTCAACTTGGTGGTGAGGCCTTTAGGAGAGAAATAGGATTAGATGAGGGTGGAGTCACAAGAGGAAGAGGGACCTGAGCTTTCACCCTTGCTCTGCCTCACCAAATGATGCCCTCCACCACACTCTGGCACAGCAAGAAGACCATCACCAGGTGCCGAGTAGGTCCGGCACCGTGCCTACAACTTCCCAGCTGCCAGGATCACAAGCCAAATAAACCTCTCTTCTTGATAAGTTACACAGACTATGGTATTTTGTTATAGCCTCAGAAAATGGAATGAAACACTGGCGTTAGTTTCTTGACTATGAAATGAAGTCACACGGTTACAGAGAGCCAATTTCTGCTCTGTGAGTCTGGAGGTCTTTAGTTCAAAAAAAAACATATTTTTTAAAAAAAGAAATTGCTTATTTATGTTTATTTCATTTGAAAGGCAGATAGGCAAACAGAGATCTTCTATCCACTGATTCACTCCCTCAAATGCCTGTAACATCCAGGGTTGGGCCAGGCTGAAGCCAGGAGCCCAGAACTCTGTCTGGTGTCCCACATTGGTGGCATTAATGGGAGAATCAGAAGCACAGACAGGACTCGAATACAGGGACACCACCATGGGATGTGGCATCCTAAGTGCCAAGCACCCACCCAAAGAACAGGACATTTATCTGGTCATGCCCCAGTGACTCATGACACAGGATGAAATGAGACTCAAAAAGTTTAAGCCCCTGATCAAGTGAACAATTACTGACATTTTGAAGTGGGGGCAGCACATGAAGGGAAGTTAAGGAATTCCTAAATCTAACTACAGAGCAATAAATAAGCATGACCTTGAACTTCAACAGGAGCATGCACAAAAGACACAAAAGGAAGAGCAAAATGAGGAGAAGAAAGAGAAGAACTTTATTGTGTAAGAATGATGTCAAAATGGATAAGCCATCTCTTCTTCTAGTGTGAAATTAAAATAGATTAAATGAGACTAAATTAAACCACGTGAGAGCCACCCTGGTAACCACAAGTGTCAGCATTGGCTGGGATCTGCTCACTATCGTGACCACCTGCCCCAACCCTGGAGCACTGAGGGGGTCCGCAGCCTCATGCCTCTGAAGCAGGCAGGGACCCCTATTTAGCCTTTCTTGAGAACCAGCCCTGAGCTGAGACACTTCTTCAACTTGAACCCCATCTGTCCTGACTTCAACATTCTCGTGTCCTGGTTCATTTGATGTAACATGGAGGAAATTCCTACGTGAAAAGCTATACAAAGGATAAAACTCACTTCTTTGGAAGGCAGTCAGCAACCATGTTGTTAGAAAAGCTCAAGAGGGTACTAGAGAAGAATGGGTTCCATATGGCAAAATGATAGATATTACTGACAGAGCAGGCTCCTCAGGTATCCACTAACGTTCGGAATCAGTATCAACACCAATGCTCCAAAGTTAGGATTATTATTTCTGTTTACAGATGTACTGGATGCTAAAAATGGTAGACTAACCTTAGCCAGCCAGGAAAGCTATCAGACAGACAGGCTGTTCATGTAAGTCCAGCTCCAAAGCCCAGGCTCCTAGCACCCTCACACAACCACATACAGAGGCCTATGGGAGCCAAGCACAAACTCTTTCCAGTTTGACATCATTCCTTGGGTCAAACAGCTGATTAACCAGCAAAGTCATTGCTATCACAAGAAAGCAAATCTTTCTTTCAGGACTTGCATGGTCACCTAAAAAATATTTTTCATTTATTTTTATGTGAACATCAGCGTTGAGAGAGAGAGAGAGAGGAAGAGAGCAAGAGCATAAGCTTCTACCCACTGGTTCACTAGCCAGATGACCACAACAACCAGGGCTGGGCCAGGTCTAAGCCAGGAGCCAGGAGCCAAGAGTTTCATCCAGGTCTTCCAGGTGGGGATGCATGAGCCAAACACTTGAGCCATTTTCTGCTGCTTTTCCCAGTGCATTAGCAGGGAGCTGAATCAGAAGTGGAGCAACCGGGACATAAATAAGTGCCCACATGGGATGCTGGGATCACAGGCAGCAGCTTCACCTGCTATGCCTCAGAGCCAGCCCCTTGCATGGTCACTTTTGACAATGCCTAAAAACACCAAAATCTAGCAAATGAAACTGTGTAGTATTTAACTGAGGCCTGCTTTGTGCCAAATTCTTTATGCACATTACCCCCAAATACCCTGAAGCCAAGAAGAGGTCTCTGTTGCCCACGGCCTCATGCTGTCTCCCCAGTACTGTGCTACCTCAGTATTATACATACTGCCCCACTCTTCAGAATGTGATTTTCACGGTTTTGTAAAAATATCAAGAACTCCTGAGTTCCTCACTTCCCTGTCTAAACAATGCCTCTACCATCTCTTTCCTTTCAGGAATTATATCAGTCTTGAAATTTATTCTCATTGGTCATGTGTATTCAGTAAACAGTTGTATACATTTATTAAGTTAGAGCCCTCAATTTTAAGGACAATAGACAGACAACAGAGTATTTCATCTTTCTCTTATTCTTCCAAGAGTCAAATTCAAACTCACGTCCATTTTTCTTCCACTCACCTTGAAAAGTGTTTGATTTCTTTACCTACCGTGGCCCACTGGGTTGACAGAGTCACTCTCTGAGGGCAATACAAGGAAGCTGAATCAGAACAGAGTTATCCAGAAGATTCAGAAGAAAATTAACAGGTGGCTAAAAACCTTCCAGAAAGAAACCAAGCAAAGTTTGCCAAAGAATGACAAAACCCTCAATGGCCAGAGTGGGAAGACACAGAAAGCAACCTGCCCCTCCTCCTTTGTTGCTGCAGTATTAATTTTCCCTCTCTCTGCCGGCACCGCGGCTCACTAGGCTAATCCTCCACCTAGTGGTGCCAGCACACCGGGTTCTAGTCCCGGTCGGGGCACCAGATTCTGTCCCGGTTGCCCCTCTTCCAGGCCAGCTCTCTGCTATGGCCCGGGAAGGCAGTGGGGGATGGGCCAAGTGCTTGGGCCCTGCACCCCATGGGAGACCAGGAGAAGCACCTGGCTCCTGGCTTCGGATCAGCATGGTGCGCTGGCCGCGCACCAGCCGTGGTGGCCATTGGAGCGTGAACCAACGGCAAAAGGAAAACCTTTCTCTCTCTCTCTCTCTCTCACTATCCACTCTGCCTGTCAAAAAAAAAAAAAAATTCCCTCTCTCTGCTGTTTTGTAAGCATCTGTATCAACTTTCACAAGCTTTCAGCTCCAGTTTACACGGTCATTCCTCAAACACAGAGTGAAGATCTTCAATTTCTTCTCTATCCTTCCACGGCGCTCTGCATGGGTTGGTGCTCAATAAATGTTTTCTGGAACTCAAATACATGGGATCTTCCAATAGTTCATGGAAAACTCATAACTACAAAAAAAAAACTCTGCACAGAGTTTTTGCATCAAAAGAAACTTACCTTTTAATTCTGTTTATCCATGAACTTTTTGAAGCATAAGCGATATGAGTAAAATGCCTTAAATGAGAATTTTTTCCCCTTTATCCTGTAACCCAGACAGAAAATGACCGTCTCTCAGTAACAAATCTGAGGCTAAGCTTAGCTAAGGACCCAGATGTGTGTCTGCTGACTGCCTGGGCCCCACGGCATGGGCAGCACTGCAGACTGGGTTTCCCTCTCAGGTGCTTAAAATCATAACCCCTACCACCAGCCCCACAAAGAGGCCAGCAACAGTGCATGTCCTTGTAAGCCTAAAGTGCTTTCTCTCAAAGCTGCATATCTTGTCAAAATTGTTTGCCCACATCACTGCAATCTGTGTGCAGGGAAGCCTGAAACAAGTCCGTGTTTGGAAAGCAATGGAAAGTACAAGAGGTTCTGAAATTCATAAGCCTGGGAAAGCAATGATTCAGAGAGAAGCTGCTCTTCTCCGCTCTTCCAAATTGAAAAGCACTCGAGGCGATGGAGCAGCTGCTGCTGTCCTAGGCTGCTGCGTATTGACCTTACTTGACCTTCTACCTGATGCTGGAATTGGGCCTCCAGCGAGACCAGGAAGCCACAGCCTCCCTCCCATGACTGTTTTCCTCTCTCCTCCTCCTCACAGAAGAGTGCCAGGAGTCTGGCTGCCGACAGACAGCCAAACAGGCAGGTGGAAGGAGGGGATGACACCAAAGTGGTGATCACAGCCCTGCTTTCCTCCCCATTCTGCTCATCTGCTCGCTTCTCATCCTTGATGTGTTACAGTCTTTGGTTCCAATTACAGGAGATTAATAATTTAATGATTGTGAAGTCTTTCCTATCTCCTGGAAGTCAGGATAACCTGACCAATGATGACAGAACTGTGGCCTGGGAGGCAAGAGGGAGATGGACAGAATCTAAATATGGTGTTTTCTTTCCTGGGAAAAAATGAAAACATCACAAATGAAATGGATATATTGTTCACAATCTTAAACCCCAAAACCTTTTATTCTACTTTGAACCAAGTTTTTCCTTTCCTATTTCCCAGGTTTTGTCCACATTCTCAAAAGAGGAGGAGAAGGGGAGAAAGCAGCATTACTGTTGAGGGATAATGAGCATCCTTGGCCCCAATGACTCAGCTTCAAATATTTGCTGGGCAGCTAATTCAACTCTAAGTAAACCTGCAGGTTTTGGGTAAAGAAGTGTGCCCCAAAGTTCAAAGCACTCACAACGTGTGGAAAATTTTCGAGAACTGGCCTGATTTATGTTTCAACTTTGACGCAGAGTAAGTTGAATCCTTCATTACTGGATGACATGTGGTTAAGGTCAACCCAAGAGGTCTGATTTGAGGAATGTTCTTTGACACTGCTCTTGACTGCCAAGAATTTGCAAAACTAAGTCCTTCCTAGAGAACAAGGAATCTGTAAGATGCATATGTACAAAAGTACATCAAAAAGTTTATGGTAAAATAAAATTAAAAACATCTTGAAATCCATGCATAGTCTTCCTAATATGTGTTTTCCTTGAGTTTCTTGAAAACCCACCATCAGCATGGATTTCAACAATGTGGCTCCAAAATGAACTTATCTTTTAATTCCATTTATCATGAACTTTTTGAAGTATCCCGACATGTATAACCAGCTAATAAATGCCACGCATATTAATAAATATTGGAAAGCAATTCGGGTAACTGGCAACTAGAGAAAACTTCATTAACCACTCCCATCCCAGTTATTCTCTTTTGATTCCTTCATAGTGATTTCAACATTATCCTACTTTTCTAAGATTCTCCATCTTCCCTAACATAGATTTTATACCTACAGTTGGATTTTACTCTTGAAAGAGGAACCCTTTATCTATAGTAGATAGATATTTGGGAATGAACAAAATAATAAATGGATGCATCAATAAATGCCACATTCAAAGTCCCCTCACTGAGGCTGTCCTGATATCTACCTCTGTCCTCCCTACCCACAATGTTCTTGGAATTGCAAGCAAAGGCGAGCTTTCAGATTGGTGCAGATATCCAAGTGCTCTCCACCGCAAGGATCAGGCAAACCTGCAGGCCCCTTCCCTTCATGGTGTATTAACCAGTGGTCAGTAACCAGTGAATGCCCAGCGTGCAACAGCATTGTAGGCACTCACAGCCCTTGTGTAAGATTTATAGCACCTCTGATCTGACACACTGATGATGATGCTTGTGAACAAGTAGATATTGCACTGGTAATGATGCTACTTGGAAACAGACATTTTCTATTAGTTCTGTCAAGCTCCTGAGTGGGTTTCTTTTAGAAGTATCCTTAGATTGCCAGGCAAATGACTTCCATGAAAATCAATATTTTCCTATACAGCATGGGGCAAGCAAGTGGAAGACAGAAATAAATTGGATTTGAAGCTGCTGTATGGCTACATCTGTCATTTCGTTCTTGGATTTCAAATTCTTCGTTTGTCACCCAGTGGCCTGATTGTTATCATTGACTAACTGTAAAATAAGGAAAACCTATTAACGAGAACTAGCTTTATTTGCATATTCAAGTTTTATATCTAAGATTTCACTTTTATTCATACAAAGAGAATAGATTTCATGTAGTTCGTACATACAATTCTAAGAATATGATTCTAAAAGTTGAAAGCCATTAGAAGAAAGCATCAATAGTAAAAGAGATGAGCTGTCTCAGGGGCTCACGGTGTTTTTAAGCAATCTGCACATTTCATTCATTCATAGTCATTCAACAAGAATTTCCCAGCACCTGAACAATGTCTGGTGCTGTTCTCATTTCTGGGAAAAGAGCTATGGATAAGAGAATCAAATTCTCTTCCATATTCTAGAGAACTGGGATAGGTTATATAGCATTTGCTTTTTAACCTCTTAAAATGACTATAGTGAGAGTGCCTTGTCTCGTCTTTCAGATATGCCATGGGATACCAGGAAGTTAAATTTTGTGAACATTCATTTCCTCACCTTTAGAAGACTGTGTGAATTACAAATATTGTAAATCTGATGAAAGAATCTCTTTCTGAGGTAAGTGATCCTGGTGCCTTCCTCACTGTTCCTCAAAAGACATGGTTCCCTTCTTCCTAGGTTGTTGATGCCCTTGAAAGATCTGTGATGGTGGGGAGTGGGGCAGAAACTCCAGAAAGGGGCCAGGCAATCATTGCAGAAGCCATAGCCAGCTGCATCCCAACCCAAATAAATCCAGAACAAAGGCTCTTCTCGTCAGCCTGTCCACTGCTATTGGTCGGATGAGGCAAATGATGACCAAATTCTTAAATCAGATGCTCTCCAGCGAGCCAAGGGAAAGGGGGCATGGTAGCCATTAGTCTTGCACCATGGAAAAAACGCTTTTTCCAATTCTTCCCTAAGTACAGAATTCACAGAGGCTTAATCATTCAGTGCAATTCAACCATCCAGCAAATACAAAATTAGTACCTGTCAGATATAAAACCAAACCTGGATCCTATTCTCAAGAAACTTGGACTTCATAGCATAAGTTAAAGAGTCTGCTGACATGTCAGTGGTAATACTGTTATTAAAAACCAACGGGGAAGGCAAAAGGCCACCTGAGTGTCCCAGGGTGGCAGTGGTCCCACAACAAGGAGCCCCACCCCAGAAGTCTGGCTTCATAACCTTCCACTTGGGCAAGTTCTGTAACCTTTCAGAGCCCCCAACATCTCATTTGAAAAAATACAGATACAAAGCAAGGACTTCCTCACAGGGCCTGTGAGAGTTAAATGAGTGAGAATAGACAAGGTTAGCACCAAGGCTGTATGAAGACCTAGCAAAATGGTTGCCACAAGTCCTAGGCTCCACTCCATAGCCACTGGAGCACTCCACGCTTGGAACCTGGGGTGACCCTATCTGTGCTTATTTCTGTCCACAGGACTTCCTCCAAAAGAATATCAAGAAACACTTGACACAGAAGAAAAGACAGTAAAAACATTAAGAATGACACCAAATGCTAGATTCCTGCTAAAAGTTTGATGTCTCATTTCCTTTCCCCTGTCACCAGTACAAGTATATCAATCAAGGAGAGAATCTCATCCAAGTTATGAGACTGTCTCAGGGTACATGTGGCCTTTGTCTGTTTTACAAATTCCTCCAAATTCTTTATGAGAATGGATGAGACTATAATTCATTTTTAATGTGCAGAAGAATTGTAAGAAATGCAAAAGTCTCCGAGGTGACATAAAAGTTGAAAATGCTCCATAAAAAGGACCCACTAAAATGTCTGACTTGTAAAAGTAAATGTCGTTTTAAAATTTTTCATTTGTCACACTCCATGAGGTGTCTTGTGCTTGCTGCTCTTCTTCCTGTCCCATGCTGTGGTTGCTGTGGAGAGAACATGGCTACTGGTGCTTCTGCTCCTGTTCAGCCAAATGTGTGCAGATCTGCCTCACTGCTGGGTTGTGCTCCTACTTCCACAAACTGGATATTCTGCAAAACTTTCATCCATGGGCTGCCTTTTATAGCTACCCAGGGAGGCACGGGACCAAGCCCACATGGCCAGGTAGAAGCAGAGCAAGCATGAGACACCTGTCTCCCAAGGACTCCCAGCACTGGGCTCAGGCCATTCAACCAGGCTTGCATGGAGATGAACCAGAGAGAAGGTCCCAATGCTGATCTGCAGCCATAACATCTTAGATCAGAATCCTAAAAACCATCTGGAATTTGTACATCATTTTGCACCTGTGGCTCCAGCGAGCTCCAACCCAGAACTCTTAAAATAACGATCAATCCCACATGGTCAGAAGATCTCCAAGAGCCAGTTATGCCACAGGTGAGCCAGGACTGCTTCCTGCTCAGCCAGGCAGCCCAGCTGTCTGTCTTGGAAGTTCAGGAACTACCAAGCAGAGGAGCACCGTGAGGAAGCTGCTGGCACCTCATGCTAATGCTACTGCTCCAAGGGTCATGTCCCACGCTGAGCTGTGTTCACTTAAGTGCTGCCAAAGTTCTTCAAAGAATCTGAATGCAACTCTTCATAAAACAAACATGAAATCCATTACCATAGTCACCAAATACTGGCACCTTGACAAATGGCCGAGCTGCAGGCGTCAGGAAATGCGCCGGACTGACAAGTGACTTGCAAAGGAGCCGTTTACTGAAATGAGATGTGTACCCAGCACAGCAGAACATGAGCAGAAGTGCGAGGATCAATGAGGCTGCTAATTAGAACCGAGCACCTCTCTCCCATGTTTGGATTGCATCAGGAAATCCAGTACTGTTTGCTCACTCCAGCTTTCTGAATCCATTTTTACAAAGATGTCCCACGTGCTGCAGATGGTGGCTGAGCTGGCCCCTAAGCTGTTGCTGGGAGAGGCAGAGGGAGGGGCCAGGCATTGGCCTCAGAGCTCCTCATGGCACTGCAGCTTGCCCAGCGAGGCACCCACCGCAACTCCCCTGGAATTTAGAGAGGCACAGTCGGCGGAGTATGGGAATGCGTTTGTGAAAACTGAACTTGCCCACCAGAGATGCAAGGGGAGATTCTAAAGCTGTTACCTAAGCAGACTCTAATGGGAAGTCTCCCTAATGATAAAAATCTTTGGCAATTTGGGCTGAAATTCTGCAGAAACTCAGGGGATTTTTTTTAAAGACGTTTAATCATTTTTAATTAAAGCCACATTTCTCCCGTTGCCCCCACTCACCTCTCCACAAGGCACTCAAACAAACACCCTTGGCAAGTTTTAATATCTTTTCATATTTCTCCTTTTATTTACATTTTTAGTTTTAATATTTGCAACAAAGAGTAGGCAGAGAACCTTTTATGTTCAAGGTAATTTAAAAGCAAATTTCTTATTATGGAATTACAAATGTAAAACACATGTTACACACACACACACACACACATCTGAAACTCATGCACACTCAAACACACACCTACACAAGATAATTCAAAAACTCCATGGAATACAAGTCCTTGTAGTAATTTCTGATGATTCTTTTTATTTCTGTGGTATCTGTTGTTACGTTTCCTTTTTCATCTCTGATTTTATTGATTTGGGTCTTCTCTCTTCTTTTTTTAGTTAGTTGGGCCAATGGGGTGTCAATTTTGTTTTTTTTTTTTTTTTCAAAAAACCAGCTCCTCATTTGGCTGATTTTTTGTAATTTTTTTTTTATTCAATCCTGTTGATTTCTTCTCTGATTTTAATTATTTCTCTTCTCCTACTAGATTTGGGTCTGGTCTGCTGCAGATTTTCTAGATCCTTGAGATGCATTGAAAGCTCATCTATTTGGTGCCTTTCCAATTTCTTGATGTAGGTACCCATTGATATAAACTTTCCTCTTAACACTGCTTTTGCTGTATCCCATAAGTTTTGGTATGTTGTGCTGTTATCCTCATTTACTTCCAGAAAATTTTTGATTTCTCTTTTAATTTCTTAAGATAAGTTTATTTTGATGCAATAAGATTTTTAAGCCCATGCACAGATTTTCATAATTCAAATTTTCTGTGAACCTTCTGAAGATTTCTCATAGGTACTCTAACATCTTTACCTATAAGGACACGTCTGTATTTCTTATCACCTCCAGAGACAATAGCAGGGAGCCCAGAGGAAGGAGACTTATTTTCTATTCTTTAATCATCCTATGAATACATGGATTTGGAAAGTTAAGAGTTTGTAGAACATAAAGCTACAATCGCCCCACCTCCCCAGACCTGCATGCAAAAGTGGACTGAATGCTCAGGCACAGGCCTCTCTCTATAGAAGGGGTGCTTTAGACCGCGCCGATGATGACTAATATTTAAAACACATTTTGCAGACTCATTTTCCCAGCATGCTGTTGTTTCAGCTGAGCCTTTCATGCCACAGTATTTTTACAGGCTCTGAGGCTGAAAAACCACTCCCATCCAGGCAGGATATATGAGCCTCTTAGCTGTCTGATGTGAACGTAGCATTTCAGAGTATCGTCTTGCACAAGAAACCACACTCCTTCTGCTGGCAGGTGAGCGGGAGAGTGGAGATTTGAACGAGGATATGAAATACAGGTAACACTTCCACAGAGCCTTATGCTGCAGCACATGGGCAACAGCTGCCTTTCTGCTCTGCTGAGACTAAATCAGCGGTTCCCACCTGGGAGCGGGGTATGGGGACGCTTCTAGGAGAGTCACAGGTAGACAAGGGGACTACACCCCCGTTAAGTGGTCCCAGCCTTGTAAGGACTGCACCATATACCCAAAGCACGGTTGGGGAACAAAGAGCTGGAGGTCTGTAACTGGAGAGCTGGGCTTGCATCTCAGTTCTACTCCCTGTTACCTAAGCAATGAAGTTTCTTAGGTTCAAATAACCATATAGTAAAGGGAATGATCTTTTCCTCTACACAATGAGGATAAGAATAGTTTTGATTCCTTTTTGTTAAAAAGAAACATTCATTTGGCTCACAATTCTGGAGACTGGCAAGTCCAAGGGCATGCAGCATTTTTTTTTTTTTTGATTGACTGATCAATCTATCTTTCCATCTGAAATTTAGAGTGACAGACAGGGCAGGAGTGACAGAAAAAGAAGCATCTGCCATCCACTAGTTTACTCCCCAAGTACCTGCAGCAGCCAAGGCTGGGCCAGGCTGAAGGTATAACGCCAGAAACTCCATCCTGGTCTCCCACATTGCGGGCAGGGGCCCAACTACTTGGGATATCTTCTGCTACCTTCTCAAGATGATTAACAGAAACCTGGATCAGAAACAGAACAGCCAGGACCCAAATCAGCACTCCAATATAGGATACCAGCACCACAGGTGGTGGCTTAGCCCACCACACCACAACGCCAGCCCCTGGTTCAGAATCCTAGCTCTACGACTTACAAGTTGTATAGCTTTGGATAAGTTTTTCACCCTCTCTGTGTCTCAATGTCCTGTTCTACCAAACAGGAGTATCCATAGTTCTTACAGGTAAATATTAAATAGTTGAGAGGTAAAGCTCTTAGAATAATGCTAGCACATAAAAAAAAAAAAGCTGTTTCAAATATTCAGAAATCTAAGCTTGAGAAAATTTTCCAGGAGAAAAAGATGAAGGGGAAATAAAGAATCCAAGATCTGGAACAAAGAGAAAAAAAGGAACAAATTCTGGGACCTGGACCTTTGGAAATGCTTGGCCCTGACTGGCTTCTAGCCTTCATGCCACAGATGAGAACAACCCAGCAGAACAACCAGGTCTCTAGGGGCTCCCAACTGCTGTGGTCACATGCTGTTTCCTCAGTGGTTTCATTCCTCACTTACTGGAGAACCCCAAAGACCTTCCTGGTAGACACTAATATACAGAAAGGGTGGACTGAGTGCTCACAAGAAATACTTCTAAGATTACTCAATGGTGGCAGGAAGAGTGTCCTAACTTTTATTTGCTGCCAAACATTTCTCCCAAAAGAACCGTCTGGGGACGAGTCATTGTGTATGAACACCCTAGGAGCTGATTAGACTCAGAGTCTGAGACCTGCCCTTAACTTTTGTTAAATTTGGAAGATCATGGAAAGCCAGAGAAATCATCCACCCCTGTCTCACTGATGCTCTCCTGATATGTCTGTAAGATAGGAACACACTGCCCACACCTGCTGAGGATGGGCTGTCTGGGCGGTGGCCAAAGGTTCCCACCTGAAAGGGACACTAAATCTCCCTGACATCTGCAGGTCTCTGCCAATGTAACTGGAGGCAGAAATATGGACACACAGCCCCTCCCATGACAGGCACCACATTTAGTTGAAATCCATTTGACAAACCTGTGCCAGAGAACAGCTGACATCTGACATTCATTCTTTTCCCTGCCACATGACCGAGGTGGGAAGGCGGAAATTTCTTGGTGTAGCCATCGGACTAGACTTTGGTGAATGAAGTGTAGGCAGGAGTGCTATCTGCAGCTTCCAAATCGCGCTGAGGAAAAGGAGGTTGGCAGCCTCCCCTTGCCCTGTCCTTTCTCTCCTTCCCACTGCTGGGAAAGGGGCTATGTGGACCATGAGGAACGCCCTGCTTTAGGGGTGGCATGGTGACAAGTAGAGAGTTCGAGTTCCTGACGCCATGGAGATGCCATACCAACTCGAGACTGCTTTCACACTGGACTGTTGCATGGCAAATACTATCTTCCCCTTTGAGGTCTCCGTAGCTCTAATCCACCCACAATCTAATTCACACAGTTGCATTTGGAATGAGGAGGTGGAAAGGGATTGCAAGAGACGTCCTTAAGTCCTAAGAACTGGACACAATTTGGCTTCTAAACGGGAAGGTGTAAATGGCACCGGGCTGAGCTCTGCTTTTGCAGCCAGAGCTGAATTGCACACACAGTAAACAGGAGGCAGAGTCTGTGCAACATCTTCCCTCTCAGCTCTTCCAGCAGGCAGAGCCCAGTCTGTTCTTTACATAAACAGGACTAAATATTTAGAGAATACCAACTTGAAGGCAGAGGCCCTGGGTGCACATTTCACTCTTGTGTTGCCTTCCAGGCAATGTTGTTTGGAGCTTTGGGATGTTGGTGAAGGCACTTAGAGGTAGGAAATTGTGTTGGCTTCTATAGTCAGAGGGATAAACTCAGCGGTACAAGGCAACTGGACTCTGTAGATTTCCAGGGTGATAATTTTCTTTATCTTATGAGTTGTTTTGTTGTTTGAGAGGGGAGAGGCAGAGAGACAGACAGAAGGAGAACTTCAATCCACTGGTTCATACCCTACATGCCCCCACAAGAGCCAGGCCTGGGCCAGGCTACAGCCAGGAGCCAGGAAATCAATCTGGGTCTCCCACCTGAGTAGCAGGGACTCCAAAGGTGCACAGTAGCTGATAACGGGATCGGAAGAAGAGCAGATATTCTGATATTCAAACCTAGCACTCCAATATAGGATACTGACATCCCAATCATTGTCTTATCTGCTGCTCCAAATACCTGTCCCTCCACAGCAATACTTTTCAACCAGTTATGTTGGGCACCTCAGATTCACTTAGGTTGCTTTTTAGTTATAATTATTCATCATGAGTAAAAATCATCCTTGAGGAGAACACTGGACCGATAGACTGGCACCTGTCCAAGGACAACGATGGAAGTCCAGTGCACACTTTCCACCCCTCCCTGCTCTGGATCTTGCTTCATCTGTTCCTTTCTTTGGGCAGCAACAACACTCACTCTTCTCTGGTCCCTCTGCTCAGTCTTCAAACTTGTTAAACTCTTTCCCATATTTAATTGTATTTTCCTTTGGCACAATATACCCATTGTGCCATTAACCAATGCCCCTTTGTCTCATATCTATTTAGTCATCCATATCTATCTTTGGCATCCTCACCATCACCCCTTAACCTGGGCTTTTTGTTTACAACAGTCTTCCCATCTGTCTGTCCCTAGCCCTCTTCACTGCCCACATTGCCCTGGCGTGGTCTGTAATCTATTACTACCAGGAATGCCTTTGGTCCACCAGAGTCCTTCCAAGCCTTCCAGACCTGGCTGAAATGTGGTCCCCTTTGGTGTGTAGAAGGAACCAGCTGCCCATTGTTTGTGTCTCTACTGTGCTCAGTTTCTATTGCTGGCTCAACCTTAGCCCACCCACCCTGCCTCCTGCCCAATAAACAGACTCTTGTTCAGGACAAAAGACTTGTCCTGGTG
Source organism: Oryctolagus cuniculus (assembly GCF_051225735.1). Lineage (NCBI taxonomy): Eukaryota > Metazoa > Chordata > Mammalia > Lagomorpha > Leporidae > Oryctolagus > Oryctolagus cuniculus. The sequence continues at coordinate 16,025,703 of NC_142880.1, forward strand.
TGCGGAGAGCCTGACACGGGGCCTGGGACCTGGAAAGCACTCAGAAATGTTTGTCCGATGAATCAAAGGAGTCCTAAGCAGATTAATGGATGAAATGATTTATTCATCACCCAAGGACTGCGGGACACCCACCACTCCTCATCCTACTAGTGTAGGTAACACATAGAGATTGAATCTAAGTTTCTATCCAAGTTTCAATTACTCCTTGTCTAACTCTGGGCAAGTTATGTATTCTCACAGTGCCTCAGTTTCGTCATCTGCAGAACAGAGATGCTTTCATGGCTCAAAGCTGTTTTCTTCCTTAGTTTTTACAGAAATTCAGTTATAATCATAAAGGCATCATCATTTCATTGCCATGCCTTAACCTCTGGACTTGTTGGATGTCACATTACATGGAAAATGTCATTAAGATGTCATGAAGCTAAGGACTGTCAGATCGGGAGATTATCCTAGACTATCTGGGTGCACCTGAAATGCAATAACCAGTGTCCTTCCAAGAGGAAGGCAGAAGGAGATTACAGCCTAGAAGAGAAGAAAGCCATGTGACAAAGCAGGTGGAAGAACAAAGAAAAATGCACAGTCAAAAAAAAACAAAAAGATACTACTTAATGGTCTTTGAAGTTGAAGGAAGGCACCACAAGCCAAGGAATGCAAGGAATGCCACTCAAGAAGCTGGAAAATGACAGAAATGTGTTTTCCCAGAGAGTATCTCCAAGGAGCACGGCCCTGCTGACTCCTTACTCAGCCAAGTAGAGTTAACTGTAGGCTTCAGAGCTCCAGAACCATGAGAGAATAAATTTCTGTTGTTTTCAGTCTCTATAGTTTAAATAATTTGTTACAGCAGCAACAGGAAATGAATACAGTTTTGTGTGCTCTGATCCCAGGAAGGTAAGTTGTCATGTGCTGCACCTGGGAGAGGAAGAGACAGAAATCTGACTACTTTTCCTATTCTGTTTCTGGACAACAGGAAAGGGTCTTCTGCAAGAATCTGCCAGTGGTTGACCCCAACCCAGAGCAGCTACCCAGATTGAGAGACAGAGAACTTTCTATCTTTCCCCAAATGAGAGCCAAAGAGGAGATTCACACCTGAAGTAAGAATGGTTTCTGGTGGCTTTTCTTTTTTTTTTTCAAACCAAAAAAATAAATAAATAAATAAACCAATCACTTAAAATTTCACACAGGATAAAAAGGTAATCAAACTAAGGTACTACTGCACCTTCCAGGGTAGATGTTGTAGAGCAGCTGGGGATGCCCACATTCCACATCAGAGTCCTTGTTCTGCTTCCAGTTCTAACTTCCTGCAAATGTGCACCATGGGAGGCAGCAGATGATGGCTAAGTACTTAGGTCCCTGCCACTCACATGAAGGACCATACTGAGTAACAGGCTCCTGCTTGATCCTGTCCAACCCTAGATGTTGACAGTGGCATTTGGGGAGTGAAACAGTAGTTGAGGGAATCTCTGTGTACCTCTCTCTCTCTCTCTTTCTCTCTCTTTCTCTCTCTCTCTCTCTCAAATAAATAAAAATACAATAAAATAAAAATTTTTAAAAGACTCTATCTTATTCACCCAAGAAGCAAGACAATGAAAGCTTGGTTTTGAATACTAAGAAACCGTGAAGTACAAGGAAGTGGGCTCACCCATGAAACAAGGATTACTGAAGACAGTTATTCTGTAACTGACATTCCCCCAAACCTCTTCCTGCATCTTGGCAGCCGAGCGCACTCTGAAGCAAAAGCAAGAAATGGTTTCATGAATAATTTTTTCTTATGACATTTTGGTGAACAGTAAGATCATGACTTCAAAAAAATAAAAAAAGTATGTTCCCAGAAATGAGAACAAAAATCATTTAAATTTTGTCAGGTTGTCCTAAGGGAACTGAAGAAACAAGGTGCTTCTTCAGGAGGCTTCCTGGTGCCTTAAAGGTGGGGTCAGAACACAACAGACTGGTAACCTGTCTTTTACAGTCCAGCTTCCTTCTGGGCAGTCAGTGAATGGCACTTTCTGAGTTGTATAAAGTGGCATTTGTGTGTCCTAATGAACACCCTTCTGTGCCTGTCCTTGATCCCACACGGAAGAAAAATACAACTTGAATTTAACCTAATCTCACTTCAGCATCCCAGCGATTTTAGTGGAAACTCAATTCAAATGCAATGTATATAATTCTCTATCCTTGAAGATTGACAACACACAAGGTGATTTAACTCATAAGAAATATCTGCTTCCTATTTTCAATTTGATATAACAAATAAAAATTGAGCTCCTACTGTGTACAACAAAATGAGATAGATGCTGAAATGTGAGATGAAGCTCAAAGATGAATGGGTCCTAGCCTCTGCCTCGAGTGAACCTGAAAGCAACCGTTTCTGAAAGACAGAAGGAAGTATGTACGCCAGAATTCTGAAGTCACACATCATGGGGTTTTCTGGGCATGCACTGCTTATCCATCATTTTTCACCTTGCTTTAGCCTCTATTTCCCCTCTTCTTTGAAAAGTTGAAGTAAGAATTTAAGAGATTCAGTTGCCAGCGCCACAGCTCAATAGGCTAATCCTCTGCCTTGCGGCGCCAGCACACCGGGTTCTAGTCCCGGTCGAGGCGCCGGATTCTGTCCCGGTTGCCCCTCTTCCAGGCCAGCTCTCTGCTATGGCCCGGGAGTGCAGTGGAGGATGGCCCAACTGCTTGGGCCCTGCACCCCATGGGAGACCAGGAGAAGCACCTGGCTCCTGGCTTCGGATCAGCGCGGTGCGCCGGATGCAGCACGCTGGCCGCGGCGGCCATTGGAGGGTGAACCAACGGCAAAAGGAAGACCTTCCTCTCTGTCTCTCTCTCTCACACTTTCCACTCTGCCTGTAAAAAAAAAAAGAGAGAGAGAGAGAAATTCAGTTTTTCATGCTCTTCCTGATATGAAGCATCAGATATTCCCATATTTTAATTATTCCAGACCTATTCTGTTCTAATAATTTAGGGCTAGGCTATGCTTTAGATGTTTTTGAAAGGGGTTTTAAATTCCTTGAGATCACAGTTCAAAAGTTAAACATAATAAGAAAAAAAGTTAAGTACATAAATAGTCTTCTCAAATGTGCAAAGAATAACCCTAACAAATGTTCTTCTCACAAATATAGAGTAAGTTGTCCTTTCCTGCGAGTACAATAACCAGGTGAGCCCAGTATGGTTGTGTGCATCAGGCCTCATGACTGAAGAAAGTATCCTCAAGTCCAAATCCAACAGCAACCCCAGAAAGAGGGTTCAGTGGGATTTTTCAACTCTAACTGAAGAGTTTCAATTCAATTACTCTTTCTGGATACGTCTGCACAGAAAGGCAGCTGTCTTTTCCTTCGTCTCTAAATCAGATTCCAGGTGTTCCTCCATATTCCCTCTTTCTGTGAGTCTGAAAAAAAACTGATTCCTCACCTCTAAATCTCCACTTAGACCTTGTTCATTCTCTCTCTCTCTCTCTCTCTCTCTCTCTCTCTTTCCCTTATGCACTTCTCCCCAGCCTCACTCTAAGGCAGACCCTCTTCTTCCTTACTTGGACATTCCTCTGTCACTCAAGTAGTATGTAACAATGCCAAGGCTCAGTGTACCCTTTTCTCTGGTAGCCAAAAGATCTCCTGCCTCTAAAAGAAGCTGTCCACTCAAATGTGTTCTCTCTTGATTCTCTGCACTTTGAGAGCATATAGATAATGTTGATAAATCCTTGGGCTCTTATGGTAATAAAACAGCCAAAGCTTGTTTCTGTTTTGTCACCAATTACATCTGTCAAAAGAGGATAAATATGTCAAGCTTTAATAATTTTATGAACCACTAGGTTAACAGTGTTATGGTCCAGTGAAGAAATAACTTCTGAAAATAATTTTCAGGAGACAAATGAGATTAAACTTACCATAACAGTAATCAAAGAGGGGAAATAAAACAAGGATAAGTTTGTTTAGTTTGTCACATGCCATTCCTAGGGTTTTCTAAGGTGCATTTCTGGAGTGATACGTATCTAGTATTGTAAATCTAAATACACACAAAACAACCTTCAGGAGAATTTTATAAATAGAAGCATTAAAGAAAAACTAGATTGGTGAAATGCATCACCTAGAAAAGAATATTTACTTGCATCTTAATATTATTTAATATTATTTTAGAATAAATGAAGTTACTTATAAAAATTACTTGGGGTAATAGTTTAGGGAAAAGACTTCAACCCTGCCTTCATTTGACCAAATCATAAGTTCAATTTAGAACTCTATACTAACAAGTATATGTTACTTTTATTTGTCTGTTGCCTTTATAACTTCCTGGAAAATATACCAGTCTTCTGAACTGTTCTATTCTAGAATCAAAGTTTCTAGAAACAAAAGTGTGGAATCTTCAAGAACTAAACAAGAACACAAAGGAGAGCTTGCCATTTTTTTTTTTGAAGATTTATTTATTTATTTGAAAGTCAGAGTTACATAGAGAGAGAGAGAGGTCTTCCATCCACTAGTTCATTCCCCAGATGGCCGCAGAGGCCAGAGCTGAGCCCATCTGAAGCCAGAAGTCAGGAGCAAGGAGCTTCTTCCAGGTCTTTCACACAGGTGCAGGAGCCCAAGGACTTGGGCCATCTTCTACTGCCTTCCCAGGCCACAGCAGAGAGTTGGATCAGAAGTGGAGCAGCTGGGACTCGAAACGGTGCCCATATGGGATGCCAGCACTGCAGGCTGCGGCTTTACTCGGTACGCTATGCCACAGTGCCTGTCAAGAGCTTGACATTAACTGCTTAGAGAACAGAATGAGGTAGGGTTTTTTGTGCAATGTCATGTGTGTGGCTAGTGTACTAATTAATATACTTGATCATCTTTCAGAATTGTTTTTAAGGCACTCCATTAGTTAACATGCAAAGAGCTCAAGAGAATCTCATATATAAAGGAAATATATGACTTAGTTTTATAGCCTACTAAATTACAAGACATTAACAACATAAAACACCCCCCCACACACACACACACACAATTCAGGAAATTAATAAAATATCCTGGTACCACAGCCCTCAGAACAGACCGGACCTAGAGAGGTAAATAATCGGGGTTGTCCTTCTCAGCCCACCCAATGCACCGCACTGAACCTGAGTCGACAGAATGCTGAGCGTTAACGCGAGGACGGCAGAGGGGTCTTCAGATCCGCGGGACGGCTTCCTCTCCTTTTCCTGTTTGCGCTGTCAACTAGGAAACGCTGAGTCGGACTGTTCTTATAGTTAAGATCTGTTCAGCATTTTCTCTTTTTCCTCACATTGGTGTTAGCCTTTTCCTTTAATTATCCTGATGCTGTTATTCTTGGCAAAGTGGCCCTTCCCATCATGGAGTGTTTACCTTCCAAGCAGTCCCCACTTCCTCCTTATCTTCATGAGCTTATTAACATGTCCAACTTCACGGGCCCGCTTCCCCTCACCGCATATCCTCACCTTCACAGCTCAGTTCTCTCTCTCTCTCTTTTCAACCCTTCTTTCAACTCTCACCCCAACCCTCTCACCCCCTTAGAACAACAAGTTATTTCCTCTTTCATTTCCTCTTACAGAAGATGTCTTTGGACCCATGCCCAAAAACCTTTGGCATGAAAGCCCAAGTACCCGTACTGTTCTGTGTTTCCATTGGGCACATTTCCAGAGGTGTTTCATCGGCCTGGAGCCCTTGGCCTTCACACCAAGGAAAGCCTGGCTCTGTCAGTCGTGTTCATTGCCCCAGCAGCATTCCAGGCAAGCCGCCACTGTGGTAACAGGACTGGTGAGTCTTACTCCCTCTGGCAACAGCCTCTCGTTTCCAAACCTATTTCAAGAAGTCTGTTTGAGATATGAAAATCTTAACTTTTTTTTTTTTTTTTTTTTTTTTTTGGCAAATGGGAAGGATTAGAGGAAGAGAAGTGATGCTGAGTCAGCAGTATTTGCCCAGCTGCAAACTGTTTCTCAATTGATGGAGTAAGTGCATTATCCAATAACTGATCCTTTTTTATAGGTCATTCAAAAGTAAAGTTTGGGCCGGCGCCGCAGCTCACTAGTCTAATCCTCCGCCTTGCGGCGCTGGCACACCGGGTTCTAGTCCCGGTTGTCCCGGTTGCCCCTCTTCCAGGCCAGCTCTCTGCTGTGGCCAGGGAGTGCAGTGGAGGATGGCCCAAGTGCTTGGGCCCTGCACCCCATGGGAGACCAGGAGAAGTACCTGGCTCCTGCCATCGGATCAGCGCGGTGCGCCGGCCACGGCGGCCATTGGAGGGTGAACCAACGGCAAAAGGAAGACCTTTCTCTCTGTCTCTCTCTCTCTCACTGTCCACTCTGCCTGTCAAAAAAAAAAAAAGATTAAAAAAAAAAAAAAAGTAAAGTTTGGGCTGGCGCCGCGGCTTACCAGGCTAATCCTCCGCCTGTGGCGCCAGCACCCTGGGCTTTAGTCCTGGTTGGAGCGCCGGTTCTGTCCCGGTTGCTCCTCTTCCAGTCCAGCTCTCTGCTGGAAGGCAGTGGAGGACGGCCCAAAGACTTGGGCCCTGCACCCACATGGAAGACCAGGAGGAAGCACCTGGGTCCTGGCTTCGGATCGGTGCAGTGCACCGGCTGTAACAGCCATTTGGGGGGGTGAACCAACGGAAGGAAGACCTTTCTCTCTGTCTCTTTCTCTCACTGAGTAACTCTGCCTGTCAAAAAAAAAAAAAAAAAGGTAAAGTTGGAAAGTTGTATCCAAACTGGGAGGAAAACATGTTAAACAAAAACTGCCTAAAATTAAATGTTTTTTATCTGAATGTTAAAAAAGAAAACTGAAGAAGAAACCTAGGTTAATTTTTTCTTTAATGGGGGCTGGAATGTTATTTATAATTACTAAAAAAAATAGAAAACTTTATCATTCATTGTTTTATGACATATTGAAGTAAACAGTTTTACAGAACATTTTGATATTTGTTCCTAATATTTATGAATCCTTATTAAAATACACCAAGGGTCTTCAGAGAGTTCATTGAAACTATATATTTTGAAAAAAATATTGTTGATTTCAAATTTTACACAAAAGTTGTCTGTTTTTAAAGATTTGTTTATTTACTTATTTGAAAGGCAGAGCAAGAGGGAGGGAGGGAGGGAATCTTTCATCCACTAGTTTACTTCCCAAATGGCCACAACAGCCAGGGCTAGGCCAGGCTGAAGCCAGGAGCCAGGAGCTCTGTCTGGGTCCCCCACGTGAGTGGCAAGGTCCCCTGCAGTTAGGCCAACTTCTGCTGCTTTCCTAGTGCCTTAGTAGGAACCTGGATCAAAAATAGAAGAGCCAGGACCCGAATCTGATATGGGATGCAGGTGTCACCAGCAGTAGCTTAACTCACTGTGCCAAAATACCAGCCCCTAAAAGTATCTTTCAATTCACTTTCTTCCATTAAATTTTTGGAGTAGCTTTGTATTTAAAAGCAAGAGAACATTGTCTTGAGATTGGAAGACTGTGCTCATGTGCAAAAACACAAAGACAAGAAGTCCTATCAGTGTCCCGTGTTGTGGCACCCTCAGCATCTGTGCACCTTTGATGCTCACCCAGCGCTCTGGAAACCAAGTGAGTAATTACACACGAGAGCACACACTCAAACTAACGGCATTAAAACCTAGTACCCATCAGGACATTCATCCAAACTAAAAAGTAAATAAATAAGCCATTTCCTTAAATTCAAAATATTCCAGGTTTTCAGGGAAGGGGCTGTCACTGTGGCACAGTGGGTCAGTTGCTCCGCTTGTGATCCAGCTCTCTGAAAATGCACCTAGGAAAGCAAAGGAAGATGACTCAAGTTTTTGGGCTCCTGCCACCCACATGGGAAACTCAGATGGAGTTCCTGGCTCCTGACTCCAGTGCGGTCCCATACTGACTGTTGTGGCCATTTGGGGAGTGAACAAATGGATGGAATATCTATATTCAACCTCTCTCGCTCGCTCGCTCGCTCTCGCTCTCACTCTCTCTGTTATTATGCTTTTCAAATAAATAAATCTTATTTTAAAAATCTAGATTCAAAATACAAACCTGGTCTTTTTTGTATTGTGTAGTATTTGACTTGGTTTGTCTTGATCAAAAAGGAAAAGGGTAGGTAGAAACAGAAGATAAAAAGCTATGAATTCCCACTCTTATGTTAATAAGAGAGGGAAGAGATGTATAATTTGGGACATGCTCAAGCTGACTTGCCCCAAATGGTAGAGTTAGAAACATACCAGGGTATTCCAATTCAATCCCATCAAGGTGGCATGTACCAATGCCATCTCACTATTCCAAGTGATCAATTTCAGTTCACAATTGATCATAATGAAAGGACTAAGAGTCAAAGGGAGCACATAAACAAGTCTAGTACCTGCTAACACTAACCGATAGAATAAATAAAGGGGAGAGTGATCCAACATGGGAAGTGAGATACTCAGCAGACTCATAGAATGGCAGATGTCCTAAATAGCACTCTGGCTTCAGAATCAGCCCTAAAGGCATTCGGATCTGGCTGAAAAGCCCATGAGAGTATTTCAGGCATGGAAAGCCAAGACACTCTGGCAAAAGATCTCTGTGAGTGAGATCCCAGTGGAAAGAACAGGTCTTCAAAGGAGGTACCTTTCTCTGAAGGGAGGAGAGAACCTCCACTTTGACTATGACCTTGTCTAAACAAGATAAGAATCGGAGAACTCAGAGGGCTTCCATAGCCTTGGAAACTCATGACTGGAGCATAGGGAGATTACTGATGCCATAGACAGGAGTGTCAATTGGTAAAGTCAACAACAGGAGTCACTGTGCACTTACTCCTCATGTAGGATCTCTGTCCTTAATGTGCTGTGCATTGAGATTTAATGCTATAACGAGTACTCAAACAATATATTTCACTTTGTGTTTCTATGGGGGTGCAAACTGTTGAAATCTTTACTTAATGCATACTAAACTGATCCTCTGTAAAAAAAAAAAAAAAAAAAAAAAAAAAGAAATTATCAACTCCCAACTTGACTCTCACTGGGATTAAACATGACAATAGGTCTGATCTGATTTCATCATCATTTAAAAAAAATCATCTATTATTTTTCACTTTATGTTTCTGTGTGGGAGCAAACTGTTGAAATCCTTACTTAATGTATACTAAGCTGATCTTCTGTATATTAAGATCATCGAAAATGAATCTTGATGTGAATGGAAGGGGAGAGGGAGTGGGAAAGGGGAGGGTTGTGGGTGGGAGGGACGGTATGGGGGGGAAGCCATTGTAATCCATAAATCATACTTTGGAAATTTATATTCATTAAATAAAAGTTAAAAAAAAGAATGTAGCAAAAAAAAAAGCTATGAATTTTAATCTAACTTTTTGAAATAATTTAGTCAATAAATCCATCAACTGGGCCACTTTGTGAACATTCTCTAAATTTCTCCTGGACATTGTTGCTCGCACAGTTAGAAATGCAAAGTCAAAGTGGCTTCCAGTTCAAAAGGGCACTGACGTCATCTTTAATCTGATGGCAATTCTGCAGAAGGCACAGAGAAAGGCAATGTCTATACCACCCTGCTCACGAGGCCTCAGTTAGCACATAACAGCCCCATAGGAGGAAGGGAACATTGCAGAGAGGCACACTTGCCAGTAGATGCTTGTCAGAACAAGGAACAACACAGAGCCTATCAGTCCCCCAACAGCTCTAGACAGAGAGAGGTAAGATGCCCATGGGGGAGGCAGACCAGTAGAGTACTCCCCACTCCCTGCTCCACCAGCATTGTCCAGTCTATAGAACACTTCCCTTGTTTGAAACTGAACAATAACATGCAGAAAATAATTCTGCAGAACAGGGGAAGGAGTGCAACTTCCAGAAGCCCCAGGGAAAGAGCAAAATGGGTACTTGCTGGTCATGGAGATTTGGACAAAGTCCTTAACCTCTCCACTCTTCAATCTCTGTGAGAATTCAATAATGCACAAAAGGCAAAAAGTGGCACAGTTAATGCTGGTTAGCATAATTACAATTATTAGCTATTCAGAAGCACTGCCAAGCTCTCGTTCATTCATCCAGCAAATATTATTGGATGCCTATTATATTCTGACATTAAAAAGACATACATGTTCTCTTTCTTTTTAAAGTGTTGCTTATATTCCAGTACAATAATTAATAAATAAATAGTTCTGCTCCAGAAATGATAAATGCAAAGCAATATGATAATATTATCCACTGGGCTCTGAGATAAGGGGTCAAAGAAATCTCAAAATCTGAGTGAAACCTATTTAAACTATGTAACAAACTGGATTTAATGTAAGCTTATGTAATTAGGCTTTTACATCCAATATTGAAGAACATAATTACTATTGTATCCAAAAATATAAAGATAGTATTAAGTGCAACAGTCCCTGAAAATAGACAACCATAAATTGTTTAATGTGGAATATGGAAAATTGAAGAACTTAATTTATTAGGATTTGCTCTCAACAAGTGGAGCATCAAAACAGTACTATCAATTCTAACTTAATGGCCATCCTGACATTCTAGCAGTTAGATTATAACAGAATTGCTTTATCTATTTTCTCTCACACATGACTCTAATTTTTACTACTAGAGGCCTTCACCATTTCCTTTAATGTTATCAAATTTGTCCTTTTACAATAATTCTGCTAGTGTTGACACAGAGTTTCTTGGGGGAAATTGTAATGAGAACATAGCTTTTAAACTGAATTTGGGGACATGGTTTAAGTTGACTGATTTTTTGGTGCCTCTGTACTGGCTAAAGAATTATCATATGTTTAGTGACACACATTTCCTCAAAGTAAATCTATTCTTGAGGCTACTTAAAATGTCATCCGCTGTCATTCTTGTTCCTGACCAATATATCAAAATATCTGACACCTTTCCTAAAATTCCTTGAAGATGCTTAATTTTTTTTCTGTATAGTCTGTATTCCCAGGCAGATAGCCATCCTAGTAAAATTCACATGGCATCTTTCAATCAAAGTGTTAGTGAAAAAAAGTCTATTAAAATCAATTCAGGTTTTCATCTTGACTAGCTCATTTGACATGAAAAACTGAGAATTTTCCCTAAAGTTGGGAGCCCAAAAGTTCTCACTCTACAGATATCCATTGGAACATATCAGGGTATGTAACAGTTTACAAGGATGACAGTACATCAGATGCTGAGATAGAATCTTCCTTTGTTTTCTAAGATGATCTGTCTGTCCTTATTTAGAGAAGCCAAAAAAGAAAAATAACTTCTTGTCCCACACTAAGTACCTTTAAAGTCATGAAGCACAAGGCCCCATTGGAGCATCTCCTATCTTTCTCTCTCTCTCTGCCAGTAAAGGCTTTTTAAAAATGGCAAGGAATATCTTTATGTTCTTCCTAACTGTTCCCCACTGCCTCCTTCTCTTTGATGGGTAGGTTGGTGCTACCGTCAGCAGTCCCATTCTCTATCAGCACATTTTCAACTACACTGCCAAAAAGGACAAGGAGAGAGTAGATATGTCAGAGTCCAGAGAGCTGACCACACTGCCTTCAAGTTGGCTAATTGAAACATGACTCCCCGGAGCCTCTGGTCCACAACTTTTCTATCTGTAATTGTGTCTGAAGAGTTTAGAGAAAGAAAAATAACAGGAGAAGAAATATCAAATACTCAGATATGAGTGGTTGACCACAAAATACTTCCAGAATGATACCAGCCAGCATCTTTCTGATGTACAAAGTTGTGAGGAAAACTAGTCTTTTCCAAGCAGTCGGTTGTAAACGTGGCTTTGTCCCTAAACATGCTGCTTAGCTCCTCTGAGCCTGTTTCCTTATCCCGAAGCTACAGATGATAATACCTTGCTATTTTTGTTGTTGCACAGATAAAAAGAATATAGATGTAACATTTATTTTTTTTTTTAACTTTTATTTAATGAATATACGTTTCCAAAGTACGAATAATGGATTACTATGGCTTCCCCCCCATACCGTCCCTCCCACCCACAACCCTCCCCTTTCCCACTCCCTCTCCCCTTCCATTCACATCAAGATTCATTTTCGATTATCTTAATATACAGAAGATCAGCTTAGTATACATTAAGTAAGGATTTCAACAGTTTGCTCCCACACAGAAACATAAAGTGAAAAATAATAGATGATTTTTTTTAATGATGATGAAATCAGATCAGACCTATTGTCATGTTTAATCCCAGTGAGAGTCAAGTTGGGAGTTGATAGTTTCTTTTCTTTTCTTTTCTTTTTTTTTTTTTTTACAGAGGATCAGTTTAGTATGCATTAAGTAAAGATTTCAACAGCTTGCACCCCCATAGAAACACAAAGTGAAATATATTATTTGAGTACTCGTTATAGCATTAAATCTCAATGCACAGCACATTAAGGACAGAGATCCTACATGAGGAGTAAGTGCACAGTGACTCCTGTTGTTGACTTTACCAATTGACACTCCTGTCTATGGCATCAGTAATCTCCCTATGCTCCAGTCATGAGTTTCCAAGGCTATGGAAGCCCCTTGAGTTCTCCGACTCTTATCTTGTTTAGACAAGGTCATAGTCAAAGTGGAGGTTCTCTCCTCCCTTCAGAGAAAGGTACCTCCTTCTTTGAAGACCTGTTCTTTCCACTGAGATCTCACTCACAGAGATCTTTTCCCAGAGTGTCTTGGCTTTCCATGCCTGAAATACTCTCATGGGCTTTTCAGCCAGATCCGAGTGCCTTTAGGGCTGATTCTGAGGCCAGAGTGCTATTTAGGGCATCTGCCATTCTATGAGTCTGCTGAGTATCTCACTTCCCATGTTGGATCACTCTCCCCTTTATTTATTCTATCGGTTAGTGTTAGCAGGTACTAGACTTGCTTATGTGCTCCCTTTGACTCTTAGTCCTTTCATTATGATCAATTGTGAACTGAAATTGATCACTTGGACTAGTGAGATGGCATTGGTACATGCCACCTTGATGGGATTAAATTGGAGTCCCCTGGTATGTTTCTAACTCTACCATTTGGGGCAAGTCAGCTTGAGCATGTCCCAAATTATATATCTCTTCCCTCTCTTATTCCTACTCTTATGTTTAACAGGGATCACATTTCAGTTAAATTTCAACACTTAAGAATAACTGTGTATTAATTACAGAATTAAATCAGTCATATTAAGTAGAACAGACAAAAAAACTACTAAGAGGGATAATGTATTAAGTTGTTCTAGTAATTGGCCCACAGTAAGTACTCAGTGAGTACAGCTTCCAGCGATGCCATCATCACTTTTATTTGACTCTTTTCTCCTATTGCAATCATTTTCATTAACACATATGCATATATATGACAGGTCTTCAAAAAAACTCACAGAAGATGAACATTATAAGAAAACTCTGCATGGATTTCAATTTGTAGCACAAAATAAACTTTTTTAATTCCATGTTTCCACCAAGTTTCTGAAGAACCTTCATAACACGTGCTGGACAAGCACTCTAAGAGGACCCTGTGGTGCAAAGAATGACTGAAGTGTAGAAATTCTGCTTCAGAAAAATGACAGTAATCCAGGACAGAAACAAACGCATGGGTACTCCGCTTTGGTGAGCACATGACACCGGTTTACCCTTATTTCTGTCTATGTTCGTGTTTGCTACCAGACTGCACGTGTCAAAGTGAAGCCTGCACCTTAGTCTTCTTTGCAGCCCTGGTGCGTCATTTGCTCCTTGATTACAAGTTCAACAAACACTTGCAGAAAAGCAAAGGAATGCTTTGCATTCAGGGCCAAGAAACCTTACTCCACCTGGAGAAAATGGGCTGCCTCCAAGCAGCTGAGTCTTACAGAACCAGTTGAAGTTCAGAAAACTGGGTAAACAAGGGTTTTCTGGGGGAAAGGAACTGCATAAAAATTCAATTATAAGTTATTTGAGGGGTAGGACTTGGGGCTGAAATTCCCTTATTTCAGTATACAGGAACTTGAACGGTGCCTGACCAAGATAATTTATCCATAGATTACTATCAACACTAACGACTATAAGCTGAACCACTTAATATGCTGGGCAGTGTTCTAAATGTATTGTGGTATTAATTCATTTACTTTTTTGAGACTAGCTTTTTTGCTCCAGGTAATGTTTTTTGAGACTCACTCATATTGTTCATTTTATCAATAGTTTACTCATTGCACTGCTAAGTAATACTTCATTATATGAATATATCACAGTTTGTTACTTTATTCTCTTATTGGTGGACATCAGTTCGTTTCCAGTTTGAATTTTATAAATAAAGCTACTGCCGGCGCCGCGGCTCACTAGGCTAATCCTCCGCCTTGCGGCACCGGCACACCAGGTTCTAGTCCCGGTCGGGGCGCCGGATTCTGTCCTGGTTGTCCCTCTTCCAGGCCAGCTCTCTGCTGTGGCCAGGGAGTGCAGTGGAGGATGGCCCAGGTGCTTGGGCCCTGCACCCCATGGGAGACCAGGAGAAGCACCTGGCTCCTGCCATCGGATCAGCGCAGTGCGCCGGCCGCAGCGCGCTGGCCGCGGCGGCCATTGAAGGGTGAACCAACGGCAAAGGAAGACCTTTCTCTCTGTCTCTCTCTCACTGTCCACTCTGCCTGTCAAAAATAAATAAATAAATAAAGCTACTACGGTCATTTGTTTAAGTCTTTGGTAGAGCATGTGCTTAAATTTTCCTAGGGTAAAAAGACGTAGGCATCAAACTGTCAGTTATAGAAGTTATTAATGTTTAACTTCATAGGAAAGTACCAGATTCTCAAACATATTGTGCCATTTCACTCCCATTGGTAATGCATGGAGATCCAATTTCTACATATCTTCACAAATATTTGGTGGTGTAAGTCTTTCTTAACAAAAGCCATTGTGGTTCTTCTGAAAGACCATCTCATTGGGGTCTTAATTTGCATTTCCCTCGTGATGGATGATTTTAAGCCCATCTACACATGTTCATTGGCCTCTATCCTTTTTAAAGTGCTTATTCTAGTTGTGTGAGCATTTTGATAGAGTTATTTGTATTTTTCTTGTTGGTTTAGAGGAATTCTTTTCGAATTCTTGATAACACTGTTTAGCAGATATATTTTTCATAAAAATTTATTCCAGCCAGTTTCATGTCTTTGCTGCTCTTAACTGTTTTAAGTATCAGAAGTTGTTTATGAAGTTTAGTTTAAGATATTTTTCTAATTTTGCAGCTAACATTTCTTGCATTCTAAGAAAACATTTCCTGTCCAAAATTGGCATGGATACTCTATTTTTTTGTGATATCACTATGGTAGTTTATTACATCCCAATTGATTATTATATCACCGGGGTCTTTATGACATCACATTTGATTATGACACAACAATGATAGTGTAGGACACCACAATGTTTTACAACATCACTATAGATTTTTATTTCACAATGATTTTATATTATAATTGATTACAGCACCATGTTGATAGTTTTATAGTTTCACAGTGGTCGTTTAAAATATCAGAAGGGTGGTTTGTGTTATTACAATTGATTATTACATTACAATGATAGGTTTGTGCTGTCACAATTAATATTACAGTTTCAAAATTCAATTAATAACGACAACATAGTAGCTGGTTTATGAAATCATAATTTTATAACCATCACAATATAAATCACAATATTGGTATATGTCATCACAGTGGTTTTCATGGCATTAGAATTGATTATGATACCACAATAATGGTTTATGATGTCACAATATGACATCATAGGTTTATTATGTCTCAATAGTATTTATGACTTCACAATTGATTATGATACCAAAATGATTGGTTTGTGACATGACAATTGTTGGTTAATTGCATCAAATAGTGATGGCAGAACAATGATTTTCATGATATCACAATTGATTATCATACCACAATGGTAGTTTACAACATCACAAATTATTATGACTTCCTAAAGATAGATCTGTGACATCACAATGTTTCTATGAGTTCAAAACTGACTATGACATCATAATGGTATCTTCATAAAAACAATGTTTTATTGACATAAGAATTGATTATAATGATAGTTTCATAACACTACAGTAACTTTTTTTATCATTTGGATTCAAGAGCCCTACATGTATTTATTTTTTTAAACTTATTTAATAAATATAAATTTACAAAGTACTTTTGGATTATAGTGGCTTTTTCCCCCATAACCTCCTTCCCACCCAAAACCATCCCATCTCCCACCCCCTCTCCCATCCCATTCACAACAAGATTCATTTTCAATTACGGATACTCTATATTATTCTCTAGAAGCTTTGTACTTTTAGGTTTAAGTGCATACTCCCTCTTTTTTATTTGACAGGTAGAGTTATAGACAGTGAGAGAAAAAGAGAGAGAAAGGTCTTCCTTCCGTTGGCTCACTCCCCAAATGGCCGCTACAGCCGGCGCTGTGCTGATCCGAAGCCAGGAGCCAGGTGCTTCTTCCTGGTCTCCCATGCGGGTGCAGGGGCCCAAGCATTTGGGCCATCCTCCACTGCCCTCCCGGCCCAGAGCAGAGAGCTGGACTGGAAGAAGAGCAACCGGGACTAGAACCAGCGCCCATACGGGATGCCGGCGCTGCATGCAGAGGATTAGCCAAGTGAGCCACGGCACCAGCGCTACATACTCTATCTTAAATTGCTTTGTGTATAAGTGAGGAAGAGGTCTAGATTCTTTTTTCCTCCATATATTTATTTATCTATTTGTTCCAGCACCATTTGTTGAAAATATTTTCCATTTCTCCATTTAATTGAAGTACATCTTGGTCAAAAATCAATTGGCTTTATAGATTCAAAAATATTTCTAGATGATTTTTTATATCATTGAATATCTTTTTATTTTTATG
The DNA here is from genome assembly GCF_051225735.1 of Oryctolagus cuniculus. Taxonomy (NCBI): domain Eukaryota; kingdom Metazoa; phylum Chordata; class Mammalia; order Lagomorpha; family Leporidae; genus Oryctolagus; species Oryctolagus cuniculus. Next base: position 16,042,437 of record NC_142880.1, read on the forward strand.
CCAGTAATACCATGTTTTGATTACTACACGTTTACAGTAAGTCTTGAAGTCAGATAGCTTAATTCCTCCAGCTTCTATTGGGGCTAAGCCAGGCTGAAGCCAGCAGCTTCATCTGGGTTTCCCATAAGGGTAGCAGGGATTCAAGTACTTGGGCCATGTTCTGCTGTTTTCCCAGGCACATTAGCAGAGAGTTAGGTAGGAAGTGGAACAGCTGAAATTCAAGCCAACGCCCATATGGGAAGCTGGCACCACAGGTGGTATCTTACCCACTATGCCCCAATGCTGACCCATCAGACATTACATTTTGCTGTGGTAGTATTCCCACTGGATTATTTTCATATTTCCCATTTCATGTTTAGATATCCCATCTGTTTGTTCATTTTGACAATCGTTTCCTTTACATCTCTGAATATACTTAAAGTAGCTACTATAAAATCCTCATCTGCTAATCCCAGAATCTGTTGTTCCAGGATTTGTTTGGTCGACTGCTTTTTCTTTTATAGTTCTGAATGATAATTTAATGCTTCCTTGAGTACGTGAGTACTTCAAAAACTTCATGGAAATAAAATTAAAGGATAAATTTATTTTGTGCAAAAAAATGAAATCTATGAATAGCTCATAAAATGCATTTCCCACGAGCTTTCTGAGGGACTCTCATATTTAATAATACTGTATGTTGGATTTGTTGCATTATATAATCTTCCTTTAAAGGAGGTTGAGCATCCTGCTGGCAGTCAGATAATTTACCAGTGATCTTCTTGATTCAGTCAGACTTGATCTTGGACTTCATTAGTGTCGCTCTATTTCAGTATATTCTCTGTTAAAGGGATCATACAAATAGGATCAAGTGCCTGGTAATAAAAATAGAATTATAAAGGATAGAATGCTCCAACATGGGATAGTAGTCCACACAGCAGACCCATGAAATGACAATCACTTTAAGAAACACTTTGACCTCAGAATCAGCCCCAAAGGCTTCCTGGTCTGACTGAAAAGCCTGTGAGAGCATTTCAGGCATGGAAAGCCAAGACACTGTGGCAAAAATGTTCTACATGAAGGATCTCTGTGAGTGAGACCCCAGCGGAAAAAAGGGGCCATCAAAGAAGAATGTACTTTTCTCTGAAGGGAGGAGTGAACTTCCACTTTGCTTATGGCCTTGTCTAAATACTGATGGAGTTTGTGTTTTCAAAAGCCCTCCACAGCAGAGGCAGCTCATGTCAAGAGTCTCAGGTGGTCACTGACATCATACAAAAGAGTGTTATTTGCTAAATTAACAGCAGGATTCATTGTGCACTAACTACCCATCCAGGACTTCTGTCCTCAATGAGCTGAATTATGAGAGTTAACTGTAAAACTAGTTCTCAAACAGTTGTGTATGTGTGTATATGTGTGTGCAAATTGTTGAAATCTTTACTTGGTCTTCTGTGTACAAAGTTAATTGAAAATGAATCTTAATGGAGTATGGGACTGGCAAGAGGAGAGGGAGGAGGAGGAGGAGGGGTGGGAGTGTGGGTGGGAGGGCGGGTATGCTGGAAAGAATAGCTATATTCCTAAAGTTGTACTTATGAAATTTGTATTCCTTAAAAAATTTTTAAAAACAAAAAATAAAAGAAAAAACTGTTTGAGAGCAAATTTTAGAGTTAATTCTCACAGTACAACTCATTAAGGACAGAGGTCCTACAGGAGTAAGTGCACAGACACTCCTGTTGTTAATTTAACATCTCACACTCTAATGTATGATGTTAGTGACCACCCGAAGCTTTGACATGAGCTGCCTAGACTATGGAAGCCTTTTGAGTCCACAATCTCCATCAGTATTTAGACAAGGCCATACGCAAGGTGGAAGTTCCTGAGAAGTACACATGTGGTTAGAGTGAGTTTTCCAGTGGTCTAACCAGTTTCTCCAGTTAGGTAATTTGTGTTTCTGGGCAGAGCTGGGAATCTGCACTGACCTTAGCTAGGTGCTTTCCCAGTCTATTAAGTGCCTTAGAGTGACCCTCCATATGCCCCACATTAGTGTACGTGGGTTCAATGCCCCATTCTAACTCCTAATTCCAAATTCCTGTAAATGTGGACCTTGGGAGGCAGCAATAATGGCTTAAGTAATTGAGATCCTGCCACCCACATGGAAAACCTAGGCTGAGTTTCCAGTTCCTGGCTTCAACCTGGCCCAACCCTGGCTGTTATAGGTATTTGGAGGGTGAACCAGTGGATAGGAGTTCTCTTTCTCTGTCCCAATCTCTCTCCCTCCCTCTTCTCTCCCCTCACTCTCCTTCTCCATCTCTAATAAATAAAAAAATTTTTAATGAAAATTTAGCACCAATTTAATAAAGAATTGAGTAATGACTAGAATATTGGAAATGTGCCTGGAGTTTCTCGAATGAGATCTCATAACTATAAAACTAAATGTTCCATACTCAAAAATACTATATATATATATATATATATATATATATGGAAAATAGTAAACTATCCAGCATACTTTCAAATGTGCCAAGAGCTCACATACATGTACATATACACAAATACTCTCATGAAATGAGAAAACAATCAGTCTTGCAAAGACTAGGATTGATAACTATCAAATATCTATTTCCCTATTTTCCCTTTTTGTGTTTTATATATTTATATATATATATATATTTATATATCAAGTAGTTTTAAAGGATTTTTAGGCAAAAAATCCATCTGTCCTTATGAAGCCCTTTATTTATAGGCTCTAACCTTTCTTTTGTTGAAGAGCACTTGAAGGTTGACGTGATAAACATCCATGTGTGGAAAACACAACTTTTCTTTGCATTAAGCATTTTTGGTGAAATATTTTTAAACTTCCTGTAGTCATTTCAGATGATCTAAAAGAACCCCAGAGACAATAAAAGAAGAGCACATCTGTTATCCTCTCTGTTAATATAAGTGTCTGATTGTTTCACGTCCCTCGAGGCATATTCCCACGTAAAACATGACAGGGAGAAGGAGTGGTAATGACTGGAGCGCAACATCTGAGTTTGTGAACATCCCCCACAATGACCATCGTCCGCTTACAAGATGATGTGCTAACAAGACCAAAAATGAGCAGGGACAACCACACAGGACTACTAAACAGCAGAGAGGGATGTGGGGACTCTGAAGGCTTGTTGGAGACAAAGCATTTACCGACCCTGCCCCTAGCCAGGGCACCAGGGCACAATTCACAACACTTCTTTCTCTACAGGGTAAGAAAACCAATTTCAGGGCAACTCTTGACCTTGAGAGCCACAGGAGAATTCTTGGGAATGCAGTATTTTGAATTGGAGATGTTTTTAGGTTGATTTTAAATATGCAGGTAAAGGAGCTTCTGTAAACAAGCAGTCTGCATTACTTGGTAACATGTCCCCATTAAAATGATCCCACAGGCTGAAATCACATGAGTGATCTTAATGACCAACAGGAAAACTCATTGTTCTGTGATCTTTTAAATTTTGGTTAAAATAGTGTCATCTCTTGCTCTCACTTGTGTAGAGAGAATAAAAGCAATAGAAAAATTAATATTTCTTTTGTACTCTGTAATTTAAAGCATTAGAAACACTGAAGATTAAAGTATTTTTATAAAAATCTTAGCAAGAGCAGTTTGGCAAGATTTGCCTTTTTCTCACAGGAGGCAACTTTGAAAAGTTCAGGGAAACAATTAAATGAGAAGCTTATTTTGGTGCAAAAAATAGAAATTTGTGCATAGTTTTTTCATAATATGCATGTTTCATGAAGTTTTTGAAGACCCCTCATATGCATGGATTTCAAATTTCTTTGAAAAACAATAAACTTATCTTTTAATTCCATTTCCCATGAACACGTGAAGTTCTACCACTTAACAGCACATGGAGCAAATATCTTTGTCTTACTGAATTGTTCCACTGTTTTCTAAGTTGGGATCAGCTTTCAACATTTTTTTCATTGTGATTCAAATGTCATGTAATATCTCTCAGGGTTCCTTTAATGTGGAGGGGTTCTTTTGCTTTGGGTTGTTTGGCATTTGGGGGTCACTGTTACTTTCTCTGGGGCATGTTCATCTTTTTGTCACAGCCACTTTTGAATTTTGTTTCCAGAGTCATCAAACTTTTGTCTTTCTGCTCCATTTTCTTCTTTGTCAGCCAATTTTCTGTTTCATGTAGTATATCACTGAGCAACAAGGAGACAACACAACCATGCACTTTGCTGTCCAGGCATGAGCCAAAGAACAGATAGATGTTTGGGGACTAGTCCCTGGAATCCTTTTGAGTTATGTAATTGGTCTCTGGATACTGACATGCATTTGTTTTTATTTTTTTACATAGTGATCAGTATAGACAGAAGAGCCAGCAGTGAAGTTTGTACTGTAGTCATAACTCACAGTTTATTAACCATGGTCACCAAAATCTGAACCCTGTTGTCTGGGGACTAATGTTATTTAACTAAATTAGAGCAACTGGAATTCCCACCTGTTAGAACCAGACCAAGGGAGGACTGCCTGTATTTAGGGAATTGGTGATCCCATTGACTTGATTTGGCCTAATGTATTTTCTTTCTGCTTTATTGGGTTTTATAAAACTTCTAAGCAAGAACCTCGATAGGCTTTTTGGAGTCTGGCAGTACAAATGTTAGACAAACCTCAGGCACATAGCAGATAGAACTGTTCTGCTTTTATAGGGTTTAACTATTACTTCAAACCCTTGGTCTACCATGAGGCAACGTTATAAGCATTCATGATTCATCCTGAAGTACATCTGCTTGGGTTTGTGTCTGCATGCAAGAGACTATGCAATGTCTCTTGCAAATGTGGGATGGGGAGAGTGTCAGTGGGATGGACATCTGATCAGCAATCATCAGCGGCTTTCAAAGCATCACTGGACAGTAAACTACTGTCCTTCTATCTGGACATTGCTCATCACAGGAACTGTACCTGCTCCTCCTCGTCTTAACTGCATAGCTCTTCAGAGGTCCTTGTTCTTGGGCAGGTCTGGCAGCTTCCTGTGACCCAGAAACACATTCTGCAGGTCTCCAAGCCAGGGTGAGAAGCTCAGGCCCGGGGTCCCAGTCAAGGGATCCTCTGCTCACTCTCCATCATGGAAAATGTCTTTCCATCATGAGAAAAAGGTGGCGAGGGCATCACCTGTGCCTTTTCTGAACCTGATGGAGAGGGGGCTTCAACTGCTTCTTGGTTCCCTGAGCCAATCTGCAGATGCTGTCTCCCATTATCTGGATCCCTCCCAGGACCCACCAGCATCCTTGCAGCTTAAACCTGATTCTTCTCTTACATGCTGCCCTCCTTTACCAACAAGCATTGCAAGAACGGGGGTTACTGGCTCTAATAAGGCAGTATCCTTCCCAAACACCTTTCATATACCTGGATGGTTCTGATACTCAAATTCCAAGAATTTGACTCTCTTCCTGCAGCGACAGAGATGGGTTCTACTACAATGATCCCTCCCAAGCAGCAGTTGCTGCAAGATCCCAGTGTGAATGAGAGAAGGGCTACAGGGTAGGAAAAAATAGTGGGAGAAAATGCACAAACCAGTGTGATTCTGGATTTTACCCACAGCAAGAGAAAAAGACCCACAATACTGGTATGACAGGATGTCCCTCTGTGCCTCTTTTACACACAAACACTGCTTTGTTTCTTTCCTATTAACTTGACTGCCAAAAACTCACTTCCAATTGGCCAAAAAAAACCCAGCAGGACCTCTCTCCACCGACCACTGCGAGCAGCTCAGCACACTGTGAGAGTCCCAGCAACCTTCAGCAGCCAGAGCATTCCCAGACAGCATGTTAGTCGTTCACTGAAGGCCCCTTTGAAGCCTCCAAAGTCACTGTTATTTCCATAACAGTGAAGAGCACCAATGAAGTTCTCCAGAAACTTCTTTCAAAGGGGCTATACTATTTTCTGAACTTTAAACAAAACTGAACCAAGCAAGTTTTTGCTTCTGTCTTAAGAGAATTATGCAATTATTTTCCCACATTTTCCAAGGTTACTGATGTTGGTAACTAATTCTGATATTTAATAACTCTCAGCTTGGTGTCTCTCTTCAACATCGAGGATGACAGTGCAGGCCAGGATTTAAATTCCTTTTTAAGTCACAGTAAACCATGAACCCTGCTGGTTGGAAGAAGTTGGAAGCCATGCCACCTGCTCCTTTCCTGACAGGCCTAACATCTTCCCTCCTCATGCACAGATCTCAGACTCTCATTCAGAATTGTTGAGTAGTACAAACTATCAACTATCATTTTTACAGTAGTTTGAGACTCAGTGATGAAGTTCCACATTAAATACCAGCTTCGGGCTCTCTTATACACATTACAGCAGAAGAACAACCACTATCGAAGACAGTATGAAGTTTTCTCAGCAAAGTAAAAATAGATCTACCTTATGACCTAGCTATCCCACTCCTGGGAACATAAGAATTAACCTGCATGCACTCCCATGAGTATAGCAGCTCAATTCACAATAGCTAGGATATGGAATCAACCTAGATGTCCATCAACTGGTGACTAGATAAAGAAAATGTGGTATATGGACAAGGTGGAATATTATTCACCCATAAAAAGAATGAAATCCTGACATTTGCAACAAAATGGATGCAACTGGAAAACATTATGTTTAGTGAAATAAACCAGACCCCAAAAGACAATTATCATGTTTTCTCTTATTTGTGGTAGCTAATATGTACACACAGTATGAAAATTGTGTGGATATAGTATCGTTCAGTGTACGGTTATAAACAGTGCTTCCCTGAATCATACGATGTAAATGACAATATACTCTTATTTCACACATTGCAAAACAAGAAATGAGGGAATAGAGAATAACAGTGTGTTGTTAACTGGGTGTTAGTTATGATTGTGATCAGATGACAAATAAAACCTCATTTATCTGTACACTCAGGTGCATTTCTTGGTATGTATACTGTATTTCAATAAAAATTTTTTTTGAAAAAAACTAGCAGAAGACACTTTTTCTTAGGAACATTGCAATGATCTCACCAGATCTCAGGACTAATATCTATCTTCTCTGCACAGACCTCACCTTTCTCCTTTGCTGAGCTCAGAACCTCCTTGGATCACCAGCTTTTACAACCCACCTGCACTTCTCATCCTTTGTAACAGAAACAAAGCATAGAAATGGCAAAGGCACAATAATAGTTATGATAATGGGGAATGATGAGCCATGGGAGAGCCACAGCACGGAGGAGCACAGTGCCCCAAGAGGTTATTCTGAGACTCTCATGGATTTCTAAGGCTTTTTACTGCATCGCCTCTCTCAGCCAACTTCAGTTACCCTCTCCTTTTTGAATACAGAAAAGCTTACAGAGTTTCTGAAATGGATGGACATTTGGGGCCAGTCTTGTGGTGCAGGGAGTTAAGCCATTTGGGAGGCCTGGATAGAATCCTGGCTCCTGGCCATTGCAGCCCTTTGAGGAATGAACCAGTGGATGAATATTCTCACTCTCTCTCTCCCCTCCTCCCCATAACTGCCTTTCAAATAAGTAAATAAATAAATAAATAATTATTTTAAAATGAAAGAGGAAAGAAGCAAAGAAAAGAAGGAAAAAAGAAATGGGTAGACATCACAAAGAGGAGAGGGTAGCCCCAGTCTCTCTACTTAGTGTATCAGGATCAGCTACAGTGGCATCACCTGAGCCCTTTTGGAAACACAGCATCCCAGGCCCCATCCGGATCTGCCTGATCAGAATCTGCATTCTAACCAGATCCCCTGAGTGATTTCTCCACACAGGAAAGCTGGAGAAGCTCGGGTGTCAGGCAGCCAATAATTTGAAAGAGTTTTAAAAACTACCTGGAGTTCCCAGTTGTAATTTCTAGAATCTGAGCAAATTTATAATGCATGCACATGTCTTCCCTGCAGTACAGCATGAAGCCCATCTGATTTGTGACTGAAATAAGAAGACATCATATGAGATCTGTCTCTCCTGATATGAATTGTCCAACAGTGAAATTCTTCATGCCACATATGCATCCACTCAAAGGATTTATGTGCTTATCAAATTTAAAATAGTTGTACTTATTTGAATAACACTTAACATGAATTATACAGCCACATTAAGGAAAGAGAATGGCAAATAAAACCAGCTCCTATAAAATAACTTTGTCTCTCAACTGTGTCCAAAACAAAATCCTAGACCAACATGACTTTTCTCTTTCCCTTTTGAAAAATAGACCATTCAAGAGATTTAACTTTGATTTTCATGCAAACTTCCGTTGCTGAATGGTGGTTTCATGATGCACTTCAACCAAGGGGCTCATCCCCCTGTAAGATAACTGAAAAATGAGGAATGAACAAACAGACTTTTTCTAAAGAGCTTATTTGAGGTGACAAAATAGACTAAAATGAGGGTTAAGCATACTTTCCGTGTCCTCCAATAATCTAACAAAATGTGGACCTTTTGGGAAGGATGGAGAACATCTTACAGAAGAAGACTTGCAGGGATGAGGAATATCTGGCCCATGGTCTGTACAAGGCTGGTGAAAGCATTTGGCCTGGCCTTGCTCAGGCAACTACAGGTGGGACGCAAAATTCAATACATCTACAGCAGGCTAATTTTTAAGTTGGTAATTCTGTATGACCTGCAAGTGATGCTATAAATATCCAAATGGCCCTTGGGGAAAAAAAGTTTCCCCACCCTGCAAGGGAAACAATCTCCATAGGTGTTGCAAGAAGAATGAGAACCTATCATAGCATTCAGGATTAGGGTTAAAAATGAAGAAAAAGGGGCTGTTTGCTGTGGCACAGTGGGTTCAGCTCTCACTTGCAATGTTCTCATCCCCAATCAGAGCACCAGTCGTCCCAGCTGCTCCACTTCTAATCTAACGCCCTGCTAATGCTCACCCTGGGAGGCAGCAGAAGATGGCCCAAGTACTTGGTCCTCTACCACTCATGTGGGAGACCTGGATGGAATTCCAGGCTCCTGGCTATAGTCAGGCCCAGCCCCAGCTGTTGTGGTCATTTTGGAAGTGAACCAGAGAACAGAGTCATTCATTCTCTCTCTATAGATATAGATACAGATACAGATATATAGATATAGATACAGATATAAATTAGATATATAGATATAGATCTCTCTCTAGGCATAGAGAATATATGAATATATACATGAATGGTGTGTGTGCACATCCCTCTATGTGTACTCTGCCTTCCCAGTAAATAAATATTATTAAAACATTACATGAAAATAAAACGAATATACCAGGCATTGTGCTTTGTAATTTTTGTGCATTGTAGGTTCTCTTTCTTTTCCCTTTTAGTTTTTCCAGCTTAATCGTCTTGTGAAAAATCCACACATTCCCCCCAGCTAAAGCTTGGGCAGAATCTTCCTGCTTCTTGCAGCACCCGCGCTGGCCCTCAGAGTTCCCCTGACTTTCCTCACCCCATCGTTGTGCTTCCTTCGCTGTTTTCCTGAGGACTTTCTCTTCTCATACAGACCATGACTTGAAAATCTATGTTTAGGTTCACTTTCATTGCATAATGCAAGGAATTGTGAATTGTGCCAAAAACCAATTGCTTGACCACCACCAAATGGATTCTGAATCTGTTGGGAGCAACCCGGACTGGACTGAGTTACTGGAATTAAGACTTATTCTATGCATCTGCTCTCCCACAATATGGCGCTGGGAGAGGAGAAAACAGCTTCTACCCAGCTGCCTCCAGTTCAACCAATAAACAGCAGGAGCTGCTCCTGATTGGAGGAGAGCAGCGTACTCGGCGTGTGGGCAGCCGAGTTAGGATTGGCGGAGGAGGACTATAAAGGAGGAGAGAGACGGCATGCACCAGGAACATCTAAGGGGAACACCTGTGCAGCCCCCGAGAGAGCCGGCCGGCGGTGTGCCGCTCCCCCGCGGAAGTGGGGAATGTGGCAGGGGGAACCGCCCTTCCACGGAGGTGGAAGGGTCGGTAGCCAACCCGGGAAGGACCAGCAGCCAACCCGGGAAGAACCAGCAGCAAACCCGGGGAGGGCCAAGCAGACAGAAGAACAGCGCAGGGTCCTGTGTCGTTCCTCCACGAAGACAGGGAGTGACATAATGGTGCCGTGACTCGGATAGGAAACCTATGCAGGGTTTAGTGTCGTTCCTCCACAAAGACGGGGAGCGACATGAATCTAAATACAAAGATGACATCTGGTGTGGCCTTGTACATTTTGGCCAATTCTTCCCAAATTCCTGTCTCGGTCGCTGCTGCCTTCCTGGGGTGAAGGACATCAAAGACCAATCATTTCCTCTGAAGTAGTCTTTTGGACATGACCTTCCCAGTCCAAAGGGCTGCTGTGTCATTCGTGATAGTGGTGAAGAGCTAAGGTCTCTTCTTAGACCCCTGTATCAGTTAGACAGCACTGAGACTCTGAGAGGTTAAATGACTTACCCAAGGTCACAAGGTAGCCTATAGTAGGACAGGATTCACACCCAGACAGCCTCTCTCCAGACTCAGCACACAGAATGATTCTATCTTGCTCTCCTGCCTCCTAGGACTCACACATCACAATCAGCCAGACCAAGACCACAATGCTGGGTTAACCTCATTTGCTGTGGAAAGCAGACTTAGGAGACAGTAAATGCTGGAAAAGACATTAAGCAGTCCTAAGATAACATTCAGCGGACCAGGTGGTTGAAGCGCCTCATTTGCTCCCGGTCTGCTTAGTGTGTCATCAGTTAGCAGGCATAGCCCACCAACCTAAGGGCTGGTATGGGTACCTCAGGGCTCCCATATGCCATCCACATGGCTCCTGTCACATCAACACCCAGCCACAAGCAGCTCTGAAGACCTCTGACCCTTGCTTTCCATCGTGGTAATCAACCATCAGCTGTCAACATGAAGCAGGACTAGAACAACAAACACATCCTCCCTCCCCTAATTACACACAAACCAGATCATAAAAATTTTGATCAGGAAGAACCATTGGAAGAGCCCAGGACCGAAGTGACACTAATCATTACCATAATAGAAAGGCAGTGGATTGAATGCTTCCAGTGTATACCTGAATCAAATAAGAGAACATATAGAAGGAAGCCAATGTGCATACATAATAGGAACTCAGAAAACATGGCTTTTTCCCTTTGCCCCCTCCTACATCACATGGTTCCAATATATTTCATTTTACATTTGAATGGGCCAGTGGAAAGGCATGGTGCCTTTCGAAAGCCAGGCTGTGTCCATGGTGAAGGAAACAGATTGGAGCTAGGTGAGACAGGTTAGCAATGGAGATATTTATCAGCCTTACAAAAGACAGCTCAATTCCACAGGAGAAAAGGAAGGTGGGTACATATCAAGACTTAACACAAGATTACAGGATACTTGGACACAGATGCAAGTATCTGCAAGTATACAAGTATACTAACACAGATACTTCATACCTGGTTGTGACAACACTGCCTATGCTGGAAGGAGCTCTGAATCGCTGGAAGACACGGAATGGCTGCACTTTACTAGACTATAACCCATAGGTTATTACAAACAGAAAATACCAAACTGACCAAACACCATAAAAATGACCTGGAAGCATTCAAGGAAGGTCAAAATAGGCAAATGGTTCAAGTGGATTCAGACATTATTTTATTTTGGTCAGAAGATATGAAGGTACTTCAAGAAGTCAGTGGAAGTTTCATTAATCTTTTAAATGGAATTAAATGATACATACATTTTGGTGAAAATTAAAAAACTGAAATTCATGCCTGTGGGGAGCAACTGGGAGCAACTCGGACTAGACTAAGTTACTGGAATTAAGACTTATTCTATGCATCTGCTCTCCCACAATATGGCGCTGAGAAGGGAGAAACAGCTTCTACACAGCTGCCTCCAGTTCAACCAATAGGCAGCAGGAGCTGCTCCTGATTAGAGGAGAGCAGTGTACTCGGCGTGTGGGCAGCCGAGTTAGGATTGGCGGAGGAGGACTATAAAGGAGGAGAGAGACGGCATGCACCAGGAACATCTGAGGGAACACCTGTGCAGCCCCCGAGAGAGCCAGCCAGCGGTGTGCCGCTCCCCCGCGGAAGTGGGGAATGTGGCAGGGGGAACCGCCCTTCCACGGAGGTGGAAGGGTCGGTAGCCAACCCGGGAAGAACCAGCAGCAAACCCAGGGAGGGCCGAGCAGACAAAAGAACAGCGCAGGGTCCTGTGTCGTTCCTCCACGAAGAGGGGGAGCGACAATGCCTAAGAGGGATCTTCAAGAAATTCTTGGAAATGTATATTTTTATAGACTGTGCATGGATTTCAAAACATTTTTGCACCAAAATCTACTTATTCTTTCATGCCATTTTCCCACAGACTTTTTGAAGCACCCTCATGTTACTTGTACTTAGTTTTCAAAATTGATTTTTGATTACAAGAAAAATGAGTAATTTAAGCATTTTTTTAAAGATTTATTTTATTTATTTGAAAGAATTACAGAGAGAGGAAGAGACAGACAGAGAGAGAGAGAGAGAGAATCAATCTTCCATCCGCTGGTTCATTCCCCAAATGCCCACGATAGCTGGAGCTGAGCTGATCCAAAGCCAGGAGACTTGATATTCCTCCAGGTCTCCCATGTGGCTGCAGGGGCCCAAGTACTTGGGCCATCCTCTGTTGCTTTCCCAGGTGCATTAGCAGGGAGCTGGATTGGAAGTAGAGCAGCTAAAACACGAACCAGAGTCCATATAGGATGCCGATGCTGCATGCCAGGAGCTTTAACCCATTGAGCCACAGTGCTGACCCCAAAAACATTTTTTTAAATGTTTTTAAGAGACAGAGACAGTTCCCATCTACTGATTCACTCCTCAAATGACTTCAATAGTCAGGGCTGGGCCAGATCAAAGCCTGGAGTTGGGAACTCAATCCAGGTCTCCATGTGAGTGGCAGAGACCCAACTTCTTGAGCCATTACCTCTCTTCCTAGAGTGCAGTAGCAGGAAGCTGCCATCTGTACAGGAGCCAGGACTTGGACCCAGCCATTCCAAAATGGGATGTGGGCATTACAACTACAACAAGCAACTCAACCATGAGGCCAAATGCCACCCAAATTTGTACAGCTTTTAAATAAGTAACACTTAGATAGCTGTGTTACTATAATAAGTAAGCTGCCCTGTTTTTCTCTGTGATCCACTCAAAAAGCAATTCTAATACTGATGTCCCTACAGTCTGGCGAATCAGTGGACAGGAGACAATCTACAAGAAATGACAAGTTCTCTCAAGCAAGATGTTTTTCAAATTTTTGAAACCCATGACCTTCTTTGCTCTGTATCACAATTTCATGCCTTCTCTTAACACTCTATAAAATTCAGAACAAATTAAATATTGTTATTAACATTGAATCAAGCTTTGCTTTGGAACAAAATCAAGCTTTGTTTTCAAATGACACACTCCTTGCCCCCAGTATGACATTAGAGGTGACAGCAAAGGGACGACACGTCCCTGATCATTTGTGCGTGAAAACTCACTGCTCTAATATTTATTCTGAAACACTGCTAGTTTTTACATGAAGAAAAGCATTCTCACTGACCCAACTTCAGATTTCCAATCTGGTTCACTCTCACAAGAATACACACAATCTGAAAAAGTCTAATTAAGATTCTAAAGGAAATATGTAACTCTTTTAGCTTAAAAATAAGTAAAGCTTACAAATGATGTCTGCAACTTTTACAAGGTATCTGTTAGTCATGCTAACTCTTGTGAAGCCTAATATCACTCAAATTTTACAAGTTGTTGGAACATTTTGTGGGTTGTCATTTTCTGTCATCATCTGGATGCAGACTATTTTTCCCCCTGGAACGCACACAACACATCAATGCCTTTTTGGAGCTATTGTCGTTTGGGGGAGCGAGAAAGCAGCATGGCACTGTGGAAGCTTCCAAAGCACTGGGCAGTCAGGTACAACCATGTTCAAATCCTGCATGCTGCTATCTGGTGACTTTGAGCACATCCTTACCCTCTCTGAACCTGAAGCTCCACTTCTATAAAATGGGCTTCCTAATCCCACTGTCTTGGTGCTGTAGTGAGGATTAACAGAACACACTGAGAGTCCCTTGCACAGCGCCTGGCACACAGCAGGTACTTAGTATCTTAGTGTAATCACTGAGTATCTATCAAGCTTGTGGAAGAGATTTTGTTGTTGACTATCCTTTTAGAACACACAGTATTGGGTATTCCTTTAAGAAAGAGGAAAGATTTTGAGTTTTTAAAATGAAAAGTACTATGTGTCTAGATTTAATGAAATTTGATCTTTACTATCATAATAGTGATCATTTTGAATGAAATTGAAATATTGTTACCTAGGCAATATCCAAAAGCTAATTCCCCAAGACAGAGTGAAAGGAGATGCAAAAATTACTTTGATAATTACCAATTTGTTTCCAAATGCTAGTTTTCTTGTCACATTATATAAATTAACCATACTGTGCCTGCCACTGGTGTATCAAATCTGCATGTTTTTCCAATATATCAACTAAAGTTAATTTAGAACAGTTATCTAATATTACCAAGACACCACTGGCTTCAGAACCTCTGATTTTCTCTCTCTCTCTCTCTCTTTTTTTTTTTTCATTTTAGTTCCTCCACCCACATGGTTTGGACTCACTGGCTGGGGGGGAGTCTTATTCTCTTAGCATGCTCCCTCCGGTCTTACTCTCACCCACAGGCAGGCACAGTCTGCTCCAGGGCAGGGCAGAAACAGCCCTTGGAGGAGCAGGACTCCCTAGTTTCTCCCCACCACTCTGTAAAGTCCTGGAGATACACAAAGCAATGCAAAGGTAGACCCTGGTCACAGCAGCCAGTGAGAAAATTTGAAATGTGATCCTTCAGAACATTTCCCCATCAACTCAGATAAACTGCATTATACCCATGTTAACATTTTGCACAATGTCCAGGAGAAAAATGATAACTTCAATCATCTTGATATCTCACTATAGGAAATCAACCACTGTACAACAACAGCAAATATATATGTTTGTTTTCATTCTTAAAAACATCTAGGGAATAGGGAAATATGCTAACATTTGATTAAAACATGGAGATATTATGACATACACTGAACAACACAGATGACCTTGAGAACATAATAATAAGGGAAAAAAGCCAGTCACAAAAAGGCACTTGTGATTCCACTTGTGTGATGTTCTTTAGTAGAAACGTAAGTTAGGTGGTCGCCAGAGGCAAGGAAAGTCTGGAAATGTATTAACAGGTAGAGCTTCAGTTTTACAAGATGAAAAGAGTTGTGGAAATGGATGGTGGTGATTCCACCACAATGTGAATGTACTTAATACTGTTTACCTACACACTTAAAATAGTTAAGATCACAAATTTTATGTTACATGCATTTTGCCACCATTTTTAATTGGAAAAAAATTACATGGAAATAATTTATCAACACACTTTCCTTTAGAATTCAGAATTTGACATATGTGAAAGTTCCAAGCAAAAAGACTACTTAAATGTAATTGCTTAACAGATAACATCTGCACACCAATGCAAATTCAACATCAACCTGTTACGCTATATGTATTAATTTATTTGATCTCATAGTTATTTAAACAGTTACCTTAATATTCTGGTGAGGACCTATCCACGCTGTTTAACTCTGAAAAGAACAGGAATACACTGAACTTCTTACAAGTCAGTATAAACCAGATATGCAATTTCTTAGGAATGTTCATGAAGTCAGAAAGGCACTGGGTGCCTTAAACTCAATTTCAGCACAGTGACGCATCTAAAGTAAAAAAAGCAAAGTATGTAGACCCATTAAAAAAATAACAGTAGTGTGTTGATCTGTTTTGTGTTGCTAAAACAAAACACCTGTGGCTAGAGACTTCCTAAGGAAAAGGTACTGGGTTCACAATTCTGGCTTTAAAGTCCAACCAGCACGTGGCCAGCACCTAGAGAGCACTTTCCTGGCTGTGTCAACATGGCAGAGAAGAACAAAGGGAACTGCCATAGGCACAGGAGCCAAGTGCACGGAGTGACCTCGCTTTACAGCAACCCACTCGAGAGAACCATCTAGTCCTGTGAGAACCACATTACTCACTTCTGAAAGTGAAGCCCTCATAACCCATTCACCTTCCCCTAGAGCCAACTTCTTAAGACTCAACACCTCTCAATGCCATAACACTGGCAACCAATCTTCCAGCATGTGAGACTTTAGGACACACACCCAAACCATAGCAGATAATTTTTACTGAAGACCTTTGGAGTTAGCAGCACAAGGGAATTGCAATCCATACCGTGCAGCAAGACTCATGTCCTTAAAAAAATCTTCTTAGCATACTCCAAAATTACTCATAAAGGCTGCTGTCCATCCACCTCTCCGTCTCCTCTGCCATGCTACTCTCACCCTTGTGCTGATTTTTCTAACTTCCTTACTTCTCTCTACCTCACTGCCCTCTTTGGAAGGTAATGAAAGACAAAAGATTGAAACTGATGATCTGTGTTCTGTCCCTTGAAACTTTGGGGGCCAGATGTATTCAAAACATAAACAGAAGTTAAAATAATACAGATACTGAATATTTTATAGAGCATCTGGTGATGCATACTGAAATCATGCACACTAATAGTCATGCGTGAGTGAGGGGCCAGTATTTTGGAGCAGTGGGTTTAGTCACCACCTGCAACGCTAGCATCTCAAATGGCACTGAGTTTGTGTCCCGGCTTCTTCACTTCTGATCCAGCTCCCTGTTAGTGCACCTGGGTAAGCATCAGAAGTTGACCAAAGTACTTGGGCCCCTGCCACCCATGTGGGAGACCCAGATGGGGTTCCAGGCTCCTCACTTTAGCTTGGCCCAGCCCCTGACATTGGGGTCATTTAGGGAGTGAACCAGTCTATGGAAGATCTCTCTCTCCCTCCCTCTGTGTGTGTGTGTGTGTGTGTGTATGTAACACCATCTTTTAAATAAATAAAATAAATAAATCTTTTTTAAAAATAGTTATGCAGTGAAACACAGGACTGTTCACAATAAGTGGGATAACTAACTATTATACATGATGGCATTCATACAAGCTGAGACACAGCATGACAAACAGTGACAGTGCAGGGACGTCATGGAAAACCTCTCTGGGAAGGTGGAGTTGGAAGAGTCTTGATGGCATGATGCTGTGAGTGTGGAACCTTCTGGAAGCACAGTATTCAAGGGGGAGAGAACAGCAAGTGTGAAGCTGGGGTGCAGTGCTCTGTGAGGAAGCCAGGGTGGTGGCACGGCGTGGGGGATAAGAAGAGACAGGGGAAGTGAGAGCAGAAGAAAGTGCAGGGTTTAGGCAGATAACGGAAGGGGGCAGGTGCCTGGACCTGTCGTTTGCTGTAAGGGATAGAGGAAGACGGGCAGACTGTGATGGAGAGAGGTGCAAGTCAGGCAGGAGCAGAACGAGGTCAGCATGGGGCTCTTGCTCAGAAACAAGCACAGTGGGGAAGTCTTGGAGAGCAGGAGGGGAAGTAGCAGAGGGCAGAGCTCCTGTCGTGAGAGGGTCAGTGGGGCAGAAAGACAATCAGTATGATGGGGCCACGGAACAGGTGAAGCCGTGGCCTAGGAAGACAGAGAATCTATGCTGTGTGGTGGGTTTTCAGGCAGAATAGGCCTGGCTGCCTGAAGGAAATCAATGCCAAGTTAACGAAACATTTTAATTTTCTTCCCACCAGAGCTGGGATCAGTCCTGTGAGCTGGGCTGGGGCCCAGGTGAGAAGGAAGTGGAGGGAGGCTGAGACCTGTGGGACTCTTACAAACCTCCCCTCCTATTGCTAAGTTCAAGGGCAGAATTGTCTTCCATGTTTTGCTCTTCTGCATATCTAAACAATCCTAAAATCGTCAGAGAGCCCTGGGAAGACCCAAGCAAGTGCTCTGCATCCATCAATGACAAAGAGTATGGACAGCACGGAAAGGAAACAGCTGTAGTGGGAAATACAGCAGGAAGGATGGGTCATGCAAGAGTGTGCTGTTCTACATCAATGGATGCAAACCTGTGATCATTGAGGGCCACGATCCTTGCAATGTTCATCATAATTAACATCTGTTTATTAAATGACCACTGTTCTCTGGGCACAGAGTAGGCACTTCACATATTATTTCCAAACCTCACAGTCCTGAAGGCATCAGAACACCAGATAGGTGGCGAAGTTTATTGATCTTGTTTCCTCTCACCTTAAGTGTGGACCAATTAAGAAGTAAGATGCTGGAGCCAGCACTGGGCATAGTGGGTTAAGCTGACACTTGCAATATTGCCATTCCATATTGGAATAAAGTCCCAGCTACTGCACTTCCAATCCAATCCAGCTCCCTGGGAACGTAGCATGTGATGACCAAGCCAATGGATAGCCTGCCACCCATGTGGGAGATGAGGATGGAATTCCTGGCTCCTGACTTTGGCCTGCCTCAAATCTAGCTGATAATGGGGAATGACCAGCATGTGGAAGATGAGAGAGAGAGAGACAGAGACAGAGACTGACTCTGCCTTCCCATTAAATACATAAATAAATCTTTTTTAAGAAAAGAAAGAAGATCCAAGGATCACATCAATGTCAGTTTTAATCTTGAAAAACAAAACAAGTTGGCTGGCGCCGTGGCTCAATAGGCTAATTGTCCACCTGCGGCACCGGCACACCGGGTTCTAGTCCTGGTTGGGGAGCCAGATTCTGTCCCAGTTGCTCCTCTTCCAGGCCAGCTCTCCGCTGTGGCCCGGGAAGGCAGTGAAGGATGACCCAGGTCCTTGGGCCCTGCACCCGCATGGGAAACCAGGAGAAGCACCTGGCTCCTGGCTTCAGATCAGCTCAGTGCGCCGGCCGCAGCGCGCCAACCACAGCAGCCACTGGAGGGGGTGGGGTGAACCAATGGAAAAAAGGAAGACCTTTCTCTCTGTCTCTCTCTCTCACTGTCCACTCTGCCTGTCAAAAAAAAAAAAAAAAAAAAAAAAAAGAAAAACAAAACAAGTAGAAAATATGGCTTGGAGTTGCTGTTAATGTATCTCTCCAAAAAGGAAAAATTTCCCCACAAGAATACATTCTATTCCCATGAGCTGAGTGTACAGTCACTTTTCGTTACCACAACAAACTACCTGAAGTAACAAAATTTACAAAGAGAAATAAATGGTTAATTTAGCTCACAGTTTTGGAAGTTCAAGTCCAAGACTGGGCAGCCTAATCGGTTTGTCCTCTGGTGAGGGTGGTGGATGGCAATGGGGGAGCTCGAGCAGGGGATGGAGCATCACGTGATGGCCAGGAAGCAGAGAGCCTGGGCTCAACTCAGGTGTTCAGGAAAACCACATCCTTTCTGTTGGCCCCATGACCTGGGGACCTCCCACTAGGCCCCACCTCTAAGCATCACAGTTGATTTAATTCCCACCCTCCTAGTACTCTTAACTTATGATTTGATGGTTTAAAGTCAGGGATCAAATCACATTCAACCACCGCACTTAGTTCATAGCAAGAGGAAACAAAACATGCTTTCTGCAGGGGAAAATGGGAGCTAGAAAGGGAGAGACCAAACAAAGCAACCAGGGGCTGGTGCTGTGGTGCAGTAGATTAATCCTCCGCCTGTGAAGCCAGCATCCCATATGGGTGCCAGTTCTAGACCCGGCTGCTCCTCTTCCAATCCGGCTCTCTGCTATGGCCTGGGAAAGCAGTGGAAGGTGGTCCAAGTGCTTGGGCCCCTGCACCCACATAGGAGACTGGGAAGAAGCTCCTGGCTCCTGGCTCTGAATCAGCACAGCTCCGGCCATTGCAGCTATTTGGAGAGTAAACCAATGGAACGAAGACTTTTCTCTTTGTCTCTTCCTCTCACTGTCTATAACTCTACCTCTCAAATAAATAAATAAAATCTTAAAAAAAAAAAGTGTCAATCAGCAAGCAATACCCTGAGGCCAGTAAAGCCGCCGCCTATAATGCTGGCATCCCATGTGAGCACCAATTCGATTGCCAGCTGCTCTAATTCTGATCCTGCTCCCTGCCAATGCACCTGGGAAAGCAGCAGAGGCTGGCCCAAGTGCTTGGGTTCCTGCAACCACATGGGAGACCTGGAAGAAGCTCCTGGCTCCTGGCTCCTGGCTCCTGGCTCCTGGCTCCTGGCTTCAGCCTGGCTTCGCCCTGGCTGTTGCAGCCATTTGGGGAGTGAACCAGTAGATGTAAGATACCTTTCCCTGGCCCCCAACTCTGACTTTAAAGTAAATAAATACTTTAAAAAAAAAAAAAAAGCAATACCTTGTCCCAGTGAGAAAAATTGGAAAGGAAGACAATGAAAAAGTTCCTCTTGGCCGGCGCCTCGGCTCACTAGGCTAATCCTCCGCCTGCAGCACCAGCACACCGGGTTCTAGTCCCTGTTGGGGTGCCAGATTCTGTCCCGGTTGCCCCTCTTCCAGTCCAGCTCTCTGCTGTGGCCCAGGAGTGCAGTGGAGGATGGCCCAAGTGCTTGAGCCCTGCACCCGCATGGGAGACTAGGAGGAAGCACCCAGCTCCCAGCTTCGGATCAGCGCAGCACGCTGGACATAGCGGTCATTTGGGGGGTAAACCAAAGGAAAAGGAAGACCTTTCTCTCTGTCTCTCTCTCTCACTAACTCTGCCTGTCAAAAAAAAAAAAAAAAGTTCCTCTCTTTCTTTTTTTCCTATGGTGTAAAATGCAAATTCCTTCCTTTCTATAAACAGTGAATAGAAAAATTAGGAATAATAATCATTTGGGTCTTGCTATCCATTTTCACAGAGCAGCCAAGTGCAACTCTGATGCGTAGGCATGAAGTATAGGCTACTGACACGTCTTAGAGCTATGAGATAAAAGAGAATTCAGAATTGGAATGCAGCTCCCTCAAAAATAATCATGGATCGGTGTATAAAGCACAAATAAGGGAAGAGAATTAAGACCACCCACAATCACCCGAAGCATGGTGTTTAGCCCTGCCTTTGTATTGGATGGCATGTTGAGAAGGCTTGAACTTGGTTAGGACTAGGGAATTTCTAAGGGTTTCAGAATGAGGACTACGAGTGAGTCAGGAGAACAGCACAGAGAATTAAGTCAAGGCCTGGAGAATGAAGCAAACCCATCCTGCCAGAAGTCAGCTCTCACCTTGACAAAGCCTGCCTCATATCCCCTCACCTGTCACTCCTCCTGAATAGCTGATTGAGCTCCCACCCCTCCTCTGACACCTGCAGCAACATCCACTGGTTCACTCTTCAAACAGCCGAAGCCCAGAACTCCATCTGGGTCTCCCAGATGAGTGCTGGGGCCCAAATACTTGGGCTATCCTCCACTGCCTTCCCAGGCACATTAGCAGGGAGCTGGATCAGAAGTGGAGCAGCTGGGACCCGAACTGGTGCTCATAAGCTCTACCCACTGTTACCACAATGCCAGCCCAGAAGTAGTATTATTAGTTTCCTACCAATAAATGTATTATTCTTCTTCCAGTACCAATAGAATTGTATCACAGTAATTGTAATGTATCTGTAGGGTATGAAGAAGTTCTCTTTGTTTTCAACATCTCTCTGTGACATAGAGATTCTCTTACAATTGCCTGATGACATACCTTTCTCTCTTTCTAAAGATACTTGGAATTATACCACGGTCCAAGTGTCTTGAACTGTCACTTACAAGATTCTAAATACTAACTGGAATAAATCTTACTAAGCAAATTACAATGGCTGATTTCAACCAATCACCAAAGTTAAAATTACTGTTTAAATGGAAAATTAGCCATGAACAGTGTTCTATCAGTGAATGCATTTAGAACTTGACTAAAATGTCTATGAGTTTTCTAGAAAGAACTTGAAAAATTGGTCCCTAAGCCCACATCTTTCTATGTTCAATAGCAATGGTAATGAGGAACTCCTGTTGGGCACTTCAAGTTGGAAGCAGATAGTCAGTGCCGGTAAACTGCCCTCCCCTTTCTGAGACATGGTTCCATTCTACTGGGTAGGGAGCTCCAACCAGGAGATCTGAATCCAAGTGGAAGAAGGGGATGAGTGGCAAATTCCCTCACTGCCCACCTTCAAACTCAGGAGGCTTTAGGCTGTGTCCCAAAGATGTTAAGGGACCTGGGTAAGATCATCAGACTGCTGGAATGCACTTTATTCCAAACTGGATTTGGAAATCACTTCTTGAAACTGTGTTTAATCAGCATATCTTCAGACCTCCTGTTCAGAAACTCATACGACTTGGTAAATACCAGATCTGTTCAGATGGCAGCAGAATAAATCGCTAACATGAGTTTTCTTGAGTCAGCACACAGCTTATTATGAAAGCATCAGTCCTTGAGGCATCACCAGCCATGTCACTTTGTCCAGGGTCTAGTGTATCAGAGACCTAAAAGACACAAATTTCTGAAACCAGCGAAGAGTCAAAAATCTTTGAGAACCAGCCGGTTAATTTGACCTTGGGCACTGCTGACTCAGGTTCAAGAAGGATCCCAGAGGATTTGCTCACCACCACCATGTTCCTTTCACAGAGCCCCCTGACCCAAGAGATCCAAATTACATGGTCTTCCTGGCAAGCAGCGGCCTCTGTTCTGATATGTAGCGTCAACCACACCACATTCGCACACGTAGTCGTGACTGACACACACACATATACAAATTAATAATAATACATCTGCTTTTCTTTCCCCCTGTTCAAATGTGTGGAATTTTGTAGCACAGTACTAGACCAGCTCAGTACCTGATGGAAATAACCAAGAGGAGGCTACAGAGGGAAGGCTGAATACAGAATGCTCTGTGAAAGTACATCTGTTTTATAGGAGACACACAATCTGTCTCATTCCAACCTGCATTTCTGGGTCACTTGAGACATTTAAACTGCACTTATAATTAACAGCTATTTTTAAACAGTGAAAAAATAGAGCACTGGTAAGGTACAAAAGCATTAAAATTGCCCCAGTTTCGCTTTTCAATAGGACACACCACTGCAATATGCTTCAAGATCAAAGAGAGCTCAGAGAGAGAGAGTGAGAGAGAGAGAGAGAGAGACAGGCCGATCAGTGGGGATAAATTGTTTCCATTATGATGGTGAAAGAATAGGGTTCTTTCAATTGAAACAATTTAATAACCACATTCATTACATTGGTGTCCACTTGGTTTTATCTGAGCAGTTTTTGCATAACTGGGGAGCAAGTTCAATTGAGCTTATTCTCTAGAAATTAAGATGTACAGGGTTTGACATTCAGAAATTAGGCACTAATAGTCGACAAAGCAGTTGTCTTGAGATTTCCCCTGGATGTAGTGAGATCTGCCTTCCGCTAATTATGTCAAATGCAAATACGTTTCCTAAAAGGCCAGCCCAAAATTTTCATTAGCTCATTTCAAGGCAGTTAAGGTTACATTAGGGTGGTGACAGGATATCAGAATCTCTGCTTTAGAATATGCTTACAGAATCACTGTGCAAAGCAACACTTGCATGGCATAAGGATAGCAGTGCCGTCTGTAAACTCGTTTTCCCCTCAGCTATCAACAGAGCAACTCTTTCAGCACACTCCCCTAATATTCTGTGAGATCCTGATAACCAAATAGAGTCCCAACAGACACTGGAAGTGCCAATTTGATGAAGAACAAAGGGATCATTGATTCAGGAGGGAAAAAAAGTCACTAATTTTGTAGGGCTGACTTCAGCCGTGGATATCTACATACAAGAAAAAGTGCTGGGTTTTCTGCCAACCAGCTTCCCTGAGAATGGTTACATTTGCTGGTTCTCAACAGCACTATGGAGTGTGATGTGTCATTTGAAGTGTAGTTTATCCTAAAGTGCTATTTAAAAAAGATATTAGGAACGGAGTTGTGGAAATGCATATAGAAGAAGAAAACCCAGGGTTTACATATGATGTATGAGACATATACAATCCATTCCTGTCTGCTTTCCTCACTTGGAGCTAAATCACGTACGGGAACATTTCAAAGACATTTCCCAGTGTACACTAAATCCTCCTTTGTTTTCTTATTGCTGCCAAACAAGTGGAGAGTAAAGAATTGTTGGGACATACATTGGGTGGTAACTTCATAATAGCTGCACTTCTTCTTCCCTTTTTTTTTTCCAGAAGACAAAGTATAAAAACTGAGAAGTTATCCTTCCCTCTACAAGAGCCTTTAAATAATGGGTTTTCCAGGAGCCGCTGCACTTCCCTCTCTAGACCATTTCCCCAGATGGGATTTGCAATATAAAACCACCATGGATTGGCTTATTGAGGAAAGCAGACAGACTCATACAAATCACTGGAAAGATAAATAAGCTATAGAAATCAATAAATAAAAGCCAGGCGGAAAAAAAATCAAACTCCAGCATTCCAGACCAATTAAGATGTTATTTACTGCCCATGTGATTGTAACTTCGACGCTCTCCTTCCTTGTTCTAACACGATAGGCATTTGTTTTGTTGCGAGAAAGATATATAACTGATGTGTAAATAGAAAATGATATAGATAGATTTTATGTCCCATAAAACTGTTAATCTGTGCTCCACATTAAATATAAAGTACATTTTTTATTTAGACACTGCACTGGTATAATTAAAATAAAGTATGCTAGCTTTATTTTTCAGTAAGTCATTTCCAACCATAGAGATCAAATAACAGTGCAACAGCAGCATGAAATGCGGTTATAATAGCCTGAGACCACATTTCCTGAAACTAAAACATGGGCGATAATAGTGTGAAGGTACAAATTAAATGCAAATAAAACAGATTCCCTATTGCTGCTAACCCCCGGATTGGGTTTCCACGGGGGGCTTTTAGCTGTGATGCTGAGCTTCCGTGAGCAGCGATCATTGACATGTTATTAGCACCATTTTGAGACCACTGATGGAAACTCTCAGTGAAGGATGTAAGAAGACTGCCTGTCCACTTTGCAGGAACAGATGCAAGTGGCCTGGGGCAAAGCGAATAAAAATACACTGCCCAGACTGCCTCCGGGACACTTGCGGCAGTTGGCAAACCCTCATTGACTTGTTCCGTAATTGATGTACATTTTTGTGGCAACCTGCTTTCATTCACCTGGCAGGAGCTCTTTTTGATTTCAGAGGTGTGTCAGCATGGCTTAGCAAGAGCCCATCTGCGAGGGTGCTTGCTCTGAAAACACCTCGGTTTTAACACGAGGGGCTTGGAGTCGGCTTGTGTTATGGTTTCTGGGTTTCCTCTGCTGTAATGGGCTTCCATGCCACATGATAATGGGTGGCTGAGATAATATCGATGTTTTTCTCCAAGTTGAAAAATGTAATCGAAAGTGAGCTTAACAGAATCACCTTTCCTCTCAGTTCAGTTTCACAAGAACCTCGCTAGCAGTGCTTAGGATGGTCCTTGAGCAATTTGCTTCTTTATAATTTCAAGTGCACCAATATAAGTAGTCAATCTGATGAGATGTGGCCTTATTCTAGACAGGTAACTCACTCATACTTGGAGGCTTTCTAATTAAAAATTAATCTTTTAGAAAATGGCATTTGTTTAATAACTCTATGATTTGCAGCTATCAACTTTCAGGAAAGTTTTGGGCATGATACACTCCATATGCTCTCTAACTACAAAGGTCAATTTATGCAAAGAAAATAAGTAACTATTCTTCCTTGCTTCCAAAAACTATCAGGGACTCCCAAAAGTTTCTGCAGTGCCTGCCTCTCCTAGATGCTCTGTCTCAAAGAAGGCCATTTACACAAGTTAATCCAAGCTTCATCCTCTACCTCCTTCTTCCCCAAAACCAGGTGCATATAGCCCAAGGGGCACACATGCTGATACACTGGGTGCAAGAAAACATTGATATGTTTTTCTTTATATGCTAGAAATACATGAAGCTCTACCAGCAGTAAAAAATATAAATATTAGTAGAGCATAGAGGCAGGTGTTAAAGTGCAGGGGAGTTAAGCTGCCACTTGGACCACCTGCATCCCGTATCACAGAACCTGGTTTGAGTCCCAACTCCACTTTTGATCCAGTTTCCTGCTAACATGCTTGAGAAACAGCTGATGACAACCCAAGTACTTTCATCCCTGCCACCCACGAGGAAGATCAGGATGAGGCTCCTGGATCATGGCTTTGGCCTGGCCCATCACTATTACAAGAATTTGAAGAGCAAGCCAGTAGATGAAGGATCTCTCTCTCCCTCTCCCTCTCCCTCTCTCCGTGTGTGTGTGTGTGTGTGTGTGTGTGTGTGTGTGTGTGAGAGAGAGACATATGTCTGTCCATATATTAAGATTTATGCTCTGTTGGACAGTGAGGACAAGGACGAGGAGGGTAAGCCCTGGCTGAAGACCGTGATGCGCTGCTGGCTGCCAGCCGGGGACACCCTGTTGCAGATGATCACCATCCACCTGCCTTCGCCTGTCACCGCCCGTAAGTACCACTGCAAACTCCTGTATGAGGGCCTTCCCCCCACGATGAGGCCGCCATGGGCATTAAAGACTGTGGCCCCAAAGGGCCCCTCATGATGTACATCTCCAAAACCATACCAACCTCTGACAAAGGGTGCTTCTATGCCTTCCAACCCGTTTTGGGGGCTGGCGTCCATCCACCTGAAGGTCAGGGTCACAGGCCCAACTACACTCCAGGTAAGAAGGGGCATCTCTACCTGAAGCCGATCCACAGCAAGATCCTGGTGATGGGCCACCACGAGGAGGACGCGCCTTGCTGCAACATCACGGGCCTGGTGGGCGTCGACCAGTTCCTGGTGAACACTGGCAACCGTGCTGCTGATGAAGTTCAGCGTGAGCCCGGTCATCAGGGTGGCCGTGGAGGCCAAGAACCCGGCCGACCTGCCCGAGCAGTGCATCACAGAGGGTGCTGGTGAGGTGCACCTGGAGCTCTCCCTCAGGGACCTGGAGGTGGACAACACCTGCATCTCCATCCCGGGAGGCGGTGAGCGAGGAGTCTAGCGTGCTGTGCCTCTCCGGGTCTCCAGGACATGGCCGAGGCCCGCAAGATCTGGTGCTCTGGGCCCGATGGACCGGGCACAACATCCTCACCTCCGTCACCAAAGGGCTGCAGTATCTCAACGAGATCAAAGGCAGCGTGGCGGCCGGCTTCCAGCGGGCCACCAAGCAGGGTGCGCTGTGTGAGAGAATACATCGGGCGTGCGCTTCGAGGTGCACAGGACACTGCACGCAGACGCCATCCACCGCGGGGGCGCAGCCTCTACACCAGCATGCGGACGGCCCAGCCCCGCCTCACGCAGCCCATCGACCTTGTGGAGATGCAGAGTCCTGAGCACGTGGTCGGGGGCATCTACAGCGTCCTGAACACGGAGCAAGGCCCCGTTCGGGGAGTCCCAGCTGGCGCGCACACCCATTGCTTGTGACGAAGGCTTGCCTCCCCGTAAACGAGACCTTTGGCTTCACCGCCAACTTGGGGTCCAACACGGGCGGCCAGGCCTTCCCGCAGTGCATGTTCGACCGCTTGCTGATCCTGCACGGAGACCTCTTTGACAACAGCAGCCGCCCCAGCCAGGTGGCGGCCCGCCGCGCAAGCGCAAAAGCCGACTTCCAGGACTAGTTGCAGGCGGTGGCTCCGGCGGCCCCACCCTCTGACCCGGCTCGCCCACGCGATGCCCCTGGAGGCTGCCCCCTCGGGGCCGCTTCTCCCGAGAGGCACGGGGCATGCGCAGTGCCGTCGCTCCACCGTAACGCTTGAGGCCGTCTCGCGCCATATTTATTTCGGACTCGGGGCCGCAGATGCGCCCTCTGCACAGGGACTCACTGGCTGGTGGCAGAGGAGGGGGGAACGCCCAACACTTCTCTCTCCTTTCTTCAGGGGGAAACGCAGATGTGTGCAAAATTCTAGGAGGACCACATGAAGAGGTTTACAGGGTCAGCAGCCCGCCTATGGGGTCAGCTAAATGTAAAGAAATCTCAAAAACTCCATCTGAGAAGCAGACTAATAGTTCCCCTAAAATGTCCATGTCCTAATCTCCAGAGCCTGGAAGTATGGTACCTCCCACGGCAAAGGGGACTTTGCAGACAGGCAGAGTGGACAGTGAGAGAGAGACAGAGAAAGGTCTTCCTTTGCGTTGGTTCACCCTCCAATGGCCTCCGCGGCCGGCGCATGGCGCTGATCCGAAGCCAGGAGCCAGGTACTTCTCCTGGGGTGCAGGGACCCAAGCACTTGGGCCATCCTCCACTGCACTCCCTGGCCACAGCAGAGAGCTGGCCTGGAAGAGGGGCAACCGGAACAGAATCCGGCGCCCCGACAGGGTCTAGAACCCGGTGTGCCGGCGCCACAAAGCGGAGGATTAGCCTAGTGAGCCGTGGCGCCGGCCAGGGTATGCACTTTGAATGAGGACATTATCTGGGTTTTCAGGGTCTCTCAGTATCGTCACAGGAGTCTTGAAAAGGGAACAGTGGGCCGGCGCTATGGCATAGCAGGTAAAGCTGCTGCCTGTGGCGCCGGCATCCCATGTGCATACCGATTCAAATCTCAGCCGCTCCACTTCTGATCCAGATCTCTGCTAATGGCGTGGGAAAACAGTGGAAGAGGGCCCAAGTGCTTGGGCCCCTGCACCCACGTGGGAGACCCCAAAGAAGCTGCTGGCTCCGGAAGAGCCCAGCTCTGGCTGTTGTGTCTATTTGGGGAGTGAATTAGCAGATGAAAAATCTCTCTCTCTCTCTCTCTCTCTCTCTCTCTCTCTCTAGCTCTGCCTTTCAAATAAATAAATAAACTTTAAAAAAAAAATTTCCAGCTGGACTCAGTCTGTGTGGTGACTCGGCGCCTCTTGCCCCCACCGCACTCCTCCTCTCAGAAACGAATCCACTGCAACATTGTTGAGAAATCAACTGCAACATGTGGTGACAGAAGAAAATCGCATAGAAGCCACATGAGAAGGATTCCTCTCATCGCTGCTAGTTTTGAAGAAGGAGGAAGGGGCCACAAACCAAAGAAAGCAGGTGGCCTTCAGAAGCCAAGATAAGGAAATAAATCTCCTCTGGAGACTCCAGAAGGAATGCAGCTCTGTAGACAGATGAGATAGCCCAGTGAGGCCTCTGACCTACAGATAATAAATGTGTGTTGTTTTAAACCACTAGTTATGGTAATTTGTTATGGTATCAGTTGGGAATGAATATGAGAACATGTCAAAAAAAAAAAGTGGAGTTAAAAGGTAAGCTTGTTTCAGTGCAAAGAAGTTTTGAAATCCATGCCTAATTTTGTCAAAATGTACATTTTGTACATTCCATCAGGAAAAAATCTAAGTGCTTCAACAAATCACAATTACTGAAACATCGTTTGATCAACATTTCCTGATTCCATGTTATTTAGGGAACAAATGGCGGCAAACTATGGGATGGTAAGTTGACTAAAAAATCATTTGCAAAACTAGAAATAAGAATAAGTTCATTAGCCAAGAAGAGGTAAGAGTTTTCATATATGATCTTTGCCCATTATATGCAGTGCCAATAACTATCAAAAAAAAAAAAAAGGACTAAAGAAATGGATCTTGGCATAAGTTGCATTTGCCCCACATCTAGGGCACTTAAAGAGTTTTAAAACTCATTCTTCAACATTTGAACTTCAGAAGGAAAAATTTCCAGGAATGACAGTATTGTGCTAGAAACATTAACGTGCCAGCATGAAATAATATCGTTCTGTAGGAGGTAATAAAGGCATGAATTATTGTATTTGGTTCAAATTGTATTTGGTTCATGGATGTTACTGTGCTTCTTATGGGCAGACACAACTAACAGGCACAAGAACACCTGCCCATCTCCCTCAGAAAATTAAAGTCGTGTGCACAAACATCAGTCTAAGAAATTAGGAGACTGTTTGTGGCCAAGAGGAAATGTGCAGTGTTATAGACACGCCTCTGAAGGATGCAGAATCTCTCTTGCTACAGCAGAACATGATTTCTCTCCTGGTCTCGCTCATCGTGGAAAGAACCCTAAGTTATTTACATTACAAGTGTGGCTTTGTCTCCTGTTGGGTAGTGTGCTCTGTTAAATGAACTTGCTGCTATGCCAGACAGTGCTGCCTTGATGGACGCTGGCCGCTAATTGGTTTGGGGTTCTTGGCCATCTCAGTTAACTAGAAGGTTCCATAGCATCTCCTATTGAAATAGGCCCTATTCAAATGATGGGCATGGGTCAATGTATACATGAATTTGTTAAGGTAAGAAAACAGTCCATATCTTAAAGTCTATAGAAAATACTTACAGGTGCCATTGTGTGCCAAAGTTGTATAGAAGTTTGAGAAAAGCATGGCCCAAGAAAAATGCAAACCTCGAGAAGCCTCACCGTGACTTAACCCTTTGGGAGCCAAAGCACTAAGGGAGGAGAAAAGCCTTCTCTTTCCTTGCTCTCTGCCGATGCAAACAGAACTATCACTTGTGCTACAACCTCGGTAATAATGCACCCAGTTAATCTACACAATGTAGAGTCATCCTCTCAAAAAGTAATTCACTTCTTTAAAAACTGGAAGGAAAATAAATATGGTGCAGTAAAATAGTTGAGGAGAGGAATCTATCTGGACATTTCACAAAACATTTCATTATGCTGACAATTCCCAGAAGTGCTCTCAAGAGTGCTTTAAGCTGAGGATTACTGCGCTGGAGCTGATGGACTTTTTTTGTAGCCCCTTTAAAAGGCAGTGAACCGTTTTTCTATTTTATTTAAATAATGCCCCTTAAAATGGATTTTTAGAGGTATAATAACTCCTTAAGAGTCAGTTATGCTAAACAGTTTCTCTTGATAGAAATGTTGTAAAACTCGTTAACTGCACAATTTCAGATGCCGGCTTGGTGAACGCTAACTGACATGTGAATGACCAGAGTTTGTAAAATAAATTGCAATAGTTGTTGTATCACACAGCTAGCACTGCACAAGCTGGAGGCCGCAAGGGGCTCCAACCTGACAGAAAATTACTTCAAGATGAATGAAAAGTGCTTGTTTCTCTTTATTAGTTTTTAGAGAACAGTGAAAATGTTGAATTGTTTACTGAGGGCTGATTAAACGTGGTCAGCGGGGCCATGTCCCTACTGCTAACGGTGGGCTGCCCCGCTGCCCGCCCAGCCTCCACACCCCGGGCCCCCTGCCCCCAGCCTGTGCCCCTGCCACATGCATCTTCTTAGAGGCTATTATGGCTGCACATCTGTGTGTGAAATGTGCTCATTCTGACATTCCACTGCTGCTCGGCGCTGCAGAGGCCTTTGTTAGGTAAAACACTGTTGTCAAGCCTAACAGGCAGGTCATGCAATTTGCTGGACACCGCGGCAGAGAATAGCCCAGGGTGAATTGCCGCGGCCCCAAACAATGCCCGGTTCCATATTGGAATACATATGTATTTCTTCCATTGTGTAGCGCTACAAAAAGTCATGACACTTCGGGTTTTTTTTAAGGCTTTGATTTTAAAAAGAGGAAAGAAAAAACTAGGTTGCTAGGGTTAGACTACCACAGAATAGCCTTTTTGTTGTATTTACTTAGGATAACCACTGTCTTATGGCTAAAAGGAAAAAGGCATGAAGGGCTTTAATTGGCCATTTGTGGTTTAAATTCCATTTATGTTTACCAGAAAGCACGCAGGCTACCACCTTAGCTTAAAAGGAGCGATCGGAACCAGGGCGTTGGGGAGGAGGTGATGGAGAAGGTTTCTCACTCTGCGTTTCCACAAAGGAAGCAGCCCTTGATGGAAGGAGATGAAAACTCATTAACAAGAAAACAGTCTTGTCATCGGGCCAGAAGAAATGATGCCGACCCAGAAGAAATGAAGGACGAGGACTCACTACCATTTCATCTCCACACACGGCTTTTGACAAACCACCCCCTTCCTTACCCTGACCTCAGCCTTACCCACGTACACACTCATTCCCAGCTCGGGGATATCGACAGGAACAGGGAAGAGTTCCAAAGTCATCTGCGGCACCCGACCCAGTCCTCGGAGCAGACCCCAAGCGCACAAGCAGGATTCTCCTCCCTTCGGGGCAGAACGCGCTTCCTGAGCCCATTATGCATATCAGCAGTGGCACATGTAATTACCTTTTTAGGGTGGCAATTATTCCTCAGAATCAACAAGCAGAGTTAGAGCATGTTCCCCCAAAAGACATTTGGGGATCAATTCTGGGTCAATTACATCAGGCTTTGATTTATCACACGGTGTCAGGCCGTGTTTAAATAAAACAGTTTTTGAAACAGAAAGCATGAGGTAAAGGCGAAAGGTGTGACTCACATTGGTTTCCTTCCAACTTTGCTTTCTCCCAATTGCTAGGCCCTTCCCCCATTCTCAAAACAGCTGTAATTTGCTGGGTTTTATCTGTTGGACAGTTTGCTGCTAGGAATATTAAAAGTAATGAATCTGGACTATGCCCAGATCTGTGATCTGCCCCCCACGCACACACCAGGCACCAAGAATTTCTCTTGGGATGCAGTGCAGGGTAGAGGTTCATAGTTCAGGATTTGAAGTCTGAGCGATCTGGACTGGGATCCCCAGGACTTACAAAACACACGGGCTCTGCAGCCCGTGGTGCCTACATTAAATGCTTCAAGGAGATAATTAATCGAGCTAAAGCACTTAGCTCAGCCCCTGGTGCATAAAGAGCACCCATCGAGAAGAGTGACTGCTATTCTATTGATGAGCAAACGATGGGAGCTGCTCCCTCAACGTCCCACCCCTGTGCGGAGAGCAGGCAGGGCCACAGAGGCAGACTGGGCATCCGTGCAAACAACAGGGCTGACCTGGTGACAAGACAGCAACGGAAAGCCCAGCAGACCAGACTACATAAAAGTATCCAGTTCACTTGGACGCATCCTCGTAGATCAACTGTAAACTACAAACCAACAAACATGCTAGTCTATTAGCAAAATTCCTCTGGCAGAGAGCCAGAGGAGCCAGGGGCCACAGAAGCAACTGATAGTCCAAGTGTTTGGGCCTTTGCCACCCATGGGTGAGACCCAAATGAAGCTTCTGACTCCTGGCTTCATCTTGGTTCAGACCTGGGGAGGGAACCAGCAGATGGATGCTCTCTCACTCTCCTCTCTCTCTGTAACTCTGCCTGTCAAATAAATAAATAAGGCAGAGTTACAGAGAGGCAAAAAGAGAGAAGTCTTCTATCCACTGGTTCACTCCCCAATTGGCCACCACCGCTGGAGCTTGGCCAATCCAAAGCCAGGAGACTGGAGCTTCTGCAGGGGCCCAAGGATTTGGACCATATCCACTGCTTTCCCAGGCCATAGCAGAGAGCTGGATCAGAAGAGGAGCAGCCTGGACTTGAACCAGCACCTACATGGGATGCCGGCACTGCAGGTGGCAGCTTTACCCACTACACCACAGCACAGACCCCACAAATAAATATTTTAAAAAAAGAAAAGAAAAGCTGGCACAATGTCAATTCAGATGGACCCCACTCAAGACAAAGGCAAGTTTCTTGTCACAGACACAGCAGAAAAAGTCTACAGCCTACTCTCATGTCAGTTTTCTAACACTGGAAAAATCATGATTCATACTTACTCTTAGGGTGAAAATAAATCTTGGGGGAAACTGTGGAGTCATTCAACTCACAGAACACAAAGTCTAACACATTGAATACTGAAATACTCAGCAAATGTTCATCCAGAGCCATTGCTCAGATACATCTAATCTTGGGTCAGTGACTACCACCCCCAAGTTTGAGCCAAACCTTCCTCTCCTGTTAAGAACTCATGCAGAATGACAGGCCTCTTTGTCATAGATGGTAGAGATCTGCACAGAACAGATGTAAGTCTTTCTCAGTCCCTAGGAAATGTACAAACAATATACTTTACCAACAGACAATCTATACTCAAAGGAGAAAAAACCAGAATATAACCCAAATGAACTCCACCTATAATGTATCTGCATATATAAAATCTATAAAGTAATTATTCAATTAAAAAAAGGATCCTCTATTAAATGTCCAACCCCCAAAAAATAGCATTAAAATGTCCTGAAGAGCTCACCTCAAGGTCTTTTGTTTTGTTTTGTTTTGTTTTTCACTAAAGGTACTTAAAACACTTAAAGAATACACTTTTCCAATCAATGGTTTCTTGTCTTAGGGACACACCTAATTAAGAGCAGAAAAAAAAAGCAATATGCTCTTAAACTAATGGTAAATTCTTTGGAGGCAGGCTCCACACCATGTTTGTCTCTCTCATTTTCTCCTCTCTATTTAGTGCAGTGATTCACACATAGTGAGTACTCAATTAACTTGAAAGGCAATGCATGTTTCAATTCACATTAATTTGGAGGGGCTGCATTGATTTAAGGAGCAACTGAGATGAAAAGAATAGGTTCAATCTTTTTTTTTTTTTCTGATTCTGGCTAGTGATGCACACTGCCTGGAACATTTCCTCTGCCCAGGCCTGGGTAACGGCAGGTCACAGAAGCTTCTCAATATCTTGATTTGTCTCCATTTTTGCTGATGGTAACAAGATGATTCCCTGATGGTTGTCTCCTTTTTTTTTTAAGATTTATTTATTTCAAAGGCAGAACATCAGAGAGAGAGAGAGAGAGAGAGAGAGGATCTTCCATCTTCTGGTTCACTACTCAAAAGGCTTCAACTAGGTCTGGCCCAAGCTTTGAAGAATGAATCAGCAAATGGTAACTCTTACTCTCTCTCTCTCTCTCTCTCTTGCTTTATCTCAAATAGATTTTTAAAACTTAAAATTCATCTGAAGTCATTTCAGGATCTTTTTTCTGAATCATTATATGACACTTGTCGCTGAGGCCTATCATCATCTTATCATCTTAATCTGAAACATCTTTTGCAGTCCCCTCTTCTGTATTTCTACCACATCCCATCCTCTGCCCCATCCCCTCCTTGGTCAGGCTCTGTTCTCCACAGCCTGGAATCTGGTGGCCTCCTCTTTCTGCCAACACTTCCTTTGATGTTGTCTGCACTCCTTCCAAGTGACATCACTTCTCCTATGCCTTCATCTCAGCTGTAAGCGAGGGCCCCTGAAGTCTCCTCTTGGGCTCAATCCTGCGGTGGCCTTCCACCCTTCCTCCTCAGAGCAGAGGAAAGCTGTCTCAGGCCAGGCAGTTCCCTACTTGGCCACACTGAACTGTGCTGAGTTTATTCTGTGCTGCTGCTTCTCCATTTCTCTGTCTCCCTACTAGTGCCAGACATGTCAACCAGTCCTTGCCCTTATCAGCTTCCCAATTTCCTATCATACCTTGTGCCTCACCTGGAGCAGAATTCCACTTGAGTAGGGATGATTCTGGTTCAAGTTTTGTGTGCAAGAGTCTGACTGCCGGCTGAGACCCAGCTTGTGATTGGAGGGCTCCCTATCCTGATGCCATCACTCTGGATGCAGAATCGCCCCTGCCTGCTACATTCCACTTGGCCCAAACCTCCTACTGAATAGCATCTCCAATATTAGCAAGCCCCCTGACCCTGCCCCAACAGGGCAAGCATGCAGAGCAACTGATCTCTGAGCTCTTCTGAATCTTTGTTCACTTCCTCTTCTGCCTTCTTAATCAGCTGCTATTTTACCCTTTGGAACCCCATTTGCACCACAACCTAAGACGCTTACCCCCCAAAACAAATCCACACTGCTTTGCCCCTTATCTGGATTCCTCTGTGATAAACAATATCACACAGTTTAGCACTTGGTTGTTGCTAAACATTCTGTATAATATTAGCTCTCTGGATATACTTAATTCAGTGAGAATTAAATTCAGGGATGAAAACCGTGACTGGGACTTGTTAGGGTGCCTCCAAAGTACCTGGTGCTGACCTCTAGAAGGAAAAGAGCAGAGCAGAGGTCCACCCCAATCTGCTCCCTCTGCAGACCCCGACTCAGCCTTACCACACCCCTCCCCCAAGAAGAAAAAGAGACAAGGTCACTGAATCAAGTCACCAGACTCAACTAAACCTCTTGTAAGTGGGTGGAGCCTCTGGTGGATTGAAAGAAAAGGTTATAACTTTAGCTTTTGTAGACTGTGGGTTCTCGGGGTACGTCTGAGGTTCTTACTCTTTCTGGATTGCTTCTTTCTACTACCATGGGGCCACTGTGATAAAATTGGTCTAGAGGGGATGGCATGGTAGACCAGGCTGAGCCATGGCTTTCAACACTGGCATCCCACGTCAGAGTGCCAGTTCAAGCCACAGCTGCCCGATTTCTGATCCAACTCCCTGCTAATGTTCCTGGGAAGGCAGTGGAATATGGCCCATGTGGTTGGACCGCTGCCACCATGGAGGACCTGAGTGGAGTTCCTGGCTCCTGGCTTCAGACTGGCCTACCACTGGTTGTTTCAGTCATCTGGAAAGTAAACCAGTGAATAGAAGATCTCTTTTTCTCCCATACCTCTCTGATGCTCTTCCTCTCAAATATATAAAATTTTTTTAAAAATAAATGGTCTGGAACTGCCTCCCTCTTGGCAGACCCCCGCAAGCAGATACCTCCCCTCCCCTAGATGAGGCCTGGAGCAAAATAAGTATACTAGCTACAGCTTAAAACCTTAGTCTTTGTTCTCCTGTCTCATCTTGATGCCACTGCAATAGGATACAAAGAGCTAGACCTTATATAGATAGCCTTGCACAGAGCAGCTCCATGTGAACCACTGAGCTCATCAGAGACTACATTATGTTAGCGGAGAAGTGTCACAGTCCAGGCAGTGCAACAATATATGTATTTGACCTTGAATTTTGTCTTGGCTTATCTCCTCCATGTACCTGTGGCCCCGACAACAGTGCAAGAACCTCTGGGCCCATTTCAATACAACTCATATCTAAGTATGTTCTCAGCACATACTTGTTCATTGCTTTTTCTATAGTAAAATTAAATGCTTAAACTTTACCAGCATAGACCAGAAATTCTGAGAATCTTTGAAGAGCTGGGTCAGAGTTGTCTATGATTCATTTATTGAGTACTTGTCGTACTCAAAACCTTATCTTCACTTTATTTCTATAAAGACATTTCTCTAAGAACACAATTCTTATAACATCTATCTTTGAAAGCTGAGGATACAAGCAATATAAATCCCGGGGGTTTTACAAGCTTTTCTGCCAAAAATTAAAGCCAATGGACTTCTAGTGTGAAATTTTGCATTAGCTCCTGCAGATGGTCAGAGTCTACTGTGGAATTGTGGAATATTCATGATATCTCACAAATCCTGAACATTTAAATATTCCATACACACACTATACACATATATACGTACCCTGGATATGATGCTACTTGAAAAGAAATGGCAAATAGACCTAGGTGTATCTCAAAGTCAGAAGATTATCTGTCACCTGGACATGTTTGGGGTCAAAATTCCTCACTGAAACAATGCTTTTGTTGAGATGGTCACAA
Source organism: Oryctolagus cuniculus (assembly GCF_051225735.1). NCBI lineage: Eukaryota > Metazoa > Chordata > Mammalia > Lagomorpha > Leporidae > Oryctolagus > Oryctolagus cuniculus. The sequence goes on from NC_142880.1 coordinate 16,079,579, forward strand.
TTGCCCTAAAATCCCCACCCTCCCTCATTGCTTTTATTAATAAAATTGATTTTAAGGGGCATATGACCCCAAAGGCTGTATTCTCAGGCCCTCTTGACTACAAGCTGTGGCGAGTTTGCTGTGAGTAGTCAACAGTACAACTGAACCAAGGAGAGCCCTTAGAGAGAACACCTGCGAGCCTTCACCCAGGGAAAGCAAGAGTGGAAACCTAAGCAGTGCAGAGCAGATATGGCAGCTCCGCTGGTTCAAGGGGCTCTTTCCCTCTTGTTATGTCACTAGATTTTGGGGTCTAGGTTACTCTAACAACTCTGCCTTTGTAGAGCTGTCCAACTCAGACATATCACTTAAACTCTAAAAACTAATATGCAATCTTCCTAAGATTGTTGTTGGCAACATGAGATGAAGTCTTTTTTTTTTAGTTCTCATTATACCCTCAGCATCTAGAACAAGGCCCAAACATAGGAAGCATTCAATAAATATTAGTTATTATTGCTCATCTTATTGATGTGCTAGAGCTAAAAAAGGAATGCCATATTTTAGCAATTAACATTTAGTACTTCCAGATGTGATCAAATGAAGCTATTCAATGCCATGTGCATTAGAGGGATTGCTTTGTTTGACCCAAATCTTAGAAAACATGGTCTGACAAAGGATTTTTTTTTCTGACTTGTAAATTAAACTATATGAAGACTCTTACATGCTGAACCATTGGTTGTCAACACAATAAACTGACTTAATTTTTTTTAAATCTTTCCCCTCTCTGAATGTTCTTTAAAGATTTATTTAATTTTTATTTGAAAGGGGGAGTTAGACAAAGGTAGAGGCAGAGAGAGTGAGAGAGATCTTTCATCTGTTGGTTCACTCCCCAAATGACAACGGCCAGGGTTGAGCCAGGCTGAGGCCAGGAGCCAGGAGCTTCATCTGGGTCTCCCATGTGGGTGCAGAGGCTCAAACACTTGGGCCATCCTCTGCTTTTTTCTTAAGCACATCATCAGGGAGGTGGACTGGATGTGGAGCAGTCAAGACTTGAAATGGGGCCCATATGGGATGCTGGCATGGAAGGTGGTGGTTTAACCCACTATGCCAGAATACCAGCCCCTGAATATCTTAATTATTAATTAATTAATTAATTTGAAGGGCAGAGTGACAGAGAGAGATGGCAAGATAGAGAAAGAAACAGAGACAGAGAAAGAGAGATATCGTCCATCTGCTGGTTCACTCCTCAAATGCCTGCAACAGCCAGGGTTGGGCCAGGCTAAAGCCAGGAGTCTGGAACTACATCTAGGTTTCCTATGTGGGTGGCAAGGACTCAAGTATCTGAGTTATCACCTGATGCCTCCCAAGGTGCACATTACTAGGAATCTGGATTTGATGTGGAGGTAGAGACAAGACTCAATCCCAGGCACTCCAATACCATATGGGATGTGGGCATCCCAAGCAGTGGCTTAACCTACTGACTCACAATGCCCATAATGACTTGGCTTTTAAAAATGACCCCCTTCAATCAAGCAGACCTGGAGAGTCTCAGACACACAGCCCCAACAGCCCTACTGTTCCATCCCTACTCGTTATTTTTACAAGAGTCTGCTGTTCATGCAAAGAAGGAAAAAAAAATCTGATTTTTATAACGTGTATCATTGTGAATTTGTATTGTAATACCGACCTCAAGAAAGTGATTCTGTCTTCTGTGGAAGGTGGGCACTTCTTTCTTCTACAGAAATAGTATGGATGAGGTTTTTCAGCAGAGTGCATTTTTCCTATTGAAGAGCACTTAATAAACAGACACCTGGCTGCTTTCATTTCCCATGAGTGGCACCGATTTGCCAGTCATTGAGGTAATTCCATCTGATCTGTCGTGGCGATGGATTCTACAAACTAGGTAAGCCCGTCATTAAGGGGAGGGTAAATTACAGTCTCCGTGCAAGACATCACAGCACTTATGTCTTGTACTCACATAGCCAATGAAGTGTAAGGGAAAAGAAAGAAGACGAAAATAAGGTTCAGCATAGGCCTACTGCTTTTCTTGTCAGTGAATATTGTGAGCTGGCCATTGATCCACACTTTTCTCTTTTTCTAAGATTTATTTATTTATTTATTTATTTGAAAGCCAGAGTTACAGAGAGAGAGAGAGAGAGAGAGAATGAGAGCGAGAGAAAAAGAGAGAGAAATCTTCCATCTGCTGGTTCACGCCACAAATGGTAGCAACAGTCAGGGCTGGACCAGGAGCCAGGAACTTCATTAGGGTGTTCCACTTGGGCCATCTTCTGGTGCTCTCCCAGGCCATCTGTTAGCAGGGAGTTGGATTGGAAGTGGAACAGTCAGGACTTGAAGAGGAGCCCATATGGGATGCCAGCATCCCAGGTGGCAGCTTATCTCCCTATACTACAGTGTTGGCCTCCCTATACTTTTTTTTCTTAAAGATTTATTTATTTATTTATTTGAAAGGCAGAGTTACAGAGAAAGGCGGAGAGAGAGAGATGGTCCATCCACTGGTTCACTTCCCAATGGATACAATGGCCAGGCCTGGTACAACCTACGAGCCTGAAACTCCACTTGGGTCTCCCACATGGGTGGCAGGGAACCAAGATCTGCTGCTTTCCCAGGCACATTAGCAGGAAGCTGGATTGGAAGTGGAAGTGGAACTTGAGCTGACATTTACATGGGATGCAGGCATTGCAGGCAGCCCCTGGTCTACTCTTTTTTTTTTTTTTTTTTTTTTTTTTTTGGACAGGCAGAGTGGACAGTGAGAGAGAGAGAGAGACAGAGAGAAAGGTCTTCCTTTTCCATTGGTTCACCCCCAAGTGGCCGCTGCAGCCGGCGCACTGCACTGATCCGAAGCCAGGAGCCAAGTGCTTCTCCTGGTCTCCCATGAGGGTGCAGGGCCCAAGCACTGGGGCCATCCTCCACTGCACTCCCGGGCCACAGCAGAGAGCTGGCCTGGAAGAGGGGCAACTGGGACAGAATCCGGCGCCCCGACCGGGACTAGAACTTGGGGTGCCGGCGCCGCTAGGCGGAGGATTAGTTTCGTGAGCCGCGGCGCCGGCCTGGTCTACTCTTTTTTATGATTTACATATCAAGTTTCATTGCATTCAGGAATTTCATCTAACCTGAAGCCTTTGTGCATCTGCTCTTGAAACACTACTCCTCCTTTCTTCTCCCTTTCTATTCAATCTTGCTGTAATTTTTTATTTGCATACTTAAAATTCTCATCTTGAATGGAGATAATATCTAAAGTAAAATCATTAATGTGGGTGATTTAAAGAAGACAAGTGGGAACACACGAAAGCCTAAAGTGCAGACTGAACACTTCATGTGCATGATGTTTATTTAGTCCATATGACAGACCTGGAGCAGGTCTCATTATGATTTGAATTTTTGTCCCCTCCAAAATTCATGTTGAAATTTAATTAGCACTGTAACGGAGGAGGGAGCCATTAAGTGTGAGTAGGCTATGAGAGCTCCACCCTCACAGGCGGGACTGTCTCCACGTATAAAAGAGTGAGTTCAGCGCCCTCTTTCCCTCTTCTCTCTGTTCCTCTCTCCTCTCTACTTCCACCATGGGATGATGCAGCTCGAAGTTCCTGTCCTGATGCCGGTACCTTGATTCACTTTCCAGCCTTGAGATCCATGAGAATAGATCTCTATCCAAGCATTACCCAGACTCAAGTATTTTATTACAGCAGCACCAATGAACTCAGACAAGTAAAATCATTCTATTTTTACCAACTAGAAGACAAGACTTGAAAGTTAAATAACTTTCCTAGGATCCGTGGCTAAGACATGGTGAAACTACTTCCAAACCTGACCTTGGCTGAGGCCAAAGCTCCTGCTCCTTACAACCATACCATTCCTTCACTAATAACAATAAAGCAACATCTCAGATGAGGTTAACAAAACTCTGAAGTATCAAGGGACCCTGCTTTCATGGAAAAAGAGAGAGAGAGAGGTGTTTGAAATTAACTCCTTACTTATTCCAGATAGGCAATAAGCACCTGCCAGCTTTGAAGTAACCACTTCACACCAGGCATTGTCTGTACATTAAACCTAACCCTCACTGCAGCCCCATAAAGCAGATAACTCTCCCCAGTTTATGGAGGAGGGGAAGGTACACAGAGAAGGTCACAAAGCGAGCGAGGGCCTGGTCTTCACACTACGTAGCCGGCGCACTGCGCTGATCCGAAGCCAGGAGCCAGGTGCTTCTCCTGGTCTCCCATGAGGGTGCTGGGCCCAAGTCCTTGGGCACTACTATGCAGCACTACTGCATCACTGGCCTTAGAGGCTGCTCTCAAAAATGCCTGGAAAGTCTGTTTTTTACATGAACAGTGCCACCCTTATTCTACTGATTAGCTCAGCAAAGCTTTAGTTCAGAGACAACACAAAAGTAAACTTTAACCCAGGCCCTGCCCTCATTTTCATAAATTCCAAATTTAGTGAGGTCCACGTTAATGGGTTTTACTGTCTATGGAAAAGAGTTTAATAGTCACTCAGCCTGCTCAATCTCCATTAACAAATCTAAAAAAAATCACACAAAGGTGAAGGAAGGAAGAGAAGTGACCTCAAAAACAAATCAGATAAGAGGTGCCTGTCATTTGTAGCCAGCAAAAAAATCAGAATGTAAAACCACCAATAAATAACAAACCCAGCATTACTAATTTAAGTGTTCTTTTCATCAACTAGACAATTAACCTAATCAGATGCTCCTATTAAGGACTATGGCTATAGAAAATCTGGTGGTCATAATTAAAAGCCCACTTCAGCTGTCTTTGGTGAGCAGTGAGATGATCTGACATAGCCAGGCTGCTGGGTCTTTTCCACAGCGTTGTATAAATGTGCACTTCCTGTGGTCATTCCTGCTGTCGGCTACTCACGCTGCACTGGTTTCTAATGAAGACTCGCTTCTGTGTGCACCCTGATGGGAAATGCACAAGATGAGACAGTCAACCAAGCATGTGTCCACAGCATTCTCCACTGCTCCTATGGCCAGTTCCACAAAGCACAGGGTCTTCTGGTGTAGGTCATTGCACTGTTGTGAATATTCTACACAAACTCCTCATTGCTTTGGAAGATGGTCCTGAAAGAGAATCCCACAGCTCTATCAAGTTGCTTCAGGTTCTTTTCTTGTCTTTTGGCCACTTTTAAAAGAGCTACCCACACTTCTCTGCAAGAGAAGGAGGCAGCATGGGCATACAAGCCAAGCAGACAGGTGGAGGGCAGTCCAACTCTTCTTTCAGGCCTGATGTGCTATGTGGCACAGGGATGGAGCCATATTTATGATCATTTGTGGACCGGGCATTTGACCTAGCAGTTAAGATGCCTGCATTCCTTGTCTGAGTGCCTGGGTTCCATACCCAGCTCCAGCTCCTAATTCCAGCTTCCTGCAGACCCTGGGAGGCAGCAGGTTATGGCTCAAGTAGTTGGGTTTCCCGCTCCCAGCTTCAGCCTGACCCAGCTGTGGCCACTGCAGGCATCTGAAGAGTGAACTGACAGATGGGAGCTCTGTCTATCTATATGTCTGTCTGTCTCTCTGCCTTCTAAATTAAAAGGAAAACGAATCATTTGTAATCAGGATGGAGTATCAATAGGTCACCTGCTTCCTGGTGACAGAGAGCTAAGGCTTACATGGGGCCAGTTTGCTGAGGACCATCTCGAGGGATGGGTTTGCAGTCTTTGGCATCCAGAGTGAGCTAATCAGCCATAGCTCCTCTACATGAACCATAAAAGCATAAACTTCCCTACCTAATGAATGTATATTAATCCAAGTATCCTGGGCTGCTGTAACTTGATAATCCCTTGTCTTGAGTTGCCCGATTGGTTTGACAATCAGGCTTTCCACAGGATTACCTTGGGACTCAGCCTTCACTTGCACTCCCCATTCACTTGGCCAGAGCACCGGAATTATTGCCATCTCTTTTATAGTCCATTTGATTTCAAGTCGCTGCAAAGCGTTGCAGAAAAAAGAATATGGGATCTCATTCTCTGGACTGTTCAAAGTCATAGCAAGAAGAAATATCCTTCCTGGGAGAAAGGAGTCTGACAGTAGGGAATTTAAGAAAGGATTTTATTTTAGGAAGAGGCCAACAGAATGTCACAGCTGGAAAATGGAAGAGATCAAACAATTTACAGCAAAAGTCTAAGCACAGAGGTGGGATTATGGTCACAAGTGAAAGTGGACATCTCTTCCTGAGATGTGAACAGAAGGGAAGGAAGAGAGGTTGAGTTCATGCCACAGGATCAGTTTTGTAAAAAGGTAGATAGATCCCAAGGCCAAAACCAGAACACGGAAAACAAATTTGCAAACTGCCAAAGTGCTAGCTAGCTAATGTCATGACAAAACTCAGCAGAACCAAGACCTCCTTGTAAATATTTTATCAAACTGTAAAACTTTGGAGAAATCATTTGATTTATTGTTTGTAAGACATTGCTTAGATGTCTATATCATTCAACATCATGCATCATAATATCAGTCACTTCACACGCTCCTTTGTTCCTGGGAACCCTAAGGAATACAGTTTTTCATAAATAATGGTGGTTTAAGCTTGACTGGTCCTGTGCAATTTTTCATTGCCATTCTGGCTACCATCCTACTATTTTCCCCAAATCATAATGCAGTATAAAGTAAAATCAAACAGACCAAAGAAATCGGTGGAAAGAGTCATATTCTAAAGTCAGGCTCTAGGGTCTAGTGTTGTGGTGCAGCCACTGCAAAGCCAACATCTCTTATAGGAGTGTCGGTTTCAGTCCCAGCTGCTCCACTTTAGATTCACCTCATTTCTTTCTTTTTTCTTTTTTCTTTCTTCTTTTTTTTTTTTTTTTTTTTTTTGACAGGTAGAGTTAGACAGAGAGAGAGAGAGAGAGAGGCCTTCCTTCCGTTGGTTCACCCCCCAAATGGCTGCTACAGCCTGCGCACTGCGCCGATCCAAAGCTAGGAGCCAGGTGCTTCTCCTGGTCTCCCATGGGGTGCAGGGCCCAGGCACTTGGGCCATCCTTCACTGCACCCCCAGGCCACAGCAGAGAGCTGGACTGGAAGAGGAGCAACCAGGACAGAATCCGGCGCCCTAACTGGGACTAGAACCTGAGGAGGTGCCGGCGCCGCAGGTGGAGGATTAGCCTAGTGAGCCACGGCGCCGGCCTAGATCCACCTCACTTCTAACATGCCTGGGAAAACATCAGAAGATGGCCCCAGTGCTTCGGCCCCTGCCACCCATGTAGGAGACTGGGATGGAGTTCCTGATTTCTTATTTCAACTTGGCCCAGCCATTTGAGGAGTGAACCAACAGATGGACAATCTCTCTGTGTCTCTCTTACTCTCCCCGACCCGCGCCTCTCTGTCTCAAAAAAAAAAAAAAAAAATCTCTATCCTTTCGACTGATTGAGACTAGGTTTTCTGCACTACAACTCTTTCTGGAGTTCCATGAATCTATTTTTATGCTGTGGTTTCAAGGGTCACAGACATCCTTGTAAGACAAGGTTTTTTTTTCTGGGAAACACTTCTTTGAGTTCAAAGGAAAGGGGGAAGTGTTCATATCTTTCAATAGTCCCCGACGTGATGTCCTTTTTCAGGTTTTAAGTTGGTTTCCACGTCTCCGCTGCACGGTGTGGCTTAGCTTTACAAGCAGCTGCCTCTCTTAACTAGCAGCTTTTGACGTCATGCAGGCTTTGCAAAATGTGAGCCACGGCCCCTCCTCGGGCTTCCCAGCTGCTATTAAAGTTATACTGCATTTGGTTAAGTGTGGAGGCTGGCACCAGAGAGGATCCATAATGGTGATTATCATGCAAATCAGCTTCCCGCAAGTCAAGCTCCTTGGCGGCCCAGGCCTTCCAGCTTTGCTGCCCCCAGCGCCGCCATTGTCCCCGGGATAAAGCGAAGCATCCTCTGGTGGATGCTGGACGTGACAGAGATGGGCTCTCCTGACAGAGATTAGTGGGCAGCTATGAATCTTTCACTTGGGGTAGAAATATGATTTTATTTAAGAAAATAACCATACATAATTGGGCTCCTGTCACTTTAAATTTTAATGGTGAGAGTAATACGGAGGCTTCTGGAACTTTAAATTACGGCTTTCAGAAGCTTCACACTGAATCTTTCAATTATTCTCGGTAAGTACTTTCTCAAAGCATGTGCCACCATGACATTGATATCACAATTCAAATCTAAATTCAAAACTGACTGCAAGCCTATGAGCTATGTGCTGGCGTGCGGGCTGCCTCATTTTATCTCTGAACATCTGAAAGGCCAATCAAGAGACGCTTTCCCAGAGCCCAGCCAGCTGTTTGCCAAATATTCAAATACCCTGGCACGCAGAAGAGCCTCTCCGATTTCCTCACATCAAAATTAGCGACGACCCCCTATTTTTCCCATTAGTTTCTGGCTCACCTACCTCCTTCCACGCAGGTCCGCCTGACTCACTCAGCTCAGTGCTGGCTCCCGCTCACCTCTGGGAGCAATTGGATCCAGGGTGTGCAGCCAGTTCCGACAAACCATGGGGGAGAAATTTCCAGCCTGTGCTTCCTTGAAGTGGATCTGAAAGAGGGCTGAGCTGATATTTGCAGCAGTCGGAAGACAGAGCAAAGACAGCACGCGGGTTTTACTTACAAATGCATTCATTAGGCTGGAGCAAAAAGTGGAATTGGAAAGACAGTAGCCAGGAACAAGCGAAAGGCTTTCCTTTCACTTTCATTTTGGCACCTTCACCTTCTTGTCATACCCATTTTCTGTTTTCTCTTTTTAATTTCACTGAGTTTTTGAGAAGCAGGGAGACAAAGAGAGACCCTATCCCAACTGGAGATTACTGTCTGCAACAGCCAGGGTTGGCCCAAGCCGGAGCCAAGGAGCCCAGAACTCCACCCTGGTCTCCCACATGGGAGGCAGGGACCCAAGTACCTGGGCCGTCATCTGTGGCCTCCCAGGGTGTGCATTAGCAGGAAGGTGAAATTTGGAAAGGAACTAGAATTTGAACCCAGACACTCTGACATGGGATACAAGCATCAAGCATCTAGGCCGCTAGACCAAACACCCAACCCTACCCATTTCTTTTTATCATTTTAATATTTTATGTTTATGTTTGGAAAGAAGGTAAAAATGAATATAGTACACTGAATTATTTGTAAGTCTAGCTTTGGATTGTTTCCATTCTTTTTTTTTTTTTTTTTTTTGGACAGGCAGAGTTAATGAGAGAGAGAGAGAGAGAGAGAAAGAGAGAGAGAGCTGGCATGCTGCGCAGATCCGAAGCCAGGAGCCAGGTGCTTCTCCTGGTCTCCCATGGGGTGCAGGGCCCAAGCACTTGGGCCATCCTCCACTGCACTCCTGGGCCACAGCAGAGAGCTGGACTGGAAGAGGGGCAACCGGGACAGAATCCAGCACCCCAACCGGGACTAGAACCTGGGGTGCCGGCGCCGCAGGCGGAGGATTAGCCTAGTGAGCCGCGGCGCTGGCCTTGTTTCCATTATTTCAAACTGTGTCCCCACCTAAGTAAATCACACTGCCACATTCTCAATGGCAGATAACTAAATCCAGCTACCCTGGTGAATCTTCAGTGAAAGCTCTGCCTTCGCATTCCGAAGATTCTGGAGCAAAGTTCCTCCTGGAACACACAGAGGCGTGGGCAGTGCTTGGGGGCGAGGTGGGGCGGGTGGTGGATAGGAGGAGGAAGGGACAAAGGTGCCAAGAGTGCACAACCTCTGCCCAAGGGCTTGTCAAATTTCCCGAAGCTGGATGTCAGAGCCAGGGCCGGCTGGGTGAGGGGTTCCTTGATTCCTTCCAGAAAAGCTGGACCCATCCTTGTTCATTTCCTATGAAGCGTTTGTACTTGGACAGAAGGGGCACAGCAGGAATGCTTTCTGGGCACATTGAGGGGGAAGCCACCCTCATAGCAGTCAGGCATGCCAGATGTCAAGCGAATGTGAGCTGCTGAGAATTCTCCGGGCAGGATGCGAGGAAGCGTCTGTCTGCATCGGGGGCCTCTCCTTAGCTTATGCAAAGCCAGACAGAAATTCATCCGTGTTTAAAATAATAATTCCAAAAGGAGCTGCTAATAGGAATGTAAGTATTGTCCTGGTGGGTGGGTGGCACCCTGGTTCTGCCACTGAACTCTATGCATTCCTTCAGTGCCCATCTGCATGCAGCAAGTGACTCGCTCCTGGGAACCTGGGACAGGGAAGAAGCAAGGGGCCCCTGTCTGGAGTGATCATCAAGTCAGCATCCTCACCCCCCAGCATTATTTCTGGAAGATAGGCCCGAATGTTGCTTGGCACTGAGGTCAGGATTAAGATCCTCAAGTAGGAGCTCTTCTGAGACATTGACCAGAGACAGAAAAAGAACATTTTTTAAAACCCACATGGATTTCCGAACCCAAAGTAGTACGATTAACAAATCCTGTCTGCCATAAATATTTACGAGATGTGGAGTGTTTCAAATACAAAACAGTTCTACATAAATCATTCACCCAAACCTTTACTTCACTCCCATTGTAGGTCAACTACTATACTGCCATGAGACAGCTACGATTAACAAATCTTCATTCTACTGCATTGCTCTGCAAAATTTGCCACTGTGGCTGAAGTTCATCTTGAGGTTCTTTTGTTTCTGGAAGAATTTTCACCCTCCTAAACAGGTCCACCCCTCGGAGCACCCCCTCTTTACTAACTCCTTGTCCCCAGTTTTGCAACTCCCTTCACTCTCAGTCAGCACAGGGTGCGGGACAGTGCACTGAAATGATCAGTGAGACATTTTCTCAATCTACCCAAGTACTCTGCACTCCCATGTGGGGACTCTTACATATGAGTATATGAACCACTCACTTTCCATAGCTGGAGAAAGTTATGGCTCTTCGGAATAACGATTAATAACAGAAGCTGAAGATCACTGTGCTAAGATACTTCCTCTATATGATATCTTTGACTCCCTTGGCTTCAACTTCCACCCATGATCTGAAGCCCAGATCCACAAATGCAAATACCTGCTACGCTTATGTCCTCAAATGGCCCACTGTCTCTAACTCAGCAAGTGCAACATCAGATCTGTCATGCTTACTTTTTCTCTCTTCCCTTTCTTAACAGTAGCTGTATCCACACATGGCCTGAGCCAGTTCTCTTCGTCCTATTAATACTCCCTCTTCTCCTTCAACTTCCCAGTCCCACCCCCATCCATCACATCCCTCACCAAGAACATCTGTGTGCCCTTGCCCGTACCCACAAGGACTTCTGCAGCAACCACTTGACTTCAAGCTCCTCTCCATGGGCTCTGATTCCTCCTGATGGAAGCAGGAGATCCTGGCATGCACCATTCTAACATATGAAATGACTTCTGAGAGCAAACAGGCCATTTGGTGCAGTGGTTAAAGTGCCATGTGGGACATTTGCATGCCATATCAGAGTGCCTGAGTTTGACTCTCAGCTGCACTTTTGATTCCAGCTTCCTTCCAATATGCACCCAGGAGGCAGCAGGTAGTGGCTCAATCACTTGTGTTTCTGCCACCCACAAGGGAGACATGCATTGGGTTCCTGGTTCCTGGTTTCAACCTGGCCCAGCCCTAGCTGTTGTGGGCTTTCAGGGAGTAAACCAGCAGATAGAATATCTTTGTGTGTCTCTGTCTGTATGTGTGTGCATGTGTGTGTCACTGCCTTTCAAATAAAAAAATTTTAATTGTTTTTTTTTTAGGTTTAAAAACACATAATTAACCTCCATATGTGCCAGCTATATTCACATACATCAAACTGGGAACATCAAGTTGATATTGCCTTTAAAATAAATTTCAGCATAAAAAATCAGATAATTTAAAGAAAAGAATTAATCTATTTAGCAGGTGGAATAAAGATAAAAGAGTGATACATGGATCAATGATGTTTGGGAAGCCTGCACTGGAAATAGGTATAAACTCCTTAATATGATACAGGAGAAGCTGCAAATCTGCTCCCTCGTCAGCCTCTCCTCCAACCCACAGGGCCATATTCTACATGTACCCTCCTCAGTGCATCAGCTTTGCTGTAAAACAAAACACACCAAACTAGGGGAAAAAACAAATCAGGGAAAATGGTGGCTGACACCTGTTCGCACATGTTTGTGGTGAAAGTGGGTCAGTTGGTAACTACATGATCTCACTTACATGTCTAGTGCTTCAAAGACTGCCAGCCCAAGCCTCACTTCCTCTCCAGACAACCAAGGTGGTATCAGGGCTCCCGGCACAGACACCTGCTGCAGATGAACGCCCTTTTCAAATTGTGGCTTCTTTCACATTTGCTAATGTTTATTTTCCAATCACGTCACATGCTCAACTCAACTTCAGGGATAAGGAAAATGACTCCACCTTCCGCCCCACCCCACCCCTCCACAGGGTGCATGCATGAGAGAGAAAAAGATGGAAAAAGAAAGGGGGGGAGGGAGAGGGAGAGGGAGAGAGAGAGAGGGAGAGAGAGAGAGGGAGAGAGAAGGGAGAGAGAGAGGAAGCGAGAGACAGAGGGAGAGAGAGAGAATATCATTCATTTGCTGGTTCACTCTTCAAATGCCTGTAACAGCCAGAGCAGGGCCAGGCAGCAGTCAGAAGGCTGGAACTGCATGCATCTGGGTATCCCATTTGGGTGGCAAGAACCCAAATATGGTTCAAGTCTGCTGTCTCTCAAGGTGTACATTACCAGGGAGCTGGGATGGGGAGCGGAGCTGTGACTCAAATCCAAGCACTCCTGGGGCCAGCGCTGTGGCACAGCTGGCTAAAGCCCTGGCCTGAAGCGTCAGCATCCCATATGGGTGCTGGTTCTACTCCCGGATGGTGCTCTTCAGATCCAGCTCTCTGCTATGGCCTGGGAAAGCAGTAGAAGATGGTTCAAGTCCTTGGGCCCCTGCACCCATGTGGGAGACCCAGAAGAAGCTCCTGGCTTCAGATCGGCACGGCTCCGGCTACTGTGGTCATCTAGGGAGTGAATCAGTGGATGGAAGACCTCTCTCTCTCTCTGTCTATACCTCTCTATATAACTCTTTCAGATAAAGAAGATAAATCTTAAAAAAACAACAAGAAGACAAACCCAGGCACTCCAATATGGAATGTGGGCATTTCAAGTAGCATCTTATCCACTGTGCTAAAAGCCTGCCTGTGACTCCACCTCTTAACGAAAGGACGTGCAACACCACATTGACAGGAACCAGAAACAGGAAAGACAAGAGTCTATTTTTACAATCTACGACTCTAACATCCTCCATACGTGCCAGGTATATTCACATACTTGCTCATGCTGTCCCAATCACATGAAATGAATTTATTTTTTTAAGAAAGATTTATTGTACTTACTTGAAAGTCAGAGTGACAGAGAAATGGACAGAGAGAGAGAGAGAGAGAGAGAGATCTTTCATCCTCTCGTTCGCTACCCAAATGGGTGCAATGGCAAGAGCTGGGCCGGGCCAAAGCCAGGGGTCAGGAATTCCATCTGGATCTCCCACTTGGGTGGCAGAAGTCCAAGCTCTTGGAGCATCTTCTGCTGTTTTTGCAGGTGCTTAAGTAGGGAGCTGGATAGGAAGCAGAGCAGCTGGGACTCAGACCAGCACTCAGATATGGAAGGCCAGTGCTGTAGGCAGTGGCCTAACCCACTGCCCCATAAAACATAAATTTCCTGCTGTCCTCTGGAACATTCTTAGTTCTTGCTCCTCACAGTTCTGATCACATGTGGCATGCCCTGGCATCCTCCTTCAAGGCAAAGTTGTTTCCTCATATGTTCCCATGGTCCCTTGTATAGGCTTCCACTCTATCATTCAGGGAACTGCACAAGATAATAGTTATTAGCCATGCCTTATAAAGTCTCTCTCCCTAAATAGGCCACGGTTGTAACACAATGCCTGGCAAAAAAAAAAAAAAAAAAAAAAAAAAAAAAACACTCAATAAATGTTAAGTAAATTGAATTTAATTTATCAAATTCAAAACAAAGATTAGCATATCTGGCTGAAATAAAAAGATTATCCATATCTGGCTGAAATAAAACTGTTAAAAAGGCTTTAGGTGCAACTAGATAAACTGGCGGAAGGGTTAGAGAAACTAATTAAATCCACCTCATCTGAAGGGAGCAGGCAAGGCAATGCTCCCAGCCAACAGCATGTTTCCTATGGGACTGGCATAAAGCCTGAACTTCCAGGATGAATTATTCGAGGTCTTAAACTGCTTCGATGTAGTACAAAGAGCATATGCTCTGGAGTCAAAAATACTAGGACTCAAAACCTAGTTACCTGTGTGATCCTGGCAATCCACCTAAGGCACTTTCCTGCACCACTCTCCTTCCATCCATCCAGACTTCCTCGTGTTGTAATAGCATATGGAGCACAGCTAGCGCAGTACCTGCCACACGCCTCCCACACACCAAACTCCAGAGTCTCCCATGTAAAAAGCAAACGTCAAGACAAGCGTTTGGCCTAGACTCCAATTAAGACATCTGAATCCCATACAGGAATATCTGGGTTTGATTCCTATCTCTTAACGACAGCTTCCTACCTATGCAGACCCTAGGAGGCACTGGTGGTGGCTCAAGTAGCTGGGTCCCTGTCACCCATGTGGGAGACCTAGATTGAGTTTCTGGCTTCTGGCTTTGACCCAGCCCAGTCCAAGCCATTGAGGGCTTTAGGGGAATAAACTAGCATATGGGAGCAGTGTCTGTGTGTGTGTGTGTGTGTGTGTGTTTCAAATGAAAAATAGATACAAAGTAAATGCTGTTGGAAGGAGGTAACTTCCTCCTCTGTTTTATTACAACCTAGGAGGGAGTAAAACAGGAAGTGGCAGAAGTAAAGGACAGCAGGTATACAACTTCACAACCTGTGAGCCAGGTCTGTGGCTAGCAATCAAACTGCTCTATCAGTTTTCAGGAACACAGCCAAGCAATAAACCTCACCCCTGCCCCCAGACTGTACAGTGCTGACTTCCAGCAATGTAGGACTCAGAAATTTTGCTGGGCATCAAGATGGAATCAGTATTCATCGACACTTAGGCAAGACACCTGGGGTGTTAAGGCACACAGGAGGTTGTTGAAAAGAAGCTACAGTCCCTCACTGTGTCCCTTGTATCTAAAAGAGATAATTGTGGCAAATAGTTTTTTTCTCCCCATCCAAGGGTACAATTTTTCAGTGTAAAAAAAAAAAATGAAAAGGGCACTACAAATAGACAAGGCTAAACTTCAAAGTTTATCCACTTCTGAAGGAAACATTACCATTAAATTCAAGATAACGTGAGTTTAGGTGGACTGAAGTCCTGTTTCAAAGTGAAGCCAAGTCTGATTAAAATAACTAAACCTTCAAAATCCAAGCAGGGGCTTGCCTCCTGGGGAAAGTCTGTCGCACAGGAGCTGCACTGCCAAGTGCAGTGTGGCGGGCACTGCAGGCTGCCCCCACAGAGTGTAGGCTGGGAAGGTGTAAGCTGAGTCACATGAGGTGTCAGATACCCAAACAAAAAAATGGGCTCAGAGTTCTACTGTTGAATGAGTTTGCTTAAAATTCTAGAAAGCTTTAGCAGTAATTTCAAACATAATGGGTTTTTGTATTTTCTTATTTATTTTTATTTATTGGAGACAGAAAGAGATCTTCCACCCACTGGTTCATTCCTCAAATGCCTCAACAGCTTCGAGCCAGGAATCCTAACTAGGTCTTCCTCATGCATGGCAGGGAACCAACTTCTTGAGCCATTGCCTGCTTCCTCCCAGGGTGTGCATTACTAGGGAGCTGGAGTCAGGAGACAGGAACTCTACCTGGGTCGTCCACATGGGTGGCAGGGACCCAAACACTTAGCCATCCCTTGCTGCTTCCCAGGGTATGCATTAGCAGGAAACTGGGGTTGACAGCAGAGCCAGGACCCTCAGGAACTCTGATAGGGGATGCTGGCATCCGAACCAGCATCCTAACCACTGTGCCAAAGGCCCCTCTTAGGTTTCTTATGATATTAATAGATATAACCTGTCATATGATCTTAGCTTTAAAACCTTGGTGTTGGATCAAAGATTATGTTTCTCTTGTGAGGAAAGACTCTATACATAGTATTCTGTATAATTAATTATTATAATACTGAATAATTATATCATGTTGCTTTCTTCAAAAAAGTCTCTACAATTGTCCCGTGGTAGCTATAACGCTTCTTCACTTTGTGTGCACTAAAGCAGTCTACAGTGGTTGCTACTTGTCTCTGCAAATTAATCTCCATTGTTTCCCCTGTGAATTTTGACCAATTACACTGAAAATGTCCTGGTACCTAAGATTCTGCTTTCTGCATTTTCCTAATCTATGTCTCCCCATCCCTGGCACCTAGACTCTACCCAACAAATGTCCATTTATGGCCAAACAAGGAAATGTACAAGTAGCACTGGCTAATGGTAAATTCCTTAGTCCATTCAAGTTCAACTCAAGACCTCTAGAGACCATAAAGACTGAAAAGATTATGGTGCCCCTGCCACCCACAAGTAAACATAAGTACAACACTAAGCCATAAGGACAAAAGTTACATGTGTTCAAATTAAAATCGTTTTTGCTGGCCAAACTTTACCTAATCAATAGCTGAACTCTTCATTCCTTCTCATCCTCAATGTGAGAGTATACATGAGTATTTTTTAAGACTTATTTATTTACTTGAAAGATAGAGTGACAGAGAAAAAGAGATTTTCTATCTACGGGTTCAACCCTCAAATGGCCACAATGGCCGGCACTAGGGGGAAGGCCGAAGCCAGGAGCTTAGAACTCCACCTGGGTCTGCCGCATGGATGGCAGGAGGCCAAGGACTTGGGCCATCTGCTGCTGCTTTCCCAGGCACATTAGCAGGGAACTGGATCAGAAGTGGAATGGCTGAGACTTGAACTGATGCCCATGTGTGATGCTGGCATTCCAAGTGGCAGCTTAACCTTCTGTGCCACAATATCAGTCCACACAAGTGCATTTGGGAGACAGAGAGAGAGAAAGAAAATAACAATAAGAATAAATCTGTGGTCAAAGGGATCACATAAACAAGACTAGTGTCTGCAAATACTAACTGATAGAATAAAAAAGGGAGAGATCAATCCAACATGAAAAGCGAGATACACAGCAAACTCATAGAATGGCAGATGTCCTAAACAGCACTCTGGCCTCAGAATCAGCCCTTAAGGCATTTGGATCCAGCTGAAAAGCCCATGAGAGTATTTCAGGCATGGAAAGCCAAGACACTCTGGCAAAAAAAAAAAAAAAAAAAAAAATGACCTAAATGAACAATCTCTGCGAGTGAGATCCCAGTGGAAAGAACAGGTCATCAAAGAAGGAGGTACCTTTCTCTGAAGGGAGGAGAAAACTTCCACTTTGACTATGACCTTATCCAAATATTATCAGAGTTGGCAAACTCAAAAGGCCTCCATAGCCTTGGCAACTCATGACAAGAGCCTCGGGTGATTACAGATGCCATAAACAAGAGTGTCAGTTTGTTAAGTCAACAACAGGAGTCACTGTGCATTACTCCTCATGTAGGATCTCTGTCCTTAATGTGTTGTTCAATGTGAATTAATGCTATAACTAGTACTCAAACAGTATTTTACACTTTATGTTTCTATGTGGGTGCAAACTGTTGAAAGCTTTACTTAATATATGCTAAATTGATCTTCTGTATATAAAGAGAATTGAAAATGAATCTTGATGTGAATGGAAGGGGAGAGGGAGCTGGAGATGGGAGGGTTGTGGGTAGAAGGGAAGTTATGGGGGGAAAAAGCCATTGTAATCCATAAGCTGTACTTTGGAAATTTATATTCATTAAATAAAAGTTTAAAAAAAGAATAAATCTGTGTTTTCTGGCACTTGGTCTGCTATACTGGATCAACTTCATAAAACTATGTCAAAATACAAATTATAGGTATGTATGTATGCTATGAAATATAGAAAGGAGAACTAAATAATTGTCTAAATATATACACATTTTTGCTGTTCTCTTGCAAGTGCCCAAATCATATTTCAGGTGTGTGGTAACACAGCTTAATCTAGTATGAGAATAGAAGAAATATAACACATTGTTTTGTCTGCTGTTATATTTGAGTTGTGGTTGTGTACAGAAAAGGAGGTGCAGTAAATGATTGTCAGCAAAGCACTCATGAAAATGTGAGAAGCACCAGTTCTTTGCATTTTATTTCACTAGACACCAATATTTGATAAGAGCAACAAGCACCAAATTATATTTGGATAAACTCTCTATAATGTTGACAAGTGGTTAGAAAGTTAGAATGCAGATGCTAATTAACAGCCAAATCAAAACCACCATAGCTGCAATTAAAGCAAAAATATTTCACTTATAATGTGATTCTCATATTCATAGTAACAGTTATTGGTTAATTTTTCCACTACATTTGAATAGTTTATGCTTAGATCTAATGGTTTCAGCTGATGATCTGTTTCCACTTTGGTATTTTAAAATCTGACTATGTCTATAAGAGTTGAACACTTTATTCTTACATACCTAGGGAGATCTTTATCTTATAACAGAAAATATTTGGATATCTAGTAAAATAGCATAGAGAAATCAGAAAATTCTTGTGATTCTATGGGCTCTTTGCTTCCAATTATGTAAGAACTTTAAAACCATAAATTTATTAAAGCCCATACTGACAGTGATGTGCAGCAAGAATGCAAATTTAGGAATCAAAGAGAATAATTTAGTAGCTTGTTTTGTGATTGCATCTGATTGGTTCTCTGTGTCTCCAATTTAAAAAAAAAAAAAAGAAAATGAAAAAGATTTCCCCTGGTGATTTGCTTAAGAGATGGAGGAGGTATTATGTCCATTACATTGGAAGCCAGGGATCACCTGAACAAATAATATCATGGCTCTGCAGAATGACTGATGGTCTTTGCAAAGGCCTGGACTGGTCTCATCTTTCTTGAGATTTTGCCACTGATTTGCTCTTAGTCATGTGCAGTCACTGAGGCCAGCAGACAGGACGAGTGCTTGATGTATGACACTTGAGCCACTTTTGTCAGAGCTGCATTTATTTTAAGCTATCTTCTTTCTTGGTACTCTCATATGTATATGTTCTTCAGCTTTATTTTTGTCTTGTTTCCAGTGATGGGTCAAACTGATAGGGCAATCATAAAAACACTATCCTCTAGAGCTCTCCCAAAATAGAGTATCTTCTTCCTTGCAAGGGATGGTTTTTCATTGCAGATTAAATAAATGGTTTAAAGCAAATATCCTAAAATAAGGACTTGTTCTTTGTTCATTGTCATATTTGCACAGTTTACAACACATTCCTTACCTTTCAGAATATATTATCAATCTCAATTCAATTCAGCCTTTATATTCCCCAGTAAGCCACAAAAGTTCCCTTTTACTTGAAAGGAAATTTCAAGGGGAGAGGGTTGTGGAAGGGACAATTCTAAAGGGATTTTGAATACTTCTGCATCTTCTTATACACAGCAAATCAGCTCAGATATCTTAATCAGTAGCTAGAAACATATCCTTATCAGTGACATATTCATGCACGATGGTATGAGCTGCAAACATGTTTGGCAGAGACCCAGGAATAAAAAAGTAAAGAATACAGTAAAGAATTGATGGAATAGCTTTGTGTTTCAACCCCGTTCATTTTGGGAATTTTCTATCATCTCTGTTTGTTCCATTTGAAAGAATAAGAGAAAACCAACAGAATGTCAGATTTCTACGACTTGATCTCATCTATATATAGACATCACACTACACAATGATCGAGCATGGAAGCATATCTATACACAGTGATGAATACAAGTACATATATACACTCTTGTGTCTTCTAAAAATTCCTATTCATGATAGTATCTTATGCAAAGTTTAATGCTTTTCTGTCTTGACAATAGAAGCACTGTCTGAACATGATTTCACAAAATCAAAAGTAGTTCTTGACAATTAATTTCTGCAGTCAGTGGTCTTCTCAAAATGGACAGCTCCCCTTGGAACTTGGGATCCACAACAGCAGACTGTGTGAGTGAGGGAGCGAGACAATTCATTAGCCGATTCTGCAGCAACTCAAAGTGGCGGGGGATGTCAGCCCCTGTTCTGGTGCTTCAATACTAATGAGAGTCATTGCATATTCATAACCCCAAATACAGTCAGCTTCTTGTAAAAACTTTTGTCACCCAGCCTTCATGGCAAGAGCAAGGCACTGCACTCTTCGTGTCGTGGCACTTCCGCCAAGTGAGTGTGAGAGCAAGATTGATTGTTTTTGCAGCGTAGCCTGATGGCGAACTGTAAGATGCTGCCCAAGGGTCTTAAAACTGTTTAGTTTGATTGCAAAGCTCTAAATAATCAAAGAAACAAAACAGGAGGCAGAGGTGGAGTGTATGTCAATATATACATGCACACTCATACATATACCATACATTAAAATTTGTATGAAGAATATTACAAATAAGGAATCTGACTTATGCAATATACAGAGTAATTATCTGCTAGGAGTAAAACCATTCACTCCAATTCTTACTATGCTCAAAGGAGAACAGGGTGCCCCAGTACACTCGTTCTCACAAAGTTTTTGTTGTGGCAAAAACACTGCAGTATATCTTAATAGAAACAAATTTCTGCAACACCTGAAGTTTCCTGTCATCATCAATAACAAAGCTTAGTGAATTGAACTTGTCACCAATGCCAAATCCAGAGCTACCAGGAATTCAATTCCTTAGACATCTTTTTGTGTTGTGGTCACTGTCTCTCTTGCTTTATCATCATCATCATCATCGTCGTCATCATCACGTGCCAGAAGTGAGCTATCCAAAGTGCTGGCCAGAGAACCCAGTGGCTGGCATGACACCATTTGATCCCCAAATGCCCATTTGTTTGGGGTAGTATCCCCTGGAGTCAAAGAAAGGAAATGTATGTTTCAGCACCCACTTTGAAAAAGCCTTGAGCATTTTTTCACTCATAATGATGTCTTCAGCTGGAATGCCAGCACACTTCCACATTTTTCTGACAGGCACACAAGGCTATAAACTACCCATAAAAATTAAATAAAACAGGACAGTGAAAGAAAACTTTCTAAATTTGATCACACTTGAGTTGTTAAAAGTTATTTCTAGATAGTGTGTATAAATATCCACACAGCTAAAGAAAAATCAGGACTGTGGAGACGATGGTGGCGGGTAGAGGATGAGATGCTGTACAGGGAGGGTCTCAACAAACTGTTTGATGTCTTAGTCACAGACACTCCAGCGTTGAAAATAGAAGGATTTGTGTTTATGATTGATTGAGGTAACTGATTATCCACAGATATTTTAAGTGCTGAGACATTAAATTGTCAGCTCTATCAGTTTGATTGCAGTAAAACATGAAAACATTGACTTTTGTCTAGTTAGAGAAATTTATTTTTCCCAGAATGACAATCCTTTAAGTAGAAGCCAGGCAGCTTGCCAGCTCTCCATGTCATACATTGGAGTTTGCGAATGCAACCCATATTTCCAAGTGTTTTTCAAGGCTCAATGAACGGTGCACAGGTCTTTTGCATTCCTGCAGGATGCACCATTCCGTAAGCTTGGGGAAAGTATTCACTCATTCTGTAGGGAAGAGCATCATAGCTTTGTATTCATGGAGCACATGCTACCTGTGCTCTTCGTTTATTTAAAGCATCTCTCAAAAATAAAATCACACTCTTTGGACCACCATGCTGTGAACAAGTTTGATTAATATGTTTTATAAGCCTGAAACAAATGTTCATCATAACTGTCAGGAAGCTGACAGTTTTCAAAAGTCTTTGTTCCCAGAATGAATAATCTGTCTGATCTTCTCTAAGATACCACATTCCCAGTCTAAAAGGAAGAGGTTTTAAAAAAATCAAGTAAATTCCACTAAAATCTGATTGCTGTTAAATCAGCCTTGTATTCTGAATCCTTGCATGCACTATAGGCAAGTGTGCTGACAAAATAAAAACCACCACGTCTTATTTGTCATTATTGCTTGTCAGAACACCTGTGCTTTTCATTGGGCAGAGCTGTTAGCTGAATGTTTAAAACCCAGTCCATTATAAGAATCAAAAATGTCAGGTGTTATATATAGTCAATCCTTTTAATAAAATCTGTGACTAGCAAATCATCACTAGGCCTGATGATTTCAAAAGACAGAAGTGGTCATTAATTCTATTGAAACACCAATATCTCTGTATCCGCTGCATATTTTCCAACTGTTTATCATGATTGTGAAAACACAAGATGTTCCAAAGACCGGCGGGCCATTGAGCCCTGCATGTCTGAGTTGTGCAGACAGCAGTGGGCAATACCTGGTGTCATGGAAGGAGCACAGAGGTCCCTGAGAAGCTGAGCAAGGCCATGATAACATTGGGAGCACTGAATCTGGTTGCCCTTCTATCATATCTTAAAACAATAATAACTTTTCAGTAGTCAGCAAATGATCCATTCTCTTATCCCTTTATTCCAGGTACCACTGACACTTCACTGATGTGCCATGGTGGAACTTGACAAAGCACCCTGCCTGTACACCGCTACAATTATACTTCCGTTTGTCAATATGCTCTCCTCCTAAGTTTGGTACTATTTCCACACTAAACTCACAAAGGTTAAAATAACAAATAATTTCTCACATATCTTTTTTGTAATTTCTACTCTCTAAGAAAGGCTCTGTGCTGTTCACTCCTATATCATCTTTGTCCATAAGAAATCAATTTTCACTTTACTATTTTCCAAACTGACAAGAAACCACAGATTTTGCACATGCTACCACAGACACATCATAAGCATTACTGGACTACTCGTTTTGATACATACAATATTCAACTTTTCAGTTTTTTCAAATTATTTTGTATTTATCTGACAAGCAGAAAGAGTTCCCATCTGCTGGTTCATTCCCTAAATTCCCACAATGGTCGGGATGAGCTGAAGCCAAAGCCAAGAGCTGGATACTCAAACCAGGTCTCCCACATCGTTGAAAGGAATCAAATTACTTGAGCCATCATTGTTGCCTCCCAGGGTGCATGTTAGCAGAAACATGAGTCAGGAGCCAGAGCTGAAAACTGAACCCAGACTCTCCAATGTGGCCCACTCCTGAATTATTCAATTTTCAATGAAGTTTATTTTCACTTCTTCTTGACACCACAACTACTTCTTATAATTTGTGATATATTGTGGCAGTTTTGAAAACAATGTTCTTTCATATCTTATATACTAATTTCCCCACTTTTATTCTATCCCATTTCTTACAAGGTTTTAGTATTTAGCTCACAAATTAGAAAAGGAGAGTGACTGTTCCTGTTGGGTGGTTTTCTTTATGGAAACTGTTTCTCTTGCAGCCAACCTAAAAGAACCTATATTTTCATGCTTATAATAATCCTGTAATTCTAGCAGTTCCACAATGCTCTCTAGGCCTCCACACTCTGCTCTTGTTGAAGTACTGCCCTGACTAGGCATTATGTTATGAACCCTAAGAGCGCAGGGAAGCAACACCAGTCTCAGGTAGGGCTCCCCTCTTTTTGACCTCCTAGGTGCTGTTTTCCCAGTACAGAGATGGCATTGACTCAGTATAACTGCCAAGTGGCTGGAATTGCTATGCTTCAACTGCCCTTTGGTCTATTCTGCACCATTTTCTCCCTCAACTATTCTCTAAGTTTCAAAGGTCACAATGACCTTGTCATTCTAATGACAGCAACCATCCTTACCATAACTGCAAACTTTTAAACGTTTGCACGTATCAGAATTTCCACACTGATGATGGTGTTGTGGCAGGGTGGGTTACCACACTTTTTAAGAAGCCTACATCCCAATATAGGAGTGCCTTCTCAAGCCCCAGCTACTCTGCTTCAGATGCAACTCCCTGCTAATGCACCTAGGAGGCAACAGATGACAGTCCAAGTACTTGGGCCTCTACCACTCATGGAGGAAACCTGGATGGAGTTCCTGGGGTCCTGGCTTCAGTGTGGCAGATGGAAGCACTTGCTCACTCTTTTAAGTAAATCAATCTTTTTTTTACAAAAAGAAATTTCCACACTTCCTTCTTTCCTATGTCTCCTTTTAGTTGTGTCCATTTACTTTTACCAAAATTGAACATGAAAAGCTTTATGGCAACATATAGTTAAGTTTCTTCCTAACTACCTGTGGGAAACCTCCCCAACAATTCCCCGAGCCCTTAGGCAAAATTAAGACTTTGCCTTAGTGCCTAATTTTTTCCCTGAATGCTCCTTCTTAAGTTTCTATCAATATTTATGAACAATATGTGCACATTAGCAATATGTAAAAGAACAAGTCATCACTTCATACAGGAGTGAACTATCAGACCTCTCCTTTCATACATCAAATCATTATTACATGGTGAACTAATTGCTTTCTACCTTTTCATCACTGGAAACTTAGTAACTTTGTAACTTTGGTGCAGTGATTTTCAAAATATACTCAGGAGTGCTACAAGGTCCTTCTTAGAAGAAAGTGGGTAAAGGAGGAGGGAGTGGGGGACAAACAGAAGGATCTTCAGGCCCAATTCACCCAGCACACCATCACACTTTGTTTTCAATGTTTTATTTTGAAATAATTTCCAACTTACAGAAAAGTTTTACAAACAGTACAAAGAAATCCAGTAAGCATTTGGCCCAGATGGTTGACATTTTGCCACCACTGTTTTATCATCCTTTACCATCCTCCCCACTTGTCCTCTCTTCTCCTCATCTTTCTCTATAGACGCTTTTTTCTTTCTGAATTGTTTAAGTTACAGACACCATGCTCCATTGCCTCTAAATAGTGCAGTGTGGATTTCTCAAGAACACCCATATCATTCCCAAAGACACAGATATTATCAAAATGCAATCATCAAAATCAGGAAATTTAATACTGACATAATGCCATTATCTAATCTATTATATAGAACTTACTTAAATTTTGCCAATTGTCCCCAAATGGACCTTTATATCCATTTCTGCTTCTCTGGTCCAGAAGCAGCCTTTCCTTTCTTTCACAGTATTGACCTTTGTGACTGCACAAGTAGCTTCCTTTGTAAAAATCCCTATTTGAGTTTGTCTAGTATTTCCTCATAATTAGATTTAGCTTATGCATCTTTGGCAGTAATACTGTATAAATGACTCCCTGTTATTCTTAGTGCATCTCATCAGGAAGCACATGATATTGGTTTGTTCAATTCTGGAAGATGTTAACCTTTACTACTTAACCAATTAAGGTATTATCCACTAGGTTACTCCACTGTAAAGTACTTTGTAATTAAACAGTAATTTATGGGAACTTTTTAAGACACTGGAAATATCTCAGTCCTCATCAAATTCTCACCTACTGGGATTGGCACTGTGGAGGAGCAGGTAAAGCTGCCTCCCGCAGTGCCAACATCCCACATGGGCTCTGGTTCAAGTCCTGGCTGCTCCACTTTCTATCCAGCTCCCAGTTAATGTGCCTGGGAAAGCAGTGGGATATGGTTTAAGTGCTTGGGTCCTTGCACCCTCGTG
This sequence comes from Oryctolagus cuniculus, assembly GCF_051225735.1. NCBI lineage: Eukaryota > Metazoa > Chordata > Mammalia > Lagomorpha > Leporidae > Oryctolagus > Oryctolagus cuniculus. Next base: position 16,104,953 of record NC_142880.1, read on the forward strand.
GGAGACCTGAATGAAGCTCCTGGCTCCTGGCTTTAACCTGGCTCAGCCCTGGCCATTGTGGCCATCTGGGGAGTAAACCAATAAATGGAAGACCTCTCTCTGTGTCTCTCCCTCTCCCTTTCCCTCTCCCTCCCTGTCTCTCTCTCTCTCTCTCTCTAACTCTGCCTTTCAAAATAAATAAAATAAATCTTTAAACCACAAAAAACAATTCACTTATTGGTATTATCCTTCATTGATGATTTTTGTCTGATGGTTATGATGGTTGTAAAATGGTGATTTTTGAGCACTACCATTTCTCCTACATTTATTAGCTGATATTCTACTTCCTTGTTTTTTATTGTAAGTGTGGATTCACACATTTTTTATGATGGATCAAAATCTATTTTTCTCATCATTTGAAATTCAAATTGTCCCAGATTTGGCCAGTAGAAGCCCCTTGGATCTGACTCCTATTGTTTTCTGATATTTTCCCATCATAATATAGACTGTAATATCACTGATTCGGTCTAGATTTTCACATTTATTTCTAAAAAAAGATTTATTTGTTTATTTGAAAGGCAGAGTTACAGAGAGGCAGAGACAGAGAGAGAGGTCTTCCATTCACTGGTTCACTCCCTAGTGACTGCAACAGCCAGAGCTGGGTGGATCCAAAGCCAGGAGCCAGGAGCTTCTTCCGGGCCACCAATGAGGGTGCAGGGGCCAAAGAAATTATACCATCTTATACTGCTTTCCCAGGCCATAGCAGAGAGCTGGATCGGAAGTGGAGCAGCCAGGACTCAAACTGGTGCCCATAAGGGATGCAGGCACTGCAGATGGCAGCTTTACCTGATATGCCACAATGCCAGCCCCTTTAAATAATATTTTCAAAAACTTTAAAACCCATTGGTATATGGTATAACATTTTTCTCCTAATTTTTCTCAATTCAAGTCAGTTTGTATAAGTAGTAGCTGGGAAATGGAGAAGACGGTCAATGAGAGTAACCCCTTCTGTGGCCACACTGGCCATGCTCCAACTACCAAGTGCATTCCTGCACAAGGGCCTGGCATCTACTCTCCCCTCTGTCAGGATGCCTCCTCCCCAGGCACCTGTAGGTTCCTCCTCCATCTCCCTCGAGTCCCAGCTCAAACCTCCTCTTCTCAGGGGCCAGTTTTCAAACTTTTTAAGCCTTTATTTGGATTCCTTTTTACAGTAATCCTTCCATTCCCAAAATTTCATTCCAAAGCAAGATATGAAATGAAAATGAGCTTAACACATGAATGGTTAAGTCAGAAACACAAATTAATCCTTGCCATGGGGGCCTGACAAACTTGCAAAAATGTATAGTGGCATACTCACAGTCTTTCTGGGCCACAGAAACAAGGCAGACGGTGCTCACCCTACCGCATCTTGACTCTTACTCGATGCTATCCCCACGCACATCTGTTCTGCATCACTCTGTGACAGAATTGATCTAATGTTTAAGGCTGTTGCTCCTAAATAACACAAGGAAAAAATAGAACTATTTGTCTCTTCCTATAGAACAGTCTCTAAAAGAAAATCTTAACTAGTAACACTCACTATTGACTTTTCTCCGTAAGTCTTCAAAAAACCCTCAACAAACAATCACAAGTAGTAATCAACATCAAGGAGACAGCCACAGGCTTTACAAGTCAGTGCTTTTACTCCCTCACTCAGCACAGAAACTCACTTTTCCCTGAATACATTCCCTCAATGCATAATTCAACATGGCTGCACTTTAGCAGTTAAGGTTAAAGGTGTCCTCACTAAAATACATAGCCAGTTCCAGGATTTACTGGTTTGCCCAAAGCAAACTCAGTATGTTATTTCCATGTATCCTCAGTCTCCAAGAAGGTCTTAAGTTTTTCAAACTAATAAATTAGTCTTTTTCTAAAACTGCTAACATACTTCAGACCTTCAAACATATCATTTCCAACTGCTATATTGAGGGCACACAGAGTGCCTGAATTTTCTTCTCAATGTCTGTTTTTCATTAAATTACTTAACAGAAATCTTTTAGGTTTTTGGGATGCTTCTGCACTGCAGAGCCAATACATTTGTCAACATAGTAAATAAATAAATATTCACCTGCCACAAGATGTAGAGGCATTTCATTATATATCAAATTCTACCAACACATAACTTATTCCTCAAGGGTAAGTGATGTGCATTTAACTATACTTTAAATATTCTACCTCCCTAGACCACTTGGCAAAATCTTTGAATACTTGATCAATGATATACCCCACAAGCCTAATTTATCTTCCAAGATGTATTTTTTTTTTTTATTTGACAGGTAGAGTTATAGATAGTGAGAGAGAGAGAGAAAGGTCTTCCTTCCATTGGTTCACTCCCCAAATGACTGCTATGGCCCGGGCTGCGCCGATCTGGAGCCAGGACCCAGGTGCTTCTTCCTGGTCTTCTATGGAGGTACAGGGGCCCAAGCACTTGGGCCATCCTCCACTGCCCTCCCGGGCCACAGCAGAGAGCTGGACTGGAAGAGGAGCAACCGGGACTAGAACCCGGCGCCCATATGGGATGTCGGCGCCACATGCAGAGGACTAACCAAGTGAGCCACGGTGCCAGCCCCGCCAAGATGTCTATTTTATGCGCTGCAATATCTAACTGATTTTAAGTGAAACCCATGACCTCATCAAAAAACAAACAAAACATGTAAATTCAGGACTCATTTGTTTCTTCATTATAACACTAGTTATCCTGTATAATGAATATTTTTAAATAAAACATATACCATACTTGGGACAGCCATGGGCACAGCGGTTAAGATACTTCTTAGGATGCCTACATCTCACATCAGAGTGGCTGGGTTCCAGTTCCCTCTCAATTCCAGCTTCCTGCTAATGCAAACCCTAAGAAGCAGCAGCCAATGGCTCCAATTGCTGGGTCCCTCCCACCTACATGGGAGATCCAGACTGAGTTCCTGGTTTCTAGCTTCAGCCTAGTCCAGCTCCAGCTGTCAAAGAGATTTATTGACTGAAGTAGCAGATGAGAGATCTCTCTCTATCCATCTTTTTGTCTCCCTGGCTTTTAATAAATAAAAATTCCAAAGTGTACAATAGGAACAAAAACTATATTCATCATAATGATAAAATACAACTTCTTGTTCTTGAAGCCTAGACCTGTACTGCTGTAATACCTAGTAGCCACAGACACCCTTGTAATGTGTCTAGTCCAAATTGAGACATGCTATAACTGTAAATACACATCAGATTTCAAAGACTTAGTATGAAAAAATGTAAAATATCTAATAACATTGTGTTGATATATTAAAATATTTTTGATATATTGACTTAAATAAAGTAAATTAAGTTTACCTGTTTCTTTTTAAAGTGTGGTTCCTAAAAAATCTTAAATTATATATGGCCCACATCTGTGGTTTTCATTTTATTTCTATTGGAGAGGGTAAGTCTAGACTTTTAAATAAGAACAAATACATCTTTTTAAAAAACAGACTAAAGCAAGTGAACATCAGAGTCACAAGGCCAGTCCCAGTTTGTCATAAAGATCTTGCCACCACACTACTTTGTGTTCTGAGGCTGTTAGCAGGTCATCAAACCTTGTGAGAAACAAAAGCCTAAGCCTAGATGAATTAAGTCTGTAATGAATAAAATAATTAATTATATCATCCTGGTTAATTAGGTAACATAATAACTACTTGCTGTAACTAGCATATAGATGACGGTGGCACTATTATTTTAACATAGCCAAAGCTTATACACATTATTATCTCATTTCTGTAAAACTCGATATTCCTAAAAATAATTCACCGTCTACTTGGTATCTTTTATTTAGGCATCATGAGCGTATCAAATTCAATATGACCAAAACTGAAACATTACCTTACTGCTGGGAGGTAACTATACATGAAGCTTCTATGTGTCATTCCAGAGGCAGGGTACACCTGTGGGTTAGGGCCCACATTTGTTTCCTAACTGCAACAGCAAAGACTATGTCACCTTTTAGGACAAAGGCTGGGCAAGTAACCTCTTTTACGATTGGGGAGACACAGACCTACTGTGTGCACAGCATCTATCTGTGCCTCACTCCATATTATGGGACTTAAGGAACCTATTCAAAAATGAAGGTCAAGCTGCCTATGCTGCTTTGAATAACAAACTGTCCCATTCTATCTGGGCTCATGGTTTCCTTCTCACAGGAATTTACACAAGTGTGGGGAGCCAGCCTACCAGTTAACTGCTGCTTACAAACAACTTGACACTCTGTTCACCTTTTATGTTCTCAGTGTACAAGCACCACTGCAAACACCATTGCCCAGACAGAAAACCTGACCATCAGCCTTGATCCCAGCTCTGCCTTCACTGGGGACCTATATCCAGTCAGTCATCAAGTCCTATTTTCCTCTTTCCTCTTAACTTCCTTCAAGTCATCTACTTCTCCCCAACCCCACTGCCTTTACCCTAGGACAGGTTACTTCCCCTCTGATCGAGGTGCCTAAATTTGTGTCACTGTTGCCCTACTTTTTTCATTCTTCACACTGCAGCTGGAATGAATTCATCTGTCATTTCTTTGACCTCAGGATAAATTCCAAACTTCTTTGGATGACAAAGTATTTCAAAGACGGGATTATATAGAATGTTTCTTGGAATTCCATTTGTAATTATTTCACCTAGAGGGAAGAAAGGAAAAGAAGAGATCAGATTAGATCCATGCTCACATAAAAGACTTGGGAGCAAAGGATAAGTTGGGTGCTCTGGCCTAGAAAGAGCACTGTAAGGCCGGCGCCGTGGCTCAATAGGCTAATCCTCCACCTTGCGGCGCCGGCATACCGGGTTCTAGTCCCGGTCGGGGCGCCGGATTCTGTCCCGGTTGCCCCTCTTCCAGGCCAGCTCTCCTCTATGGCCAGGGAGTGCAGTGGAGGATGGCCCAGGTGCTTGGGCCCTGCACCCCATGGGAGACCAGGAAAAGCACCTGGCTCCTGGCTCCTGCCATCGGATCAGCGCGGTGTGCCGGCTGCAGCGGCGGCCATTGGAGGGTGAACCAACGGCAAAGGAAGACCTTTCTCTCTCTGTCTCTCTCTCTCTCTGTCCACTCTGCCTGTCAAAAATAAAAAAAAATAAAATAAAATAAAATAAAAAAAAAAAAAGAAAGAGCACTGTAGGAAGGTTGGGCTTTAGTGGGACTGCCACAGGCCCTTAACTCTTACTCACAAGATGTGATAATTATTATGTGCAGTGATGGTTCTATGATTAGTTTGATTGTGGTAGTCATTTCATGGTGCAAGTGGATATCAAAACATCACACTGGATACCATAAATATTGCATATGTGAATTTTATTTGGCAATTATACCTCAATAAAGCTGAAGGAAGGGATAGACTTAAGCCTAGCTGAACTCAATGACTTCTTTTATAACTGGTCATCAAAAATGTAGCCAACAGAGCAAAGAAGAGCCATTATTACTTTACTCATTGCCAACCACATTTATTCTGATTTTTGAAAATGTTCAAGATGAGAGCAAACATTTTCTTCTTGTGACCAGACACTGGATGGCAGTTAGTGCCACATCTTTTTCTTTTAGTTCCTGGCACTCAGCAAAGAGGCTTATATTATAAAATGACTCATGCTAAACATGTGTGATTCAGTTGAATCACATAGATGAGCTGGGGAAAATTCAGATGAGCTTCCAACCTTATTTCTACTCGATGATGTTTCCTTTGCCTTCAACAGGTTTTCTAGGCTTTTTCTACTGATTAATATCAAGGATCTTACTCAGCTTGGATTTTATCTCTTCCAGGAAACCTCTGACTCCTCCAGTAGGATAGATGTATTGCTATGTTTAACATTTAATGCTTACTCATGTTTCAGCATTTAATACATATTATTAAAATTATCTGTATATTCATATTTATTCATCTCTCATGTAGAAGGCAGCTTCCTTGCAGATAGTGTTTTTAACTCCATACTATGTCCTTAATGGCAACATCATGCCTAGCACATAGTAAACACCCAATCTAATCATTATTCATTATAAACATCATATCCATTGGGAAAATCAGACAGGGAACGATAATACTAATAAAGGGAGAAGGATTTAGGTTAAAGAGCTTTTTTTTTTTACCTCTACTGCTTCTCTCTCTCTCTCTCTCTCTCTCTCTCTCTCTGGCACACACACACAATGTATCAAATTGACAGGACCACTGGGAACTCAGATAATTGGCTAAATATTACTCTGGGTGTGTCTGTGAGGATGTTCCTGGATGAAATTAATCTGAGTAATGCAGGTTTCTTCCCTAATACGGATGGGCCTCAGCCAATCTATTGATGCCTGGACAGAACACAAAGCTCAATAAGAGGAAATCTGCTCTGCCTGCCTGTTGGAAAGGTGGGGCGCTGGTTCGTTCCTGCCTTCACACTCAGACTGGAACTTATACCATGAGCTCTCCTGGACTTGGAGATCTCACACTCCTTAACTGCATGAGTCAATGCCTTCTAGTGCATCTCTCACTCTCTCTATGGAGAGATTTTATATAAATCCATCCTACTGGTACTGTTCCTTTGGAAAATCCTGATCCACTCACACATGACGTGCAATATTACTGACGTCTTCCCTAATTCCAGCAGCACTCCCACTCTTTAGTTTGTAGTTTCAAGACTAGCAGACGCTTTCATGAAAACAGAGAAAATCTATTTTCAATAAAGACTTCCTCACATAAGGCAGAGCTGACTGTAGTCTCCACACAAATCAAGTTTGTTTACTGGCCAAGAGGAGTAAGATGATGAAGACAGGATGACAGCTGAAGTGGACAACTTCTTTATCAGCTTTCAGCTTTTTAGGATCAAAGGTCCCCATCTTTGTCTACTCTCCTCTCCAAAGACCTGAGGTATAGTCTGGCTTCTTGTAAGAGAAGCTTGGAATGCTGCTAAGCTTTCTTCTAAGACTTTCTCCAGAGAAGCCAATACAGTACCTCAAAAAAGTCAGAGACTGTTAAGGCAACTGGTATACCATGGCAGGTTTCAAGAATACTGACAAGCCCATGAGTATGAATAGCTGAAGCAGATTTTGGTGCCTTGGAGATCACTAGTTGTCACACCCAATAGAAATTGTCAGAATTTTCTTTGGCCACTATCTGAATCAACAGCCATGAAATTTAAATGCAATCACTATGGCTCAACTTCACATTTACCCACTTCTTTTAGAGTAGAGAAAGTAAAACTCTTAAACTTTTAGAGGGTTTTTCTTCAGATTACCTTTGGAGAAAAATATGGTTGCAGTAATGATTCTTCAACTTATTATATGACATTGGAGTAGCAATTTAAAGTTTTATGATCCTCCATTTCCTCTTGGTTGTAAGAATTAATTAAACAACAATTCAATATGACTATACCATTGCACAGTGTGTTGCAGAATGCTTGATAAATGGTAGCTGTACTTCTTGCAAAATTCTTTACAACAGAGGATAGGAAACTACAGTCTATAACCTTAATCTGCCCATTGTCTGTTCTTGCAGACAAGTTTTACTGAATATAGTCATGCTCCTTTTTATATGAACTGTCTATGACTACTTCTGTGCTATAATGACAGAAAAAGTAATCACAGAATAATAACAGAGACCACATGAAACACAAAACCTAAAATATTTATTATCTAACCCTTTACAGAAAAAATCACTTGACCCTTATTTATAACATAGATTTTACCACAACTTCTAAAATAATCTCACTTTAGGCCACTAATATCAACCTGATAAACTTTCTTATATTTCTGTTCATAGAATCTGACAAGATGACTGTTTTGATAGTGTGGGAAAAAATTGAGGGACATTTTAATGGTCTCTAGGATACTTGAAATTTTTTGATGAAATGCAGACAAAGATAACGGTCAGTCTCATGGCTCTTTCTCTTTGTCTAGCTTCAGTATTGGCTGGAAAAGTCACATAAGAATGGCTGTGCAAAATAACATGCAAGATCCAACTTTCTCTAACAACTTGTTGGCCCACAAGTAGTACTTGCACAGCTCTATTCTGGGATCAATGAAAAAGACAAGAAGGTAGGGAGGCAGGTATATTAGGGAAATCTCTAGAGAAAAAGAACCAATTGCAGATAGGTAGGTATGTAGGTAGGTAGGTAGGTAGATAGATAGATAGAACTTATTATTTTTTAAAAAATTGGCTCACGTGGTCATGGAGGCTGGCAGTTCCCAAGATCCGTGGTTGGCCAGCTGGAGAACCAGGAGGGCTGATGGTTTAGTTCAGTCTGAGTTAGAAGCCCTGTGAAATAGAGAGCCAACAGTGTCACTTCCCATCCAAAAGCAGGCAGACCTGGGACTGATGGTTCAGTTCTAGTCCAAAGGCAGGAGAAAGCTGACGTCCCAATTCAAGCTATCAGGCAGAGGGAATTCTTCCTACTCAATCTTTCCGTTAGACCAGATCTTCAATTGATTAAATAAAACCCATCCACATTAGAGAGGGAAGTCTGTTTAATTCATTTTCATTCTACCAATTGAAATACCAAAACCATGATGATTCAACATGGCTGAATGTTCAGCACACCTACCCTCCATCAATGCAGCTAAGCATCATTTGCCATCTTGAACCAGATGCCATGACATATCCTGCCAGACACACCCAGAATAAAATTTGATTAAATGCTTGGAAACTCTGTAGCCCAGTCACAGCAGGTAGGCATCTGAGAATCAAAGTGTCCATCATGTTAGGACCCTGACATATACAAGTAATACTCTACAAAGATTGCTTTATTGATGCTATGTAGATGGGTAAAATAATTAAGATTTTCTAAAAAATGTTATACAAAACACCTAGGGGAGCAATCTACACACTAAAAAACTGGGATTCAGTGTTTGAATCAGTACTTTCTGAAGCTTCAAATATAAATATTTGAATTAGTATACATGTGACAAATGGCAAAATTTATCCAGGGTATCTGGTAAATAATGGGTTAGAAGTTATATTATACCCCTTTCTTAGAGGCATCATAAAGTAGAACATACTGAAAACTCTCATTAATATGAAGAGAGTTTATATTTATCAACACATTCTCAACTAACAGTCTGAACATTTCTTACAATGTAAAAGGCCTAGATACTGCTACAATGCAGATCATATTACTTTACTCTGTCTTTACTCCAAACTCCCAGTAGAAAAACGCATTATGATTTTCTAAAATAGCAATACCAATCCATTCATTAACTATATGCTCCTAATGTTGACCTTCTAACATCTTTGCTAAATCTAGTATTTCTTCATGTTTGAGTATCTTAGACTAACAGTATGACTCTAAGATTAGAGAAACTAAGTAACTATGACAATTTACTACAAATCTAACTGATATGGGCAGGCAGGTAGCTAGTGAGCAGCAGGAACTGAGAACTGTCAACACCCAAACCGCGCACACCACCCAAATCCCAACCCCTTCCATTGCTCAGCACACACATCATGTAGCTAAGCCTCACTTTCCCTCAGGCACCAGATGCCAGGACACCTTCCTAGAGATCACCCGAAACCCTGCCTCCTTTGAATAAACAACCAGGTCCTGCCCCTAGTACCAGCCCTTATGCTATAAAAGGATGACCACAAGCCTGCATGGGGGCAATTCTCCCTCATGAGGTTGCCTGCACTCACGTCTGGGTATGTCCTATCCTTTTGCCTCTAAACGTATCCTGCTTTTCTGCTTTCCTGCTCGCCTCTATCTGTGTATCCTGGTTATAATCCAGCAAGTCAAGAACATGGATTAGGCCAGCGCCACAGTTCAATAGGTTAATCCTCCACCTGCGGCGCTGGCACATGGGGTTCTAGTTCTGGTCGGGGTGCCAGATTCTGTCCCGGTTGCTCCTCTTCCAGTCCAGCTCCCTGCTGTGGCCCGGGAGTGCAGTGGAGGATGGCCCAAGTCCTTGGGCCCTTCACCCGCAAGGGAGACCAGGAGAAACACCTGGCTCCTGGCTTCAGATCAGCGCGGTGTGCCGGCTACAGCACGCCAGCCGCAGTGGCCACTGGGGGGTGAACCAACGGAAAAAGGAAGACCTTTCTCTCTGTCTCTCTCTCTCACTGTCCACTCTGCCTGTCAAAAAAAATAAATAAATAAAAGAACATGGACTAAGTCTAGCTGGGGATCTCTCTGAGCCTACACAGGGGTTGTGATCCCCATAACATCACTACTTTACAAAAAATTACTACAAACCTCATACTTTATAAAAGGAGTGTTTTTACAGAATTATTGTGATTTCTGCTCTATTTTTCTAATTCAGCCATGTCAACACAAGTTAAGAAATTCTATTTCTGGAGCCCTGCCAACATCACTGATTCATGTTTTGCATAAACAAGGAAATACCTATTAAAGTTATACACTGAGATCAAATAGCTGGAGGGTCACCTAATGGAAACAACTTTTCAAAGATCCTTTACCTTATCTCTGTTCACCCCCCAAAAGGAATACAAGAAAAAATACCATGTCTATATTTCTGGGAGATTAGTGTTCCAATGAGGAATAACAGTGGATAGTTCTGAGAGGTTATTAGGACGAGTAGACATTAGCGACCTCACAACAGAATGAAAAATTAATGACAATAAAATACTTAGAACACCTCGAATGTTTGGAAATTAAAAAAACACACTTCTATACAAGCTATGGACCAAAAAATCACAAGAGAAGTTATAAAATATTTTTAACTGACTGAAAATACATCTTATCAATATTGATGGGATGTAGCTAAAGCAGTATTTACAGGAAAATTCATAGCTTTAAGTACTTAGATAAAATTACTCAATAATCCAAGTTTCCACCTTGATGTCACTAGTCAAAGTGATCAATTTCAATTCACAATTGATCATAATGATAGGACTAAGAGTCAAAGGGATCACATAAACAGGACTAGTGTCTGCTAATATTAACTGATAGAATAAAAAAGGGAGAGAATGATCCAACATGGGAAGTGAGATACACAGCAGACTCATAGAATGGCAGATGTCCTAAACAGCACTCTGGCCTCAGAATCAGTTCTTAAGGCATTCAGATATGCCTGAAGAGCCCATGAGAGTATTTTAGGCATGGAAAGCCAAGACACTCTGGCAAAAAAAAAAAAAAAAAAAAAAAAAAAAAAAAAAAAAAAACCTAAATGAAAATGAAAGATCTCTGTGAGTGAGATCCCAGTGGAAAGAACAGGCCATCAAAGAAGGAGGTACCTTTCTCTGAAGGGAGGAGAGAACTTCCACTTTGACTATGGCCTTGTCTAAATATGATCAGAGTTGGCAAACTCAAAAGGCTTCCATAGCCTTGGCAACTCATGACAAGAGCCTAGGGTGATTACTGATGCCATAAACAAGAGTGTCAATTGTTAAGTCAACAACAGGAGTCACTGTGCACTTACTCCCCATGTAGGATCTCTGTCCTTAATGTGTTATTCAATGTGAATTAACAGTATAACTGGTACTCAAACAGTATTTTACACTTTGTGTTTCTGTGTGGGTGCAAACTGTTGAAATCTTTACTTAATATATACTAAATTGTTCACCTCACCCCGGTTAGAATGGCTCACATACAGAAATCTACCCAGCCGGCGCCGTGGCTCAATAGGCTAATCCTCCACCTTGCGGCGCCGGCACACCGGGTTCTAGTCCCGGTTGGGGCGCCGGATTCTGTCCCGGTTGCCCCTCTTCCAGGCCAGCTCTCTGCTGTGGCCAGGGAGTGCAGTGGAGGATGGCCCAGGTGCTTGGGCCCTGCACCCCATGGGAGACCAGGAAAAGCACCTGGATCCTGGCTCCTGCCATCGGATCAGCGCGGTGCGCCGGCTGCAGCGGCGGCCATTGGAGGGTGAACCAACGGCAAAGGAAGACCTTTCTCTCTCTGTCTCTCTCTCTCACTGTCCACTCTGCCTGTCAAAAAAAAAAAAAAAAAAAAAAAAGAAATCTACCAACAACAGATGCTGGCGAGGATGTGGGGAAAAAGGGACACTAACCCACTGTTGGTGGGAATGCAAACTGGTCAAGCCACTATGGAAATCAGTCTGGAGATTCCTCAGAAACCTGAATATAACCCTACCGTTCGACCCAGCCATCCCACTCCTTGGAATTTACCCAAAGGAGTTTAAATTGATAAACAAAAAAGCGGTCTGCACCCTAATGTTTATTGCAGCACAATTCACAATAGCCAAGACCTGGAACCAACCTAAATGCCCATCAACGGTAGACTGGATAAAGAAATTATGGGATATGTATTCTTTAGAGTACTATACCGCAGTAAGAAACAACGAAATCCAGTCATTTGCAACAAAATGGAGGAATCTGGAACACATCATGCTGAGTGAAGTAAGCCAGTCCCAAAGGGACAAATACCATATGTTCTCCCTGATCGGTGACAACTGACTGAACACCAAAAAGGAAACCTCCTGAAGTGAAATGGACACTATGAGAAATGGTGACTTGATCAGCATAGCCCTGACTGCTAATGGACAACTTAATACATTATCCCTCATAGTATTTTTTTTTTGTCTGTTCTACTTAATATGACTGGTTTAATTCTGTAATTAATACACAGTTATTCTTAAGTGTTGAAAATTAACTGAAATGTGATCCCTGTTAAACATAAGAGTGGGAATAAGAGAGGGAAGAGATGTATAATTTGGGGCATGCTCGGGCTGACTTGCCCCAATTGGTAGAGTTGGAAACATACCAGGGGATTCCAATTCAATCCCATCAAGGTGGCATGTGCCAATGCCATCTCACTACTCCAAGTGATCAATTTCAGTTCACAATTGATCATAATGAAAGGACTAAGAGTCAAAGGGAGCACATAAACAAGTCTAGTATCTGCTAACACCAACCGATAGAATAAATAAAGGGGAGAGTGATCCAACATGGGAAGTGAGATACTCAGCAGACTCATAGAATGGCGGATGTCCTAAATAGCACTCTGGCCTCAGAATCAGCCCTAAAGGCACTCGGATCTGGCTGAAAAGCCCATGAGAGTATTTCAGGCATGGAAAGCCAAGACACTCTGGCAAAAAGATCTCTGTGAGTGAGATCCCAGTGGAAAGAACAGGTCTTCAAAGAGGGAGGTGCCTTTCTCTGAAGGGAGGAGAGAACCTCCACTTTGACTATGACCGTGTCTAAACAAGATAAGAGTTGGAGAACTCAAGGGGCTTCCATAGCCTTGGAAACTCATAACTGGTGCATAGGGAGATTACTGATGCCATAAACAGGAGTGTCAATTGGTAAAGTCAACAACAGGAGTCACTGTGCACTTACTCCTCATGTAGGATCTCTGTCCTTAACGTGCTGTACACTGAGGCTTAATGCTATAACGAGTACTCAAACAGTATATTTCACTTTGTGTTTCTATGGGGGTGCAAACGACTGAAATCTTTGCTTAATGTACACTAAACTGATCTTCTGTAAAAAAAAAAAAAAAAAAAAAAAAAAAAAAGAAAGAAATTATCAATTCCCAACTTGACTCTCACTGGGATTAAACATGACAATAGGTCTGATCTGATTTCATCATCATTTAAAAAAAATCATCTATTATTTTTCACTTTATGTTTCTGTGTGGGAGCAAACTGTTGAAATACTTACTTAAGGTATACTAAGCTGATCTTCTGTATATTAAGATAATCAAAAATGAATCTTGATGTGAATGGAAGGGGAGAGGGAGTGGGAAAGGGGAGGGTTGTGGGTGGGAGGGACGGTATGGGGGGGGAAGCCATTGTAACACATGAGTCGTACTTTGGAAATTTATATTCATTAAATAAAAGATTAAAAAAATAAATAAATAAAAATAAAAAAATATATATATACTAAATTGATCTTCTGCATATAAAGATAATTGAAAATGAATCTTGATGTGAATGGGATGGGAGAGGGAGCGGGAGATGGGAGGATTGCGGGTGGAAGGGAAGTTATGGGGGGAAAAAGCCACTGTAATCCAAAAGCTGTACGTTGGAAATTTATATTTATTAAATAAAAGTTTAAAAAAAAGCAAAATAAATGTAAAAATGGCAGAAGGAAAGAAATAATAAAAGGCTGACAACCAAGAAAAATCAATGAAATAAAAAGCTGGGGTTTTTAAAAAAGATTTATGAAATTGATAAACTGGCTAGACTGGTCTAGGAAAAAGAGAGGATACAAATTACCAATGATATAAGTGCAACATGGTATTTCAATATAGACATTACAGACATTAAAATAGTAAATGAGAGAAAATTATGAATTATTTTTGCCATTAAGGTTGACAAACTAGATGAAATGGACAAATTCTTTGAAAGACACAAATTACCAAAGCTAAATAGCCTTATATCTTTTTTTAAGGTTTATTTTATTTATTTGAAAGGCAGAGTGACAGAGAGAGTGAGAGACAGAGAAAAAAGAAATATTCTCTCCATTGGTTTATTCCCCAAATGGCCAAAATGGTTAGACCAGGTCAGGCTGAAGCCAGAAGCCTGGAACTCTATCCAGGTCTCCCACATTGATGGCAGGGGCCCAAGTATTTGAGCCATCCTCTTCTGATTTCTTAGGCACACTAGCAGGAAGTTGAATTGAAAGCAGAGCAATCCCACATGGGATGCTGGCGTAGCAGTTCGGGACTTAATACCCTGCCCCACCATGCTGGCCCACTCTTTATCATTTAAAACTGTTTCTGAGCACAAATGGCTTCACTAATGAGTTTCTCCAAATATTTACAATACAAATACTATTACCTCTATACAAACTCTCTCTCCCAGAAAATTAAAACAAAGGAAATACTTTCAAACTCATTATATAAAGTAAGACAAGAAACTACAAGAAAACCACAAAACAACATAAATAAAAGATACAAAAACTCTATAGAATACTATACAGCAGTAAAAAAAAACAATGAAATCTGGTCATTTGCAACAAAATGGAGGAATCTGGAAAGCATTATACTGAGTGAAATAAGCCAGTCCCAAAGGGACAAATATCATAACTAACCGAGCACCAAAAAGGAAACCTGTTGAAATGAACGCTATGAGAAACAGTGACTTGATCAGCCCTTGCCCTTACTGTTGATGAACAATTTAATACATTATCCCTCTTAGTATTTTTTTGTTTGTTATACTTAATACTATTGATTGAATTCTGTAATTAATACAGTTATTCTTAGGTGTTGAAACTTAACTGAAAAGTGATCCCTGTAAATATAAGAGTGGGAATAAGAGATGGAAGAGATGTACAATTTGGGACATGCTCAAGCTGACTTGCCCCAAACGGTAGAGTTAGAAGCATACCAGGGGATTCCAATTCAATCCCATCAAGGGGGCATGTACCAATGCCATCTCACTAGTCCAAGGTTTCAATTTCTGTTCACAGTTGATCATAATGATAGGACTAAGAGTCAAAGGGATCACATAAACAAGACTAGTGCATGCAAATACTAGCTGATAGAATAAAAAAGGGAGAGAATGATCCAACATGGGAAGTGAGATACACAGCAGACTCATAGAATGGTGGATGTCCTAAACAGCACTCTGGCCTCAGAATCAGCCCTAAAGGCATTCGGATCCAGCTGAAAAGCCCATGAGAGTATTTCAGGCATGGAAAGCCAAGACACTCTGGCAAAAAAAAAAAAAAAAAAAAAAAAAAAAAACCAACAACAACAACTAAATGAAAGATCTCTGTGAGTGAGATCCCAGTGGAAAGAACAGGTCATCAAAGAAGGAGGTACCTTTCTCTGAAGGGAGGAGAGAACTTCCACTTTGACTATGGCCTTGTCTAAATATGATCAGAGTCGGTGAACTCAAAAAGCTTCCATAGCCTTGGCAACTCATGACAAGAGCCTAGGGTGATTACTGATGCCATAAACAAGAGTGTCAATTGTTAAGTCAACAACAGGAGTCACTGTGCACTTACTCCCCATGTAGGATCTCTGTCCTTAATGTGTTATTCAATGTGAATTAATGCTATAACTAGTGCTGAAACAGTATTTTTCACTTTGTGCTTCTGTGTGGGAGCAAACTGTTGAAATCTTTACTTAATATATACTAAATTGATCTTCTGTATATAAAGATAATTGAAAATGAATCTTGATGTGAATGGAAGGGGAGAGGGAGCGGGAAAGAGGAGGGTTGCAGGTGGGAAGGAAGCTATGGGGGGGGAGAAAGCCATTGTAATCCATAAGCTGTACTTTGGAAATTTATATTCATTAAATAAAAGTTAAAAAAAGATACTAAAAAAACCTCCTTAATTCAATTTTAGTAAACTGAATCTCACAGTATATGAACAGGATAATACATCATAATCAAGTGGAATTTACCTCACAAACGGAGGCTATTTTAACCTTCAAATATCATTTAATGTAATTCACTATGTTAATAGAACACACACACAATTATCTTTAAGACGCAGAAAAAAACATTTTTCCAGAAATGCAAGGTTTAACTTCTGGAAAAAACAATCAATACATCTTACTATATTAACAATATATTCATATATGTGTATACCTCAAGCTGTAAAATATATATATACATATATATACATACATACACATATATTCACTTAAAATATGCAGAAAAAGTATTTGACAAAATTTAACACCCATTCATAATTTTAAAGTCTCAACGAACTAAGGATCAAAAGGAACTTCCTCAAACTGATAAAAGACATCTGCAAAAGACCCCACTAATGTCTAACATATGAGAAGAAGACTAAATGCTTTCCCCTAAAAGTAGGAATAAGGCAAGGACTCATGTTCTATACCCTTCCAGTCAATACTGTAGTGGAGGTCCTAGGGATACAGACATACAAATTGGAAAGAAATACCAAAACATCTAAATGCTAGCTGACATGGTTATTTATTATTGTCACTATGTAGGGAATCTATCAGAAAACAAAATAATTCAAAACACATGACCTACTAGAATAAATGAGTTTAAGAAAATTACACGATTCAAGTTCAATATGCAAAAATCAATGGTATTTCTAGGTTCTAACAACAAACACTTGGAAACTGAAATTCAAAAAATAATGCTATTTACAACATTAACAAAAACTAGAAACACTTGAGAATAAATCCAACAAAATGTGTACAAGACCTGTACAATACTAACTACAAAACTGCTGATTAGACTTAGAGAAGACCTAAAAACAAGAGTAAATAAGTTACATTCATCGATCAGATGATCCAATACTGTTTAAAATGTCAGTTCTCCCCAACTTAAGCTATATAACTGAGAGAGTTTCAATCAAAATCCTTGTAAGTCTTTTTGTAGAAATTGGCACTTTAATTCTAAAATGTATATGGAAATACAAAATCCGTGGTATAGCTAAAACAATTTAAGCTTTTTAAAATGCAAAAGAAATTTTTTTAAAGAGAACTTTCGCTATTCATTTCAAGACTTATTCTAAAGCTATAGAGTATAGCTCAAGAGAGTATAGTAAGGCCCAGATTAGTGATCCTGAGCATTTTTTTCAAGTGTCTGTTGCTCATTTGAATTTCCTATCTTAAAAAAATACCTGCTTGGCCGGCACCTCGGCTTGCTAGGCTAATCCTCCGCCTGCGGCGACGGCACTCAGGGTTCTAGTCCCAGTTTGGGCACCAGTTCTGTCCCGGTTGCTCCTCTTCCAGTCCAGCTCTCTGCTGTGGCCCAGGAGTGCAGTGGAGGATGGCCCAGGTCCTTGGGCCCTGCACCCGCATGGGAGACCAGGAAGAAGCACCTGGCTCCTGACTTTGGATCGGTGCAACGCGCCAGCCATAGCAGCCACTTGGGGGATGAACCAACGGAAAAAGGAAGACCATTCTCTCACTAACTCTACCTGTAAAAAAAAAAAACAAAACAAAACAAAACAAAAAAAAAAAAAAACAACCTGCTCAAGTCCTTTGCCCATTTCTTAATTGGGTGGTTTGTTTTGCTATTGTTGAATTTCTTGAGCTCTTTATAGATTCTGGGTATTAACCCTTTATCAGTTGTGTGGTCTGTAAATATTTTCTCCCATTCTGTCAGTTGCTGCTATTTTGCTGAGTGTTTCTTTTGCACTGCGGTTAGAATGGCTCTCATCCAGAAATCAACAAACAACAAATGTTGGGGAGGATGTAGGGGAGAGGTATCCTAATCCACTGTTGGTGGGAATGTAAACTGGTGCAGCCACTGTGGAAGATAGTATGGAGATACCACAAGAATCTGAATATAGACTGACCACATGGTCCAGCCATCTCACTGCTGGGAATTTACCCAAAACAAAAGAAATCAGCGCATGAAAGAGTTATCTGTACCCCCGAGTTCACTGTAGCATGATTCACAATAGCTAAGATATGGATGGAATCAACTGAGATGTCCATCAACTATTGACTGGATAAATAAATTATGGTATATATACACTATGGAGTACTATTCAGCTATTAAAAAAATGAAATTCTGTCTTTTGCACAAAATGGATGCAACTGGAAACCATTATACTTAGTGAAATAAGCCAGTCCCCAAAAGACAAATAACATGTTTTCCCTGATATTTGATAACTAAGAGAGTATCTAAAATGTAATGTATTGGAGTGAAATGGACATTCTGAGATTCTATAATTATTTATAGCCCTTGCCTCTTCTGTTGAGAAACAGTGTTTGTTTTTTCTTCCTACTATTTGTTGACTCTTTTACTGAATGTAGGGTTAACTTTAAGGTCATTAAGTAAACTCAAAACAGACCTTTGTAAAAGCTGAGAGTGGGAATGGGAGAGGGAAGAGGAAGAAGTGTTGAAGTGTGGGCAGGAGGGAGGGTAGGGTGGGAAGTATCACTATGTTCCTAAATCTGTACATAGGAAATACATGAAACTTGAATAACTTAAATGAAATTGAAACACACACACACAGTAAGACTCAGATTAGTAGTAAAGAAAATTGAGAACACAACCATGATCAGCTGATTTCCAAGAAATTCATCAACATAACACAGTATCAGGAAGAGTTGTCTCTTTAACAAAGAAAGCTAGAATAACTAGGTATCCACCTGTAAAAAAAAGCTGAAACTCTACCTTTACCTCACACTTCATATAAAAATTAACTCCGGGCTGGAGTTGTAGCATAGAAAGTTAAGCTTCTGCCTGCAATGTCAGTATCCCATTTGGGGTGCTGGTTTAAGCTCCAGCTGCTCCACTTCTGATCCACCTCTGGGCTAACATGCTTGGGAAAGCAGCAAATGGCCTAAGTCCTTGAGCCCCTGTACCCACATGGGAGACCTGGATGAAGCTCCTGGCTCCTGGCTTCAGTCTGGCCCAGCCCCAGTTGTTACAGCTATTTGGGGAGTGAATCAACAGATAGAAAATCGCTCTCTGTCTCTCCATTTTTCTCTGTAATTTGAATTTTCAAATAAATAAAAATTAAATATTTTTAAAAATTAACTGAAAATGGATTACAGATTTCATGTAAGAACAAAATCTATAAAACTTCCAGAAGGGGCCGGCGCCGTGGCTCACTTGGCTAATCCTCCGCCTGTGGCGCCAACATTCCACATGGGCGCCAGATTTTAGTCCCGGCTGCTCCTCTTCCAGTCCAGCTCTCTGCTGTGGCCCGGTAAGGCAGTGGGGAATGGCCCAAGTGCTTGGGCACCTGCACCCTCGTGGGAGACCAGGAGGAAGCACCTGGCTCCTGGCTTCGGATCGGTACAACGCGCCAGCCATAGTGGCCACTTGGGGAGTGAACCAACGGAAAGAAGACCTTTCTCTTTGTCTCTCTCTCTCACTAACTCTACCTGTCAAATTAAAAAAAAAAAAAAAAAAAAAAAAAAAAAAAAAAACTGCTAGAAGAAAACATGAGAAAACCTTTGTAACACTGAGTTAAATTCTAGTGATAGGAAACAAAAGACATGACCAATAAAAACAAAAAGCCATCAAAATGGCTTTCATCAAAGCAAAAACTTTTGGTTTTTTTTTTTAATTATTATTATTTTTTGACAGGCAGAGTGGACAGTGAGAGAGAGAGACAGAGAGAAAGGTCTTCCTTTGCCGTTGGTTCACCCTCTAATGGCCGCCGTGGCCGGCGCACTGCGGCCGGCGCACCACGCTGATCCGATGGCAGGAGCCAGGTACTTATCCTGG
Organism: Oryctolagus cuniculus; assembly: GCF_051225735.1. NCBI lineage: Eukaryota > Metazoa > Chordata > Mammalia > Lagomorpha > Leporidae > Oryctolagus > Oryctolagus cuniculus. Next base: position 16,124,976 of record NC_142880.1, read on the forward strand.
TCTCCCATGGGGTGCAAGGCCCAAGCAATTGGGCCATCCTCCACTGTACTCCCGGGCCACAGCAGAGAGCTGGCCTGGAAGAGGGGCAACCGGGACAGAATCCGGCGCCCCGACCGGGACTAGAACCCGGTGTGCCAGTGCCACAAGGCAGAGGATTAGCCTAGTTTTGGTTTTGAAAAAACATTAAGAAAATGAAAAGGCAAGCCAAAGTGAGAGAAAATGAGATATCAAATAAAGAACTTACATCCATAACACATAAATGCAACTGCAACTCAAAACTAAGAAAAATCAAATTTTAAAAATAGACAAAAGCTTTAAATAGATACTTCTTCAAAAAAGATATACAAATGAAATATTAGCATATAAAATGTTTACTATCATTCATCATTAAAAATGCAAATTAAATCCACAATGAAATTTAAATGCAATGTATCCACTAGAGTGATTAAAATTAAAATATTAACACTACCAAATGATAACAACATGCTGGAGCAATTCAACTTTCTTTCATATATTGCTGATGGAAACATAAAATGACACAATAACTCTGGAAAATAGTTTAATTGTACATTTAAAAAGCATGAATTTTATTTCATGTATAGCTCAATAAAACAGATTTTAGAAATAAATTTGACAAAACAGTTTTAAATTAGTAAGATAAAATCCTGATAGTATCTTGCATTGGTTTAACATTATTTAAGTACTAATCATTTTTTTTCCTGATTTTTCTGATTCTAGATCGATTCAGCAGTAGATAGGTACACCCAACCTCAGAAAAGAAATGGTGGCAGAAAGCAGAAATAAGAAATCTCCTTCCTCACCTAAAAGTTTCAAAAGCCTGGGCCCTTAAAAGTAATGAGGAAGACTCAAAACATATGCTTACCAGAGTCCTGTAGGTGAACAACACAAAGCAAAACAACACTGTGAGGAGCCACCAGGCAGCTCCAGCTGATTTACACCACATGGAAATGTGCTCCCATGGTTGTCAGCTAGTTTTCCCCCTAGCAGGTATCTGGAAAGTCAGACTTTTGTGTCAGTTCTCCCAAGTTTTACAATACTGTGCAAACTGACCCAAAAGTAGCTTTGTGAGTCAAATTCAATTTTTTTAAAAAAGCCTTTCTCACCCTGCTGATGATGAAAGACACCCTAAAATAGGGGAAAGAGTCAAGGGAACAAGGGATAGAGACGTTTTTGCAAGAGAAGCGAGGCAATCTGCATCCTGTTTCCTAGGTAATGACTCAGGAAGGCAGGACGATCCTGCAGGACTGGAGACACTGTGTGGGGCACACCAGGTCTCATCCTCCTAGAGTTTCCCACAGTCTCCCAAACTTCCCAGCCCAAGGCAGTCTTGAATTCTCCACATTTCCATGTAGTTTGGGACCCACAGAAAGACTGCAATGCACCAGTAGTGTGGAAGTTGCAGAGTTGTTTTACCAAATAAAACCTGGTGGATGGGAACGAGGGATGAGTCAGCCGCAACCTGTAATGGTCAACTAACTATATGAAGAATGAACATTTCGACAGATGCTCCCACATTAGAAAGCTGAAGATGACTAGCAGGACCCACTGCCAGTATAAGAATTAGCAGAGCAACAGGAAAAAGTGAGACTTCAAACTGACATTAAAATTTCTCACCCTGGAAAGGAATAGGGGTTCAAAATAAGATACAAAAACATAAGGAAAAAGAGGTGCCAGCATTGTGGCATAGTGGGTAAAGCCACCTTCTGCAATGCCAGCATCCTGTATAGGTGCTGCTTCATGTTGGCTGCTGCATTTCCAATCCAGATCCCTGCTAATGAGTAGGGGAAAGCAGCAGAAGATGGCCCAACTGCTTGGGCCCCTGCTACCCACCTAGAAGACCTGGAAAAAGCTCCTGGCTCCTGTCTTCAGCTTTGTTCAGCTCCAGTCATTGTGGCATTCTGAGGAGTCAACCAGAGCATGGAATATCTTTGTGTGTCTCTCCCTCTCTCTCTGTATCTCTTTCAAATAAATAATCTCAAAAAAAATTCTTGAACATCTGACTGTGTACACTGGGAAGTACTTCTACAATGTGATGTGAAAGCCTCAAAGCAAGGAAATTATCAAGAGAATGAGGGGACTTTTTTTGGATGAGTAAGGCCAAATAAATATTGGATTTTGTAACATGTCCTGTACACAGGCCACCAGAGCATGATACTTTGAATAACTGCTTCTCAGTGGTCTACAGAACTAGGCTTCTCAGATGATCTCTGGAATAATTTTACTGGACAAACTGAGTTATCAAACATATATACTAAGTTTCCAAAACTCATTTACCAGAAATGAATTATTTTTATACAAGTCTAGACAATGTGCAACAATGAACAAAGTGAGTAAAATTAACTCACTCTGCAGATATTTAAATAAATACAATAACACCAGAATCCATTGGCTTACACTGGAGAAAGCATTAACAAAGAAATACTGTCATCCAGTCAAACTGTCCCTAAGCAACTGCCTCCCTGTCCTACTGCAGCATTTATATTAATAAATCCAACTGTGTAAGTGCCTCAGAATTCTCCTAGGACCTTCCTAATATCCTACCACTTTGCTTTCATCTGAGAAAAGATTTCCAGAATGAAGTGAGATCACATTGCTTCCCAGCTCTCAACCCTTAACAGAAAAGTCCAAGCACTTTTCTGTGGCACATCAGCCTTTTCATGATCTGTCTATGCCTACTCTTCACTTCATTTCTCACCATTTTCCCCTCCATCCATGCTGCTTCCCGCGGATGCCTGAACACAGCCAACCTGAGACTAAGCACCTGAATGATCCCACCACAGGGTACATCCTGCCCTGAAACTTGTATCTTAGTCCCTCACTTCCTTCTGCTTAAATATAATTTCCACAAAGAAAGTAACATATATTTTTTATTCTCTAACTGCTGAATGGTCTCTTCTACTGCAAACCAAACCTGCATTTACTCCTCTGTTGTAAGGCCCATAAGGACATGATCCAACCAGCACATATGACACAGCCTGCTAAAAGGTGACACCAAATTAACATCCACTTAACTAAATGGGAAGACTGGATTATTCCAGGGAAGCTTTGTGGAAACTCTACTGAGAGTGGAATGAGAAGGAAGATGACCAGTGATGGCTGTGGCGACCATGGGAGACTAGAATTCCAGGGAATATAAGAGGTAAAAGGTTGGAGAAATTGAATTAGCACCAGAATTAGAGTGAAGTTTTTACTAGCTGGAGGATGGTAAGAGGGATGGTTGCAAATGAGAGAAGGTCAAGTCTCAGATGGCAGAAGCAGAACAGAAAAAATCCATCTTTTTTCATCCCACCCAGTGTCCCTTCTCATCAAGCTTGCCCTCATGTTGCCTCTTTCAATACCTACCCAATCTCACCCTCTTTTCCTCCTCCTCATTTGCATCTTCTGTCATATGTTGTTTCTTGCACATTTGCCCTCAAAACATTGGTTTTCCTGTGGTACAGTAGACTTGAAGAAAAGTACTGTACTGAGAAAAATCTAAGAGCAGATCTTTCATACGCCAAGGACAACCCCAACAGCAGCAGCATTGTCAAGAACTCATAATGAAGGCAGCAGACTGATACAAAGAATCATGAAGCCACACCCTCTCACCTCCCACATCATCAATTCTGAATGCTTTGGGATTTTATCTGCTTGTCTTCTTAGCTCTCCATAATATGTCTTTAAATTACAGTCAAAATATTTTACTTCTATCCTCATTTTCCACTTCTAAAAAAAATCAAAACTCATTCACTAAAGTATGTTTGATAAAATCCTAAGCCTGATACAACCTTTTTAAAAAAAAAATTAAGTTGACGCTGGTGCTTGTTCAAGTTAAAATACATGACACATGGCAAACAGCCTCACCAGACACATGACTGTCTACTGTGTATATATGCCGCTCTCCAGCGCTCACCAAATGACCCTGGGCGTGCAGTTCAACTGTACTCTCTGAAGAGCAGTTTCTAGTCTGTTAACAGTAGTCAACATAATAGTAGCACACTCCAGAAGTTCAAATTACTGATTTTATTTTTTAGAAAACTTTTATTTAATAAATATAAATTTCATAGGTACAGCTTTTAGAATATAGTGGTTCTTCCCCCCATACCTGCCTTCCCACGCCCACTCTCATCCCACTTCCTACTCCCTCTCCCATCCCATTCTTCATTAAGATTCATTTTTAATTAACTTTATATACAGAAGACCAACTCTATACTAAGTAAAGATTTCAACAGTTTGCACCCACACAGAAACACAAAGTACAAAGCACTGTTTGAGGACAAGTTTTACCATTAATTCTCATAGTACAACTCATTAAGGACAGAGGTCCTACATGGGGAGCAAGTGCACAGTGACTCCTGTTGTTGATTTAAAAATTGACACTCTTATTCGTAACACCAGTGATCACCCGAGGCTCTCGTCATGAGCTGGCAAGGCTATGGAAACCTTTTGAGTCCACAAACTCCATCAATATATAGGCAGGGCCATAAACAATGTGGAAGTTATCTCCTCCCTTCAGAGAAAGGTACCTCCTTCTCCAATGGCTCCTTCTTTCCACTGGTATCTCACATGAAAGAGATCTTTCTTTCATGTAGGTCATCAAATTACTGATTTTAAATACCTCCACATGGGGTTACTAGTAGACCAGGATTTCTATAATTCAAAATGAGTCCTAGAAAGGTTAACTGTCAAACAAAATTTTAGTAGAAATTCATAATGAAGTTCACAGTTTCGCCAGTTAGTCCCTGAGTGAAGAAAAACCAAAGCAAGGAAGAATACATTTACTTAAAAAAAACTAGCAGGCATATTTACAAGCAACAAGGCATTAAGATTTATTAAACTACATGGTGACTTACAAGATAATTATTCTTAAATAACATTAAAAATTTTATTCTGTTATTTCAGTAACTGTGCTTAGATTAATTCCAGTTACAAATATAAGTTCCAGACTTAAAAGAGGAAGAATAGAAATTAATTTCACAAATTAAAAATCAGGCACCCAGGACAGATGGGTCAAATGGAGCCCCTCATTTGGATCTTTGAGCTCAAGACTTTTCCCCATCAGTCTTCCCAGGTCTTATACACAAGCTCAGCTTACAGAAGAATTGCACACTTAGTTGAACTATGCCTTCCCTTCCAAGGTACCCTTTCCTCCTTTTTGACATCCCTTCCTTGGGGCCCTCATTTACCTCTTAGCTTCTCAAGTACCATCCCACACTGACAGGCATCTCTCTAAGGCTGGCCATCAACAGCGCAGTGCTCCACTCAATTGACTTGCACCTGCCTAATATCAAAATGTTGCTTTTTTCATGTTATAGTCTTTGTTTCCTCATCTAAATAAATTCAATGTCTTGCAGAATCTTTTGCCATACCTCTTAGATAATAATTTGTATTTAACAGAGTCAACCAACAGATAATTCTTTAACCCAAAGGAGTGATTAACTGGGCTCACTTGGCTCATTGATATAGATATTCTGGGGAAAATCTGTTTTTGGTACTCCCTAAAATTACTTCCTTCTGTATAAACATAGTAACCAGTCATAGGAAAAAACAACAAGAGTGCAGAAAAACCACAGTATTATAGAATCTCAATGTAGGAAAAGGTCTTGCAGTTCATCTAGCTTGGTAGTTTCTTTAGGCCAGAAAGTAACTTACTCATCTTCCACAAAAGCTAGCATAACATCTTGTATACAGCAAAAATTCAAGAAATACATGTTGAACCCTTACATAGTTAACCTTGGTCTGATGCACTACTTTACATTTTCCTTATTTCCTGTTTCCAATTCCCCACAGCCATAATCCTTGAGTCTTTGTTATCGTGTGCAGAGCTGGCAGGGGCGGCTCTAAGATGGGACATTTCTAACAGTGATGCAGAAGAGTGACTGTATGTATTTGTCTCTTTCTGATCTTCACTAAAGCTAGAACTGTGCTGACATACACTTAATAGAAGTCATGACAAGTGCAAAATATTAACACCTGGTTATTTTTGTCTGTATTAGTGCCACAACATATTTATAAACAGTGAAGAGATAGGTCACAATTTTGGTTAGCAAGATACTCTCTTCAACAAATGTTGCTGGCAAAACTAGGTGTATATATGTAGAAGAATGAAATTAGATCTACATCTCTCACCATATACAAAAATCAACTCAAGATGGATCAAAGACCTAAGTTTAAGACCTGAGACTATGAAGTTGCTGGAAGAAAATACAGGTGAAACATTCCAAGATGTGTCCAAAGCATAGGCAACAAAAGCAAAACTACACAAAGAGGACTATATCAAACTCGAAAGCTTTGGCACAGCAAAAGAAGCAGCAATAGAGTGAAGAGACATCCAACATAATGGGAAAAAATATTTGCAAACTACCTGTCTGACAAAAGATTAATATCCCAAATACATCAGCAACTAAAAATACTCAACAATAACAAAAAACCAATCCAGTTGAGAAATGGGCCAAGGACTTCAATGGACAGTTCTCAAAAGAAGAAATACAAATGGCCAACAAATGTATGAAAAAAATCCTCAAAATCACTAACTATCAGGGAAATGCAAATCAAAACCACGATGGGATATCACCTCATCCCTTTCAGAATGGCCAAAATCCAAAACACAGAGACAAATGCTGGGGAGGATGTAGACCTGGGGGAACACTTAACACTGTTCGTGAGAGTGTAAATTAGTACAGCCACTGAGGAAAACAGTGTGAAGATTTCGTTAAACAGTGGAAATAGACATGCTGTATGATCTGGCAATCCCACTTCTAGGTATATACCCAAAAGACTTGACCACAAGGTATCAAAGAGATAGCTGAACCACGATGTTTACAGCAGTACCATTCACAATAGCCAAAATTTGCAACTAACCATGGTGTCCATCACCAGATGGATGGCTAAAGGAAATGTGCTTTATATACACAGCAGAATATTATTCAGCTGTATAAAATGAAATTCTACCATTTGTAGCAGAATGGACACAAATGGAGAGCATCATGTTGAGCGAAATAAGCTGGACCCAGAAAGACAAATACCACATGTTCTCCCTTATATTTGGGAGCTAAAATTAAAAAAATGAGCAAAAACAAAGAAATGTCTGTGTCAGTATTGCTACAAATACAGTTTTGTAAAATTTCATTTTATAACTTGGTCAAACCAATGGATAAGAATGTTATACTACTATTGATCTGGGATTACTTTAAATTTTACTATATATGGGTGAAATGGTCATTTCTCCACTCAATTATTGTTTATAGCTATTGTCTTATATACCCATTAAACTGAAGTCTTTTTGCTTTTTACTGTTTAAACCTCCTATTTGGTGAAGTATTCAGCTTTTTTACTGTAATGTAATTTTTTATTTTATTTTATTTATTTTTTTGAATACAGGGGAGAGCGCGAACACAGTCCCCCTGCTACCACAAATTATGCAGTCGAGTTTCCCACATTTGGGGAAACTGCAGGGATCAGCACTCCTGCAGTGCAATGAAAGAGCCTTGCCCTGGGAAAATCACCTGCCTGATCATGGTATCTCCCCTGCCAGGTAAGTATGTAATTTTAAAATGTGTTATCTCAAAAACAAGACAGGAAGGAAGGAAGGAAGGAAGGAAGGAAGGAAGGAAGGAAGGGAGGGGAGAGAGAGAGAGAAAGAAAGAAAAAAGAGGAAAGAAAGAGAGAGAGAGAGAGAGAGAGGAAGGAAGGAAGGAAGGAAGGAAGGAAGGAAGGAAGGAAGGAAGGAAGGAAGGAAGGAAGGAAGGAAGGAAGGAAGGAAGGAAGGAAGGAAGGAAGGAGGAGAGAGAGAGAGGGAGGGAGGGAGAGAGAAGCAGAGGGAGAGGGAGGGAGGGAGGAGGAAAATGGGTGGGAGCAAAGAAGGAAAGAAGGGGAGGAAGGCAAGGAGGAAGAGAATATCATTATGTTCTTAGAATTGTATCTACAAATCACATTGAGTCTTTTAAAAAACTAAAGGGGATGGTGCTATGGTGTAGTAAGTTAAGCATCTTCCTGCAGCACCAGCATCCTATATGGGTGCCAGTTCGAGTCCTGGCTGCTCCATTTCTGATCCAGCTTCCTGTTGATGGCCTGGGAAAGCAGTAGAAAATGGCCCAAGTGCTTGAGCCCCTGCATCCACATGGAAGACCTGGAAGAAGCTCCTGTCTCCTGGATTTGCATCAGCCCAGCATCAGCAGTTGCAGAAATTTGTGGAGTGAACCAGCGGATAGAAGAACTCTCTGTCTCTCCTTCTCCCTATCTATAACTCTGCCTCTCACACAAATAAATAAACCTTAGAAAAAAATTAAAAATTAAAATTAAAACATTATAAAAATTGCATTCACTTTCTAGATAAATAGCAAAAGATAGTATTTTAATAAGAATCTTTTTCCAAATAAAAATGTATGAATGCTTTGAGAATAAAATACAAAAAATTGGGTAGCAGCCTAATCTGACCAAAATACATCTCCCTAAAGCATTCCCATTGTGAAATAACTCACAAACATAAAGAGTATTTACAGAACAAAAATCTAGAACAATAGTAATAGAAGCAAAATACTCTGTTTTTCAGGTTTTTTAGTTTGATGTTAACACAATGAAATATGGCATTTCTATCTGTGTAATACAATAAATATGGAAAGGTATCCAGTATACAAAGAAAACATAAAAATCCCAAACGATGATTACAAAAATGAAAATTGTGTGCCTTTTGTGTTGAGAGTATATGACCATGTTATCTATATACTATAAAAAAAAAAAAAAAAGTGAAACCAACATTTTGGCATGTCAGAGTGCCAGTTCAAATCCGGGCTGCTCTGCTTCCAATCCAGTTCCACGCTTATGTGCCTGGGAAAGCAATGGACGATGGCCCAATTATTTGGTCCCTTGCCTCCCACCTGGGAGACCTGGATGGAATTCTAAGCTCCTGCCTTCAGCCTGGTCCAGCCCTGGCTCTTGTGGCCATTTGAGACGTGAATCTGATAGGACCTCCATCCTTAGTGAGTTGTAATATGAGAATCGACTGCAAATCTTTTTCTCAAACTGTACTCTTTTTTTTTTTTATCTTTTATTTAATGAATATAAATTTCCAAAGTACGACTCATGGGTTACAATGGCTTCCCCCCCGATACCGTCCCTCCCACCAACAACCCTCCCCTTTCCCACTCCCTCTCCCCTTCCATTCACATCAAGATTCATTTTCGATTATCTTAATATACAGAAGATCAGCTTAGTATACCTTAAGTAAGTATTTCAACATCAAACTGTACTCTATATGTAGTGTATGGGGGGATGCAAACTGTTGAAATCTGTGCTCAACATGGAGTTGGTCCTCTGTGTATATAATCAAACTAAAAATGAACCATAATGAAGAAGGGGATGGGAGAAGGAGAGGGAGGTGGGATGGGAGTCAGGGTGGGAGGGTGGGTATGGGAGAAAGAACCAGTATATCCCTGAAGTTGTGCCTATGAAAAAATGCATTCAATAAATAAAAACTCAAAAAAAAAAAAAGAAGTGAATCTGATAATAGAACATCTCTTTCCCACTCTCTTCCCCACCCCTCCCCATCACTCCATTTTTCAAAAAAATAAATTTAAATTTTTTAAGACTTTTAAATAAAATAAAACTGGTTAACAGTATGCCTAATGAAAAGCCAAGACACTGTGGCAAAAGTTGTTCTACATGAAGGATCTCTGTTGAGTGAGACCCCAGCGGAAAGAAGGGGCCATCAAAGAAGGATGCACTTTTCTCTAAAATGAGGAAAGAACTTCCACTTTGCTTGTGGCCTTGTCTAAATACTGATGGAGTTTGTGGATTCAAAAGGCTTCCAAAGCCTAGGCAGCTCATGGCAACGGCCTTGGGTGGGGGCCGGTGCTGTGGGTTAATCCTCTGCCTGAGGCACCAGCATCCCATATGGGTGCTCATTCTAGTCCCAGCTGCTCCTCTTCCAAACCAGCTCTCTCTATGGCCTGGGAAAACAGTAGAAGAAGGCCCAAGTGCTTGGGCCCCTGCACCCACATGGGAGACTGGGAAGAAGCTCCTGGCTCCTGGCTTCAGATTGGCACAGCTCTGGCCGTTGCGGCCATCTGGGAGTGAACCAACAGAAGGAAGACCTTTCTCTCTGTCTCTACCTCTCACGGTCTGTAACTCTACCTCTCAAATAAATAAATAAATAAATTTTTAAAAAAAAAAAGCCTTGAGTGGTCACTGACATCATACATAAGAGTGTCATTGTTACATTAACAACAGGAGTCCCTGTACACTAACTCCCCATGCAGGATCTCTGTCCTCAATGAGTTGTATTATGAGAGTTAACTGTAAAACTAGTTCTCAAACAGTATTTTGTGTGTGTGTGCATGTGTGCACAAATTGGTGAAATCTTCACTTGATATAGAGTTGGCCTTCTGTGTATAAAGTTAATTGAAAATGAATCTTAGTGAAGAATGGGACTGGGAAGGGGAGAGGGAGGAGGAGGAGGAGTGGCAGTGTGGGTGGGACGGTGGGTACGGTGGGAAGAATAATCATATTCCTAAAGTTGTACTTATGAAACTTGTATTCCTTAAAAAATAAATTTAAAAAAGGAAAAAAATAAAAAAATAAACCAGTATGCCTAGATGGAGGTTTGAAAAACAACTAAATAAAATATTTCTCTGTGTCCCATAAAAGACTCATTATATGGGACCCAGTTCTCATTTCTGAATGTTACAAGTTATGCTAAATGCAGCTAACCAAGAGAAAAATACCTAAATAACTCTCAGAAGTAGCATACATAGATATAACATCTTTGTTGAAATCTCAAATCTTACATTATCTAAAGATTTAAATCACCTTTAAAATAGAATGTATTGAAATTTCAAACTCATATTGTGCTTATCTTTTCTGCAAGTGGATGTGTCACTCCTAGTAACACGGTTGTATCTGATGTCACTTATATTAAATAAGAGCATACAGTCATTTTAGGGATTAATAGAAAAACAGACATCTGCGTGGAACATTTCTCTCATTAGATATTATCAAGTTAGCATATTTTTCCTATTTCTGATTTTATTGCAAAATAAAATGAGCTGATTTTTACCCTAAGTCTCTCTGTAATGTATATTGCCAATAATGCAAATACTGTAGTAGCACATCAGAAGAATCTCATTTTCCTCTAAAAACAGCTATAGACATTAGCCTTGAAGAGATCTCATAACGCAATCAAGAATCAAGATACGACTATATCAAACTGCTATACCAGTTACCACTTATACCAGATATTACTTTAAACATTACTTGAAAATTAAAAGTTATCGTTTTGAAAATCCCAGGCAGAATCATATGGGTCACTAGAATGTTATTTGGCCTCTTCCTATTTTAGTGCCAAAATGAACAAGTTAGAAAAAAATCAATTAGTACAAACTGTCCACTAATAACAGACATAACAACTAGCCAAAATGTGTATTCAAAAGGTGATTCACTTTTTTTTTGTCAGAAATTCACATTTAAGGCAGGTAGGAATATAACTTGGTACTTTTTTGTAGGCTACCTGGTAATATATAGCAAGTTCATTCTCTTTGACCAGTAATTCCACTCCAAAGAATGATCCTAGGTAAATAATCAGAAGTGGAAACAGGGGCTGGTATTGTGGAATAACAGGTTGAGCCGCTGCTTGCAATTCCAACACCCCATTTTGGCACCTGCATCCTGCTAATGTGCCTGAGAAAGTAGCAGATGGCCCAAGTACTTGGATGCCTGCACCCACCTGGAAGACAGGAATGAAGCTCTTGTTTCAGTCTGGCCCAGCCCTGGCCATTGTGGCCATTTGGGGAAGTGAGCCAGTATATGGCAGATCTCTTTATCTCTTCCTCTTTCTCTCTGTAACTCTGCATTTCAAATAAATAAAATAATTTTAAAAAATGAAAACAAATCTTTTATGTATAAAGGTGTGCATAGGAAAAGCACCTGGCTCCTGGCTCCTGCCATCGGATCAGTGCGGTGCGCCGGCCGCAGTGCGCCGGCCGCGGCGGCCATTGGAGGGTGAACCAACGGCAAAGGAAGACCTTTCTCTCTGTCTCTCTCTCTCTCTCACTGTCCACTCTGCCTGTCAAAAAAAAAAAAAAAAAAAAGGAGCAGAATAGGAAAAATATCCAAATATCAAAAGAGTTTAGTTTACAAAAACCACATGAAAATAACTAGTGATTACCTTTGGTTACAAGTTATATTTATAGATTTTTTAAAGCTTTTATTTAATGAATGCAAATTTCATAGGTACAACTTTAGGAATATAGTGGTTCTTTCCCCCCATACCCACCCTCCCACCCTGACTCCCATCCCACCTCCTACTCCCTCTCCCATCCCATTCTTCATTAAGATTCATTTTTAATTAACTTTATATATAGAAGACCAACCCTATACTAAGTAAAGATTTCAACAGTTTGCACCCACACACACACACAATGTATAAAGTACTGTTTGAGAAGAAGTTTTGCAGTGAATTCTCATAGTACAACTCATTAAGGACAGAGGTCCTACATGAAGAGTAAGTCCACAGTGACTTCTATTGTTAATTTAACAATTAAAACTCTTATTTATGACGTCAGTGATCACCCGAGGCTATTGACATGAGCTGCCAAGGCTATGGAAGCCTCTTGAGTTCACAAACTCCGTCAGTATTTAGGCAAAGCCATAAGTAAAGTGGAAGTTCTCTCCTCCCTTTAGAGAAAAGTACATCCTTCTTTGATGGCCCCTTCTTTCCACTGGGGTCTCACTCACAGAGATCCTTCATGTAGAACATTTTTACCATACTATCTTGGATTTCCATGCCTGACATGTTCTCATGGGCTTTTAAGCCACATCCAAATGCCTTAAGGGCTGATTCTGAGGTCAGAACATTACTTAAAGTGATTGTCATTCTATGAGTCTGCTGTGTGGACTGCTTCCCATGTTGCGCATTCCCTCCTTTTTAATTCTATCTATTATTATTACCAGGCACTTGATGCTATTTATATGATCTCTTTAACACTTAATCCTATCTATATGTTCACTTTAATGCTTAATATGATCACTTTAACAATTAAGATGGCATTTTTACCACCAATTTTAATGAGATTTGTAGTCCCTTGACAAGTTTTTAAACTGTACCCTTAGAAGTAAATCCATAGGACTGTATGCAGAACTATACAGCTTTACAGTCACAAACTTCCTTCTCTCTCTCTTATTCCCCCTCTTATTTTTTACTGAGATGTATTTTCAATTGACTTTATATACATATGATTAACTCTATGCTAAAGTTGTATCTATGAAAAAATACATTCATCAAATAAAAATTTTTAAAAAATTCAACATATAGTATGAAGAAGAGAAAGGAAAAAAACACAAAACTGTTCCTTGACAGTCAAGATGAGGGCTGTTCAAGTCATTGTTTCTCAAAGTGTCAGTTTCATTTCTACAGCTTTCATTTTAGGAATGCTATTAGTTCTCATAGATCAGGGAAAACATATAGTATTTGTTCCTTTGGGACTGGCTTATTTCACTAAGTATGAAGTGTTCCAGATTGATCCATTTTGTTTTAAATGACCAGATTTCATTTTTTTTACTGTTGTGTAGTATTCCATGACGTACATACCCCATAATTTCTTTATCCAGTCTTTGATGGGCATTTAGATTGATTCCATGTCTTAGCTATTGTGAATTGAGCTGAAATAAACATGGATGTGCAGATAGCTCTTTTGTTTACTGATTTCATTTCCCTTGGGTAAATTCCCAGGAGTGGGATGGCTGGGTCATATGGGAGGTCTATATTCAGATTTTTGAGGTATCTCCATACTGTCTTCTATAGTGGTTTTATCAGTTTACATTCCCACCATAGTGGATTATGATAACTTTTTCCCCACATCCTCTCCAGCATTTGTTTTTTGTTGATTTCTGTATGAGAGCCATTCTAACTGGGGTGATATTCATAGATTTTTATCATACCTATAGGAGCTAATGCTGTTGTTCAAGAATATTTGAATTTTCTACATTGAACTATTATAAACAAAGTTTTTTTGTTAGAAGCCATTTCACTGAGCAACAATCATCCAATATTTCATGTAAACAATGGAGAAAGGACATGGGCATAAGTAGATGACCGTCACCAGTGAGATAACGCTGAAGTGCCACAGATAGTACCCCAGACCTCTGCAAACATCTACAAAAAATCAATCTCACAGAGCATTTCTACTAACTGTATTTCCATTTAAATTGTGTGAATTTACTCAACAAATAGTTGCATGTCTTATTAGGAACTGTTAGTAGAGGAAAAGAGCTTGAAAAAGTCATAGGAACCAGCATTTGTTGGGTAGGTAACAGGCATGATGCTAAACCCTTTCCTATTTCCTCTTATCCTTACAAAACTATAAGGTAGGTATTATTACAAACCCCCCTTTCTCCTTGCTTTTCAGAGGAGGGAACAGAAGCTCTGAGAAATGGGGTAACTTATTTAGGTTCAGAAAGCTAGTACATAGTGATGCTGGAATTTGTGCCCAGATTTTCCATATGCAGAGCCACTAATTACATAAATGAAGGAAATTAATAACTGTAATGATTGAATTATTCAGCCTGCATATGATAGTGGATGTGAAAATATTCCAACAGTAAAGAACTAAATAAATGGGAAGGCAATAACTAATTTACTGATTATCAATAGTTTTTAACAGAACCTAAAGAAAGGCAGATAAAACTAATGTTCCATAAGATAATGATTGAAAAATCTAGAAGTGGATGCAATAATTAAAGTTCTCACTTCAATTCTTAAAATCCAACCTTTAAAAAAATTAAACATTACTTTTTCCTTTAAATTTATGAAGCATTCCGGTGATATCTAGAAATTTATACACACACACATTTATATATCCATGCATGCACAAACACACACATATATACACACACATACATTTATATACCCATACACACACAAAAATCAATGTTTTGGCAAAATCTAAAGACTTATTTATTTGAAAGGCAGAGTGACAGAGAGAATAAGAGATGCAGTAGTTCAAATGGTTGCAATGACCAAGGCTGGGTCAGGTCAAAGCCGGAAGCTGGAATTCCATTCCAGGTCTCCCATTGGGTGACAGGAGCTTTCCCAGGCAAGTTAACAGGCAGCTGGATCACAAGTAGAGCAGCCAGGGTTACAAACAGCACTCTGATATGGGATGCCAGTTTCACAGGTGGTAGCTTCACCTGCAATGGCTTCACCTATGGCACCACAGCAGCAGCCCAAGGATATTATCATTTAAACACGATTTGGCTTCCCAACTCATGCAGATGTTTATACCCTGCTTGATGGATTAAAGGTGGAGATTTCATTTGATTATGATGTCTGGGAGGTGGGCCTAGTTGGATGTCTTTAAGTCACTGGGGGCTTCCCCACAGAAGGTAGTTCTCGCAGCAGGGTAGGTTGTATAAACTAAGTTTGGCCCTGCTGTTCTCTCTCTCTCTCTCTCTCTCTCTCTCTCTCTCTGCTTCCTGGCTGGTAGTATGATCCCCCTCCACCATCCTCCAGCTTCACCAGATGCCTGAACTAGTGAGGCTGGTTCTTGGACTGTGAACCTCCAAATTGTATGTGGAAATAAACTTTCTTCCTAAGTATCTTCCCTCTTAGAGTATCTTCATACTTGGTGTCATGAAAAGTTGACTGACATAAATCTCTTTCATCAATTAAAGCACTACATGACACCAAAGAAGTTAAAAGCTACATACCGATCTAGACAAAATATAGACATACTACACACAGGCTGCATATTTTAAACACACAGTGGAGAGCTAAGGCACTTCCAGAAATAGTTCAGGAGAGGAAAAATAATGGGATATCTCTGTTGCTTTTATTCACTTGTATGTTGCTTTTATTATTACCTCTGTTAACTGAAATTAGATTAATACAATGCTTCACTCAATTGGAATAATACATTTGCAACTTCTGATAGAATTATAGTTTAGCACACATTACAAAGTCGCCATCAGTAAGCTACCTGTACCTATAAAAACATTAACAAGTATCTTATTAGATCTCTTTGGAATGTAGAATTTAGTTTATTAAATATTCCTTTCATTAATTCTCACTTGCTACAACTCAGTAAGATTGTTGCTAAACCTCACATGATAAATAGTCAGATTTCACAGTATTATTTTCAGTACCATTTAATTCTTGTTTCTTAATTTTGAACATACTTACTTTATACAATCCTGCCCCACCAAGCTCACTGTATGTGCCTCATGCCAACTGTAACTAAAGTGCTATAATTCCACACCATTACATTATGCAATAGTCAAGTTTCAGATTTTACACTGTCTGATTACTAAAATCACATTAGCTCACTACTAGTGGTTTAGTCACTGTATCAACTATTGGTATTAAATCTTTAGATGCAATGAAAGTTAACAGTGCTATTTTTATGTTGTGCCAAAAAAAATTCAGTCTGTTTTCCCTTTTTTGATTACAGTTCATTTAAGGGAAAAATGTTGCTGTATGGCTTGACAATGTTTTATGTGTCTTCGGCTGATAGAACACACAAAACGTTTGAATAGGCCCATTTATTTGAGCAGACGTATTAAATAATACTTTAAATGTGAACATGCATGTCATAAATTTTGTAGTCTCTTTAAAGTAGGATAAATCTGCTATTTAAAGTAGTCTTTGTTCAAAGCCATTTTTTTTTCTAACAGTCATAAAGGGACTCTGGTTTGTGCAGCATGAACAATGCCAGCATCATCATTTTAATGTTATCCATATGGGCTTCTAATAATAGATAAGAGTCTACATTTGTATTATATGTCTTAGAGACATTTAAAATCTAGATAAGGAAAAGCTGATTTCATTGGCCCCATAGTTAAAGGAAAGCAGACCCTAATTAAAAGAATTCTGTTCTGAATTAACTAGTTTGACATGTGCTAATTGACAGTTCCTGTGAAATGGTTCTAATTAAAGTCAATATGTCTTTTTCAATTAAAAGGAAATTAAGAATATACTAATATACATTAACAACTTAATCTGCCTTCAATATCCCATACATCAGCTGCTTTTCCCCCTAACGTTATTGGAGAACCATCTGACATGAATCATCTACTGTTTGCTTATGGTATCTCATTATTACTTCACACGAGCACAGCAGTAGTAGATATCCCCTTGAGGAAGAAGATAACCTACCCATGCTTTGATTTTCCAAGCTCCTAACACTTACTTCATTAAATATAAACCTACCTTTTTGAATTTTAAAAAAATGGACATTTCTTAATAAGAATCTTTGCTAACTGAAAATAAAGACAAGTGTTCTCAATTAGTTCATCCCTTTTACTATAGGCCTTAGAGGTAATTACATTCTTCTGGAAGGAAGGCTGGACTATGTTTCAATCATTTAACTTGATTCAAAGAAAAGCTTGATTTGAGCAACACACAACAAGACATCTTTCAAATCATGTCCTGGAAGTCTCAGGTGGGAATACTTTACATTGTATATACAACAGCAAAATAGGAAGTAAAATTAGTTAAATGCCAGCACCAACAGAAGGCTCATCATATTCAATGAAAATGTAGCATTAGAGAAGCTGTTTATAGCAACATAATTAAATATTCAAGTGTACATTATGAAAGCTATGGTGTTAGCAATTTCAGCGCTAGAGAAAGTAATATTAAACTGAAGCATCAATACTAATGTATACAGTATTAACATCACAGGGAGAACCATGAAAAAGATTAAAACTATTTGTTTCTTAGTACACGATTATAATTTAGACATTTTAATTATAATAAAAAGATTTTAAAGAGGTTTTTAAACCATCAAGATACTAAATGTGGCCTTTTCATATGTTATAGTTAATAATTTGATGGGTGCTCTGTCACAACTCTTTTTCCAAAGTTTAAAATTCAATCATAAAAGGAAACTACTTATATAAAGAGCAAATTTTACTTACTTTCACCAAGACTACTGTAGTTGTGTTGAATAGAGATCAACAAAAAAGGTAAACTTTTCCACTTACATTTTTAAAAGACAAAGTTTACTATCACCTGTAGCATCCTGAGGCTGTGTGGGAAAGATGAGGCAGTCAGGCAGTCAGCAGCTAGCCAAGATCTCTCTTGGAAAGCATTTTGCCCCAACACATATTTTATTATTCTTTGCTGAGAAGTTACCAAAAACTTTCATGAAAATCATCTTAAGTGGATCTTTAAAAGCAGCTGAAATTAATGAATTTCAAAAATGAGTAAATGCGTATGAATCCAGTCTCAAAGCACCTCCTTACAATTATAAATATAATCAGACTCAACAGTCAAAACGCAGTGCTATTTATCACCATGTGGAGCCCCTCATTTAATTTCCAATCCTAGTATCTTGCTCCTCAGGCTGGCAAAGACTGGAAATGCTGCAGTAACAGCATGTACTCAGCTTTTTTAAATGGGAAAGAAGCCAATGCAGCAACTTTTCTGCCCAATTAAAGAGCATTGTCTACAGCAGGCCTACACAACATAAGGGCTGCAGACTGCACACAGCCATGAAACAATTGTTCATGACCCACCCACAGATTTGGGAAGCAGGAGCAAGTAGAAAGACAGACAATATGGTAGCCATGTCAGCAACAAGAGATAAGGCTGTTCCACAAACTCCACCTCTCCATTTACATGTTACAATGACACTACCACATATCTAAACTCAGCATGGCAATCAATGTCATCTGTCAATCCTTCCAGCAAAGGCTTTCACTATGGCAATACTGAACTACTACACAAATTTACTGTATGACAGGAACAATATTGAACTGAAACTGGGAAATCCCTATAGCATCCATCCAAGAGCTTTTAATGTTTGAATAGTCAAGTTCAATTTTTGAACACATTTACTGATGACTCTCATGGTCTATATTTTCTTATGGGAACTTATTTTCATCTCTTTATCTTGATCCTGTTGTTCAATTCCCAATAAGTGATTATATCCCTGTTCAAATTAGAATATGTCTACAAAGACACATGTGAGGGAGAGAGGTCATGAATGACAGTGGAATGGGAAGCTCCAGGAGCAGTCCCCCAGCCACAACAATTAAGTCAGCAAGAACTAAAGAATCAACAATGTTAGTTCTCTGAAGCCTAAGGGAACATTTGCAGTATCCAGCTGTGTTCTTGGTAAAGATAGAGATGGATAAATTTTGGTGAATTTCAGTTAAAAACACAGCAGCTACTATCCTTAAGCCCTACAGAAAGAAGCCATGCGAACAACCATCTATATTTCTGGTGTGGTTTGTTGGTGCCAGGGTGGACTACCTCCAAAACCTTTGTTTTTGTGTTTGGATCTGTTTGTCACAGTTTAATGAGGAGGGGGCACAGAGGCTGGCTGTTGGTTCAACCCTGATGAGCAGGCATTAGTTGAAGAAAGTTGAAGAGATAAAACAAACATCTTTAATCTCTTATTGGATTCAGTCATTTAAAGAAGTCTCTGTCAGCTCACTGGCTGGCATGCAGATAACATAGCACAGACTTCAGCAATCACAAATGACAAGAAATATAGTCTTTGTGAAATGATACGGAAAAGTCACTAAACAAATCAACAACTGCAGCCTTCGTCAACAACCACAGAAATACTTGGTGTGAGAGATAGAATCTGATTTCCACAATACCAAATTATACTATTCAAAATTTCAAGTTCTCAATTTAAGAAGAGCAAAATATACAAAGAAACAAGAAAGTATAATCCATTAAGAGGAAAAAAATTGACAGAAATTATTCCTGAGGAAGCCCAGGCATTGAAGTTCCAAGACAATGACTTCGGTCATTTTAAATATGTTAAAGGAGCTAAGGGAAGCCATAGGTAAATAAGTAAAGAAAACAAATTGGGCAAACTATATAAGCAAAAAGGGGATTAAAATTATTTTTTTAAAAGAAGCAAAGTAGAATTCCTGGAACTGAAAAGTACAGGAGATAGTTGAAAAAGTTCACAAAAGCTGATATGAGCAAGCAAAAGAGTTATCAAACTTGTAAATAAGGCAATTATAATTACCCATACTGAGGAACAGAAAGAAAATGTATAAACAAAAATTAACAGAACCTATGAGATGCCATCAGGTATATCAACATACACATTTTGCTTATTAAAGAAGGAAAAGAGAGAAAATGGACAGAAAAAAATTTAAAAAAAAAACATTGTCCAAAATCACCCCATTCTGATGAAAGACATAAATATACACATCTAGGAATCTCAACAAACTCCAAGCAAGATAAACACAAATAGATTCATATTAAGACACATTGTCAAAGTGTAAACTTATATTTTAATTACATTTTTCCATGAACTTTTTGAAACACCTTCATACAAAGTATCCTCAAGAAAAGCAGCTTATTAGTTTTTTTTTTTTTTTTTTTTTGGACAGGCAGAGTGGATAGTGAGAGAGACAGAGAGAAAGGTCTTTTTTTTTTTGACAGGCAGAGTGGACAGTGAGAGAGAGAGACAGAGAGAAAGGTCTTCCTTTGCCGTTGGTTCACCCTCCAATGGCCACCCCGGTCGGCGCGCTGCGGCCGGCGCACCGCGCTGATCCGATGGCAGGAGCCAGGTGCTTCTCCTGGTCTCCCATGGGGTGCAGGCCCCAAGCACCTGGGCCATCCTCCACTGCACTCCCTGGCCACAGCAGAGAGCTGGCCTGGAAGAGGGGCAACCGGGACAGAATCTGGCGCCCCGACCGGGACTAGAACCCGGTGTGCCGGCGCCGCAAGGCGGAGGATTAGCCTAGTGAGCCGCGGCGCCGGCAGCTTATTAGTTCTTATCATAAGTTTTGGAGGTCAAAAAACAATAACAAGGGCTAGCGCTGTGGCACAGAGGATAAGGCCACTGCCTGCAGTGCCGGCATCCTCCCATATGGGTGCCAATTCGAGTCCCAACTGCTCCACTTCTGATCCAGCTCTCTACTATGACCTGGGAAAGTAGTAGAAAATGGCCCAAGTCCTTCTACCCCTGTACCCCCATGGGAGAACTGGAAGAAGCTCCTGGCTCCTGGCTCCTGGCTCCTGGCTCCTGGCTTCAGATCAGCCCAGCTTGGGCTGTTGTAGCCATTTGTAGAGTGAATCAGCAGATAGAAGATCTCTCACTCTCTACCTCTGCCCTCTGTTACTCTTTCAAATAAATAAATCTTTTTTAAAAAAGCAATAAGATGCAATATTTTAAATATGGAAAAATAAGTGAAAATTAGGAATTTAAATCCGGCAAAATGTTACTTCAAAAATGAGGAAGAAATTAAGATATTCCCAGATAAACAAAAGCTAAAGAGGTTCACTGATAGTAGACCTGCTCTACAAAAGGATGTCCTTCAGACAGCTGTGAAATTACACAAAACAGTAACTTAAAGTCATACAAAGAAATAAAACTCACTAGTAAATAAAAACCTAGTGCTAGTGTATTTTTGCCATGTAACTCGTCTTTATATTTTTATATAGAATACATAATCATTATAAGCCTAAGTTAATATTAACACAAAGTATAAAGATGCAATTTATGATAATGGCGTAAAGGAAAAGATGGAATTAGACAAGAGAAGAATCAATGTATGCTACTGAAATCAAGTGGGCACCAATTAAAACTAGAGTTTTAAAAATGTAGAATAATATCCATCTGAGATTCCTAGATGGCTGAATATGGAAAAGACATGCTGATTTTGACCAGAGCAAGAAAACAGAAGCAGAGAAAGTTTATTCCCAAGGAAGACTTGGAGAGAAATTTGGAGTGCAAATTCTAAAGAAAGAAGACACTGTGGGGCAGTGTAGACAGTACAAACACACAGCAGCAAGTGAGGACAGCACCCACACTCCCACATCCAGGGACTGGAGAAAGTGCCAGCTTCTGAGATTGAGCACACACTTCTGGATATCTATTGTAGAAAAAGACACCATACTAAGCCACAGAGGCATATTTCAAAGATAAAAGCCATTAAAGGAAAAAACAAGTGATTCCACAAATGCCTAAGGATAAAGAGAGAAAAAAAGGAACACAAACAAGGAAGACAATGTGATTGTCCCAAAAGGAACACAGTAACACTTCAATACTAGAATGTGAAGACAAAGAGACTGATGAAATGCCTGAAAATGAATTTGAAAGAATGATCGTAACATTACTCAGAAACACAGTATGAAGTCATGAGTTAATCTATAAACTATATGGATGAAAAATTTTGCTGAGATATAGAGATACTGAAGAAAAAAATCAAACTGAAATATTAGAAATTAAGAATTCAATATGTCAAATAGGAAACAAAAAGAAAGCCTCAACAACAAACTTTGAGAGGCAGAAGAAATACACAATGTAGAAGACAAAGCTTTTGAAATACTTCAGACAAAAAAAAAAAAAAAAGAGGAAGAAGATGAAAAAATCAGAAAAACTGAAAATAGTGTTTGAGATTTCTGGGATACTATCAAACAACCAAACATGTTTTAAGAGTTCCTAAAGGGGCTGGCGCTGTGGTGTAGTGGGTAAAGCCACTGCCTACAGTGCCAGCATCCCATATGGGCACCGATTCAAGTCTCAGCTGCTCCACTTCTGATCTAGCTCTCTGCTATGGCCTGGGAAAGCAGTGGAAGATGGCCCAAGTCCTTGGGCCACTGCACCCACATGGGAGACCCAGAAGAAACTCCTGGTACCTGGCTTCAGATCTGCACAGCTCTGGCTGTTGTGGCCAATTGGGTAGTGAACCACCGGATGGAAGACCTCCCTCTCTCTCTCTATCTCTATCTCTCCTTCTCTCTGTGTGTATAACTCTGAGTTTCAAGTAAATAAATAAATCTTAAAAAAAAAAAAAAAAGAGGGGCTGGCCCTGTGGCTCAGTGGGTTAACGCCCAGGCCTGAAGCGCCAGCATCCCATATGGGCGCTAGTTCAAGACCTGGCTGCTCCACTTCCAATCCAGCTCTCTTCTATGTCCTGGGATAGCAGTAGAAGATGGCCCAAGTCCTCGGGTCCCTGTACCCCCATGGGAGACCCGGAAGAAGCTCCTGGCTCCTGGCTTCGGATCAGCACAGCTCCAGCCGTGGGGTCCAATTGGGGAGTGAACCATCGGATGGAAGACCTCTCTCTCTCTCTCTCTCTCTCTGCCTCTCCTCTCTCTGTGTAACTGACATTCAAATAAATAAATAAATCTTTAAAAAAAAAAAAAACAGTTGAATCTTTTAAAAAAAGAGAGCTCCTAAAGGCATGGAAAGAAAGAATGGATTAGAAGGCCAATTCAGGGGCCGGTGCTGTGGCATAGTGGGTTCCAAAGAGGCAGAGGCAGAGGCAGAGGTCTTCCATCTGCTAGTTTATTCCCCCAAATGGCCGCAACAGCCAGAGCAAGGCCAATCCAAAACCAGAGGACACAAAAACATAGAATGATAATCATCATTATGAAAGAATGTGAAGGCAGAAATATCCTAGTGAAAGTACAAAGGAAATCATATGGATGTTTATGGGAAAATTGTAGGACCAAGTCATTACTCATCAATAATAACCTTGCATGTAAATAGCCTAAATTCTCCAATTAAGAGATACAGACTGGCTGAATGGATTAAAAAAAAAAAAGACCCATCTATTTGCTGCCTACAGCAAACACACTTCACCAACAAAGATACATGAAGACTCAAAGTGAAAGGATGGAAAAGGATATTCCATGCTAACAGCAAAATGAGCAGACAAATCCATCTTAACATCAAATGAAACAAACTTTAACACAAAAACTGTTAAAATAAACAAAGAAGGGCATTGTGCAATGATAAAGAGATGAATTCAATGAGAAGATGTGACTCATAAATGTATATGCACCCAATGCTAGGATGCCTGGCTATTTAAAACAAATGTTAATGGATCTAAAGGAAGACATAGACTACAATACAATAATAATGGGGGAATTCAACACCCCACTTTCATCAATGGACAGATCAACTAAACAGAAAATCAACAAAGAAACAACAGAGCTAATCTATACTATAGACCAAATGTACCTACTTGATATCTTCAGAACATTTCATCCCACAGTTCCAGAACATACATTTTTTTTTCATCAGTGCATGAGACTTTATCTAGAATAGACAATATGCTAGACCAAAAAGAAGGTCAGCAAATTCAAAGAAACTCAAATCATATCATACATCTTTCCTGATCACAATGGAATGAAGCTGGCAATTAACAACTTAAGAAACTCTAGAAAATATATAATAACATAAAGACAAAAAAAAACACACATGAATGAACAGTGGGTCATAAAAGAAATTAAATGGAAATAAAAAATTCCTGGAAACAAATGAAGAGGACATATCAAAACTTACGGGATACAGCAAAAGCAGTATTAAGTGGGAAGTTTACAGCAATTAGTGCCTACATCAAGAAATTGTAAAGGCATCAAATAAATAATATATTAAATCATTTCAAGGTCCTAGAAAAACAACAAAGCAAACCCAAAATTATTAGAAGGAAAGAAATAATTAAAATTAGAGAAGAAATAAACAAAATTGAAACAAAAAATATACAAAAGATCAGTGAAATAAAGAGATGAAGAGCTGAAGGGTTGCTTTTTTTTTTTGAAAAAATAATAAAATTGATACACCATTAGGCCAACTAACAAAAATAAAGAGGGAGAATAACCAAATCAATAGAATCAGAGATGAAAAGGAAAATGTAACAACAGATACCATAGAAATAAAAATAATCATCAGGAATTACTACATACAACTATATGCCAACAAACTGCAAAATCTTGAAGAAATGGATAGATTTCTGGACACACACAATCTACCAAAATTGAGTCATGAAGGCACAGAGAACCTGAACAGATTAATACCAAGATGGAGACTGAATCAGTAAAAAGGACACTGACAACAAAGAAAAGCCCAACACCAAATGGCTTTACTGCTGAATTCTACCAAACTTTTAAAGAAGAACTAATTCCAATCCTTCTCAAACTATTCAAAACAACTGAAATGAAGGGAATTTTCCCACTGCTTCTATGAGGCCAGCATCACCTTAATTCCTAAACCAGAAACAGATACAACAGAAAAAGAGAACTACAGACCAATATCCCTGATGAATATAGATGCAAAAATCCTCAACAAAATATTAGCTAATCAAATCCAACAAAACATTAGAAAGATCATTCAGCAAGACCAATTGGAATTTATCGCTGATATGCAGGGATGTCTCAACATATGCAAATCAATAAATGTGATACATCACATTACTAAATTGAAGAATAAGAATCATATGATACAGAAAAAGCATTTCATAAAATACAACATATTTTCATGATGAAAGCTTTAAGTAAATTGGATATATAAAGAAGATACCTAAATACAATCAAGGCAATATATAACAAACCCACAGCCAGCATCATATTGAAAGCAGAAAAGTTGGAAGTATTCCCACTAAGATCTATAACCAGACAAGCATGCCCACTTTCACCATTTCTATTCAATATAGTTCTGGAAGTTTTAGCCAAAGACATTAGACAAGAAAAAGAAATAACAGAGTTACAAACTGGAAAGCAGAAAGTCAAATTATCCCTGTCTGCAGATTATATGATTCTATATATAGGTGGAACAAAAGATTCCACTGAAAGACAACTGGAACTCACAGGAAACTTGGGTTGAGTCCCAGGTTCCTGGCTTTGGCCTAGCCTAGCCTTGGCTATTGTGGGTATTTGGGGAGTAGATTAGGGGGCAGAAGATCTGTCTCTCTTTCTCTTTGTTTCTTTCTCCCTCAAATAAAATTAAAATGAATAATTTAAAAAATTTTTTCTGTATTTAAAAAGAAGAAAAAGAAAAAAAAGACAAAGATATACAAATCACCAACAAGTACATGGAACGATGTTCCACATCATTGGTCATCAAGGAAATGCAAGATGATATACCACTTCATACCCAGTAGGGTAACTTTAATTAAGAAAATTTAAATAATAATAAATGCTGGTAAAGATATATCAAAATAAGAACCATGATACATTACAGTATAGCCACTATGGAAAACACTTGGGCTCTTCCTCAAAAATTAAACACAGAATTATTGTATGATCCAGAAATTCTGCTCTTAGGTATATACTGAAAAGAAAGGAAAACATGTCCATACAAAAACTTGCACAGAAATGTTTGTGGTATTATAATTCATAATAGCTGTAAGGTGGAAATGACCCAAATGCCCATCAGTGGACAAATAAACAAATCATGATATGTTAATTTGTATGTATATGTGTATGTGTATCAAAACACAATGCTAAGCAAAAGAAAGCAGACACAAAAGGTCACATTGCAATATGATAAATATGTAATAGGCAAATTAATAGACAAAAAGCAGACTAGTGGTAATTAAACAACAAAAATTTCTTTTAAACAACAAAAATTCCAAGACAGAATCAGAATTCACTACCTAAGGAACTGCTTTAAGGATTGGCGTGGTATTCTTTGATCCATTCAAATATCATGCATTATAAAAATGGTCATATTATACTTAAGTAAATTAAAGCTACAATCTTTATGGTGCTTTATTCTTTCATTTTAGTCTCTTCTCTGGAGTTCAATATTTGTCCTTCCATATTAAGAAAAGGAAAAGAGAATAATATGTTTAAATCTAACATTAATTACAATTCATTCAAAGTGAGGAAAATAAGACCAAGAAAAATGCAGAGAATATCTCCAGAATTCCAATTAAGTTGCAAGCCATCAAAGTAAACAGTTTCCATAATTATATTTAAATGTTTATAGACTTTTCATCAAGTGACAGAAGACAAAGTTTTGGCCTTGATTGTGTAATGGAGCTAAGTTCATAATCATAAGATAATACTTACTCACTGTTTTATTCCATTTGAGAAAGAAAAATATTCCCAAACATTTTCATCTTCAACATATTAATAAGTGTTGTTTGTACAAATATGGCTATTAGTGATCATCTAATTTTATAAAAAATCTTTTTACTTCAAAATTATATATCTATTAACTGCATCACTAGCTTGCTCTCTTTAAACAAACTTTCTGAATGTATTTTACAACTTTGAAACCAGGAAAAGAATCTTTTGTGGATCCCATAAGCTGAGTAGAGTATATATTTTTCAAAATTATTGTAGAAGATAGATGGTATCATTGCCATGTATCATTACTATGATTAGAACATAAAGAAACTCAACATCACCATGATGAAAAATTAGAGGAGAAAAAAAGGAGTGAATTATATATTCAAGACCAAATAGGCAACTGTTTTTCAAATATCATTGTTAAATTTCCATGAAAGTAAATAAAATCAAAGTGAAACTAAAAGAAAATCCCTTTTTCTTTATTTTGTTTAAAAGATTCATTTATTTATTTAAAAGGCAGAGTTACACAGAGAGAGAGGTCTTCTATCTGCTAGCCCACTCCCCATTTGGCTGCAACAGCCAGAGCTGCAACGATACAAAGCCGAGAGCCAGAAGCTTCTTCCAGGTCTCCCAGGTGTGCACAGGGGCCCAAGGACTTGGGCTATCTTCCACTGCTTTCTCAGGCCATAGAAGAGAGCTAGATAAGAAGTGGAGCAGCTGGGACTCAAATCTGTGCCCATATGGGATGCCGGCACTGCGGGCAGCAGCTTTACCCGCTACGCCACAGCACCGGCCCTGTCTTTTCCTTTATTCATAAACTAAAGAATAATATGAAATAAACATAAAACCCACATTTTGTATCTTTGTCTTTTTCCAAATAATTAGCAAAGTATTCTGTTTATGTCTTGCTTTGTTCAAGCAGGTTTGTCTATGACAGAAAGAAACTGTGTTAACTAAGCACATCCTATAAATTCTAGAGTACAGGAAAAATATGTCTTGCCAAGAACTCTATTCAAGAATCACTGTGTGGAATATGGCAAAGGTTGTCCTTTGTAGGAGGATACCATTTTTGTCAGAATTGCTTTTATTCGAGGATTTCTGTTAACATTCTCTTTCCTCTCTACAATGTCTCCTCACCTTAAATATAGTGAAACAGGCATCCTTAACATGAGCATAAATATTATTATACTGCTAAACAGATAAACATGTTCTCTACACTTACGTGTTCAAAAAGTACAGGTAACTTAATGTCCTCCCATCTATACCATATCAAGTAATTGTCCCGTTCTTAATTTTAAGACCATGAATTTTGTGGTATTTCCTTTGTTGTTCTTGTTTTTTGAATATTCATATTTGATATCTCAAAGCACAACTTTTCTCCTGATTCTGGTCCCTCTGTAGGATTCAAGATGCTTGAAAGTACAACAGGACAGTCACATCCTTCCCAGCAAAAGAATGACATACTCTGTGCAGCTACAGAGGTCACTGTGTGTTTGCTTTAGTTAACTCCTTGTTACTACGAACACATCATACATACGCATTAAATTATGAGCATTTTCAACAAGGTAGCCTATACCCAGATCAAACTGCAAGGGAAGAAACCCAATGACTCTGTCTAAATGAAGAGACTTGAAATGGAACCCTTGCTGGGGCCGGCGCTGTGGCCCCCTTGGTTAATCCTGCGCCTGCGGCGCCAGGTTCTAGTTCCGGTTGCTCTTCTTCCAGTCCAGCTCTCTGCTGTGGCCTAGGAAGGCAGTGGAGGATGGCCCAAGTGCTTGGGTCCTGCACCCACGTGGGAGACCTGGAAGAAGCTCCTGGCTCCTGGTTGTGGATTGGATCGCTGTAGTTCCAGCCGTAGCGGCCATTTGGGGGATGAACCAACAGAAGGAAGACCTTTCTCTCTGTCCCTCTCTCTCTCACTGTCTAACTCTAGCTGTCAAAAAAAAAAAGAAAAAGAAAAAGAAGATAGTCATTAGAGGACTTTTTTAAATATATAATTCTTCCACATGCTTCAGTGATTAGTAGTAGCCTTATCTTGTCATTCCCATCGACTACAACAGAAACAAAAAACTCAAAGTCTAGCTGTCTAGTAGTTTCTATTGATGTAATGTGAAGGACGTGCATGAAGAATGCTGAAGCAGGAAACGATGTGGATATCCAAGGAGACACTAGGCTGTGTTTGTTTAAATTGCTGTGTGAAAGGCAAACCTTCCCACACCCCTCATCACCACAGCTGTGATTAAAACTCTGCCTGCCTCAAACCAAATATAAGACTGTGTTCTCTTCACCCAACTGTCAATCTTTCAACTAGTTGGTTACAGGTTCTGAGAAAAAACATGCTCCTGTTTTCAACATGTGGGTGAAAAATCATGCCTTTGCAAATTCAATTAGATGAAAAATTAAGTTTTCTCTTAGTTCAACCTCACTGTGGAATGGTGGCAACTAGAGGACCTAGGATAGTTATCCTGTTAAACCTGGTTTTTGCTTATTGATTGACATATATTTTATCATCTCTACCTGTAAATTCATATTTAAATATATATACTACACTCAGAGTATACTTAAGGTTAAATCCAGGTTGATGTAATTTTGACATAGATGACAAAATGAATGTGTGAGGAGAAATGATGGCAAATGTCATATCCTGAAATATCAGGAAAAGTCAGAGATTCTCATTAACTTTATGACATTCCTCATGTTCTCATTAAATAGGTCAGAAAATGCCTACACTATATGAACTCACATAGCTTGGACCAATGGTCAATTAGAAAAACCCCACTTTCCAGTTTGCTAATCAATGCATAACTTTACATCACACTTTTGCACCAGATTTTCTAGGTGCTCTTTTTAAAAATAACTAAAGAAGTAGTATGCTTCAAAGTCTCTTAAAAAATAAATCTCATGTCAAAAATAATAATGATGATGATAGTAACTTTTATGAAATCTTAAAAATTAACTTTTGCTGGAACCAGTTAAAAAAAGATTCAGTAGTCTTTCAAGCATTATTTTTTCATCTGGCTACAAAATTTTATATAATATGAGTTTAAAGCTAAAAAAACAAGTAGAAGTAAAGTTTCTATGATTTCTATCACTTAAACTCAAAACTGGCTGAAGCAATTTTTCTAACAATTTTGCAAAATTCTTATCTCTGCTCAAAGTTCCAAGTAACTGTTTTCCCCAGATTCTGAAAGCAGAATTTTTCTAGGAAAGAAAAAAAAAAAAAAAAACACAAAAAACATGGTTCCTTCAAGAGAAGTGAAGGTTTAAATGTGACATGTATACTTCCAAGCTGTTTACCTTATCAACCCATATCAACAGTGCCTCTATATTTAAACTTCTCAAAAATCTGTAGAGCAAAAGATCTAGTTGAAATGTATGAAATACAAAATCTCCTCTATGTGGATGCCAATACCAGATGCAGTTTTAATAAAACACCTACACTGCAGTAGAGAAGTATAAAAAAAAAAAAAACACAATAGGGCAGACAAAGGTTAGAGGAGAAGAAAGTGAAACAGAGACGTAGAATCAAACAGAAATGAATGTAACTTGACCAAGTTTCTTCAAGATTCAAGATACCCTGAACTAAGAATCTACATTAGTTGTTCACAAACTATATCTAAATGTTTTTCTACTTTCTTAAAAATAATTTATATTCATTGTAATGTTATTGTTTAAAAGCTCTATGGTTCTATTGCCTTTTTGAAAGAAGCACTAAAATTAGTTGACATAGGTTCCCCTGCATAAATTTTTCTTGATTTAAATAAAAAGGATAAAAAGGCAAATCATAGAAAAAGGAAGAGAATATGTTGAAAAACACCTTACAATAACTATTACAAAAGATCAATAGTCTTTCAAAGTGAAAGAAAGGGGGAAAAGTATGGTAGGAAATGACCTAATTATGTCTTATAAAATGATTTCATATATGTGAATGTATGTGTTCCTTCTGTCAGTTAATTACAGAAATGGGATGGCACGTGGGTGAAGAAGCAAATGTAGTTGATCAACTTCTGGCAACATGACAAAGTGCATTGCTCCAGCTCCAAACACACAGAAGTGCTGGACAAAATACAAACAAAATAATTAGTATTTAGCTTAGAAATACTCTGGCTTCAAACACAAAGGCAGAATGCCAAGCCAGAGTTCCATGAGTGCAAGCTGACAGCATGCCACCTTAGGGAGGGATAGAGACTGTGCCTAGAGGCCAAAAACTGAAGTGCCAGTGTCCTGAGGAGCATTATGTGGGGCTTGCGGCCCCCACCAGCAGTTAGAATGACATTAACTGAGTCACCAGAATAAAAAGTTCAGAAGATCAGACGAGGCATGTCCATAATAAAGGGGTGCTCAAAACAAAAGTAAAATGCATGCTCACTGACACAGCGGAGCAGGAAAGGAAGCAGATTCTCTGCCAACAGCTCTGGGTAGAAAAGTTGCCTGTGAATAAAAGAGCTATCTGCACCTCAATAGTTAATAGTTCAGACATGGCATCAACCTAAATGACCATCAACAGAAGACTAGATAAAGAAATTATGGGATATGTACTATATGGAATACTACACAGTGGTAAAAAAAAATCCAGTCATTTGCAACAAAATGGAGGAATCTGGAAAACATCATGCTGAATGAAGTAAGCCAGTCCCAAAGGGACAAATATCATATGTTCTCCCTGATCAGTGACAACTGACTGAGCACCTAAAAGGAAACCTGTAGAAGTAACAGTGACACTATGAGAAACAATGACTTGATCAGCCCTTGTCCTGGCTGTTGAGGAATAGCTTACTATTTTATTTTCTTTAGTATTTTCTTTTTTTACTTAATACCATTGGTTGAACTCTTTAATTAACACACAATTATTCTTAGGTGTTTAAATACAATTGAAAATAGATCCCTGTTAAAAATAAGAGTGGGAATAAGAGAGGGATGAGATGTACAGTTCAGCACATGCTCACTCAGGCTTACCCTAATGGTAAAGCTAGAAACATGCCATGGGAATCCAAATCCCATTAAGTTGGCATGTGCCAATGCCATCTTACTAGTTAAAGTGATCAGTTTAAGTTCATAACTGATCATAATGATAGGATCAAGTGTCAAAAGGATCAAATAAGACCAGTGTCTGCTAATAATAATTGATAGAATTAAAAAGAAGAAAATGAAATAACATGGGAAGCGGGATACACAGCAGACTCATAGAATGGCAGATGTCCTAAACAGCACTCTGGCCTCCAAATCAGCCCTTAAGGCATTCAGATCTGGCTGAAGAGCCCATGAGAGTATTTTAGGCATGGAAAGCCAAAACACTCTGGCAAAAAAATGACCTAAATGAAAGGTCTCTGTGAGTGAGATCCCCGTGGAAATAAGGGCCATTAAAGAAGGAGGTACCTTTCTCTGAAGGGAGGAGAGAACTTCCACTTTGATTATGGACTTATCTAAATAAGGCCAGAGTTGGTGAACTCAAGAGGCTTCTGTAGCCTTGGCAGCTCATGACAAGAGCCTCGGGTGATTACTGACGTCATAAATAAGAGTGTCAATTGTTAAATCAACAACAGGAGTCACTGTGCACTCATTCCCCATGTAGGATCTCTGTCCTTAATGTGTTGTACTATGAGAATTAACAGTAAAACTAGTCTTCAAACAGCACTTTCTTCTTTGTGTGTCTGTTGGGCGCAAACTATTGAAATCTTTGCTTAGTATATACTAAGTTGATCTTCTGTGTATAAAGATAATTAAAAATGAATCTTAATGAAGAATGGGATAGGGGAGGGAGTAGGAGATGGTATGGTTTGCAGGTGGAGGGTGGTTATGGAGGAAAAAACACTATAATCCAAAAGTTATAATAAATTTATATTTATTAAGTAAAAGTTTTTTAAGAGTTAAAATAAAATAAAACAAATAAAAAAAAGAAACGTTGCCTATGAAGGACCAGCCCTAAATTTAGATTTGGGGTCTTAAATTATATAATATGCTGGGTACAGTAATCCCATGCCAGATAAAAAACAGATACTCACAAGGAATTTTTATAATTGAGAAGTGAATTACAGAAAATATTAATAAATAAAAAAGTTAGGTGCCAAACAATATGAATAGTATGGTTGCATTTATCTAAGAAAAAAATACAAATTTGGTCCCACAAAAAAAAAGGAAAGGTAAATGACAAACTAATTAAATTATTTGAACTTGGGAATGAGAGTAAAGTTTTGGAAAAGGACAGAAGCTAGATTTCTCCAAATTGACCTTATATTCTATTTTGACTTTGAAACTATATTTCTGTATAACTATAAAACAAAATTGAATCAAGAATTTTAAAAGCTATCCCCCAAATTTGAAAGTGAAATGAAAGAAACTAAACCATGTGTCAAGGTGCTAGCTGCAGCACACACAAAGCAATATTTCCCATGATTTCAAAAAGAATAACTTTGATTGTAAATTCTTAGTGAAATATAAAACAAGAACCAAAAGAAGTTCTACATTTTTCCAACCATTATTAATGGCATTGGTATTGTTATACTGATTAATATAGACAGATAAATTAATATTAATATATTAATATAGACTGATAAAAAGTTTATTAATGACACATTAGAGGGAAAAAAAAAGACAAACACAAAACCAAAACAGTTAAGTAAAACTCCTCTAATCACAAATTTGAATGAGAAGATTTCCTTAGAACAGCCCACATGCAAAACTGTTCCTAAGAACTTGGATTTCAGGAGAGGTCCCACCACTCCCAGAACTGATAAAAGTTCTAACCATGCCATACTGCTTGTTCAATGTGGTCTCACCTGAACAGGAGCTCTCCTTCTGAGAGTCTTGATGTTAGACATGCTGGGTAGAGGATGTCCAATAAATATCTTTGAGACCAAATCTCTAGTAGGCTAGCACTTCCCTAGCAGACATTTCCCAACTCGTTCCTCCATAAGGAGGGAACTCAAGCTTGCAACTGACTTCCTAACTTCAACTCCATTCACCTTTTCCTTTTACTGATGTTGCTTTGCATCCTTTTGTTGAAATAAATCACAACCTTGAGTACAACCCTATGCTAAGTCTTGTGAGTATTCCTAGTGAATCACTGAACCCAAAGGTAGTCTTGGCAAGTCGGAACACAGGGAGGGAAACTTCACAGAAGTAAGTTAACTTCCTCAACAATTAAATTGCAACAGATAAAAAGGACAGGAAACAAGGAAATTTAATGTAAAAATGATTAGCTTCAACTTTTTGCTTCAGTTCTTCTGAATAAAGAGAGCAAGCACTGACTACAAAAAAATTAAAAATCTGTTATTCAAAAAAACATGGCCGGCGCCGTGGCTCAATAGGTAATCCTCCACCTAGCGGCGCTGGCACACTGGGTTCTAGTCTCGGTCAAGGCGCCGGATTCTGTCCTGGTTGCCCCTCTTCCAGGCCAGCTCTCTGCTGTGGCCCGGGAGTGCAGTGGAGGATGGCCCAATTGCTTGGGCCCTGCACCCCATGGGAAACCAGGAGAAGCACCTGGCTCCTGCCTTCGGATCAGCATGATGCAATGGCTGCAGCACACCGGCTGTGGCGGCCATTGGAGGGTGAACCAACGACAAAGGAAGACCTTTCTCTCTCTCTCTCTCTCTCACTGTCCACTCTGCCTGTCAAAAAAAAAAAAATCTGTCCATGATTGTTTATAGAAAAGTATCACCATCTCTTAAAGAAATAGATTATCCCTGGCCAGCGCTGCGGCTCACTAGGCTAATCCTCCGCCTAGCGGCACCGGCACACTGGGTTCTAGTCCCGGTCGGGGCGCCGGATTCTGTCCCGGTTGCCCCTCTTCCAGGCCAGCTCTCTGCTGTGGCCAGGGAGTACAGTGGAGGATGGCCTGAGTACTTGGGCTCTGCACGCCATGGGAGACCAGGATAAGTACCTGGCTCCTGCCTTCGGATCAGCGCGGTGCGCCAGCCGTGGCGGCCATTGGAGGGTGAACCAACGGCAAAGGAAGAATCAACGGATGGAAGATTTCTCCCTTTTTCTCTCTCTCATGTGTATGTACTCTCTCTCTCTTCTCTCTTTCTGCTATTTTATCTGTCAAATAAATAAAACTTAAAAATAAAAAAACTATTAATGTAATTCACCATATTAATATTATTAAAAATCATAAAATCATTTCAAAAAATACAGAAAAATATTCAATACCCAAACATCATGTATTCTTTGCAAGCTAGGAATACAAGAAAATTTTCTTACCTAATATTTAATTATAGAACTTTAAACCATTTTCTTTAAAGTCAGAAATAATTTAAGAATGTTCTTATTACTGCTTCTATTAAACCCTGAACAGGAAATCCTAGCCAGTTTAAAAAGTATTAGAAACATAAGGATAAAGAAACAGTCATTTAGGGAGAATATGATGACACAGAAGCTTCAGGAGCATCCATAAATTGTCAAAACTAAGACAATTCAATAAGGTTTGTGGCTGTAAGATCAATATACAAAAAAATTTCTATACGTAGCAACATAAGAAGTGCAATAAAGGATTTCATTTGCAATATAAGCAAAATCATAACATATGTAAGAATTGATCTAATGCAAACTGAGTAAGACCTCTATGGAGCAAATTATAAAACTATCATCAGCATATCCCAACTTACATGAATGGAAAGATATATTATGTTCATAGATGGGAAAACTCAGTTTCATAAAAATGTCCATTCTCACTAAGTTACCCTATAAATTTTATCGCAATAGAAACATGATATCAAGTAAACAGAATTTAACAGTTAACAGGTGGATTTGAAATACTTAAATCTAGAATGCAAAATTATAATACTTTAAGAAGAAAAAAACAGAAAATTAACCATATCATATCAAAATAAGGGAAAGTTTTCCTAAAATTCAAAGAATTACAAGATTTAAAGGGAAAAGCTGAAAATATTTCCACAAATTTTAGAAGTTCGATCTATATGAAGACACCATAAACAAAGTAAAAGACAAGTTACAAAATGGGACAAATTTACAATGCATATAATCCAAAATGAATTATGATGAATTCCTAAATCAAAAACAACAAAGAAAAAACAATGTGAATAAGTAATTCACAGAAAAAGTAATCCAAATGACCAACAAACATTTAAATAGGTGATCTGTGAAATGCAAATTAAAATAACATTTCACACTATAGTCTAATAACATTAAATATCAATAAGTATTAAAGAAAAGGAAACCTTATGCACTGCTAGTTGAAGTGTATTGCTATTTGGGGAAATGATATGATCATACTATGCGAAGTTGATCGTGATTACAACCAATAAACACACCTTGAAGAAACTCTCATGCATATGTGGAAAGAAACAAACATAAAAGTGCTCACTAATTGACTTTTAATAACTGGAAATAGACTTAATGTTTATAAATCAATGAATAAATACATGATAGTATATCTATGCAATAATATAGTGAGGAAAGGATACTACATGTAGCATTACAGATAACTGTCACCAACATAATGATCAGTAATAAAAAACAAGCACCAATATGTACACAGTATTATATAATTTATATGATGTTTAAGAACATGCAAACAATGGTATTTATTGGAACTCTCTGCAATGATGTAAGCAGTATCTGCACTGTCCAAAACAGCAGCCTCTAGCTTTTGTGGATATTGAACACTTGTAATGTGGAGTGCTCCTAAGAAACTGGATGTGTTTTATTTTATTCTACTTTAATTCATTTAACACTAAACAGTAACACTCGTGTAGCAGAAACCACACTGGTCAAGTAGACATATAATTCACAGAAATGCACATACATATAATAACACAGGGGACGAGTACATACCAACTTCAGGATAATGGTTATTTCTAGAAAAATGAAGTGGGTCAGAATGGGATGTGATAGGAATCGACAGGCTCTTTAATCTTTTATTTCTTTACTGTAACAAAAAATGTACATATATTTTTATAGCAATTATGTCAAAATGCTAGTATTGTTAAATATGGTTAATATCTGTTTTTAATATGTTTGAGATGTTTTCCTATTCAATTTTTCTATTCCCTACTTTAAATATTTCATTTCAGTTTCTTTGAAATATTTCTTCATTTAAATTTTGAAATAACTTCATAATAGTAAACAGCACTTAATCCTTTTTCATAGCAGTAGAGCTAAATCTAAGAATCCAATTATTTTATGTATGATCTTAATGAAAACATAAAACATTGGGAAGAGCGGATACCAAAGGAAAGTGACACAATAAGCTTACAGAGTACAGAAAACAATTAATATCTAAAGGTCCAACACATAAAATATTTCAAAAATGTTTTACTCTACTTAGATTATAAATATAACAAATAGAAATAACCATGAACTTACCTTATAGATAAGTTAGAACTATTAAAATATTGAGAATAGCATGAGACTGGGATCAGGACAGTTTTAATAGCTTTCTAATACCAGTTTACATGAACTTTCTGTGTTTTATTTGTTTCTTCTTTTGTACAAGCTGATCTAGAGATTCTCAGAGTTCACTGCCAACGTTTTTAAGTTTAGAGCTTTTAATCAAGATTCATTTCTTCTTTCAAATGCTTGTTTCTAAGTTATTCAGAATAGTAGCTCCTTTGTATCAAAGTGTCAAAATATGCACAACTGAAATCCAAATTCCCTTACTGTTATCTTATTCCTCCATCTAACTAACCAGAAAACAGCAGAAAAAAGAGAGAAGAGACTAAACTCATGACCAGCTAGTCACTGATTCACAGCTCTCAAAGAACCTCATTTTTCAAAGATGGAGGCTTTGCTATAAGGCAGTTGTAACTTTTAACAGGTCTTATAAACAACACATAAAACCCTCAAGCTATTTACTTGTGTGTATCAGAAAACCAATTTCCTATATAAGTTGCATCTTTGCTCACATGAATCTGAAATAGTTCCAACGTACATTTATGTTTCATTTTATAAAAATATTGTAGATGAGGCCAGCGCTGTGGCATAGTGGGCTATGCCTCCACCTATGGCACTGGCATCCCATATGGGCACCGGTTCTAGTCCCAGCTACCCTTCTTCCAATCTGGCTCTCTACTCTGGCCTGGGAAAGCAGTAGAAGATGGCCCAAGTGACTGGGCCCCTGCACCCACGTGGGAGACCCAGAAAAGGCTCCTGAATCTTTGCTTCAGATTGGCCCAGCTCCTGCCATCACGGCCAACTGGGGAATGAACCACCAGGTGGAAGACTTTTCTCTCTGTTTCTTCCTCTGTCTGTAACTCTACCTCTCAAATAAATAAATAAAATCTTTTTAAAAATATATTGAAGATCTTCTTAGAAGGAAGGGCAAATACAACTATTCACAAAAGCAATACTAGCTAGAGATTTCAATTCATTCAGAGTTCTCCCCAGTGAATCACACACCCAAAGAACGTAGAAGACAGGTTTCTCCATTCATTCAACTTTAATTTATATCACTCAATATGTGACAAAAGAAGTTCAGGTCACAGGACAGAAATTAGATTGTTCACAATCTGACCAACCTGCATCACTGTTGTTAAGTGGTGAGCTCTGTGGTTAAATTAAGTCAGATGGTGATACAAGTGGTAGGAAATGACAGTAATCATCTCTTACTTGATACACATGGCAGCAAAATTCTTGAGGCATTCCTGACTCCTGTATCCATTCATAAAATACATGTAGAACTTACATAAATGTGATAGCTAACTTTAAACATCAACCTCACTGGGCCACAGGGTGTCCAGATTAACCATTTTTTTCTGGGTGTGTTGTGAGGATGTTTCTGGGTGGGATTAGCATTTCAATCAATAGACGCAGTAAAGTACACTGCTTTTCCCCAATGTGCCTGGGCAATGTCCAACCCACTGAGGGAAAGAACAATTTGCTACTTTTACTTCCTGCCTGTCTGTTGGTGTGTGGGTCTCCTCCTGTCATAGGACCGGGCTTACCCCATAGGCTCCCTCATGCCCGGGGTGGAGTTACACCACCAGCTTTCCCAGGTCTCCATCTCTCATGCAACAGGTCATGGGCTCATCTCCGTTCAGTTCCTCAGAATAAATGTCGAGTGGTTGTTTTCTCTGGAGAACCTTAATATGGTGAACAAATGCCTCCTGTCGGGAAGACTTAACTTCCCAACCCGATGGGGCAAGGTTCTTCTCACTGAATGTAAGTGTGGTTTTCAGCATAAGGAGAAATTTAAGGTTGGCAAGCACAAGGGAACAGAAAACCCCCTCCCCCAAAAGGAAAAAGGTATTTTATGCTTCATTCATCCTAATGACAACAGCTAAAGCTCATGAAGGCCACCATAAACCCAGAGTTGACAGATAGGATCACAGTCCACTTATCTTCCCTGTTCTATTACACAAGAATATCCAAATTCAGCACAACACTGCTGTAGGTTAAATATGGGGGTACTTAAGGGAATGTTTGTTTCCGGTCCAAGGATTGAGAGGGAGAAGAAAAAGCATAGGTTGAATATCTCTAATCAGAAAATCTGAAATCCAAACTGCTCCAAATTTCATGACTTTTTAAGTACTGACAGGATGCCACAAAGGGGAAAATTTCACACCAGATCTCAAATGATGGGTCATAACACACTAAAAATACTATAAAATTACCTCTGAATATAAGGTATATATCAAGTGTAAGAGGATTTCAGGATTATACTTGGGTCCCATCCCTAAGATATCTTATTAGATACATAAAAATATTACAAAATGAAAAAATAAATACAAATACTTCTGGTCCCAAGCATTTCAGGTAAGGGATACTCAACCTGTATTTTCAGTTGGTATTTCTAGTTACATTCAATACTGAATAGCTCACACCAAATATTAAATATCCCATAATTTGCTTCTCTTTGGAAAATCTAAATTGAAAATAATGAAATAAAATGGAGAAAATTACTATAATCTTCACTGTTCTCATGACTGAAACTTACAACTCAAAGGCATTCTTTTTCCTTCTAACTTCTAACCCACTATAGCATCTTTATGTTCATGCAGCAAAGCAAATTGACAAATCTAAGGTGAAACTAATGAGCTCCCTTTATAAAACTTAAATTTCAACAAAAGTAAATCACCTGTGAAAAATAATGTAACTATTATAATGCTTCCATGAATGTCTTAGGAAAAGAATTTTTATTTTTTCCAGTCTCAGGGTTCCCAAAGACAAAGTGTCTTACTTTTCAAGATGAGAAAATGCCATTCTAAAGATTGACATGTATAAAGTGATAATTATAATTTAGCTCATAGACTTATTCCACTGATTCTAAGTATATAAACTATGGGGTTTTTTTCCTCTAATGGTCTAGTTGTTTTATTTACAGTTATTTTAAGAATCTACTTCGGCCCGGCGCCGTGGCTCACTAGGCTAATCCTCCACCTAGCGGCGCCGGCACACCGGGTTCTAGTTCCGGTCGGGGCACTGGATTCTGTCCCGGTTGCCCCTCTTCCAGGCCAGCTCTCTGCTGTGGCCCGGGAGTGCAGTGGAGAATGGCCCAAGTGCTTGGGCCCTGTACCCCATGGGAGACCAGGATAAGTACCTGGCTCCTGCCATCGGATCAGCGCGGTGTGCTGGCCGCAGCGCGCCAGCCGTGGCGGCCACTGGAGGGTGAACCAACAGCAAAAGGAAGACCTTTCTCTCTCTCTCTCTCTCTCACTGTCCACTCTGCCTGTCAAATAAAAAAAAAAAAAAAGAATCTACTTCAACTAATTTCTTATTATATCAAAATTGCTTAAATTCACCAAATCAAAAGAAAATTATTCTCACACAGAATGTTATTCAAAACTCACTAGAACTCTTTGACATATAAGCTACACAGATAATTTTATTTCAATGATTACTAAGGATAGGCCCCCACTTCTTTTCATCAATTAAATATGTGCCTATTCCCATTTCCTAATTCTCTCAAACGTAGTGTGTTCTCACAAAATCACATACCTCTCCTTACTATTTATGACTATTTTAATTTTTTTCTAAATATTTACTTATTTGAAAGGCAGAGAAACAGAAAGAGAGGGCGACACCAGGTACCTTACACTGGTTCATTCCCCAAATGGCCACATAAGCCGTGTGTGGGCCTGACCAAAGCCAAGAGCCAGGTATTCCAGTCAGGTCTCCCACATGGGTGGTAAGGACTCAAGTCATCATCGGCTGGCCTACCCAGGTGCATTAGTAGGAAGCTGGATTGGAAGCAGAGTAGCCAAGACATAAACCAGCATTCCGATATGGGATGCAGGCAGCCCCGGGAGCAGCTTAACCTGCTGTGCCACAATACTCACCCCAGTAAGTTATTTTTAAACTTAACTCAGAGACTATTTGATTAACATCCATTTCTCCACCACAGCATAATTAAGGACAAGAATTAGGTCTCTTTTACCACCTATTCTCTCCTTGACAATTAGCAGTGTCTAGCTTAGAATGGATGATTGATAAATATATGGGAATCAATATATAATATTAATACTGATTACTTCTTTTACAAGATTTCCCCTAACATATAGCCTCAATAAGTAGTTGACTGATTGAAAATAATGCCAGAGAACCTTCCTCAATGTACAGCTGTATACCCAAGAAATATACCACTTTTGTTTCATATCATTTTTAGCTCTTTATGGTTAAATTAAAGCTAATAAAGAGAACACTGTACATCCCTAAGAAAAACTACATCTGATGAAGATTCCAAGAATCTGCTGAAAAGGTACATAATAGGATCAGAAATTAATAATCATGTAACCAATAAACTGATGGTTAAACCTTCATACTTAATGTGGTAGAATACTGGAATGAAGACAA
The DNA here is from genome assembly GCF_051225735.1 of Oryctolagus cuniculus. Taxonomy (NCBI): domain Eukaryota; kingdom Metazoa; phylum Chordata; class Mammalia; order Lagomorpha; family Leporidae; genus Oryctolagus; species Oryctolagus cuniculus. Next base: position 16,166,491 of record NC_142880.1, read on the forward strand.
TTAACTTGTTCTTGACACAAATAATTGCACAAAAATGAACGAATGGGGGCCAATGCTGTGGCACAGTGGGTAAAGCCACTGCCTGCAGTGCCAGCACCCTACATGGACGCCGGTTCAAGTCCTGGACGTTCCATTTCTGATCCAGCTCTCTGCTTTGGCCTGGAAAAGCAGTGGAAGATGGCCCAAGTTCTCAGGCCCGTACACCCATGTGGGAGAGCCAGAAGAAGCTCCTGGCTCCTGGCTTCAGACCAGCCCAGCTCCACCTGTTGTGGCTGTCTGGGATGTGAGCCAGCGGATGGAAGACCTCTCTCTCTCTTCCTCTCTCTCTCTCTCTCTCTCTCTGCTTCTGCCTCTCTGTAACAACACTGTCTTTTAAATAAAAAAATAAATATTTTAAAAAAAATGAATGAATGTGGACGCAGTTTTTCCTTCAAAAGGAACTACCTCTTACTAGGCCTAATGCAAAACTTTTCTACACTGAGATGCAATGTATGCATGGCATGCACACATACTACACACAACACAAACATGCATGCCCACACACTCATACAGAAGATTTTCACAGGAGGTAAAAAGCAAGGATAAAAAATTACATATTTTATAATTTTTATGAAGAAATTAGGATTTTTGAAAGAAATCAGGGAATTCAGGACCTGAAGTCCACTTCCCATATTAAACACCTCTATAATCCTCTACTGGCAACAGGCAAAGTAGCTGATCTTTTTGGAGTACTTTAAATCTACCTAATAAAGATTCTGGTTGGAATCTCTCATATTAATGCTGGAAGTGAAAAATAATAATAAATAACTCACATTTATGCTTTTTTAAATATCTTTTCTCATCCTACAGAAAGTTTTATAGGTGATATATTTAACAGTATTTTATAACTTATAAGGCATTTTCACATAAATTCTGATTTAAGCTACATGGTCTAATCCCTCTTTTACAAACGAAGACACTAAGGGCCAGAGAAGTTAAGTGAATTGTCAAATACATAAAGCTAATAAGCAGAAAAGCCGAGTTGTAACCCAGATGTCCTCACTCTTCAACTTTGCACTGTATAATGAAAAGTCAGAGGATACTTTTAATGCACAACAGTAATATTAAGTATTAAACTAGCAGAACATCTCTCTGGACTTTAAGACAGATAATCCATTTTTCATATCATCAAAAATATGTCCTACTATTTTATTTAGAATTTTACATTTCTCCCACTGTGCAATGCACTAATCAACAATGGGCTCACCTGGATGGGACATACCTGACAATCTAGAAAATAAATCTGATAGCAGATTTAGTCAAATACACAGTAACATAATCATTATGTAATTTGTTTGTAGAGGAATGGAAACATCTCACTGATAGAACACAATCTTTTCAATTAATCACCATTACTGTTTTATATATATTCTACATAGCGTGCACTGACTCTTATTCTTCTCTTCTCTAAAACTCAAAAAATTTGTCTTAAATCATGGTTGGGGTTCTAAAATGGAATAATGATTGCTTGATGCCTTCATGCTAACTCCATGAAGTGCTCTACAGCTGCTGATGTATGTTTGTGCTGGCACTGCAGAGTGGAGCCTTGGGAATACAAAATCTGATTTCAGAGAAAACAGAGTTTAGTTCAAAGAAAAGAGCAACTCTCTCCAGCTGATAAGACTCTCCCTGAAAGAAAACCACTGCCAAGTAAGAAATACACTGGTGATATTTCCTGTTAGTCCTCTACAGTCCTGATCAAAACCCTCTCTTTTTCATTTATTTCATTATATACTGCCATTTTCATATTTTCTCATGTGATGATTTCACGCTGGTTAGCTTATTTATTTGTTGTAGGTTTCAGAGGGCAATTCTATTAAGCATACATTTTATTAGACATTAAAGACAAAAGACTCCACTATGTGATTGCTGAGTATCTGGGACGATTTCACTAGAAAGGGAAACAAATGTGAAAAGGATGAAGTTAAGTGCTTTTCTTATAAATGTAGGATGCTACTGGGTAGTAAGAATCAGGTGGCTTATTAGCCACCATACATTAGTGCCAGAAAATTAAAATGTTACAACTAATCAAGTTTATTTTTATCCTTCTTTTCAGAAAAGAAGAGCTAAATAAACAAACTGGTCCCCAAGGCTTTTATCCTATATTCTTGGTTATTCAGGTTAAGGCAGAAGTGTGAGATTGTGTTTGGGTGACCTATAACATACATCTTTCTATAATTTAATTTACAAACTTGAGTAAGTTTCAAAAAGGAAGAAAAGAAAGGAAGCATTCATGATCTGAGATTTTTAAAGGTATTACCCAATGGATTCCCACAATATAAAATGACCTTTGAAGTTTGGGCTCGTGAGACAAAGAGTTTTGCAAAGCTGTTTTCTGACCAATGTTAGTAATGTGATAGAGACCTGGTAGTGAGCAGACTCAAGGCTGTGTGGAAACAGCAGAAACAGCACTGAACTGCTCTTTCCCAGTGTTATTAATCAGCCTTACACTTGGTGTATGGAAACAAGGCAATCCTGGCTTCATATTCATAGGGAACTTTATGATTTCAAACCACGTTCACATCAATTATCTCACTCAATCCTCCTAGTAAGTTTCTCAGATAGATAAGATCCCCATTTTACACAAGACTCAAAGACACTAAAGGATTTTTCCCAGATGTTACATAATTCAGAAATGGAATATGAACCTAGAGTTTTGTTGCTGTTTTTTGTGTTTTTTTTTTTTAATTTTGTTTTTCACTTTGAGAGGCAGAGAGCAAGAGCTCCCATAGACTAGTTTACTACCCAGATACTCCCAATAACCACTGGATGAGACCAAATCTGGAAGTCAGGAATTCAATCCAGCTTGCCTACATGGGTGACAGGAACCATCACTACAGCCTACCAGGGTCTACATTAGCAGGAACCCAGATTCAGGAGCCAGAATCCAGTATTGAACTCCAGCATTCCCAAGAGGGCCACAGACATCATTTTATTTAAGGTATATAAATTTCACATATACAGATCTGGGACACAGAGATACTTCCCATCCTTCCCTCCCTCCTGTCCACACTCCCACCCTTCCTCCTTTCTATCCTATTCTCCTCTCCTCACTCTTAATTTTACAAAGATCCATATTTCAAATTACTTTATACTCATAAGATTAACCCTACACTAAGTAAAAAGTTCAACAAATAGTATGAAGAAGGGGGAAAAAAAGCACTGTTCCTCCACAGTAGAGACAAGGGATGTAAACAATCATCAAATCTCAAAATGTCAATTTCACTCCTATATATTACATTTTAGATACTCTCTTAGTTACCAAAGATCAGGGAAAACATGTGGTATTCCTCTTTTGGAGACTGGGTTATTTCATTAAGTATAATGGTTTGCAGTTGCAGCCATTTTGTTGCAAAAGACAGGATTTCATTGTTTTTAAAGCTGAGTAGTATTCTAGAGTGTATATATGCCACAATTTCTTTATCCAATCATCAGCTGAAGGACATCTGGGTTGATTCCATATCTTAGCCATTGTGAATTGAGCTGCATTAAACATGGGGGTACAGATAACCCTTTCATATGCTGATTTCATTTTGCTTGGGTGAATTCTCAGGAGTCGGTCACATGGGAGGTCTATATTCAGATTTCTGAGGTATCTCCATACTGTCTTCTATAGTGGCTTTACCAGTGTACATTCCCACCAACAGTGGATTAGGGTACCTTTTCCCCCACATCCTCATCAGCATTTATTGTTTGTTGATTTCTGTATGAGAGCCATTCTAACTGGGGTGAGGTGAAACGTCATTAGGGACAGACGTCTTAACCAGCATCTTTTTTTTTTTTTTTAACATTTTTCTGCCAACTTTATCACTAGTTGCTTCTCACAGTTTATTCATTTTACTGTTAAGCATATTTAGACCCTGGAATCACCATTTTAAATAATCTTTATTTTAAATTCTAAACCTTAAATAAATAAATTAAAAATGTAAGCAGGGGGCTGGTGCTGTGGTGCAGGGTGTTAACACCCTAGCCTAAAGCACCAGCATCCCATATGGGCGCCCGTTCGAGACCCAGCTACTCCACTTCTGATCCAGCTGTTTGCTGTGGCCTGGGAAAGCAGTAGATGGCCCAAGTCCTTGAGCCCCTGCACCCACGTGGGAGACCTGGAAGAAGCTCCTGGCTTCTGGCTTCAGATCGGTGCAGCTCCAGCCATTGTGGCCAACTGGGGAGTGAATCAGTGGATGGAAGACCTTCCTCTCTCTCTCTCTCTCTCTCTCTCTCTCTCTCTCTCTCTACTTTTCCTCTCTCTGTGTAAATCTGAATTTAAAATAAATAAATCTTTAAAAAATATATATAAATAAAAATATAAATGTAAGCAAACAGGAATCCTACATTCATACTGCAGTTTAACAAATTACAGTATTGAAAGTTAATCCAATTTTTCATCAGGGAATCAAAAATTGGATTATTTTTATTGATTTTATCATTTTTATTTATTTATTTTCCCAAAGAAACTTTTATTTAAGGAATACAAACTTTATGCATTTCATTAGTACAACTTTAGGAATATAGTGATTCTTCCCATCATACCCGCCTTCCTACCCACATCCCACCCCTCCCCCTCCTTCCTCTCTCATTCCCAGTCCCATTCTCCACTAAGATCCATTTTTGATTAACTTTATACACAGAAGACCAACTCTTTTTTTTTTTTATTCTTTGATAGAATTTAAAATTTATTTGAAAGTTGCTGGTTACCAAAATAATAATTCCTTAATTTATTGGTAATAAGAAAAAGAAGATATGCCTTAATTTCTGAAATCCCAGTATTTGCTTTTTATGAGCATAGGTTACAGCTATAATGGAAAACTGGTTGGTTAACAGGCTTACAAGTATGAGACATTTGGGATAAAGCACTTACCACAGCATTTGGAACAAAGCAGTTATGCTACTCTTGTTATTTTGTTATTATTATTGTTACCTGGTTCTTATTAATACTACAGAATTGAGAGTTTATTGTGATTTCACTAAAAGAATTCGTGTGTAACTGAAATCTTTTGAGCCCAGGTTTTCTTCCTTGTTAGACCTCTTGGCAAAACTTCAAGTCCCCTGTGAGGTATTTTCTTTGCTGAAATACCAGTGTAGATACTGTGTGAAAGTTCACTGTGCTTTGGGATAGAGATGGTAGCGTAGGTCCTCCGGGAGCAGTAGGTCTCTGTTTGCATTTCACAGCTGACCCTCAAGTTTGCTTTCATCTACTTTCTGTTTTTTAACTTTTATTTAATAAATATAAATTTCCAAAGTACCACTTATGGATTACAATGGCTTTTTCCCCCCATAACTTCCCTCCCACCTGCAACCCTCCCCTCTCCTGCTCCCTCTCCCATTCCATTCACATCAAGATTCATTTTCAATTATCTTTATGTATAGAAGATCAATTTAGGATATACTAGGTAAAGATTTAAACAGTTTGCACCCACACAGAAACATAAAGTGTAAAATACGGTTTGAGTATTAGTTATAGCATTAATTCACTTGAATAACACATTAAGGACAGAGATCCTACATGAGGAGTAAGTGCACAGTGACTCCTGTTGTTGACTTAACAAACTGACACTCTTGTTTATGGCGTCAGTAATTACCCCAGGCTCTTGTCATGAGTTGCCAAGGCTATGGAAGCCTTTGAGTTTGCTGACTCCAATCTTATTTAGACAAGGGGAAAACCAACTCTTTACTAAGTAAAGTATTTTGTGCAACAATTTGCCCAAAAAAAAAAAAAAAAAAACTGTTCCTCAACAGTCGAGATATGGGCTGTTCAAAGTCATTGCATCTTAAAGTTAATTTCACTTCTTTTTTTTTAGAAACTTGATTATCTTTAATGAAGCACCCAAGAATGATACATCTTTTGTGAGCACTAAGACATAATTAAAATATAACTCTTTGAGGACAGAAGTTAGTACACAGTGACTCCTGTTGCTAATTTAACAATTAACACTCTTATGTATGACATTAGTGACATAAGCATCCTAGGCTATGGAAGCTTTTTGAATCCACAAACTCTGTCAGTATTTAGACAAGGTCATAAACAGAGTAAAAGGAGAGAACTCTCTCCTCCCTTCAGAGAAAAGTACATCCTACTTTGATGACCACTTCTTTCCACTGGGGTCTCATCCACAGAAGTCCTTCATGTAGAACATTTTTTTTTATCTTTTATTTAATGAATATAAATTTCCAAAGTACGACTCATGGGTTACAATGGCTTCCCCCCCCATACCGTCCCTCCCACCCACAACCCTCCCCTTTCCCACTCCCTCTCCCCTTCCATTCACATCAAGATTCATTTCATGTAGAACATTTTTTGCCACAGTGTCTTGGCTTTCCATGCCTGACATGCTCTCTTGGGCTTTTCAGCCAGATCAGAATGCCTTAAAGGCTGATTCTGAGGTAAGAGTACTACTTAGAGCGATTGTCATTCTATGAGTCTGCTGTGTAGACAAAAAGTAGCATTTAACTATGAGGCCAAACACCCACCACAGGATCTTGTGTCCTAAACAAAGCTTTTATTTCATGCATTTTAAAGTTTATTTATTTATTTTATTTATTTGAAAGTCAGAGTCACACTGAGAGCATGGTTAAACATCCTTTCACTGGTTCACTACCCAAATGCTAGCAACTCCATCTGTATCTCCCACATGGGTGGGAGAGAACCAAGTAATTGAGCCATCATCTGCTGCCTTCAAGGGTGCACATTAGCAAGAAGTTGGATTATAGGTGGAGGCAGGTCTACATCCCAAGCAATATGAAATAGAATATGGGTGTCCCAACTGGCAGCTTAACCCTCTGTACCACAATGCCCACCCCACTACAGAATTTTTTAATACCAAGACAATATATTATCTTCATTTGTACTTAACTTTATGTTTTTTTGTTTCTTTGTTTTTTTAACTTTTATTTAATAAATATAAATTTCCAAAGAACAGCTTATGGATTACAATGGCTTTTCCCCCCCCCATAACTTCCCTCCCACCCACAACCCTCCCATCTCCTGCTCCCTCTTCCATTACATTCACATCAAGATTCATTTTCAATTATCTTTACATATAGAAGATCAATTTAGTATATATTAAGTAAAGATTTCAACAGTTTGCACCAACACAGAAACACAAAGTGTAAAATACTTTTTGAGTACTAGTTATAGCATTAATTTACATTGTACAACACATTAAGGACAGAGATCCTATATGAGGAGTAAGTGCACAGTGACTCCTGTTGTTGACTTAACAAATTGATACTCTTGTTTATGGCATCTGTAATCACCCTAGGCTCTTGTCATAGGTTTCCAAGGCTATGGAAGCCTCTTGAGTTTGCTAACTCCAATCTTATTTAGACAAGGTCATAGTCAAAGTAGAAGTTCTCTCCTCCCTTCAGAGAAAGGTACCTCCTTCTTTGATGGCTCGTTCTTTCCACTGGGTTCTCACTCACAGAGATCTTTCATTAAGGGTTTGGTTTTTTTTGTTGTTGTTTTGTTTTTTGTTTGCTTGTTTGTTTTTTTCCAGAGTGTCTTGGTTTTCCATGCCTAAAATACTCTCATGGGCTCTTCAGCCATATCGGAATGCCCTAAGGGCTGATTCTGAGGCCAGAGTGCTGTTTAGGACATCTGCCATTCTATGAGTCTGCTGTGTATCCCACTTCCCATGTTCGATCATTCTCTCCCTTTTAATTCTTTAATTAACTTTATGTTTAAAATGGAGACAATACTGGAACCAGTATTGTGGCATAACAGGCTAAGCCACCTCCTGTGATGCTGGTATCCTTTATGGGCACTGGTTCAAGTCCTGGCTGCTCCACTACTGATCTAGCTCCCTGCTAATGCACCTGGGAAAACAGCAGAAGATGGCCCAAGTTCTTGGGCTCCTGCCATCTACACGGGGAATCTGGATCAAGCTCCTGCCTTCGGCCTGGCCCAGTCCCAGCTGTTGTAGCTATTTGGGGAATGAACCAGTGGATGGAAGATTCCCTCTCGCTCTCTCTCTCTCTCGCTCTTGCTCTCACTCTCTCTCTCTCCCTTTCAAATAAATCTTTTTTAAAAATGGAGACAACATATCTATGTGGTATAGTTGTCCATTTGCTCCTCAAGTATTTAGTATCAATTCTATGTCAGGGAAGATTAAGTGAAACATCATCAAAGTATTTTGGACAAAATATAAAAACAAAAACCAAACATATGCAAGTGTAGACTGGTAGCAGAAAAGAAATTGGTCTGGGTTTAAAGAGGAATGATGCCAAAGTTGGTCACTTTACCCAAAGTACCATGTTCCTTCCAGCTGCTTAAGACATTCATCTGAGAGATCATCCTGGCACAGGCTGGTGCAGAAATCTATTAAAGTAGATTTAAAACAGATTAATATAGTCTATCTATTAGACTATTTAAATTACTTAAACAACAACCCCCAAAAATCATTACATTAAATGGCCTCTTTCTCAGAGATTCAGATTGATCTCTGAGAAATTTGCATTTGGTCAAATTCCCTTCCAGCAATGGCATGTTTAAGACCTGCATATCTCATCTGTCCGAATACCAGATGAATTAGTTAACTTGCATTTCACAATGGATTAAAAATACCTGTCTTTCAACCCCTGAAACGGACTCAGCCCAGCACACATTCAGGAACTGAGAGGACAGGAACAGCACATTCACATCTCACACTCATTCCAGGGCAGGATTTCACTGACTGGAATATTTTAATTTCTCTCTCTTTTTGGCCAAATATGTTTATTTGTATTTAAGAAAATGTATGATGTGACTCCATCATATAAATAATTAAAATAGAAAGTATGAAGATAAATACCCACACAAATATTCACATGTGTAGCAACGAAGACACACTCAGAAACCTGCCCACACTGCACGACCTGAAGACACCCCATAACTTCTACACTACAGACACTGGTAATAGCTCATCAGTCTACATATATCTAACACTAAAGAACAGGAATGTATACACAGGTGAATTTTAAAGCTTCCAAGGGAAGGACCTCGAAAGATGGCTACCTGAACAATCATGGGAAAAGCCCTAGATCTCTTGATATTATTGATAATTCTTTATGTTTAATATAAAGGGAAATATTCACTGTGGTTTCAATAACACTTAAAATATAATATGCTGTTTGAAAAATTAGACAATATAACATTTAAGAAGCCTAAACTTAGTGAATTTCTAGAATATTACTCATCTCTGATGACTCACCACATATTGACATTTCCCCTAGTAGAGCTTTTAAAAAAATCTTTTCTTCTTACGGAAAGACAACATGAGCATTACTGTATTTAAAGTCTCAATGTCAAGATCATAGGATTTCTTTTTTAAAGATTTATTTATTGGAAAGCCAGTGTTAGAGACAGGGAGAGACAGAGAGAGAAAGAGGGATCTTATCTACTGGTTCACCCCCTAGATGGCCACATCAGTCAGCACTGGGCCAGGCTGAAGCCAGGAGTCAGGAGCTTCTTCCTGAACTCCCATGTGAGTAGAAAAGACCCAAATACTTGGGCCATCTTCTGCTGCCTTTCCCAGGTCATTAGCAGAAATCCGGATTGGAAGAGGAGCAGCCAGGACACAAAGCAGCGCCCATATGGGATGCTAGTATTGCAGATAGTGGCTTTTCCCACTACGTCCCAATGCCAGCTCCAAGAATAAAAGGATTTGTATGCCACTGTAAAAATTAAAATAAAGAATAAGAAATGAAGGAGGAAGAAGGATGGGAGTGTGGGCAGAAGGAAGAATAGGGTAGGAAGTATCACTATGCTCCTCAATCTGTATATATGAAATACATGAGATTTGTTCACCTCATATAAATTAGAAAACTACAAAAAAATCATAGGATGTTAGAGACAAATTCATATTCACTATTAGTTATAGTAACATATAGATTCTATTGAACTCTACATAAACTGCATGAACAAAAAGAAAAATGTGGTCTACCTATTAAAAAACTGAACTTTATTTATGCATATTAATATAATAGTTTCCACATGTCAAAACAAACAGTTGTTTCAAATTTTAATTTTTAATAGTCAAGCTTAGTTGGTTACTTCTGCATTTCTTAAGCTTGCAGATAGATTTGTTTTGCTTACTCTCCACATTTTCGTTAATGACACTTCCAAATTCTACTGTCTATGAAGAATGCCAATTCCACTTGAAAAAAGTTGTCAAATCCCATTTCCATATGACAACAGTCAATTAAGGAAAGTTCTCAGAGAGGTAGACTAATCATTAAAATTTTCATAAGATACAACACAAAAATTTTGTGATAATTTCATTGTATTAATAATCTCATTCATTCTATAAGAAGAAATAGGTTTTACTGAATGAAGAATGTCTTCATCTAGGTTAGAAACTACTTAATCTTTTTTTTTATCTTTTATTTAATGAATAAAAATTTCCAAAGTACGACCTATGGATTACAATGGCTTCCCCCCCCCATACCGTCCCTCCCACCCACAACCCTCCCCTTTCCCACTCCCTCTCCCCTTCCATTCACATCAAGATTCATTTTCGATTATCTTAATATACAGAAGATCAGCTTAGTATACCTTAAGTAAGGATTTCAACAGTTTGCTCCCACACAGAAACATAAAGTGAAAAATAATAGATGATTTTTTTTAAATGATGATGAAATCAGATCAGACCTATTGTCATGTTTAATCCCAGTGAGAGTCAAGTTGGGAATTGATAATTTTTTTTTTTTTTTACAGAAGATCAGTTTAGTGTACATTAAGTAAAGATTTCAATCGTTTGCACCCCCATAGAAACACAAAGTGAAATATACTGTTTGAGTACTCGTTATAGCATTAAGCCTCAATGTACAGCACATTAAGGACAGAGATCCTACATGAGGAGTAAGTGCACAGTGACTCCTGTTGTTGACTTTACAAATTGACACTCCTGTTTATGGCATCAGTAATCTCCCTATGCACCAGTCATGGAAACTACTTAATCTAAGTTCAGAGTTCTTTATGTAAATTTTTATTTAGTTAGTTTTATTTTTATTTGAAAGACAGAGATCTTCTACCTGCTGATTCACTCTCACAACAGCTAGGGTTGGACCAGGCGGAAGCCAGGAGCCAGGAACTTCATGCTGCCTTCCACGTGGGTGGGAGAGTTCACGTACTCAGGCCATGATCTGCTGCCTCCGAGGGTGTCCTTCAGCAGGAAGCTGCATCAGGAAGCGGAGGAGCCAAGACTCTGATATGGGAGGTGGGAGTACCAAGCAGTGATTTAATTCTGCATGAAATGCCTGCTCCCAAAAAATTCCTAAGAGTAGGCCAGCCTGTTAATAAGTAGATTTGCACCAGATGTGATGGAGACTACAAAGAATCCAAGTAAATTCTCATTTTCCTTTCAAAACAAAGCAAATTTCTTAAATGAGAAAAAAGGTAATCATGGTCACAGCTGAAATACCAGAATAACATTGTACTTTCCTTCTCTGGTAACATAAAATAAGACTGTCACATAGTCAAAGTTTAAAGAAAAAAATGTGAGTTTCATATTCATTTTACCAAATTAAGAATTATTTCAGTTAAAACTATAAAAACAAAATCAAGCAGCAGAAATGTTAAATAAACAGAGGTGAGAATTCTTAAAATCTTTTACATTTTGTATTCTCTAAATGCCTATTGAGAGGAAGAAGTCGATTTTCAATGTTCTATACTATTTATGAATTTAAAAACTGAGGAAATCACAAATTCATTCTCTTAAAAATACAACCATTAATAAAAAAGAACAGCATGGTGGGTAATTCTTATTTTTGGCTTACTGCAATTCAAAATAGAATGTGAATAATGAAGAAAAAAATATGTGTGTGTGTATATATATATCTCACAAGTGTATGTAATATTCTTAAACATATGCTGGTTAGCCTGCATTAGTGGTGCTAAAGATTATTTATTTCTCACATAATACAAATGACAGTTGGTAACATGGCTGTTACTGCTGCTGGAAAAATAAGGAAATATTTCTTAAAATCCCCTGAAATCATCTTATACAGGAGTAATTCCAAAAGTTTGTAGAAAACGAAATTAAAAGTATGAGCTTATTTTACTGCAAAAAGATTTGAAATTCATGCATAATTTTTTAAAGATTTATTGATGTATTTGAAAGGAAGAGTGACAGGAGGGAGAGATACAGAGAGAGGGAGGGAGGGAGGGAGAGAGAGAAGGAGAGGGAGGGGGAGAGAGAGAGAGAGAGAGAGAATCGTACATCCACTGGTTCATTCCTCAAATGCTCACAACAGCTGGGGCTGGCCCAGGCTTAAGTCAGGAGCCAAGAATTCTATCAGGTCTCCCATGTAGGTAGTAGTAACCCAAGAATTTTGGCCATCATCGGCTGCCTCCCAAGCACATTAGCAGGGAGCTGGATCCAAAGTGCAGAGTAGCCAAGACTCTATCTAGGTGTTCCAATATGGAGCAGAGGCATCCCAAGTGGTGGCTTAGCCTGCTGTGCAACAACACTCATCCCCATATATATACTTCTTTTATAATATGTATCTTTGTAAAGCCACTGCCTGTAGTGCCGGCAACCCTTATGGGCACCGTTTTCCATCCTGGCTGCTCCACTTCTGATCCAGCTCTCTGCTAAGGCCTGGGAAAGCAGTAGAAGATAGCCCAAGTCTTGGGCCCCTACACCCATGTGGGAGATCCAGATGGAGATCCTGGCTCCTGGCTTCAGATCGGCGCAGCTGCAGCCAATGCAGCCAATTGAGGAGTGAACCAGCAGAAGGAAGACCTACCTCTGTCTCTCTCTCTCTCTCTCTCTCTCTCTCTCTCTGCCTCTCCTCTCTCTGTGTAACTCTGACTTTCAGATCAAAATACCGAATACATTCTTCTCAAATCTGGAAAAAATGATGCTGAAATTCATATGGAGGCACAGGAGACCTCGAATAGCTAAAGCAATCTTGGACAATAAAAACTGAGCCGGAGGCATCACAATACCAGATTTCAACACATACTACAGGGCAGTTGTAATCAAAACAGCCTGGTACTGGCACAGAAACAGATGGATAGACCAATGGAACAGAATAGAAACACCAGAAATCAATCCAAGCATCTACAACCAACTTATATTTGATCAAGGAGCTAAAACCAATTCCTGGAGGACAGTCTATTCAATAAATGGTGCTGGAAAAACTGCATCTGCACATGCAAAGTATGAAGCAAGACCCTTACCTTGCACCTTACACAAAAATCCACTCAACATGGATTAAAGATCTAAATCTATGACCCGACACCATCAAATTATTAGAGAATATCAGAGAAACCCTGCAAGATATAGGCATAGGCAAAGACTTCTTGGAAAAGACCCCAGAGGCACAGGCAGTCAAAGCCAAAATGAACAACTGGGATTACATCAAATTGAGAAGTTTCTGTACTTCAAAAGAAACAGACAGGAAAGAGGCAACTGACAAAATGGGAGAAAATATTTGCAAATTGAGTGAGATCCCAGTGGAAAGAACAGGTCATCAAAGAAGGAGGTACCTTTCTCTGAAGGGAGGAGAGAACTTCCACTTTGACTACGACCTTGTCTAAATATGATCAGAGTCGGTGAACTCAAAAGGCTTCCATAGCCTTGGCAACTCATGACAAGAGCCTGGGGTGATTACTGATGCCATAAACAAGAGTGTCAATTGTTAAGTCAACAACAGGAGTCACTGTGCACTTACTCCTCATGTAGGATCTCTGTCCTTAATGTGCTGTACATTGTGATTTATTGCTATACCTAGTACTCAAACAGTATTTTACACTTTCTGTTTCTATGTGGGTGCAAATTGTTGAAATCTTTACTTAATATATACTAAACAGATCTTCTGTATATAAAGAGAGTTGAAAATGAATCTTGATGTGAATGGAAGGGGAGAGGGAGTGGGAAAGGGGAGGGTTGCAGGTGGGAGGGAAGTTATGGGGGGGAGACATTGTAATCCATAAGCTGTACTTTGGAAAGTTACATTAATTAAAAAAATATTTGCAAATTATGCAACCGATAGAGGATTAATAACCAGAATCTACAAGGAGATCAAGAAACTCCACAACAACAAAACAAACAACCCACTTAAGAGATGGACCAAGGACCTAAACAGAAATTTTTCAAAAGAGGAAATCCAAATGGCCAATAGACACATGAAAAAATGTTCAGGATCACTAGCCATCAGGGAAATGCAAATCAAAACCAAAGTGAGGTTTCACCTCACTCCGGTTAGAATGGCTCACATACAGAAATCTACCAACAACAGATGCTGGCGAGGATGTGGGGGGAAAGGCACACTTAATCCACTGTTGGTGGGAATGCAAACTGGTAAAGCCACTAAGGAAGACAGTTTGGAGATACCTCAGAAACCTGAATATAGCCCTCCCACATGACCCAGCCATCCCACTCCTCGGAATTTACCCAAAGGGAAATGAAATTGGCAAATAAAAGAGCTACTGCACCTCAGTGTTTATTGCAGCTGAATTCACAATAGCTAAGACGTGGAATCAACCTAAATGCCCATCAACAGAAGACTGGATAAAGAAATTATGGGATATGTACTCTATGGAATACTACACTGTGGTAAAAAAAAAATGAAATCCCATCATTTGCAACAAAATGGAGGAATCTGGAAAACATCATGCTGAATGAAATAAGCCAGTCCAAGAGGGACAAATATCATATGTTCTCCCTGATCTATGACAACTAACTGAACACCTAAAAGGAAACTTGTGGAAGTGAAGCTGACACTATGAGAAGCAGTGACTTGATCAGCCCTTTTCCTGACTGTCGAGAAACAGCTTACTATTTTATTCTTTTTAGTATTTTCTTTTTCTACTTAATACCATTAGTTGAACTCTTTGACACAGAATTATTCTTAGGTGTTTAAATCCAACTGAAAATTGATCCCTGTTAAAAATAAGAGTGTGAGGGGGGCAGCTCATGACAAGAGCCTCGGGTGGTTACTGATGCCATAAACAAGAGTGTCAATTGTTTAATCAACAACAGGAGTCACTGTGTACCTGCTCCCCATGTAGGATCTCTGTCCTTAATGTGTTGTACTATGCGAATTAACGGTAAAATTAGTACTCAAACAGTACTCTATACTTTGTGTGTCTGTGTGGGTGCTGTCTGTTAAAATCTTTACTTAGTATATACTAAGTTGATCTTCTATATATAAAAATAATTGAAAATGAATCTTGACAAAGAATGGGATGAGAGAGGGAGTGGGAGATGGGATGGCTGTGGGTGGGAGGGAGGTTATGGGAGGAAAAGCCACTATAATTCAAAAGTTGTACTTTGGAAATTTATATTTATTAAATAAAATTTGAAAATAATACACAATAAGGGAAAAAATAAGAGTGGGAATAAGAGAGGGAGGAGATGTACAGTTTGGCACACGCTCCCTTGGACTTACCCCTAAGGGTAAAGCTAAAAACTTGCCATGGGACTCCAAATCCCATTAAGTTGCCAGGTACCAATGCCATCTTACTAGTTAAAATGATCAGTTTAAGTTCATAACTGATCATAAAGATAGGATTAAGTGTCAAAGGGATCACATAAATAAGACCACGATCCAACATGGCAAGTGGGATACACAGCAGACTCATAGAATGGCAAATGCCCTAAACAGCACTCTGGCCTCAGAATTGACCTTAAGGCATTCGGATCTGACTAAAAAAAAGCCCATGAGACTTTCTCAGGCATGGAAAGCCAAGATATTGTGGCAAAAAATGACGTAAATGAAAGATCTCGGTGAATGAGATCCCAGTGGAAATAAGGGCCATTAAAGAAGGAGGTACCTTTCTCTGAAGGAAGGAGAGAACTTCCACTTTGAATCTGGCCTGGTTTAAATAAGATCAGAGTTTGTGAACTCAAGAGGCTTCCATAGCCTTGGTATATGTGCTACTGAAGCAAGCACATCCATAGCCTTGGAAGCTCAGACAAGAGCCTCAGGTGATTACTGACATCATAAATTGCTGCTCCTCAGCACGCGGAGGAGCCGCACCGGACCGGACGCTTGTTGTTCCCCTTTTTTACAAGTCCTTTCTATAGTAAAGTAAGAATAAGTAAACAGCGAACTCCCAAAGCAAGAATGAGTAGAGAGAAATGAGAAAGAACGAAGCAACGAACTTCCCCGCGAACTCTCCAACGCACTCTCCAACCAACCCACACCACCATGCCGTCTCTCTCCTCCTATATAGTCCTCTCCACCAATCCGTGCTCTGCTACCCACACGCTGAGCACGCTGCTCTCCTCCAATCAGGAGCAGCTCCTGCAGCTTGTCAAGTTGGTGAGAGGCGGCTGGGTAGAAGCTGTTTGCTCCTCTCCCAGCGCCATATTGTGGGAGAGCAGATGTATAGAATAAGTCTTAATTCCAGTAACAGTATAGTCCGAGTTGCTCCCCACAATAAATAAGAGTTTCAATTGGTAAATCAACAACAGGAGTCACTGTGCACTCATTCCCCATGTAGGACCTCTGTCCTTAATGTGTTGTCCTATGAGAATTAACAGTAAAACTTGTCTTCAAACAGTACTTTATACTTTGTGTGTCTGTTGGGTGCAAACTGTTGAAATCTTTACTTCGTATACAGTTGATCTTCTGTGTATAAAGATAATTAAAAATGAATCTTAATAAAGAATGGCATGGGAGAGGGAGTAGGAGATGGTATGGTTTGCAGGTGGGAGGGTGATTATGGGTGGAAGAACTGCTATAATCCAAAAGTTGTACTTTCAAAATTTATATTTATTAAATAAAAGTTTTCTGTTAAAAAATTGACTCAATATATCTTTATATCAGCCCTATATCCACTTTCACAAATTAAAAACAGTAGCTCAAATATGCTCAATGACTTGCCCAAAAAATAAATCACAAAAGTCATCACTGATAAAGTCAAACTCAGATTCTCCATTTTTAATTGCGGTCATTGGCCTGCCTCTCCCCTACAATTTGAAGGATTTCATTTTATTTTAGATTTATTTATTTATTTATTTGAAGGGCAGAGTGACCCAGAGAGAGGAAGATTCAGAGAATGGGAGAGATCTTCCATCTGCTAGTTCACTCCCCAAATGGCCACAATGGCTGGGGCTGGGCCAAGAAGAAGCCAGGAGCCTGGAACTCCATCTAGGTTCCCATGTGTGGCAAGGACCCAAGCACTTGGGCCATCTTCCTCTGCTTGCCTAGGGGCATTAGCAGGAAGCTGAACTAGAAGCCGAGCAGCTAGCATTCAAACCAAAGTTCTAATATGAGATGCCACAAGCAGCAGCTTAACCTGCCGTACCACAATGCTGGTCCCTTGACGGTTTTAAATGGTCATTTTAGTCCAGAGTTCTTGGGTGGAGATTTCTGTGCTCGTCATGTCAGGTTCTGGCTCACTAAGTATGACTGTTCCTCTCCTCTGACCCAAGTGAGGTCTCATTAAGGCAGAAGCTGCAGAACAAAGTGTAATAACTTCACAGGGAGTGAGAGTGACCATAAGAAAAAGGCAAACAAGGAGATATCACAGTCCCTTCAGACGGAGTCATGACCTATTTCATACCACTGAGAAAAACGGCAGAAATACAAAATTTGATAAGAAACCAAAATTCTTCATTTCTAAAATTAAATGTGGTCAGACACACTATAGTTTGAAACTGGGAAAAATTCTGAAGATCAATACATAAGAAAACAGATTCAGTTAGGTTCAGTGAATTATCCAAGGTTACGTTTCTAAAGTTTTTTTAAGGAGTAAATATTTTTCTGGCTTTTCTTTAACAACTTTTGCACTGGGAAAAGAAGTAAAGATCTGCCCAAATTTTTAAGATATATTCTTTTAAACATTATCATCTTCTAATTTGCCCAATGTGGTCTGGTTAGAAGCCAATAAATAATAAGAGAAAAGAAACCTGTCATTGTGGGGAGCAACTCGGACTAGACTAAGTTACTGGAATTAAGACTTATTCTATGCATCTGCTCTCCCACAATATGGCGCTGGGAGAGGATTAAACAACTTTTACACAGCTGCCTCCAGTTCGACCAGTAACCTGCAGGAGCTGATCCTGCTCCTGATTGGAGGAGAGCAGCGTACTCGGCGTGTGAGTAGCAGAGTTGGGATTGGTGGAAGAGGACTATAAAGGAGGAGAGAGACAACATGCACCAGGAACATCTATCTGAAGGAACACCTGAGGAACATCTGAGCAGCCCCCGAGAGAGCCAGCTGGCGGTGTGCCGCTCCCTCGCGGAAGTGGGGAAAGTGGCAGGGGGCCCGCCCCTCCACGGAGGTGGAGGGACGGCAGCCAACCCGAGAAGGACCAGCAGCAAACCCGGGAAGGGCCGAGCAGACAAAAGAACAGCGCAGGGTCTAGTGTCGTTCCTCCGCAAAGAGGGGGAGCGACATGTCATTATGTTTAATAAAAAACAAACCCTATTTACCAATACGTATAACATCTCCTGCTGAACCACTGTTTGTGATTTTGAGAAATTCAGGGTAGGGTAAATAATGGCAAACGACCACTCAAATATCAAGAAAATTTGTTTTCCTATTAGGTTTACTGAAAAAAAGTTAAGTAATGACAAGACCACATATGAATGAAGATATTCTTTTAAAAAAAATCTGTTTGAAAGACAAAATGGGTTTGTTTATTCTACAAGGAAAAATGAAATCAGACTTTATGAACACACTGGAAAGTCCCTTCTGCCCCATGCCTATCCTAGCACAGATAAAACAGTGAAAACCAAGGTCTCCCTGCTTATGATCCAAACTGCATGCTTTGGTTCCACTAGCAAATAAACTAAATTTCTTAATGAAATGTTTTCACTTTCCCATTTCACTGAGTGATTTCTTTGTAACTGCCACCATTCCAAAGAAGTGCATTTATAGTTACAGTGCCTTCGTGCTTGGAAATGGCTCTTTTACTGGCTCAGGAGTCACTGTCCTTCTTCTCACTTGCTTCTACTTTAAGGATTTCCAGTACCCCATATCTGAATTAACAAAGTATTGCAAATCCAGAAATGAAAATATACCAAAAATAAACAAGATAGCAGTTGTGATTCTGTAGTAGGATAGAAGCAAGACAAAGGAAAAACAAACTGGCAAGGCAGACAAATAAAACAGCCTTCCAGCCAAGAAAGAAGGTCCTTCCAGGCAAGCACTGATGTCACAGAAGGTAAATCACTTTTGTTTCTTCTACTCCTGAAATGAATTCCTACTCTAAGCAAGAATAACAACAGCAGTAAGTTTAAAGGAAGACAAAAAAAATTCAGAGGAAGCCTAATTTATACCTTTTTTCTTCATAATACACAGGAAATCGTAACACTCAATATAACATACACCAGTAGATAAACTCCTTAAAATATCTTGCTAGACTGTTTAAAGACGGTGGCTTAGGCTGAACAGACATAGACTTCACCTCTTTAAAAAGCCTACAATTGACCCAAGGTACTTTGCCAATATTTTTAATTTCCTTTGCTATCTCAATACACTTACTCTTTTCCTAAAATGTAGTTTGCAAGTCATTTTACTTTTCATAATAAATTCAATTTTAGTCCACTGTCCTCAAAAAGTTGTTCTAAATTTATTTCATATAAAACATGAATTTATTTGGTTGCTTCATTTATAAATTTAGTTTTTATAAAATTCCTTGCATTTTTATAAGTTACAGACACTAAGACACAGACAGAGAAAGGAAGAAAGGGAGAGGATTTTGTAATAGAATCCTGCCTCAGCCAACTCTCAGTAGTCTATTGGCAGAAAGCCTATGTGTGAACTATTTCCAAGACCTCAGTCTGAAAGGCAGCCAAAGGCTACACAAAAGAACGGGCCCAAAATGGCTTGTTACCTTTCACCTTTGACCCTTCACCCAGCTGTCTCATACTTTGTGAATTTGAAATCTTGTGAGAGAATACTTAACCATCCTGTTTACAAACAGCCTATTTAGTCCACAGGAACAGCTTGGCAAGATGCATCCAGGTCACCTGACCTTGGGTTGTCACAGAAACCATGAGTCTCAGACTCTTCTTGTGGTTAAGCCAAAACTGCAACATTCTGATTGGCTGAAATCAGTGTTGGCTTATGTAGCAGTCATCAATCATTTAATTTACTTTTATGTTGTATACTTCACCGAAGTATTAACACACAAAATGTGAAAGCAATCATACTTGAACTACAAGTGGTGTAAGTCATGGCTTGCACAGAAGAGAGAAAAAGCACCCATTTTTAGATTCCCCTCGATCCTGCTACGTTTAATACTATGCAACAAAAATCACACAATTTTTTATTCATGTGTTTTTAAAATTCTGGTATTTATTTTATTCGGACTTTACATTTGGCATTTTCCTAAAACTACTTGATCCATTATCTCCCAATATTTGAACTAATTTCACAAGACTGCTATTTTGATTATTTTGGTAATTCCTTTAAAAGAGATTAATAATTAATTAACTAATTCTCACAGATTATGAACACAGATGTAACCAGATTTCTTTTCTAAACTGTGAAAATTAATATTTAAGAAAGAATAAACTAAGTGATCACATCTGAAAGGATCATTTATTCTTCCAAGGATTTTCTATGTTCTTTATTATACTCAAAATATAATTAAATTTACCAAAATGCTGTATGCACACAACTTATCAGAAATATAAGCTGTTCATGAAAAATAATCTTTTTTTAAAAAAAGTTTATTTTTATTTCTTTGAAAGGCAGAACAACAGAAATAGAGATTCCCTTTTTTTAATTTTATTTAAGTTATACAAGTTTCATATATTTCATATACACAGATTTAGAAACATAGTGGGACTTCCCCTCCCTTCCACCCACATTCCAACCTTCCCCCACCCTTGGATTCTCATTCTTAACTTTTACAATGATGTATTATCAGTATACTTAGTGATCATATAGTTAATCCTACTCTAATTGAAGGAGTTCAGCAAATAGTGTGAAGAGAAAGAAAACAAAACAAAACTAAACTAAACCAATAATTACTCCTGAATGGAAGGCACAAGGGCTATAAACAATCACCCATTCTCAAAATGTCTATTTTGCTCCAGTATATTACATTTCAGGTATTCTATCAGTTGATTTGAATTATGGAAAGATTGATATTTGTCTTCTTGGGATTGGTTTATTTCACGATTTCAGGTTGTGACCATCTTGTTGCGAAAGACAGGATTTCAGTGTTTTTTTTTTTACAGCTGAATAGTACTCCATAATGTATACATACAATAATTTCTTTATCCAGTCAACAGTTGATAAATATCTGAGTTGATTCTATATCTTAGCTATTGTGAATTGTGCTGCAATGACCATGGGGGTACAGATGACTCATTTACTCATTTCTTTTGGTTTGGATAAATTCCCAGGAGTGGGATGGCTGGATCATTTGCTAGGTCTATATTCAGATTTCCGGGGTATCTCCATACTGTCCTTCACAGTAGTTTCACCACTTTCCATTCCTACCAGCAGTGGATCAGGGTACCTTTCTCCCCCACCCCCTCATCCTCACCAGCATTTGTCATTTGTGATTTATGCATGCAAGCCATCCTAACTGGAGTGAGGTGAAACCTCATTGTGGTTTTGGTTTGCATTTCCCTGATGGCTAGTGATCCCGAGCATTTCTGCAAGCATCTGTTGGCCATCTGAATTTCCTAAGAGAGAGATCTTCCATCCACTGGCTCACTCCCCAAATGCCTACAACAGCTGGCTGGGCCAGGCTGAAGCCAAGAGCCAGGAACTCCATCCAAGTCTCCCACATGAGGGGCAGGAACCCAGGTACTTAAGCCATCATCTGCTGTCTCCAAGCATGCATATCAGCAAGAAGCTGGATCAGCAGCAGAGGTGGGACTTGACTCCAGAAAATCCAAGCACCCCAAGTGGTGGTTTAGCCCACTGTGCCATAATGCCCTCGCTAGGAACATCTATTCTTGAAGCATATATAACATGAATGGACTCCTTAAGTCAACAAACTATACTATATTTACATGTATATTTACACCAAGAAATAAACTAAATCAATTCCCTTGATACTCAATTCTCTTGATACTTCACAGGGGTGGGGGAGCCACTTGATAAAAGGTGATTATGGACTTTAAGAAAAACATTCCTTTTTCTAATCTAAGAAAAATGATGTTAATGGTGCTGATGGGTGATACTGATCGAATGTGCTGAGCACTGTCAGCAGCACTTGGCATGGATTAGCTGGTTCATCCCTGCCATTCTCACTTTACAGAAGAGCAAAGTGAGGCTGAGAGGTTAAGTCACACGTGTAGTAAGAGGAAGACTTGAAATCCAACTTTATGCAATGTGATTGAACTTTCCTGCCTCTCAAAACATAGCCTTTAGAAAACTTATCAAGTAACATCACTTGGAATTAGAATACTGTATGCCCTTTGTGGTTTATAAAGCACCTTCAAAATTTTACCTCCTTTGAGTCTCACAGTAACTCTGTGAGGTAATAATCCTATTTTACAGATGAAGAAGCCAAAGCTGGGGTGAGCATTTGGCACAGCAATTAAGCCACCACTTGGAACACCTACATCCTATAGTGGAGTGCCTAGGTTCATGTCCTGACTCGACTTTTGAACTAACTTCCTGCTAATGAGCACCTTCCCACTCATAGTAGGAGATCTCTCTCAATTTCTGATTCCTGGCTTCAGCCTTGCCCAGTCCCAGCTGTTGCAGGCATTTGGGGAGTGAACCAGCAGATGGAAGTTACCTGTCGTTCTCTGCTTTCCAAATTAATTTTTTTAAGTTGCAACGTGGGATCCATATCCTATGCCAGGGTGCCTAGGTTTGAGCCCTGACTCTGCTTCCAATTCCATCTTCCTGCTAATGTGGACCCTTGGAAGCAGTAGGTGATGGCTCGAATACTTAGGTCCCTGCCAACCATGTGAGAGACCTGAACTCAGTTCCCAGGTCCCAGTTTTGGCCTTGCCCAGGCCAGGCCATTGTGGCTACTGGGGAGTGAACCAGCAGATGGAAGATATATATATATCTCCATTTCAAATAAACAGAAAATAAATAAATTTTTAAAGCAGTGGATGTTACAGCACAAGGAGCTAGTAGCTGCCACTTGGGATGCCCACATCCTATACCAGAATGCCTGAGAGCAAGTCCTGCCTCCACTTACAACCCAGTTTGCTGCTAATGCACCTTGGGAAGCATCAGATGATAACCCAAGCACTTGGGTCCCTGCCACCCATATAGGAGACACTGGCTTTGGTCTGATCCAGCCCTGTAATTATGACATTTGTACAGTAAACCAATAACAGGAAGATCTTCCTTCCTTCCTTCCTTCCTTCCTTTTTTCCTTCCGTCCTTCCTTCTTTCCTTCCTTCTTTCACCTATACAAATTGGTGGTATATAATTCTACAAAACAGTACTCTTCCAAAAGACTCAACATGACACCTGCAGAGTGGAAAGTGTGTTAAGGAAAGTTAACTCTGTGTCTTAGAGCAAAGGATTTTAGGAGGCCATCCTTAAAGTGTATAATGAGGCCCCTTAGACAGAAATTGAAGGAATAAAACCTTACTTTCGTTCCTTTATGATAGAGATGCTCTCTTTGGACATGTCTAAGGCATAGTTACAGCCATTATAAAGAATAAGTAAAGTATAACAGAGAAGAGAATAAGGGGAAAATAAATATAATATTTAAATTTAAAAATATTCCTGCTTCAAAAAGAATCATAAACAAAACTTTAAAATGTAAGATAAAGTAGAAACAGATGTCTTTACAGAATTTACTTCTATAATAAATTAAGGGAAAATTTAAACACATGACAACATGTATTTTAAAAATTCTCATGACAACAGGATGATATACACATAACAGAATAAATCTGTAAACAACAAAGCATAAAAAAGATAAAAGAAGGAGGGGAAATAAAGCCTTTATTTACAACCATGTCATTGGTACAGCACCCAGGGTAGACCCCCTGGATCTGTCTGGGGTGAACTTTCCTGGCAAGCCTGCCATGAGCAACCAAACGAGCAGACCCCGTGGCTCCTGCCTTGTGACTGTAACTGTACTGGGAGAGTCAATTAGCTGAACGGATTGTTACATGATCAGTTTATTCCAAACGTTTTTAAATCATCATTGGTATTATTACAACAACTGTATATTATGGTTGTCACTGGTTTTATAAACATGCAAAAAATGTTGTTTGAGCACCCAGGGGTAAACGTGCCATGAAAAAAGGAAATGGAGACACAAATGCTGGAAACCTTCTTTGAAGAAGGAGCAATATACCTGATGAGTGTGTCACCTGTTTGAAAGGGAAACAGGAAACGGTATGATTTTCAGAGTAATGCTGAGCCCTAGCCTCCATAAAGATGCCTTTGGATTCTTTTTTGTTTCTTTGTATTTCAAGCGCTATTGCTCACTCGGCAGAAACTACTTGCAAAGCCCATCATTCTTTGTAGCTCTAATGTTTTACCAAACAGGCTCAAGGGGCTGTTATCATAGAATTCATCTGATTGCCAGTATCTATTTACTTTTCCGACATTACAGAACTAAAAATTTCGGGCCGGTGCCACGGCTCACTAGGCTAATCCTCCACCTTGCGGCGCTGGCACACCAGGTTCTAGTCCCGGTCGGGGCGCCGGATTCTGTCCTGGTTGCCCCTCTTCCAGGCCAGCTCTCTGCTGTGGCCCAGGAAGGCAGTGGAGGATGGCCCAAGTCCTTGGGCCCTGCACCCGCATGGGAGACCAGGAGAAGTACCTGGCTCCTGCCTTTGGATCAGCGTGGTGCGCCGGCCGCAGCGTGCCGGCCACGGCGGCCATTGGAGGGTGAACCAATG
This sequence comes from Oryctolagus cuniculus, assembly GCF_051225735.1. NCBI lineage: Eukaryota > Metazoa > Chordata > Mammalia > Lagomorpha > Leporidae > Oryctolagus > Oryctolagus cuniculus. The sequence continues at coordinate 16,191,259 of NC_142880.1, forward strand.
GCAAAAGGAAGACCTTTCTCTCTGTCTCTCTCTCTCACTGTCCACTCTGCCTGTCAAAAGAAAAAAAAATAGAACTAAAAATTTCTTTGAAATCTTCAGTGTTTCCTCTATGATACAAATAAACAGAGGTGGTTTTAACACGATTTTTTGAGATTTAACTGAAAGGTGATCTTTATGGTTTTAGTAGAATTGTGCTAAAATATAAAGTAAAATAGTCTAGAAATGTATGTGCTGATATAAAGAAAAATGTTCCTTTCAAAAAAATTTAGAAATACATACATAAGTTAGACCCTTTTTTCCCCACTGGAAAATATAATAAAATTGGAATTCAGAGTTTCTGAAAAAAAAATGAGATCATCAATACTGGAAGATAGTCACTCTATTGTATTATGAAAGTACACATTGTTGGTTTAATAGAAGAAAGCCTTAAATAGCTTAGAAAAGCATCAACAACACTTTCTTGGGTAGGCATCCTATGCAGCAGCTTACGCTATGGCTTGGGATGCCGACATCCCATATTGGAGTACTGGCTGGGGTTATGGCTACTCCACTTCCTGCTAACATGCACCTGGCAGGCAACAAACGATGGCCTGAGTATCTGAGTCACTGCCACCCATGTGGGAGACCCATATGGAGTTCCTGGCTCCTGGCTTCAGCTTGCTCCAGCACCAGTTGTTGTGGGCATTTGGGGAGTGAACTAGTGAATGGAAGATCTCTCTCTCTCTCTCTCTCTCTCTCTCTCTCTCTCTCTCTCTCGCTTTAGCTCTCACTCTTGTTCTTTCTCTCTCCCTCTCTCCCTGTCACCCTGTCTTTCAAAAATAAATAAACAAATCTTAAAACACACACAAACACATTAACTGTCACTTCCTTACTGCTACCTCAGGCTTCCCCCAAACCCTGTAAGTGTCTACCAATGCCCCACTCGCCACATCTGCAAGCCCTGTCCTATCCTTACATCTGAATTAATTTTGGCTGACATAAGAAATACTTAAACTACTTCAAAGCACAGTTAGCACCTCTTACCATTCAGTCATTCCCACACTGAGGCGGGGGATTTGGGGAGGTTTAGGATGTTAGTTTCCATGTTGTCTCCTGAAGCTCACCCCTCTCATGTGACACCCAGGGTTTCTTTTGTGTGCCAGTCAGAATGAATGAGTTCTCATTACTTTTTCCTCCTAGGAATGATATGTTAAGCCATAATCTTTCAGTTCTCTCTCAACAGAAATCATAACCCTATTCCTGATAGGTGCAGCCTTGAATCTTAAATCATAGTCATGCTGCCTTTTCAAGACTTAACTGACTGCCCTCTGTATGTTGCTCTCTTAACTGGAATCAACAGCTCAGTTTCTCATTGTTATAACTGGTATACCTACAGGATCCCTGTGACTTTAGCTTTGATCCCTGAAAAAGTTTTTTCTCAAAGTAAAATCAGAGATAATTGAAAATCTGAACCTCAACACTGTCCCTCAAACCTTTCCCTACTCCTTTATCAGGACATCAACTCTAAGCACCTATCCTGCCCTACAAATATAATCTGATGTCAGCCCCAGCCTCTCTATGCTGCATGAACTACCCAGCCAGAGTGGTTCGCCCACAATGGCTCACCCAGGACCAAAAACACTCTCCTTGGCACAAATTTAAAAGGGTACCCCAAAATTAGCAGTCTCAATATTTTAATTTACTGTTTTAAATTATCAAAATGAATTGAAAAAAAAAACCTATAATGAAGAAAATATCAGAATTTAAAATAGTCTGAATGACTTATTTTTGTTTTTGTCTTAGGTCCCAAGATTGCAAAGCATTAACAGTGACTGTCTTTATTCAAAATGTTAAGGTTTTGTTCATTGTAGATTTTGCACCTGGGGTGATTACCTTGCTTGCCCCTCCCAAATTCTAACTCAGCAATAAGCATCAGGATAAAATACACCACATGAACAAAAATAGCCTTGTTATTAACACTCACAAAGAATAAACACTGGTTTAAGAAATTCTCTGTAGTTAGAATATCAAATTTTATATAAATTCAGCTTGAAATAAAATCTGCATGACAATTTGTTAAATTTTGAAATTATGAAGTAGCCAGGAGATCTCTGACTTAAATAAATCTTGATTTTCTCTCCGAAAAAAAAAAAAAAAAGAATAACGGGAACTATCAATGGGAACTATCAGACACATTCTAGGGAAGTTAGAAAAAAAAAAGTTTACCTGTCTGGTAAGCAGAATATCAAACATCTAAGCCAACTTTGCCTTCAGGACATTTTGCCAGCTGACCAACTTAAGTTTCAGTTCTGGAATACTAAAGACACAGGGCTTAGGAAATCAAGGCTCACTCCCACTTAAGACAGGATGTCTATTAGAAAAACTACTCCACACTAAGCTGGACCTCAAAGGGCTATACCTAGAATTAAACCCACCTCCGGTTCCCATCACATCCCTAGGACTTCAGTGAAGACTGTTTGGACAAAAAGAGAGCTAGAAAAGAAAGGGAATAAATTGGAGGAATAAGAGGAAGCTTTTGTCCTAAAAACCTAGAGCCACAGGCTGGCCCTCATAGCGATCTCCTGCACAGGTTCTCATCACCTTGACTGACAAGAAACTTCAATTATGATTTTGGTTGAAATGATCCTAGATTTCTTGCCCAAAGCAAGTACAAATTCTCCCAAAAAGAAGGTATCTTTATTCTAAACCTCCAGCACTCTCCAAATAATTATAAAAGGACAACCACACATACAAAAAAAAAAAAGCTGCATAAATCTTTGTAAAGGACAACCAAAAGAGACCTATTAAGACTTCCATATGGGAGAAAAAAATGGTCATTTTTACATTCAATTATTGTTTATAGCTGTTGTCTATATTCCCACTAAACTATGGTCTCTGCTTCTTGTTTGTTAAACTTATTATTCGGTGAAGTATTAAGCCTTTTTACTGTAATGTAAATTTATAATGTTACCCCAAAAACTAATAAAAATATAGAAGTTAAAGGAGAAAAAAGGAGGGTAGAAGGGAAAGAGGGGGAGGAAGTGAGGAGGGAATATAGTCATGTTCTTAGAATTGTATCTACAAAAAAATTATAAAAAAAGAATTATATCTACAAATCACATTAAATCTGTTAAAAACGAATTAAAAGTGAAAAACAAGATAAGATATGGGGCCAATGTCATGGCGTATCAGCATATGGGTGCCAGTTTGAGTCCCTGCTGCTCCATTTCCAGCCCAGCTTCCTGTTATTGCACCTGGAAAAGTAACAGAAGATAGCCCAAGAACTTGGGCACCTGCACTCATCTGTGAGACCCAAATGAAGTTCCTGGCTTCAGCATGGCCCAGACCTGGTCCCTGTGGCCATATAGGGAGTGAACCAACAGATGAAGAGATTCTCCCCCCCCCCCCACTTCTCTCTGTAACTCTGCCTTTCAAATAATAAATCTTTTTTATTAAAAAAGACTTCAATATTAAAATATCAGTACAGGCCGGCGCCGCGGCTCACTAGGCTAATCCTCCGCCTAGCGGCGCTGGCACACCAGGTTCTAGTCCTAGTCGGGGCGCCGGATTCTGTCCCGGTTGCCCCTCTTCCAGGCCAGCCCTCTGCTGTGGCCAGGGAGTGCAGTGGAGGATGGCCCAGGTGCTTGGGCCCTGCACCCCATGGGAGACCAGGAAAAGCACCTGGCTCCTGGCTCCTGCTATCGGATCAGCGCGGTGCGCCGGCCGCAGCGCGCTGGCCGCGGCGGCCATTGGAGGGTGAACCAACGGCAAAGGAAGACCTTTCTCTCTGTCTCTCTCTCTCACTGTCCACTCTGCCTGTCAAAAAAAATAAATAAATAAATAAATAAATAAAAAATAAAATAAAATATCAGTACATATTATAAACCTATGATTATCATTTTAAAAATAGCATACTTGGAAATATCTATAGGGACAGAAAAGTACAAAAAGTGAAATGGCAGCTTTAAAAAGAGTCAAATGAAGTTTCTATAAATGAAAAATGGAATAACTGAAATTTAAAACTCAATGAATTGCTTTAACTGCATACCAGAGCAACAAAGGGAGAGAATTAGTAAACTGGAGGATATGTCAGAAGAAAACTATTCACAAATTATCATGCAGGAAAGGATGAGAAAACCTAACATACATTCACAATATTCTACATTAGTTCCAAAAGGAGAGAAGAAATATGGGCAGAAGCAAACTCATACTTTATCAATGGTAACAAACTTTTTTAGTATCTCTAAAATCAAGATCCATCTCAAAATTGGTAGTTGTAATTACTATTGGCTAGGCAGCAGTCGTAATGCACTTGTGACATAAAGCTGTCTTGCCTCAGGTGATACAAATGCACTGTCAGTGGTAAATAAGTGAGCTTAATTGTTATTTAAAATGTCTTCAAAAACTGTGGTTTAGCATTGAGAAATTGGTCTTAATCATTGTGTGTTGCTATAATAGAATATCATAAACTGAATAATTTTTTAAAGATTTATTTATCTATTTGAAAGTCAGAGTTACACAGAGACAGAAGGAGAGGCAGAGAGAGAAAGAGAGAATGGTTTTTCATCTGCTGGTTCACTCTCCAATTGGCCGTAATGGCTGGAGCTGCGCCAATCCAAAGCCAGGAGCCAGGAGCTTCTTCCAGGTCTCCCATGTGGGTGCAGAGGCTCAAGGACTTGGGCCATCTTCTACTGCTATCCCAGGCCATAGCAGAGAGTTGGATCGGAAGTGGAACAGCCGGGACTTGAATCAGCACCCATATAGGATGCTGGCATTGCAGGTGGCAGCTTTACCCGCTACGCCACAGCACCCTCTCCAAACTGAATAATTTATAAAGCAAAGACATTTATTTACTGCAGTTTGGAGGCTAGGAAATCCAGCTTCAAGGAACCCACATCCAGTGAGGGCCTCCAGGCTGCATCATCCCATGGCAGAGCCAGAAGGGCACAGGAGGAGGAGGAGGGAAAGGAGGGCATTGCAGAGACAGAGAAGGACAGACAGCAAAAGAGCAAGAGGGAATCAAATTTGCTTTTTAAAAAAAATATATTTAAAAAAAATTTATGGGGCTGGCACTGTAGTGTAGCAGATTGAGCCGCCACCTGCAGGGCTGGAATCCCATATGGGTGCCAGTTCAAGTCCCAGCTGCTCCACTTCCGAACCAGTGCCCTGATAATGTGCCTGGGAAAGCAGTGGAAGATGGTCCAAGTGCTTGGGCCCCTGCACCCATGTGGGAGACCCTGAAGAAGCTCCTGGCTCCTCGCTTTGGATGGTCCCAGCTCCAGTTATTGTGGCCATTTGGGGAGTGATCCAGCAGATGAAAGATCTCTGTCTCTTCCCCTCTTGTTCTGTCTCTGCCTTTAAAATAAATAAAAAGATATTTATTTATTTATTTATTTAAAAAGCAAACAGAGAGACAGGAAGAGATAGAGAAGAGAGATCTTCCATCCACTGGCTCATTCTCAAATGGTCATAAAAGCCAGGTCGGCCAGGCCAAAGTTAGGAACCAGGAAGTCCATCCAGGATTCCCACATGAGTGGCAGAGGGTCCAAGCACTTGGGCCATTTTCCACTGCCTTCCCAGGCACATTAGCAGAGAGCTGGATCAGAAGTGCAGCAGCTGGGACCAAAGCAGCACTCTGATATGGGGTACCAGCATCTCAAGCAGTGCTTCATCTGCGATACTATACTATGACACCAGTCCAAGTCAAATTTTCTTTTGTAACAAGCCCACTCTCCCAATAACTAATCCACTCCCACAGTAACAAAATCAATCCATGACCTTATTTGCTCTTATGAGAGGTCCCACCTCTCAACACTGTCATACTGGGGATTAAGTTTCCAAATCATGAGCTTTGGGGGAGACATTAAAACCACAGCAGTTACTGTGATGCAAACTGTACTTCAAAAAGTAGATACAGTCTGAACTCAGTAAAGCAAATATTCACAACTGAAATAATGGCCACAACTGGATCATCAAAGATTCTTGCAAAGCAACAAAGCACTTCAAAGACATATGAAACAAAAACATAAATACATGAAGCACAGAAAAAGTGCTAGGCTTTCTTACAGAGACACATGTAAAAGATTACATGTCAAGCAATACAACCAAGAAAATATTTGCTGAATTCTTTAGGAAAATGACAAATTTTGAAGCAATGAGTCAGCATGACCAAGTCATACATCACATAATACTATTATTAAGACAACAGCAGGGACAGGCATTTGGAACAGCAGTCAATACACAGCTTGGAACTCCTGAATCTTTGGTCCAAATCTTCATTCTGCTTCCAATCTCAGCTGCCTGGAGGAGTCAGCATATTGTGGCCTCCCTACCACCCACATGAGACCCAGATTGAATTCCAGGTTCCTGACTTCAGCCTAGCCCAACCCCTGTCTGTTGTGAGCATTTGGGGAGCAAACCAGTAGATGGAAGATCTCTGTTTCTGTCTGTCTGTCTCTCTCTCTCCCTTCGAAATTAAATGAAAATCAATAAAATGTCTAACAATGACAGCATGCTAGTATTTTTTGTTCTTTTGGTGGTACATAAATAGTGCAGTTAAAATTGATAGTATTTTAGATTCTGTGAAAAATGGCTTTTGAAGAGACAAGCAGAATTACCAGAACTAATCAAAGACCCCAAATTCCCAAGCAGTATAAACAAAAGGAAATCTACACCCAAAGACAGCATCATTAAACTGCTTAAAAAAAAAAAAAAAAAGACCTTAAGAGCAATGGAGGCGAAAGTCAGAAATTTTTTTTATTTTGTCTGACTACCAACAACTTTAGTGATATTTTATGTATGACAGATCACAACTGATGTTACACATAAGAATGCTACCCTGGTGGTAGAGGTGGGATCAGAATAAATTGGAAGGTTTTCCTGCTTTTGCAAATAAAAAAAGACAACTACAATGTAGTTTATTTACTTGTGTAAAGCTTTCCTGCTGTACATAAAATGTTTCTTGTGGGTGATCCCAACTCTTCAGGGAGCCATGTTTCAGTTTTCTATGCTTAAGATTTCTCAGTTGCTGGTGCTGCTGTTGGTTTGTTTTCTTCCAGGATCAAAGTGGGTAGTTTCATGTAAAATCCTATTTTTAATTGATTCTTTGCAGTCCTTCCCTAGATTATTTGCTTTGCCTAATTGTACCTACAGCAGAAGCAGCATCCTAAAGTCATCAAGATAAATCCTCCCGACTCCAACATCACATGATCTGATTCTACCTTCCCCTTCCCAGAATTGCTGGCTGTGGCATGGCGACCATGCTGACATGCTGGTGCCTGTAGCACCACCCTGCTACTGCTGAGGGCTTCCACAAACCAGAATATTTTCAAATGAAAGCCAAACAGCAGTTCCATGGCATGAAGTTCAGTGTTGTTAAGACAGGTGTCCTCCCCTTTCTGATTCATATATTCAACATAATCCCTACTAAAATATCAGTGAGCTTTGAACAGAATTGACAAGAGGGTACTAAAATTTACATAGAATTACAAAAGATCTACAAAGTCAAAACAATTTTGAAAAATAACAAACCTAGACAATGCCTCAATTTCAAAACTTATTATAGGGACAGGCATTTGACCACTACAGTTGAAGTCACCACTTGGGATAGATGAATCCCATACTGAAGTGCCTGGTTCCAGTCTCAGCTCCGCTGTTTACAATTCTGCTAATGTCCCGCAAAGGCACAACCTGGGAGGCAGCAAGTTACGGCTTAAATACTTGAGACCATGCCACCCAAATGGATGGAGTTTCAGGCTCCTGGCTTCAGCCTGGCCTAGCCCTGGATGTGGCAGTCATTTAGAAAGTGAACCATCGGATGAACAATCTTTCTGTGTCTGTTTCTGTCTCTGTCTCTCTGCCCTTCAAACAGAATAAAAACAAAGAAATAAAAATTTAAAAGAAACATACTGAACATAAAACTACAGTTTATCAACACAATTCAGTACTGGCATAAGCACAGTTATACAGATCACTGGAATGGAATTGACAGTCCAGAAATAAATCCTTATTATTTATGATCAACTGATTTTCAACAAAGGCGCCAATGAAATTCACTGGGGGAAAGCACAACCTTTAACAAGTGGTTCCAGGAAAACTGTATATCCACACACCAGAAGATGAAGTTAGAACTTTATCTAACAACACACGAAACAATTAACACAGAATCTGCCACACACTTAAATATAAGAGCTGAAACAATGAAATTTCTAAGACAAAGCACAATTGAAAATCTTGAAGACCTTGAGTTAAGCAAAAATTTCTAAGATATGACACCAAAAACATAGTTCATTTCAAAAATTTTTAAACCATACATTAATTTTATTTTCAATTACTTGTGTGGATGGAACTTTTAAAAAACTGTTTACTAAAGGAATTTTCTGCCACTCAGTTGCCAGTGGAGTTACGCAGGGAGAATCTTTATTCAGTCAAAAGAGAGCAGCACACATTTGAAAGCAGAACTGACCCCCCTGACAAAAAACGCCAAGACTCAAGATTCAGGTCACTACAGAACCCTTTTCCCTATTCAAAAAGAGACCCTCCCTATTAACCACCATTAGAATGCTTTTCAGAGTGAAACTTCATGACCTTGTAACAATTTGGGAATTTAGGGAAAACTACATATCTTTCAAAGTAAAATGTTTCAAAAATGCACAGTTGTTCAATCACACAGTTTTTAAGTAGTAGGGAAAGAAAATACAACTTTTTTGCAACCTAAGCTCAGGCAACTACCCAAGTAGCCTATAGAACTGATATCAATAGGAGTTTTATGCCCGCTCAAAAAAACATTCTAAAGATTCTTTTTAATCTGAAAAATAACGTCATCACTGTGAATTCCAAAGGCAGGAATTACATTGTGTTGTTAAAATGTTAGCAACCGCATTTCATTTTTTGAAAAGGCAATTTAGTTTTCCTGAAATAAAGAGCTGATTATATCTCTTATTACTGCTCAAGAATTTGATATATCACAAAATGGAAGAGTTACAGCATGTGCCAACTATCAGCCAGGAAAAATGAACCTGATTCATAATTCACTTCGAAACTGTCTAGTTAGTCAATCAAGTGATTTGTAATCATGACGACTGCCAGAAATTGAATGAATAATAGGCCACAGTAAAATCCTTGGATTTTATTTTTTAGTATTCTTATTTCATTATATGACTTTTATTGCCATTTGGATCACTGTTTCTCAGCACCACAAATTAAATCACATATATTTACTTAGAAGTTTTTGACTCTAGAACAAGTTGAAAGATACAGAAGTTGAAAGAACAAAGTACATAACATCTTCCTACAAAGTTCAGTGTTTATAGCTTGTGCAAGAAAAATTTCATTCCTTCTAATTCCTGAAACCCTCTCTCCATTTTATTTAAATTATTTAATGGATATGCTATTTCTATATAGCTCATTCTAAATCTGTTTATTTCTTAAGTTGTTTCTATATATAGTAAAACAAACGAAATCACTTAACAGTATCTAGTAAATATCAGAAATTTTAATTTTCATCTTACTATTCTATCATATACTATTTTCACAGTTAAAATTACAACATAACCTAATGATGAAAGAACATAACTAGTGTAACCTTATTAAATTAAAAGGAGATGAAATACAAAACCAACTTACAGTTTAGCCTATTACTAAAGGAGCAGTAAGATAAATGAGTATTTTTAATACTGAATGTTTGCTGAAAAGTATAGCAGCACGCCCCACCTTCGAATATTCACATTATCACTCCAACTACCAGAATCACCTTTTCTTTCCTATAAAGATCATTCATTTATTCATTCAACAGATGCTAATTACTAAGCACCCACTCTGTGCATACATTATACTAAAATTGGGGAGATAAATATGAGTTAGATACAAAGCCTTTGTACTTGCCCTTAAGAAATCTATAGCCTGATAAGAAAGAGACATATAAGTAGTAAATAATATGTTGGTTCTAGAATAGACCTGCTATTGTTTGAACAGGACTTGTCCCTTCCAAACACATGCAGGGTTGTAATCTCCATAGTCTTATGACAATGGCATTATCAAGGCGTAAACACAATCCAACTCTGACATTTAGAGATGCCTAGATTAGACTAGGTCATCAGGAGGGAGCCCCAGGAATCCTTGTGGCTGTGTGAGGAGGAGAGAGGCCACACAGATACAGAGACAGGTGTGAATCCCACCCAGAGGCAATACAGCCTGGTGGCCATGTGAGGAGGAGAGAGCCCACACAGATACAGACAGAGAAAGGTGTGTGCCCACTTTGAGGCGATGCAGCCTGGGAGAGCCTGTGTAAGAACCTGTACTTAGGCCGGCGCCGAGGCTCACTAGGCTAATCCTCCACCTTGCGGCGCTGGCACACTGGGTTCTAGTCCCAGTCGGGGCGCCGGATTCTGTCCCGGTTGCCCCTCTTCCAGGCCAGCTCTCTGCTGTGGCCAGGGAGTGCAGTGGAGGATGGCCCAAGGCCTTGGGCCCTGCACCCCATGGGAGACCAGGAGAAGCACCTGGCTCCTGCCATCGGATCAGCGAGGTGCGCCGGCCGCAGCGCGCCAGCCACGGCGGCCTTTGGAGGGTGAACCAACGGCAAAGGAAGACCTTTCTCTCTGTCTCTCTCTCTCACTGTCCACTCTGTCAAAAAATTTTTAAAAAAAATTTTTTTTAAAAGAAGCTGTACTATGCTGTTTGGACATTGAGCCCCCAAAACTATGAGCCAAAATAACCTTTTTTTTCTTGATAAAACAGCCTGTCTTAGGTATTTTGTCACAGTAACAAGAAGTTGACTAATACAGACCTACAGGAAAGGCTTAGTGGCAGAGGTCAGCAGTCAGGAAAGGCTGAACGTTGAATGAAAAGCTGATGTTTACCAGAAAGGCAAAGAGGTGATGGTGAAAAGGAAAGCATGATTGAAGACAAAAGGGCAACACAGCTCATCACAGTGGCAATCCACTTTAACTGGAGTTTAACATGTTTGATGAGTACATGATATTGTATGACAAGGGAAAAGGGCTGCCAGAGTTAGGTCCAAAGCAGTATGCATTAACTCAATAACAAAAGACCATGCATGTACACCAAAAAGAATATCTTTATTTTAGAAACCAATAGAAACCATTGAAAAATTTTAAAAATCAAAATCACAGATATCCATAATGTCTAAACAATCTGTGTGCTTGGTATTCCTCAACAATGGCCAAACTAACATTTCACAATTCATTATGTATCTTTTAGAGAAATAATATCACCATTTTAGCCTACTTGCTTTATATTTTATGTAAGTAGTCTCCCAGAACCCAAGTCTCATCCTCTGACAAATTCATGAATTAAACAGCAATTCAACTAGCTGGAGAGTGGGGCAGACACACAGGATTCACCACACAAATGTTCCAAGGAAGCATCACCAAGCCTCTACTTAAAGAATTCACACATGTAGGGCTGGCACTGTGGCACAATAGGTTAAGCTGCCACTTGACATGCCCACATCCTGTGTCAGAGCGCTGCTTCTAACCCAGGTTTCTGCTGATACATCCCGGGAGACATCAGATGATGGCTCAAGTGCTTGGGCCCTGTCACCCATTGGGGTGACCCATATGAAGTTCCAGGCTCTTGTCTTCAGCCTGGCCCATCCCTGGTCATTTTGGGCATTTGGGGAGTGAAGTACCGGATAGAAGATCTCTCTCTTTACCCTCCTCCATCCCTTCTGTTTCTCTATCTCTCTTTCAACCTCTGCCCTTACAAGTAGAAGAAAATAAATAAGCATTGTTTTATTTTTTTTTATTTGACAGGTAGAGTTATAGACAATGAGAGAGAGGGACAGAGAGGAAGGTCTTCCTTCCGCTGGCTCACTCCCCAAATGGCCGCCATGCACCGATCCAAAGCCAGGAACCAGGTGCTTCTTCCAGGTATCCCATGCAGGTGCAGGGGCCCAAGCACTTGGGCCATCCTCCACTGCCTTCCAAGGCCACAGCAGAGAGCTGGACTGGAAGTGGAGCAACCGGGACTAAAACCTGGCACCCATTTGGATGCCAGCGCCGCAGGTGGAGGATTAACCAAGTGAGCCACGGCACCGGCCCCTAAATAAGCATTTTTTTAAGGGGGGGAGGTGACATTTTGGTTTGGTGGGTTAAACCAGCAACACCAGCATCCAATATGAACACTGATTTGAATCCCAGCTGTTCTACTCCCAATCCAGCTCCTTGCTAATGCACTTTGGAAAGCAGTAGAAGATGACCCAAGTACTTGGGCCCCTGCCACCCACCTGGGAGGTCCAGATGGGGTTCCAGGCTCCTGGCTTTGGCCTGGCCCAGCCCCAGCCATAGCAGCCATCTGGGGAGCGTACCAGTGGAGGATAGAAGCTCGCTCTAGCTCTTCTAACTCTGCCTTTCAAATAAAGAAATAAATCTTTTTAAGAATTTTTTTAAAAACCAAAGTAAGACTGTACAAAATAACTGCTCACCACTTATAAAATTCATATGTGTAATATTTAATATGTGTATACATACACAATAAGTATCATACTTTTTAAAAAATATTTAGTTTATTTATTTAAAAGACAGAGCTACAGAGAGAAGTAGAAATGTGGGGGTTCCATCTGCTAGTCCACTTCCCCAATGGCCGCAACAGCCAGAGCTGAGCCAATCTGAAGCCAGGAGCCAGGAGCTTCTTCTGGGTCCCCCATGTAGGTGCAGGGGCCCAAGCACCTGGACCATCTTCCACTGCTTTCCCAGGTGCATTAGCAGGGCACTGGATTGGAAGTGGAGCAGCCGGGACTCAAACCGTTGCTTATGTGAGATGCTGGTGCTTTAACCCACTTTACCACAGCACCAGCCCCAAGTATGGTACTTAATACAAAATTTATTCAAAGTTTTCATGGAAAGGGATAGCACAATGATGCAGTGAGCTAAGCGGCCACCTGCAATGCTGACATCCCATATCAGAGTACAGGTTCAAGTCCCAGCTGCTCTACTTATGATTCAGTTTACTGCTAATGTGTCTGAAAAAGCAGCACAGGGTGGCTCAAGTACTTGGGTCCACACCACCATGCCATCTACAGGGAGACCAGGATGGAGTTACTGGCTCATGGCTTTGGCCTGGCCCAGCCACAGCCACTGAGGCCATTCAAGAGTGAACAGGCAGATGGAAAAACCTCTCTCTCTCTTTCAATAAATACATTTTTTAAAAAAAGAAAAACTTTTCACTTCTTAAAAAAATTTTCCATGAAAAATGGGATTTTAAGTTTATTTTGGTGCAAAAGTTTTGAAATTCATGCATACAATGGTCATCAAAAAGTTCATGAAAAATACATCTTATGAAAAAATCAGTTTGTACCAAAATAAATGTATCTTTTAATTCCACCTTTCCACAAACTTCTTGAAGTATCCTCATACACTGGTAGACTATCTGAAATTACATCCTCATAAAATCACAAAAGCAAGTGTTCTAGCCAGGCATATTTTGGGATACCAATCAACAGTTTTATAGTACAAAGTACTTTGAACTGGCCAGCCTACGCCTCAATAGTGAAATAGCCCCTCTATAGTTGCAAACATACAAAGCTTCTGTAGTTTAACACATTACTCACAAGCAGGAGCTCTGAGCAGAAGCTCTGAGGTCACTAGCCCAGAATCTGAACACTGGGTTGACCACTGACATTATGTAACTAAACTTCCAGTCTTAGTTTCCTTATCTACAAACCTGGGGTAATTATTCCTACTTCATGTGACTGTTATGAAGATATAATGAGATACAGAAAGCATTCAGCAAAAATCCAATAAGTGCTACTATAACTAAAATGGATTATTATAAACTCAAATTCATGTTATACACTTTTTCTGAATTTACTGTTTTAATAATCTTTTTTTAAAGAATTATTTTATTTACTTGAAAGACAGAGTTACAGAGAGAGGTAGAACCAGAGAGAGAGGACTTCCATTCTGCTGGTTCACTCCTCAAATGACCGTAATGGCCAGAGCTGAGCTGATCTGAAGCCAGGAGCCAGGAACTTCTTCCAGGTCTCCTACACAGGTGCAGGGGCCCAAGGAGTTGGGCCACCTTCTACTGCTTTCCCAGGCCTAGCGGAGAGCTGGATCATAAGAGGAGCAGCCAGGACACGAACCAGCACCCATATGGGATGCCAGCACTGCAGGCTGGGGCTTTAACCTGCTGTGCCACAGCGCCAGCCCCTATTATAATTTTAAAGGAATTTCCAAAGATTAGTTCAGTGAAAATGTTTAGGGTAGACTCAACATGAAAATAATAAAAATAATATTATTAAGACAAATCATCTAAAATAATGTTTTCAGGAAACAATATTCTGAAAAATGAATCTAGTTACATTTCATATTTGCCTGCGGAACATGGGAAGGGAAAGTATTACCTTATTACAGAAACATCTAGAGCCTTTTTGAGGAAAAGAGAATATGCATTTATAACCTCCAAATAGAATCTCTTCAAATTTTTGTCTGTATTATTCTTTTTCACTTTGTAGACTCTTCAGAAACATTTGGCATACAGGGCTGACGTTGTGGCACAGCAGGTTGGGGCACCATTTGGAATACCTGCATCTCATATTTCAGCATGCAGGTTTGAGTCCCAGTGGCTCTCATTCCCATTAAGCTTCTGCTAGTGCACCTAGCAAGTTGTGCACATTGGTCCAACTGCTTGAGTCCCTCCCATCCATGTGGGAGAACTAGATGGCATTCCTGAATCCTGGCTTCTGGCCCATCCCCACTGTTGCAGCCATTGGAGAGTGAACCAGTGGATGGAAGACCTCAATCAAACTCTCTCTCTCTCTCTCTCTCTCTCTCTCTCTCTGCATGTATATGTATGTGTGTGTGACTCTGCCCTTTCGAATAAATACATAAATAATTTTTTTAAAAAAAACAACAGTTAGTATAGATGATTAGGCTCATTCTAATGATGTAATCTCATGTACTTGTAGTACCCACGTTTTGACTTAGGTATGAATATTCATCCTGCCAATATCTGACCCTGAGATTTGTTTATGCTCTGAAAGAAGAAAAATCAAGAAAATAAGAAATCCCCCCTCCATGGGCCAGTGCCAAGGGGTAGTGGGTAAAGCCACCATCTGCAGCACCAATATCCCATATGGGTACTGGTTCAATTCCCTGGTGCCCCACTTCTGATACAGCTCCCTGCTTATGGACTGCGAAAGCAACAGAGGATGGTCCAAGTGCTTGGGCCCCTGCACCCATGTGGGAGACCTGGAAGAAGCTCCTGGCTTCAGCCCAGCCCAGCCTGGGCCATTGTGGACATTTGTGGAATGAATCAGTGGACAGATCTCTCTCTTTCTCTAACTCTGCCTTTCAAATAAATAAACCCTGAGACAGAGACAGAGATAGAGAGATAGAGAGAGAGAAACTACCGTACGACCCAGTAATCCTATTCCTGCTATTTACACACAAGATAAAATCACCCCCTCATAATGGTATCTGCACTCTCATGTTCACCACAGCATTTTTCACAACAGCCAAGACACAGGAATGATCCATCTGTCGACAGACAACTTAAAAAAAAAATAGAGTACAATAGAGTACAAAATACTTCCCAAAAAAATCAGTGAAAAAAGAATTAAAAGATAATTTTACAAAAAAATCTTGAAATCTATGCAAATGAGAGGCCTTCAAAAGGTTCACATGGAATGTGTGTTATGAAAAAACTGTGCATCAAAAATTAAAAAGGAGATCCTGCCATTTGCCATATGTCCTAGCACAATGTTCTCCATGTCCTCCAGGTCCAGCAGTGATGGGCTTGGAGAACATTCTACTAAGTGAAAGCAGCTAGACAAAGAAGAAAAATATTACATGATCTCACTTATACATAGAATCTAAAAATAAGAAAGGTCAAATACACAGAAACAGAGAATAAAACTATGATTACCAGAGGCAGGGACTTGGGAGAGGAAAAGGGGAAATGTAGGCAGAAGAATACAAAGTAGCACACAGTAGGACCAACAAGTCTAAGATCTAATGTAAATCAGAGGATCAGTTTTTAAAAGTATTATATTCAGATTTTTGTTAAGTGGATTTTAGTTTCTCTTGTCACAAAAATAATTAACTATGTAAACTGACAGATTAACTTCACTAGAGTAACCATTTAATATTTACATGTATTCCATAATATCAGGCTATAAACTTCAAATATACACAATAAAATTTATTTTTTGAAAAAAGGCAAAACATTAGCAAAGCAAGGCTATAAAAGAAAATTTTATTTTGACAACCTGACAACAGAGATGACTCAAGTGACAGCAACCAGAATAAAGAGGGCCAAAGCAGCAGAAGTAACTGTGAAGCTCACATACCCACACACAAGCTTCATGGCTAAGACCGTGTCACATCACAGACGTGATCTTTGCTTATTCTTCATTTTATTTTCAGCAGAGAGCTGGATGGGAAATGGAGCATCCATTGAACTGGTGCCCACAGGGGATGCAGGTGCATGATTAACTTACTAAGCCACAGTGCCAGCCCTTTTTATTTTATTTTTTATTATTTTTTAAAAGATTCAGTGTGATTTGCAGATACAATTCTAAGAACATAATGATATTCCCTTCCTCCCTCTCCCCTCTCCCTCATACTGTCTTTCCTTCTCCCTTACTTAGTTTTTGAGATAACATATTTTAAAAGTATATTAAGTAAAAAGGCTTAATACTTCACCAAATAGAAGTTTAACAAGTAAAAAGCAAAAAGGCCCTAGTTTAGTGAGGATATAGATAACGGCTGTAAGTGATAACTGAATGGAAAAATGACCATTCCACCCATATATAGTAAATCTAAAGTAATCACGGCCCATAAAAACTATAGTAGTATAACATTATTAACCATTGGTTTGGCAGAGGTATAAAACGTTTTACAAAACTACATTTACGGCCGGCGCCGTGCCTCAATAGGCTAATCCTCCACCTAGCGGCGCCGGCACACCGGGTTCTAGTCCCAGTCGGGGCGCCGGATTCTTTCCGGTTGCCCCTCTTCCAGGCCAGCTCTCTGCTGTGGCCAGGGAGTGCAGTGGAGGATGGCCCAAGTGCTTGCACCCCATGGGAGACCAGGAGAAGCACCTGGCTCCTGCCATCGGATCAGCGCGGTGCGCCAGAGGCAGCGCGCCAGCTGTGGCGGCCATTGGCGGGTGAACCAATAGCAAAAAGAAGACCTTTCTCTCTGTCTCTCTCTCTCACTATCCACTCTGCCTGTCAAAAAAAAAAAAAAAAAAAAAAAAAAAAAAAAAAACTAAGATTGTAACATTAAAGCCAGTGATCTTAATCAGGTGTCAGAAGTGGATGCAAGTAAGCACTAGGGAAAATTTAAAAAAAAAAAAAACTAAAAACTACATTTACAGCAATACTGGTACAGACGTTTCTTTTTTTTCTTTGTTTTTTTCTTTTGTTTTTGTTTGTTAAATTTTTATCTCTCACATATAATGGGGAAGATGTGGTATTTGTCTTCCTGGGTCTGGCTTATCCCACTCAATATGATGTCCTCCAGTTGTGTCCATTTTGCTACAAATGGTAGAATTTCATTCTTTTTTATAGCTGAATAATATTCTACTATGTATATACACTACATTTTCTTTCTCCATTCATCTGATGATAGACACCTTGGTTGGTTCCAAATTTAGACTATTTACAAATGCAATTAGTACAGCAGAATAAACCCATGATATTAAATATGCATTGAACCTACACATTTGAATTACAGATTGCTATATAAATATACTATTGACTCTGGTAATAATACTAAACATATGGAGTCATACACTTTGTATCTCTAAACTAACAAGCCTGGGGCAAGTATTAACAATGGCTACTGACTGACAGAACAAATAAATCTGTTTGAAAACTAAACATAATCTTCATGTTGGCATTGTAGTAACCCTGAAACTTCTGAAACAGTAATATATTTTAAAGTAGGTAGATAACATCATCAATTTGTGATTCATTTCTAGTCAATATTAATTCAAAAAGAGTCATGAGTTATAATTTAGCTAATATGTGTTTTATAGAAATAAAATTGGTATAAGGAGTAGTTAAGATACTGCTTGAATATCTGCCTCCCATAACAGAGTGCCTGGAATTGAGTTTTGGCTCTGCTGCCAAGTCCAGCTTCTTGCTAATGAATGCTGTGGCAGCCAGCAGGTGCTGGCTCAAACGGTCAGGTCCTGCTGCCCTCACAGCAGACCAGACTGAGCCTGCCTCAGCCCTGATTGTTGTAACCATATGGGAAGGAAACAAGCAATTTCCTTGAAGAGCTCTATCTGTCTCTCTTTCAAATAAATTAATTAGTTAATTAATTTTAAAAACTGAAGGTGAGAGAGAGGAACTAATCAAACTATTTTTAATTGTATTCATAAGCAACAAATTATGATACATTTTATTTCACTATTCCATTGATTTCTATGCTACATGTTATATTCAAGTAATGAAGCATCATGGTTCAACATCCCAGAGATGTATCATAAAACAAAATTTAAACCAAACTGTTGTTTGATAACATTGTAAACAAAATAATATGGGGCTGGCGTTGTGGCATGGCAGGTAAAGTCCACTTGTGATGCTGGCATCCCATATAGGTGCTGGTTCATGTCCCGGCTGCTCCACTTCCAATCCAGCTCCCTGCTAATAAGCAGCAGAACAGGGACCAAGTGTTTAACCCCTGCCACTCATGTGAGAGATCCAGATGAAGCTCCTGAATCCTGGCTTTGGCCATCTCGGGAGTGAACCAGCAGATGGAAGATCTCCTTGTCTCTCCCTCTCTGTAACTCTGACTTTCAAAGTTAATAAATAAATCTTCAAAAAACAAAGAACACACAAAAACATACAATAATCCTAATGTGAACTTTCATGTATGAAGATGAGACTGACTCACCATCAATAGAGATGAGCTTCAAGTTGTTTTTCCTCAGTGGAAATGGATTTGCTGATCTAGCCAATTCTCTTGCCAAAGCTCCCTGGTGAACAATAGCTTACATCTGCAAGATAAGTATTATCAATGGTCACAGAAAATGATAAAATAGGATATTAATATAGAAATTAAGCCTGTCTTTGATCCCAAACCACTAAATTCTGATGAACTAAGAAGTTCCACAGAAAATATGTTACTTTGAAACACATTAAATATATATATGTATTTGCCCTTATATACTCAATGTAGTCTTAATATCACTAATGCAAATACACAAATAACCAGAAGCTAACATCTATCTCTAACGAAGAATGTTCTTGGCTGTCTTAACCACAATGAAGATTGTTTCTGACATGTAAAATCAGAAGTGTATAATGATAATACTCAAAACAGGAAAGCATGCCAACTTTACATCCCTCATCACCAGTAGCAATAACTGAGGAAATTACAGAATATTTTTGTTAATGTTAGCACTACTCTCAATAGCATTAAATGGTGTATGACTACAGCCAAAATTACTTTGACATTTCCCAGACTTCTGAAAAATACTTCCACTTTTTTTGAAGAAAAAAAATCTTAGTTACTAGCTACAGTATTCACTCTTATTAATAGATATTTTGTAATAAAATATTTCTACTGACCCTTGGCATGAAATCTTATCAATTTCTAGTTGAATCTCCTTCATAATAGTTTAAAAGGCTGATTAAATATTATTGGGAGGTATTGTTTACCTGCAAAATTTATGTTATGCTCTTCCTTGTTATTTAAGGTAATAGGAAATTAGAATAGACTGCTAAAAATCAACATGAAACAGTTAACAAGCAGATACAATTCAAACATCACAATATGATGAGCAAGACACTATATGACAGTTCTGTGAAGAAGTATAAAAACAATAAGGCAGTGCTGGTGATGTGGCACAGCAGAGTAAAGCCCTGGCCTACATCACCAGCATCTCATATGGGCACTGGTTCGAGTTCCTGGTGCTCCACTTCCAATCCAGCTCCCTGCTAATGCCCCTGGGAAAGCAGTGGAGAATGGCCCAAGTGCGCGGGCCCTGCACACACTTGGGAGACCTGGATGAAACTCCTGGCTCCAGATCAGATCAGCTCAGCTCCAGCTGTTGTGGCCACCTGGGGAGTGAACCAGCAGATGGAAGACCTCTCTCTCTGCCTCTGCCTCTGCCTCTGCCTCTCTGTAACTCTGCCTTTCAAATAAATAAATAAATCTTTAAAATTTAAAAAAGGCATAATACAGAATCTAAAGAAATCATCACGTAGGCATGACTGAAGCAGTCCTCTTTTCACTTCTCCATAGCTGTCTGCAAACAGCTGAATTCTAACCCAGAGCCTCTGCTGGAAGCAGAAGGATGAAGAGCAGAAGCACAGCGACATACCAGGCACGGGAGCAGCCACGGAGATGAAGCTCTGGGGCTCCTCTTGCAGGTGGAGATTGGGAAATCCCAGCAGCAATGCTGAGAAAATCTGGCACAACCTGTGCTGCAGGCTGACTGCCACCTGTAAACAAACAAACACGGTCACCTTTACAGAGCTATACAGTTTCAGTCACAACTTTGCTCTACTGGGAGGTAAAGTCTCCTTGACAACTCTTTGTTGTATTTCTAACCACTACACCCACCACCTCACCAAAATTAGGAGTCCGCCATTAGGTTGCAAACCCCTTAAGCTCTTCTTCACTTTGGTTTCCAACTTCTACAACGATTAGAAAAGAGCACTTAAGTAACTCAAGCTATAAGAACAAAGGATGAAAACTGGCTACTATATTATGTGTTTTATAGAAAGTGCTACAGATACTGGAAGGAAGGAAAAAACTGCCTTAGAAGAAGGATTCATAGAGGAATGTCATTTGAGATGAGTACTAAACAAGGAGTAGCTGCTGGACAGAGGGATAAATAGAGAAAATTTATTCATACTGGCAGGAAAAAATTTTTAAAAAAAGGTACGAAGGGTGAACAATATTGTGAGAACCTGGAGTAGCTGTGGCGCAAAGCAGAAAGAACACAGATACACTTTATATGCCCAAAACGTGGACCTTTATCCTGACTAAAGGAGTAAAGCCAGGATAGTAAAGTGGCATTTTTTTTTTAAACCAAGACATATTTTTTAACTGGACTTGGCTTTGGCAAAGTAATCACTTAAAGACCTTGGTAGCAACAAGAAAGATGGGAAGGAGAACAAGACTGAAGTCAAAGAACTAAATCAAACAAGACCAAGCTGGAGGCCAGCACTGTGGCATGGCAGGTAGAGCCGCTTCCTGCAGTGCCAGCACCCCATTTGGGCGCTGGTTCGAGTACCTGCTGCTCTACTTCCAATCCAGCTCTCTGCTATGGCCTAGGAAAGCAAAAGAATATGGCCCAAGTCCTTAGGCCCCTGCACCCAAATGGGAGACCTGGAAAAAGCTCCTGGCTCCTAGCTTCAGATAGGCCCAGCTCCAGCCGTGTGGCCATTTAGGGAGTAAACCAGCGGATGGAAGACCTCTCTCCCTCTCTCTCTGCCTCTCTGTAATTCTGCTTTTCAAATAATAAATCTTTAAAAAAAAAAAAAAAAAAAAAAAAAAAAACACCAAGCTGACTTGACCTCATGGTTCATGGAGTTATACTGACCCGACTCATCCCCAAAGACTGTTGGGTTACCACCTAATGGGTCTCAAATATATATATATATATCCAGAGTACACAACGACTCTAATTTTTTTAATATTTTATTTTATTTGAAAGACAGAGTTACAGAGAGAGGTAGAGGCAGAGAGAGAGGTCTTCCATGCGCTGGTTCACTCCCCAGATGGCCTCAACAGCCAGAGCTGAGCCCATCCAAAGCCAGGAGCCAGGAGCTTCTTTAGGGTCTCCCACATGGGTGCATGGGCCCAAGCACTTGGGCCATCTTCTACTGCTTTCCCAGGCTATAGTAGAGAGCTGGATCGGAAGTGGAGCAGCAGGACTTGAATCAGCACCCATATAGAATGCTGGCACTGTAGCTGGCAGCTTTACCTAATACGCCACAGCACTGGCCCCTAATATATTTTTTAAAAACCATTTGTGGGACATAATTTTAATGAAAAAATCATAGCATGAATCTGATATGAATTACATCAACATGCCAATATCATATTCATAACTAGCTCTGTTATGAGTAATATTTTTCTTTTGGCTATTGATACACACCAAATTTTCCACATCCTACAGTTTTTTTGTTTTTGTTTTTGTTTTTGTTTTTGTTTTTGACAGGCAGAGTTAGACAGTGAGAGAGAGAGACAGAGAGAAAGGTCTTCCTTCCATTGGTTCATTCCCCAAATGGCTGCTACAGACGGCATGCTGTGCCAATCCAAAGCCAGGAACCAGGTGCTTCCTCCTAGTCTCCCATGAGGATGCAGGGCCCAAGGACTTGGGCCATCCTACACTGCACTCCCAGGCCACAGCAGAGAGCTGGCCTGGAAGAGGAGCAACCAGGACAGAATCCGGCGCCCCAACCGGGACTAGAACTCGGAGTGCCGGCACCGCAGGCGGAGGATTAGCCTAGTGAGCCGTGGCACCGGCTACATCCTACAATTAAAAATAAATTTTACAGCAATTCTGTGAAGTTTGAGCACTAACTGGCATTAACTCTGAAGGGCTTGAGGCAAGATTTCTTTACAACATTAGTTGGTCCAGAAGCCTCCTTTTACCACCACAACCCACTACACTTAAAATACTTGTTTCTGTATCATAACCTTTACCCATGTTCTTTCTTCTTCTGCATCATCCTTTTGCCATGAATGCCCATTTGAAGCTCAACATCATCAAACCACCAGCTACACTGATCTCACTTGTCTATTACTAGTCCTACACATCTTGACATCCAATCATATTTTACTGAAACCATCCTCAACAATTCTCTAATTTGTTCTTTTTACAATATATTTATATAAACAAATAGTGAAAAATCAGTCCTATTCCAAAACAAATATTCATATATTACTCATCTATAGAATATGTGCATATGTTACACCAGTGTTTTGGTAAACTTCAAATTTATGTAATACAATAACTACTAAAGAGATTTCAATTCTACTAGCTCAAAAATGTTGCCTACTGTTCTAAGTTGAATTGTGTTCCCCAAAAAGATGGATGTCCTAATCTTCAGTTCCTGAAAATGTGACCTTTTTGGAAATAGGGTCTTTGCAAATGATCAGTTTAAGATGAAGTGATTAGGGTAGGCCATAACCCAATATGACTGTTGTCATTATAAACAGGAAAATTTGGACACTAAGTTTTTCACTCATAATATAATCAAAAGGTAATATAATGAGTTACTAGATAAGGAAAAATGACATCGGTGTAGACTACAAATGGGCTCTACAGTGACACATATTTCAGTGTAGATCCTATCTCTTCACTCACTATACACTGATAAAATTAACCATTTTCAAAAATTATTTTCATTTTATTTGAAATGCAGAGAGACAAAAACAGATGTTGGTTCACTCCCCACATGCCTGTCACAGCTGGGGACAGCTGGGGCACAGCCATGCCAAAGTCAGGAGCCTGAAATTCAACACAGACATCCCACATGGGTGTAGGGATCCAAGTACTTGAACTATCACCTGCTGCATTTCAGAGTGTTTATTGTACATAAGCATATTACCTTAAGCTATTTCCTTTCTATAAAATTCAGGACTTTTAGAATTTTGAAGCTATCTGTCAAAGCTCAAAACACATTTAAACTTTAATCTTAGAACTGATACAAATAGGACATTAGTGACTTTTGGCTCAATCAAAGACATCAGGAGGGATGCACCTTTTAAAGTTCCACAATACACTCCCTTGTGCCCTCAGATCACTAAACTTCAGCCAGTCCAGAAACTATCTTCACAACAAAGAAGGGCAACAGATGGATAACAATAGTGCCATTATAGCCTCCATAACCTCCTACCAGGTATCACTACATGTCTCTTGCCCCTAGTTAAAGATAAATCACATACAACTCAAAAGTTAACCAATTTTTGAAAAAGGACTTTTTCGCAACTCATATCGTTACCCTGAGAAACACATAAACAATGTAAAACTCCTTAGGTGACCAGAATTCAAAAGGACCTTGTTAGATCATGCAAACACTCTATACAAGATACAAATGATACTTTCACTGACAACTGTAAAGCTGAAATCACATCTATATCTTCAGATACCAAAACAAAATTATACAATTAAGCCTAGGAAGACCACAATTATTACAGAGGTAACGGTAACCTTTTAACCTAAAACATCTATGTGCACTGATCAAAACTGTTGTTGGAAAATGTTATCAACAACCCACTACACTTATGAGAGAGCTGAAAAATAACTATTTTTAGTATCTTTTAATAAACTTGTAACTACATAAACATGTTCAATGTTGTAAGTTAAATAATATTAGCATCAAAGCTAACGTGGCCAAAACCAGAACATATTTTTTCAATATCTATGACATGTTTTGCCATCTTCCTCAGTGTAGTTCCTAATTTTAAGAGACATTTTTTAGTTGTGTTTCAGAAAAATGAATTTTGAGGCCAGCATTGTAGCATAGTGGGTTAAGCTGCTGCCTGTGATGACAGCATCCACACCGGCATCACATATGAGTGTTGGTTTGAGACGTAGCTCCTCCACTTACCATCCAGCTCCCTGCTAATGCACCTGGGAAAGCAGCAGAGGATGGCCAAAGTGCCTGGGCCCCTACACCCAAGTGGGAGACGGGAAGAAGCTCCTGGTTCCTTGCTTCAGCCTGGCCCAGCCCTAGCCTTCCTAGTCATTTGGGGAGTGAATCAGTGAATAGAAGACATATGTCTGTCTGTCTATCTCTTTCATGTCTCTCACTCTCTCTCTCTCTCCCCCCCCGCACCCCATAACTCTGCCTTTCAAATAAATAAAAAAAAAAAAAGAAAAATGAACCTGCTTCTTGCTACATTAAGAACATAAAGGGGCCAGCGCCATGGCACAGTAGGTTAATCCTCTGCCTGCAGCACCAGCATCCCATATGGGTGCTGGTCTAATCCCAGCTGCTCCTCTTCCAATCTAGCTCTCTGCTGTGGCCTGGGAAAGCAGTGGAAGATGGCCCAAGTGCTTGGGCCCCTGTACCAGTCTGGGAGACCTAGAGGAGGCTCCTGGCTCCTGGCTCCCGGCTTCGGATCAGCACAGCTCCGGCCATTGCAGCCACCAGGGGAGTGAAACAACGGATGGAAGACCTTTCTCTCTGTCTCTCCCTCTCACTGTCTGTAACTCTATCTCTCAAATAAACAAATAAAATCTTTCTAAAAATTTAAAAAAGAACATAAAGTCTACTTTCAGAAAATGCTATTATATAGTAATTTTTAATTGCAAATTTAAAAAGTATTTAAGGTTAGCAAATGCCATATTCTATATATTCTATTTACTTAAGATAGATAGATAGATAGATAGATAGATAGATAGATAGATAGATAGATAGATAGATATCAAGAACAATACTGGGGCTGGCACTATGGCACTGCAGGTTAAGCCACCACCTATGACAATTGCATCCCATATGGGTGTCAATTTAATTCCCAGCTGCTTCACTTCTGGTCTAGCTCCTTGCTAATGTTCCTGGGAAAGCAGTGGAAAATGGCCCAAGTGCTTGGGCCCCTGTACCTACGTGGGTGACCCAGAAGAAGCTCCTGGCTCCTGGCTTCGATCTAGCCCCAATCTGGCTATTAAAGCCATTTGGAGGGTGAACCAGCAGATGGAAGATATCTCTCTCTCTCTCTCTCTCTCTCTCTCTCTCTCTGTCTCTCCCTCCCTCTCTCTCTATAACTATGCCTTTCAAACTATATATATATATATATATATATATAAATTTAAAAAAAGTTTTGGCTATCCCCAAACTACAATTGTAAGAAATTTTACATAAGGTAAACAGCAAGAGAAAACCAAATACATTTTATTTTTCTCTTAAAGTCACAATATAGTAATATTGATAAAGTTATTTGCACATGCTATATTAAGAAAATATAATGTTAACTTTTGGTGAGAAGCCATATCAATTATTATTCCCTGAAGAATAATCCATATGCATTTAAACATCTCCAAAACTCAACAAATAAATGTTGACTATCTATACCTCAATAATAATAGGCACTACAGTAACAAAATTCTCCTAAGAATCAAATCACAGAAAAATACTAAAGCGTTAGCAATTCAAACCACATCATGAACAAATTTTTACAACATGCAAATCTAACATTAGTAGGAGAAAATTCTATCCCTTTTACCCAAAGACAAATTCTGAGTTCACAACTATTGTATATTATATACTGTGTTACAAATTGTATATTGTATAATGGCTGTGACAGTGGAAAATACACAGTCAATGCTAGTTTTAAAATAATCTCAACTTGGTCTAAAGTGAAGATATTAAGAACTGAGTAGAAATGGTAGATATGCTTATGATAATAATCCTACAATAATAATCCTATAATCCTGGAAGAATGCATGGCAAAAAAAATTAACAATTATTATTACCACATTCTGTTGCTGTTTCAGTAAACATCACACCACCTTTCTACAGAGAATAAGAAGTGAGAGTGAGGGAACATATATGGGCTACACATTGACTACATACAAGTACACTGTGTCTCACTAGGGTCCCTCTGGTTTTAGCACTGCCCATGTGGTGGCTAAGATTCATCATTCTTACCAGCATCAGCCAGGGAGAAAACTTGTTGCTCAAAGGCTAGTTTCAGTTATCCACACCTTGTCTCTGGAGTGTCCTCTACCTGCTGGAACAACATGGGGAAACGTAACCAGTGTAGACATTCCTTATGCTACAGATGTTAACCAAAATTTTCAAAGAATTGCCTTTCAAAATACTACCCCAACACACACACCCCAAACAAGCTTTCCCAAGCAGAATTTTTTTAAATCATATTTAGTAAGTGTGAGAAAACAGAAATGCTCAAGTAAACAGATACTGAATAGTGGCATCAGACTGCATTAAGAATCATTCCTCTCCAACCCAATATACCAGGAAAATTTTCCTACCAGAAGCTGCTAAACAAATAAGAGAATCTGACCTAAAATACTCAAGAGACAAATATGGTATCTTGTTTTCTTGTTAAAACATACCAACCTTGAGAATATTTACAGCATTGAGAAAGCTACTTTTGTACCTTTTAGTATCCACTCTACAGAATATGATTAGGACTATTGTATGTTTCCAATTCTGTGTATTGGTAAAAGCAATCAAATAATTTTTAAACTAATCTGATATTGAAACAACTTCTAGTTATCTTGCTACTTTTTCACAGGAGAGGCATGGTATTGTGTGAATATTATGACTCAAGCTTAGTCACCTCAACTAAGAATGAATTAAATTTGTTAGAGTAAAAACCTGATAGAGAAAGTACATGCATGTAATTCTAAGGAACCATTTTTAGAATGGGCTTTTCCCTAAAGAGATTTTTAAAGTGCACTTCCACGTTATTCTATTTGTACTATTTTCACTTTAGTACTCCAGTACGTTGGCTCCTAATAGAAACAAGAAACAAATGCATTTTCAAGAAGAAAGTTATCTGTGATTTGAACATAGCACAAACTCCATCAGAAAGTCAGAAGTAACTCAGTACAGTCCTGAGTGCACAGCAAATGGAAAATTCGATACATTTTGATGGAAAGTCACAGTTGTGCTGCTGCCCATCCCTGTTTTCCTGGTCCAATTACCTTGAAGAGATCAGAAACGTAACAACAGGGTAAGGAACCTAGAGAAGGTGTCCTTGTACACAAACTCTTTCCAAAGCACACAGGAGGGATTCACCTGCTCTATGGAACACACCGTATTCTCATTCTGTAAGCAACATTCAGGCTGACAGGGCTACAGTGTTTTTCACTACAGAAAAGATACCCCAAGAGAAAAAAGTTTCTCTCTCCTATCTCCCCTGTTCCTCCTCATTCTCTCTCTTCCTCCTTAAGAATAATCATGAAAAATGACAAGCAGTGTGAAGGAAGGAGGACCTGAATAGAAGTCAGGAGACCTGAGTTTTATTCCCTGCTCTGTGACTAGGGCCAGTTTCTTCACTTCTCTGAGCCTCTGTCTTTTGTTTTCATTTTTGCTTCATACTTTTTGTTTTAATTAGAGTTCAAAAAACATCAGAAGCCATGCAGACCTGACCCCAGCTTCACAGATGAGAGAAGCATGCCCAGTCCTAGATGATTAAACTGAAAGGGTTCTAACAGCAATTGTAGCTCCAACATCTAAAAATTCATTATTTAAAAGGACAGGTCACTTTTGTCAAATTTTAGATCACGTAGGAAAAGTACCTCAAAGGCAAAATAGATAATAATCACAAGGCCAAATGGGAATATATGAGGACACTTCAAAAATTTCATGGAAAAATTTAACTGAAACATAAGTTTATTTTGGTGCAAAAATCATTTTAAATTTGTGCATAGTTTTTTCATATTCTGCATTCTATGAATTTTTTGCAGGTCCCTTGTATTCTAGAAGTGCTTCAGTTGTGCTGTGATCATTTTACCTCTCAAACTGGGTTTGGGGTACATGGGTATTTATTTTTATTCATATACCATGCTTTGTCTAAACACTTTTTGATCACTTATTATGTAACCACCAGAGCATCTTTAATCAGAAGCTAAAATAGGCAAACATATTTCTCTAGACTTTCAAAGGTCAATGGGAATAGCTGAATGTGATTTCAAACATTCTCCTGCTGATCTTAAAAGGCAAGTATCACTTTATCCCCTTAATACAAGAAGAAAGTGAAATATTCTATACACACACACACACACATTTACACACTTCCAACTTAGTAGAATATAGAAAGTAAACAAAAGGCACAAAACAAAAATGGAACTATCTTATTAGTAGTATAATAAATCCATTTCAGAATATTGAGAGAGATCTAATAACTTATACTGTAAACATACAAGAAACATAATTGGAGCCACACTGAAAGCACAGAGTTTAATCATCAGTTGGTGGTTTGTTTTTTTACTGAGACAAAAATAAGAACTGCGCTAATTTACCCAAAGTAAGCAAAAGCCTACCTGTAAAAACTAAGTACCTCTGGAATCTCTGAAATTTTCCAACAAGAGAGTATAGGTCATTCAGCAAAATATATTTACTGTATACTACACCATAATAGCTACTTAATTGTTATCATTATGATGCAGATATATAATGGAAACAGATGTTCCTTTTTCCTTTCAGCAAAGCACAGGAAAAGCATAAACTTGCTGATACTGCATGGACTACTACCACAGCACAATAGAGGGGAAAAAAGACATTAGCACATGACAATATTAGTTTTTACTACACAACTAATTGCATAAAAAGTATAACTTGAGATCATTAAATCAATATAATTTTCAGCACTACAGAAGGGAAACAAATAGATTTGTATAACCAGCCTATTTCACATCTGCAGTGAGAAAATAGTTCTGAGAGACTAAGTATATGCAAAATGCCACCGTTGCTTTCAGAATACAAGGAAAAAGAGTGTGGTTCTGGTTTCTTTGCTCAAGTAACATGAATTAGAATGCTGCCTCTACAGAGAAAAAATTTTTGAAGTACAAGTATAAATTGGTAGGAGCTTTCAGAAAACCAATTTGGCAATCAATATAAAAAATCTTAAAGAAAGCAGTCTATACCTTCAGTCCAAGTAATCTATTTTTGAAAAACATTGTAAGGAAATAACCAGAGGGATTATTAAATATTCACTAAAAATGCTATTCATCACAACTTTATACTAATGAGAAATTAGAAATCTAGCTCCTCCAATAGAGCACTGAACAATTATAGCATATATCTTAAAACACTAGTCAACACAAATAACTTAAATAATAATTCTAGTCATATGACATTAAATAGTTGAAAGCAAAAGGTTAATAGAAAATATGCCAAATGTAATTTCTAGTTTTTGTAAACTGTATTAGGATCTGGGCTTATCTTTTCAATTTAAAAAAGTGGGATTGTTTTCCTCAAATAATTCTATCTCTAAGCTCCAGTACTCCAAGTCCTTGTCCAAAGTTTCTAAAAATTGTTTGAATCTAATAATCCTATAAAGACATACAGGTAAATTGACTTAAAGTTATGTTGGCATGTTACTTGAGCTTCAACCTGTCACAGGGAGAAAAGTATTTGTCAAATCACATTGACAACTTTTTTTTCTGAGTTAAACAGGATCCTTACAAGTTAAGGAAAATGTATGAAACAAGCACAGTGAATGCTTACTCATAATCTATTAACTTGATATGTTGAATGCCTAAAAATCATAGAAATTTTTCAATTAAAAATATTTCCAAACAAAATAAAGTAGCCAATTAACTGCTTTCCCAGAATGCAAATAAAAAAGTTTGCTGTGGCTTTCCTAGGACTCTCAGTTTCCTGGCTTATTTTCACAAGAAGGAGCTGATTTGTCTTAGGCTATTACTGTCTATTACTTCTAGAAGTCTTGAGGAAAGGTGGGAAGCAGCAAATTCTGGCAATCTGCCTAAAGAGAAATCAATGAAACAAATTAATCCTTCTCAGACTGCAATGACACAGTAATCCATCATTCAGAGCTGCTTTTATATACCAAATCAGAGAGCAGAGCAAAGAGCCCTGGGGGACATCACAGACAACAACTTACACCAACACTGGGAAAATACTGAGGAATCAGTTTATTTAAAGAGGATGGATTTCAGTTGATTGCCTATTTCATCAAATAAAGATTTTTCTTCCACAGTATGGTGAACCCAAGGGCCAATGACTATATCTTCAGAATTCAGTCCTATATACGCTGGCTGACATCAATAGGGATGCATATTTTTAAATAATTAGTCTCACTGATCAGTGTGGTCAAGTATATGGCTAGAGTAATATTATTTTTTCCAGGCAACTTCCAGGTACTATCCATGCTCCCTGTTTTCAGTAGGAACTAACTATAAATTTACCTACAAATCTAAAACTTAACTGGACCAACGCCTGGTAAACCACATCTGAAGTATTTCTTCACACATAAAATATAACCATTTAAAACACATGCAGCTTCCTAAATGTTAAGTCTAAAGACTTGAAATTTTTAATTTCACCTCCTGTGGTATAAAGTCCAATAAGCAAATTGGATTATAAATAAATAACCTGTTTTAAAAATGATAATTCTTTGGCTTATGATGCAGTTGGCAGTGCTGATAGAAATTAAATGTGGCTTCTTGTTTAAAATAAATTAAAATCAGTGTAGAGCAATACATTCACACTGAGTATATTTGTGTATATGTAAAAAATGCATCTAAGTTTACTTATGAGTATGCAGAAATTTATGTGCTTGAGTATGTCTCACTAATGTATTGTAAGAAGTATATGCCCTAGATGAAAATTAATGACAACTACTATAAAGTCACAGTGCACTGCTACTGTTAAATGTATGCATACTGTTAAATGTATGGTTAAAATGTGAGAAGTTAGCAAAAGAAAATTTTCAAGAAATAAGCAAACCAAAAAAATTTGTACAACAATCCTGCAATGTTAAAATCCCTATTTTATCTAATCACAGATCCAAAACTGAAAAAGAGATTAAAGAAATGCTAACTAGTCAACTTTTGAGTGGCATCTTCGATTCTGAGGTCTGTGGCCATAGGATCACAATTCCTGGCCATGCTGATGCATTTTTAATTCAATGCATGAATCTAGTATTTATTGATTTAATAAGGTTAGGGGAATTACATTGTTGCTCCTACTGATGAACTGTCAGCAATTTAATCTAGTGAAATCTTACATATGTGTATGTGTGTGTGTGTGTGTGTGTGTGTGGCAAGAGCAAAAACCTCTTCTTTCCCATACTGCTTTGGGCTCCAGATATATTCTTTTACTGAAGGTGCTGGCCACTTCCAGTTGAGCTCACGTTGAAAGGATGCAGCCCAGCCTTGCAGGTACGCCTTCGGAACTGGGAAAATAACACTTGTCTCCTCACATCCACCCTCTGGCTTCTCCTCATAGAAGAGGCATGTGTGTACACACACACACACACACACACACAGCCCTTACCTTGCCACCCAACAGGGTTTCAAGGAGCCCATCAGCGATTTCCTCTGCATACAGGAGGGCAGAGAAGGGAGAAATCACTTTTTAAGAGCAAGTCTGCCAAAATACAACTTAAAGGAGAGGGGTTTTAAAGGCTATGTCGAAGGATGGAGACATTCTAGGATCCAGAATCAGAAAAGGGGCACGAAAGAAGAAAAGTTAAAAAAATCCAGCAAAGTTGCAGAAACACACTTGGGGGCTCTCCGAAAGCTTTCGGCACTGCTATGTGACCCTGCTGGCAGCTTACTCCCCGACCTGGACACCTGGGAAGCATGTTGTGCTCCAGCTCTTCGCTGACTTTGAAGAAACGGATAATCTAAGGAGCGGTGCTGCTGCCGGGGGTCAGTAAAACTATGCTAATTGGTGAACCTAATTGCTTCAAGCAGTTCGGCCTCTAAACAGGGAGAGAGCAGTTGATGGAGTCAGTCTGTTCCTAATAAAATGAAGAAGCACTGAATTAAATTCCCAAGGAAGGCACTATAAAAGTTTCCACAGTGTAACCAAATGACTTCACCTACGCTATTACCTCTAAGATGACATCTTTGAAAGAAAGCAGACCCCAGTCGGGCTCCATATTCATAAATTGGCTGAGCTTAGGCCAGTGAATCTGGATTGATTTAAAAAGGCTTTTTCATCCTTCCAATCAAATGAAGTCATTGTTAATTAGATGCTTTCTGTTAACAATGTCACTCTTCTCCACTGTTACCTGCTCACACTTGCAGCGCCTCTAGTGCAACATCTGGAGCGCCAGTTCCCATGCAGCCAGCCCTCACTACGGCTTGGCTTCCTTTTCCCTATTCCTGCCTGCAGGAAGGCACTGCTCAGTGTCCCGGCGGCGTGGTCCACACCCAGTCCCCCAAGTTCAGAGATGATAAAACTATCTCTAGGAAAAACTCTCGAGTGACAGTCTCCCAAGAGCTTTGTATGAACTACACAGAAGTTTCTCTCTGCTTTTCCCGCCTTGCAGATGGAGCGTTCCAAAAATCACCAAGTGACCTCCTACCGTTTTTCCAGCTTCTTAAAAAGAAAGAAAGAAAAGAAAAGCTGGTCTTTGACACACACAATCCGGTGTCAAGTTCCCCAACAGGGCCCAGGCCTTGCTCGCTACCGATCCCCGGGTCCCCACACCGGAAAAGGACTGACCTCCCGGGACCGGACAAACGGTCGCCACACGGCCCGGCGCAAAAGCGGCCTCATCCGACCGGGGATGTCCGCTTTCTGCACGGCGGGGTGCAGACCGGCTCACACTCCCCTCGCGGCCCACTTTCCAGAGGTTGGCAGCGCGTCCCTGAGGGGGACGCCATGCTGCAGCGCTGCCCGGGAGAGACGCGGGCCCGGCGCGTTCGGAGCGACTTCTCCAACCCCCAGTGCAAGCTCGAAGCTCTCGTCACTTCTGCCCGCTGGCAGCGTGGCGGCCTTCGGGGCCGCCGTCGGACAACACACCAGGAGCGCGCGTGCACCCTGGGCCCGGGCCCCTGCGTCACTTGAGGCGCTTCCATGGCGTCGAGGGCTCTGCCGTCGGCGCCGCGCGCCAGGCTGGGTGCCCGGATGTAGGCCTAGCTTCCGGGAGCCGCTGCCCTGCGGGGCCGCGCTGGGGGAGGAGGAAGGGTCAGCGCTCCGGGGTCTTGAAGGCCTGCAGGGGTCGGAGGGGCCCTTACAAAGGGAGCCTGGGCGAAGAATTCGTTCGCAAGGGCGCACCCCTGTGGGGTGAGGGGTGTGAGGAGAAACGCGGGAGTCTGGGCCCTAGACTGCGGTTGGGGCAGGTGCCGCCCTGGGGGGGCCTGCAGCGAGCATTGAGGGCCCCGCCGCAGGCACCCTGAGGACCCCAGCGGCCCGAGGGAATCGGGCCCCAGGAAAGCCTCCGGCCCCCGTCCCTGCCTCTGGGGCGCTCGAGGACCAGGCCGCGCGACCTTGGAGCTCGCCCCGGCTCGTCGTCCTCTGCGGCTGGGGCTGCGGGGGTCCGGAGCTCGACGCCCGAGCGACCCCGGCTCTGATTTCCACAGGGGGCAGAGGCACGCAGGGCGAGGGGCGACGGCGACGGCGGCCGGACGGAACCCCGCGGAAACAGGCACGCCGCGCGGCTGGCGCTCTTAATTGCACGTCTTCAAATCCTTGACCTCGAAGCTTCCTTGCCCTTGTGACGACGCGCTCCTCCTCAAGAGGGCTGCGGGAAATTAAGTTTCTTGGGGATCCTTTCATCCCTGTCACGCGGGCTCTCAGGGAGGCAGGCAGACAATAGCCGCAGCCTAAACACCTGCGATCTCTCAACGCGATAAAATATGGACGGTGATTGGAGCCATTTCTCCTTCCGCTTCCAGAAGGGGCTGAATGCTGGAAGCATCAAGGTTGCCCTTGTGCAAAACGCAAAGCGGGAGACTTGCAAACCCTGCGAGGGACACCACCGCCCTCAGCCCCCCGGGAGGAGGGTCCCCTTTTTTAAGCAGAAAATGAGACCTGATTGATTGATTTATTTATTTTCCCCTCTTTGAGTGCTTCTGTGAACCTAAGTTCAGCGCTTGTGCGGAGTGAAACGCTCCCTTGGCCCTCAAACTAGAACTGAGCCAAGGGGAAAGGGAAGGTGTGGAGGGCGGAGCGGAGGTCCGGGTGGGCGTGCGCAGGGGCTATCCTGTTGGGACCAAGCAGATAAATCCCGGTCGGCGAGGCCCCAGGGCTCTGGGCAGGCCGGGCCTAAATACAGCCACGTGCTCAGGGCTGCTGTGCAGCAATTCAGAGGATGCGGGCGGGTTGCGCGCGCGCGCACACACACACACACCCGGGCGCATGCCTCAGTCCCGGAACTGAGCCGGACTGAAGCTGTCCGGAGAGAGCGGAACTGCCCTAGTTCCCGCCGTGCATGGCCACTGACCATTTCGCTCACGCTGGATGAGGGTCGCGCTAGCCGGCGACAGCGGCAGGCGAAGGCGCCCGGAGTATGAACATCCAGCCCCGCACTAGGCTGAAAGAGTGGCAGAAACCCGCAGGGAGGGGCGGCATCGTCCCCGCTCGGGCTCCTCCCCGCCAGTCGGCCTGGTCACCTGTCCGCTCGCTGGGTTCCGCGTCCCTCCCCGTTCCCTGCAGCCACGAGACAATCCCTTGCCAGCCCGAGCTGCGCGCCCTGGCGGCTCCCGGGTGCCCGGCCCTGCGAGCCAGGGCTCGTCCCGCACTGACGCCTCCAGGTACAAATGGCACTTGCAGCCTCCAGACCCCTGCCTACCCCCCCCCCCAACACACACACACCACCGAATGTGAGTCGCCGGTGTTCGGGGTGGTGGTTGTTCTTTTAAAAGTATATTAGAGGGTCATTGGCGTCTCCGAGTCAAGTCAATACGCCTTTATCCCCATCAATTAACCACACCTCAGAGGACTGCTATTAAGAACTAAATTGAGCCGCCAAAGTAAGTATCCCGTTTCAGGCAGATGTGGCTCTCTCTCCTGCAGCGAGGCGCGGCCGGTGGGGCTCGACCCTCAGCTTCCCGCGACTGCCGGGGCCGCACCGGGCAACAGGGAGGATGGGAGGGCGCCGCCTGACCCTGTGCTGGTGAAACCCGGAGTGGACCGCGCTCGGGCCCGTCCAGGGGCAGTGTCTGCAGGGTAGTTCCAGGAGCGAGCCGTGCGTTTTTGCGCAGAGAAATAAGTGGAAGAGGGTTCGCAAGGCCCCAGGTCCCTGCCCGAGACCCTGAAGAAGGGAGGTGCCGGGGAGAGGGCAAACCAGTGGGATTGGCCGCAGCACGCCCCCAGCACACCCCACATCCTGCCCTTCCAGCCTCCTTCCCGGCAGCACACCCCCAGATCCCCTCGCGAATAACAGCGCAGTGGCTGTGGGGATGCTGGATGTGGAGCTGAGGAATCCAGAACAAAAAACGTGGCGTTTAGGACAAAGGGGATTCACTAGGGAGCTCCACAGTCTCCCGCCCAGATGTGTCTTTTCCAACCCTTGCTCACTGCCGTCACCGAAGAGAACTTAGGGCACGACTGGCACGGCAGCTGGGAGACCCTGGAGGACTTAGGAAAGAGGGAACAAGGGGACATGGCGCACTCTGCAGTTGCAGGGCTTTTCTCCCGACAGTGGCCACAATAAATTTAGCCAAGGCTAAAGGAGATTAATTTCCCAGCATAATCCAATTAAAAGATTTCTTTAGTAATCTTTCGCAAAAAACGACAAAAAGAAGTGCGCAGCTAAAGAGCGGACTGGTTTTGGTGACAGTGATTTATCACCCGCGCACAGCACGCCTGGGATGCTTGCTGTCCTGCCCAGGATGTGACCAGAGCATCCCGTGGGCGCCCCTCGTCCCAACCCTGCGCCTTCCTGAGAAGACAGCCATCTATCACCCAACCTGGGCAGGAGAGAATGAGCAGGGACTGGGGTGGCTTACAAGCATCATAGACTTTTTTAAGTGCTATTAGATTTATGGTCTCTTTTTCGACGCCCATCCAGAGTAATTAGCACATATGTTCTAAATAGATGATAGTTTTGTGAGCAATAAAGCAATTACCCATCGTTGGAGCTGACAGTTCCTCCAACTAAACTCCAACAAGCAGCTAATTGGAAAAGTCATTTCAGCAACATTGTGTGCAATTAGTCCTGCTAAACTACTACACCCCAACTAGCTGGTTTGAGGTTAATTTATTCAGTGTGGTATTTGCATGGACAAGCCTTTGCCACGAAGGGACTTGCCTTTTGCCCCTCCGGTCTGTGCCCAGGGACCAGAGAAGCAGGTGGAGTGAGCAGTTGATGTTTTGGGGGCTGGGATGGCTCCTGGCGAGGGGGCGCCCTACCCGGCCTCAGCTTCAAGGTCAGTGTCCAGCTCGCTGAGCACCAACAGAGAAAACCATTGTTGCTCCTGCTGGGCAGTAACGCGAGCAAACTGCTCAGTTCGTGCTACCAAAACCTTTTGCAGAAAGCATAACAAAATCCCAAGAAAAGTCACTACAGAGCAGGCAACTAGGTTCTGAAACGCACCCCTGGCCCACACACCCGTCCATGACCCCAGGCCACCAGCCCATCCCTAAAGCATAAACGACCACTGAGCCGCCCAAACAGAAGTTCTAAGCTCCCAAGGGAAGTCAGCCTCCAGCTCCCACAGGAAGAAGACTGGAAGAGTCAGTGAGCCCTGCTTCTCTGCCTTCCCCACTCTGAGTGTGAAGCCACTGCCCCCTTGAAACTGGGGCTTCTCTGCGGCTTCCTCTGCTTTTCTCATTTTTTCTTTCCTCATCTTTCCCCTTCTTCCTTATTTTCTAAGTTAAGCACAACAGATCCAGGATTTGTGCACAGTGAGTGGAAAAAATGTGTTAAATGTCGGTTTGACGCCCCACCGGAGCTTCCAAATATCCAGCGGCTGGGATTCTTCTACTTAATTTAATCTTTATTGGACAGGGCGGCTCCTACGCTCCTATTTACCAGGAAACCTGGGGAGACATGTCCACTGGGGTGCAGAATGGAGGGCGGGAAAGAGAAGACTTAAACAGGGATTAATCTTCTTCCCATCCAACCTGGAACTGGGGTGGGGCAGGGGGTCAGGGGTGGAGCTCTGGGTGCCAGTCCTCACTGCCAAGACTCTCCGGGATCTGGATCCCAGGCAGGGAGGCAGGCTGGGTGAGAGGGGAACTTGTCGCCTGGCATCCTAAGTATTCCCTTAGAGGAATTTCCAGCAAGTGTCCAGGCTCTAGGGGCAACTTAAGTTTGCCTAGAACATGCAGGAACAGGGGTCCACCTCTTAGGAGGTAGAGCGTGGTGCTCTCAGATTTAGAAATCAAGTGTCCTTCTGTGGACATATTTAGCACCCTGAAGGGTGTTTCTCTTTTTGAAGTAAATACAACGCCTAAGGAAGACAAGTTAGATGATATTTGCAGTCAGCATGTGAAGCTTACTAAAACAATTCTAATTTCAAAACAAGCTAATTGTTTGGCCTCAAGCATTTGGAGGTATGTTTCTATAGCGAGGGGGAAAAAACTTCTAAATTGTCTAATGTCAGGTTTTTGTTTTTCCACTTATTTATTGTGTTTTAACCAATCTGATTTCAAGCAAGACCAAAAAAATATATATCCTGGGGAGAAACTGACAGTAGAGGGTCTTGTCTACCTCCCACCTGTCACCCCATCT
Source organism: Oryctolagus cuniculus (assembly GCF_051225735.1). NCBI lineage: Eukaryota > Metazoa > Chordata > Mammalia > Lagomorpha > Leporidae > Oryctolagus > Oryctolagus cuniculus. Next base: position 16,229,298 of record NC_142880.1, read on the forward strand.
CCACTCTCCAAAGAGAAATCATCCTGTCACTGTGACGCAGTGGAAAACAGAAAGGAAATAAGATGACTTCGCTAGACAGCTGTCCATTGTGTTCTCAGTTATTTGCTTTTTTTTTTTTTCTAGACTTAAATACTTTTAAAGAAAAAGCTGAAGGAAGAATCAACTGGAAGTGTCATGTGGCCATGGAAGAAAAATCCAAAATCCAAATGTAGGTTCCCATGAACATGCTTATGCGTAAGGGTAAAGTGACCCACCCAGGCAAATCCGCACCCCTCGGTGCATTGGAAACATTTATGCACACACCCATGCATCCTGAAAAAACTCTAAGAACATGTGTGCAGAGAGGCAGTTCCATGCAAGCGCGGCTAGCTGTCCACACGCATGTATTCACTTCTGAAGTAAAGGCATTTCTCTTGCGTCCATAGTTTCTTTCCATTAAGAGCGATTAGATGATGTCTATTCAAAGTTGCTGATCCAGAGAGAAAATAGGAGTAGATAAAAGGAGATTTCAAGTGACCTCCTCATCCCTTTCACACCAACCTGAGCCCTGGAATAGCCAAGGATCAACTAACACAAAAGCCTTTTCCTTTCTCTTTTCAGCTTCAGAAGATTTCATGCAAGGGGTTAACAATAAAACAGAGCTGTCCCTGAGTTTTGTTAGCTCGTGCATTTGTAATACTTTATTAACTCCTCCCGTAGAGGAGCTAGGTTTGTTGCCCACCTCTGAAATGGGTAAATAAAATACACACCACATAACAGAAGGCACAATTACTTTCTGCTCCATGCGGTTTCTATCAGTGGTGTGCTCTGCTTATCCTTTTTCATTTAAACTTTACCAACCCACCCTCCCAGTGATGAAGGACACTGTAATAAACATATCTCTGCACTGACAGATTAAAAGGAAATGTTAAGTTTATTATTTAGATCCACCTTCTGATAGGTAAATACAATTGCACCATGACTGTAGTTGCCAGCAGATCTGCTGGCTTTTCGAGCCAATACTTTTCCACTAGTTTATGTCATCGGCATTGAAGAAAGTGACATTAAAGACTTAAACATATTCGAGCAGTCTTTAGTCAGTGAAATGTCCAACTCAGCTCTACTTCTGATGGGCTAATCCTGTGGTAAAAGAAGTAGGTGCTCTGACAGGTAACTATTAAGGAGAATGATTATAGAGTGCTGCTGATTGTATTGTCAGGGTACTCTAACAACCTTCAAACTCATTGCAAAACTTCAACTTTTCATCCAGACCCAACCCACTTTCCCTGGGAAGCATAGCCTTGCAGGTATTCCTCACTCGGCTTGGGCAGCGAGACTAAAGGAAAACCTTTTGTAACATAAAATTTTCTAGCTCATCCTTTCTTTTTTGCACCGATGCATTTAGATAGGCAAGACTTGATTATTATTATTTTTTTTTGACAAAAAAAATAAATACTTGGCTCTGGACTCACTGGTGTGCCAGAGATGACTGTCACTTTCCCTCCTCCAAAAGGGCTTGAACTGCAGCCAAAGGTCAGCACTCGCTCTCCCGCTGCTCCTTGCTCTCAGGGCTGCTTCTCCCGGGCCTTTCCACTGAGGGCCCAGGCAGAAAAGGGAAACGCTCCCTTATCTCACTTATCCAAAACACGTGCTTTAAATGGCCGGTTTGAGATAGAAAACTAAGCTGCTCTACTAAGGTAAAGGAGTTATCTCTGAGCTTTTCGACCCAAAGGTAACACAGGAGAAATGCCTGGGATGCCAGAGTGACAGGAAGCACCGGAGGCTGCCAGGCCCCTGGTTCAATGACAGGGGCAGGCTCTGAGCTGGCAGCCCAGCAGAAGCCCTACGCCTCACTTGGCTTTCCCACCCTCATTTTCGCAGAACTTTCTCACAGACGGCAGCTACCTTAATACTGGGTTCAAGCCTGGAGGTAGGGTGGTTGCTGGTTTGCTCTGGGTTTTTAGTCATCACAACATCAGATGTGGGTATCCTTGTGCCTTTCTCCACCCTTTCCTCCCAAAGAGTCGGGTGAGACCATTTAGCACACATCTCTTGCACGGTATTCTCCCTGGCCTAATCCCATGCCAAGGGAGACTAATTGATTCAGCACCTTTAGAATCAGCTCTTAGGGAGAGGTCTTCAACAAGATCAGAGGAACTGACCTTTCTCCCGATGATCTCAGGCATGCTCCTCTCCAGATGAGCTTGATAAACAGGGGCCTTTCTGTCCTGTGGACTCCCTATACAGAGCAACACGATTTTTAACAATTTGTGGGCAGGAAGGAGAAATAGAATTTTCTATACAAACACATCTGGTCCTTTCTAGGATCCAGGGGCTCGAACCGGATTTAGAAAGCACCTTTTAAGCAGGTGCTTTTGTTCAGTGTGAGAAACCAAAAAGTCAAAATGAATGATCCCTTGGCTTGCGGGAGAGCAAAATACCAGTATCACACGGGCCATGGGATTAGCCAAGAATGGTTCAGCGTTCGATGTAAGAAAGACACAGGGGAGGGTGGGTGTTGATGGGCTAGAAAGGACACGTCCACCCTCCCTCTGGGGCCTGGAACCAAGTCAAGGCCGTATGCGCAGCTGGGTCTGCTGCAGCTGCCGCCCCTGCCCCCACCCAGTCGTGACTGGGGAGATCCAGTGTTGTGCGGGAGGTCTTTTAGAAGGTGGGAACCAGGATGCCAGCGGCCCGCTGAGGGTATTGTAAGCCTACAGCCTCATTCCTCTGCGGGAAGCCACTGGAGAGAGACCTCGCGCTTAATAGGTCTGCACCAGGAGGGCCGAGGAAGCCTAAGGCCAGGAAGGCTGGAGTACAGGCCCTAGCAAGGTCGGGCCTAAGCAGCAACACAGAGACCCCGAGGACTGGGGGGGGGGGGGGGGGGGGGCGGCCCCTGGCTCTGGTGCCAAGGCAAGGGCCACAACAGGTCGGGGTCCAAGAACCACGTCCAGGCTCAGTTCAAGGTTACCCAGGGCAAAGCGAGAAAAGAGGGGGACAGAGGCCTGGAGACGAGTCTGGGAGGGGAGTTGGGGGGGGGGGGGTACCACTGCTTCTGCAACTGAGAGCGCCTGGACACGTGTGTGAAATTTCACAGCCTGGAGACCTACAATGGCTTTAAGTGCCCCCACGCAGCAACAATAGACAACGAGTTACCTCCTGTTGGGTGTGGAGTGCCTCAGGCCCAGGACAAGGGCGCCACACCTGAACCAGTACCCAAACCACACGACGGCCTTGAAGAATGAAAGCTGGAGCGCCCTTGGACCCTGGGCGACCCCTCAGGCCTGCCGCGGAAGCCATTTTGCCAGAGGCAGGGCACGGAGCGCCAGTGGGGTGCAGTGTGGGTGCGCAGCCGCCGCTGGGGCGCACAGGGCTCAGAGGAGAAACTGGGCTGCACAAATCCCAGAGGGGGACAGCGCCCCGCCTCGAACAGCCACCGTTCTTCCCCGCTGTTCTCACCACACAAAAGTGGGCGCACATTGCCCGCTGGAGCGCGAAGCGCCCCCCTCCCGCCGCTCGCGGCGCCGCCTTCGGGGGTCCCCACCCCTGGCACCAGCAATGGGGACCTGACACTCCCCCTCCCTTCCAGGGGGGAGCTGATGGCTTCGCCTCAGGCCGCGAGGAGCCAGTTTCTCCCCGCCCCCCAGGGTCACGCCGAGTGGGTGCCAGGGGCCTCTTCCAAGTTTGGAAGCTTGGAGGGGGCGGGAGAGCCCCCAGTGAGGATGGGTGGGCGCCGCCGCTCCCTCGGAGGCCCAGCTAGTCCTCCCGCCCTGCCTCACCCCGGCCTGCAGGCCCCGACCCCGGACCTGTCCCCGTTAGGCTCGGCGGCCTCCCGCCGGAGCCCACCCAGCCCTGGGGCGCGGTCCCGGGTGCCACCGCCCCCCGCCCCTGCCCCCGCCCCGCGCGCCCTCTGACGCAAACGCGCGCCCCTGCCCCGCGCCGGGAAAGCGCTCCCGTTGTTTTTAATTGAGGCTCTTCCTTTCACACACAACACCCTCTCCGCCCCCACCCGCAGGAGGCGACCCCCGCCCCGCCCCCAGCCCGCTCGCCCCGGCGCGCAGAGACTGGCTCGGATCGCGCGAGGCTGCCCACCGCCTCCACCGCTTCTCCGCCGGGAAGAGCGGCGTGCGGTCCTTCCTAATCCGCTGACACTGTCGCCCACATCAAAAGGCGGCCATCGATCGCCTGACGTGGGGAGATCGCGTTACACACAGCGCCCGCAGGTGGGCGGCCGCAGCCGAGTTCGCCCGCGCGGCCGGAGCCCGCTCCCCGCGGCTCGGGAATCGGGCGAGTGCGCGGCCCCGGAGCCCTGCCCGCGCCGCGGCTTCCTGCCGAGGAGAGTAGAGGGTGGGAGGCGGCTGTTCTGAACCGGGCTTGGGCTCGGCCAGCAGGATCCCCGCCTCCGTGCCGCGCTGGGTACAGGGGAGAGCCAGGCGAGGGCGGCTCCGGAGCTGACCCACGCCGCGCGAAGTTCCCCAGGTCCCGCGCGCTGGCTGCCTCGACTCCACTCTTGGCCCGGGGCCTGTGGAGGCCACGCGAGCCGAGATCAACCCCCGGCCCGCCCGAATCAACCCCAAGTGCGGATGATGCGACACCCGCTGTGTTACTTGCCTGGTGTGGCAGGACTTGGTAGAATCTCGCTTCTGGCGCCCGCGACGCACAGCCCCGGGGTCCGAGGGCGGCCGGCCAGCGGACCGGGCGTCCAGCGGGCCTCCGGCGCCCTGGTGCGCGCAGCCGCCGCTCGCCCACCGCGCTCCCGTCCCCTCTGCGGGGGCCCCCTCCTCTCTCCCTCTCTCTCTCTGCCTGCTAGCTCTGCCCTCGACTCCCTGCCTCCGGCTGTGTGGGGAGTAAAATGGAGAATTTGTACATAGGTTTTCTTCTCCTTCTGGGGGGGAGGTGCGCTCTCTTTTACTCTTGTGGGTTTCACCTTTTCACCGAGCTGGAGGCGTGGGCGCGCTGCGTGGCGCAGAGGGGCGAGGGCGAGGCGGCCCCAGGCGCCGCGCGCCGCCGCCGGCAGCCGCATACAATGGGCGGCCGCCGCGCACGGGGCGCCCCGACAGCCTCCGCCTCCCCCGAGCGGGAAAGGGCCCCCGCGGGAGGGGGGGGGACAGACTCGAGGACGCCTTTCTTCGGCTCCTTACCCTCAGCGCTCGCCGCGGAAGCGGGCGCCGACTCCCGGACTTGCAGGCTGCGGAGAGAGCGAGAAGCGCAAAACGTACCCCGCACACGCAGTGCTCCCCCAACCCCTCCCGGGGAGATTTAAAGTGAGCACGAGTCGCAAAAACAAGCCCCTACCTCTGTCAACACAGCGCGGCCAGTGCCTTCCACACCAGCCCGAGGGCGTTGTGCAGCTCCGGGGCGCGAGCCCAGACAAACTTTTACGCGGTCCGGAGCCGCGCGGGGCGGGCGGGTGCAGCTCCCACCCCCGGCGGCGGCGGCTTTGTCACTCCGCGCCCGCCTGAGCCTGCCTAGGGGAGCGAGCTCCAACGAGGTGGGGGGGTGGGGGGTGCGAGTGTGCGATTGGAGAATATGTAACTCATAGAAGGATCATTTTCCCCCAGTACGATCTTTCAAGGAAAAAAAAATCCATTGAAAGAATTTTCAAAGTGCTGTCTTGGTTTGCAAGAGAGGCACCGGCAGCCTGCGGGGAGGGGAGGAGGCTCTCGGCCGCGCGCCGCCCGGGAGCGGCTCCCGTCCGCTAGGTGGCAGCCGGAGCCAGCGATTCCTGCGGGCCCCGCGCGGGCCCCGCGCCGCCGCCGCCCCGCCTCCCACGGCCCACCGCCTGCGGGAGTCGGGGTCTCTCTCCCGCTCTCCGCTCTCCCCCTGTCTCCCTCTGTCTCCCCCTGTCTCTCCCTCTCTCTCTCCCCCTCTCTCTCCCCTTTTCCCCCTCTCCCTCTCTCTCTCCCCCCACCCCCTCCTTTTCAGTCCCTGCCCCTCCCCCCGCCCCTCCCCCTCTTTTGCTCTTTTGCTCTTTTCCTTTCCTTGGGACTCGGACTTGGCCGCACCGTCCGACCCCCACACCCACCCCCACCCCCTAATATCAGGACTCACTTTTTTATTAATTAATAATTATCGAACCATTGTTTGCAGTTGGGAAACAGCCTGGGGATTTAAAAAGAAAAAATAAATAAATAGAAAGATGAGCAAGAAGGTAGCACCGGCTGGATTGGAAAGTTTATTTTAAAATCATCCAGGGATTGCCTAGGAACCGCGGGTTCGTATCAAACGTGTGGTCAGCGCTGCAAATTTCAGGAGTGCGCTCTGTCCTAAAGCCTTCAAAAAAAAAAAAAGCCTTCAAACCCCGGAGATGCGCTGGGGCGCAGACATAGCCGAGACAGCGGGGAGACCCTACCTCGCGCCTCCGAAGGCTACCAGAGAGCAGCCTGCAGATTCGGATTGTGCCCCTAGTGAGAAGCCAATGCACACCGGGGGTGTCGCACGCACTGCCTTCCCCCTAACGCCTTTCCCCAGCCTGTCCCACGACACCCACTTCACGCTCACACAGCCTGATTTTTCAAACTTTTCGGGAGGAATCCAAATAACGCGGCTCTCACTCTCTCCCCGGCCCCGCCGGCAGGCAGACACCCCTCCTCCCGCTGCCGGGGCGCGGGTGCCCGCGAGCGCCGCGAGTGCGGGGTGCATGTGTGCGTGAGTGAGTGCGGAGAGGCCGCGGCCGCCCCTTGCTAATCAGGGCCCCGAGGACACAGCGGCGCGGGGCGCCCGGTCGGGAGCACCCCGCCGCCGTCGCCGCCGCCGCCCCCGCCCCGCGCCCGCCGCGTCTGTAAGGTAGCGGGGCGGGAGCGGAGGAAGAAAGAAAGGGCCGCGCGCGGGGGAGGGCGCGCCAGCCAATGGCGCGCGGGAGGCTTGGCTAACCTTCGCCTCCCGCGCGCTCCCCCCGCCCCGGGCTCGGACCAGTCAGTCGCCTTTGATTATCAGTCGCCAGCAGCCCTTCTCCTGGCTCCTTGACACGAGCTCCATATAAGGCAGCGATCTCCATAGAAACGTGTCAGTTTCAATAGTAGTGTCAAAGTTCACTATATACAGACATTCGCGCAGATCCCCCTTTCGGAAACATTGCTCGGCGAGTCCTCCCGTTTAAACGCATTCAATTTTTGGGTCTCTCTCTCTCTCTCTCCCCCTCTCTCTCTCTCTCTCCTCTCTCTCTCTCCCCCCTCTCCCTCCTCTCCTCTCTCTCTCTCTCTGCTCTCTCTCCTCTCTGCTCTCTCCCTTTCTCTCTTCTTACATATTCTACTACTTGTTCCTTCTTCTTCTCCCTCTTTCTCCCCTTTTCTTCCCTCCTCCTCGTCTCTTTTACTCCATTCCAGCAGAAGAGCGAGGGCTAAACTTAAAAAAAAAAAAAAGGAAAAAAGAAAAGAAAGAAAAGGAGGAGGAGGAGGCACTCCCTCCGTATTCTTCTTATCGTTATTTTATACATATATGATTTTTTTTGGAGGGAGGGTGTTGCTTCCCGGCTGAAGAGCACTTATTTAAAATACTAAAAAAAGAACATTTTTGGGCGATCTCCAGGGTTTTTTTAACTAGCTCTGTGTGTTATAGCAGAAGAGGCAGAAGAAGGAGCAAGAAAGAGGAAAAGAAGAGGATTATTTATTCGACCTACTTTGGATGTCTCTCTCGCTTTTTCTTTTTTTTTTTTCTTTTTTAAATTTGTGATTATTTTTCTTCCGATTTTTATTTTTCCCCATCTCGCTGTGAATCCGTCGCCGGCGTGAATTATCCTGTATTTTCCTCCCCCTTTCCGTCACCTCCCGAAAAAAGAAGAAGAAGGCGAGAGCCCGGCGCCACCGGCACAACAAAAAGAGCAAAGTGTGCGATCCTCCGCGCCGGCCGCCTCCCGCTCTCCGGCGCTGCCTTCCTGAATGGCTGGCTGCGCCCGGCCCTGGACCTGGCCCCCCGACACCCGCGCGCCCTGATCGCCGCCCGCAGCCTCGCCCCGCGCTCGGCTCGGCTCACCCCGCTGCCCGCACCCCCGAGCCCGGCGAGGGCTCCCGCCCGGACAGCGGCGGCGGCGGCGGCGGCGCGGGCCGCCCCGGCCTCGGCTCGCGCTCCGGCTGCGGCTGCGGCCCCGACTCCGGCTCGGACTCCGGCCGGGCCCCGGCTCCTCCAGCGGCGCTCGCCGCGGCAGCCGAGCCGGCAGCTCCAGCGGCGCCTGCAGCCGCGACCTCCTCCTCCTCCGCCGCCGCCGCCGCCGCCGCCCTCGCCGGCTTCCTCTATGTCGGCTCAGCCCGCGCGCTGAGCTCAGCCCGGGCGGCCGGCGGGCGGGCGGGCGCCCGGCGCGGGTGAGCGAGTGTGTGCGCGAGTGTGCGCGCGTGTGTGTGTGTGTGTGTGCGCGGGGGTGCGGGCGAGGCGGAGGGCGAGTGTGTGCGCGCGCCGTGGCCCATGCCCGCCGCCCCCGGCGCTGCGCCCCGCGCCGCTCCCGGCTGCCGCCTGTGCCATTTCTGATTTTGCAACTTGGGGAAGAAGAAAAAAGCGAGAGAAGGGAGCCTGCTCGCCGGGGGGTGGGGAGGGGGGGGAAGGAGAGCGTGGCCCCCCCAGGATCGGAGCGCGGGGGGGAAGCGGGCGAGGGGAGCAGGGGTGTTGGGGGGGGAGCCTGAGAGCCTGGGGGGGCTGCAAAAAAGAGAGAAAGAAAACAGCAGGAACCACAACAAAACGCCAGCAGGGCGGGCGGGCGCGCGGCAGCAGCGGGGCGGCCGAGGCAGGAGCGGCGGCGGCGGCGGCGGCGGCGGAGGCAGCGGCCGGTGCCCGGCTCGGGCTCGGCTCCGGCGACCCCGGGGCGCCCGGCGGGCCCCCCGCCCCCTCCCCCTCCCCCCTTCCCCTTCCCCTTCCCCTCCCAGCGCGCCCGCGCGCCCCGCGGCCCTCGGCGAGCAGCTCGGCTCCCCCCAGCGCTCCCCGGGCCCAAAGATATGGCAATGGTAGTTAGCAGCTGGCGAGATCCGCAGGACGACGTGGCCGGGGGCAACCCCGGCGGCCCCAACCCCGCAGCGCAGGCGGCCCGCGGCGGCGGCGGCGGCGGCGGCGGCGGCGCCGGCGAGCAGCAGCAGCAGGCGGGCTCCGGTGCGCCGCACACGCCGCAGACCCCGGGCCAGCCCGGAGCGCCCGCCACCCCCGGCACGGCGGGGGACAAGGGCCAGGGCCCGCCCGGCTCGGGCCAGAGCCAGCAGCACATCGAGTGCGTGGTGTGCGGGGACAAGTCGAGCGGCAAGCACTACGGCCAATTCACCTGCGAGGGCTGCAAAAGTTTCTTCAAGAGGAGCGTCCGCAGGAACTTAACTTACACATGCCGTGCCAACAGGAACTGTCCCATCGACCAGCACCACCGCAACCAGTGCCAATACTGCCGCCTCAAGAAGTGCCTCAAAGTGGGCATGAGGCGGGAAGGTGAATATCTCCTCTCTGCCTCTCTCCCCGCGCCTCGCCCGCCTGCTCCTCCCCGCCCCGGCTCCCTTCCTCGCTCTCCCGCCGGCCGGGGCCCGGCCCGGCTTCCCCCCGTCCCCCCGCGCCGTCCCCCCGCCCTCCCCGGCTCGCAGCCGCTGCCTCCCCCTCCCGGCCTGCGCGGCTCTCCCCGGCTCCCCACCCCGCCCGCTGCCTGCTCTGCGCCGAGTCCCTGGATGGATCCCTCCCTCCCTGCGCCTCGGCTGTGCCCGCCGCGCGTCTCCTTCCCGCGTGTGCGTGAGGATGCTCGGGGCTGTGCTGGCATGAACTCGGGCAGGGCTGCTGGTCACCCCCCCCCCCAAAACGCTGTGTGTGTGTTCGTGTGTGTGTGTGTGTGTGTGTGTTTCATTGCACTTTCCCCTTCCCCTCTTCATCGCCTTTATTTAAAACGGGGGAGGGCTGGGGGGCTGGAGGACTCCGAGCTGGAGATTCATTGCTGCCATCATCCTTTTGGAAGCCTAGCCTGGAAAAAGAGGAGTGAGATTTATGGCACTTGTAGGTCTAATTAGGGGGGAAGGGGGGCTTCTGGCCCCTCCACTGGTTCCCTGTCCTCCTCACCGAGCAGGGGCCGCCTCCTCCAGAGCCGTGGCCTTGTTTTCACCCCTCTACTTTGAAAGGAAAGTTTGTGACTGAGCCGTGCTTTCATAGTTGTGCATTTTTTTTAAAGCATGATCCTCGTTTTATTTCTTCATCAAACTCCACCCTCTGCTTAAATACTGCATACAAATTACAATTTACAACGGCATTTACCGATGCTTCTGATTTGGCCATAATGCATAGGCTGCAGCTGGCATGAGCTTCCACATCATTTAATCCCTGTGTTGTATGGGTTTGTGTTGGGTGTTTTTTTTTAATGCAACTTTTGATGTTGTATTTGGATATGGTTCATGTTCATGTGGCAAGAGATGCAGCACTTTTCTGATAAATATATTTAGCCGTGTACAGTTAAAGTTTATCTCCTAACAATCGTTAAAGATGGCTTAAAGTCAAATTAGCGAACCAGTCAATTTTGCAGAATGTAGATTGCTACTTCTGGCAATTGACTTTAAAATTATATCTTATATACCACATGAAAAGAAATTGAATTCCTTCAGATATCAAGGAGCAGGCAAACATGACGACTTCATTTCTAGCTCCAGGGAGATTGTGTAGGCATCTGAAAAACAACAACAACAACAACAACTTTGAATTGTGCTTTCAGTTAATTGAAAAATAACTGCCAATTTCAAAACTATAATTAGAAAAAAGTATTCTAGCCATTATGTTTCAAGAGCTTAAATTTCACTGGAACTTGCATTAAAATTAGAATCAATGCAAACATAAAGGGGGAACATGTACAACCTGAACTAAGACAGCTACATGGACATGGACATATCTATATTAATTTGTTTGGGGGGAGAGTTGAGTAGCCCTAACTTTTCCTAAAGTTGCTTTGTTTACATGGCAATTTAAAACGCTGGCACTGTTGAAGTAAAACATACACATTAGAGGGGGGAAAAAAAAAACTTTGGTCAGCTTTACGAACTCAAAGCTTGCTTACGTTTTGCATTCAGATGGTTAATGAATCCAGTGTTTTTGCAGTTGCAAGCTGGTGCATTCACTGGGCAAAAGCTGGCTGCAGGTTGCAGTGGCACCGCGCAGGACAGACATTAATTATATTTCCCACTTTTTTCAATAATGTTTGGCTACTGTAAGTTCAACTTTTCTCTTGGAAATTTTCAATTTTCTGTTGCTTTTAATAGTGAGAACTTTGTATGGGGCGATGGGGAGGAGGGGAGAAGAGAAGGGTGCAGGATACTTGCTGTCTACTCAGAAGTTGTAAGTGCTTAGTAGGATGTGTAACTGGTATCTATTTTAACGGTAATTCTGCAGCATTTTTTAGAGAATGGGTTTTTTTGCCTAACACTGCTAGCTTGTGGATGAAGAGGCCGCTGGGCATGCGTTTATTCGCCTAGAACCACAACCTTTCTCCAGTTTCGCCTCTTTTTTTTTTTTCTTCCTTGACCCCGATTTGTTTCATTCCGGAGGGGGTGAGTGGGGTGGGGTGTCCTTTATCTGTGTGTTCCTCCTTGGTAGCCCAGGGTTTGGGTGGCACTTCCTTGGCCACGCGGAGCTGGGGGCTCTGAAGTCAGGCCTAGTTCTGGCGGGGCTGAGGTGGCCAGGGGCTCGGGCGATGGCTGGACGGACACCCCGAGCCCTGGCGCTGGAGGACCGAGCCCCGGCTCGCACGGTGTGGGCCGGGAGTGGGAGCCAGCAGGAGAGGCGCGGGGCGCCTGTGGCTGCGGGCAGAGCTGCTGCATTGTGTCGGGTGCGCTGCGGCGCGGCGTTGTTCGCAAGCCCCCTGGATGCACATTGCCTCTTTTCTCTCTGTCTCTCCGTCAGCGGTTCAGCGAGGAAGAATGCCTCCTACCCAGCCCAATCCAGGCCAGTACGCACTCACCAACGGGGACCCCCTCAACGGCCACTGCTACCTGTCTGGCTACATCTCGCTGCTGCTGCGCGCCGAGCCCTACCCAACGTCGCGCTACGGCAGCCAGTGCATGCAGCCCAATAACATCATGGGCATCGAGAACATTTGCGAGCTGGCCGCGCGCCTGCTCTTCAGCGCCGTCGAGTGGGCCCGCAACATCCCCTTCTTCCCGGACCTGCAGATCACCGACCAAGTGTCCCTGCTGCGTCTCACCTGGAGCGAGCTATTCGTGCTCAACGCGGCCCAGTGCTCCATGCCGCTGCACGTGGCGCCGCTGCTGGCAGCCGCCGGCCTGCACGCCTCGCCCATGTCCGCCGACCGCGTCGTGGCCTTCATGGACCACATCCGCATCTTCCAGGAGCAAGTGGAGAAGCTCAAGGCGCTGCACGTCGACTCGGCCGAGTACAGCTGCCTCAAGGCCATCGTGCTGTTCACGTCAGGTGAGGCTGCGCCCGCGCGGAGGGCAGGCCGCGCCGGGAGCGAGCGCAGGCTCCGCGCCGCCGCCGCCGCCGCCACCGCCCGCGGGGCCTGGCTACCCGCGCCGCCGCCGCAGCCGCCGCCGCTGCGGGTGCGGGCGCACGAGGCCCGGCCCTTGCCGGATCGTGGGCCTGACCTGGGTCTGCGGCCCCGGCGCGGGGACGCGGCCGGGCCGCGCTGCTGCCATCTTGGGAGCGCTGCGGTGCGGGAGCCGAGGCGGCCGCCGGGGCTTACCAGGGCCTAGGTGGCCTGGCCCCCCGCGCGGGGCCGCGGCTGCGGTGGATGCGCGTGTGCGGAGAGGGGGAGGCGATGCCGCGGGCCTGCCTGGCTGCTCTGGTGTGCGGGGTGTGTGTGTGCGGGATGCGTGTGTGTGTGTGTGTGTGCGCGCGCGCGTGTGTGTGTGTGTGTGTGAGCCCGAGCTCAGCGTTTCTGGGGGAGGAGAGGGGAGGGAAGAGAACGTGGAGCTGTAGCTTCCTACTCCGTGTGCCACGCGCCGGGGATGAGTTTCCCCACACAGAGAGACACAGAGAGAGAGAGAGGAGGGAAGAGAAGAATACGCACAAATAAATCATAAATAATCCCGCTTTATGGCTGCCTGATTTTCCCTTATCGGAAACCATTCATGTTTGCAGTTTCTGAGGTTATTGAGGGTCATAAAAAACGGATTCGATCTAAACAAGAAAGATAAAAAACAAAAGCAAGATTGTAGAACCCGCAAGGATGGGTGCCTTCCCGGCCCGGAGATAAATTTCATAGCTATGCCAAACACACGAACGCTGGAAACCTAAAGGAGAGCCTTCAAAATATATCGAATTAAGTGGAGGCAGCGGTCACATGCATGTTAACAATTTCTCTTATGATAGATGGTTCAAATTAACTTCCAGGAAAGAGCATTAACGTTGCCTTTGAAGGCCTCGGGTCTGAGCCTCTGCGAACACTGCCGGCCTTTTATTATTGTAACCTGCAAGAGGCAAACATATAAACACCCGGGACAGCAGGTAATGGGGGGAGGGAATATAAACAAAGCCAGAAAGGAGGCTGGTGGGGAGCAGACTGGGTCTTGAGCCCTGCCCACTGTGGGTAGAGTTAGCGGCTGTTCTGCCACTGTTGTTGGCACTATTGTTTGTAATTCCTCCATCCGGAGAACAAATGCACCATCCTCATAAATCCATCCTGGGGCCAGGCCCTCCAAAGGCCAGATGAAACCCGTTCTTGAGCAGAGATGGAAAAAACCCCTTTCCCAAGGCCTTGCTGAGCAGTAAGCAGTGGTCTCATCTATCAATATATCTTGGCTTTCATGCGTGAAGAATCGTATTTACATTGTATTAAAATGACTCTTAAATTTGCACAATATTGTAATGTAGCAAATGTAGTATTAATATCGATCTGAGCAGCAGATAATTTATTTAGACAAGAGCGTCTCATTTGTATGCAGGGTGGCCAGAGCCATGGACCTAAGCTGCCCCTTTTACTTTCAGTGCAAATGCAGGTCTGCCTGTGAGAGAGGGAGTTATTCTTTGCGAAAGGATAGAGTGTGAACCTTAAAACAAATGGAAGATTTATTGAATAGCCTCCTCGGTGTTTGAATGCATTTTATCTTAATAAGTCTTCTTGATGGAAACGTGTTTTTCAAAAGTGACAAAGAGCCCGGGAAGCAGCGACCAGAATGCTTTAGCTCTGGCAGGCCTGGGGGCCTGGCTGGCTCTGCGCTACCCAGCTCTTTAGCCAAATTTATCAGGAAGCAAGCCAGTGTCAGGGAAGCTGGGGGTTGAAAATCGCATCCAGCGAGGTGTCTTGAAGCAGAAATGTTAACTTGGAGCTGGACAGAGGTCTACCGGAGAAAGGCCTCCCCTCCCCTTAGCCTTTCTCCCCCTAAGGGTCTTTGAACCCCCTTGACTTTGCTGATCTCCTGCCCTTTCCCAGAGAGAGAGCCGAGGACTGTGCAGGCTGCAGGGGGAACATGGTGGAATTATTCATGCTTTTTCTTTTAACTTTCCGTCCTAAAACACTCCTGTGAAAAGTGCTCCTTTTAAAAAGTTTCCCAAAGAAGTTTCCTTGAACCAAGTGTTCAAGGTGCAGGGGGTGCCTAGAAGTGAACAATAACATTATTTTGTTGGAGAATTGAAAGCGGAATATCTGAAAATGGAAATAGAGCTGTCAGTAGTAATTCACCCCTCCTCCTCCCTACAACACGTTTCCACTTTTGACTAAACTTGTTTTGATTGCCAGCCAGAAGGGAATTCATGGGAAGCCTTCTCAAAGTCATCCAACTTTTAAGCAAACTTTGAATGATGGAAAAGACAGTTTTAGACATATTGTCCAACGTGGTTTGCTCTGGTTAAGTATTTGAAGCTGGCACGGGGGTCCCCCGTGGTGGTTTTCACATTTGGCCTCCGGATGCTATGTTTAATCCTTAATATTCTGGACAGCATCCAAGGACTAGGTCATGACCTGAACTTACTTTTTTTAAAAAAAATTTTTTTCATTAATTCACACACCTAAATATTCCTTCAAATAAATGAGACCTTCTCTGAAAAGAGCCATCTAGTTAACATAAATACAATAAATCCATTTTCTGTACAATAATAACTTTGATTTCTAGTTATGGCAGCTGATTACATCTACATTTCCTGAACACTAAACTCTTGTGAATGCACAACATGAAATACATTCTCTGCACTACAAAGGCTAAGCCAGGAGGGCCTCGGCAGTAATGGTTATTTATTTACATAATTTCTTTTCCATACACTGTAGAAGAAATATTGAGGGTTCCCACATTGACACTACCATATAAAAAGTGAGACATGGATTGTGCACATTCTGCCTCCTTTTCTTATCTGGAGTATAACTCACACACCCACCCACCCCCCCCCCCCCCCCGCTCACCTCGCTTTGCCACCATAACCCACCCCCGAGTTGATCTGAGGGCTCTTGCCTTCTGTCCACAGTTGGGGGAATCCTGTGTGTTGGGGGGTGGGGGCAGTGAATGAATACTCAGAGTAGGAAGCCAGGCCAGAACCAGGGCTCTTGCCGGAAGGAGGCCACAGGGCTGGCCGGCTGGTACCTGGCAGGTGGGCCCAGCTACAGACCTCCCACCTCCCAAGGAGGAAAGAAACCGAAGGAGCTAGCATAAGGCCTAAGCACACTTTAACTGGGCTTCTCCCTTGGAGTGGCTTATCCAGGAGTTGGGGAAGTGACCTTGCTCTCTGGGGATTTTAGTTGTAAATATCAGAGAAATATTTTACTAATTGGAAGGGATGCCAAATGGGTCTTTAAAAAAACCTGCTGGGGTATAAGTGGGTCCTTTTCCTTTTGCATTGTGTGGGCCTGAAAGTGATTCCTGGCATAATGGGCGGATAATACATGGAAAGCAAGACATTTGTAAATATGTAAATATGCCTTGCAGGATTGCCTTGCAGGGGGCCAGGTTAGCAAGGCCAAGGCAGACTTCTAGGTCCATATTCTGAGCAGCAAGGCCCTCCTACCTCCGCAAAAAAGCTCCTGTCCTGGCCCTGCTAGCCATAAAATCTCCCTGGCTCCCCAAGTCAAGGCATTGTGGATGTACCCAGCCAACTGGCTGGAGTAATTAGACATCTGAGGAGAGCCCAGTCTAGCTCCGAGGTCAAAGGGGACTTGCCTCAGAAGTTCTTGAATTATCACTAGTTTTATTTGTATTTTTGCTCGAGGCCATTGCCTTGTAGATGAAGGTATCAGAATGCTTTGTAAATCCCAGTTCTTGAAATATAAGGACATAAAACTGGCAATGCAGCAGACACAGGTTTTGCTTTGAATCATTTGTTGTGTCTTCTTGGGGTCACACTTGCCCATTCACAATTATACAGTGTCCTTTTGGGGCTATTGCCATGCATGAATTTCCCCCCAGATCTATATATTAGCAAACTCTGCCTTTGATCTCTACTCAACCTCCTGACTGGCTAAGGGCTCCTCTGTGATCTTCCTGTTTTTAAAATATTTATTATTAATATAAGAAACAACATGGGTATTTGGACTAGGAGAGGAAGTCTTCACTCGGTCCTGTAATTGTACCTTCCTCTCCATTTGCTTGCCTCTGGTTAGTTGGCATTGTGTAATCCGCTGTCTTGAAATATTTTTAGAGGACCAGGAAGGGCCTTGGTTGACAGGAGATAAGCACGCATTTTAAGATGCTGCCATTGTGTGGAGGTGCCTTTTTCTCCTTTGGTCTTGCCACAGGAAGCCCATCGCCCCCCAAATTCCCCCCTCTACTCCGCACCCCCTGGAGCTGAAGCTGCTGCAGCCCAGCTTTGTGTCTGATCCCTGAAGATGTCTCCTTTCCACAGCCTGGAGTAACTGAGCCACCTTCCTCTTGCTTATTACACAGTTTACAGAAATGTGACCAATTTTCAATTACTTGATCAGAGGCACAGATAGCAGCGTGCGCCCTCACCAAGGATTTGCTGCACAGTCCTTGCTTGCATAGATAGCGGATCTCAAATTCTATATTGCTAAAGCCTGGGCTTGATCTGATTCCAGGCACTCCCTCCCATGTGGTTCTTCACTCCCCAATCTCAGTTCTCCTGGAGGTTTCTGGCTGGGGTCATCTGGGCTTGGGAGGGGACCCTCAGGGGGCTTCAAGCACTGCCTGCAGGCTTCGTATTGCTTCAGGGACCCTCTGCACCCCGAAATCAGGTGCAAAGGTGGCAAAAGTCCTCCCTTTAATGAGCACAGCCAGAAAGATGCTCCCCGCCGGCCGAGGACAGGATGCTGCACACAGCAAACATGGCTCCAGCATCGTACATTATTTAATCCAAAGGTGAAAGAGGAAAAACAAAGAGGTTGCTGCCTCCACAGGCCTGTGCCTCTCACCCTCTCCCGCTCCCCTAGGCTAGCCGGGGGGTTGATTTATTTTTATTTATGTGGGGGCTGGGAGAAGGGAGAACTCAAGTAGGGAGTGGGGAGGCATGGGGGGATTTCTTTTATTTTTTCCTTCTATTTCTGCTTTTTCCCTTTCTCTTTAAGCATAATCCTAGTGATAATGGCTTGTTATTCGTGCCTTTGCTGCTCCCTGGCCTAACTGTGTGCCCCCTCTCCCTGTCTCTGTGGCTCCTGCGGCTGCTGGGGCAGACGCCTGTGGCCTGTCGGATGCCGCCCACATCGAGAGCCTGCAGGAGAAGTCGCAGTGCGCGCTGGAGGAGTATGTGAGGAGCCAGTACCCGAACCAGCCCAGCCGCTTCGGCAAACTGCTGCTGCGGCTGCCGTCGCTGCGCACCGTGTCCTCCTCTGTCATCGAGCAGCTCTTCTTCGTCCGTTTGGTAGGTAAAACCCCCATCGAAACTCTCATCCGCGATATGCTGCTATCCGGGAGCAGCTTCAACTGGCCTTACATGTCCATCCAGTGCTCCTAGACCTTGGGCGCTACCCGCCTGCCCCCGCCCCCCGCTTAGAGACTCTGAGGACGCGCCGGGGGCCAAGGACTGCGAAGCCTCCTCGGGGACACCGGGCGGCTGACCCGGGTGCGGTGGGCCAGGCAGGCCGGGCAGGGGGTGGGGAGGAGGGCCAGGGCAATAGCAGCCCACCCTGCAGACATGCAACCCGAGCTGCAAACCAGGAGAAAAAGACTCTTTTAGGATCAGATCTGTGAGCACGATGGAAAAGAAAGGAAAAGGACCTTGTGTCGTGGTGAGGAAAAGAGGAAAAAAAAAATGTTGGAAGAGAGGACCATGAGAATTTTAATAAACCAGAAGGAGACGAATGGACCTTCCAGGATTTATTGTGGACGGATGTGGATATATTCTGTACAGAAAACAACACATATGGAAGTGGACTGAATCCTATGTAGAAACACACACACACCGAACATTCTTATTCATTTTGTAAAATACTAGTCTTTATTTTCATTTTTTGTAAAATTTAAACATCGTATGCGCATAAAGAAAAAAAAGGAAACAAGAATTAGGGGAAAATAACATTTTCCAAATAATTATAAAAAAAACTGTCCTGTGTCTATGTATCTATATCTGTTTTGTATTTTTTTCTGGTTCCAAACCAGATTTCCTGTGATTCTATACTAATAATTTTTGATATAACCCTTTGCTTCTTATAATGAGTGCGATATATGTTGTCCAGGCTGTTCTTCAAGAATTAAAATTGAAGTGAAAATTTAAACAAAAATAAAAGAATTTAGCAAAACCCATGTGTCTGGTTGCTTGACAGATGTCATCCGTGCAAGAGAAACCCCTGATTCATTTCCACTTAAGCCATGACTAGAGTTGGGGTCTCTTTGGGGGTGGGGGTGTCACTTTTAAGGCCCAGCACCAAGTTGGCTAAAGCCCAGCGGCTGCCTGGGGTTTGGGAATGCCGAAGGTCAGGCTCTGAGTGGGATGTGGCCTGCGGGGAGCGCAGGGTGCCAAGGTCTGGGGGCCATTGCCCTGGAGAATCTGCGGCCGGGTGCGCAGCTGGGCCGTGCGCTGGGGCAGGCGGGGTCGCGCGGGGGCCGAGTCTGCGGCGTGTGCGGCTCGGGGCGCAGCCTGCTTCGGGGCTTCAGTGGCAGCACTCAGGGCCTGACGGCAGGTTGGCACTTGCTGGGCTGGAGAGGCTGAGGAAGGGCGCGCAAGGTCAGGCGTGGCGGGGGCGCGAGGAAGCGGGCTACTCAGAGGCCTCTGGACCCTTGCGCGTGCGGATGAGGGCCGCTGGAAGGTCCCGCCGCCGTCCACCAGCCCGCATCTCTAGAATTGTCTCGGCGCTGTGAATTCTGGCTTTGCTGGCTGTGGTTTGCCCCTCGGTCTAGCCCCTGTAACAGGTTCCCAAGACACCCCCGTCTCACCCCTCCGTAACCTCGCCCCCGACCGTGGCACTTAGGGGATGGACCCGGAACTTGGGTGCCGGGGAGCTGGGCTGTAGCAGGGTCTTCCAGGAGCAGCCACTGGTCCCTAGTGGCCGCGTGAGGGCACAAGCCTCCCCAAGAGGCCGCTTGTCAGGTGCGCGTGGGGGGCCGCTCTCTATAACAGCTTTCCAAGTATGAATGTTTTATAGGATCCGAGCCGGCAGTGTGAGAACACACACTGCCAAGGGAGCTCTTTCTTAACGTATTAATAAAGCCAGATCTGTTAAAAATACCCCATCTACCCCTCTCCTTCCCCTAGCCCGACACTGGCCCGGATGAGATGAGGGAAAGTCACTGGCAAGGTTTTGCGTTCAATATGATGTCTACAAATCTGCTGCCCACCCCCACCCCCCAAGCGCCCACGAAAGAGGCACTGACAAGCTCCCATACAACCACTCGCTGGAGGGTTTTAATACTCCGGGTGCAGTGCAGCGTGGGCAGTGCGGGGCCCACTGGGAGGAAGACCCTGGGGGTCAGCGACCCACAGCCCTGGGCTAGGGAGGCGAGGCAGAGAAGCCGTGGAGCCTCTCCAGGCCATCAGGGTCACCTGGCTCTGGGCGCATTCTCCGCACCCCGCCCAGGGAGGACATCTTTGGGCCTACGTCGACTTTCCTGCAGATTGGACACCTGAGTCAGGAGCGGGTGGAGGCGAGGTCCCTCGTTAACTCCTGGCAGCATCCCAGGAAGTGCCAGGCGCCCTGCTTGGCGGACCGGCCGTCCGGATGGACGCGCGCGGAGCGTGGACCCTGGGCTGGGCTGGGCTGCACCTGGGGCGCCGAGGGGGAGGGGAGACGCTCTCCCTCTCACCCGGCTTCCCTGCCTTTCTCGAAATGAGATGTAAATATATTCATTACAGTGTGATCCCTCTGATGAAAACAGATAAACATTTTCGTAGGTCGGGAACGTACTTTTCAATTAATCTCAATATGGAGGCCCAAACACTAGCGTGGAGACTGGCGCGCGAGCCGATGCCCAAGGCCCACGCTGCACTTGCACGGGTTCGGGAGGTGACCGCGGTAACCTGGCTCTTCCTAAACTGGGCCCGAGCCTGGCCCGCGGCCTGGGAGGAGCCGGCGACCTTTCCCGGTCAATGGCCAGCGCTCACAGCTATGGAGGCGTAGACTCCCTGGAGGACTCGTCTGGGAGCCTGGAGGCCCTGGGACATCGGGGACAGGGCGCCCGCGGGCGCGGCGGCCCGTCGGGGGACCACGGGGAGTGAAATGTACCCTCTGCCACCTCCTCCGTGGGTAGGGAGGCCCCCTCCCCTGCATTCCCACAGGGAGAGACAGTAGCCAGTGCGGGCCCAGAGACTCCGTGTGGCTCTTTCAGAGAAAGACGGAGCTTCTTGGGGATCAGGGGTCACGTGGGCGCCCCCCGCCGGTCCGGACTGGCCGTGCGAGGCCGAGGCTCTGCCCTCCGCCCGAGCGCAGACTGCGCTGCGGATCTGCTAGCGCTGAGGCCGAGATGGTAGCATCCCAGCCTCGGGTTCCGCTTTCTGACAGTTGGGCTGGCCGGGGGCGCGGCCCGAGGTCTCCTCCTAGGGCAGAGGGGCCGGCCCCAGGAGTGACCAGGCGGCCGGGCTCAGGGTACAAGGCCTTCCCAGGCCCTGGTTGCCGCTGCGGCCCAGGACCTGGGCAGGAGGCGAGCTGGAGCAGGACTAGACGCCGCTGCCTGGGTGGCCGCAGGGAGGCCGCCGAGCGGCGAGCCCGCCTCCTTGCCAAGCGCCAGGGGGAGCCGTGGAACCCGGGTGTGGAGCCGCAGGCAGAGGTGGGGCCCGCGGCCCTGCCTGGCCTGCCCGGAGCTGTCGCAGCACTCAGGAGCCCAGAGAGCAGAGCTGGGCTAAGTGGGCGAAGTGGAACCGAGGGGCTCCCCAGAAGGGGGATGTCCATCTTGAAATGGTCTGGGACCTAGGAAAGTCCAGCACTGTCTTTCCTAACCCACGCACTTGCGGGACAGCTGAGAACTTCAGGGGTTCTGGAGTCACTTTAAACTATATTCGCCATAACGTTTGCCAAAAACATCAGTGCTCGCCTTCGCAATCGCCAGAGAGGGAGGCTGCGCCTCATCCGCTGGGGTTCAAGGTCTGGCCGCCCCCCCCCCCAAAGGGATGACCTTTGCCCTCGCACGCAAGTCCCTATCTGGTACCAGAACGGTTGGAAGCCCAGGGCTGGGGACAGCGGCGTCTCTGGCCCATCAGCTACTCAGGCGTAAGGGACGCTGCCCTTCCGGTTGGTCCACGCTCTGCCTCCGGGAGATTCAGGGAGGCCGCGCCACGGAGCCTTGCGCTCGGGAGCATTGCGGATCTGGAGCTGCGTCCATCTAAGTCCACCTGGGCTTTAAAAAAGCGTGCAAAAAAAGTTTATTTTTTAAAAAAATCTCTCTCCTCTTCCTCCACGCGCAAGCACGCCTTACATTTCCTACAGTGGCTGAATCGCCTCCCGTGAGCCCTGCGATTCCTCAGAGCAAATCACCTGAACGCGTCTGCAAATAGGAAAACGAGAGCAGCGCAGGGAGGGAGTTGTGGGGAACACAAGTGAGGACTCATAAAACTCTTGTTAAAGGGCCTGCTCAGGATCCGTGGCGTCACCGGGCCTTTCACTTGGAAAGCCAAAGAGTTGTATTCCTAAATGAGTTAAAGACCCATTTACCTCTGTCGTGTTCTATTCATCAAGCCACAAGTTGAGAGTTCCTAACATGAAACTATTTGTTTGCTTACACAACCAGCTGGGCGCAATTTCACGTCTGAGATATCTATCTGAAAGCGCCTCTCATTTATTATCTCTCCTTGTCAGCGAATCCATTTTGCAGCTCCCCCTCCCCGCTTTGGAGTTTATTTACTTACTTATTTGTTTGTTTGATTAGAGTGGGACTTCTTTGCCTGGGAGGACCTAGGACTGGACCGCGCTCTGCAGAGGCTGCTGCGCCCAGGGCGCGTGGCCTTGGGGGTCGCAGAGACGCGTCCGCGACCCTAGCTGACCCCGACCGCCAGGGTGCAGGGTGGGCTCTGGCAGGGCCTGGCCTGACACTGCAGAGCTGCTATTGTCCTGGGACGTCCTTTCTGTTAGCCTCAACCACCTGTACGAGGAGGGGGGCGGGTGTGGAGGGAGGCCCGGGAGCCTTTCTCAGAGATGGGGGCCCGAGATGCGGATTTCAGAAATGCGTTCACAAAGCCTCACCTAGTCCCTTGGGGCCAATTTCTTCTCCCGGGCCCGGAACACAGAGTGAGGAACCAAGATGTAAATAGTTGCGTGATGGGTTGGGGGAGGGGGGCCGCGCATTTATTGTGTGTGCGGAGGGAAGAAGGCCTGCACGTGGTTTCAATTTTGAAGCACAAAGAAATAACATGCAATGCAGAAAATAGGTTTATGAATGTAATTGAGAGGAAAGAAAACAATTAACACGGTGCAAGGTTGCACACACTCCCTTCTGCAGCCCTCGCCTCCGCTGCTACCCCAATTTTGAGAAATCCGGATCACATGAATAGTGAGTCTAGGCAGTTGGATCCGGCTGACCAGGGAACCCCTGACGGGGATCTCGGGTGATGGCTGGATAATGCTGTCTGTCCATTTCCCACTGTGCCAAGGCCTCCTTTCCCCAGGCTGAGAGCAGGGGATCCAATCCCCAGGTCCCCTGAACGAAATATTCCCAGTTGTAAAGGAAAGGAGAAAGGATGACTGGAGGGGAAAGGGAGGAAGAGATATAGCGAGGGATTTCTCTAAGTCCAGGCTGGTCTCCACAAGCTATCCTATTGTGTTGATTTAGGAAGACATTTGCTGTATATAACGTTTAAGGCTGATAATATCATTGCGCAGCCAGATAAATAAAGCGTTGGCCCAGCGGTGGGGTCAGCGATCGATCTCTGGGCTCAGAGGAAAAAGGAGAGACAGGGTCGTGCGCGAGGCTCTGTCTGTGTGCTTGTCAGCCGGCGTGCAGGAGCCCGAATGTGTGTGTGAGCGTCAGGGTGCGCGCGCGCGCGCGGGCACCAACTCTTCAGCTGGCCAAGAGGCTCATTAGCATTCCTAACCCATGGACCTACGCTGACAACTAACAGAGATATCCCGCTCACCACCAGGCCTCCTCTCCTTTTGTCTTCAGATCTGGAGGAGAAAAAGATTTCTCCATTGAAGCTGGAACCTGAACTTCTATGTAGTTTTTGGAGAGTCAGTGGATTAAAAAAAATAGATATATCAGGATTTTGCCTGATCTTTCACTCTGCTTTAAAAAAACTTCCCTCCTAAAAAGGGGAACTTTTTTTTTTGCCTTTCTCTCTCAAAGTGCAATATGCTTGTTGAAACCCCAAGCTTAAAGGGAAGAAAAATCCTCTGAATATATTTTGCCATTTCTCCTTGTTGACAGGAAGAGAGGTGGATGTTTATATGGCTGGCTCAC
This sequence comes from Oryctolagus cuniculus, assembly GCF_051225735.1. Taxonomy (NCBI): domain Eukaryota; kingdom Metazoa; phylum Chordata; class Mammalia; order Lagomorpha; family Leporidae; genus Oryctolagus; species Oryctolagus cuniculus. Next base: position 16,252,925 of record NC_142880.1, read on the forward strand.
ATACATACATGAAGCTGGTACTTTGAGTTAAAGCTTTCTGGAACACAGAAACCAGGGGTTGTTTGAGCTTTTGATTTCTCTCTTCTGTTCGACTCTGTTTTGTTATGAGATAAAACTCATTTTGTTTTCTATAATAAACAGCCTGCTTATTACTTTATCATGCTCCATTGTTTTCCAAATAAAGTATACCTTTCAAAATCACGTGGGAGTTAATTTTGTATTAAGGTTCAGAAAAATGCAATTTTAGATGCCTCCCTTATTCTAAGAAATACTTTTAAATTATACTGTTTCATGCAGTTTTAATCACACGTACACCTGTGGGGTGGTGGTCTTTGAATCATACCTCACAGGGATGGATGTGTATCCATTCTGCCCTCCTATATCCTGTTCCTTGAAACTCTGTCAAACTAGGCAGATAGTTTTACATCTGAGTGTACAAATTATCCCATGTTGACAGATGTTTGTCACTTAGTAACTTCTTTCCAAGTTTTCTCCCCCTCCCCTAAGCCTTCTTTGCAGCTTGCTTTGTTGTTTTAAAATATGCATGTCTCTCACTGGAATGCCAGTCACGAGTGCAAACTTTGTGTCCAACCTCCCACATGAAATGATCCTTTTAGAGGGAACTCGATATGTCTCAATCTGCACTTCACTCAAAGCCTCTGGGTACGGGCCACTCACTCACTGGTCCTGGCTCCACAATAACTCAGCAGAAACGAGTTTCAACTAAAAATCCCCTCGAGTGTCTCCCAGGGAAGAAATATAGCTCCTATAATTAAAGGAGGCAACGGCCAGAGGGGGAATGCAGCCCGCAGCCAAAAAAAAGTAAGAGTTTTATTTATTTGCTGATTGAACTTGGGTTGTCACGGCCAGCAGGTTTATCCACAGTGGAAGTGCTGGTGGTTTGTACTGTGTGTGCACAAGAGGGAGAGGTGGGAAGAAAGAGGCGGGGATGGGAGAATGACAGGGAAGAGGAAGGTGGAAGAGAGACCAGGCCAATCCAGGGGGCCAGAGACATTTCCTAGCTCCGGATCTGAATGAAAACTTGGGGAGCTGAGGGCTCTGGAGGGGGACTCAGAGATGAGGGCAAATGTGCTGCATCCTGAGGAATAGGAGAGCTCTAAATGTTTTCCCCAGAATGTGACAGCGGGAAAATTATTAGCTGTGCTGTGTGTGGCGGCTTGGTAGGTGGGGGGTGGAATTACGGAGGGAGGATGTGGAGGGAGGGAAGGAGTTCCAGGGCTCCAAGCACAAGTGTCAGGGAGCCAGGAGCCCTCAGTTGCCTAGGTGTGGATGTGAGATCTTCTCTGGAAGACATGCACCTTATTTTAATTAGTTTTTATCTATTTGAGCGGATGCTGGCATTGGAAACACTTTGAGGATGATTTAGGCTCTCAGGATGAAGAGAGCTCATTCAGGTCCCAACCTCTTGGACCACCCCCCAAGGGGGGTGGTGGTGGTGGTGGTAGAGGAGATGAGGGTGGTGATGATGGTGGCAGCTCTGGGCTTCAGAACACAAGGAGTGCTCGGGCCGGGCAGCTCATTTCTATTAAAAAAGGCAAAACTTTAGCACTGATGAAAAACAGATGATTTTTTTTCTCCCTCTCTCTGAAACAGTTACTCTCTTTTACTGATGCGAAGTGACGTCAGCCATGCCCGCCCTATCCCCTTGGAGGAAAGGGAGTGAGGAGGAGGGGGTGAAAGGAGGGAGCTGAGAGAAAGAGCTAGAGAAAGAGGAGCTGAGAGAAGAAGGAAAGGGGTGGTGGCTGGGGGCAGAGGAGGAGAGCGAATCCCCTCCACGCGCTTGGCCAAAATTCCACAAAGAGTGGGCAAAGCAGTGCGGCCGAAGCCCGTGATGGGTGGGACCCCCATCCCTGCCCTCACCCGATCCACATTTTCTAACATGTGGAAAGCTTACAGGCCCTGTGCACTTATAGAAGCCGATAATGCATTAGCTCTCAGCAATATTTACAGCACCACTTCTAATACACACCAGATGGTTCGCGACTGTGCCGCCCCAGCCAGCTCACTCCGCGGTTTTACTCCGCGGCACTTTGTTGCAATTACGCTCCATGCTGAGACCAATTTTATTGGTGACCTATTTTTCATATTTGCAGCATTTTATGTTAAAAACCTCCTCTCTGGCCTTTTTGTAAAGGGCAGAGCTCCGGAAGGGAGCGCGCAGGAGGACAGCGGTGCGGTGGGGCCGTCGAGGTGGATATTAATATTTATCACGATGTTACACACCTCGGGTTTAAGTGAGTAAACCGGATAGACATAAGTGCTCTGGTCATTATGTTTGTTCACTCGTCCCCGCTTTGTCAGACCCCCACGGACTGTCTACACGGCGCGCTGCCTCGGAGTCAATACATCGGACCATAAATATTGTATTCCATTAATTATCGCCGCACTGCCTTAGCCTGGGTGCCGGCGTCCTCGTACGGCGCAGGGCAAATGAGGACGCTTCGCGAGCATATTTCTAGGCTGGGAACCCTGCTGAAATTTCCGCGGAGTCTGGGAATTCCTGGAGTCTCAACCCGGGGCTGGGCCTGGGGCTGGCGCGCGGCGAAGGGGGCGGCGGGAGGAGGCCCGCCGCCGCCAGGAGCGCTTGGTACCTGTTATCTCGCCACGCAGAAGGCCATTTGGCACGCCGGGGAAGGCTTTCAACTTTATCTCCCGCCATGTAAATATCCCCGAGTACCCGACTCGGGGACTTTGTTTTGCACCGAACAATATAAATATCCTATTTGCTACAACGCAGGTGTGCTCTCCCTACCCAAACTCTGTTGTGTTATTTTTTTATTTTTTTTTTCTTCCTCGTTTATGGTAACTCTTTATACTCCCCTCCCCTGGTTAATAAAAAAATCACAGATGTTTACTTTACTGATATAACCTATACCGTGGTTAGGCTGAGAATAATATGCCTCAACTAGCAGTCATTTACAAATAATAGAAGCGTTCTGGACGCATTCCAATGCTACACATGTACTTGGTCATAAAATGATACGTGAAAAAATTAACATCTGCTTTCCTAAAATCAAGTGTGCCAAGTAGCTTTTTATGAATGCTTTCCTCATTTTGAAAAGAAATATGGAGAGATAAACTGGCACCCAGATGTATAGCGTATTTATAATGGGTTTTAGGATTTAAAGGTAGCTAGTCAGTGCACAAGCCATTTAAAAGCTGACGTTTTAAAAGCTACTTAACCCGAGACATCTTTGAATCCTGAAGAGTCTTCCAAATTTTATTATTGGAAGAGGAATGTACTGTAATTTAATTGCGCATCCAGGCAGAACTACACGCAAGCTGAGGCGCGGCAACCTCGGCTCTGCAGAAATTCCAACTCGCCTTTTATTTACCTAATTTCTCAGCAAGATTCCCAGGCCCTTAAGAAGGCAGAGCTGGAAAGTTTAGCTGGGCTCCTTTTTTGTTGTTGTTTAATTCCACTATTAGGAAATGAGGCCTACCTTTGAATTATTTCATTAGGATTTGGCCTTTTGGGGGAAGGGGTGGGAACCACAATCATTAGTGGCTTTTTATTATTTCTACAATAAATGGCTGGATGCTTTGTTGAATAAGCTGCTTGAATGTTTTGCAGATGTCCCACTTAGACCAGATCTGACCCCCTGTTTCCTCCCAAATAAGTCGCTTAAACTCTCCCACCAGTCCGTTTGCGCGAGGGCGTCCACCTCGGCCCGGCAAGTTTGCGCGCCTTGGTCGAACTCTTGTGAAATTTCCACCCCGCTGCACACACACACACCCCACACACGCATTTACACACTCGCTCCCACCCACTGAGCCCCTGAGCGTGGCAGACGATAAGAGGAGAGGAGAAAAGGCGAGGAACCGGCGAGGCGGAATGGGGAGGAGGAGGGAGGTCACCCGGTGGTTACCCCCCGCCCCGCGCGAGGCGCGCCCTCCGCGGGCCCCTCGCCCCCCTCTTTGTGCCTTCGGTTTGAAACGTTGGAGGTGGCCCAGGTCCCTTTCCCCCCTGCAAAGCCCTGGGAATCTGGATTTGCCAAGTGCATGGGAGCGTCCGCCCAAGGTGTTACACCCAGGGCGCCGGGCCGTGCCCCAGGCGCATCCGCCCCGCGGCACCGCCCCGGCCGCGCGTGGGGAGCCGGGGGGCTTAACAAAGGGCTCGGCGGGGGCGCGGGGCGCGGCCATGTGACGGGCCGAGCGCGAGTCGTGGCTCCGCCGCGGGGAGGGGCGGCCGGCCCCGGGGGCCGCGTGGCTCCAGGACATGAAAAGCGGGGCCGGGCTTCGGGCGCGCCTCGCTGGGCCGCGCTCTGGCGGCGGGAGAAGTGCTAGTCTGGCTCGGCGTTGGAGAAGCCGCACCTCTCTTCTCTCCAGCCCTGACTTGAAAAAGCACTTGGAGGAAACTGTGTGCGCGCGGGGAGGGCCGCGAGGCCGAGGGGGGCCGGCTGGTGGGTGGATGGGGAGCAGGCTGGAGAGACAGCTCCTTTCTGAGTGACAGGACCCCTTTTCAAAGGGCAAACGGGGCGGGGCGGGGGGGCTTCTGATATGAATAGGAGAATTTGCAATGTTTTGCAGTTACTCCCCTCCCCTGCTTTTAATTTCTTTTTTCCCCTTTTTCTTCTATTTTGCTTTTCTTTTCCATTGCTTTCTTTTTTCATACTCCCTCCTCCTCTTTTTAAAAACTTTTTTGTTAGATTGGAAATGCGTGCGGCCAAATGTCTTGATGCGTTTTCAGGAGAGAGAGAGAGAGAGAGAGAGAGAGAGAGAGAGAGAGAGAGACTGACTTTGTCAAGTCTTCCTGGGCTGGTGTGAACGTGTTTTTGTGGACTCACTGACCAGAGTGGGAAAGACAGCGTTCAGACAGGCGCCCTTAAAGACGGTATGTGTGTTTGCGTGTGCGTGTGTGTGTGTGTGTAGGGGAAAGGAGAGGCTAACTTAGAAAGTTCTCCCTCACTCCCATCACCAAATCTGTCACATCTTTGCGTCTCCCTAGAAAAGAGACGGTGGCCTCATTTCCCCATTTGAACATCTCGAAAGTGATGATCAGATGCCTCTGTGAGAAATCAGAATGGGAGAAGGAAGCTCAAGTCACACTCAGATTTTTTTCAGCTCTGCCTTCATGGAATTTAGCCCTAGAAACACTTCTATTATCTCCATTCTCAGCCCCAGTTTTTTTTTTTTTTAATTGAAGTACCATGCCTTATAGAGGAGAAAACCTTCTTTCAGAAAAGATTTAAACCCACAGCACCAGTTGTTTGTTGTTGTTGTTGTCATGATTACGATAGTTATTATGTCGTCCCCTCTTTTTTGCACTTGATCTGATGAGAGAACTTTTTTTAAGAGTGTGAAATGAACGACACAAAGACAGTATATCCATGAAAAGAAGAAAGTGGTCCCTTTAATGAGAAGTAAAGAAAACCCAAATGTAGATGAAGTGTACCGTAAAAGCTGCTTCGAAGTCCATCCTAATTCCCTTGGGCTCGGGTATCATCAATGTGTGATAATTGGGCGTTCTCCGAGGAGGTAAGGCGGCCACAGGGTGGGGAGTCCTGCATCGGAGCCTCCCTGCCCTGTGATCCCGAACAAATTTTACCCTAGAACTTGGAGACAATGCAGACCCCAGATTTCGCTCTTTCACCTTCAGGTGCTACCTGCCCATTAAAGTATTTTTTTTTTTCTTCCTGAGTTACTGTGCTCCTAGGGGATTCTCACCCATGGTCCCACCCCCAGGGCACCTCCCAGCATACTGGTATACACTGGGCCATATTCTAAGGATTTTGGACTATTATTTTGTGATCAACTCTGTTTAATTTTCTGTTTATTTTCGGACCTCAGCCTTTCTGGATCACAAAAGTCCCCACAAGGAACACAGCAATAAATCTGAGCAAAAATAAGACAGGTTTCCTCATCTATGTGTAATACAGTTAAAGGACATTGTTTTGTCAGACAAGCGCTAAGTAGAAAATAAATCTCAGATGCTGGGGAAACAAAACGGAGCGCTTCTGGCATGTGTGTAAATTTACTTTTAAAAGCAATAAATCAATGTTAAATTAAACAGCTGGGTACCCTGTCTAGGAGAAGGTTCCGTGTTTAAGACCTTGATGGGAGAAATGTGCTATTTAGCAAGACACCCCCCCTCCTACACACACACAAAGCGAAATTTGTATTGTGATTGGGGGCAAAACTGGCCTGGGAACTTTTGCTCTGAACTTCAGAGAGCAAGAGGGGAAGATGGGGCATGAGTTGTAACTTGTGTCCAACCTCGGAACACGGAACACGTGTTCTCAGACATAAGGAGATGAGGGGGTTTATGAAAATGTTTTAGATGTTTTCTAAATTGTGGGTCAATCTGTGTGAAGTCCAATTTTCATTAGCTTAGGCTTGCTGACAGTTTTTAGTTCTCTGGGTTTATTTCTCCTGTAAGTACTATAACCTGTGCAGGTATTTTAGTGAGTACATGGAGCATATTCTTATCTAATATTTATTTTATTCCCGATGTGGCTGTTTTGCATAGTAAATAACATAGTAGAAAAATCAAGAGAACTGTTACTTTCTATCCATTATCCCTGTTTCCACTGAGAAACAAACCTGAAATTGTAATAGCATTTAAAACTCGTGAAATATTTTAATATTTCACATTCTAAGGGTTTTTTTAAGGAAAAAAAAAAACCCAAACACCACTTCACTGGGAAAAAATTGCGTATGGGGGCTGGAGAAAGGGGACAGAACAATAGAAAACCCAAGCTCTGGCTCTGTGCTCACAGAACAATGTGAATCAATGAGCTATCGCAGAGACGATATTCAACAGCAGGACATTACGAGTAGTTTAAGGCAAGCGTGCATGTACACTGGATTATTTTTCCAGCCTTAAAATGAAATTCCAGAAAGACTCAACAGCTCTTTAGAAAGCAGATGTATTATTGAGATGAGCTCTCTTAGTCTTTTGAATTCAGATCAACTGATTTTAAACAAAAATATGGGGCTCTTGCCTATACAGAAAGCGGAATGTTCTTTTCTTTCTCTCTATCGAAACTTCCAGAAGCTTTATTTTGTGGTTACACTGTTAGTCCTGTTCCAAAGAATATTCAGAGACTTGAGTAACGCCATTGAAACTTTAAAAAATGGGAAAAGTGCTGTTTCCCCCCTCGAACTGCAAAACTATCAGGGATGTGTGTCCGGCGTCTTAGCTACCTTTGACTTTTCTTTAGCCAAAGGAAATATCAAAGGGCTAGGCTGCCTGGGTCCTGAGAAGGCAGCATTCCGTTTCCTTGTCCTTCCGTGGCTCGTTAGAGAAATCTGTGTCTTCTGCTTCTCCCGGATCGCCTGTCAGGAGAGGGCTGGGTAGCCCTGGAAACTCAGAATGACTCAGAGCATCCTGCCAGGTTTGCCCAGTCATGAGCTTGCCTCTGCGCTGCAGCCCCCAGGAGTGCCTTCAGCCCAAGGTGAGCCTTTCAGGCCCTGCTCTTTGTCCCCACGTGGATGGGAAGGTGCAGAAGTAGTGAGAGGCCGGGCTGTATGGGGGTGTGTTGCGGGGAGGATGGGAGGGGAAGCAAAGGCCGCCTGCTCTAATTAAAGACGATAAGCAGTTCTATGAGGAGCTGTCCTTCAGCCTCAGCTGGAGGCAGAAACAGTCGGGCGCACCACAGCCAAGTCTGTCTAAGCTGGCCCAGGGGGTGCGAAGAGCGCAAGCTTGCAGGTAGCGCTGGGCTCAGGTGAGCCTGGGCCGGCGGTAGCGCCGCCGCGAGTGTTTCTTGAAGTCCCCCTGTGTCACCGCATCCGCTGGTCTCTGCAAGCTGGGCTCGACTCCGGCGCACTTTGATTCTAACTTTGCTTGCTAGATGGCGCTCGGCGTCTCAGGACCTTCCGTTGCAGAATTCAGCGGCTTTGCAGAATTCAGCACGGTTGTTCTGAACTAGTTGTGGGCATTTGATTAGCGCGGTGCTGGCAAGGTTATTATTGCCCTTGTTTTTGTCACCCTTGTTCTCTTTTTGATTAACGTAGTGTCCAGGTGGGAGCTGCCCCTCTTAATCCGTCCAATAATAAAATTCAGGGAAACTCTGCACCTGATTTTAGGGCACATTTATGGCTCAATTACCCGTTCTGATGTATTTCAAAAAGCACCTTAGTAACTTTTCCGCCAGGAATCTGATTGCAATTCTCAGAAAGAAGGGAAATCAGCAGGTCCAGATGGTTATTTACAATCTGGGAGCTTTAGCAACAGGGTCCGCCGCCCTTCACTCCCATTTCAGGATGAATTAAGCTGGTCTTAGGGAACTTAGTACTTTGATTTGTCATTATGGAATATTAGTGATTGATTTAAAAAGTATTATGATTTATTGAAAACCCAAATAAAAAGAATTGATCCCAAATAAAGTGCATGTTTTAATATCAGCTATAAAAGTCACCACAGAGGTTGTTTCACATGGAGGATGATTTGTGGATCCTAATGTATATTTATTTCAACCACTAAGTGGTTCTTCTCAGATATTCAAAACACTTTTGGGGGAGCATCCTTTGTGTTAAAGCACAAAGACAGAAAATCAATAATTCTAAGTTCTGATGGGAAAAAATGAAGATGAGTCCAAAGGACCTGTGCCTTGTTTTGTCAAATGAAGACATCACTTTCACAGCACCCACTGCTTGTGTGCCATTGTCTGTGTTTCAAAGAAGGTTGCAGGTAAGGAAGGCAATAGCTACCAGTGAAAGTTATCTCTTTATAGACATTTTCCCATCACTTTAACAAAAGGGAGTTTCACTTGTTACTTGCTTTTTGGGTTGAGGGAACTCATTTGTTTAGAAATGTCCCACCTGTGGGAAAAATTCCTGACCCTCAGAGCTGGATGGTTTGGAACCCTTTTGCCCAGAGTTAGCTGCTTTGGTGGAAACTCCGCAAAGTCTCTCCCTAGGTGTTAGGCTGAAACTAGCAGGCGCTGAGAACCTAAAGCGGAAAATTTACAGCTTGATCAGCCCCAGCCGCACACCAAAAAAACCTGCTACTGGTGCAAACATATGTTCCACATTAAGTTAAGCAAATGGCTCTCTTTTTTTTCAGGGTTGAAAGTTGATCATGAAAAATCAGATATCAGTGCATTATGTTTCCAGTGGATCCCCAGATCTTTAAATGCTTACAAATCCTTCCCGATCATTTACTCAAGTGATTTCATCCAGTGTATTTCCTTATTAAGATCCTAGTTTAGAATCTCCTGCAAATTAAATGCAGTCAGGTATTATTCTCGGCAACACGTGTAGTTTGAAAAGTTGGCTGAGTTGAAAACTGGGTGTATTCTTTCTTCAAATGTTAAACTGCTAGATAGCTCAAGTGTAACTCAGTTATTCTAATGCTTTCTCGGTTTCCACATAGACCTCTTAACTTTAAAAAGCAGAAATTAAAGTGCAGAATTTATTTTAAAGTTCCTTTAAAGTTTCATGCGCTGGAGGAGTCCGTGATTTTTTTTTCACGTCGTGACACAAAATAAAGGAGTGATACCAAAACCTTTAATTATATCAGGAAAGACTTCTTTTAATGCATATAACTATCCTTTGCAAATTTCCTGTGGTCATCCAGCTACCTCCCAGCTCTTGTTATTAGAAGACCAGTCTGGCTACTCAGACATTGTCTGGCACCAAAGTTCAGCATGGACTCCCCAGTCTCCGCGACAGCTCCCTGGACAAGTGGCAGGGGAGGCAATCGCGCAGCAGGCACCTTGGGTCCCTTCCTACAATCTCGGGCATCTGGCTTCCCCTTCCCTCTCCATATTCGAATGATCACACTGCAGATCTGAACCACTATTGTCATGTGGAAGTTTGCTAGTTATTGTTTACGCCTCACTCTTCTTTCCCCCAAGGAGTTTTGGAATGTTTAAGGGATTATTGATTTCCAAGAAACCAGATGAAGAAGCCTGTTCTTTTATAACGTATGAAATAATACTTTTCTTTAAATGAGCAGTGTATATTTGACATTGACAAATGGGCAAGAGACAGGAAACTTATTTTAAGAGACTTTGAAGGGAAAAAAATAGGACGGCAGCAATCCTATAGAAGAGTATAGGTTTGGATTAAAACTTTGAATAATACAGGAAAAAATGGCCATCTATGCTGTCAAATGGCTTAAAGTTTCACCAAGCATGTACAGGTGGCGAGGAAACACCACTGGAGAAGCTTCTATCAGGGGTCCTGAGCAGTTTCCTCACTGTTTTATTATAAAGAAAATGAGCTTCTCATTTTTCCTTTCCACGTTGTCGTCCCCCCCCCCCCCCCGCAACCTGTGGTCCAGAAATATCCACTGAGGTCTGAGAGTTTCTGACTTAAAATAACCCGGAAAAATCATTTTGAAACTGATCAGGAATACAGTTTCAAGGGAAGAACATCCTGGTTAAGTACAGATCTTAACTACCCGTACTCCAGTAGTCCAAGTCATAAAGGAGATCCCCGTGAGGGCAGGAGAGTCCCCCAAACCCAGACTGAGGACAAACCCTAGGCCCCCAGAAGTTCAGTCAGCGCTGTCCCTTCCATCCCCGAATTTCTACCCTACATCCTCCCCGGGACCCCAATTCCCTTTTCTTGCTCCTGAATTTGGGAAGGCTAGAACGAAATATTTCATTTATCCAAAGCTGGAAGCTCGGTTCAAGGAATGGGATCCCGAAAAACATACCAGACACAGACTTTCTAATACTGTGCAGAACTTTCAGTTGTGGGACCGAGCCTAGACGGTGGGGGTGGATCCCAGTCTAAAGTCTGTGAGTCTCCAAGTCACTCTTATTCAACAGGTTCCCTTTACAACCCTGCACACTTCAGCTGCCAAACTGCATTAGCCAACCTGAGTTCTCCCTAGTTTGCATAAGAGGGCCATGCGTCCAGTTTAAACATCTCCCCACATGGCTGTGTTTCTGGAGTAGTTCATATTTGCCTTAGGATTTGGGCAAAAGAGCTCCTGGGACTGAAAGAATGAGAGAATGTGGAGGGGAAAAATATCTTTGGGGAAAAGAGAGATCAGGAGTGACTCTGCAGACTGGGACGGGTCTCGACATTTGTGAAAGCAGAGTTGAGGATAGTGTGGGCTGCTGACTCTCCAGAAACAAACCCGTTGTTGACCTGTGCAAAATGTAATGCAATGGTTGTACAGGACGGAAAGATACAGTGTTTTGACGCTAAATTGCTGGCAAACTGAGAAACTCAATGAAATTTTTCGTTGCAGTACTATGCCAAACAGAGAATGATTTTATCCTGATACGAAGGGCAATCCAGGCTGCTATTCAGGAACTATTTTGAAATTAGTTTACTGAGGGCATTTTATAGGAAAGAAACCCCTTCACTTAGGGTACCGGAGCTCTCTCCCTTTTCCGCTTATTCTTGATTCTTTTTAGCAAAGTTTGGATTAAGTTGGTTTGAAACTATTTCTGTACAATCGATCTTGAACAGAAATTTGGTTTTGGTCGCCTCACCTTCTCTAAACGTGCTATTTTCGTCCGCAACGTGGATTCAAGAGACAGGATGACTAGAATATGATCCTGGCAGGAGGGAAAAGATTTCACTCCAAGTCCACCAAAGGCGAGTTTGAGTACAGCAAGGCGCGGTCTGAGGTCTTTAAAAAACTAGTCTTGTCTTAGGAGTGCCGACTTTAGTGTTGCCAGGGAGACCACGCAAAGAGAAAGATGCCACACGGGAGTGATCTTCCTCTGTGGCACTTGCTTCGCGGGACAGCAAGAAAGAAAGCGCAGCTCGGCGTTGAGGTCCACGAGGAGAAGACGGGCCGGGTGCGGAGCCAGACGCGCCCCCTTTCCGCTGCTGTCAAATAAGTCCCTGCCCAGATCTTCCCCGGCGGTCATTAAGCCACCTTCGGCAGCTCCAGTCCCCGGCAGGGCCGTGGGACCAAGGTCGCGTGGTTTTGGACGCGCATCTGCGGTGCAGGTGTCTGGCTGCAGAGAGCTCCAGCCCTGGGAAGAGCGTGTTCCCGGACCACCCCCCCGCCTCGCACCCGGGTCGGTGCGGAGCAGGCAGGCTAAAGGCGGCGGCGGCAAAGTTGGCCCAAGAAAAGTCGGGGTGGGCGGAGGGAAGCCCCCGACCGCAGCCCTGACCAAGCGTGGCGCTGCTTGCAGCCCAGACTACATGCAAATTTGGGCAGACGCGCGGCAAATGGTGTCGACCCGGGGCGCTCTGGCAACAGCGGGCAAGGAGAAAGCAAGACTCTCCACGCACAGCCGGCATTCTCTACATTCACTGCAGTTTTGGGCTCCGATCCTAAGATTTCGGGAGCCAGTTTCCCACGGCGGGGGAGTGGTCGGAGAGAGGAATCCGGTGAGGCCGGAACTTTGGGGTTCTGGCCAAGGGCAGAGGGAAGGGGCGCGCTGGGCGCTGTCCATGGTGCTGGGGAGAGTGCAGCTTCTTCTCGCTCCACTCTCTGTCCCCAAACCGAGTTCAGGTGTGGAGACGGGAAGGGTGTACCAAGAGTTTGTGCGGTTGCAGGTGTTTTACCCTCCTTATAAGGTGGAAAGCGCGAATGTGGCTTTATAATGGAAACACTACTCTTGGAGGGTTCTACCCTGCATTTCTCAGTCATTACTGCTTAACCAGACAGCAGTGTGAACCGGTCAATACAGGGCTGTTTCCTGCTTTAAGTGTTCCACATCATACATCAAGGGAATCAGCAATTCTTGTCTTACAAAATAAGGAGGAACAAAAAGAGGGTGCTTGGAGACTTTGAACATACCCCAAAGGCAAGGAACTATTTTTCCAGATTTGGTAGGAAGTGAAAGCAGAGCAGGTTGACCTACTGGATAGCATGAGTTTATTGAGACATTATTGAATATATATAGATTCAAACTCACTTTTAAATGATTCCCTAAACTTCAGACTTGCCAAACGCTATAGTTTTGTGTGTGTGTGTGTGTGTGTGTGTGTATCAGCAAGAATAAAAGGAGTGATTTACCTACTCTAGTCCTTACTATAAATTAGAAATAGCTAAAATTTCATTTTAAGTTCTTAAATGGTCCTCTAAAAATTGCAGTTTCAAAGCACAGATCTGATTTCTTAAAAGGCAGGTGGTCAGAAAGAAAGCAGGATACGAAGAGAAATGATTTCAAATGTAGGGCAAAGAATTAAATAGACACCTAACCTACCTAGCAAGGGGGTGACATTCTTGTCACACACAAACACATCATGTGACAAATTGAAGATAGGCTATGCACTATGTTTGGTCCAACTAGAAATGTGAAAAATAGGAAAATAATGCATCTCAATTGTTTTTAATCATGAAAATCATCTTACATAGCCTTTGCAACTTGTGTCCATATGACAATGAAGGCAGAAAAGGACAGGAATCCAAACAGCTGACACCGTGGTAACAACTGGCAGCATCTCATTTGATATTTGATATCAAGCACTAGATCAATATCTGCGAGATCAATGCAATTTTAATGGTTTTCTTTCAAAACTGTATGGGAACCAAATTGTGACACTGTGTGCTAGGATTATTTTTAGAGCTGGTTATTCTAGGGGATGATATTAAGTAATTTACTGAAGCAAGACAAAAGCAAAAGGAGAGGGGGAAAAACAAAATCACTACAACAAACCATCAATAATTCTACAGTTGATGACTCCTGATTAGCCAAGGACCCAGATAAGGTGTGAATATCTATTGGGAAAAAAAGCCACTTAGTTATGGTTTTAAAAGAAGGAGAAAATAAGTCTTAGAAAAATAATTAGGAGGTGAATGAAGATGAACTGGGTCAGATATACCTTTTTTTCAGACACACTGCAATTAGGTGGTACTTGAACAAAATAATGAAAATATTAAAAAGATCAAAGTCTTTTAGTTATAGGGTCCATGCTCTCATGTGTGGAATTTGGTGGAAAATAAGATTTTTCTGCATCCCTGGCAGAGTAGAAAACTGAGAGCCCTCTCTGATCCCTAAGCAATACTTCCACAAAGGTCAAATAGAGGGGGAATAGCAGATAAGCATACATATTGTCTATTATTTTCCCTAGAAGGGTTTATACCTTTACAAAATAAGATGCAACTAGTCTAACACAGAAGCACATAGTTTCTTTGACTTTGACTGATTTGCTTACTAACTCATTTCACTTGACAAAAATGCTAAACTTGGATTTATTTATTTGTCTTTACAGATTCAATTTTGAGGAATTTTTCACCTAGAGGGATCCAAGACCTTCAGTCCGAACAGCAACTCCTGGGGAGGTAGATGATGGGGGAGGGTGTCAGAGGGGGTGCGCCTAGGTGAGCATTTCTCTAAGGAGAGTACTAGAGGTGGGATGTGCTGCTTTTAGGTAGTGTTCGGGACACACAGAGGTTTATGTTTTCACGTGAGCAAGAAAATGTCTTTCATTTATAATTCAACTTTGATTAAAAACCTGGAGAAAATGAGTTTTTCACTTGAAATAATACCAATATTTAAGGAAGTCTCTGAAGGATGAATTAAAAATCTCCCATTCCTCTTTAGATACAGGATAAAATACTTAAAAACCACATAGTTCTTAAAACTCTTCCTTAAATTTTTTCCCTAAAGTTTTTCTTTATGACAATAAGTTGCCTGATAAAGAAACTGACATCACTTCAAATAAGTCATTGCATTCTATGCTCTTAAAGGAAATTCATATCTAAGTTCTTTTGCAGAATATTAGGCAGTAGATTTCTTAAGAATCTAAGTAAAGTTATATTTTATAGGATTCCATTAACTCCATAAAAATGTTACATTCTACATGTCTCTATTATCCATTTGATTTCATATTTGACAGATTGCCTACAAACTAAAGACACCCAAAATTTAAATAAATTTTTCTTTAATGAAAAAAATCCAACTTTACACACAAATGCACATTATATACTAACAATTTACAGATGCAAATTAACTTGAGACATTTAAAGAAAGATATTTATAACAGTGCCTTGCAGATTTTAATGTGAGCAATTTATTTAACAGAAAATAAGTTTATAAACATTAATGATGATCTATATGTACCAAGCACCTATTATGTTACAGTGACTGAAAAGACACACACATACTGAGAATGTTGTCTGTGTATTTCAGATGGAATGGGCACATAGGTGGATATGTTTGTGTGTGTGAAACATATATGTATATATCCATATCTACATGTTTTTCTATTAGATTAAACAAAAACACCCTGAGTTATTTAAAAGGCTATGAACTTTATATTCAATTGTAGTTCATCTGAACTTCACTTTGGTGAATCAAAATTTGACCAATAATTTTTCATCATAGCATGAAGGACAGTATTTGGAATTTAAAAGTTTAATGCAGCTAAAATGCTGCTCTTCTTAAGCCACTTTGAAGTAATGCTAGGGAGTCTACTATACAGATCTACATGTTAATCTCTAGTTTTGCCTTCAAACAGAATTCAGTTACAAAGAACTTGGAAAGATTTTGAATCTATTCAGCAGAGAAAAACTCTTTAATTTTCTGAGGAGTAAAAACTCCCCAAGAAACTTCATATAGCTTCTTAGATTTTGCTTAGCATACGTGATAAAACATTGATTGTTGCAGTTTGGTGACCCATGAAATTTGGGGGTTAGTTTTCTCTTCAGACCAGAGCATATAATTATGCAAATAAAGAGCTGTCACTGATCTAGTGAAATACTCACAAACGCATGCACTCTGAAATTGGACAGAAAAGTGAAAATGGTTGGTGATGTGATGGTGCCATGGTTTGTTTTCCTGCCAAGTTTCTATCCAAGTTCATTATTCAAATTGTAAACTTTAAAAAGAGACATATCATTCTTGGGGTGTGGGTTGTCTTTTCATTTCAGATTCTTTGTATTGGTACTGCAGGCTGGCCACAAAGTACAGTTCGACATTATTTGACCTACGACAGTTTCCCATATTACCCGCCGTAACAGTCAAGGAAGAAAAAGCTGATTGATCTGGAAAGAAAGATGCAAAAGGCCTCTCTAGATTTCTTTCTAGAAACATGTTTCTTGTCTGTTTTAAACAGAACTCAACTCCAGCAATACAAAGAACACAGTGAAAGGTTTTTCACAAATCTCAAGGCAAAGAACTGGGAAAAGTTGCCTGGAAGGCCTCATGGATTAAGTCAAATTTCCATTTTCAAGCTTTTCACATTCAAGGGGGGAAAGACTGGTCACTCTGTGATGTCCACTTAATGGTCAAACTTGCAGCACAGCTTTCTCCTAACTAGCAATTCAGGCCCACTATATACTCGGCGACTTTAACCTCTGTGCTTCATTAACAGTCGATACTCCTGGAAAAACCCTTCTGCTGAGAATTTAAGGAGAGTCCCCCAGTCTCATCATGCTCTTTGGCATGGAGGTCTCCCGATTCCAAAGTTACTCCTGCACAGGCTGTTGCATAATTCTAGATGTCACGGAGAGTCCCCCTGATGAAATCTGAGAAGGCTCATGTCAGACCGCTGACTGCTAAAGACATCACCACGTGAAAGATCAGTGGTGTGAAACTTGAAAAACATCGATCCAAATGAATCAATTAAATCAACATTCATCCCTCCTAAGTGTGAGGTTTAAAACTATCATTGTTGCTTTTTTTCTTCTTTCTAACATGACATAGATTTCAAGATAAACGCTGGAATGCTTTGATGGCTACTTCTGTTCTCCAGTCTCCACTAATCGACTTTGTGCTGTTTCTCTCTTTTCAACATCTTCCAGTCCGCGTACATTCTTCACTTTCAGTACAGTGCATGACAGTTGCAATGCTTTAAATCTAAAACCACCTAACAAAGCTGATGCTTTAGGTAGGGCAGCTTTAAGCTCTGTGAAGTGTTGATTAAAAACCCTTTCCCAGACTCAAACTGATCTTTTTGGAGATTAATAGAATATTAGATAAAAGGAAGACGAACAATTCAAGAGACTCCCACTCAGTCATTCTATACAAGGAAGGAAGGAAGGAAAGTATTCAATTTTTGAAAGGGAGTACCTCCTGGAGTCTTTTATTTTATATTATTATAGCCCTTAATAAGTAATCATAAAACAACCACTACCATTATCTTCCAACCCCCCTTTTTGCCCACCCATATTTCAAAGATGAGAATGTCTCACATTTATTTCTTTTTTTTTTTTTCTCCAGAGAGAAAGGGGGAAAGTTTTAAAGAAATGTTTGCACTTTCTATAGTAGTAACTATCTATAAGTGTTTTAGTCTTATAGACACCAACAGGCACCTGTCAGTTTATAATAAAAAGTTTGATTACAATAAGATACACACACATCTGGACTGGAAAATACAGATAACCCAGAGAAATGTGTGTGGGGGGAATCAGACTTATTAGCAAGATAAAGTAGTTAGCATGTCTTGTCACCCACATCCTTTCCAGGAGTTAACAGGTTTTAAGGAAGGAACAGCTGTAAAATAAATGTGAACACATTATTTTCAGGCTGGACACAGTACATCCAGAACCTACAGACAGGAATTTGGGAGCAATTTAACCTCACCAGAATCCCTCTGAAAAAGAACACTTATTTACCGTATGTTAAAAGTTTCCTTTATAAAACAAGAGTTCAATCAAACAGTGTTTACATTTCTTTACCAAGGAGCTATTTCAGACATCAAAAAACAAATGTCTTAAAAAACTTAGCTTTGTGAAAGGTGCGAAGCAAACAGTGACTGAACCAAAGTGAGGATGTTAGCTCATAGCAACGACAACAGTTAAGTACCTGTATGGGTTGAAATATTGATGAAGGCTGTCCCATCATCCCTTTTATGTTTCTGCTTTAAAAAAAAAGAAAATCTCTACAGTTACAAGTCCTGAGCAAGAATAATACACCACTACGTGTTGGGAAAATTGTTTTTATTTTAAAATAGTAAACAGAAATATATTTAGGAAACTCTTGTGCTTTTTTTTTCTTGTATAAACAATAATGCAATCCAGGTCAAAGCACAAGGCAAAAACGTAAGAAAAGAACAATTATTACAAGTAGATGGTCTCCCTTTCAAATATCCATGAAAACTTTAATGAGTGCACAGTTGGCCACCTTTAGAAAAGCAATTATCTACCTGGCTTTTAAGTTTCAACAGGACTAGCTTGAAGGTTAAATTTATGAACAACTCCTTTCACTTGCTCTAAGAACTACATATGCAATGAAAATCAAAAGCCTGCAGCCTAACTTGAAACCTCCCCTCTCCTAGGAACCAGTCTACGGAAACCAGAATGGGGAGAAAGAAGATCAGAGTAGAAATATTGTGAATGCTGGCCGCTCCCAGGCAGGCGGGCTACTACCAACCGCTTGTTGTCAGTCGAGGAAAATTGAGGTGAACAATATTATTACATTTATTCCAACAAACCCATCATCAACAGGTTAACAAATCCTACATTGCTAGGAATCTGATCAGTTACCAGCTGGGGGTATGGAAGGGTTTGCCTGGCTCCCCCTGGGTTGCTACCGCTCAGATCCACAAGTAAAAATTACATTTACACAACTTAAGTTTGCAAATAGCTCTCTACAGATGGTTAAGGCAGGCCTAACCATCCAGTAGTTTTAAAGTATTAAAGGCAATTACACAGTGATTTACTGTAGAGGTGAGAAATTGGAGAGAAGAAACAGGAGTGATTTCCTTTATAGGCTGAACATATTTGCTATAATTCAGCTTCACAAATTTAACATTGCACAAGTGTTGCTAAAAAATGCTATAAAATTAGTTTCCTATGAACATCTTCATGTGCTGAAAACACAACACTACTTTCAAAAGTTTGAAAAACGTGCTCAGGTCCACATCAATTCTCGGTGCGCTCACTGGAAGGTACCATTACTTGACATAGGTCACCATTACCTCAGAAATAGGAAGAATCAGATAAAAAGGGTCACCATCACAGACCAATGTGTTTGAAAATGGTGGGGCTGTACATTTTAAGCCATCCAGGAGCTGGATCAAAATGCCATTTTGGCTTTTCCTATGTTGTTTCTGCTTAAGTAACATCAAAAGATACATAGATGCGCTCCCTGGAAAAAGATCATTCTAGTTTGCCATTATTCAAACTACAGAACCAGTGGATGTAACTGGATGCCAAACACGACATGAGATACGAGTTTTAAAACTTGGTGAAATCAGCTCATAATATAAAAACATGTGTCCACGAGATGGAAGATTTTGGGTTATCTCCCTAGGGTGTTAAGACAGTTCTAAGTTATCTTGGGTACATTTTACCATATCCTCAAACAAGGCAGGCATATTCGTTGTTGCATACACTTCTAAAAAGCATGAAAAATATTAAATCCAGAGTATCACTTATTAGAAATAATCCCCGCCAGGTAATTAAATTCTTCAGGTAATTAAAAACTGATAGTGTTAAAATTTAATATTTTAATTTAAAAGTCAGCAAAATCTCAACATATTTTATCTTTGCATTTCACAGTGTTGGCCAGATCTTAGTTGGATTTAAATGCTGAATTGTTGAAAATGTAGGGCAAGAGCCTCCAAAGGAAGTGGAGTAATAAAAATTGTACCGTTGGGCTAGAGGAGAAAATCTTCCACACCAAGTCTCTCTCTTCCCACTGGAGCAGAAAACGAAAAAAATCATTTCAGTCCCGTTTGGCCTTCAAGAAGCAAAAGGTTTCAGAGTCCACACGGGTTCATTTCCCCCCCAAATTCCACTCCTCAGATGGCCCAACTGCAGGAAAGCTGAGGACAGATCAACAGTAAGGACCAGTGGCCACCAGCACCGTCCTCCACACCAAGGATCTAAAAAGCAGAACCTGCGTTCCCTAAATAGCAACAGCCACCCAACACGCGTCTATTCAAGAAGTGAACGCGACGGCCAGGTGGGGGGACATTCCATGGAAAAGGGAGACCTTTCACACCTAGCCTCAAACGGTCTGCTCCCCTCTGTTTTGCTTTAAACAGTCTCTCCTGCAATCAGAGGTTTGTGTAAAACCTCTCTTTCCACTGGCGAGGATTCTCAGCAGGAACGCGGATCCGGCAGTTTGTAGATTTCTTTTTATGCAAAGTTTGTCTTCTGCTCTTGAAATGAAAATAGATCGTTAGGGAGAGGACAATTTGCACTCCTAAAACGACGGAGTACTGTCGTGGTATTCATGGTCTGCATTTAAATTTGGCTTTTTTTAGGGAGGGAGAAAAAAAAGAAACGAGAGAGAGAGAGAGAGAGAGAGAGAGAGAGAGAGAGAGAGAGAGAGAAAGGCTGCCCAGCGGGAACCCAAGTTGCACCGGGAGTGTGCAGTCTCGTGCCGTGAGCCCTGGCCGGATCGGTTCCGCGGGGGACCGCGGCCGTCGGGGCCGGGGCCGGGGCCGGGGCCGGGCCGGGCCGGGGGCGGCGGCGGGCGGTAAGACCGCGCAGACGCCGCTCGCCCCTGCGCCGCGCGGCCGCGGCAGGGCAATTAGAGGCGCGCGGGCCGCGCCGGGCAGGGCGCTGTCAGCCTCAATCTGCGCGCTGACGGGCAGCGCCCAGCCCGCGCGCAGCCCGCAGGAAGCGCGACCGGTGAACCCATATTGCTTTGACAGTTGCACTCATCTAGAAATAATGCAAAACGCTATTTAGATGTATATATCACGACCCTGTGCTCTCGGAGGAAAACAATCTAATGAGGGCCGGAGCCGGCGCGGCGACGGCGCGCGGGCAGGCGGGCGGCGCGTGGGCGCGCGCTCCGGGGCCCGGGCCGCCCCGCCCGGCGCGCTCGACCCGCGCTCACAGCTCCTCGTGCTTTATTCGGTGCGAGCGCCGCGTCACCGCCGGTTTCAGGGAACTGGTCTTTGCCTCCGAGGCTTCGGTAAAGAATTTGAAAATAGACGGGAAGCTCTTCCAGGAAGTGAGCTCGTGACGGTCGGTGCCTGCGAACGAAACAGACAGACAAAAAAAAATAGAGTCGGTGACGATGGGGCCTCGCTCGGGCCCAGCCACGTCCAGGCCCCGCCGCGGCGCGGGACCGCGACCCGCCCGCCGAGCCCCCGCCCCGCAGCCCCGGCCCCAGCCGCGGCGCGCGTCTCCCGGCTCGCGGCCGCCTCCCCGGAGCGCACCTGTACCTGGGGGCGCCCCGCGCCGCCGGGGCCCCGGGGGAACCCGGCCCTGCCCCGCGGGTCGCCCGGGGCCTCAGCCCCGCCGGGCCAATGGAGGCGCTCGCTGCGCAGGGCCACTCCCTCCGCCGCCAGGAAACCTCCCACTTCCCCGGCGCGGCGCGCGCGGGGATTGGCTTCCCCTGCGCGCGGGATCCGCTCCCGCACCCACCCGGGGGCACCCAAGTGGCTCGGCTTCCCGAGGAAGCAGCCCGGCGTTTCCCCCGCCTCGCCCGGGATCAAACCGCACGGGATGCCTGCTTAAGGCCGGGTTCCGAAGGGGCTGTGCCTCCCAGCGGGCCACAGTGCCGCTCGGGGTGCAGGGGGCAGGTTTACAGACAGCACGTAGGCCTCCTGGTTTGGAAGGGGGGACTCAGAAAACACAGATTCGCTGTCGGTTTATGGCGTCATTTTTTTATACCACGTCTTCTTTCTGTGGCTTCGATTTAATAGTCACCCACCGTGTTTTTCAAATAATAAAAAAAAATTACCCTCGGTTTAGCACAGGCAGCAAATGCTGATGTAGCCATAAAAATAGGTGAGGAAAGAGAGTAATCTGCTTTTGATCACGTGTGATAGTTAATATCATTTTACCAATAGCTTCATCACTGAACGATTTTTAAAGTTAAAAAAAAAAAAGAGTAGAAATAATGAGTGGAAACAGCTGAACTCTCTTTCTAGATCACTCAATTATGCAGGGATACTGCTTGGGAGCCTCCGGATTCAGGGCCTCTGTCTGATACTTTAACATTGTTAATGATAATTCTTTAGTCTGTAATAGTAGGTCATTGCTATGGTTACTCTACAATGGTGCAACACTTTGCTTTCCCCTTCAGCTATTCGCTGAGACCTGGTAACCACATTTGTTGCCTAGCAACAGTTTTGTGACAGTATCACAATCTGGGAGTTACAACAATAAGGATGCTATGGCTGCGGTCGGCCGGAGAGCAGAAAGCTACAGTCTGTGCATGTGACTTAGCCGTGGGAGCTGGCCCTGCTGGAGGACCCTGCTCTCTGGAGGTGCCCTCACAAGGATGTGCTCCAGCCTCCAGCTCTCTGTACAGGGGCCTTGTGGACCCGCATTTGCAAGGAAGACCCCGTATTGAAACATCCTCCAACACTACTGTATCTCAGAATAAAAACTGAGGTCGTCTCTCTTTGCTTATTCATTGCAGGCAAAATTCAATACAATTCAGCGGAAGAGGGCAGGGATGGGTGCAGGTTTATCCTGGTTAATCCTAAAGTGCCTAACAGGATCCTGACAATTCTTTTTTTTTTTTTTTTTTTTTTTTTTTTTTTTTTTTTTGACAGGCAGAGTGGACAGTGAGAGAGAGAGACAGAGAGAAAGGTCTTCCTTTGCCGTTGGTTCACCCTCCAATGGCCGCCGCGGCCGGCGCGCTGCGGCCGGCGCACCGCACCGATCCGATGGCAGGAGCCAGGAGCCAGGTGCTTTTCCTGGTCTCCCATGGGGTGCAGGGCCCAAGCACCTGGGCCATCCTCCACTGCACTCCCGGGCCACAGCAGAGGGCTGGCCTGGAAGAGGGGCAACCGGGACAGAATCCGGCGCCCCGACCGGGACTAGAACCCGGTGTGCCGGCGCCGCTAGGCGGAGGATTAGCCTAGTGAGCCGCGGCGCCGGCTGACAATTCTTTATAGAATTCTTGGCAGACTATTGTATGTGTGTATACATACATACATACACATATGCCTACCTGCATCACAGGAACATAAAGCTTCAAGTTATTTTTATTATAATTTTTACTGATTTATTCAAATGATAATCTTACATGATGCTTTTGAATTGGAAGCATTTATTCTCCAAACCCAAGGGAGCAGTTCTAGATGTGTTCAGACATGCCTACTTTAAATGAAATTTGGTTTCTATCCCTAAAAGGGGACTGAGTTTCTGGTTAGATAAGTGTATGAAATGTCTATTTCCACAGTGCTGGTAACCCTAGTTTCTGTTCAGTAACAAGTACTAAATGGAACTTGAAATGGTGAAATAGTTTAAAATCAATATCTCTTCCTTTTGAAAGACCATTCTCAATGCATACTACACAGCAATACCCACCCCAAACACAATAAGAACCCCCCTCCCCAAGAAAAAGGTGGTAATGGTTTCTTTTCCTTTCCATTTCCTAAACTTCTGACCACATTTGGCATTTCCTCCGTGGTGTCACACTTACAGCTCCTAGTGTCACTAAAGCTATGGTCAATTCGTACCCTTTCTCAGGGAGCTCCTCTCCCAATCCCTCCTACCCACTGAAAACCAGTTCAGTCTAAGGATCCGGAGGGCCCGAAGGAGCCCACAGTCTGAAGCAATTTCCACTTCTTTATTTCTTCTTTCTTGGTGCCAGCCTTTCTGAAGGATGAAATTTCCCTGGTGATGAAATCACTCCAGAAGCTTTTTAGTTTTAGCTGATGATGACTCTGCTTGATTAATCCTGGGCTGAAAAGACCAGAGTCCCTGAGATACTGAGTATCTGCACCTGCTCTCAACATTTATCCTTGCAATTTAAGAGTATAAATAATGTGTGCTTCTGTCAGAGGAAGGGAAATGACTAGTAGTACAAGTAATAAGGCAAGGTAGGTTAGCCACTGAATTACAGAGAACAGGGGAGAATTCTCCCTAAATTAAGGAATGGTGACAGGATTATTTTACATAAAGTATCTTTATATTTTAGGAAGTATGTCTTTAATAATGTAATAAGTAGCATTTGGAAGTTGGGTCATTGTGTGTCCATCTGGGGCTGCATATACACATTTCAGGAAAATGGCAATCACTTGCCCAAGTTCAGGACCAAAGTTGAGTGAAAATATTTACAAGTTAACATGAAAGTACACACGTGACAATGTTCAGTAAATGCAAACATATAAAAGCAGCTTTCCAGTATTTAAAACAATATATCACTTTAGGTGAAGTTAAGAGTGGTGCTTTTTATTCCATCACTAGGCCATTAAATTATCTATTTATAAAAGGGTATAAAAGGTGAACGTTTGAGTAAGTTGAAAAAGCAGGCATTTGTTAAACAACTGCAAGGATGTGGAGGAACAGGGAAACTAGCTCACTTAGCACTAACCGTGTCATCGGAAAGAGATAAACATGGTTTTGCAGTCAGGCCCTGGTCTTTCCTCTACCAAACTTTACCTTTATCAAAAGCCCTCCCTTAGCTCTATGACCTCTCTACTTTTCAGACTTCCACTTTTCCTAGTCTAGATTTACACAAGGCAGGGAGCAAAGGATTTCCCCACATTCTCAGCGAATGATTTCTGTAGCCTTTTGGACTGGCAGGCTTGTTCTAACTGGATAATTCACCGTTGGGGTGACTTCACTTTCCTAATCTATAAAATCAATTTAATATAAAAGTAAAGTTTAAAGGATCACAGTGCTTCGTTTTTTTTGTGCCTCTGCTCTGTCTCAATCAGTGGTTCTTAAGGAGCAGATCAGTTGTCTCTAGAGAGATTCTGGAAATTTGGAGGGGGATTTTGGGTGGTCAAAATGGCCAGAAGGTACTATTGCATTTTGTGGAGGGTGGTCGGGGGTGGGGAACAACCTGTAATTTGTAGGGGACTACAGGATGATGAATTGTTCTGCCTCTCACATGGCTTTCAAATGTCCCACAGCTATTCATGCAGTTGAAAAATCTGTTTATAATTATATGGCTTTTGAATTTAAACGTCTTGCAAATAATCTTGGTTTCAATATACACTGAATTTTCCAGGCATGTAACGCCATGTAAATTGAACGGATTGTGTACTTTGCTTTTCAGAATGGCTTACTCTATGACAAAATCTCATCACTGATAGCACCACTGTGCATGCTACTCCAGCTGTCAATAAGCACTCCTGTGTGGCTTGCATTTGTAACTGTCAAGTTCATGTGGATTCTATGCACAGGACCAGAAATCTTACTACTGTACTATGGCTTTTCAGGAATGTTTGCCTGAGCACTTTAAATATTGAGATGTGTATTAGTTTTTATTATGAATTACTTTTATTCCTTCTACATAGTAACTAGAGCACCTCAGTGACTTAAACTTGTGAGTAGGTGGATTACGTTATCTCTAGAATTTATTTCAGGAGAGTAAAGCACTGTGTCATTGGAGGTATTTAGATAATCAAGTGTCAGCTTAAGTAAAATGAATAATTTTTTATTACAGTAGAGACTAGTTCTCCCAACAATCTGAACTGTATGCTATCTCTTACCCTTTCACAGAGCATAAGATATTTCTCCTTGGGTCCGGCGCTGTAGCGCAGTGGGTTATCGCCCTGGCCTGAATCGCCGGCATCTCATGTGGGCTGCTCCATTTCCCATCCAGCTCTCTGCTATGGCCTGGGAAAGCTGCAGAAGATGGCCCAAGTCCTTGGGCCCCTGCACCCAAGTGAGAGAACCAGAAAAAGCTCCTGGCTCTTGGCTTCAGATTGGTGCAGCTCTAGCCGTTGAGGCCAATTGGGGAGTGAACCCGGATGGAAGACATCTCTCTCTCTCTCTGCCTCTCTTCTCTAATTCTGACTTTCAAATAAATAAATAAAAATCTTAAAAAAATTTTCCTTTATTTCTTACCTGTTTCTTTCACAATTACTGTTTGTTAATGATGTTTTTCACTGTGAAATGACCAAAAGGCAAGAGGATCTTCTAATTAAAATAAATACTATATTGAATATTTATCCTTGACCTTGATCATTTGTTTTAAAAAATCAACTGTAGCCAATTTCAAAGCAGATTAAAGACAGCATAAATGGCCAAAATGATTACAATATTTAAGTATGAAGGATGTGACTATAAATCATATGAGAAGGATCAAATCGCTAGAAGATGCTATTTGTTTTCCCAAGAGACTACATATTTAAGAAAAATGTCTTGTAATAGAACTGACAAACCAGGCTACATTCACATACTAGCATTTCAAAATTAAACAAAAAATGGTTGAAAATAGCAGTAAGAGTGGAATGCCCAAAGAATAGCAGAGAGCCATCACTGTGGCATAGTGGGTAAAGCTGCCAACTGCAGTGCTGGCATCCCATATGGGTGCCAGTTCGAGTCCTGGCTGCTCTACTTCTGATCCAGCTCTCTGCTATGGCCTGGGGAAGTGGTAGAGGATGGTCCAAGTCCTTGGGCCCCTGCACCAACTTGGGAGACCTAGAAGAAGCTCCTGGCTCCTGGTTTTGGATCGACGCAGCTCCAGCTGTTGTGGCCATTTGGGGAGTGAACCAGCGGATGGAAAACCTCTCTCTCTCTCTCTCTCTCTCTCTCTCTCTCTCTCTCTGCCTCTCTTTAACTCTGCCTTTCAAATAAACAAATAAATATTTAAAAAAGGAATAGCAGAAGAGAGAAGAAACAAACACAACTTCTGTCATGTCTATACCCCTTATTTCTTCTTGTAATGACTCTGGCCCAAGTGTTTCTTATAAGTCAGCCTTGTCCACACTCCTCTCACTTGATCTTAGTGCTTTAATTATTTAAAAAAAAAACTATGCCAAAATATCTACTGAGTTAGTAGCCAAAATCCTGATGTTTACTTTGGCAGATGTATGCTATTCTGAAACTGCACCTCATTTTTTTTTTTTTTTTGACAGAGTGGACAGTGAGAATGGCCGCCGCGGCCGGCACGCTGCGGCCGGCGCACCGCGCTGATCCGATGGCAGGAGCCAGGAGCCAGGTGCTTTTCCTGGTCTCCCATGGGGTACAGGGCCCAAGCACCTGGGCCATCCTCCACTGCACTCCCTGGCCACAGCAGAGAGCTGGCCTGGAAGAGGGGCAACCGGGACAGAATCCGGCGCCCCGACCGGGACTAAAACCCGGTGTGCTGGCGCCGCTAGGCGGAGGATTAGCCTAGTGAGCCGCGGTGCCGGCCTGCACCTCATTTTTTGCAATAGTTGTCTTTTTTTTTTTTTTTTAAGATTGATTTTATTTGAAAGGCAGAGCTACAGATAGAGGGAAGAGAGAGGGACACACACACACACACAATCTTTCATCCATTGGTTCATTACCCAAATGGCTATAATGACCAGGGCTAGGAAAGACCAAAGCCAGGAGCTTCATCCAGGTCTCTGACAATGGGTGGCAGGGGCTCAAGCACTCAGGTCATCTTCTGCTGCTTTCCCAGGTACATTAGCAAGGAGCTGGATCAGAAGTGGAACAGCCAGGACTCAAACCAGCACCTACATGGGATGCTGGCATCGCAGGTGGCAGGTTAACCTGGTATGTCACAACACCAGCCCTGCAGTAGTTGTCTTAAAAAGTTCTATGTAGAGGCTGGTGCTATGGCATAATAGTTAAGCCTCCACCTGCTGTGCTGGCATCCCGTATGGGCACTGGTTCAAGTCCTAGCTGCTCCTCTTCTGATAAAGCTATCTGCTTATGGTCTGAGAAAGCAGTAGAAGATGACCCAGGTTCTTGGGCCCCTGCACCTGTGTGGGAGACCCAGAAGAAGCGCCTGGCTTCGGACTGGCCCAGCTCTGGCTGTTGTGGCTATTTGGGAAGTGAAGCAGCAGATGGAAGACCTCTCTCTCTGTCTCGCCTCTCTCTCTCTCTAACTCTGACTCTCAAATAAATAAATCTTTTAAAAAAGTTATATGCAAATAGAGTTTCTGGAAATAGAGAATTTTAAAATGAAGAAGTAGGCTATTGGGGGCTGGCATTGTGACACAGTGGGTTAAGCCACCACCTGTGACACTGGCATCCCATATGGGCACAGCTTCAAGTCGCTGTTACTCCACTTCCAATCTAGCTCCCTGCTAATGTACTTGGGAAAGCTGCAGAAGATGGCCCGCGTGCTTGGGCCGCTGCCACCACTCATGTGGGAGACTGGATGACGTTCCAGGCTCCTGGTTTTTGCCTGGCTCAGCACTGGCTGTTGACCATTTGGGGAATGAAGAAGCAAATGGAATTCTCTCTCTCTCTCTTTCTCTTGGGGAATGAAGAAGCAAATGGAAGGAATTCTCTCTCTCTCTCTCTCTCTCTCTCTCTCTCTCTCTCTCTCTCTCCCCCCTTCTCTGTAACTCTGCATTTCAAACAAACAAGCAAATAAGTAACTAAACAGGCCATGATCTGCTGCTTTCCCAGGGGCATTAGCAGGGAGATGGATTGGAAGTGGAACAGCCAGGAGTGGAAATGACACCCATATGGCAGCAGCATCATAGGCAGCAGCTTAACCAGCTATGTTACAATGCTGGCTCCTGGGAAAACATTCTGACAATGACATTACACACATATACACACACGCATGCAGGCACGTATGTATGCATGTACAAATAAGATTTGCTAGAGATGAGGCTTACCAGTAAATACTGAACAGTAAGCAGACTGATATACATTCTGATGGTCAAGTAATTTTATCAAAAAGATAATTTAGGAGAATTTCTTGGTCATCAATTCACTATTCTAATTATTGCTGCATATCATCTTACATGGTCCTAAACCAAAAGTTCATGGAATAATTTCAACACTGGATGCGATTTACAACATAGGATCTGGTTTACAATCAGGATTATCACTGTTCACAAAGTCAAGTGCAGATATGAGATCATTTTTACAGATGTTTATTTGAGGGAGAAAAACTCAGCATGTGCCCCTACCCTCTCCCAGTGCATTCCTCCCCTGGAAAATGTGTGCATTTTTAAGGCAGAAGGTAATGATTAAACTTTGTATGTTCCTATGGTAAAGGGAGAGAAACTGGAAAGATATGAAACACATTAATATTAACAGGAAAACATGTCTGTGATACTTTCAAAATGACAATGCTTGATTTTAAAAATTGATCTTTAACAAGAAAAAGAAGTATGGGCAATTAGGAAGTAATGAAGACCCTGTCAATAGAGCTATGTTGATAATAACAGGTAAGGGAATTCTTGAGAAAATCTAATATATAAAAATCAGGAGGTCTGTAATATGCATTACTGAGTCCCAGTGGGATTAACTAATGAATTTATGAGCTCACCAGCAGTTATTTTTAGAACGTTATAAAGAATCAGAAATATCAGAGCACTGAAAAATAATGTGCCTTCTAAAAAGAAATAAAATATGGCTACTAAAATTCATTTAAAAATGAATTCTAGAGCAACTAAGGAGAACATCATTGAAAAATAAAACAAAAACTTAGCAATATTTGAACACAGGGCTCCTAATGGAGACCCTGCAAGGTGGAAGGGACAAGTGTGAGACTGTCGGACTCAGGGGCAGTGAATGGGGCGGCATGAGGTGTTCACTGAGACTCGTGCTATAAGGGAACTACCAAGCACAGCTCAGCGAACAAGCGGCATCGCCTTGTTAAATTACTTGTGTAAGATGCAGGGAAGTCTCTTTCCACTGCCAACTCTGTTGCAAGCCCATAAAAGCTGGACTGTGTTAAGACCCTGAAGGCAAGACATCAAGTTTGACCAGAGAGAAGAGATAGGCGTAAATAAAGGCGTACAATCAGTGGTGGAAACTTCGGGGTCATTTGCAGTTTCTGAGGCAGCCTGTGCTTTCTGTTCAGCACCTTTTGATTGCTCTTGTTTTGTTTTTGCCAAATGTAGATCTTTCACCTTTGGTAGGGGTGAGGAGGGGGTGGGTGGGTAACGCAGGGTCCTTTAAGACTCAGAGAGACAACTCTGGGAAGTAAATTTATTCTTGAGGCAGGGTACACAGCCTGCAGTGGCTGGGGGTCTCTGACATTGAGCCCTGG
This sequence comes from Oryctolagus cuniculus, assembly GCF_051225735.1. NCBI lineage: Eukaryota > Metazoa > Chordata > Mammalia > Lagomorpha > Leporidae > Oryctolagus > Oryctolagus cuniculus. The sequence goes on from NC_142880.1 coordinate 16,282,576, forward strand.
GAGACCTCTGCAATCATCCTTCTCTTAACCAATAAAAAAGCGATACATTTTAATTGTTCCTATTGTCTGCTGAACTCAGACAGCTGGGAAAGCGGTATCTTCTTTGGTTTTAACTCTTGTCTTGTTTCAGTTATTACTTTCACTGTTGCCACAAGGAATTGGCTTCATTGACACATTGCTTCCGCCTAGTTCACAACTGGCTATTGTGGCCATCTGGAGAATGAACCAGCTGATTGATGATTGTTCTCTCTGTCACTCTGCCTTTCAAATAAACAAATCTTAAAACAAACAAACAAACAAACAAACAAAAAAAACCCAAACTGGAGCTCAAGTGTGGGCCAGAGACCCCTCTTTTAATCGGTCATTTTCTTTTATTTATTTATTTATTTATTATTTTTTTGACAGGCAGAGTTAGACAGCGAGAGAGAGAGAGAGACAGAGACAGAGAGAGAGAGACAGAGAGAAAGGTCTTCGTTTTTCTGTTGGTTCACCCCCCAAGTGGCCACTATGGCCCGCTGCGCCATGCGGCTACAGGGCCCAAGGACCTGGGCCATCCTCCACTGCCTTCCCAGGCCAGAGCAGAGAGCTGCACTGGAAGAGGAGCAACCGGGACAGTATCTGTTGCCCCAGCTGGGACTTGAACCCGGGGTGCCAGTGCAGCAGGCGGAGGATTAGCCTAGTGAGCCACAGTGCCGGCTTCTTTTATTATTTTAAAATATATTTTATTATTGTATATATTTGAGATTTATCATGTGATGTTATAGGATTCACATAGATAGAAAAGTTTATAATAATGAAGCAAATTAACATCTACAATCTCATGTAGTTATTATTTTTAATGGTGAGAGCAGCTAAAATCTACATATTTAGCAAAAATCCCCAAAACAATATGGTTTTATTAACTTTAGTTCACGTGCTACACGTTAGATACCTTGACATGGTGATTCTACATACCTGGACCTATATTTCCCTATTCCCTCCCATCCACTCCCGCCTATGGCTTTATTCTCTCTCTCTCTGTATTTGATCTTCTATAAAAAGATTTTGTAAAAAAGAAAACAGGGAGGGCTGTTGCTGCGATGTAGTGGGTAAAGCTGCCTCCTGCAGTGCCTGCATCCCATATGGGCTACTCCACTTCTGATCCAGCTCTCTGCTATGGCCTGGGGAAGCAGTAGAAGATGGTCCAAGTCCTTGGGCCCCTGCACTGCATGGGAGACCAGGATGAAGCTCCTGGCTCCTGGCTTCGGATTGGCTCAGCTCCAGTCGTTGCAGCCATATGGGGATTAAACCAGCAGATGGAAGACCTCTCTTTCTGTCTCTCCCTCTTTCTGTTACTCTGACTCCCAGATAAATAAATAAATCTTTTTAAAAAATAGGGAGGGGGCCGGTGCTGTGGCACAGTGGGTTAACGCCCTGGCCTGAAGCACCTGCATCCCATATGGGCACTGGTTCTAGTTCCGGCTGCTCCTCTTCTAACCCAGCTCTCTTCTATGGCCTGGGAAAGCAGTAGAAGATGGTCCAAGTCCTTGGGCCCCTGCACCAGCATGAGAGACCCAGAAGAAGCTCCTGGCTCCTGGCTTCATATCGGCGCAGCTCCGGCCATTGCGGCCATCTGGGGAGTGAACCATTGGACGGAAGACCTCTCTCTCTCTGCCTCTCCTCTCTGTGTAACTCTGACTTTCAAATAAATAAATAAATCTTAAAAAAAAAATAGGGAGAAGGAGGGAGGGAGGAAGAGGAGGAGGAGGAGGAGGAAAAAGAGAAAGAGAGAGAGAGAGAGAGAGAGAGAGAGAGAGAGGTATCTAATCCATGTGCTGCTGGTTCACTCTCAATTGTCAGCAACAATCAAGGCTGGGCCAGGATGAAGCCAAGAACAGGGAACTCCATTTGGGGCTCCCACACAGATGGCAGGGACCCAGTTACTTGGGCTGTCATCTGCCTTCCCAGGCACATTACCAGGGAGCTGGATGGGAAGCTGAACAACTGCGACTGGAATCAGTGCTCTCATATGGATGTCAGCATCACAGGCAGCAGTTTAACCCAGTGAGCTACAAGGCTGCCCCCTCACCTTGTCATTTTTTTTTCCTTTTTTAAAGATTTTTAATTTATTTATTTGAGAGGCAGAGCCACAGAGAGAGGGACAGAGAGAAAGGTCTTCCATCTGCTGGTTCATCTCCCAAATGGCCATAACAGCTGGAGCTGGGCTAATCCGAAGCCAGAAGCCAAGAGCCAGTTAAGACGCCTGCATCCCATATTGGAGAACATGGGTCTGATTCCTGCTGGCTCCAACTCCTGACTCCAGCTTCTTGCCGATGCTGACTTTGGAAAGCAGCATTGAAGGCTCAAGTAACTGGGTTTCTGCCAACACTCTGGGAGACCTGGATTGATCTGTGAACATCCTCAGTTCTGAGCACTTGGGAGGTGAATCAGCAGATAGGAGTTCTCTCTATATACTTCCTAGATAAGTAAAAATTTAAAAATTACAATGTAATTACAGTTGGATACTCCATTACAAAAGCTGAAGAAAACAGAGTGTGCTGCTTGCTCTTTCCAGCACAAAGATGAGGTAGACTCAGGTGCTTTGTTAGTAACTAGCTGATAAGCACTAACAGATATTTGAAGTATCTTCCAGATCTTTTTAGCTGAGATGTTACTGGCATCACACAAGGTTTAGGAAAGTGTCAGAACCCTCCGAGAGTCAAAAAACTTAAATTTTTCCGAAGCTTGTGTTCCAGAGATGTAGCTGCCTTGCCACATGTTTAGATGCAGATAGAAATATAACAAATATGGAGCAAAAAGATGTGGAAGGACCCAAGATTAAATCTAATTTTAGTAGTAGTAATAATAATAATAATAATAATGATGATGAAGTCTCATTTCACAGATGACTAATCTAAAATATAGAGAGGATGTGACAGGCCAAAGTCACAGAGACATTTTCCCCAAATATAATCAACACTGCAAATTCATTAAGCACTGAGATACTAAAAATTTTCAGAAGACATATATTTAATTTACTGGAGATCCAGTTCAATATTTACTTTCTGTAACATACCTTCTCTGATTAACCTCTGTCCATAGTAACTACTCCTTTTCTTTCTTTATGATTCAGGATCTTGCTGTATATTATCATGTACTTTTGCTTTTCTAGTCATTTGATGTATGAGAAATATTTTGCTTTGCAGTAAGCATTCGGAGCAGTGGTTAAGATCCCGCTTGGGAGGCCTGCATCTGATCTCAGAGGGCTCATGTCCTGGCTCTGATTCTGGTTTCAGCTTCCTTCTGATGCACCCTCTGAGATGGCTCAAAAACTGGGTCCTCCATCGTCCACGTGGGAGATTGGGATTAAGTTCTGGGTTCCTGGCCTTGGCCTGGTCTAGCCCTGGTTGTTGTAAGTGAACCAGTGGATGGTCCGATTCTCAGCCTCTGTCTTTCAAATGATAAAATTAGAAAGAGAAATACTTTATCTCCAAATCCTTTGGAAATAAGGCTTTACAATTATTTATTCCAGATATCACAGTTCTGCCTTTATATATGTTTGTGGTATAAACAATTGTCCTAAGTAAAATTCACCATAAAATCAATACTAATAACTGTTACTAAAAACATAAAATATAGAAACAGAAATCTGCTGTTCTGGTTATTGTACTATTTTGACAATGATTCCCATTTTAAATTAAAGAAATGAAGGCATAAAGAAGATCATGGCATTGAATACTTAGTAAGAATCAGAAAAACATTTAAAGATTTATAAAGCACAGTGCTAATGCTACTAGCATTCTAAATAAGTGGGTGGGTCATATGCAAACTTCTGCGTCCACAGCACACTCTTTTATTGCTTTGTCAGACTTGGAAAAGCACAAACCTTTGCTTTGCAGCTACTAGAAGGAGGAAGGAAGCAGGAGGGAAGATAGTCATTGTGGATTACTCCAGTTACTTTATGATCTGGAACTGAATGAAAACCTAAAGGTCAATTTGCGAGAGTGCGAGAGCTGATACGTGCACAGCACAGAATCTGGACTGCATATTTGTATCCACCCCCCCCCCCAAACTATATGTTGAAATCTAATCCCCGATGTGATCATATATGGAGGTGGACGATTTGGGAGCTCTTTAGGTCATGAGGGTGGAAGCCTCATGAGGGGTAGATTTGGGGACACCCAAACTTGCAGTCAGTATCAGAAGTGGATATGGTCTTGGGAATCTAGAACTTTACATTTGCTAGTATTTTGGAAGGCAGCTATGCTCACCACTATACCACCAACGCCGTTTTGCTAGTATTTTGACAGAATGACACTAAACTTACATATTAACTTCGGAAAACTGGCGTTGTTCATTTAAGTGACTGAATCTATGGACATATATCTCTTAATTTTTAAGTACTGCAAATTTGTTGATGCTTCTGTAAGTGGATCTTTAAATACTTTTTTTTAAAAGTTATTTATTTATTTATTTATTTGACAGGTAGAGTTATAGACAATGAGAGAGACAGAGAGAAAAGTCTTCCTTCCGTTGCTTCACTCCCCAAATGGCTGCTACGGCCGGAACTACACCGATCCGAAGCCAGGAGCCAGGAGCCAGGTGCCTCCTCCTGGCCTCCCATGTGGGTACAGGGGCCCAAGCACTTGGGCCATCCTCCACTGCCTTCTCAGGCCACAGCAGAGAACTGGACTGGAAGAGGAGCAACTGGGAGTAGAACCCGGAGCCCATATGGGATGCCGGTGCCGCAGGTGGAGGATTAACCAAGTGAGCCATGGTGCTGGCCCCTGGATCTTTAAATACTTTACTTCTGACTGCTTGTTGTTGATATATGTATATATAAATGCACTTGCTTTTTGTATAGTGAGTTTCTATCCAGTAACCTTGCTAAATTAAAAATTTATCTGTAGATTTTGAATTTTCTCTTCGAGCAATCATAGTTTGTATAAATAATTTGTTTTGTTTTTTTCCCTTTCTCATATCTTTTATTACAGTTACAAATTTAAGAAGACTTTAAAATACAAGCAATATAGCCTCAAATATGTTCATACCATTAGCTAGTGAGATGAATAAAATCACGTTATGAGCAACATAAAACTGCATCAGTTACATTCCTTTATCTTTTAAAGTTAATTATTTTATTTTGAAATATTTTGACTAACTTGTAATACCTGTACTTTTCTGGATACTTGTACAATTTATGGGCACATTGTAACTGTTGAACACCCACACTCAATATAAACTTATCAAATCAAGCAATCAGGCTTTCAATTTTCTTTTCTTTCTGTTTGGAGCCCACCAGCAACTCTTCCACTTCTTTACACAGTACATAATCCATTACTGTGAATCATCACCATCCCACTGTGCTGTGGAGCACGAGAACTTGTTACATCTCACCGTGTTTTGGTGGTGTGAGGGTGTGGGAAAAGGGGACCCCAACATGCTGCTGGTGAGAATACAAATTAGTACACAGCCATTATGGAGAACACTATGAAGGGTCCTCAAGAAACTAAAAAAAAATTTTGATTTATTTCTTGCCTGTGCACTTTAGAAAGACCTAGCTCTGTCAGGAAATAGCACTCAGTGGCTGACTACCGGTCATGAATGTTCCCTTGCCCCTTACAATAGCCGCTGATGGTTCCTTCAGTGTCAGCTGTGCTCTTAACACTGTGATAGGTTCTTTCCAATGAAGGTAACGCAGAAAGAGACTATTTTAGTCACATTCAGTTTGTAAGTCTAGATTTGTCCTTGGTCTGTCCAGTTATTACTTTAATTTTGCTCCCAGTTCAGTCTCCAAAAGCATTTCTTCTCTGAATGTCCTTTTTTTAAAAAAAAAAAAAAATCTCATAATAAAATTGCCTTCTACATGGCAAGAATTTGTAAAGGGTTCTGAACTTATTTATACAGATGATTAATCCACATAGAGTAACATCTTCCATTAAGATAAAAATACATTCATGTTAAATTAAATAACCTATTCACAAATGTGTCACATAAACATTGCAAATTTCTATCACTGATTTATTTTAGAAAAAAAATATGAGAACCTATTGCACAGGACTGAATACTCAATATCAGATAATATTATAGAGTATCAGAATAAAGGAAGTTCATTAATGATTAGACTGAACATGAAGTTCTTCTAAGGATTTATTTGTGGTAAAAATTGAACACAACTAGATACAGCTAAATAATTACTATGAAGGATCATGAAAATAATCCTTACTGCATCCATAGGCTTTTTTTTTTTTTTTTTTTGACAGGCAGAGTGGACAGTGAGAGAGAGGGACAGAGAGAAAGGTCTTCCTTTGCCGTTGGTTCACCCTCCAATGGCCGCCGCGGCCAGCGTGCTGCGGCCGGCGCACCGTGCTGATCCGACGGCAGGAGCCAGGAGCCAGGTGCTTTTCCTGGTCTCCCATGGGGTGCAGGGCCCAAGCACCTGGGCCACAGCAGAGAGCTGGCCTGGAAGAGGAGCAACCGGGACAGAATCCGGCGCCCCGACCGGGACTAGAACCCGGTGTGCCGGCGCCGCAAGGCGGAGGATTAGCCTAGTGAGCCGCGGCGCCGGCCATCCATAGGCTTTTTTATGACTCTGTAGGTGACCCACGGGGTGGCATCTTTTATTCTGGCTCAAAAGTCAAATTGTCTTCTTCTGTAATTAAGGTTACTTCTGAGTTGGTAAATATTTACAGTTTTAAGGTTTGAGATATTGGGTTGAAGTACATTTTATATGTGTTACAGAATTCAAAAAGATTCTAGTCATATTTCTTTGCTTTATATATTTGCTTTAAATACAATGCCATTTATTTATTTTTAAATATTTATTAGATTTATTTATTTATTTGAAAGGCAGTGAGAGATGGAGGAGGGAAGGAGGGAGAAAGGGAGAGAGAGAGAGAAAGAAAGAAAGAGAGAGAGAGAGAGAGAGAGAGAGAAATTCCATTTGCTGGTTCACTACCCAAATGTCTACAAGAGTCAGGGCTGGGCCAGGCTGAAGCTAGGAGCCAGGAAATCCATCTGGGTCTTTGATGTGGGTGGTAGGGACCCAAGTATTTGAGCTATTATTTGCTGCCTCCCAGGGTGTGCATTATCAGGAAGCTGAATCAGGAGCAGAGATGGGACTTGATTTTGAAAAACAAGAACAGGGGCCGGTGCCGTGGCTCACTTGGTTAATCCTCCACCTGCGGTGCCAGCATCCCATATGGACGCTGGGTTCTAGTCCCGGCTGCTTCTCTTCCAGTCCAGCTCTCTGCTGTGGCCCGGGGTGGGGGGGGGCAGTGGAGGATGGCCCAAGTGCTTGGGCTCTGCACCCACATGGGAGACCAGGAGGAAGCACCTGGCTCCTGGCTTCGGATTGGCGTAGCTCTGGCCGTAGCAGCCATTTTGGGGGGTGAACCAATGGAAGGAAGACCTTTCTCTCTTTCTCTCTCACTGTCTATAACTCTGCCTGTAAAAAAAAAAAAAAAAAAAAAAAAAAGAATAAAATCAATTGGGGCTGGTGCTGTGGTGCAGTGGGTTAATGCACTGGCCTAAACCACTGGCATCCCATACGGGTGCTGATTTGAGTCCCAGCTGATCCACTTCTGATCCAGCTCTCTGCTGTGGCCTGGGAAAGCAGTAGAAGATGGCCCAAGTCCTTGGGTCCCTGCACCCACGTAGGATACCTGGAAGAAACTCCTGGCTCCGGCCATTGCGGCCAATAGGGGAGTGAACCAGCAGATTGAAGACCTCTCTCTCTTCCTCTGCCTCTCCTCTTTCTGTGTAACTCTTTCAAATAAATAAATAAATCTTTAAAAAAAAAGGAATAAATCACTTTATCCATCCATTGTGTGTGTGTGTGTGTGTGTGTCTATCTCACAACTGTACACTGAACCCTATGAAAGAACCAGGGAAGTTTCTAATTATACCTGTTGAACAAAGGAAAATAAGACTTGAACTTACAGATGGCCCAATAAAAGAACAGCTTCCATTGGACAACATATTTCTTACTGATAGGTAACCAGTATACCATAGCTAACAAAAACAAAACAACAAAACCAAACCATTTAATTCACTTTTTAATTTGTGTGGGTTTTCTTTTCCTCCTTTTGTTCTCTCATTCATTTAATCTTTTAGAGATAAATAAAAATCCCTCCTAAGATCCAGTATTCCTGGTTATATGTTCTTAAAGGGGAGCACAGAACACAGAAGTTGGCATGGTAGGAAATGATGACCCATGCCTCAGTGAGAGGACACAGAAGCAGTTAATGCAAACACAGAAAGGAACCATTACTGCCATGGGTTAGCATGACAGTTCTAAGAAATCTAAGTATTTTTATTTATATGCCTGTCATTAGCTTTTGCTAAAACAGTACCTTGAAGGTCTTGAGTGCGGGAAGGTGAGAATTTGCTCCTGGCTGAGTATAGCTGGCAATCTTTGATAAGCTGCGAATGCACACTTACAGAGGAACAGAACCCCAAGGTCAGTGCTTTTAACTTCAGAGAGCCAATCAATAGGTCATTTCCTACACATGACCTTTCTGTATAATCATTCCAGCACAGTCCTTTTAAAAAGAATAATGCTCCCAACACAGCACACATGATTGCTGTAGACTTTAACACAGAAGGCAACAGACTCACTTTTATATAACTCACATCTCTTGACATGAAGGAACAAGCAGGAGGATGAGGGGCAGTGAACGACATGGGTCTCAGAGAAACATGCTGCATGGTAAAAATGCTGTGTCTTACCCTCAAAGGTGAAACAGAGGAAATGAATCTGGGATGCTGCAACCCAAGACACTGGGTGGGAGCCTGGCTTAGTGGTTAACAGGTCTGCACTGCATAGCACAGTGGAGTACCTGGGTTCATGTTCCAGCTCCATCTCCCCATCTGCCCATTCCAGCTACCAATGTACAGCCTGGAAGGAAGCAGAGACGGCTCAAGTAACTGTATCCCTGCCACCTCCATGGGAGACTCGGATTGAGTTGCTGGCTCCTGGTTTCAGTTTGGCCCAGCCCAGGCTGTTGGGGGCATTTTGGGGAGTAAAGCAGTATTTGAAAGATTTCTTTATCTCATTCTTTGTCTCTTTCTCTCTAAAATAAATTAATTAATTAAAATCAAAATGACTATTAGGGAATGTTTCTAAAACTTTTGGGAAAAATTTTCATTTGAATTTTAAATTTGTATTTTATACATGCAAGACAGGTAAGAGAGATGGCTTCCACCTATTGACTCAGGCCTCAAATGCCTACAACAGTCAGGATGGTGCCAGGACCAAACCTGAAGCCAGAAATGCAATCCAGGTCTCCAACATGGGTATCAGGAACCCAGTTACCTGGACCATTACGGCTGCATTCCTGCATCAGCAGGAAGCCTGAGTTAGGAGTGGGAACTGAGAACCAACCCTACACAACCACAGTACAGCTTTCAAATTTGGAATATTGAAATAATACTTTTATTCTACTGTTTGTATGTAATTTTGCTAGTAGTCCTTACAGCTCTTTCAAAAAATCTATTTATTTATTCAAAAGGTAGAGAGAGATATCTTCCATTTGTTGGCTCACTTCCCAAACGCCCACAATAGCCTGGGGTGGGCCACACCGAAGCCTGGAGGCTGGAACTCAACGTGGGTCTCCATGTGGCTGACAGAGGCTCAACTACAGCCGTCACCGCTGCTTCCCAAGGACGAAGCAGAGGTGACACTCAAACCCAGCACTCTGCACAGAGATGTGAGCATGCTGACTGTCAACAGCCGCGTCACACCGTCTTACAGCACTGCGTACCCTCCCCTGCAGAATCCAGCTCAGGACTGCAGATTGTAAACTACTAATATTTAATAATCGTTTGCTTTCACTCTTATCTGTTTCTCTGGGATTCTCAAATCTAGTTTTATTTGGTATCTTTTATGAGACAGTTTCGATTTCAATCTGAAACTTCAGAGTGACAACACTGATTCTATCACTAAGTTTTAGGATATTTTTAGTAAGCATAAGAATGCTGTTAAAATATGCCTGGTTAAGTTTACAAACGTATCATTGAATAGCTAGATCCAATACTCATCTTTTGGCCCTGTTTTCCATATGTAAGCTTACATCCCAGGAAAGAAGGAAATTCCTTCCTTTCCCAAGCCATGCCTTCCTGCCATTTTGCTGTTGGCCCTTGGAGGGTTAACCGCAGTAAAATTAAAATCAGTCAAATTTTCCATCTGCTAAAAGTTCTAATAAGAGACTTGATGGAGAGGAGATTGAAATCAGTGACTAAAGTGAAGTTTCCAAAATATTTGATGCTTATATTTAACTATGATAATTTTCTTTCATACCCATTAGAAAATGTAGAATTAACCACATACATTGATGCTGAGGGTTGAGAAAAAGTATACACAGCTGAACTGAGGGACTTAAAATTTAAGGTCTATTTTTGGCTATTCTGTCAATGTGCCTAAGATTCTGGATAAGCCATTTAACTTTGATTTGTCCCCAATTTTCTATCCTAGAGTCAAAAAGAATTTTGTTTACCATACAGACAGACTGCTAAGATTTTACATAGTTAACCTCCTGGAATTGTAACATGAAATGTAGCAAGAAAGCATAAGCACATCTTATTAAAAAGAGCTATCATAAACAAATCGTTTGTAGAAGAACCGGGAAATGACTTCACTGTTCTACCTATGCTAGTTAGGTTATGTACAAAGAAAAAATTGAAATCATCAATAATCATATCACTTAGAAATAACTTGGAATATATCCTTTCAGACTTTTTTTCCTACTCATAAATACAATATCTTGTGCTATAAAGATTCATCACTTTGATAATGAGAACATTAATAGTATCTTCATACAGACACATTTTTAAAAGAGAGTCCTCGTTCTGCTCATCAGTCTGCCCTCCTCTTTGTAACAACAACAAACTCGGACAAAACAGAAAGCCTCTGTTAGGCTGGTGAGCACTGCACACAGGCCATCGGCGGGCACTCAGCCCTCCAGCACAGGGCTGGTCCTCCCCCCGGACAGAACCTGTCTCTCTGCATGTTCAGGGTGGTAAGGACCAAACAGAAGGCTAGGGAGTTTTTGGCTTGAGATGGAGTTTTGGGATGCCAGAACAGCTGGACACCAGAAGAGAAATTCCTTTCAGAAAGGAGTCAGCCACAGAAGGGGAATAGTTCCAAATCTGTGAATAAATTCCTCTGTTTTTTGGCTGAATCCTGAACTGTGATTGCCTGAGACTCCAAGGAGCTGGGAAGATGAAGAAGCAGAGCAGAGATTTTTAAAGCTTCTGGCTACAATAGGAGAGAGTTTAGACCGCAGTCCTGATAACACACCTTGGCGTTTCCACGGAAACACAGAAGGGACACTCCCTAGTGGCAAAGATGATGTCCTGGGTCTAAGGGTTTACCTTACAACTCTGGGCAGTATTTATTGCCAAAATAAAGCATGAAGCCAAGCTGGTAATTTAAATGCCCACCAGAATAAAAAGCAATACTCTACAGAAGAATATGACAGAACTCAGAGACTGAACAACTTATCTTCTACAATGTCCAACCTATATTAAAACTTAGCAGATATAGAAAAAAACAGGGAAATTGAATCCATGGCAATGAGGGAAAAAAACATAAAAATAATAGAGACGGAGTTCAAGAAGATCCAGGTATTGAAATAAGCAAATGAAAAATTTAAAAATAATATTTGAGTTATATAGAGAGAGGTAGTGACGGGGGAGGGCGGAGGGAGGGAGGGAGGGAGGGAGGGGGAGAGAGAGAGAGAGAGAGAAAGAAAGGAGTGAGAGAGAGAAAGGAGTGAGAGATCTTTCTTCTGCTGGTACATTCCCCAGATGTCAATGAAGCTGAGCCTGGGAGCCAGGAGCTTTATCCAGTTAACCCACACGGGTGCGGGTAGTCAGCCTCTGCTGTTTTTCCCAGGCTGTCAGCAGGGAGATGGATCAGAAGTGTAGCAGCCAAGGCATGAACCTGTGCCCACAGGGGATGCCAGCAGGTGGTGGCTTTATCCACTATACCACAACGCCAGGCCCACAAATGAAGACTTTACAGTAACTACTATTAATATGCTCAGGAATTAAATAAATGTCTACAATGAGTGAAAAATAAAATATTTTAACAAATTGAAATCTTAAAAAGTAACAAAATAGAGATTTAAGAACTATAAAGTAAAACACCTGAAAGGAAATTCACTGAGTAGACCTAACAGCAGACTGATGAAGATTGAATACATTTGTAAACCAATCAATGGAATCATGGAAGCTAAAGAACCCGGAGTGGGGTGGGGGGTAGGGACACTGGGAAGGGGCCAGCATTGCGGTGTAGCCAGCAAATCCACCGCCTGCAATGCTGGCATCCCCTGTGAGCACAGGCTCATGTCCTGGCTGATCCACTTCCGATCCTGCTCCCTGCTACTGGCCTGAGAAAAACAACGGGGAATGACCCAAGTGCTTAGGCCCCTGCTTCCCATGTGGGAGACCTGGGTGAAGTTCCTGACTCCTGGCTTCAGACTGGTCCAGTTCTGGCTGTTTCAGCCATTTGGGGAGGGAACCAGTGAGTGGAAGATTCTCATTCTCTCTCTCTCTCTCTCTCTCACTCTGTCTTTGAAATAAATAAACATTTAAAAACCAAAGACGGGAAAAATGAGCAAGAGTGGGTATTTAGCCTGTTTGTTAACGATGTCCACAACTTACATCAGAGTCCCCACTCTCAAACCTAGCTCTGGTTCCATCTTTCTGTTAACATGTACTCTGGGAAGCAGCAGGTGATGGTCAAGTAGTTGGGTCTCTGCCGCCCAAGTGGGAGACTTAGACTGCATTCTTGTCTCCTAACTTTAGCCTGGCCCAGCCATAGCCATTGTGGGCATTTGGAGAGTGGATGGATGGGAGTTGTCTCTCTCTGTTTCTCTCTCTGTCTCTCTCCATTTATCTTTGTATCTTAAATTTTTACAAAAAGGCACAAATGACTTAAGACAATATAAGGCCACCAAACCTATGTGCATTTGGAATCTTGTTAGTAGACAAAAAAGAGAAAGAGGTAGAAAAAAATAATGAATTATGGCCTGAGTCCCAAATTTGCTAAAAAAAAATTACTAACTTACAAATTAAAGAAGAACTGAAAATGCACAACAGGAAAACTACAAGTAGGCAATCACAGTAAAAATACAATAAATAAACAAACAAGCAGCTGGTGCGGTGGCGTAATGGGTAAAGCCGCTGCCTGCAGTGGTGCCAGCATCCCATATGTGAGCCGGTTTGAGACCTGGCTGTTCCACTTCCGATCCAGCTCTCTGCTATGGCCTGGAAAAGCAGTAGAGGATGGCCCGAGTCAGGTACCTGCGTGGGAGACCCAGAGGAAGATCCTGGCTCCTGGCTCCTGGCTTTGGATCGGCACAGCTCTGGCCGTTGTGGCCAATTGGGGGTGAACCAGCAGATGGAAGACCTCTCTCTCTCTCTCTCTCCCCACCCCTTCCTTCTCTCTGTGTAATTCTTTCAAATAAATAAATAAGTCTTAAAAAAAAACTAAAAAAAACCCAAGCAAATAAATAAACTTGAGACTAGCTATAGGAAAAAAAAGACTATATACAGGAAAAGACACACGACACAGAGCTTAAGACATATGATGTACAATACAACAAGGATACAGATGTCTGATTCCTCATAAGAAACAATGGAGGCCGGTGCCGCGGCTCACTAGGCTAATCCTCCGCCTTGAAGCGCTGGCACACCGGGTTCTAGTCCCGGTCGGGGCGCCGGATTCTGTCCCGGTTGCCCCTCTTCCAGGCCAGCTCTCTGCTGTGGCCCGGGAGTGCAGTGGAGGATGGCCCAGGTGCTTGGGCCCTGCACCCCATGGGAGACCAGGAAAAGCACCTGGCTCCTGGCTCCTGGCTCCTGCCATCGGATCAGCGCGGTGCGCCGGCCGCAGCGCGCCAACCGCGGAGGCCATTGGAGGGTGAACCAACGGCAAAAGGAAGACCTTTCTCTCTGTCTCTCTCTCTCACTGTCCACTCTGCCTGTCAAAAAAAAAAAAAAAAAAAAATGGAGACAATGAAGTGACAGCTTCCAAATACTAAAAAGAAAAAAACCCAAATTCATCAACCCAAGAGTTCTATTTTCAACCACAGAAAAATGTATTTTAAAAATTAAAATACAGAATATTGAAATGATGAAATTTTCCAATAGGCAAAAATTCAGAGAATTTGCTGTAAGCAGATTGGAACTATAAGACCTGACACAAGAGGCTCTTTAGACAGAAGGAAACTGACATCAGAAGACACTTCAATCTATAACAAGAAATGCCCAGCACGGAAGTGGGAAACATAAAGGCAAAAATAAAGAAAATTATTTTTCTTCTGCTAATTTTTGTAATAATCCAACTGGTTCTTCTTTAAATTAAATTTAATTTATTTGAAAGACAGGGTTACAGAGAGAGGGAGAGACACACAGAGAGACATCTTCTTTTCTCTAGTTCACTCCCCAAATGGCCACAACAGTCAGGGCTGGGCCAGACAGAAGCCAAGAGCCAGGAGCTTCTTCAGGGTCTCCCACATGGGAGCAGGGGCCCAAGCACTTGAACTATCTTCTGCTGCTTTCCCAGGCACATTAACAGAGAGGGAGCTGGATCAGAAGTGGAGCAGCCAGTACTGAAACGGGCGCTTATATGGGATGCCGGCATTGTAGGCAGAGGCTTTACCCATTATGCCACAACACTTGCCCCAACAACTGGCTCTTTAATGCAAAGTTACAACAACTTTTTCTTTCTTTCTTTTTTTTAGAAACCTTTTATTTAAAGTACAAATTTCATAAGTAGAACTTTAGGAACATAGTGATTCTTCCTAACATACCCGCCCTCCCACCCCCAACTCCCACCCCACTTTCTCTTCCCTCTCTCATTCCTAGTCCCATTCTCCATTAAGATTCATTTTCAATTAACTTTATACACAGAAGACCAACTCTAAATTAAGTAAAGATTTCAACAATTTGGACTCACACACACAAAATATAAACACTGTTTGAGAACAAATTTTACAATTAATTCTCAGAGTATAATTCACTGAGGACAGAAGTCCTGCATAGGGAGTAAGTGAACAGTGACTCCTTTCATGTATATGAGTATAAAATACATGGTAACAACATAAATAATAAGATAAATGGAATTATATTTTTGTTAAGCCTCTTATATTTTGTATGAACTTGCATAATGTTAACTATGAGTGAACTAAGGATAGAAAGCACAAACTAATTCAAAATCTCTATAGCAGACATTAAAAAATAATAGGAAAAGGCAGCTAAATTGACTGTAGAGGGGGCTGGCACTGTGGTATATTGGGTTAGGCCTCTGCCTGCTGTGCCAGCATCTCATATGGGCATTGGTTCTAGTCCTGGCTGCTCCACTTCTGATCCAGCTCTCTGCTAATGGTCTGGGAAAGCAGTGGAGGATGGCCCAAGTGTTTGGGCCCCTGCACTCACAAAGGAGACCCAGAAGGAGCTCCTGGCTCCTGGCTGTGGATCAGCCCAGCTCTGGCCATTGTGGCCATTTGGGGAGTGAGTCAGCAGATGGAAGATCTCTTTCTGTCTCTCCCTCTGTCTGTCTGTAACTCTGCCTGTCAAAATAAATAATTTTTTAAAAAATTGCAGAGCAAATAAAAACAAAAGAAAAATATTTAACTAAAAGAAAGCAAAAAAGAACAAAAACATGGATTAGACAAACAGAAAATAAAAAGCATAATGCTAAACATAAATACCATCATGTCAATAATTACATGAGATTTAAATGGACTAGCCACTCTAATTAAAACAAAAATTAAAAAGATTATAACAGTGAATGCTGGTGAAGATGTGAAGCAACTCAAGTAGGGCTCGCATTTATTATTCACAGAAATGTAAAATGGTACAATAACCTTAGAGCATAATTTGGTAGTTTTTAATAAAATGAAACATACACATCCACTTCATGACTAGGTACTCTTATTGTTAGTTATTATCCAAAAGAAAACAAATATCTACAAAAAGATGTGTATGCAAATGTTTATAGATGCTTTACTCACAATAGCCAGAAATTGCATAGGGCCCAAATACTCACCAATAGGAGAATGTATACTCAAGTTGCCATATATTCACCAAATAAATACTAGTTAGTAATAAAAAAAAAAGAACTAATGATGTAAACAACAGCTTGGATGAATCTTGAAAACATTACTTTAATGGGCTGGAACTGTGGCATAGTGGGAAAGCTGCCGCCTGCAGTGCCAGCATCCCATACTGGATGTTTGAGTCCTGGCTCTTCCTCTTCAGATCCAGCTCTCTGCTATGGCCTGGGAAAGCAGCAGAAGATGGCCCAAGTCCTTAGGCCCCTGTACCCACATGGGAGACCTGGAAGAAGCTCCTGGCTCCTGATTTTGGATTGGCCCAGCTCTGATCATTGTGGCCATTTGGGGAGTGAACCAGCGGATGGAAGACCTCTCTCTCTCTCTCTCTCTGCCTCTGTGTAACTCTGCCTTTCAAATAAATTAATTACTTAATTTAAAAAAAGCATTACTTTAAGTGAAAGAAGCCAAACATAAAATAGTGTATGCTATATATGCCATCTATGTGAAATTTTAAGAACCAGCAAGAAAAGCAAATCTCTTGATACTGCAGTTACAACAGAGATTACAGGGTAGGGTGAGTAGTGGAAGGGAAAGTGACTGGAAAGAAATTTAAAAACTCAGGGTGGGGGTGGTGTTATAATGATGTTCTGAATCTTTATGGTGAGCAGAATGGGTAGATGTGGTTCGAATGTGTCCCCCAAAAAGCACGTATTGGAAACTTAATTCCTAATGTAACAGAGTTGGGAGGGATGTGCAAGGACAGATGTTTAGGGGTCAACTTGCATGAATGGAACAGTGTTGACTGTGACAGGGCTTGAACTCTTCTCTCTGGCCCTCCATTTGCTCTTTTACCATGGGATGACACAGCAAGAAGGACTCATCAGAATCTATCCCCTCAATCTCAGACTTCCCAACCAGACCCATGAGCCAACACACTTCCATCTATTATGAATTACCCACTCTGTGGTATTCTGCTACAGTAGCACAGAATGGACTAAATCTGTATATTTTTCAAAGATCAATAATTTGAAAGCTGAAGATATGATCATTTCACTAAATGTAAAGCTTATATCCAAAAACAGAAACACAGGGCTGTTGTTGTGGCTTAGTAGTACACCAGCATTCCATGTGAACACTGACTGGTCCTGGCTGCTCTGCTTTCAATCCAGTTCCTGGCTGATGCACCCGCGAAAGCAACAGAAGATGGCCCCAGTGCTTTGGCCCCTGTCACCCACATGGAAGACCCACAAGGAGTTCTGGGCTCCTGGCTTGGGCCTGGCCCAGTTCTAGTCATTGAGGCTATTTGGTATGTGAACCAGCAGATGGAAAATCTTTGTCGCTCCCTCCTTTGTCCATCTCTGTTGCTCTGCCTTTCCAATAAATAAACAAAATCAAAGAAGCCAACAAATCTCAAAAAATGATGGGCTCATCTATTAATTTGCAGACAGCAATATAAAATCAGTGCTAACAAGATTATAAAATTGCCTTATTTGCTTACAAGCTGGTAGTATTGTGATTATGTATTGTTGGTGACTCTTCAAGGAAAGAACTTTTCAGATTAATGTGATGTTATGTTCAACATTTACAGGTTGAACTGTTACGGTACTTGTGAATCTGTCAATGATAAAGAGTGTAAGAGCACTTTATCACTGAGGGATTGGCAAAGCTTCCAGAGAATGTTGAAAATTATGGTCCCAAAAGGACAGTCCAGTAAAAATTCATCAACCCTTTTTATTATATAGACTACTAATATGAGTCATTACATCCCAAGGCACCAGAACTAATGGGTATGTAATAATAATTTAAACTCAATGACGTTTTAACAAGATATATGACAATGAAGTAACAAAAACAGACAATGTATTTAATGTTTTCTAAGAACATAGTATTTTTTTAAATTTGAGTTGATACGTACTTGAAGCTCAAATATAGTCTGATACTAAATGGTTCTCACTCAAATTTTCAATAACTTTTAATGGGAGGACCCTACTGTGGTAGGGCCAAGTGAATTAATCTTCTGGTTTTTCAAAAGGAAATGGGAAGAAGTAGTTCTTACTATCATAGGCCTTCCCTCCAAGTTGAAATGCTTACAAAGGCTGAAAAATCAGCCCTTCAAATTAATTATTAATAATAATAAAGTTTTTTAGTAATGTAAATAAATTCAATCATCTATTAGGTACTATTTCTCAGATGAAGAAATACGGAGTTCCATAATTTTTTATCATATTAACTGCTGTCAGATTTGGGGAAGATTACACTGAACAATCTGTCAGGAATTGGTTGAGCACATTTAGCAAAATTACCCAATCAACTGTATGTTAACACAATTCTGTGTCTAGTTTGCGGTGAGGATGGTGCTCTACGTGTTGGTAGTGAGATAGCATAATGCTTATGGCATTTGCTGGTTAATTTATTCAAGAGTCGATCTTCCTAAAGTTCATTAGACAGAACTCTGGCTTTGTGGGCTGTCAGTGGCAGTTGATTCAAGGTCTCGTGTCAACATTTAGGAAAGCTCCTGTCGCCACTTTCTATCCAGGCTTCGATAAGCGACCTCTGCTTACTGACACGCTGGAAGGCAGGAACTCACTGTGTACCACCTTCCAAACATGCATTACCAGTGAGTTCTCTTGGGATGGTTTTCTACACGCTTTTTAACTTAAAAAAAAAAAAAGATTTATTTATTTGAAAGGCAGAGTTAGAGAGAGAGACCGAGAGAGAGAGAGAGAGAGCACTTGCATACTTTGGTTCACTCCCCCAAATAGCTGCAAGGGCTGAGCTGGGCAGATCCAAAGCCAGGAGCTTCCTCTGGATCTGCCATGAAGGTGCAGAGGCCCAAGCACTTGGGCCATCTTCCACTGCTTTCCCCGGTGCATTAGCAGGGAGATAGATCAGAAGTGGAGCAGCCAGGACTTGAACCGGTGCCCATATGGGATGCCGACTGGCTGCTTTATCTGCTATGCCAGAGTGCTGGCCCCTCTGGCCCCTTTTTTCAAAAAAAAAAAAAAAAATACAAGGCAGCACTGTGGCACAGCAGATAAAGTTGCCACCTGTAGGGCTAGCAACCCATGAGGGCTCTGGACTGCTCTACTCTGATCCAGCTCCCTGCTAATGTGCCTGGTAAAAGCAACCAAAGATCGCCCCACTGCTTGAGTCCTTGCACCCACATGAAAGACCTGGAAAATACTACTGGCTCCTGGCTTTCATCTAGTCCAGTCCTGGCCATTGCAGCCATTTGGGGAGTAAATTGGTAGATGGAAGATCTCTGTCTCTCTGTTTGTCTCTCCTTCCCTCTGTCTCTCTCTTTAACTCTGTCTTTCAGATAAATAAAATAAATCTTAAAAAAATATTCTGGAAAATTTTCATCTACAGGTATTGTAGACATGAACTAGGGTTGTAGTACATGGGAAAAAGGAGAACAAAAGCAAGAAAGAACAAATAGTGCTTAGGCCATGTTTTTCTGTGCCACTTTCCATAATGTAAATTCTTCTTACTGGCTTTAACCTTGGGCAGCTTCTTGAATCTATAATATTTATACTGCAGGGTTTGTAGTGAAAATTCAAGTTATGTATTTATATTGCAGGTGTAATACCTGTTATACGGACTTGCTCCAAAAATGAGAATGACTGCTATTATTCAAATATTTTGGTGCAACTCACATGAACTGGATGCTCTCTTCTGGCCACATATAAAAGAACACATCCAATCCTATTTTAACCCATTCTTGCACTTTCACCGTATTAAGTCCCATGTGAAAGATTCCAAGAAGGCCTACTCCTTGGGAACTTGCTTACCTTTATGTGCGACCAAGGAGCCTATCACTGGGCATTCTGGCACTTGACAGTTTCTGCTATCTTCTGTCCTTGGAACAAATCACTGAGTTGGTCAGGCAGAAGCCATTGCTTCTAAACTATAGACAGAGAAACTGAGGCCGGCAGACATTAATTTAATTGCCAGAGGTTGTAGAATTGGCAAACAGCCTGACACCGAGAAGCTTATAACCTAGTGGCATTCAGACCATCAGAAGACGGAGAGGAAAAGACGACGGGTGAGCAAGAACAGTTCTGCACGGTGATGATCTCACTGACACGCTGAATGGCATCTGTTTCCCAGTGAGCTAGAAGAGGGCTCACGGAGGCCATCGGCAAGGGCTTGTGGAGGAGCTGAAACCGCAAGCACTCGGTCTCTGAAGAACCCCCTCTCATGGGGAATCATGGTCTTGCACAGCTTCATTTTACTGCTGCTAACTTCACACTAGGCAGTAAGAAGAATGCTTTCCTACAGCCTTTCTTTCTCCAGCTTGAAATAGCTTCCCTTCTTTGTGCCCATGCTTTCTCAAGAGATCACCAACAAGTTCTTCCTACTTTTGAATGCTTACTTGTGGGAATACCACATTAAAACATGTTTTTCCTCTTTTTGATGTCAAGATATTTTTATGATATTGTCCTCAATCCTTTTAGCATGCTTACGTTTTCCCAAATTTATTACTTGGTGACTTGTGACTGCCTCATTCTTCAAAAATTATCTGAACACACCATTGGCCGAAGACCCTCCATTCTCAAATCCCTCCTTGACACCTGTGAAACTTTCATCGCCACCGCTTTGCTGTTTCCAAACTTTCCTGTCACAAATCACTGTTAGTCTTCTGACTGCCTCTGAACAGCCATTTTTTTTCTGTTCTCATCCCTGCAGTCTTCTGTTGCCAAAACACACCGCTGACGACGTTCTCGCTGACAAGTGAGTGAGTCACAACGTCAGATTCCTGATGCTGTCACCTCCCTGACTGCTAGTTTTTGTGCTCAGTGCCTCTTGGAAATATCTATTTGTAGTGGAATGGAGTGGACCCTGGATGTGCAGACACACCCCCAGGTGAGACATCTAGTTCAAGTCCTGATAGGCTTTCTGGCTGCATGCAAATCACCTTGCTGAGCCTCCCTTTCTTTGAGTGTAAAATCGAGACAATGCGTAGGGTGCCACTTCACATTCTTGTTCTTGAGGGCTCAGGGAGGTGATGGATACTGGAGCCGTTTATATTCTAAATGCCACCCAAGTGGAAATATTAATTGCCAGTTTCAGAAACATGTGATTTTGTGTTCTTTATTCTTTAGATACATTATCTCTAAGGTAGTTAATATCATTTGCATATAGATGATCATATGTATATAAATAAATAAATAAATATCTGGAAACCGGATTGAACCAGTTTACAGGACAGCTTTACAGCTATACTACTCCAGGAACGGAAAACTCTGCTTTGCCTAGTATCCATCAGTTTTTTGTTCTTTCTCAGTGACACTATCATTAGGCAGCTGAGTCCTTAATTCTGTGTCACCTTCAAATTTTCTCTACAGTGGCACTTGGGTTTGTTTGTTTATTTATTCATTTTTGCCTCTTAGCACCTGATTCCCCTTCTGTGGCTTAGGAAATTCTACAGTGTGTATGTGCTGGTGGCAAACAGGGAGTTTACCTTTTAAAACCAATTAGTAATGCACAAGAAAGAGGAAAAAAAAATTGGTTGCAACAGTGGATTTTCTTTTCTTTTTCTTTTTTTCTTTTTTTTTTTGACAGGCAGAGTGGACAGTGAGAGAGAGAGACAGAGAGAAAGGTCTTCCTTTGCCATTGGTTCACCCTCCAATGGCTGCCGCGGCCGGCGCACCGCGCTGATCCGATGGCAGGAGCCAGGAGCCAGGTGCTTTTCCTGGTCTCCCATGGGGTGCAGGGCCCAAGCACCTGGGCCATTCTCTACTGCACTCCCTGGCCACAGCAGAGAGCTGGCCTGGAAGAGGGGCAACCGGGACAGAATCCGGCGCCCCGACTGGGACTAGAACCCAGTGTGCCGGCGCCGCAAGGCGGAGGATTAGCCTAGTGAGCTGCGGCACCGGCTACAACAGTGGATTTTCATCACTTCTCCTGGAAAAAACACCTCAGTTGGTGCTGCTCCTTTGCTCCGCAGTGCAAAAGAAGCAATGGTGTTGTCGAGTGTTTATTGCAGAGCAGTGGGCGTAGCAGGATTAGGCAGCCTTACACTGGGACAGGTCCCTGAGAGGCCACAGGTAACTGCCCTCGTCCAGGAGACGCACCAGCCCACGCCCTCCCTTCCTGCCCTGGCCACTCTGCGCACCGCTGTCCTGGGAAATGTGTGTCACAACACTCCCTGCCCCAAGAGCACAGTTCTTTGCCCAGGTTTTTAATGAACGGCCTGCATCTTGGCTCTGGCATTACTGCCCAGTTCCTTCAGGGAGGGACTTCGCTGCGACTGTTGTGTCCCCTTGGCCGGGCCCAGAATAGTGCCACACCTGTTGCAGGCACACAAGAAACATCTGTTGACTGACTGACTGGTAAAGTCTTCTGAGGTACCGGAAGCTCAGTCACTGTTGAATCAAATTAAAAATGAATAACAGACATTTTCTGAGATAAATAGTTCACTTCAAATGTTATATTTTCCAAAGAAAATAATATATATTATTATGAAAAAATTTTAAACCCAAAATTCTTAAATGCTTTTCGAAAAATGTAGCCGCTAAGTTTCAAACACTAAAAATGACAAGATAATGCACATTTTGCTTCTAACCTGCTGTTAAGCCTGTTATTCTCAGTAACTGAATCATCTGAGTGAAATGATCATAAAAAATATGATTGTTAAAAGCTTCTGGAAATACAGGAAACATAATCTTTCCTGTGTATTTGGTTAGAAACTGAGTTCCCTGCCACTTTCTGGCTTTTGTATTAATTGCATCCTCACTAAAAAAGCTATTTCTATTCCACAGACATAATTTTAGGGATTCACACACTCTTCACATTTATTTTTTGAAAAGTATACTAAAAGGAAGAAATGAGACACTGTTCATTATTTTGGCTTTTTTAAACACATTTCCACATCTCAACAGATTCTGAAAAGAAACAAACACCTAGGGGCTTAGAGGCTCACATCCCACACTGGGAGCCCTGGTTTGCTGTCTAGCTCTGGCTCCTGACTCTAGCTTCCTTCCAAGGCAGACCCTGGGAGACAGCAACGATGGCACCAGTAACTGGGTTCCTGCCACCCATGTGTGTGAAATCTGAATGTTCCCAGTTCTCAGGTTTGGCTGTGGCATAGCCCTAGCTGTTGCAGGCATTTGAGGTGTGAACCAGTGGATGGAAACTCTGTCTCTCAAATAAAAAAAAAAAGAAAATTAATAAACACAAATGTTCACTCTACATATTTTCTGTTTTCCCAAATACGGACCAACACTATCCATAACAGTATACAGTAAATTTTTGAAATTTGTTGAGATGCAGATTTAGGCCCTTGCTTAAATCATTTATATTATAACAAAACAAACCCTTAGTTTGCGTGCACCTCTGTGTTTCAATAAGAGGTTACCTGAGGTAACCAGAGGTATCTGTCTGGTAGCTAAGGCTTCTGCAGGTCCTTTGTTTTTGCATGCTGTCCTCACTGCGGGCTAGGGTTGGTAGCCTTGCAGGCATCACATCTCAGTACGTGTGAGTGAAGGGTATGGACGATGAGTGTCTGTCTGTAGGGAGTGTGACTTCTATATGTCAGAGAGAGGACTGGGAATTGTACACAGGAGTAAGTTAATACTCCAATATCTGCAGATCTGAGATAAGATGAATTGAATAGCAACGCCACTAGACCACAGCTAACATCAAGCAATCTGCATCCTTTTGAATTTGTTAGATGTCTGCTACTATTCTCTGAAATGCTGTACTAGAAGTGGGAAACTGGGATACAGTTACTGTTGGCACAACCAGTGCATCAGGCTACCAGTCCAATGTTTGTAAGGAAGCTGGGTGTAACTTCCATGAAACCTTCCTGCCTTCCTTCTAGACACATTTAGTCTTACTGACATGTCCTGTACTTTGAAAGCAATCAACAGAAGATGTATTACCAAAAAATGGTTTTGATAATTAAGTCCCAATAAAGAGATGTTCAATTAAAAAAATTCAGGAACTTGTAGTCTAAACACAATGACATTCTGAAGAATACAGGTTGAGTGATAATCATATAAGAGCTCAGTTCATTTTAGTCCAAACATTTCCTGAATACATTGTATACAGAAGACGCTGCCAAGCAGCCAGCATGTAAAGAAAAACACGACACACATCTCATCTTTGACATTACAGCACCAATGTCCCTTGGAAGGATCCAACATTCACCTACCTTATTGCCAATTGTACTTTATGGTAAGTGGCATTAAAATGAAATTTCAATATGTTCTGAGAAGCTATATTTAGAAGCATAAATTCTGCCTATAATGAAAATGACATTACATTACTAACCTTCCAATTTTACCTACAGACTGCATTTTCTATTACACAGTTCCTTAGCACAGTGAACTAGCAGAGACTCTTCTGCTAAAAACAATAGTAACTATATTTGCTATGTAATTTGTATTGTTTTCTTTAAGACAATGGTTCCTATTTTTGGTATGTTTGGCAGTAAATGAATAGCTATTATCTACATTAGACAAGTACAAGGTTATCTACAACTCTTTATTCTGTGAGGGTTGAATGGCCTGCCATCAATAAGTTAGGCTTCTTAATGTTTCCAATGGAATATCAACTGCACTATCAGCTTGTCCAGTATCTTTCTTAGAACACAAGATATGGTCACTTAAGACTCTCATCAGAGATCTGAGCCTTGAGTTCTCTAACATTCAGCCCCTGCCCAAACTGTGGTTAAGACGATGATATTGAAGAGGTAAGTGTAAGGTACATTTAAATTATCCATTTCCTAAATGTCCCCATACTAAATTTAGAGTAAACTGTAATAAAAATCAGTGGGTCTCCTAAATGAGCCTGGAGTCATGATTTAATGTTGTTATAGGCTTTTACTGATCATGTGCATAATTAATATAGAGAGTGCTAACTGCATCTTACATAACACTTTGGTAGAAGATATGGTTTATAATGATTTTGGGGTCCATAATTTTTGGATACAAATCCATGGCATTTTATTTCAACCAGCTTTGTTTTCAAGGAGCTGACGATTTGGTGGTTAACAAAACAGATGTGGTCACTGCCTTCAATGAGTTTATATTCTAATGGAGGAAACAGATACTACATAAATCATCTCAAAAGTAACTGTTTATAAATAAATGTGGTGATTTATTTGATATTTATTGGAAGAAAAATATCTTTTCACATGAGTTATATATTTTTGCTTTTCAAGTGAGGAAGCTATTGTTAGCCACTGGGAAGGCTTTGAGAAAAATTTTATGCTAAATTCATGTAATTATCATACCAGAGGCTGGTGGCCAATTATCTTTGTCTCTAAACAGTTTCTGTTCTTATAGAAAAAGCTTTATTTTGATGGTAATGTTTTAGTATGTCTTCTTTCCTGCAGGCTGACCAAAGGGAGTAAGGAAGGACAGGGCACTGGGAGGGGAGACTGAGATACACAGTACAGGAAAATAAAAAAAAATTATGTCTTCTTGAAGTTTTCCTTCACAATTACACTTGAAAACAAGAGAATTGTTCTGTATGTTCACTGTTGTATGAAACAGTATAACATTTTTGCAGAAGTTCCAACTCCAAAGTTCTTTCTCAACTCTGTGATGCTATTTAAAAATGAGGAGTTCAATTACCTTTAGCCCCATGACAGAAACAAGGGGCTGATGAAAATTCCATGAAGTACCATAGAATATGCTATGTTAAAAATATCAGAATTTCATAATCCTGTGAAACTCTACAGTACTTTAATGGTACTTCTAATAGTGCCTAACACTTGGAAGGGTTCCACAGTTTGGCTCCTATAAAGTGGTTTTTGACAGCAAATGTGCAGGAACCAGAATCCATTCTGAAACTTGAATCTAAGCCACTTAGACATCATGATGTTGCCCAAATGTGAAGTGGTTTCCATTGGCAATACCATAATATCTTCTCACTGAAGCAAGAAGCTGAGTTTGGAGGATGTTTAGCTACCAAAAGAAGCAGACATTATCTAAGTCTTGATCAGGAAGGCAGGAAAAAAATTTGAAAAAGACTTTCTGGCATTCATTCAGCCGAAAATGAAGAAATGAAGAAGCCAAATAAAGTTGACAGCTCCGAAGAGAGCCTGGAAACTGTGGTGCTCTGAAGACTTCATCACCATTGCCTTGCTCACTGATGCCAGGGCACACTTACTGAGTTTTCACCACGTGCAAAGCACCATGGCAGCAACTCTAGCTATACTGGTGCTGAAGGTCAAGGCCTCTCAATGTGGATGAAGGAGTCTCTTTTCTCCAAATATGTCCTAAGCAGGTGTAGCCACTCCCTGGTTCACTTATCTACATGCTTCCTCAGCATCTAACTACTCCTACTTTATCAAAACCCTTTTCATACTCCACCTCATTTCCCTGTAATTCTTTGTGCCTGGCATAGGGTTTTGAAGTCAGCAGATAATCAGTAAATATATAAGCTTTGAGTGAGTGCAGTGTAAGGATTTTAAAATATAATTGTGAGATAGAATAGAGGTGTTTTTCTTGCAAGAAATCTTAACCCCTTTATAATGTTCCTATCTTGTATAATGTCTAGCATATAAACGGTATTTTAAAAACAGGCTAATCGATATCATGCAAACTCTATGAAGACATTTATCAATACTCACTATCTCTTAGATGCATCATTATGCTGAATTCTCATAGGGTATACATGTTATTATTGTCCCCTTTTTTAAGAGATACAGCTAAAATCTACAGGGATTAGGTACCTTGCTTAGTTAGCCAGATGCTAACATGTGGAGGCAGGACCTGAACCTCAGCAGTCTGACTGCAGATCATACTTTTTACTACCATAGTATACATATAAGGAGGATAAGAAATACTGCAAGGTAGTGTATGCTGAAGTTCAGCTGAATGGTGTACATAATACATCTTCTACCTTTAAAAGAAAGTGATTACTGGAGACTGAGCAGTTAGGGCAGCTTTACAAAGGAGGTGGAGCTTGAGGTAGGTTTTGAAAGAGAAGGAAGAATTAGCTATTGAGTAGGCAACAAGAGAAATGAACAGAGCAGCAGAAATGCTCATAGTTATTCGGAAAACAGTTGGACTTGTTTGGACAGAATGAGAATTCACGTAGAAAACCTAGATTAGAGACTTAGCAGGAACAAGAGTGTGAAGGACAAAAAAGTTTGGATTTCATTTTGTTTTGGTTTGTTTGCTTGTGTTTTACATAGAGAAAATGGTGTGAAATCTGCTTTTTAGGAAGAATGCAATAGTAGGTGAGAGATTACAGAGATCAGTTAGATGGATGTGAGAAAGGCTGGAATAACGTGGAGAGCAGTGTGTGAGTAGAAGGAATTTACCAAGAAAGGAAGAACCAATGAAACCGGCAGACTGCCAGCACGTTAGAGAGAGGGATTAGTCAGAGTTTGCCTCTGTGACACATGTGGATAATGTCACTGTCAAAAATGGGGATGTGCTAGGAGAGTTGGTCTTTGGAAGATTATTAAGCCTATAATTTAAAACACTCAATTCTTATAGGATAAAGCACTTATTAACTAAATCACTTAACAATGGTGTAGGCAGTAGTGATAAGTCAGGCATTAGAGACAGAACGGTGAGCAGGACTTTAGAGAAAAGAGGTATTATTCAAATTCAAATATATATATGTATTCAAATATATATATATATGTGGGGGGGGGGGGGAGAGAGAGAGAGAGAGAGAGAGAGAGAGAGAGAGAGAAAGATGGATCCATCTTCCATCTACTGGTTCACTCCCCAATTGTCCACAATGGTTGGGGCTGGGCCAGGCAAAAGCCAGAAGCCAGGAACTCCATCTGAAATCTGCTACATGGTAGCAGGGACCCAAGCTCTTGGGCCATCTTCCACCGATCTCCCAGGTTCATTAGCAGGGAGCTGGATCAGAAGTGGAGCAACTGGGACTTGACCTGGCACTCTGTTTTGGGATGCCAGCATTCCAAGTGGTGGCTTCGCTTGCTGCCCCACAACACTGGCCCTTATTTTGATTTACTCTCCAGTCACAAGAAAATGAACATGCTCACAATAATGCATACCAGATTAATTTTACAATAGAGCTACATTATAAAGTCTAAATGACTCACCTTAAAATTTCAGTATAGAATTCAGTTCTTACATAAGAATCTTCTTGGGACCAGCACTGTGTTGCAGTGGGTTAAGCCAATGCCTGTGATTCAGGCATCGCTTATGAGCATGGTTCCAGTCCCAGTTGCTCCAGTTTTTTTTTTTATTTCTTCTTAATTAGAGGTTTATTTATGTATTCGAAAGGCAGAGTTACAGAGATAGGGAGAGGGAGAGCGATATCTTCTTGGTTCAATCCCCAAATGGTCACAACAGCTGGGCTGCTCCACTTCTGAACCATCTCCCCGTTAATGCGCCCATGAAAGCAGCAGAGGATGGCCCAAATACTTGGACCCTCGTTACCCAGATGGGAGATCCTAACAGAGTTCCTGGCTTCTGGCTTCAGCCTGGCTTAGCCTTGGCCCTTTAGAAAATGCACTAGCAGATGGAAGATCTCTTTCTCTCTCTGTCTCTTCCTCTCTCTGTCACTCTGCCTTTCAAAAAATAAAACAAATCTTCGAAAAAGAACTTCTTTCAGAGACAAACTATAAATTCATTTCAAGTATTAGGGGCTGAGTTAGCTGAGTGGGTCTCTTCCTTATAAACAAAAGGGCCTGGTTGAAACAGGTCACCCCACTGGATAAAAGTTAACTCAAAAGGAGATACTGTATTGAGTTCAGCTACCAAGGTAAATAAATTATTATATATAAAAACAAATCTGTTTGCTACTTTTAAATGTCTTTAATTGTCATAATTATAGCAAGCATATCTCAACACAGATGCATAAGATAAATTCTTAGGAAAATTGCCACAACTGTTGATACTTATACTCAAGTGTTATATTTGTATGCTAAATGCCATACACACATATATGAATGTATTTATACACACCCACACACCTAACTACATGTCTTCAGTAAGACATCAATTATACCAATGTACAAACAGAATTTTATGACTTCCTTAAAATTCCTGAGTGCTAGGAGCACTGAGGCGATAATCCTCATTAAGATTATTCACCCTCCCTCCCGAGGCCTTAGTGAGTAGAAAGATGGTCGACGGAGTTGAGCCAGCTTGCTCTCTGATAATGTCATCTTCTGAATTCACCCCACTGTCTTAATCTGTTTTGTGCTGCTGCAACAAAATACCTGAGGCCGGGTCCTTTATAAAGAGGGGAACTTCATTTCTCACAACTCTGGAGGCTGAGGGGTCCACAATCGAGCCATGGGCAGGTTCCTGTCAGCGGTGGGGGGACATCCTCCAGGGCGGGGGGTGGACTGCTGTGTCCCCCTATGGTGGAAGGCGGAGGGTAGGATGGAGGAACTCCCTCCATCAGTTTTAGAAGGCACCTACTGCCACTCAGAGGGGCCCCATCCTCATTGCCAGTTGCCTCCCCTAAGCCCCACCTCTCAGTAACACTACTCACAGCACCTGGGTTTTGGAGGGGACTCTTTCAGAACACAGCACCTGCATGCTGACTCCATCAGCCACTCTCCTGCAGCTTCCCTGCTTCCTGCCACTGCGCCTTCTCTGATCCCTCCCCGGTTGAAACCAAACTACGCCTGACGCAGTCAATCAAGTGATCAATAACTAGGCTGTCACTGCCAAACTTTTCCTACAGGCTAAAATACGAATGTTTCTATGCAGGGATTATTCTGTATAGCTACCATTTGGGACTAAGGGGTATGGTAGCATTCTCTTTACCCTGGTTTAGCAGTTTCCCACGAGTTGTTTTTCTTTTTACGTGGGGCTAAGCTCAGTGAGTTATTTCAGTGTAGCGGAAGTTGAGAAAGAAAACAGGCCATCACAGCTGGCAGGGTGGGGTGGACACACAGGGGAAGACTTGTCTCAGGGCAGTTATGACCGCACTGTGGGACTGTCCCCCTTCCAGATCTCCGATGGCTTCAGTGGTGGAAGAAGAAGAAAGAGAAAAGGAGATGGAAGAGGGATATTCCCTTGCTATTCAGGCCTCTGTGACAATGAAAGGTAACTTACACGTAGGGGCCAGCACTGTGGCTTAAGGGCTAAAGCTACCACATGTAATGCCGGCATCCCATATGGGTGCTGGTTTGTGTTCTGGCTGCTACCCTTCCAATCGAGCTCCCTGCTAATGGCCTTGTAAAAGCAGCAGAAGATGGTCCAAAAGCTTGAGTACCTGCCACCCATGAGGGAGACCTGGATGAAACTCCTGGCTCCTGGCTTTGGCCTGGCCCAGCCCCTGCTGTTGAAGCCATTTGGGGAGAAAACCAGCAGATGGAAGATCTGTCTCTCCCTCTCTCTGTAACTTTGTCTTTCAGATAAATAAAATAAATCTTTAAAAAAAATTAGTAAAGTTAATACTGAGTCTGTGTGAAATGTTACACTTTAAAGAAAACCAAATGAGTCACAGAAGAATAGACTTTGCAATTTATATATCTAATTTCCACACGGTGCTCAGAGTTGCTACCCATTATCCAAAACAGCATTTTACATCTACCTTGATTGATAGGAGACGTTGCTAAGGTAGTACTCAGCAAACTTGGGTAACACTCAAGTTTGAAGGAGCTAAAACGTGAAGTAGAAGAAAGAGAAGGAGACAGCCCAGAGACAGAAATACTGACGACGGAAAAATGACGATACCCAGCCTGGACATCAAGGAAACCCAAGCCAATTTTTATTATTTAGAATGTGAGCTGATAAAATAAACAGGGGCCAGGTACATGGGGTGCTCTGTTACTATAGAAGCATTTTCTGCGTTGGAGTTTATTTTACAGAGAAACTGCAAATAAATAATGATAAGACATCATAGCGTGTCTGATAATCTGTGACAACAATTCCAACGCTGTCACTGCGGCCACCAGAGAAACCTGCACGTACTGAGCCCTGACCTACCGAGCCTTTTATCTGCATGTGTGCTCTCCACAGGCCAAGCAAATAAAGGCCAAGTGATAATTTACACATGAATCAACTTTCTCTGCAGAGACGTTTCTTTTCTCTGCTACTGAGGGAAAGGCAGTGAAGTCTAAGCTTGTCTCACTAGCAATCATACAAGTGAAACAGTGATTTGCAGGAAAATGGCAGATCAGGACAGGGAAGCTGTTTTGAATGCCTGATAAAAATGGCAGCCACAAAGGACTAGATGCATATTTAGTTTGAAAACAGGCCTGACAGTAACAATGAGCCTTTCTCCTATTCAAAACAGGTAGTGTCATACAAACTGCAACCCAGATACAATCCTGATAGGAGATTACACAAGATACCTGGGTAGGTATCTTTAAAGATTTCAGCCTCCATGTTAATAAATGCAGACTCAAGGATCCCCTTTCATCTCGACCTTATTCAGAGCACTCACAGTTCACATGAATGCCATACGGGCGGTACACTGCCCACTTTGATAATGAGAAGTAAAGCAGGATGATTTTTATAAAGGCTTGCTCGTGGAAAACTGGGTACACATTTTACACCATGGAACTTGTAAAGCAGAAAAGCAGGCACAGGCTGTATTCTTCTCTAACCAGAACCCCTTGTACTTTGCTCAACTTCTGGAAATTCATCAACATATCAAATACATAGTGCTATAGGTTTTTTTAAACAGACATACATGAACAATGCCTGTACTAGCTCATTTACCAGAGAAAAGATTTATGACTAAATTAGAGTTCATAGGCCATTCCAAAGATGATCCATGCAACTTCCTAAGTAATGACAGGTGCTAACCAAATCAACAAAACTATTTTTTACTCCCTTATTACTACCTCCATAGGCCACATTCTATAGAATATATGCATATATAGGATATAGCATATATGCCCCCTGGAATGCCTACCTTCCTACTCAAAAATGGATGTTCCTTACTTCCTTCCAATTTGGTTCAAACTCACTGTCAAGGTATGGAGACTCCTCAAAAACCTAGAAATGGATCTGCTGTATGATCCAGCCATCCCACTCCTGAGAATTTACCCAAAGGAAATGAAATCAGCATATGAAAGTTATCTGTACCTCCATGTTTATAGCCACTCAGTTTGAAATAGCTAAGCTAGGGAAACAACACAGATGTCCATTAACTGATGACTGGATAAAGAATATGTGGTATGTATACACTGTGGAATCCTATTTAGCCATAAAAAGAATGAAATCCTGTCTTTTGCAATGAAATGGAATCAACTGGAGATCATTATGCTTAGTGAAATAAGCCAGTCCTCAAACAGACAACTATCACATGTTTTCTCTGATCCTTGGTAGTTAATATATGGAGTACAAAAGCAAGAACAAAAATAAAAACAACCGTGTTAAGAGTGAAAACTGACATCCTACTATTTGATTATTGTTTATAGCACTTATCTATATTCCTGTGGAACAGTGGTTTTTCTGCTTTTTACTTTTGGACACTATATTTAGTTGAGCATTAAGCCTGTGATTATAAAATAAATTGAGAGTATGTTATTACAAAAATTAAAAGAAAAAGAAGAAAGGAAGGAAGGAGAAAGGAGAGAGGGAAAGGAGGGAAATATTACAATGTTCTTAGAAGTGTTTCTATGAAATCTGTTCTGTTATATTAATAATTACTTTACTTATAATAATTAATTTACTTTTTAAAATTAAAAAGTAAAAAAACCACCTCACTGTCCAAGAACATTTCCCTTAAAGTTTCACTTCAGGGTGGGGTATCTTGATATAGAATACTGTCAGCAAATGCTGACATGGACTCTCAACACAATGATAGATCAAGATCACAAAAGCAAATTTTATGCATGAATTGTAAATGTAAGAGATGTATATAATTTGTGGTTCATAAATGGAAATTATTAATTTTTATTTCTTTGGAGTCCAGACATGCATATGTAAACTCCAGATCACAATCCATATTTTGAGAAAATGCAGAAAATCAGAAGGTACAGCATTTAAGCCTTATCAGTACTTGGTGCTGAGTTGCAAATACAACATTTCTGGCAGTGAGCAGGTTCTCATCCTGCTCATTTCTCTCTGCCTTTTCATATAGGAGTTCCTTTTTAACACTTTCAACTGCATCCCTCTGTTCTGCCTTCCTCTTCAAGGCTGACACCCCTTATGACCCCCCTTGTCCTCTCAGTAGCTCCAATCATTTCCCACCTTTGCCACTTTAGTAGTTTTAGAAGTGAAAGTCAGTATTTTCCTTAAACTCTAAGCTTCCAGTGGGCATGAATCACACTGTCCACTTCTATATATCCACAACCTCATGGAGTGCCCAACACATGAGGGGGCTTACAATGTTAAAATACACATGGTTTTTCAAAACATCCATTTCCATGAAATTTTTGAAGACCCCTTGTATGTATGGATTCCAAAATATTTTGAACCAAAATAAACATATCTTTAATTCCGTTTCCTATAACTTTTTGAAGCATTCTCTTTGTGATATTCATTCTTGACAGATGCCTGCTGTTGAGAATTCTTTTTTTTTTTTTTTTTGACAGGCAGAGTGGACAGTGAGAGAGAGAGAGAGAGAGAGAAAGGTCTTCCTTTTGCCGTTGGTTCACCCTCCAATGGCCGCTGCAGCCGGCGTGTTGTGGCCGGCGCACGGAGGTGATCTGAAGGCAGGAGCCAGGTGCTTCTCCTGGTCTCCCATGGGGTGCAGGGCCCATGCACTTGGGCCATCCTCCACTGCACTCCGGGGCCATAGCAGAGAGCTGGCCTGGAAGGGGGGCAACCGGGACAGAATTCGGCGTCCCGACCGGGACTAGAACCCGGTGTGCCGGCGCTGCTAGGCGGAGGATTAGCCTGTTGAGCCGCGGCGCCGGCCATTGAGAATTCTTAAGAATGCATTTTTCAAAGTCAAGCCATAATGCAGCTAGTGACATTCATTGGTTTATTGAGCCAGTTTATAGGTAAATTCATACCACAGATTTTGCACACTTAAAGGTGAATTTCATTACTACTAGACAAGAAAGCTTCAATGTCATTCTTAGTGACTGTGAAGTTACAAAGCCTAGATGGAGGAGGAGTACAGAACACCTAAATCAGAGTGCTCATGATGTTGTACTTAATTTTATGCAATATTTCATAATCTCAGTCTCTCAACTTTTTTTTTTTTTTATTTGACAGGTAAAGTTATAGACAGTGAGAGAGACAGAGAGAAAGGTCTTCCTTCCGTTGGTTCACTCCCCAAATGGCCGCTACGGCCGGCACTGCGCTGATCCGAAGCCAGGAGCCAGGTGCTTTCTCCTGGTCTCCCATGCGGGTGCAGGGAGCACTCGGGCCATCCTCCACTGCCCTCCCAGGCCACAGCAGACAGCTGGACTGGAAGAGGGGCAACTGGGACTAGAACCCGGTGCCTATATGGGATGCTGGCGCTGCAGGTGGAGGATTAACCAAGTGAGCCACAGCACAGCCCCTCAACTTCTTTTTCTACTAGTATTTTTTTCCCTTGGTAATTAAAAGTTACTCTAATTTAAAAAGCAATGCAAAAATATTTTAAGTTATTGACACTTTATTTTGAAGGCCAAAAGGACTATGATCTGTAAAAGCAAAGCAGATGAGATGACAGTCCTCGTTTATTAGGGTGACAAAAGAATGGGAACAGGACCTTGGCTGACAGAAGCTTTTATAAGGCAATGAGGACAAAGAAATCAGGAACTTTCCAAAATACCATACGGGCAGCCAGAGAAGAAAACGAAAATTGGAGCCAATTTCACCCAATGCATTAAGCTGCTGTTTAATTGCTTTCCCCCCCTGGTTTTGGTTTTTGAGTATTAACACCTCGAGATATTCCCCCAACTTCATCTCAGGCCGTATTTTGATCTTCTCCACTCTTACACTTTGATAACAACAGCTTCTTATCAAAGTCTTTTCTCCTTGTCTTATCATTCATCCACTTCCCTCCTTATTGATCATCAGACCATGAAAGAGACAATGGATGGCTTACTGGTCAATACAGAGTGCAGACATCCCTTCTACTTAGTCCACTGGGTCTGTCGATCTGCCATGGGGGAAACTGGCTGCTCAGGGAAGCAAGCTGATACCCACACAGAAATCTGTGATTCAAAATGTCTGAATAGGGATTTCGGAACTTTGCAAAGTACTTTCTGCAAAATATCTAAATGAAATTGATGGGGGCTATCACTTTAAAAGCCTGCCTTCTTTGCATTTTTGAAGTAAAATACCAAATTTGTCCCTTCCCAGTCTAGCTTTTCTTACGACAGCCACTCAGTCCTGATTTTCCTTCCCTACCACACACAAAATGAAAATAAAAACCAGTCTGTCAAAGCAGACAACCCGGCACCTAAGAAGTGCGCACAAATTAACAAAATGTTCAGCACACGCAGAAAAGTCCCCTCTTTCAAATGTGCTGGAATTCAGTGACTGACGGACAGAGTTTTCACACACCTGCATCAGAACACTAGATTAGATCTCAGTCCACAGGCTGAGAAGCGGTGCATCAGAACACTACAATGGTAACACTGCTGCCATGGAGGTGGAAGAATATCTGAGGTCACATCTTCTTCACGCTGACTGCCAGAACCAGGCTTGAAGGGCACTTTGGTCAAGTCTGAATGGGCTGACCAGAGAAAACCTATTTGCAATGGGCTACTCAGCCATTTAATAACACCAAGAGTTATCAGGGCTGGGCTGTGGCACAGTGGGTTAAACCACTGTTCTATGGTGCTGGCATCCCATATGAGCACTGGTTCGAGTACTGGTTGCTCCACTTCTGATCCAGCTCCCTGCTAATGCACCTGGGAAAGCAGCAAAAGACACTCCAAGTGCTTGGGTCTCCTGCATCTGTAGGGGATCTAGAAGGAGCTCTTGCCTCCTGGCTACTTAAAGAGAGAAGGAGAGAGAGAGAGAGAGAGAGAGAGAGAGAGAGAGAGAGAGAGAGAGAGAGAATTTTCTATCTGTTAGTTTACTCCCCAAATGGCTGCAATGGCTGGGACTGGGCCAGACTGAAGCCAAGAGCCAGGAACTGTTTCTGGGTCTCCCACATAGGAGCAGGCCCCAAGGACTTTGGACATCTTCATTGCTTTTCCAAGCTATTAGCAGAGAGTTGGATTGGAAGAAGAGCAGCCAGAAGTTGATTTTCAAGTTATGTGCTCATTCTCATGTTGAAAAACCGCACAAACTGTAAAGTGGCTGCTTTGCATGCTTTGAATGAAGTCTGCATTGGTCAAAACGAGCTGACCTTGCGGGTTCATGTAGCCCATGTTAGTCAATGATGAGTCTTATATCCTGATCATACATGCTGTTAGAGCCCTACATTCTAATCAAGTAAATTTTAGGTTATGCTAAAAGTTTCACAAATTGGTGAAAGAGAATTTTTAAAGTCATGCATTTTCTAGTTTTTTTCTTTCTTACCCTAAAATCTCTCTTTGATCTCTAGACTATTTCCTTTAAACATAAAAAGAGAACATGAGTAAATGCCAATATTTATTTGGGTATTTCTTCCTAAACCGATTCCTATTCCAGACCAGCTCAGTAAATGACACTACCCAGACGTTCAGGCCAAAGATCGATGAGTCACCCTTCATCCTGCCATCCTCTCGCTTCCTGTATCTAAATGACCGGGTTGGACATTTCTTCCCCTCTCCACCTTACCACACTGTCCAAGCCACCGTAATCTGCTGCCTAGGCTACTGCAACAGCTTCCTGGGTGGTCAGCTGGTTCCACTCTTTCTCTCCTACCAGTCCACATTCTCTATCAAACAGGGACTGTCACTCCCCAGCTCAAGTGGCCCATGGCACTTGCAACAAAGCTGAAACCTGGACTCCAGTTATCCATGCCCTTGCCTATCATCTCGTTGTTCTACATCCTTGAGCTGACCTGGCCTTCCACCTATTCAGTAAACAGGAGCACTCTTTTTGGGTAGGCCTAGAACAAAGAAGCAATTTGTGAGTCCTCAAGTCTGACATAAATTCAGGAGTCTTTCCCGAGGGCAAAGGAAATAGGCTCACTGTATTCAGGACCACGCATCATTCCTGGTATTTCTACTAAAAATGCCAATGTATCATTAAGTCTAGGAGAAAAGCAGCAGATTAGTTAAAGTCCCACAAAATACACAGGGACAGTGAAGAGCATGATTTCATTCTTTACATGTTGTATTTAGTTTTGCCTAATGAGTAACAGGAGATTACTAACATAATGTTTCTTGTACATTTCTGTACTTAGAAATGTCTAGACAGGGACTGACTCAAGAGTTGCTGTTACTCTGTTACGTACAAAAACGCACTGGTGAGTGTCCACTTAACAGTGCCAGGTTACTTCCATAGGCAATTTTACTGTTTAAAATAATTCTCTGTTTTTGTTCTCACTTGGGCTTGGCTGAAAGTGCTTCTGTTAGAAAGGGAAAATGATCTTAGAATAGGTTAGTTTGGCTCGTCACAGGAGGATCCGAACACCACTGCTCCAGGACTTCCATTGTGATACACAAAATGCTGACCCTGACTACATGCTAGCAATGATGAACTGTTTTCCTCATTAACGGCAGGCAACATAAACCCTTAAACAACACATTTTGCATAGATTCTGTCTGACAGAGCACTGGTAATTTCACACCTTCCAGGAACTTGAAGAAACCACATTAGTCTGAGAAAATAAACTGTTATATATGTCATAAGTATTATATCGATTGTTACTCAGTAAAAATTGCAAATAATGATTTTATTGTCAGTTTTGTAATAAATTAAAAAAGTTTAGGATG
Source organism: Oryctolagus cuniculus (assembly GCF_051225735.1). NCBI lineage: Eukaryota > Metazoa > Chordata > Mammalia > Lagomorpha > Leporidae > Oryctolagus > Oryctolagus cuniculus. The sequence continues at coordinate 16,320,283 of NC_142880.1, forward strand.
TAAAGAAGCAGAACAGAAACTTCAGCATTAAATTTTTTTGGTATGTGGAGTCAAGTATAAAGATGAAAATCTTAGTTAAAAAGTAATCTTGGATGATGAACTGAACTAATGTAGAATTTCAATGTTATTTGAGAATTTGTTCTAAGTGGTAAATAAGAGCTGGGACTTATGTTCTTAAAAAATCTTTATGTATGATCAAAACCAGTCCCAACACTTGATTAACAAAAAGTAGGATTTGCAACTCTAATAAGAAACTGAAAATGCCATCAGTTTTTATGTTATTAAAAATGAAACAAAATTTGACTTATAGAAAGAAATTTTGGATCTGTGGTACTTGTTTCTTTCCAGAAATTTTGAGATGACTTCTCAAATTTTCAAACAAGATCTTGTACTGAAAAAGAGGTTCAGAAAAATACCATGTTAATATACTGAGACCTTTTCATTTTTATACCGCATGGTTGGTCACTGATATAAATGATCATTTAGACTCAAATTTTTTATGTTAAAATTTTTATTGGGGCCAGTGCTGTGGCACAGCAGATTAAGCCACTGTCAGCAGCTCCAACATTCCATATGGGCATTGGTTGGAGTCTGGATGCTCCACTTCTGATCCAGCTCCCTGCTAATGCACCTGGGACAGCAGCAGAAGATGTCCCATCTCCTTGGGCCCCTGCACCCACATGGGAAACGTGGAAGAAGCTCCTGGCCTCAGCCACAGCAGTGGCAGCATTTTGGGGAGTGAGCCAGTGGATGGAAGATCTCTCTCTCTCTCTCTCGTTCTCGCTCTCGCTTCTTTGCTTTCTCTCTGTCTCTCTATAATTCTGACTTATAAATAAATCTTAAATTAAAAAAATTATTTTCATTTTATTTGAAAGGAGAAGTGGGGGTAGCAGGCAGAGAAAGAGAGAAATATCAATCTTCCATCTCTTGGTTTATTCCCCAAATGTACAACAGCCAGGGCTAGACCAGGCTGAAGCCAGGAACCTGGAACTCAATCGGGGCTCCTACGTGGATGGCAGGGATACAAATCCTTGCGCCATCATCTACTGCCTCCCATGGCACAGGAAACTGAATCAGAATCTGTTTCTGAGTGGTGTCGCTGGGATTTTGAACCAGACACTCCAACATGGGAAACAGGTGTCCCAAGCAGTGACTTAACCATAGCAACAAATGCTTGCCCCCAGAGTTAAGCTTTAAATGAGAGGGGAATAGTACTTGGCCTACAGATAAGGATGCCTACATCCCAAATCACAGAACTTGGGTTCTATCCCCAGCTATCTACTGAATCCTGCTTCCTGTCAATGTAAATCTTGGGGGATTTGCAGTGTTGGTTCAAGTAATTGGGTTCCTGTCACCTACAAGGGAAACCTGGAATGAGTTTCTGGCTCCCAGCTTAAGCCCTGGCCCAGCCCTGGTCACTGCAGGCATTTGGGAAGGAAATCAGTATATGGGGGCAATCTCTCTCTCTCTCTCTCTCTCTGATAAGTAAAAAGAATTTTTAAAACTTTCAATGGGAAGATAAAAAAAGAAAAGGATAAAACTAGAAGACAATATGAGGAAAAACAGAAATGTTAAAGAGGTACTAACGTTTAGTCACCTCAATGGAAAGAGCAAGTTAGTGTGTAGGTATGATAGTACTTACTGGCTAAGGGGATGGTAAGTTTGAGGAGCAGCATGTCAGTCCTACTTCAGAGGAATTTATTGTACCATTACCTTCCATAGGTGGGTCTAAATCATGTTGAGAATTATCTCCAAATCTTAAGAAAATCTTTTGTTGCTGTATCACGATCAACCATCATTCTCCTACATAACACAACATACACACATATGAACATCAAACAGTTCCAAGGTTCTTCCTAGATCTGGCTAGGGCATGACAACATTCAATGTTTTTTTACATGATGAGACTGAGAACCAAATCAATGAAAGGGTTAACCACATTTTGGCAGTAGTCTCCAGAAAGTAGTGACAGAAATGTTGCTGCATGCACCACTGATATTCTAGTGCATAAAAAGCATTTCTTGAGATAATGAGGAAAAGAAGAAAGAACAATTAAGGATGATGGGCAAAGAAGACTTAAAGAAATACTAACCACAAAATTCAGACCAGAAGTAAACTGTAATTAAGTTGGAAGAAAAGAGAATTTAAGAACTCCATATTTACACTAAAACCATTATTTACAAGTCTGATCTGGAATTAGTTATTATTAATCTTTAAATAATTCAGAAAATTATAAAAGGGCATAATCTGATTTGATTCTTTTAACCCTATCCCCAGAAGTTTCACATTTGAGCATGAAGTTATCCTTGGCCTCTCATTACTACCTGGTCTGTTTGTAATTTTAGTCATTGAGGAAACCAAACCAAACTAAAGCAAGTCAAGTCAAACCAAGCCAGAATTCACCTTGTTCACTAACAGCAATATACATAAAAGAGTTTTCTCTAGGTAATGAAATGCAACAGATTTCTTCAGTGTATCACTTGGAAAAGGAAAGGTTTTTCGAAATTAATAGAATATCTTTCATTTTCTTCTCGTTCCATTAAGCTTTCCTACTTTACAATCTGGATTTTATATATAGCTAGTAGAATCTACATTTCAAGTGTGAGGGAATTTTAAATGAAATAATTTAAAACGGAATGTTTTTAAGCAGCACTGCTCGCTGACACTGATGATTTTGTTTTGGGATACAAAATATAAAACCATTTCCTCAAGATATTTTGTGTTCAGCATAAAATATTTAAAATGTCTCATTTCCAAGAGATCTGGTGGGAGTTCGTGACAGATGTGTTATTTCTTTCTTTCTTTTTTTAAAAACAGCATTATTGTGTCTAATTAGCACTGATGATTTACCCATGGCAGCCTGAACTTCTTGAGAGGAAAGTAGACCAGCTTCTTTGGAGAAAAGAACAAACTGGAATACGATGGGAGGAAGCTTTTTTTTTTTTTTTTTAAATATATTTTGCAGCGAATGCTCACAAATAGCCCACAGAGAACTCATTTATTTATGCATCACCATATGATCAATCCACTTGCCTTTAGTCTCAAATAGAGAAAGCCTCAGTACAAGGCATTCTCCAGGTGTGAGTATAGGTTTGTCATTATTTCCTATTTATAGACTCTGTCTAGTAAAAGAAGACAAATTACTGTAAGTGGGGGTAAATGTGATTAAATGAGTCCTCTGAAGATAAGAGGGTACATGGACAAGGGTCATTAACACAAGTGACCTCTCTTTGTCCAGATCATAATTTTGTTTAGTGGATTTGAAAACACTGCTAAGCAAGAGTGATTTCTACTACACACACCCAAAGAGAAATGTATCCCTTAGGATTCTCACAAACATTTTCATGTCTTTGCAGGATTTCAATAACACACCGATAGTGCTAAAATATTCCCAAAATACACCAAGAGCAACACTGGAGAAATCGTTTGTCCTAAAGAGTCTAATCAGAAAGACTCAAGAGACAGTTAAAATCAGACCAGATATAAGGCCTAGAATGTAAGTTAGTAGATACCAGGATCATCTGAATCAAATCAGAAGTCTAAATTTATAAAGTTTCAATTAAAACATCTACACTCTTTCTTTCACCTGATTGTAGCCCCACATGGCAAGGTCAGCCCTTTCAGTGGACAAGCAGCTCAGTCGCCTCCAGTGTAGCTGTTATCTTCCTCAACAAGGGGGGACGTTCGGCACAGCCTAAAGCTGGGGCATGAACCCTGGCTAAGCTTAAGACATTTATCTGACAGCATCAGCTGACACTCCACAAACACGTTTGCTCTCCATGACCTCGGAGCATTCGTGATTAATCAAAAATGTATCTTGGATCTTGAGAACAAGCTACAACCAGGCACACACAGAAAAGAATATGCTCTCCATCTCGCTTATCGACTCAAGAGGTATATTGAATTTAGAAATAGCAAATAGAATAAAATGATCAATATGTTCTCACTTGTCCATGGAAGAGCAAACTTTATCCCTCAAGCAAAAGACATTGATCATGTAAATGTTTCAGAACTGCTTTCAAAGGAAAGAAAGCAAAACGCACATGGTTTCTTGGGACTTGGGAAGGCGGCCTGCCAAAGAGGAGTTTTTGCTTTAACTTAAAGAAAAGAAAAAGAAGCGCTTCACGTGTTATGTTTGTAGAATGTCGTACTTTTAAAAAACTACGTGTTCAACTTAAAACCTGTTTTGGTAACGTGTTGCCAAATGTTCTTAATAAAACCTTATAAAGGAAACTTTAAAACTTAATGAAGGAGATTATTTGTGTGGAGAAAACTCCCTGCCTTAATTTAAATGAGACACAGTTATAACATATCCCCTATGCACTGTTTACAATTTACACTTTATAATTTATGTCTCTTGATTCAAACTCGCTCTTTTCTGCAGTCATCTGCTAAGTAATAAGATTAGCATGTGGATATTGTAATATTCTGCTCCCCAACACAGTATAATTTAGTATATATTTTATTTTTGTTTATACTTTTCACTTTCTAATAACAATGCTGAACTCTAATGAAAGCAACAGAAGTCATACGCCCCACCCTTGATAATAAGAAAATGCTTATTATTTTTTGAAACTGTCTACAATTTAATTTATTAAATCCCATTTTTGCCTGATTACCCACTTGGTTAGGCTGCAGTTGTTCACGATCCTACGGCAGGATCGTTCCACTACAGAAAAACTCCATGTTCTGGTCCCTGTTGGCATGGCAAACAAACTTTCATAGCGTGTGCTCGCTCTATAAAATGGTGGTACTAATTAGAAGATATAAACTCATGCTGAGACATGGTATGAATTGGCTTTATGTATCTACTAAAGTCACAGCGGTACTAGATTTATACTGTTGTTGCTTTAAACTAACACTAAACAGAAAATTCAACCTCTAAATATGGATGATAAGAAAGCAAAAGTGATTGAGCTGAGAAAACAAAACCTCAGCCCCTCATTTTTTGGTTTCACTGCTAAAATGCTTCCTGTGCACTTCGAGGTTGCCCACCATTTTCTCCCATATGTTTACCTAACTTAAATTCTTCAAACATGAATTGCAAGTACCAGATAGCACAGCTGTATGTTTTGACATCCATGGTGAAAATGAGCAGAAAATCTAACTGTTCCATATCAAGAAGTATTTTTACTAGTGCTAATGTGCCTTAAATACCTTGTTCCACAGATGAGTGGCCTGGCACCTGCTGCATGAGAAATAGCCAATTACTGTTCAGTGTCTCTAATTTTCTGATTCAATTAGCATGCTTCAGAGCTTTCCAGTTTAATTGCAAACTACTTCACAGTTAGCTCTCTGATTAATCATTGCCCATCTGCAAGCCATCGGAAAACTTAGTGGAACAAATTTGTGTACTTTGGAATGCTGGGAGCTTAGCAAATCAAACTTGTTTTGGTATATAGAGCTTTAATTTTGTTTGCCCTTTTCAGTTGCACTTGTAAGAAGCTCTGTACTGATTAAACAGGAAGCCTGGACAATAATATGCTACATTATGCATATAATTACTGTAAATACAACCGAGATTGTAGAAACATCGTTTAAGGTTAGGCACTAACACGAATGCAGAAGGGGGTCAAGAAAACACATTTGGAATCAATTTCTTCCCATTATGACCAAATACAAGTATCGAGGGGGAAAAAAAGCTGTGTGACACCCAGTGATGTCACTGCAGCACCTGGTCCCCTGAAGGCATTTTAAATTCTGGCTTTTCATGGAGTCATAAAATCTTTCTTGTTATTTAATTAGTAGAGTACTAACTTTTATAAGCTTTGTTTACAAAACATATATTAGGGATTTTAAAGCAAACCAGCACCACATTGTTTATGCTTCATTTTCCAAGCTTTCTTGCTGGTCCACTGAACATCTGAATGATAACGTCAGAAAACCGAAGTGTTTCAGCGGAGCTTTGGCTAGGTTTTAGATTGTATCTTAACTGATGGTCATGATTTCCTCACTTATGAACAATGAAACCTGAAGTGCATATTTTGTTCGCTCCCCTGAACAAACCCCATGGAGGGCATTCCTCACTGTAGGAGGACAGAGGCTCTGCAAACTACTCCAAAGCCGTTTCCAATTCTCAGGGTTTCTGGTTCACACCTAACAAAATTTGGAATTGGCCAATGTAATTCCTGAAAGCTTCTAAACAGATTTACTGTGTAAGAGTTTTTATGTCTCAGAGGAAACTTTAAGCCCAGGGAGAGCAGGGGTTGTGTCTAGCTCGCTGCTGTTTCATTGGTGCCTAAAGGAGGGAATGCACGTTTTTGGCGGTGAACAAAAATTTGCTGGATGAAGGAAATGAAAATGGTGTGGGCTCTCAATTTTCCAGGTCATGTCACTGTGCCAGGCTGCACACTGTGCTTTTCTTCTGCAGCCAACAGGATGCAGTCATGTTATCTCATAAAGATGTTGACAAGTATCATCCTCCTATAAATATCTGGCTGAAGGAAAGAAGGGTGCTGTGCTAATTATGATGACCCATAACAATCGGCCGCTAAAAGACGTGAAAAAGAGGATTTCCTCATCTTTTCTGAAGAGCCTTAACATATTACGGAAATGTACAAAAGTTGATAGTTAAAACCTGATAGCTCTAAAAATAGTGTTCAAGTTGGAAAAATGATTTTTGAAAACTGTCCGACACTTAAAGTTTTTTCTTTGAAAGCCAGAGATATTCAGGGTTGTGGGACTGACTCTATTAAGAGAAGACACATATGAGACCAAGATTCCCGAGCTTTCTAAAAGCTCCTTTTCTGTCTCCCTCTGTTGTGGGCTGACTTCAAGCTTCTCTGAACTTTGTAGGCAGCCAATGTCAGAAGCGCCGAGAAGGCGGAATGTGATGCTAGAAGCTGAGGCGAGTGGGCAGGCCTGCTGCCACACTCTGCTGCCTGGAGCGGGCCAGGAGCTGGAGTCCCTGTGAAGATCAAATTACAAAATAATCAAGCTCTGTGGCCAGGCGGGCACGAGAGGCTACTGTGAGGTCAGGAGATAAATCAGGGCCAAGCCTGGGCAACACTGGGCAGTCAAAAATAACATTTTTGTACCACCCTTACAGCATGGTTCTCTGTGGAAAATAGACTGTGGAATGATGCTCAGGTTTTTTCATTCAGGAAAGGGCAAATGGCTCTCCCCGCACAAACTCCCACCCGCTCGAGCCTTGTGTTTGGAGATAAGCAATTAAACTCCACACATCAAAGAAAAACAATGGGCTGTCCAAAATGGAAAGTAGCCAAGGAGAGGCCAAACCGGGCCTTGGTCCCTGTCCTGGGGTTCTCATTCCTACCTCTACCTCCTACCCACTGTGTAGCCGAATGTCTCTGTGTATCAGAGAGAATCAAAACCACAACTGAGTGGCTAATGAGGGAAAATGACTGCAAAGCACACTGAAAATGCCTAAAGCACCCAAATGTGTTTCGAGAGGAGGTGCACATCTCGGGCCAAAGGAGCCACTTCCAGAAATAATCCCATTATGCAGACACACAGCATACTCTTTGGGAAGCTGGCTCGCTCCTGTAGGATGTCACCACACACCAGATAATACTACTGATTCTACAGAGAGCTGTTCACTTTATATAACGTCCCTGAGAAGTGTAGCATGATAGAAGCACAGAATTCAGTTAGCCTTGCGTTAGGAGAGAAATACAGAGTCAAGGCGGAGATCTCTGAGAGCAACTGCAGGGCTCCCAAGGAAGTATAATTTGGCAAACTTCTGTGGGGGGCAGACATATATGAAAGATGACAAGCAAATACACAAACAGGAAAAAAGCCAAGACGCGGTACAACCCAGACTTGTTGGTAGTGACAGTCCCAGGCATAGCCGCAGATCAACGGACATCATTTGGAGATGCCACCAACAGGGGCTTCAAAGAAATCCTCTGAGGTGGTCGGACGTGAACTGAGGGCTACAGGGAGGTTTTAGACTTGTTCTCTGAGACAGAGGAATTATTACCAATAATCTTGTCACTCAGTATTGCTTTCCTTAGACACGAACACCATTTGCATCCCATAAATTCAAACACTGCTTTTATCTCTTAAAAGGTGAAATATAAGTGACTATAAAGTTCATAGGAATTAAAAAAAAAAAAAGAAAATAAAGGCATCAAGTAGTTGCTTTCTTTAGATAGGGAATCTTACAAGAGATATGAAATTCAACATCTACTGTACTTTAAGCCTATATCTTATTGATAATTTAAAATTATAATTAGTGTTCTTGGGACCGAATGCTACATAGAAAACTAAATATGCACATATGTATGAGATGTGAGATGCTGCTGCAGGAGAGAAATACCCTATTTTTAAAGCAAAAAAAAAATCCTAGTGAAGTCTATCCTTTCATTTATATGTCTCATGTAAATTACACATAATTTAAAATCTTCAACACATTGAAAATGGCCAGGTCTCATGGCACTTCTTTATTATCCTCTGTTTTCACTCAGTCATAGCACTGGGGACTTTCTAGAAATATTTAGGAGTTAAAAAGTATATAATTTGAATTGAATCAATGAATGACCACTAGAAAAAATATTTTTATTTATGTAATCTGGTTAAAAAATATATGATTTTTCTACTCTAAAGGCATTTTCTTATGCAGTAACACCACAAAAATAGCTTAAGTTTAAAATAGTGGATTTCCCATATGGTTAGTCCACAGCAAGATAAAGTTGTAAATGAGGGGACTATGTGAAGAAAACATAAAAAAGCCTTAAGGGCACATGCAAAAAATGTGATATTGAATGATTTACATACGCAATTTTATTTCCCAAAATTCAAAGAGAAAAACTTAATATGTCATAATCTAAACTGTATTTCATATCAAGTATTCCTGATTTTGTATTTAACTCTAAGATACATAACTCAATTTAGAGCACAATGTGGGAGAGGAGTTAGTAAGAATCTAACCTTTTGCATTTCTTGACTTTTTTGGGCTTGTGGTAATGTTGTATTTATAGAGATTCCACACTTTCAAATTTAAGTCTTGAAATGTCAGAAAAATCCCAAAGCTGAGATCTCACAGAAGGTGATTTTTAACAGTCCTTAAAAGTAAAGACTTTATGATCTTCTGACAACTGGAGCTCTTGCATTTTAAGATTTAAAATTTTTGATCCTAATATTATATATGCATATATATTAGTACATTTTAAAAGATCCAATCACCTTTGAAAGGCCCAGAAAAGTGAAGAAAATACAAAAACAGAAAAAGTTGTGAAGTCCAGGAATATTATAGACGTACAAATATAAAGAAGCAGATACTTAAGACTGTTTTTAACTGTGGTCCTTCATAACATATTTCCAATGTAACAGAAATCAAAATATCTGCTTAATTTTCACTATTTATTTTAATGAAAAACGGAGCTCTCCCTATATTTTGGATTGGAGCTTGGATGAGGAAACAGACTGAGAGCATTAGTGACACAGTGCCAGTGAGTTTTATACACCTAGAATACACCAAGTGTCCGGTCTTTAAGTTTCTTTACCATGCCTGTTCAATTTTACCCATACATAATGTCTGTGTTTCATTTATGTTCAATATATTCTGCTCTCAGCTGTGTGACCACAGGTAACTCAAAAACTCTTCAGTTTTCTCATTATTTTCAATAAATATTTTTCTGCCATTTACTATGTGTCAGGAATAGAGATTACAGGCCGTAAGACATGGGCTAATCCCATTCCTGGGTATTTTATGGTATAGTGAGGGAGAGAGGATTGGTGAACGAATGCCATTAAGGGCATTACTAGCCTAGGAAAGTCTCAAAGACAATGGTGACTTTCAGTTTCTAATTACCAGCATGAAAGATAGGGTCTGGATTAAAGGACATTTCAGTTTCTTTCTTAAAAAAGAGAATTTCAAATTTGCCTCTACTCTTACCATTTCTTAGTTAGACTTACAAATAAGTTGGTAACTGATAAATCCAGAAATTCTGGGGCTTCAGTGGAACTTGGCAGGTTGGCGATTAGATATGTACTCAACAAAGCCTTTTGTATGCAAATAAATTTGTGAAATTATCAGTTTCTTTGGTATCAGTATTTAATGTATTAATGTACATTGTAATTCAATGAGAAAGATTTAATATAGTGTTTTTTTTTTTAAATCAAGAAAATAATCCCCCAAAGAAGAGATGTTATTACTGTCTCTACATTATCAGAAAATTATATTCTAAGTGGTATAGTTTGGGGAACACTACCACCCCGACTCCTGTACTATTCTCTAAGCTACTCTTCACCAACCCATCCTACACATGCATGGTTACATAATCATTCTAACATGTGGCATTCATCAGACCTCCCAGTGCGAAAACCTCCAGGGACTCTTTGTGGCCTACAAAACACAGTTCAATCTCTTTAGATCCTGTAGATGTGGCTTTTAAGTTTAACTTTTTCATTCACAATTCCCTTAAACAAACTCCAGCCAAAATGCCACTAAGTTACCATGCTCTGTCTGCCTTGGACTCTACTGCTTTTCTTTGCCAGGCCAAAGACAAGAGCATGGAACTACACTCGGGTCTCCCTTACGTGTGGCAGGGGCCAAAGCTGCTGCTGCTTTCCCAGGGACATGAGCAGGAAACTGGATTACAAGTGGAACAGCTGGGCTCCAACTGGAGCAGCAGTTTAACTTGCTATGCCACAACACTGGCCTCTCAACTTTGATTTCTGACATATCCTAATTGTTGATATAATCAAAATACTGGTAAAGCAGTGATTTCTTTTTTAATCTAAATACTCTTACATGGCTTCAGCTAATTACCCATGAAAGACTAGACAGTCTGTATTCAAAATGAGATCCCTAACCCAATGAAGAAATTTTAAACTACAAGGAAGGTGATTTGATAACAAACATTTTAAAAGGTCACCTGTTGGAATTAATAAATTAGTTTGACAAAACTGTAAAGTACTTCACAGTTTGTCTCTTAATTTTATTGCACAGTATAACTTTTTCAAAAACATTATTCACAATCCATTAGATCTTTCCCACTGAGAAAAACTGTTCAATGCATAGTTGTATTTGTCATTGCCACATTAATCCTGAATTTTGGATAAAATCTAACTTCAGATAATACAAGGCCTCAGTGGCTTGGTAACTGATAAAAAGTCTTGTTTTCATATGCAGAATTTCACCTTCTAATAACTGAAAGAAACAGCTTTTGAATAAATTTTGGTTAGGATAAAGGTTTTTCTTTTTCCATTTTCAAGTAAGATATTAGCTTAGATAAAAATGAACTTTTAAGATGTAAAAATAGCAGCACTCTTTCTGAATATGCAGTATTTTTAATCATATTATATAATGTTTAATAGTTTATCAATGTTTTTGAATGTTAGTAATTACTTTACCATGTCTGGTTCTTGTGTGAATGTACATATACTTCTTCCTTTTAAAAAAGTCCTGGTTGGAGGCTCTGAAAGGTATGAGCCATGATAGCAATGACCCTGTGAATCCTTTTGTCACTATAATCCAGGAGTTAGGACCTGTGCCTGGCATACAGTAAACACTCAATAAATGTTTGTTAAATAAATGAATTACTAGAATGTACACCCTATGAATAAAATGAGTATATTTGATGGTTTGTTAGCTAGGAATTTGGTCTTTGGGGTCAGATGTGCAGTGTGTGAATTCTGGGTGCAGACTTTTTACCCATGAGCCTTCTCTAATTGTATTTCCTCAGTCGCAAAATGGAATAGAAGAATCTGCCTCATACAGTTACTAATCCACATAAATACCTGGCACCCAGGGAGTACTCACTACGTGTTAGCTGCTTTCGTCATCAACATTATCATTATCTTCTTCATTTGCCTGTTCACCACTTACTTCCTGTTGTAAGCGCATAGCATTTGCTCAATAAAAATTCATTAAGTGAAGACATTAATCAATGATGTACAGCTGTTCCTGCATACACAAATATGTATCACTACCTCAATATACCTTTGGCCAAGATTCAAATAGCAATTAAAACAAACAAGCCAAGATTCCAAGTTAGTGTGACTTTTCTGAATTGTCCTTATTTGAATCTGCTTTTTAGAAATCTAGTCACACAGTTCCTTGTAGAATAAATGTGCTATTTATTTCCTTTTTGAATTTCTGGTAGTGTTTCAAACACACATTTGTATCATTTATACTAAAAATATTATGGTGAGCAATTAAGTCTCAAGGTAAAAAAACAAATTACATAGATGAAAGAATGGTCAAATGTTAGCATTCTCGCAATGTTGAAGTATGTTTTCTTTTTTTTTTTTTTTTTTACTTTTTTGACAGGCAGAGTGGACAGGGAGAGAGAGAGACAGAGAAAGGTCTTCCTTTGCCGTTGGTTCACCCTCCAATGGCCGCTGCGGCCAGCATGCTGCGGCCGGCGCACCGCCCTGATCCAAAGCCAGGAGCCAGGTACTTCTCCTGGTCTCCCATGGGGTGCAGGGTCCAAGCACTTGGGCCATCCTCCACTGCACTCCCTGGCCACAGCAGAGAGCTGGCCTAGAAGAGGAGCAACTGGGACAGAATCCAGCGCCCCAACCGGGACTAGAACCCGGGGTGCTGGCGCCGCAGGCGGAGGATTAGCCTATTGAGCTGTGGCGCTGGCCACTATGTTTTCTTAACAAACTAGTTTGCAACATATATGCTTCTTGTAATACTGCTACACATTAAAGTGTCCCAGGAGGACTGTTACTTCTACACTTTGTTTTGAAATGTTAAGTTCTGCTTTCAGCTTTTAAAAAGAAATTCATTATTTTATTTTATTTATTTGAAAGGCAGAGACAGAGACAGAAGGAGAAAAAGAGAAAGAGATATCTTCCATCCACTGGCTCACTCCTCAAAAGGCCACAATAGCCAGGACTAGGCCAGGCCAAAGCCAGGAGCCAGGACCTTCTTCTAGGTCTCCCATGTGGGGGGCAGGGGCCCAAGCACTTGGGCCATCTTCTGCTGCCCTCCCAAGCTCATTAGCAGGGAGCTGGATTGGAAAAGAAGCAGCCAGGACTGGAACCAGTGCCCATATGGGATGCTGGCATAGCAGGCGGCAGCTTCACCTTCTGTGCCACAGTGCTGGCCCCTAAAAAATGTTTGTTTATTTGTTTTTCATCTACTTGAAAAACATAGAGAGAGGAGAGCAAGCAACTGGTTCACTTCCCAAATGCCCTCATTAGTCAGGGCTGGGCCAGGCTGAAGCCCAGAGCCTTAAAACTCCATCAGGCCTCTGCTCACGTGGGTGGCAGGGGCCAAGCACTTCGGCCATCATCTGCAACCTCCCAGGAGGCACTAGCAGCAGGAAGCTGGATTGGAAGTGGTGTAGCTACGACCTGAACAGGCACCATAATATGAGACGCGGATCCTCAGTAGCTGCTTAATCCGCTGTGACACAATGCTTGCCCCTCCTATTACACTTCCTAACGTAAAACTGCAGCTGACGTTCTGTAACAACTTATGAGTTACATTGCTGGGGCGGTGCTGTGGCACAGTGGGTAAAGCCACAACCTGTGGTGCCAGCATCCCATATGGGCGCCAGTTCGAGTCTTGGCTGCTCCACTTCTGATCCAGCTCTCTGCTGTGGCCTGGGAAAGCAGTGGAGGATGGCCCAAGTCCTTGGGCCCCTGCACCCCTGTGGGAGACCTGGAGGAAGCTCCTGGCTCCTGGCTTCGGATCAGTGCAGTTCCAGCCATTCTGGCCAATTGGGGAGTGAACCAGCAAATGAAGACCTCTCTCTCTGCCTCTCCTTCTCTCTCTGTGTAACTCTCACTTTCAAATAAATAAATAAATCTTAAAAAAAAAGTTACATTTCTGTGAACAGCCTCATTGTGAGTGGACAAGAAAAGTGTCAGGTCATGAGGCTTTGAAATATTTATTTTGTCATTGACTTATAAATCATTTTAGAACTCAGATTTGTGATATTTCTCATCAGAAGTGTTTTATATTAAATGAACTAACAGGTTTTCTAATTTATCTTGAACTTTCCTTAGAAAAGATGCTATGAGATTATAGAGTAGCCTTGTTATATTTAAGGCTTATATTAGATTTTTAAATTTATAAAATAAATATAAACGTTAACAGCGAAAGCTAAGCCACTGTGGCAAAATAAACCAAAAGAGTCCTACATGAAGGATCCCTGTGAGTGAGACCCCAGGGGGAAGAAGGGGCCTTCAAAGAAGGATGTACTTTTCTCTGAAGGGAGGAGAGAACTTCACTTTGTTTATGGCCCTGTCTAAACATGGATGGAGGTCATGGACACAAAAGGCTTCCATAGCCTTGGCAGCTCATGACAGGATCACTGGTATCATACATAAGAGTGTTAATTGTTAAATTAACAACAGGAATCACTGTGCACTTACTTCCCATTCAGGACCTCTGTCCTCAATGAGTTGTACTATGAAAATTAACTGTAAAACTTTTTCTCAAATAATTCTTTATACTTTGTGTGTGTGTGTGTGTTGGTGCACATTGTTGAAATCTTTACTTAGTATAGAGTTGGTCTTCTATATATAAAGGTAATTAAAAATGAACCTTAATGAAGAATGGGATGGGAGAGGGAGGAGGAGGTGGGATGGAAGTGGGGTGGGAGGGTGGGTATGGTGGGGAGAACCATTATATTCCTAAAGTTATATTTATGAAATCTATATTCATTAAATAAAAGGTTTTTTAAAAAAGATAGAAGCAGAGTTTAGGTTTTTCTTTTTTTTAAGACAAGATAAATCATTATTTTAACTAAATGAGGAAAAGAAGGAAAAAAGGGACTCAAAAATTAATCTTAAATTCCGCCATCAACTTATATATATTCTTGGTACAATTATTTTCTGTCTCCCCTGCATTTTCATCTTGGAAAAGAACACTCTGAATGCTGACTGCCTAGGTCAGTGATTCCTAAATGTTAGCATGCTCACTTCAGAATAGCTCAAGAGTGCTTATGAGAAGTTCAGATTCCTGGGTCTCACACAGGATTCACTGCTTCTGATCTCATGCAGGTTTGTCAAGGTGAGAGGAAAGACTGTTCACCAGAGTTTGTTCTTTTGTCTAAAATTCACTTTCCTTCTAGTTTCTTATGTCTTGTACTTCTTTCTACTTTTCCAGAACTTGAGAATGGGATCCCAATTGCTTCTCAGATGCATTCCCAGCCTTTTTGTGGATTCCAGAAACAACTTCTGCCTGAAGCTGTCTGCTCCTTTTTATCCTAGAACAAGGTTGCTCAAATTCCAGACTTTAAGCTTAAAAGGAATACTAAACAAATCCCGATCTAAAAACACATATTGGGACAGGCATTTGACACAGTGGTTAAAGAGGGCACTTAAGGGGTCTGCATCCCATTATCAGAGTGCCTGGGTTTGAGTCTTCACTCTGCCCCCAATTCCTGCTTCCTGCTAATGTACACCCTGGGAGGCAGCAGGTACTGGGTCCCTGCTGACCACATTGGAGACCCAGAATGAGTTCCCAGCTCTTAGCTTTGGCCTGGTCCAGGCCCTGCTGTTGTGGACACTGGGGAGTGAACCAGCATATTGGAGCTCTCTGACTCTGCTGTGTCTCTCTCTTTTTCTTTCAAATAAATAAAATAAGTTTAAAAACCTGTATTTAAATCATGTTCCTCTAATAGCATCATACTGCTATAATGTATTGAGGACTACTGTGTTAGGCATGAGCTAAGCATTTTACATATATTAGTAGCTGCTTCCACATAAAATAAAATGCCAAACATGACTTTTTCCAGAAGCAACTGAGGTGGTGGTCGTTTGATTCTGACTCTGTAATTTCTAATGGTGAAAGAAAACCCAGAAGTTGAAACGATGCTTCTCTCCACCCAACTATGTCTTGGAGACTTCAACCATCACGTGGGCAATCCAGCCAATGGTCTGACCTCTGCATGGCTTCATCTGCCATGACCCTTCTTTCCATTCCACCTTGACCGTCCATCCTTGATGTTTTCTGGACACAGCAGCATTCTGCTGAAATACTAAGCTTTGACATTCCCCCCATCTGACCACAGCCTCTGATATTTTCAAGCATCTCATTAAAATACTACTTTCCTAACTAAAAAAATCCTCTGGGGGACAGATGCGTGGTGCAATGGTGAAAATGCTGCCCATGATCCCTGCATATCAGAGTGCCTGGGTTCCAGTCCTGACTCCTGCTTCCCTGGGAGGCAGCAGGTAATGGTTCAAGTACTTGGGTTTCTGCCACCCCCGTGGGAGATCTGGATAGCATTCTGGGTTCCTGGCTTCAGCCTGACCCAGCTCTGGCTGTTGTGGGCATTCGGCGAGTGAATCAGTGGATGGATGATCTCTGTCTCTGGCCCTCTGACTTTCAGAGAAAATGAAAATAAATAATAAAATTTTAAAAACTCTTCCAATACTTTCAGTACATTTAACCTTTCCTTTCTCTCTATTAGCTCTTTTCTGTTTGCACTTCCCTATCAAACTGCTTAGAGCCCATGGTCCAGTATTCTACTGTATTCTCCTAATCTGCCATGCTACACTGTCTAGGCATTTGCCTTGAAAACCCAGTGTTGGATGAGCCCAGCTGACTGGCTTCTTTCTGCTAATAGACTGCTGCTATATAAACATCTTATCATTATCCAAAACTCGGGTCACAGTGTTGCTCAATCATTGAATTCTAAAATCATTGTATTCTTTTTTTTTTTTTTTTTTTTTTTGACAGGCAGAGTGGACAGTGAGAGAGAGAGACAGAGAGAAAGGTCTTCCTTTTCCATTGGTTCACCCTCCAATGGCCGCCGCGGTGCATTGCGCTGATCCGAAGGCAGGAGCCAGGTGCTTCTCCTGGTCTCCCATGGGGTGCAGGGCCCAAGGACTTGGGCCATCCTCCACTGCACTCCCTGGCCACAGCAGAGAGCTGGCCTGGAAGAGGGGCAACCGGGACAGAATCCGGTGCCCTGATCAGGACTAGAACCCGGGGTGCCGGCGCCGCAAGGTGGAGGATTAGCCTAGTGAGCCGCGGCGCGGCCAAATTCTAAAATTATTGTATTCTATAATCTATTTTTATATTTGGAAGAAAACAACAAAGAGAAAATCAAGTTATAGAATAATATGCACATGTGCATATAATACTACCTATGTTGAATATGTGTTTATAATACATATAGAAATCTGGAAGTCTGTGTACACTGCTGACAAAAACAGGTTATTCCTCAGGGGTGGTATGACTGGGAATTTTAATTTCTTTTCATTGAATTTTTCAGAGAATGATTATTTTTTAATAAAAAAATACAGACATTTTCATTTGCAAAACTGTCTATCTTGCATTCTCCCATTTTTAATTGCAATTTCTTCTTCTTGAGCATATGAACTGTTCTCCTACTTCAGAACAAAATCCAAATTCATCAGAAGGGAATCCTTTCACTTTTCACCACTAAGCTGGAAGAGCTGCCAGCATTAAACGTGTCCTTCTCTCAAAAGGCAATTTGTCCCCCAAATTGAGCACTGGATCAAATCCTGCCTTACTTTCAAAGGCATCTCCATCCTATAACCCAGTTCTCCTTTGAGTCTTCATATTCTCAGTCACTGTTTGCAGCCATTCAAGTCTCTTTGATTAAACAAGTAATTCAAAACCTCCTATGAGTCTTCTTTTTCTTCTAGTTGTAAAATCTCTCCTTTTACTCCATAGCCATTTTGTTTTCTTCCTTTTAATTGTACATATGAGTATTTATGGGGTACAATGTGATGTTTTGATATATGTATACATTGTGGAATGATTAAATGAGGCTAATTAATATATCCATTACATACTGATCAATTTTTAGTAGCGAAAACATTAAAATCTACTTTGGGAGCAGGAGTTTGGCACAGTGGCTGAGGTGCTGGGTGGGGTGCCTGAACAACAAACTGGAGTGACTGGGTTTGAGTCCTGGTTTATTCTCAATTCCACCTTCCTGCTACGCACACCCTGGGAGGCAGCAAGTGATGGTTTCAGTAGCTGGGCCCCCAGCAACTGTGTGGGAAACCTGGATTGAGTTCCAGGCTCCTGGCTTTGGCTTGACCCAACCCTGTTGTTGAAACCATTTGGGGAGTGAACCAGCAGATGAAAGATCTTTCTGTCTTTCAAAAAAAAAAAAAAAAAAAAAGGAATTAATAAAAATGAAAACAAAAACAAACCCACTCTCTGGGAGCAGACATTTGGCTTAGTGATTAAGACATTGGTTGGGATGCCTGTAGTCCAAACTGGAGTGCCTGGATTTGAATCCTGATTCCACTTCTGAATCCAGCTTCATTTTAATGCATGCTCCAGGAGGTAGCAGGTGATGGTTCAAGTAGTTGTGCCCTTGCCATCCATGTGAGAAACCCACATTGAGTTCCTGGCTCCTGGCTTCAACATGGTTCAGTCTCAACTATTGCAGGCATTTGGGGAGGTCTCTATCTCTCTCAGATGAATAAAAAATTAAAAACAATAAAGTAAAATATACACTCATGGTGACTTTCAAGAATATAGTACATTATTATTTTTCAGCATTTATTTTCAATTGGCCAATAATAATTGCATGTATTTATGAGGTAAAATGTGATGTATACACAGTATATATTATGGAATGATCAAATCAGGGTAATAAGCATATTCATAGCCTCAAACATTCACCATTTTTTTGTGGGGAGATCATTTAACGTTCTTTGAGCTATTTTGAAATATACAATGCATCATTACTAACTGTAGTTGTCTTGCTGTGCAATAGAACACCTCATGTCTAATGCTTATGACCCTACCGACCAACGTCTCTCCCAGCCTCTGGTAACCCCCATTCTGCTCTTTCCTTCAATGAATTCAACATTTTTAATACAGAGTTTTTTTTTAAGATTTATTTATTTTGGTTGAAATTCAGAGTTACACAGAGGCAGAGAAAGAGAGAGAGAGAGAGAGAGGGAGAGGGAGAGAGAGAGAGAGAGTTTTCCATCCTCTGGTTCACTACCCAAATGGCTGCAACATCTGCAGCTGAGTGGATCCAGAGCCAGGAGCTTCTTCCAGGTCTCCCACATGGGTGCAGGGGCCCAGGGACTTGGGTCATCTTCCACTGCTTTTCTAGGCCATAGCAGAGAGTTGGATTGGAAGTGGAGCAGCCAGGATTCAAACAGGTGCCCATATGGCATGCCGGCATTGCAGGCAGCAGTTTTACCCACTACGCCACAGCACCGGCCCCTGAATTCAACTTTTTACGATTCCACAGAAGGTGGCTACCAGCTCCTGGTTTTCTATACTCGCTTTGCTGTGGCCTGCTCCACTGGCTGGTGTCTAAAGTTTGAATGCCCCTAAGTCTCCTCTCTCCTCCTTGGATATTTTCTTTCTGATCATACCATAAAGTTCCAGAGTTCTAAGTGCCATCTATTGACATGTCCATCCTAAAGTTATATCTTTAGCACTGACATTTTTCCTCAACTCCAGATTTACATCCAGCTGCCTTCTTGGTGTCTCCACACAGATATCTAAGACACCTCCAATTTAGCAGGTGAATGCAGGTATCCTACTGTTCTTTCTATGCCTTGCTTATTTCTCTGAATATAATGTCTTCCAAGTCTATCTACGTTGCTGCACATGACAGGATTTCCTTCTTTATTGTGGCTGAACAGAATTCCATGTGTTTACTTACATTTTCTTTACCCATTCTTCTGTTAATGAACACTTAGGATGATTCCCTATTTTGGCTATTGTGAACAGTGCTGCAGTGAACATGGGCTTGTGAATATCTCTTCAATATACTGACTTTACATCCTTTGGAAATGTATCCAGGGGACTGGTGCTGTGGCATAGTGGGCTAAGCCTCTGCCTGCAGTGCCGCATCCCATATGGGCATCTGTTTGAAGCTTGGCTGCTTCACTTCTAATCATTCTGTCTGCTATGGCCTGGGAAAGAGTGAAAGATAGCCCAAATACCTGGGCCCCTGCACCTGCGTGGGAGACCCAGAAGAAGCTCCTGGCTCCTGGCTTCAGATTGGCCCAGCTCTGGCCAGGGAGTGAACCAGCAGATGGAAGACTTCTCTCTCTCTCTCTGCCCTCTCTGCCTCTTTGTAACTCTGCCTTTCAAATAAATAAATAAATTTTTAAAAAAGAAAAAGCTAATGGAACAAGAAATAAGATAATTAAAAAAAATAAAGGTTTGGTAATCCTAGAAGAGGGCAAGTTTAATTGAAATCCTCAAATAAGTGAAAAAGAATATAAAGTTTTCATGCAAGGAATTCAATCACAAATCTCAATTTCTATGCTTTCCTCTCGAGCAACCTCTCCAGTGCCCAGTGGAGAGGGTAAAGGAGAGGAAGAAAGAGAAACAGAGATGTTGACAGAGAGCTCCCATCCACTGGTTAGCTCCCCAAATGCCTTTAAATGTCAGGAGTAGGCTGGGCTGAAGTAGGAGCTGGGAATTCAATTCAGGTCTCCCACATCGGTGGTGGACATCAAATCACTTGAGCCGTCATTACTGCCTCCCAGGGTCTGCATTAGCAGGAAGCTGGAGCCGGGTGTTGAACACAGGTACTCTGATATGAGATAGAGGTGTCACAACTGGTCACATCATCACCCCAGTGAACAGGGGCTGAAAGACACAGCAGCATCTTGACTGGGCATGCACCATGCACAAAATCCTTCCTGAGTCTCCATTCAAACTTTCCTAACCTGTGTGTCCTGTTCTTTCAGAGATTCTACAACAAACAAAAAACAAGATGCCCTCCTCCGCCAAAAAAATAGAATAAAATACCCTGTCCTATTTGAAAAATAAACTTCAGCTGACTCTCATGGCCAAGTGACATGGATCGTAGGTCTGTGTGGCCCTTAGCCTGCACCCACTTTCTTCTTGTTCACGCTTAACCAGTATTTAGGCTTTACTACCTTTTTCAGGGACTATAACCTTCAGCCTTCCCTTCCAATATGTTTTACTCATAAATGCCAGATCATTTCTTTTTTTTCCTGAAGTATAGGCTCAGATAATTTGCTTCCTCCCTTAAAAATGTTTTAATCATGGGGCCGGCACTGTGGCGCAGCGGGTTAACGCCCTGGCTTGAAGTGCCGGCATCCCATATGGGCTCTGGTTCTAGTCCCGGCTGCTCTCTGCTATGGCCTGGGAAAGCAGTGGAAGATGGCCCAAGTCCTTGCACCCATGCAGCCATGTGGGAGACCCAGAGGAAGCTCCTGATCGGCTTTGGATCAGCGCAGCTCCAGCCTTTGTCGCCAACAGGGAAGTGAACCATCGAATGGAAGACCTCTCTCTCTCTGCCTCTCCTCTCTGTGTAACTCTGACTTTCAAATAAAAACAAATAAATCTTTTAAAAAAAACCAAAAACTTTTAAATCTTTGGATGTAAAAATAAAATACAAATTCCTTAACCTATATATGGGATCTCAAAAAGTTCATGAAAAAATAGAATTACAAGATAAATGTATTCTGGTGCAAAAAATGTTTCAAATCACACATGGGTTTTTCATAATATGCATTTTCCATGAGCCCTTTGAAGACCCCCTGTATTCTCTGTCATCTCATTCACACTTGTTTTTCTCTTTTCTAGTCATACCAGTGATGTGTCTGTCAAACTCCTTTTTGTTATTATATATGTCCATGTCACACATTCTATACTTTTAAGCCCTTGGTCATGTTGACAGCGCTAGTTAAAATATTCATATTCCCTTCTACGAATCTTTAAACACTAGCACTCTTTCAATGCTTAGGCTAATGGCCCTACTCTCCTTAGTTCCTGAATGCCTTGTGGGATGTGATGATTAGAATCATTCTTTCTTACTTATACCAATAGCTCCCATGTGATTCTTATGCCTATCTACTTGAATTATTTTACTATCGCATGGATAAAGATGTTATTGATCCAATACATTACTCACCCTATATAATGATTACACTCTACTATTAGCCATAGAGAAACTAATATGGGGAATGCAGTGGTGAGAGAAAGGAGTTTTTTTTTTTTTTTTTTTTTTGGTAGGAAAGAACGAATAAAAAATGCTTGAAGGTCCGTCATGCACATTACTTTTTTTGGTTAAAAACACAAGTTTAGACAAGAAACTAGAGAAGTCCAGTCACCTGCTATGGTGAGCAAAAGGGTAGTCCACCCCTCTATTTTCACTTGTATCTACTTTTCATTTTTCTTCACATCTGTCTTCCTCTCAAATATTTTATCATAGGATAGTTCCATCTCTTCCCAACCAATAACTACTACTTTTGTCATTTCTTTGCTTTTCCCCTCAGGTTTTTATACTTTCTGTGTCTCTCCCTTTTAGGAACACTTGGGCATTACCTGTTACACTGTATAGGATCTGCCTTTCTTGACCCACCCCACTCAGTAACCAATCATTTATCTTCCTGAACTATTTTGTTTAAACTTTCCTTCTTAATATAAACTTACTTAATTTTATTTATTTATTTTTTTACCTCATTACTTAAACAGCTGCACAACCCTACAAACAGAATGGCAAACTAAATTTCACTTCAGGTCTGATCCTGACCTGAGCCTTTATATTTTTTACATTGCTCCTCGTACAACTCCTCTTTACCTCCTATATAATTTTCTTTTTCATTTTTGTATTTGTGTGACTCTTCATAATTAATTTAAACAATTATCCATTGAAATGAAGTTTAATCTTAATGAAAAAAATTTAACAAACATAATGTGGGGAATTAATTTATAAATTACATTGTTTCTTCCTACTTCGCACCCGACATTTTCCCAGCTGATACTAGCACAGTGCAGCATTTTATGCTGTAACATAGAAGAAAATAAAAATTTTATTGAAATAAAAACCCCTACTAAGCTGGCAGAATAAAACATATTTTAATATAGATTTTTTAATTATTCTTAATTAAAATCTTGCAGAGATTCTGCATTAATGCTCTATGGAAAGTTCATATCCACATATTTAAAGAAATAGTCGCTTTAGAGTTTAACCTTAAAATCAATGCCTCTAACATTAGGATACTATATAATTTAAAAAATACAATCTCAGACATATATCATTTTATCAAAAAATTTACAATGGACGCCTCCAAACAACCCTTGGGAGAATATTCTGGTAATAGTTGTTTTCAGAGAGTAGGCATTTGGCCTAGCAGTTGAAGACACCATTTAGGATGCTTCTATCAGAGCCTCTGCGGTGAATTCCCAGCCCCGGTTCCTGATTTCAGCTTCCCGCTGCTGCAGACCCTGGGAGGCAAAGGTGATGGCTCAAAAAAGAGTTGCCGTCATCCATGTGGGTGAACAGTGTTGGATTCCTGGCTTCCGCCTTGTGCACACTGGGCACTGAGGGTATCTGAGGAGTGAATCAGCAGATGGGAGTTCTCTGCCTTTTCTCGCTCTTTGTATTTCTCTGCCTCTCAAATTTTTAAAAAGGAACGATTTTCAGAATATGGAGGCTGGGTTAAAGAGCTCAAGGAAGTTGAAGTTTATACCTTTAGCATAGTAAAAAATTATGTATGATCGCTCTCAAGACGAGCCCAAATTTTCTTGTTTCTAACTTTTGGTTGACTATCCTTGAAGAGTAATTTTGCTTCCAGTTACTTCCCAACTGGCATTCTCAGTGCATTAAATTTTTTAATTAATTCAACAGATATCATAAAAGTAGCTGCCTCCCAGTGCCAGGCTTTGTTCCAGGTGCTAGAGAAATAACCATGCGCAACACTGACAGAGCTGATGTTCCAGTGTGGTGCAGGGGAGGTCAACAGCAAATCAATACAACAAATAACTGAAACCTACAGAGGGGGAAGACTGTCCAAACGCTACAGGAAGATGAAACAGAACAGAGAGCAGACAGGACAGAGACGCAGTTTTCAAAGAGGGAGTCAGGAGAGGGCTCACTGAGGAGGAAGCGTCCGTCTGTATAAAGACTTGAAGGAAAGGATGGGTAAGGCTGAGGATGTTAAAGGTTGGCACATTCTGGGCAGAGGCTGAAAGAAGCCATTCACCACATGTTGGTCTCTGCCAACACCAGGAAGTAACAGGAAACAAAATTCTACAGATGGATATTCCAGTACTTGTGAGAGTTCATCTATGATATTGTTAGACATTCATCTGGCATTCATGTATGCACTGAGTATACAGAAGGCACTAGGCCCTGAAACAATGATAAAATAGTCACGGTTTTTGTCCTTATGAAGCTTACAGACAATGCAGGTGGGAGCCATGTGTAAACAGACACAGAACAGTAATGTACAGTATGGTAGGGCTGGTGCAGGGTGCCACGGGGGCAGAAGATGGGGAGAGCTCTCCCAGAATGCAGAGGATTTAAGAGCGTTACTAAACATTAAAGTCTTTTATTCCTCTTCCCAACAGCATAGATGCCAGAACAGATTGTATACAGAAACAAGTAATAAATGCAGCACATGTATTTAAGCCTCACAACATCCTATGAGATAAGCTCTGCTATTATTTTCAGTTGGCAAATGAAGGAATGGAAGCAGAGAGAGGTTAGGCAATTTGTCCAAGGTCACAGAGACAGAAAAACGGCAGAGAAAGGGTACAAACTTGGGCACTATGCTTCCAGATCCTGTGTCCTTTTCCCCCAATTTATTTATTTAATTTATTTGAAAAGGAGAGAGAGAGAGAGAGAAGAAGGAGGAGGAGGAGGAGGAATAGGAGGAGGAGGAGGAGGAGAGGGAAGAGAGGGAGGAGAGGGAGGAGAGGGAGGGAGGGAGGGAGGGACTTGCATTCATCTACTGGTTCATTTCTCAAACGCCTGCAACAGTAAGAGTGGGGCCAGGCTGAAGTCTAGAACTCAAGTCATATCTCTACAAGGGTGGCAGGGACTCAGCTACTTGAGCCATCACGTGCTATCTCCAAGGTGCACATTAGTAGGACAGGGAGCAGGAGTGGAGCTAAGACTTCAGTCCAGGCACTCCATATGTGGGCATCCCAATGGTTTCTTAACTACTGTGCCAAATGTTCACCCCTGGGCTGATTTCAACCACTGTCTTTTACACAATCTAGGAGTCACATGCAGGTGTAATAATTTGATGATAAATAAAGACCTTTAGGTATTTTGCAGCTGTTTCAAGACAAAGCTTGGTATAGACTACCTGAATTGTCTGATTCCAGATGGAGATTTTTTTTTTTTAAAGAATGACCCAGAGTACAAAGGTCTGTTTTTGTCTACAAATTAAAATCAAATCATCTTCAGACTGCGGTAGAAATGTTTGACATTAACCACTGTTATAAAAAGATTGTACTAGGAGCAGCTCTTTGCTATTCTCTCTGCCCTATTTTCTGACATTGTCAATGAGTAAAGAACTACCTGTCAGGTAATCTAACTGCTGTCTATTGAATGTAACAGGTTTCGGCAAGTGTCCAGGGCTGTACATGAGTTTTACAAACCTGCCCTGCTCTTCAGCCTCAGCCCTGCTCTCGGACCACACTTCGCAGAAGGACATCATCTTGGGTTTTGCTGGGACTGCCAGTAAAGATACCAGGAATGTTCTGGACTGAGTTACAGCTACATGATTTCATCCAAGCTATGAGAGAGGTGTCACATGACAACCATCCTGACTGGAAACGGCACTGGTGACCTAGATGAAAGGAATCTTGATGGGATCGGAGCAGAGAGACATGTGGGTGTGCAGTCTGGGAAAGCTATACTTTCATTCTGCCGGACATCGAAGAGCTGATGATTCCCCACTTCATCATGCCCAGCTCCTTGACCAGATAGACAAATGGAAATCCTAGCTGGGGACTGCACAAATTCTATCTGTTGAGGAAACAGCATTTCTGACCATGATAAGTGACATAAATTCCAGATGGAATTCTTGGAAAGCCAAAAATAATACGAGGAGCAATTGTATATGAAAATTCTGAAATAGTAGGAAAGGGAACTAGAATCCTATCTTTTTTTTTTTTTTTTTGACAGGAAGAGTGGACAGTGAGAAAGACAGACAGAGAAAGGTCTTCCTTTGCCGTTGGTTCACCCTCCAATGGCTGCCGTGGCTGGCGCGCTGCGGCTGGCGCACTGCAGCCGGCGCACTGCGGCCGGCGCAGCGCGCTGATCCGATGGCAGGAGCCATGTACGTCTCCTGGTCTCCCATGGGGTGCAGGGCCCAAGTACTTGGGCCATCCTCCACTGCACTCCCTGGCCACAGCAGAGAGCTGGCCTGGAAGAGGGGCAACCGGGACAGAATCTGGCGCCCCGACCGGGACTAGAACCCGGTGTGCCGGCGCTTCAAGGCGGAGGATTAGCCTAGTGAGCCGCGGCACCGGCCAGAATCCTATCATTTTTAAGACCACAGATCCTCTTCTAGTGGTATCCATAGCAGAAAACCATTGAATGATTTAGCAAAAATTGTATGAATATTTACACAAGTTACATGCATATTTCTTTGCTTATACAACTTGGTTACTTTCAGGTCTGATGTACCTAACAGTAGATAATGGTGAAGTCTCCTGTCTCATACATCATTCTGAAAGCTGGATCCATCAAAACAGAATGTCCTAACTGATTAACTGATGGAGGAGACACAGAATGTTTCAGAAAAGTCAGATCCAGGTGTAAATCTCAAACATGATAGGAAAAAACTAATCTTACCAATCGAATTCGGGGTAATGCTATGTATAAGGATAGAAGATAAGAATTCAAAATAGGATGAAAGAAATTTGACAAAAATGGTGATCAAAGTTAACACTAAATTGAAAGGGACTTCCAATGCTATTGCATGAGTGTTGCCATCTCATGCAGCAGGAGGAATTATGATCAATTTTCTATTTATATAGGGAGCCCAACTTATTGTGAAAAGAAAATATTGACCAGGCTTATCAGCAACAAAATGCAACAGTGTGGTTAATAATTTACTTTATAACTTAATCCCTCTTTACCCTCAAAGCAGCTAAATATTTCCAAATCGTGTAAAAATATATCCAATTTAAAAAATGTAGTAAATAAAAATATGTAACAAAATATGAATCCTAGGCGGAACTTACATTGAAACATTTAAAAAACTCTAAAACTCTAGACTGCCTCTGAAAAAGAATTCATAAATAAATTTATAAGAGTAACCAAATGACAACACACAGTAAACTTTCTAGATGAAAAAATGGCTCTCCTAATAAGCAAAGGCTGAAAAGCAAGAGCAATGCAATATGCACTAGATTCATATTGTGGGGAATGTGTCTGTATCTAATCTAATGCTTGCATACATTTTTCCTATTCTTTGAGAACAGAGTAACAATTGTCTCTTGCTCTGAATCAGAATAACAGAATCTGTGGTTTGCCAAGCTACAGTGTTTGCACTTTCATTACTGTTCATAGAATAACTGTATGCTTCCTTTTGCTGTTATCTTACAGCATTTTATCTCTTTAAAAAAGCTACTCAAACTATCTTCAGCATGAATCTCAAAGTCAAAATCAGCTACCATGTTTAAGCAGAGGTTTTCAATGTGCCTATACATATACTTATTAATATTTATTTTGATAAAATATGATTTTCACATTCCTACTATTTCATTTCACCACAATTTGCATTGTTATAATAGGTTATTGATTGATTTTTTTTTGGTTTAAGGGACTAGGGTACTATTCAGTAATGACTGAGTGCTACAAGTTTATTGCTAGTGTCCAAGGTTCATTCACCCCAAGCAATTTAGTCAATAACCAATTTTTATACTTCTATCTGCTTCAAAATTCCAAACCAATAATCCCTGTTTTTTTTTTAATTATTTCAGTATCAGACTAACATTTCCCATGGAAATCAATATGGGTGCGATCCATTAGCCAAAAACCTGCAGCACTGCAATGCAAACATATTAAAAATATTGATCTTGCAAAGCTACTGATGTTTTGATTGACTTTAATGTTTGTAAGCAGCAATAACAGAATTTCAATGACTGAAACGAACTTTTGATTAAAATTATAGATTTTTTTTGGGAGGGGGACTTGCTATTTTACTGGCTTAAAACATCACATGGTTTACTTGCCTGCCATTAATGAGTGCTGTGGGATATACTTATCCAATTCCTTATTTGTAAACATTTTAGTCTATCATAGCTTACACATCTATAATCTACTTTGAACTGCTTTGACATTTCAATTCCACTTTTCATTACACCCCACAGTGAGGGCTGGACTTTTTGGACTAACAGTGCCAGGATTTGGGAGCTTTAATCCTTCTTCCACTATTATGCAACCTTTGGGAAGGAATTTTATTTTCAGTTTAAATTCCCCAAATGTAAAATGGAATTAACCCTGAGAATCAGTGAACATTCTTATTGCATTTTGAGATCGATGGATAATAAAGACTATAATTTATACATACAAAGATTATTTGGGAGTGGGCATCTGGCCAACAGGTAGGGTGCCAGTTAGATTCCCACATTCCAAATTGAAGTGCCTGGGTTTGTTTGGGTCCTGGCTCTGTGCCCAATCCCAGCTTCTTTCTGGTGTGTGGCCAGCTTCCTGCTGGTGAAGCAGGTGATGGCTGGTGAAGCAGGCGGTTGGGTCCCTGCTCCCCACGTGAGAGACTTGGATTGAGTTCCTGGCTCCTGAATTTGGCTTGGCTCAGCCCTAGCAGTTGAGGGAGTCTGGGGAGTGGACCAGTGGTTGAGAGCTCTCTCTGCCTCTTAGATCCAAAAAAAAAAAAAAAAGATTATTTGTCCCTTAAAGAAAGCACAGAATTTTACAGCTGTTTGGTGATCATCTGGAAACACTCTCCTTTGATTACAAACAGACTGAGACTCAGAAGGTGCAATGACAACCCAAGGGGCTGAGGGCTCCTGGCCACTCTTTATGAAACCTACCACTATGCCGCCTGTGTCCCATCAGGCCCACTTTCAGCACTGAGCCATCTTGGTTTTTATCCTAACACCTCTAGTGTTTTTATCTAAATAACTATCACCCATCTATCCATATTCTTTTCTTCCTATTTATTAACTATTTTCTCTTCTAAAACTTATGTCCTAGTCAAGAACACTGTTTACTGCTTTCACTGCCAAATCCCTTGAGTCTGAAAAGCAGGAGGACCTAATAAATATTTTTTGAATAAATGAATGAAGGAAGGAGCTAGAAGCAACAGTGGAGTAAACGGCTGGGTTGGGCTGGGGTAGAGTGGAGGTTAGGACTGATTCTCTTAGCTTTCAACCTTGTGTCACAAGGCTTCCTTCCTAACACATTCCTTTCACTCTTGTAGACTCCTAGATATCAAAGGACATCTGGAATCATGTCTCTTATACCTACTTTTGTTGAAGTCCATGGATATTTTTGTTTGCTCTACCTTATACCATATTAAAATTACAATTAATTCTCATTTTTAACTTGGGATATTGCATTGGAATAAAGAGAAATAACAACAGTTTGAGTAAAATGGAAATTAAACATTCCCTACTTACAGCTGCTTATTTAATTTCTTTTCTAAGCATCCCTTATGGCCCTTCAAGGGCTTGTAAATCTGCAGGGACTGTGGCCTCTTCTGAGTCTTTTTGCTTTCCCTCACATTGCTCTATACACACACACTACATTTGCAAGGATGCACTGTAACTGGAAGAGAAGTTCCTGGCCCTCTTTCCCAAGGCTGATGCCCCGCTGACCTTCCAGATCTGCCGCTGTGGTGGCAGCTGCTGCTTTCTGGTGAGTGTCAGGGAAGTGGTGAGGTTTGTAACCATCAGCCTGGGTGAGAATCCCAACCCTCCTGCTTAGCACCTGCATGAACCTTGGTTCACTCATCTTAAAAAAAAAAAAAAAAAGGTCATAACACTAACTACAAAGATGAGCTGTGAGGAGTAACAAGACCCAGCTGACGTGCAGGCACTATCAGTGCCCTTCTTCACATATTAGTGAAAAAAATAGCTACCCAACGTTACCGCTCCTCAGCGCTATTCTTTTTTCTTAACACTCTCTGTGAATAGGCTGATGGAACTGGAGTCTGTTTATAAAGGCTACAATTCAGACAAGCTGAAAAGGGCATTCAGAGACTTATGTGGGACCACAAGTGGTTTGGAGAATTCGAAAGGAGGCACAAAGGAAGGCGAAAGTGTTTCCAAGAGCTGACAGCTGTGAACACACTGTGCAACATGTACTCTGTCTACTGAAGAAGATCTCTACCCAATTACCAGTGGCCTGAGCGTGGCAGGCGGTATCATGCTTGAGCAAGGGTAAGGGCATTGCTTTCCTCAAGCACCCCCTCACCCCCGGCTATTCTAATGCCTGTAAGGGGTCTAATGCCCTCAGTGCCTCATTCCCACACTCCCTTATCCCCTCCTCAGAACCACCTTCAGTTTCCTAAGCACCTACTCGCAGTCAGCCCTTGAAAATGGGTCTCTCCCAAGGCAGCTCCATCCATTCATCTACCTAGACTCCTCAAGTCTATCAGCTGCTCCGGTGCTGCAAGGCTAGTGCACTCTGGATGAGATCTTAAGGCCCCTCCCGAGGCAATAAGCTGAGCCAGCCCTTTCACAGAGGCATTTTATTGTATGGATGCCCACCAAATAGCTTCAAGGAAGGTGAAGGCCACCTGCTAGGTGGATTTGACTGAAGATCAACATGACATTAAAGAGAAGGAGGAGTTCTCTGAAAGGTTTGTTTTTATCTCTAAAACTGTAGGAGATGATGGTAAAGGCCAGGATGCAAACAGCAGAAAAAGGTTCTTTTATTATTTCTGCCCACGTGTGCAGTGGGACTTGCAGTGGACTTACAACCCCGGCCGGCATCACTGACTCTGTGCTTCCTCCCTAGGCACTGCTTACCCTTCAGGGGAAAAGCTGGCTGAGATACTTTATGACTGAACCACACACTGTGCAGTGTGGTGGTGGGATCACAGGACGTGCGTCCTGTTTGCTCTCCAGACTACTGTCGGATGCACCTGACCTTTACTTTTGGGGGGAACCGTACAGGCTTTTGAGCACATGAGAAAAGCTATGATTCCCCTCTGCATAAATGAACCTACTAATCCAACACAGAATCAAAAGGGTTTATTCTAGTCCCTGTGGCTCTGCCATGGATCCCCCAGGTTCCAGGTATTTCATGGTAAGCCTCCTGAGTTAGCACCTGCTCACACGACTGCTTGCTCACAGGACGGCAGGCACACAGCAGGAAGACATCTGCTTATGGGTGAAGAGGGGAACGAGGGGAGAATGGCAAGTTTAAAATGGAAAGTATTATTTTCCCTCAAGTTAGAAAGTATTCAGATGAAGGAAAAAGACCATTCAAATGCCAGGACTTGGATGTATGCAACACAAGTTAAATGCATGCAAGTCGGAGATTTGGCTTAATTCCAGGTACAAAATATTTCAGCTCCATGGGGGAAGCCAACCATAGGCCAAAATCTCAAAGCATATACATATGTAAACCATTTAGTATTTAAAAAGGCCCAATATTTTAATTTCTCTAGAAATTCTTAAACTTCCCAGAAATTTTAATGGTACAAACATTTTAAATATAGAGGGCTGGCAGTTGTTGAGAAATATTTTGGCACAGATTCTAATGGAGATTTGTTGATCTTTTTTCAGGGACACACGAGCAAATTTAAAACATAGTTATTGAAAACTTGGAAGACACCTCCCTAATTTATAACTATTTTAAGGCACATCACATGAAAGTCTGAAATTTCCTGATATTATGTTTCTAAATTGTAGGGTAAAGCATTTGTCTTCTTCAACTGAAGACAAAAAGTTGGAAAACGAATGTGTGTCTCCGTGTGAGTGTTTATATATGTTCATACATATGTAGACACACATAAACATGCATATGAGGGTACTTTAAAAAGTTTGTGGAAAATGGAATTAAAAATATAAGCTTATTCTTGTGTAAAAATTTTTAAGCATATATTTTTATTATATACATCTTCCATGTCATGAAAAAAAATGTTTTTGCACCAAAATAAACTCATACTTTAAAAAAACAAGTTATTTATTTATTTGAAAGGCAGAGAGGCAGCGCTCCCATTCGCAGCTTTATTCCCCAAATGCCCACAGCAGCTGGGGCTGGACTAGGGCTGCAGCCAGAAGCCAGGAACTCAATCCAGGTCTTCATTGTGGGTGGCAGGAACCACTACACGACACCACTGCTGCCTCCCGGGGTCTGCATCAGCAGAAAGCCAGAGACAGCAGCTGGAGCTAGGCCCCACAGGAAGGCATTCCTACATTGCACATGGGCACCTTAACCTCTAGCGTAACACCCAACCTGAAATTACAATTAGGCAAGTGTTGGTCAGGAAACAGAATGAAAGCCTTCCAATGAAAACTCTGTAGAAAAACACTCAGGAAAATCAGAAGAGAGAACTGAACTCAGATAACTTTTTAGCTGAGATTATTTGCTAAATGTTAGATGGGGGTGGGGTGGAGGGTTTGGAAATTTTCAGCTTATAAGCTCATTTACCCCTTAAACTAGCCTTAATACCTTACATTAAAAAGTTTGGTGATCACCAAAAAAGACAGACATACAATTACTTTATGAACAGCAATTCTACTCCTAGCTATGTGACCAACAGAAGTTAAAACAAATGGTCAACCAAAGCTCGAACATCAATGTTCACAGCAGCACAATTCTTAATTGCCCAACAGTGAAAACAACCCAAATGCCTTTCAACAGATGAATGGACAAACAAAAGGTGGAATATTCATACAACATAATATTATCTAGCAATAGGAAGTAATGAAGAATTGATACATACCATAACATGGATGAATCTCAAGAACATTATGCTAAATGAAAGAAGCCAGTCACAAGAAACTGCACGTTGTATGATTCCATTCATATGAAATGTCCAGATTAGCAAATGCACAGAAACACGAAGCGCCCAGGGGCTGGCCAGGTGAAGGAGGAATGGAGACTGCCTGCTTAATGGGTAGAGAGTTCTTTTTGGAGGGATGAAAATGTGCTGGAATAAAACAGGTGTGACAGCTATACAACTCTGTGAATGTACTAGAAATCACTGAATTGTACACTTTAAAATGGTTACTATGATACATTTTACATTATGTGAATTTTACTAAATAAAAATTACGGTTAGAATTCTTTCCCATTTTATATTACTTATAATTCTGGAGAAGAAAGATATTAATGAAACCAACTTGGATTTTTTATTTTTTTAAATTTATTTGAAGGTGAAGTTTCAGAGAGAGGAAGGAGAGAGAGAGAGAGAGAGAGAGGAAGAGGAAGAGGAAGAGGAAGAGAAAGAGAAGGGAGAGAGAGATCTTCCATCCAAATGGCCACAATGGCCAGAGCTGGCCAGGCTGATGCCAGGAGCCTAGAGCTTTTTCCAGGTCTTCCATGTGGTGCAAGTACTTGGGCCATCTTCTGCTGCTCTCCCAGGCACATTATCTGGGAACTGGATTGCAAGTGGAACAGCTGGGAATTGAACTGACACCAATATGGGTTGTTGGTGTTTTAGGCTGAAGGTTAACCTCCTATGCCACAATTCTGGCCCCCCAAATTGGATATTATCTTAGGTACTCATTTTTAAACTTCTGACACTTCTATGTGTGTTTGATTAAGCCATGTTAATTGCTATAAACATTCTCATAAGTACATATTTATAATTCTGGCAAAATAAGACAAGGAAACATAGGGGAATAAACTTTGCTCAAAATCCAGCTAGAGGCTACACAACTCTACCTTGCTTAGAAATGTCAACAAGGGGCTGGTGTTGTGGCACAGCAGGCTGGACCGCTGCCTGGATGCCCCACATCCCACAAGAGCACCAGTTCAGATACTGGCTGCACCATTTCTGATCCAACTCCCTGCTGATGTGCCTAAGAAAGCAGTGGAAGACGGTCCAAGTGCTTGGGCCCCTGCATCCGTGTGGCTGAGTCCTGGTTCCTGGCTTCAACCTGACCCAGCACCAGCCACTGCGGCCATCTGGGGAGGGAACCATCAGATGGAAGATTGCTCTCTCTCTCTCTCTCACCAGTGGCTGGAACATGTCTCTCATCCTCTCCCTCTCTGCAACTCTGCCTTTCAAAAAACAAAACAAAACAAAACAAAACAACAAAATCATATTGAAATGTAGAGACTAAACTGTCAAAAAATACAAGATTTACTGCTCCATATTCATCCTCCATGATATCCAAAAGCAAGGTTTATAGTCAATTTTTTTCTGCCTATTGCTTTTTTTTTTTTTTTTTTGACAGGCAGAGTGGACAGTGAGAGAGAGAGACAGAGAGAAAGGTCTTCCTTTGCCATTGGTTCACCCTCCAATGGCTGCCGCGGCTGGCGCGCTGCGGCCGGCGCACCGCACTGATCCGATGGCAGGAGCCAGGAGCCAGGTGCTTTTCCTGGTCTCCCATGGGGTGCAGGGCCCAAGCACCTGGGCCATCCTCCACTGCACTCCCTGGCCACAGCAGAGGGCTGGCCTGGAAGAGGGGCAACCGGGACAGAATCCGGCGCCCCGACCGGGACTAGAACCCGGTGTGCCGGCGCCTCTAGGCAGAGGATTAGCCTAGTGAGCCGCGGCGCCGGCCTGCCTATTGCTTTTAATGCAAGATTCACTTAAGATCTAGGAACTCTGAAGCGAAAATAAATTTAGCAAATATTCATAAGGTACCTAATTACATGTTTACATTATAATGAATATTTGAATATTATGTTTTAAATTTTAAAAATAATTTTTAGCAATTAAAAATAAATAGAATTTCTCTGTTCAGTAACCTGGCTATAGCAAATTTTAAAAAAAGATTTATTTATTTCTTTGAAAGGCAGAGTTACAGAAAAAGGGGAAGACAGAGAAAAAGGTCTTCCATCAGCTGGTTCACCCCCCAAATGGTTGCAATGGCTGGAGCTGGGCCGATCCAAAGCCAGGAGCCTGGAGCCTCTTCTGGGTCTTCCACATGGGTGCAGGGGCCCAAGAACCTGGACCATCTTCCATTGCTTTCCCAGGTCATCAGCAGAGAGCTGGATTGGAAGAGGAGCAGCTGGAACCTGAACTGCTGCCACAGGCAGAGGATTAGCCTACTATGCCACAGTGTTCTCTCCAAATTTTTTTGTTGCTTTCATCGTCGATAAATTCTAAGTATTTCTCAACTTACTCTTCGATCTTTAAGTTAATTGGAGGACTTCTTTTTTCTAATTTTTTCTCTATACTCTTTTCCTCTTTCATGAATACAATGAATATACTTTTCTCTGAGATTCAATAATTGTTAGCATTTTGCCTTTTTTGGTACATGCACATTTTCCTCACAGACTCATTTGAGAATGACAAACAAAATAACAACTGCACATCAAGTATTTGTGTTTCTGTTATATTTGTGTTTCTGTTATATCTGTTAAGTATTTGTGCTTCAGTTATAAGAGTAGTATCATGATACACCCTTTATTATAGCACTCTACCTTTCTAAGAATAAAAGTTAAAAATGTATAATAGTTATATTGACTTTTCTGCAGAATTTCTCACTATAAGCTCTAAGACAGCAATGTGTCTTCTACGTCTTTGGCATGGTACCGTTCTCCTTCCTGACTTCGAGATATTTTTCACCTTGAAAGCGTCCTGAGCACCTTCCAATTTCAGTCTTCTTTTTCTAGATAGATGGCACCTTTTGTGCACACAGCACACAGCACATGGCACACACTCATTCTGTTACTCTGGGAAGAGTCAAAGCACTTGCGTGTCTAACCTTCATCTGGATACTTGTTTTATGCTGTATTTTATTATTTAAAGGGGACAACTTTTCAGCTATAAGAAGAATATGCTCTGGGATCTAACTTACAGCAGGGTGGTTGTGGGTAGCGATATTTGCTAAGAATCTTAAATATCCTCATCACACACTCAGCAGTGGCAACCATGTGATATGCCAGGTATGTTAATTGGCTTGATCATGGTAATCCATGCACACTGTGCCCACGGGTCAACTCATTAGACTGGACAGCTAGAAGGTATACGGGTTTTGTCAATTGTACCTCAATAACACTGGGAGGATTTTTTTTTTAATTTCCAGGCTGCATTGTGTCATTGAGGTCACAAGATCTTCCAGGTCAGGGGCTGTACTTTTTGAAGCCCATCATGAGTGGATACTAAAATATTTCTCAACTCCTTTGAAATCTCCATAGCATGGTATTTATTACAGGAATGCAAATGAATTCAAGAGTCCACACATTTACTTTTACAAAGAATAATATGCCATAAACCCAAGTAAACTAACACTATGGTCTAGCTGATAATTTACTTTTGATTCACTGAATATAACCTCATACTCTCCCGCTGAAAGAATATTTATGCTGAAAGGTTGTTAGTTCTTAGAGAGTATCTGTTCAATCATATATACATACACACTGTGTACATTGTAAATATATATACTCACATATATATGTATATTCACAAATGAAAAAACAGATATACGGAAGTTAAATGATTGACCCAACAAAACAAAAACTTTTAAAAAGCAAAGCTGCAATTAAATAAGTTTATACATATAAAATGCTTAGATCAGGGTCTGGTAATATAGGAGGGGCTTAAGCAGTGTTGTTAGCCTCAGAGTCAACGTTTTTGGACATAGAGTCCAGGGCATTCCATTCTATTTCCAACAGAACTCGTAATCCTATGGTAACACAATGAAGTCCATCCCTGGAGACTATGTTATGCATTCTTTTCTGAACAAGAGACACGTGACAAGAAATCAGGCAGAGACTGTCCTCAGCACAGACCTGGCTGGGGTTGCTCTTCTCCACTAGATCCACAGACTGGCAGGCCATGGGCCTGATCCGGACAGCCGCTAGGTTTTTTGTTGGTTTGCTTTTAAATATTTATTTATTTGAAAGGCGGGGGGGGGGGGGGGACTGATTGATTCTATCCGCTGGTTCAATAGCTGGGGCTGGGTAAGATTGAAGCCATGAGGCTAGAATTCCATGTGGATCTCCCATGCGGGAGGCAGGGACTCAAGTACTTGAGCCATCACCTTCTGTCGACCACCGTGTGCCTTAGCAGGAAGCTGGATCAAAAGCAGAGTTGCTGGGACTCTGAAATGGGATGTGAGTGTTCCCAAGTGGAAGCTTAACCTACTGTGCCACAATACCCACCCCATGGCTGGTGTTTTATTTGACCTATAAAACGGTTTTAAAAGTTGCAACACTTGCTGGAGAAATTTCAAATAAATATGCAGCTTTTGGCATCCCTGAGAAAACTGGAAAATCTGACAATACTGGGCTTGCATGTCACCAGTCAGCTGGGATCTGAGTTTGTAACTCCCGTTCTGCAGCCACAGTCTTAACTACAATTAATGTGAAGAATTATAACTCTGAATCATGCACTGAGAGCTTATATTAGTCAAAAAATGTAAAGTGATATTTGCTAGCTATACCAAATTGCTAGCCACACTTACATAGCTATTTTCCAAGTTGGGAAAATGGATTGCAATAAGAAAAAAAAAAACAAAGGTGATGGTAGTGTTTAAACAGTTTACTGTAATTTAACCAGAAAATCCTTTTGAAGAGAAGAACCTACTCCCTGGACTTCAGCTACATAAGGTCCCACTGTATTTTTCTTTTATGAGAGGCACTGTTCAATAACTTCAATTCACAGGTTAAATAAAAACAAATGACATGACTTTCTTTGGAGTTTTTTCCCTTATTTTAAATATAGTCCTAAGATCTGCAAACATTTCAGTTAGCCCGCTTTTGACCTGAACTAGGCAGCTATAAGGGAAAAACATTAAAAATAAAAATAGGTTCCATTAACTATCCTCCCTCTGCCACCTTACACTTTTTGGTGCTAAAGCATATGCTCTGCCACCTGCAGATAGAAGTCACAGCCTGAGAGTGTCTCTTCTGACAGGAATTACTGGTTTCAAGCATGCCTGGTGATTTGGGACAGTAGCACTTAAGAAACCTTCAATCTGGCAGTTTTATCACGGCACATTTTCTACAGCATTCCTACAGCCTAAAGTTGTGCGAATTTTGGAATCTGACCTTTGGGGAAAAAACTGAATAAAATGAAACCAAAAGGATCCCAGGGTAGCATTTTGATCCAACTGCTTCCTTTTTTTTTTTTTTTCTGTTGTCACATTCATACGTTCCCCCCTCCTATTTATTTTACATCTCAGCGGCCTGGCACCAAGGGTGATTTGGGTTGTGTGTGTTCTGACAGGGTAAAACTTCCTTTTCCAAAAGCAAGACAACTGCTATTCCTACACATGCTGTGAACATCTGGCACAGGAGCTAAAAAT
Organism: Oryctolagus cuniculus; assembly: GCF_051225735.1. NCBI lineage: Eukaryota > Metazoa > Chordata > Mammalia > Lagomorpha > Leporidae > Oryctolagus > Oryctolagus cuniculus. The sequence goes on from NC_142880.1 coordinate 16,358,291, forward strand.
TATTATTGCTCCATAAGGAATTTATTTTCCTATTTCTTTTACTCTCATTTACTTTTCTATCATATCTTTTTCTGTATTTATTTATCTCAACCCTCATCTTGTTTTGGAAAGGGATTTGGACAAAGAGGAACCCAGGCAGATCTTCTGGTGATGATAAGTGAAGAAACTGGTCATTTTCCCCAAAACAAATATAAAAGTTAAAAAAAAAACTTACCAAGTATAACCATTTCGGCACCCTACACTTAAACCAAACATAGACAGCAAATGGAGAAGTGTCTATTCATGAAAATGTGCAGAAGCACAGATAAGATGGGGGCAATCAGTGGTGAGCAGCCTGGGAGACAGAGGAGTGGCTCCAGGGTATCACTGGTGGTGAAAATCTGCAGCACCGTGGTTAGAGGAGGTGGACATGATTTGGGGTGGAAGGAGAGAAACACATGCCACCCACGAGTGTTATCAACATATAAAGCAAACTCGACAGAAAACCACCACAAAAGGCCCTGGCCCTGCTCATCTGAGCCTGTGTTCTTGCTTGGGGTGAGGGGCAGACCAGAAGTTCAGCAGGGAGCTGCTGGTATGAGAAGGCCATGGTTGGACTAGACGGACCCTCACACATCCCTGCCCTCTGAGAACCGGGTGCTGGCACAGAACTGCAGGAAGGCAGACATGCAAGCAGAGGACAGACTTAACAAATCTGGATCCACTCTGCAACTCACACACAGATCCACCTACAGAGCCTTAGGGGCGACTGTGCAAACGTTGTTGATCATTAAGCTGTACAGGCAAGGGAGTGAAATCTAGGAAGATAGCCTGAGATAAAATAAAAAGAGGAATTAAAAATATCCTCAGAGATGTCAGTATGTGTGCCCTGAAGGGGAGAGAGATTCTGCAGATGAAGTCCAGGCAAGTTTTAAAAACAGAACAAAACCAAAAACAAACAGAAAACCAGTAGTAGCAACAACTCTCAAGGAAAGCAAATCAGACTCTAAAGGTGCCCTTCCCATGTCTATTAAACATTGTACAGGAGGTTACAGTCTGCACAGTAAGGCAAGGAAAAAAATCAGTGGCATGCATAGTGGGAAGGAAGAGATAATAAACTCTTTTTGGACATAGACAACCTGGTCCTACATTAAGGAAATCCTAAGGATTCTTTCTGAAAAATTCTAAAACTAACAAGCAAGTTTTAACAAGGTCACAGAATGCAAATCAAAATGTAAAAATTGTTCTTAATTTTTATACTAGCAATAAGCAATTCAAAAATAAAATTAAGAATTACATTCGCGATAGGATCAAAAAGAATAAAAACTTAAGAATATATTTAATAAAAGAACTTCAGCAAGACAAAACAAAAAACATTGCTAAGGGAAATTAAAGATGATTCAAATAAAGAACAAGACAGAACTTTTATTCCCCTTCAAAATTTACTATAAAGCTACAGTATTCAAAACAGCATGGTACTAATACAAAAACAGACATATAAAACAACAAAATAGAAATATAAGATCTGGCAGGAAGGAGAGGAAGCCCCACTTTGTTCCTAAATCTGTAAATATGAAATATATGAAATCTGTACAACTTAAATAAAAAAACTAAAAAATAAGAAATAAAGGTAGAAAGAAGGAGGGTGGCAAGGAGGGAGGGAGTGAGAAGAGGAGGGAAGAAGAGAATATTATTGTGCTCTTAGACTTGTATCTACAAATCATGCTGCATCTGTTAAAAATTAATGAAAATGAAGGTAAGAAATGAAAAAAGCAAAATAAAAAAAGAAATATGATATATATTAAAGGACACATTATGGTCAGCTGACTTTTGAGAGAGGTTCAGGGCAATTCAATGGGACATATGGACATTTCTTTCAATAGCAAAGCTGGAAAAATTTATATAGACATGCTAAAAAATGAACCTGGATCCTAATCATGCACCATACCAAAAAAAAAAAAAAAAAAAAAAAAAAAAAAAAAAAAAAAAAAACTTGGGGCCAGCATTGTGGCATAGCAGGTAAAGCCACTGCCTGCAATGCCAGCACCCAATGTGGGCACTGGTTTGTGTTTTGGTGCTCCACTTCTGATTCAGCTCCTTGCTAATGACCTGGGAAAAGCAGTAGAAGATGACCCAAGTGTTTAGGCCCTAGCTGGTCACATCGGAGACTTGGAGGAAGCTCCTGGCTCTTGGCTTTGGCCTGGCCCAGCCTTGGCCATTGCAAACATCTGGGGAGCGAACCAGCGGATGGAAGCTTTCTTTCTGTTTCTCTCTCTGTAACTCTGAGTTTCAAATAAATAAATATTTTAAAAATACTCAAAATGAATCACAGAACTAAATGTAAGAGCTGGAACTTATAAAGTTTCTCCCACAAAACACAGGAGATACTCTGTAGTCTTGGGTTAGATATGATACCCAAAATTTGACTCATAAAACAAAATAATAATAAATAAAACTTTACACGATTTTTATCTCACAAAAATACTGCTCTTCTTCAAAATAAGCCATTAAACCATTAAGAAAAAGAAATGACAAGTTAAAGCTTGGAATAAGACATTCGAAAATCATATTCATTTATCTGGTAAAGGACTTTTATCCAGATGATATAAAGAACTCCTAGAATCTGATATTAAGAAAAACAACCAGATAAAAACAAGAAAGAATAAACAAATTTCACCAAATAAAGATATCTGTATGGTTAACAATCACATGAAAACATACTCAAGTACTCATCACAGAAATACAAATTAAAACCACAATGACATTATACCACATATCTACTAGAATGGCTACAACAACAAAAATTGACCCTAGTGATTACTGGTGAGGACATGGAGAAACTGGAACTCTCAGACTTCATTAGTGTGAATGTAAAATGGTGTAGCCATTTTGGAAAATAGTTGTGCGGTTCCTTAAAAAAGTAAACATGAACTTTGCATATGACTCAGTAATTCAACTCCTGGGTACACACCCAAGAGAAATAAAAATGTGTCTACAGATTTGTATGTGAATGTTCCTGTGAACAACATGACGCACAATAATCAAAAAGTAAATGCAACCTAAATGTCTTTCAGGGCAAATGGATAAACAAAATGTGGTACAGCTTGCGTATCCCTGATCCAAAGTGCACTTCAGAGTTCAGATTTTTTTCAAATTTTAGAGTATTTGCATGTACTCACTGAGATTTTTTATTTTGGGGATGGGATCCAATTCTAAACACGAAATTCATTTATGTTTGTACTCATACATCTTATACACATAGTTTAAAGATAATTCTATATATGGATGAATCTCACAAGCATTACTGTAAATGAAAAAATCCAGACACTGAAAAAACAACACATGTTGTATGATTCTATCTATATGATGTTTGCAGAAAAGGCAAATCTTGGGGCTGGCATTGTAGTGCAGTGGCTTAAGATGCTACCTGTAACACCAGTGTCCCAGATGGGTGCTGGTTTGAGTTTTGGCTTTCTGCTTCCAACCAAGTTCCCTGTTAATGAGCCTGGGAAAGCAGTGGAAGATGACCCAAGTACTTAGGCCCCTGCACCCACGTGGGAGACCCAGATGGAGCTCCAGGCTGCTGGGTTTGGCCTGGCCTAGCCCCAGCCACTGTAGTCATCTGGTGAGTGAACCAGGGAATGGAAGATCTCCTTATTTCTCTCTCTGTCTCTCTGTCTCTCTTTCTCTGTAATTCTGCCTTTCAAATAAATAAAATTAAATTAAAAAAAACCCAAACAAAAGGCAAATCTATGGAGACAGTAAATCACTGGGGCTGCAAAAATTTTGTGAAATACATGGATTTACTTCATACCTATTATAGAAGATCTCCCCAAAGATTTCTTTTGCACCAAAATAAACTCATACTTTTAATTTCATATTCCACAAACTTAAAATAATTATTTATTCATTTGAAAGGCAGAGAGAAGGGAAGAGACAGAGAGAACTCCCATCTGCTGGTCCATACCCCAAATTTGCACAACAGCTGGGGCCATTCCAGGCTGAAGCCAGGAGCTGGGAACTCAGTCTAGGTCTTCCCAGGCAGTGGCACGGACCCAGGTGCTTTCTCCCAGGGTGCACATTAGCATTAGGAGTGGAGGCAGGACTCAAATCCAGGCACTCCAATAAGGGCTGTGGGTGTGCTGGGTGGCACCTTAACCACCACACCAAGTGCTCTCCTCCACAAACTTCTGTCAGTACTGCCACATGCACCGTAAAATAAAAAAGCACTTAGTCTTGGGGCTGGCTCTGTGGCGCAGCGGGTTAAAGCCCCGGCCTGATGTGCCGGCATCCCATATGAGCGACAGTTCAAGACCTGGCTGCTCCACTTCTGATCCAGCTCTCTGCCATGGCCTGGGAAAGCCGTAGAAGATGGCCCAACTCGTTGAGCCCCTGCACCCATGTGGGAGACCAGGATGAAGCTCCTGGCTCTGGCCGTTGTAGCCAATTAGGGAGTGAACCATCAGATGAAAGACCTCTCTCTCTCTCTCTTTCTACCTCTCCTCTCTCTATGTAACTCTGACTTTCAAATAAATAAATAAATCTTTAAAAAAAAAAGCACTTAGTCTAAAATGTATCTCTGACTGTTGTGGCAGAGAGTTTTAAACACTTTAAACAAGCTGATCAGAAAAGAAAAATACAGTTCAGATACAACATTCTGCAGGAGGTCAAAGGTGTGCAGTTACTGGATATGTGGACTCATGTGTTCTAGGGCATTATCCGTGGCTACAAACTCACTGGAACTCTTTTTAGGTGGCATTTATTCGAATAAGTTTACGTCCTTAATGAACGAGATTAGCTTCATTCAAGTTTGGCCAAAGGGGCTTGTCATACTGTTCTAAAAATGTCCCACAATGTCTCAGAAATTCTGACAGGCCTGTGACTCCCATCTTTCCAAATCCACTTCTTTCTAGGGACGTTGTCGTCTCACTGTAACCACAGCACAAACTGCACTGCATAATACAAGCTACAGCACATACTTCTGTTATTGATGTCGACTGGTCTCAGATTTAAAGAATCATAGTTAATCTACAGTTTGAATCTTCTCCTCCACCATCATTCTGAGTGGATTCTACACGGTGTCACTCTTTATAATGTGTGTCACCACAGAACATGAATTCTCTTCGTCAGGATTTTTAAAGGGCATGAAATTTCAGGTACCGTGTTGGTCCTGAGGCCTGCCAACAGAGGCTGGGGCTTATGGCTCCATTTAGTTCCTGGCCAATGCAACCCCTAGTCAGTAGACTGTTCCTACTGGAGTTTCCCTACCAAATATGACTTTGAAGATACAGCCTTGATGAGTACATTAGTCAATCTTTATGGTTCTCTAGCCCATTAGTCATATCACTGCACCAGAGTTACACCACCTACAGACAGTAAAATCATCTTGCTTATTAATTTCCCATATGGCACATCATGTTCATGCATCAAGGGCTCCCATGTTAAATCAAAAAGTTATGCTTTTGCCTATATAGCTATAATATTCCATTTAACAGTAAAGAAATTCCATTCTTCCCCTAATACATTTTTACTATGTATGAAAGTGAACCAAGAGGAGTTTCCTTGTGTGGACACTATAATAACTTTTGTTTACTCTGTAAATGAAAGAAATCTATGAACACACACAAAGAAACACACATTCAAAAGAAGATTTCAGAGAAAAGTACAAATGGTAAGGCAGCAAAAAAGGAAAAAGTAGTACATAAATGTCCATTTATTGATCAAACTGAAGTGAAAACTATAGCTGAAATTTTGTGAGTACCCATAAGTCTCTATTAATATAAAATTTACCACAAACAAAGGACTGCCTTTTGTTGCAATCCCCTTGAGTCATCTTGTTAAATTTCGTCATAACATGTGTTGCTGTAGTTCTACACTTACCTTTGCACTTTGTAGTGTGCAGCAGACCAACATAATTAACCACTAGTAGGTAGTGTTTACGTTAGTTCTCAAAAGGTTAAGAAGCTGATTATAGCTAAAATCAGCTTTGCCCGAGGCTTCAGGGGCTCTGTGTAATCAAATTAGACAAGCAGGGCACAGTGTCACCTAACACAGACCAGTGGCACTTTCTTCTTTGCTCTGACCCTTCTCCTTCCCCTACTTTGATTAGGGGAACAACTCATGCTTTATGTGTTTACCAGATAATTTTAAAAGACTAGTGGCATACAATTTCATAAGATGTCCACCTGTTTAAAAGTAATGAGAACATCTGCAGAAATTTTCTGAAAGCAAAAACATTTTTTTTCCAAAATTTTGCTTGTTAATAAAAGTGAAATGTACATTGAGAGATGTATTAGCAAAACGCAGGTGACCACGTTACCACGGGGACATGATACAGACACTTTTTAGTTGGACAGAGATGGTCAGCTTTGTTCTGCAGAAAACTATGCTGTAGTTTATCTGCTTCCAAAAGAATCAGAGAACTTTGTAAACATGATACATAACATGCTAAGATTTCTAAGAAATTGCAGGAACCCACTCTGCTGTGTATGGCAGATTGTCCCTCGATTTCTATTCTTTCAAGTCAGCCCAGGGCAACTGCATAACGAACATATTTCAGAAGAAAGTTTAATAAGGTGCAGGAAAGCACAAACCAGCCCTATATCAGAGACTCTTTCTACAAGCTTCTATGTTTAAATGCAGTAAAAATACTGATCAAGTTCACCTCTTGCTTTTTTTTTTTCATTTGAAAGGCAAAGTTACAGGTACAGAGGGAAAGACAGAGAGAAGAGAGAAGAGAGAGAGAGGGAGAGAATCTTCTCATCCACTGGTTCAACTCCTCAAATGGCTGCAACAGCGAGTACTGGGCCAAGCCAAAGCTAAGAGCCAGGAGATTCATCCAGGTCTCCCACATGGGTGCAGGGACCCAAGCACTTGGGCTATCTTTAGCTACTTTCCCAGGTACATTAGCAGGGAGCTGGACTGGAAGTGGAGTAGCCTGGACTCCAACCAATGCCCATATGAGATTCTGGCATTGCAGGCAGTGGTGTAACCCACTGAGCCATAACACCAGCTCCCCCTGCCCGCCAAATGTTGCTACTTTTGATCCCAAAGGGAATAAAAGCATGAACACTCAAGGGATGGTTAAAAAGAAAAACAACAGCAAATTTAAATAGAAATATAGTATCTTGCTCCAACCAAATTTATAAACCATATTTAAAACAACAGGCAAAATGTGATATATCATTGTCTTCTTATATTTGACTTTGAACTAGTAGTTCAAATTCTACATATTTATATCTTTGCTTGAATACGGAAATGAAATGAAAGCAAACATTCTACAGATGAGTGATCAAGAGAAAATAAGTTTTGCTAATGATTTATTCTGGGCAATAAAATCAAAACTTGTTATTTTAATTGATTAAGTCATAAAGAGTTCCTAGAGAAGTCAAATCTTGCTATTTGCACAGTCAGACAATTTCTGCTAATCCAGCAGTACTTAACAAATTCACATGTGGTTAGCTTGTCTTGCCATAGCTGTATATCACATTTCTGTGCTGCAAGCTGTGCAAAAAAAAAAAAAATCAATATGCCAAGTTTAACAAAAGGACAGGAAACATGATGTCCTCCTATATTTTCAATGAACCTCAAATGACTCCGCTGTTCATACTCAGTACAATTTATGGCAGAGAAATGTATTCTTCAATGGAAAAAAAACTACAATGGAATGAATTATTTAAATTCAGAGCTGAAGTTCTGCCTTACTCCATAATAACAATTTATTTAGAAGATTCTGACATTCTGATGCAATGTGCACAGCCATTCACAGGCAGACTTTTTTTTCTTGATGAAGGCGCAAGTATATTCTTTAGATCAAAGGAATATACAACATCTATTTATGATAATACTTAGATATACATATTTAATTTAGGTTTTAGAGATTCCCCCCCCCCAATTTCTTTTCACAAATGAAACACATGATGAGATAGTATCTACTGAGCAAATGCTTTAAATTTTAGCACTAAGAAAAAAAAAATCCCAGTGGATCCTGAGCTACCACATTGAGTAATTGATTCTTGATTTTTATATCTTCTTTTACTGCTGCAGAAGTACATCAATGTGTGGAAGTAGATTAGGATGAAAATGCTAAGAATGAGGTAGGAGTGGTCATGACCAATAGGTCATCACAGAGCGGTGCCACTCTGCCTTCTCAACTCAGCGACGTGGAACTAAGTGTGGCAAAACAACCAGTAAGTTGGACTTCAGCCAAAGCATTCAAAACTGTTGCCACAGTTGCCTTTTTTTCCCCCTTGGAGTAGGAGAGAATTGGCTTTGAAATCTTTAACAAAGCCATACACATAGTACAAAGTAAGAAAGCAAAACAATACACATACACACACAGAATAATTCACTTACATGTCTGGACAATTCTTTGGTAATTTTCTTCATTTCAATAGGCAGTAGAAAATGGATTAATAATACTTAGCAGAAGCATGTATGTTGCTGATCAGCACGGAAAGTATAAACTGTTATATCAGATACACTCAGAGAAGTGCACTTATTGCTAACTTTCTGTTGATGTGTCATTTGTAAGAAAATTTCACTAATAATGCACCATTTAAAAGAATATGGGCAGAAATTACCAATCAGAAAATAACAATGTGATGATTTTAACTGTTGAATAATATTAATGTTGCTAATGAATGATCATTTCAGTACAATTCATATTTTATTTCAAAATAGAATAGGGCTTGATTAAGAACATGGCTTACAGAAGTGATGCTTTCATAGGCATATTCAGGAAACCCAGAATAACAGAGCTTACAGGAAAAAAAAACAGGCCAGAGAAGTCATAATTTAACTGTACATTAAATTAGACTCTTTAAAGTCTGCAGCTACATGAACAGTCACATGTAATCCCCAAGCAGTCATATGGCCCTTGTATATAGTCTAGTCCCAGGAACTGAGAGACTTCATACTTTTGGAAAACAGTTAAATATTCTAATAACAATAAAATCCTGTCCATTTTAGTTTTGATGAGTGGTTTATTACTGAGAAAAAGTAACAACATGTTATAATTTTATAGTGATGGCAATTCAAATTATTTTTCACTTTTTCCCATTTTTTTCTCCTCATCTCTGGCTCTCTGGTAGCAACTCTTCCTTCTTCACTAGATATCATCTATTAACGGGATTTCCCTTCCACTTTACTGCCAATAAATCAAAGTTACGGGCTTAGTTTTTGATGTGGACACCTGGCCTCTGCTCTTAAGGCAACACGGGTGGTTCTCTTTTGGACGTTTTGTAAAGACATCATCTCATTTACATTTTCAGCTCTGCCTCATTTCTGCAGCATCACTCCTTCCTTGCCCACAGGAGATTTCTCCAGAACTTTTATATGTCTGGAAATGTAAAAAACCTTTCACAAAACTACCCAGGGTTTCCTATTATCATCGTAGTCTATAGGCCAAAATAAATGATTTGACCTTTTTGAGTTCTTAGGCTATGGAGTACTTATTTTATTCTGTGTGAATGAAGGCCCTAGAAGAGACTCTCCGGGCTAGAAAGGATCAAGGGAACCATCTACCTAACCATCAACTATTTAAAATGAGGACCTATCCAGAGAAGTTCAGTGACTGGCCCACAGCCACATACAGGTTAGCAACTCAACTTTTATCTTTCTATACCCACATTGTGCTTTTTTAGTGCCCCGCGGTTATTATTCTGCTCAAAACACAACTGGGGAGAATTGTCAATCAGGAAATTTCCTACAGATAACATTTCTACCACTTTCAATCAACGTATCTCTTTCCACTATTACACCTTCCATGCACTTTCAAATCATATCTCAATGTGACTCGTGGGTTCTCTTCTTCCCTGAGTCTCCCTTTCTTATCTGCCCATTAAAAGACGTGTGCAAAGGCTATCTGGTTCACAAGCTGCTGTGCTCACGCAGTTTTCTTGCGGAACCTCCTTATTAGGTATGCTTCCTAAGTCACACCGAACATTTCAAAATGCCCATGTGCTAGTTCCAAAATGCAAAATTTTAACTTCTCATTTTCCGATCTGTTTTGCTTCCTTCCTTTAAGCAATACAGATAGAAAATTCTTGACTTGGTGTTCCCAGCTCTCTGAATACTCATGTGAGTTCCCTTTTCTCATTTTCCTATGTTTACTCTCTGAGCAGTCCAGAGCAGGCTCCTCTCTGTCAACCTTCAGCACCAGGAGAGATGTGCAGCATTTGGCTCTTTTCCCTTCTCAGGCCTTCACGACTTTTCCTTTTCAAGTTCCTTCAAGATCGTTGCTTAGGAGCTCTTGGTAAAACCGCCCTAATTACTGCTCTGCAGTCAATAGCCACATGTCAGCACCATCTCCTCATCTTTAACTTTAAAAGTCAGAACCCTAGATTTGAAGTAGATGGTAAAGATTCTTGAGCCCAATCTACTCCGTGTAAGAATTCCCCCTATCAAATTTTGGAAAAGTGGTCATGAAGCCCTCATTTGAGTGTTTCAAATGACAGAAAGCTTGCCAGTTTATAAGGCAGCCCATTCCATTTCTCAAACCAATTCAGTCCTTCAAGTGAGCTGATTTAATTTCCAGAGTCCACAATCAAAGTCTTTGTCACCAAGTCTATCCTGAACCTCACACATGACTTGGGGCTGGGTCCTGCTAAGTCATTAAGTCTTCTGTGAGTTCTCTTGTCGTGGTGCCTTTAGGATTTGGATGCTACCTTCTAGACCTCAGGAGATCAGAATGTCTACCAGCAACTGTACCAAATAATTCCAGGAAAAATGATTTTAAAACTTTAACTGGACCGCTGAAAGAAAAAAGGAACATCTTCAACTGATGCTAGCTCTACAGCTCTCCAACTGGCTTGTATAATATTTTAGTACATTGTGACAAGGTAGCTGCTGGCTTAAGAGTCTCACATAAGCCCGAATGCTAATACATTAACTTTCAGACAGCCAAAAAACTATGTATCAAGGAAACTATTTCCTTTACTGCAGAAAATATGTGCTTCTCAAAATTACAGTTTCAGCATTTATGATGGACAATCTATGTCTTGAATTTCTTCCTTTTTTACTGCTTCAATTTACAGGGTCAAATAACAGACTCACTGTTTTATTTGTCATGTGTTTAGATGCCTAACTAAATAGCAGGCATATACACAGTCTTATTTACATGTGTGTATTATACTTCTGAAATAAACATAAGGGAAACCATTATATTTAATGATCACACACCCCAAAGCTTTGTGGTGAAAGGCATAATTTTGGAAAAAGTAAAAAAAAAGATAAATTATAAATGTGGTCTACTTTAATGTTGAAATCCTAAAATCAAGCTAACATGCTACCTCCCTATACTGGTTAAACATTGGGATTTGCTTAAAGGGTGGTTTTCAATTTGACAGGTTTGCAAAAGGGGAAGGTGGGAAGCAGAGGGGTGGAACCTCATGAGGCGGCTCTGTAAGATGAATCGCTGGCAGGGCGAAGCGCCTGGGCGCAGTAATAGCTGGAAACCGTAAGTGTTACAGGCTTTGAAGTCACTTCAGCTTTGATGTCTTACTCTCACAGTTAATCGTAAGATAGTATGGAAGGGAAAAATAAGACTTTCCAATACTGTTCTTGGTGTCTTTGCTCAGCAAATCCTAGCGTGAAAAGAGATTGGTGTCTGTGTGAACTTTAATGGTAGTACTGGTCTGTTCTTTATTTTAAAAATTTTTTTTGTTCTTTACTTTTTTAAAAAAATTTAAAGTATGAATGAAGTAATTAAAACTATTAGTTTGAGGCAAGCATATAGATGTGCAGAAAGTTTTAAATTTGTTTTTAGAGTATATGAATCAATAAAGAAGGAGGCACATTAATATGATTTGGATTTGTTTCAACGCTAAGCAGTGCTTGGATTGGTTATGGAGACGTGGTCCCCAACCTTGAGGAACTTACCAGCTGAGGATTAATAAGCTGCAGGTGGTTAAAATTCATAGGAAGGAGCCTCAGACAGCACCTATTCTAAGACTAAAGTCCAGAGAAGTGGACTCTGGGAAAAAAAAAGACCAAAGTGCTGAGTACTTGAGTTCAATAAACCATAACCAATAGACAGTGTGCACAAATGAAAGGATTAGAGGCCGGCGCCGCGGCTCACTAGGCTAATCCTCTGTCTTGCGGCGCCCGGCACACCGGGTTCTAGTCCCGGTCGGGGCGCCGGATTCTGTCCTGGTTGCCCCTCTTCCAGGCCAGCTCTCTGCTGTGGCCAGGGAGTGCAGTGGAGGATGGCCCAAGTGCTTGGGCCCTGCACCCCATGGGAGACCAGGAGAAGTACCTGGCTCCTGCCATCGGATCAGCGTGGTGCGCCGGCCGCGGCGGCCATTGGAGGGTGAACCAACGGCAAAGGAAGACCTTTCTGTCTCTCTCTCTCACTGTCTACTCTGCCTGTCCAAAAAAAAAAAAAAAAAAAGAAAAGAAAAGAACAGAAAAGAAAAGAAAGGATTAGAGCCTCTTTTGAGTTCCTGGCTGGAGGAAAATTTATGAGAATTTCACATTTACATACAGCATTGTTTTCTTAACTTTAGTCATTTCTGTAATGATTTTATGTACTTTGCCATATGCAAAAACTAGCAGCAATATTAAAATCCCCATCATTCCATATGCATTAATGTACTGGTTCCACTGGCCTAGTTCTAAGCAATGATATCATTAAGCACATTAGAGTAAACAACTATTTTTTAAAAAATTTATTTATCTAACTGAAGGGCAGAGTTGCAGAGAGAGGGGAGAGATATATACAGAGAGAGGTTTTCCATCTGCTGGTTTACTCCCTAAATGGCCACAACAGCCAGGACAGAGTCAGGCCAAAACCAGGAGCCAGGAGTTTCTTTCTGGACTCTAATGTGAGTTCAGGGGCCCAAGCCACTGGGGCCATCCTTCTCTGCTTCCCTAGGCACATTAGTAGGGAACTGGATTGAAACTGGAGAAGCTTTTGAACTTGAACTAGCTCCCATACAGGATTCCAGTGCTGTAGGGCTGTGGCTTTAACCTGCTGAGCCATAGCACCAGCTGCAAGTAAATAAGGACTAAAATAAAATAAAATAAATTGGCACAATAATTAATTTACTGCTTGGGACACCGGGACCCTATATAGGCATGCCTGGATCTGAGTCGTGGCTCTGCTCTCTATTCTAGCTTCCTGCTAGTGTGCCCCCCAGTGGGCAGCAGGTAATGGCCTGAGTACTTGGGTCCCTGACTTCCATATAGGAGACCCAGATTGCATTCCTGGCTCCTGACTTCAGTCTGGCTCAGCCTTGGCTATTGTAGACTCTGGAGTGTGAACCAGCAGATGGGAGATTCAATGTTTCTATCTCTCTCTCTTCCAAATTAATTGAAAACAAAAGCCAGTTCCCATGAACCACCTGTAATATGTGTTTAAAACACTGAGATGGGGCAGGTGTTTGGCTCAGAAGTTAAAGAGGAAGCTTCGGCATCTGTATCCCCTATTGGAGTGTCTGGTTTGAGTCCTGGCTTTGCTTCTGATCCAGTTTCCAGCTAACGCATATCCTGGAGGGCAGCAGTGATGACCCAAATACTTGAATCCCTGCCACTCATGTGGGAGGCCAAGATTGAGTTTTGGTTTCCTGGCTTCAGCCTGGCTCACCCTTGGGTGTTGCAGGAATTTGGGGCGTGAAACAGTAAATGGAAGATTTCTGTCTTCTTTTCTTTCTACCTTTCACATAAAATGAAAATAAAGAAAAATATATAAAAGAAAAAAAAAAACCTCGAGTTCACGGGAAGAATGCTCCTAATTATTTTTGGAGTACTTAAATAAGAACTATGGTTTTTAAGTCCAAGCTTTTAAACTTTCAAATACCCACGTGTGCAGTGATCTGGGATAATCTGAAAATTTTTTTTTTTTTTTGACAGGCAGAGTGGACAGTGAGAGAGAGAGACAGAGAGAGAAAGGTCTTCCTTTGCCGTTGGTTCACCCTCCAATGGCCGCCGCTGCAGACGGCGCACCGCGCTGATCCGATGGCAGGAGCCAGGATCCAGGTGCTTTTCCTGGTCTCCCATGGGGTGCAGGGCCCAAGCACCTGGGCCATCCTCCACTGCACTCCCTGGCCATAGCAGAGAGCTGGCCTGGAAGAGGGGCAACCGGGACAGAATCCGGCGCCCCAACCGGGACTAGAACCCGGTGTGCCGGCGCCGCAAGGTGGAGGATTAGCCTATTGAGCCACGGCGCCGGCTTTGGGATAATCTGAATTTTAAACATTATTATTGTCTTTGGAGATCTACGGTTTGATGCTTCCCACCTGAAAATTCTGTTTAGTTGAGACCTGCCTCACCTTACTTTATGAATAGTAAATAATCTACAGTTTTAAAAACATACATATAATAGAAATTATAACTGAGTGTAAGGAAGTGTTACAGAAAGTTGAAAGGGAAAAGCCTCCTTTTGTTTCTAATAGTGCTATTTTGCTGCCTACTGCTTTTAAAGAAAAACTTTCAGGGTTTTCTAGGTATACAAAAACTACACAAACTATGTTACTTGTACACTTTCAGTGGAAAAAGGAGAAGAATGATTAAAATTCTATGAGGAGGATGCCAAAGGCAGACACTAGCAGATGGGGGACGACTACACCTCATGAAAACAAAAGGTTATTCCTCTATTAAGTTCTTACCCTTTAAATGCATTAGAGTTGAGTGTAAACATAAACAAAGCCACTGTTGAGCAATTAAATTTGAAGAAGTGGCCCATAAAAAGTGGAATATTTAGTATGGATTAGAATCAGTTATACAGCATCTGATTTAGTAGTTAGATTTTAAGCGTTCCTCGTATAATACATGTTAAATGTTCTCAACAAATCATATTCTGCAATGTAGCCAAATGACAATTTCAATGTAGTTGAAGACTGGTAGGACAAGAACATTAAAGCAAATTAAGTTGCAATCTTTCATCTACATTAAAAGACTCAAAATCTGCAGGCATCTGTGCAGAGAATTTTAGAAATGAATTTGCCATCCCCAAAGTCATCCCACGACAGAGGAGAGGAACGTGGTCTGTGAGCAATAAATGAGAGAGCAACACCTCGGGGCTAGAGGGCACTGATGACTCTGACAAATCTCACCAGCAAAGGCAACAGATTAAGCTGGGGACAGGATGCCCTACAACCCTAACCTGCTAATACCTTTAAATTCTTAAGAGTGACCTCTAGTCTGCTCTTTTCTATTAGTGGTTGGTTACACTAATTACAGCTTAACTGGTATTGTTGGTACCAGTCTTTCCCCCAAAAGACATATAGGGAGAGGTTATCTCAGATAGCTTCAAATAACTTCAGCTGAATTCTCTTGTGCACATTAGGAGCACTTACCTCCAGTTTTGAATGGGTCTTTTATAGACATCAAAGGAAAGATACTAAAAGCAATGTGAGTTTGTGGATTCTATAAAGCATTTCATATAGGAAGCTGTAAAAATAAGAACAATAACTTCTCCTGTGACTAGGACTTCAGAATGGTTTAAAACAGGGTAATATATTTTATTTTTTTAATGTTTATTTTCAACATACAGGGTCTGGTGATTTCAAATATAAGGAGCTAGTTATACCTTAACCATGCCAGCAGAGCAAAAATACTTAACTCATGAAATCCCCTCAAAATTTATGGTCTTTAGAAAGGGATAATGAAATTTCTATCATGATCTTTTAGAACTGTTTTAAGCTCAACATTTACAATAATGTTAACCTAAGATTATATGGAGTTGTACACTGGATACCAAAGATCAATTACAAAGATTCAAATACCATCTGTGAAGCTGCAGTAAATTACCCTGTAACATTAATCTTTAAACACGGCACTAAATCAGAACAGAAACATCCCAAAGAGATTTAGAGCTTGAGAGTTGTAACTGAATTATGGAGGTTAATATAAATAGTTTTACATAAAAGAATTAAAGGTTCTCAATATCATGTTGTTTTTGTTTTGATTGAAAGATGAAGTTTCTTCTAAGTCTTAAAAATAAATTATTAATATCTAATTGATAATATTAGATAATACCTAATGCAATAACTAACATTTTGTACATACAAAAAAGGTAAAAACAATGGCTGAATGGAGTTGTTAACCTAATGGTGCTCTGGGTTAAGAAATACAACAAGGGGCCGGTGCCATGGTGCAGTAGGTTAATCCTCCGTCTGTGATGCCGGCATCCCATATGGGTGCTGGTTCTAGTCCTGGCTGCCCTCTTCCACTCCGGCTCTCTGCTGATGGCCTGGGAAAGCAGTAGAAGATGGTTCAAGTGCTTGGGCCCCTGCCCTCACATGGGAGACCCTGAAGAAGCTCCTGGCTCCTGCCTTCAGATCGGTGCAGCTCTGGCCATTGCGGCCATCTGAGGAGTGAGCCAATGGATGGAAGACCTTTCTGTCTCTTTCTCATTGTCTGTAACTCTACTTCTCAAATAAATAAATAAATAAAATCTTTAAAAAAAGAAAGACAACAAAGAAATTTTGATTTCATAAAGTAGACATATAAGGTCTAATTATTAACATTATAAAAAGAAATTTTTTTTTGACAGGCAGAGTGGACAGTGAGAGAGAGAAACAGAGAGAAAGGTCTTCCTTTGCCATTGGTTCACCCTCCAATGGCCGCCGCGGCCGGCGCAGCACGCTGATCCAATGGCAGGAGCCAGGTACTTATCCTGGTCTCCCATGGGGTGCAGGGCCCAAGCACTTGGGCCATCCTCCACTGCTCTCCCTGCCCACAGCAGAGAACTGGCCTGGAAGAGGGGCAACCGGGACCGAATCCGGCACCCTGACCGGGACTAGAACCCGGTATGCCGGCGCCGCAAGGCAGAGGATTAGCCTAGTGAGCCGCGGCGCCGGCCCAAAAAGAAAATTTTTAATTTTGTACTTATTTTCATTTCATTGAAAAGCAAAGAGAGACAATTTTTGCTTTACCAAAGAGAACCTTTATAGCTAAGAGTATTCTTTTTTTCTTTTTAAGATTTATTCATTTATTTATTTGAAAAGCAGAGTTACAGATAAAGAGGGAGAAACAGAGATCTTCCATCCACTGGTTCACACCCCAGTGGCCACATCAACTGGGGCTGGGCTGGGCCTGAGCCAGGAGCCCGGAGTTCTTCTGGGTCTCCCACATGGGTGCAGTAGCCTAGGGACTAGCACCATCTTTTGCTGTTTTCCCAGGTGCATTAGCAGGGAGCTAGATCTGAAGTGGAGCAGCTGGGACTTGACCCAGTGTCCAAATGGGATGCTGCTTTAACTTGCTGCACCACAGCACTGGCCCCACCAAAGACTGTTCTTAAAAGACAGTGACCCACACAGCAGATTCATAGGATGACAAAGGCCCTAAACAGCACTCTGACCTCAGAATCAGCCCTTAAGGCATTTAGATCTAGCTGAAAAGTCCATGAGAGCATTTCAGGCATGGGAACACCAAGACACTGTGGCAAAAAATGTTCTACGTGAAGGATCTCTGTGAGTGAGAAACCAATGGAAAGAAGAGGCCATCAAAGAAGGAGATACTTTTCTCTGAAGGGAGGAGAGAACTTCCACTTTGCTTATGGCCCTGTCTAAATATTGATGGAGTTTGTGGACTCAAGAGGCTTCCATAGCCTTGGCATCTGATGACAAGAGCCTCAGGTGATCACTGAAATCATGAATAAGAGTGTTAATTGTTAAATCAACAACAGGAGTCACTGTGCACTTGCTCCCCATGTAGGACCTCTGTCCTTAATGTGTTGTACTATGAGAATTAATGGTAAAACTTGTCTTCAAACAGTACTTTATACTTTGTGTGTCTGTGTGGGTGCAAACTTTTTTTTTTTTTTTTGACAGGCGGAGTTGGACAGTGAGAGAGACAGAGAGAAAGGTTTTCCTTTTTCCATTGGTTTACCCCCCTAGTGGCTGCACCAATCTAAAGCCAGGATCCAGGTGCTTCTCCTGGTCTCCCATGCAGGTGCAGGGCCCAAGCAGTCAGGCCATCCTCCACTGCCTTCCTAGGCCACAGCAGAGAGCTGGACTGGAAGAGGAGCAACTGGGACAGAATCCGGCGCCCTGACCGGGACTAGAACCCGGTGTGCCAGCGCCGCAGGTGGAGGATTAGCCTAGTGAGCTGCTGTGCCAGCCAGGGTGCAAAGTCTTGAAATCTTTACTTAGAATAGAGTTGGTCTTCTGTATATAAAGTTAATTAAAAATAAATCTTAATGAAGAATGGGATGGGATAGGGATTAGGAGGTAGGATGGGAGTGGGGGTGGGACGGTGGGTATAGGGGGAAGAACCACTAGAATTCCTAAAGCTGTACCTATGAAATTTGTATTTATTAAATAAAATCTTTCTAATAAAAAAAAGAATGTTGAGATTTGTCTTAAATGAAACCCATTGGGAAAATGAAGACTTGTAATAGTCAAATCATATGTCATCAAATCTAAGACACCATTGATTTTAAGATTCATAATTATTTTATGTGCCATATAGAAAGAAAAAAATAGCCAATTAAGCTCATGATATTACGCTCTCTTATCTCTAATTGCAAGATGTATTCAAACTGGAGCTAGTTAAAATTGTGTCTTATTATCAATGAAATATGATATTTTATAATATAATGACTTATCTATCAATGTATCTAATGAATAAGTTGTTTTGTGAGAGTAATCTCATTTTGAAACATAGTCACCAGGCAATATTATCTAAATTTGTGTATATAAAACATTGTTATCTAAAA
Source organism: Oryctolagus cuniculus (assembly GCF_051225735.1). Classification (NCBI taxonomy): domain Eukaryota; kingdom Metazoa; phylum Chordata; class Mammalia; order Lagomorpha; family Leporidae; genus Oryctolagus; species Oryctolagus cuniculus. The sequence continues at coordinate 16,376,931 of NC_142880.1, forward strand.
TTATTGTTTATTATACAAATTTTTGATACAAACCATTATCATCTAATGTTTACTGTGTACAATACATTAATCATTTATTTTCTACCTTCTCTGAGGCTAGGAGAGAAGGAAGAATGGCTTATACATGGTGATTCTTTTTGCTTAATTTACTGATTAACTAATATCCCTGCTTCTTTCCACTAGAGATTAAAGGCAGAATACAAGAAGATCCTATATAATGAAATAAATTTGGAAATGAAAAGAGAAAATCAGGATCTAAGAAAAAAGAACAAAAACAAGAGGTCTATAAGAATCTACATGGGGGCCACTGGCATTGTGGTATAGTGGGTTAGGCCATTACCTGCCGCACTGGTATCCCATATGGGTTCCGGTTCCAGTCCTGGCTGATCCACTTCAGATCTGGCTCCCTGCTAATGTGCCTGGGAAAGCAGCAGAAGACGGCTCAAGTGCTTGGGTGCTACACCCATGTGGGAGACCCGGATGAAGTCCCTGCTTCCTGGCTTCAGTCTGGCCCAGCCCCAGATATGGTGGCCATTTGGGGAGTGAATCAGAGGATGGAGGATATTTCTTTCTCTGTCTCTCCCTTTCTCTCTTTCAAATAAATAAATAAGTCTTAATTAGAAAAACCTACATGAGTTTAATTCAATACAAAATAATTCATGAGTGACAAAATAGGTTCTGGATTTTTTTTCATTGCAATTAAAAAATAAAACATTTACCTGATACTTTAAGGATTATTTTTCATTAAGCATAGAAACAGATAACAAATTCAAGGACTCTGCTAATCCCAAGGAATTTCTATAAAACACGTTATTATAATATATTATTACTTGTAAAAAGATATATCAAATGAAAGTATAATCAGGAGAGAAATTAAATACTGGAAAAATAATCTAAAAATATCATCTCTCCCTTGAAAAGATTCACCTGGCTCCTCTACCAATAGATAAAGTAGGATTAGCACAAAGAACTAATGAACATTTACATGTCCAACTGGACTATGGTATACATGCCGTTAAGCTATCTCAAGATATGGCTGGGTAGATGAGTGAGCTCCTCCAAAGTTTTGCAGTTACTGACTGAAATTAATACTCTTGAAAAGAGGCCCTGCATACAGCAGGCCTCAGGCTTCAGGCAGTAATCAGTAAACACAGCAAAAATGGTTTGGGAAACTGTGTTAGCATTAAGTCTATTTCAGCACATGGATTCGAGTATCAGCCGATGGATTACCTCGAGTTTGTAATATAGAATCTCTTTGTGTTTAGTTATCCTACACTTCCTCTTCTCTTTGCATCAGAAGCATGAAATCTGAGTGTGGTATGCATATTAAAATTTCCAATAAACCAAAGAAATTGACACAAGGATAACTATGATGGACATATCCCAAACCCATCCTTGGAAAAGCACTCCTCTTCAATTCACATAGTCTTCATTGGACTGTCAACTACAGTGCCATACCCTACCCCAGACCCCTCAGAGCTATGGATACTGGTCTAGGCTAGCCAACCACAACCCATCCTACAACTCAATTTCTTTGCTGGGGCAAGAGAGTAAAATGCAAAGCAGAGAAGATGTCGGACAAAGAGTCCTGATGACAGAGTTTGAGACCCAAGATCTAGTCACCCTAGAAGTCAATCTATCTCTGGGTTTTTCAGTTTACATGCATCAATATCTTCTCCCTCCACTTTCCTTTTTTTGTAAGCAGCTTGAATTGGGGTTATGTAAGTTAAAGTGGAAGAGTCTGTACTAATGCAGTATTTGAAGGAGTGGATTGTATTCAATTTCTTTTTTAATTCCTGTAAGACGTGAGCTTGATATTCATGTATGCATGTTTGAATTCACGTGTTCGTATTTAAATCTGCAAAATAACTACACAGTACATTTTAACGGTGGCATTTAAAAATGTTACTACATGCTTATGGGCAAGAAATTTCTGAATTATCCATGTAAGTGCTATAGATAATTAAAAATAATAGGTGAACCTAAGCAGTTCATGTATAGTTTTCTATTACTTTATAATAATGAAGGAAAGTGGGTAGTGAGAGAGGAGAAGGAATTTATTCTCCTGATTATGTTTTTCTTGGCACAATTAAAAGTAGTTTGCATTTTCTGAGGATACGCTAGTTTAATATTGGAAAAAAAATGGCATAGAAAATGCACTAGGAAACAAGAGAACACCAGTCTAGGATTAGAGCTTTGTAGTAGATTATTCCCTAAAGAAACCACATACTCACAAACAACAGAGACCTAGGTACAGCTATCTCTCTTGGGTGAGAAAGAAAAGGCACTGAATAATAAATGGTTTAGGAAATGCTTTTTTAGAATGAATTTTCATATTGCTTCAACTATGACATGTAAACCACTTTAAGAAATGGTTGAAAAATAACTCCTCTGGCATTATGATTTGTATGAGCTATATTCTACCACAAGATAAGTTACAAATAGCCTCCAGAAAAAAATCTCAGTGTTCTCAGAATAATTACTTAGCTTCCTCTTTCTAAACATTCTTATTAAATTCAAACATAGTTAACTTTTAGAAACATTGCACACTATTAGGATATACCTCTCTGGCTATTCTTTCTTGGTGGTAAGGGTTTGAAAAGGCAATTGTCCAGTGGAAGGCACTAAACCTGAGCCTACTCTCTTGGGCAGGTACTTCAAAATTCTTTATGCAACACATGTTTCATTGTAAACTTTTTTTTTCCCCCAGAAGTAATAGATATTCAAAAGAAACAGACGTGGCAGTGTTGGATCCTAACAGATCTGGAACCTGTCTTCAAATGTGTCTGCTGAAATAACACGCTAACAAGTGTCCCTGTGTTTGTGAAGACAAAGCACTCCATCAAGACTTGGTGTCAGGGATTGCCTCTGACACTACAGATTCTGCATGATTTAGGAAAAAAAAAATTACTGCAAATTGTACATGGCAATGAAGGACTCATTCTAGAAGTTTTATAAAGATTTCCATATGCATTAAGGCACATAATATTTATAGATGTACGTAATATTGGACTGGATAACAGGACCTAAATGCAGTTTCCTCATTTCACAAAAAAAAGTTATACCAAGAGCTGTATCGTTCTTTACACCTTGCTAAGTATTTTTAAATAATTCTTATAAAGGTTTTTATTGTTGTCCTCAGACTGCCTCTGCTCTGTCCAGCGTTATATAAATAATTTTCATTTGGTATGCAAAATTGTTGAAACATATGCTATCTCCAGTATCATGCTGGGCATTCTCTCTCATATAATAAACTTTGGGGTGGAAATAGTATAATTGCTCAGTAAGAGTCATCAGAGTTTCTAATCAGATATACATTTTTGCATACAAAGGAAACAGCACTTAAGACATACATTGTCTTTGGAGTCTAATGATCTTTTTCTTTTTTTTAAAAAAATATTTATTTATTTATTTGAAAGGCAGAGTTACGGGGAAGAGAGAGAGAGAGAGAGGGAGGTCTTCCATCCACTGATTCACCCCCTAAATGGCAGCAAGGGCTGAAGCTGGGCTGATTTGAAGCCAGGAGCTTGGAGCTTCTTCCAGGTCTCCCATGCAGGTGTAGGGGCCTAACGATTTGGGCCATCTTCTCCTACTTTTCCAGGCCATAGCAGAGAGCTGGATCAGAAGTGGAGCAGCCAGGACTCAAACCAGTGCCCATGTAGGGTGCTTGCACTGCAGGCAGCAGCTCTTACCAGCTATGCAACAGCACTGGCCCTGTCTGATGACCTTTTTGATGATCCAACTTTTCCCAGTGATTACTTTATGATATTGTAATAAACTTAAAACAACTGATTAATAACTTTCTATCAAAATCTTGAAAAATAGGGCCGGCGCCGCGGCTCACTAGGCTAATCCTCCGCCTAGCGGCGCCGGCACACCGGGTTCTAGTCCCGGTCGGGGCGCCGGATTCTGTCCCGGTTGCCCCTCTTCCAGGCCAGCCCTCTGCTGTGGCCAGGGAGTGCAGTGGAGGACGGCCCAGGTGCTTGGGCCCTGCACCCCATGGGAGACCAGGAAAAGCACCTGGCTCCTGGCTCCTGCCATCGGATCAGCGCGGTGCGCTGGCCGCAGCGCGCCGGCCGCGGCGGCCATTGGAGGGTGAACCAACGGCAAAGGAAGACCTTTCTCTCTGTCTCTCTCTCTCACTGTCCACTCTGCCTGTCAAAAAAAAAAAAAAAAAAAAAAAAAAAAAATCTTGAAAAATAGTCCAGCAAATCTAAAACCATTACGTTTTCTAGATTTGCTGATCAGTAGTGTGTGGTGGAATGAGAAGGCCATGACAAGATGGCTGCTGGCAATGGAGCCTGCCTGGCAACAGGCTGTGATTCAATGGCTTCGGAAACTGCCTGGAAACAGGCTGTGATTGGTTAGCCCCTTGGCCAGATTGGCTGCCTTGGCTATTTAAGCTGCTGTACCAACTGAAATAAACGAGTCTGCGGTTGGCTGGCCTCTGGCCCACTTTCACCTGGCTCCCAGGGTCTGTGTGGTGACTCCGTGCCTCTTGCCCCCACCACGCTCCTCCTCTCAGAATGAATCCACCTCAGCAGTAGTGCATTAGGCAAAGCATTAGGAAACTTTATGCAAGCACCTAATTATTTTAGCTCCCAGAAGAAAGGTCTTTAAAACCCTAGAACTCAGTTTTATGACTTAACTCAATGTAAAAGTCAGTCACAGGAATAATGATTTTCTGACTTAAAAGGTAACACCACCAACAAAAGTATCACAATTAAGTAAATTATATATTATGTTATTTAATGTCCTCTTAGGATATACAATTCATTTTTATTTATTTTTTTAAAGATTGATTTTATTTAGTTATTTGAAGGTTATACAGAGAGAGGAGAGGCAGACAGAGAGAGAGAGAGGTCTTCCATCTGCTGGTTCACTTCCCAATTGGCCGCAATGGCCAGAGCTAAGCCGATCAGAAGCCAGGAGTTTTTTTCTGGTCTCCCACGCAGGTGCAGGGGCTCAAGGATTTGGGCCATCTTCTACTGCTTTCCCAGGCCATAGCAGAGAGCTGGATCAGAAGTGGAGCAGCCAGGACTCGAACTGGTATCTATATGGGATGCCAGCACTGTAGGTGGAGGTTTTGCCCACTACTCCACAGTGCCGGCCCCTACAATTAATTTTTAAATTGAATAATAACAAATTGTGTACCAATGCACTTTGGAAAGTTCATGTAATTAGACACTGAGAACTATATAACTTTTTGGTTATGGCTGTCAGGGTTTTTACTACTATATTTAACTCTCAATTGCAGTAACTAATCACAGCCTAAGATTTTCAGCAAAAACAAATTTCCTGAGATTGGCACTGTGGCAAAGCACATTAAACCAATGCCAGCATCCCATGTGGGCAATGGTTCGTGTCTTGGCCGTTCAACTCCACATCCGATCCAGCTCCCTGCTAATGTGCCTGGGAGAGAAGTGGAAGATAGCCCCTGCACCCAAGTGGGAAACTGGGACGAAGCTCCTGGCTCCTGGCTTTGGCCTACCCCTCCCCCCAAATGCTGCCATTTGGGGAGTGAACCAGCAGATGGAAGATCTCTCTATTTTCCCCTCTCTGTAACTCTACCTTTCAAATAAAACAAATAAATCTTTTTTAAAAAAACTTCCTTCACTTTTCCTCCTATTCTTGACTTTTATGTCCTCACTATTTGTGTCTCTTTCCCTTCCCCTCCACTTAGCTCCTAGTTAACTCCTCAAGTCTTAGTTCACGTTATTGCCTGCTCCTTAGAATGTTCCCACACCAATCTCACTGAGTTATTTGCTTCTGTGCCCACTCCTCTAACACTGGTTACTTGGTAGAGCTATCTTGATATTCTCATCTCATCCCTCCTTCTAGCCTATGAGCTCCTTGTGTAGTTCTGAACCTTCAGTGCCTAGTGCCTGACTGGTGCTTATGAGACACTCAGCCACTAAGGAAGTATAGAGGTACAATGTTGCGGCTTATGAGAATGTGAGGATGCAGAGAATCTGGAGGAAGAACAGGAGTTGGTTTGGGGCCACACAAAGATGTCTGAGAGATGACCAAAACCAGTTCTGCTGCCTACTAACATTTTGCTGCCACATTCTGGTACGATACCTAAGGTCTACACAGCTCTTATTTTGCATAACATATTTAAAAAATGAATGCTTATACATATGCATATGCTTTGGAAAATAATATAAATGAGAAACCAAATCATTGTTTATGTATAGTTTTCAAAATTTAATAGTATTTTCAAGAAAGGTAGAATAAAAATACGTGTAGGCAGATAATGGAATAAAAAGTACATGCATACATATGTGACGAGGGCAGGGAGAGTTTTAGGGTGAGTCTTAGAATGCAGATGAGGGTAAGCATGCTAATCATTTATAGGATGTTCCACCAAATAAATGGAATAATTATGGTCCTCATTAAAACAATGATTGAAAATCTATCGTTGCATTTTAGGAGAAAGTGGTATTTCATTTATATATGGTTTTATTTCAACTGCAGTATCACTGGATCAACTGTGAGAAAATATTTAAATCTCACAACTTCAAGCACCTTCTGTTTCCTAAATGTTCACATGGTGTATAAATGTGCACAGAGAATGTTCACCAAATAAATTGTTTACTGACTAATGCAAGAAACTCGGCTTAAAAATAAAAGTGATACAATTTTTTATGGAGTATGTCATTTCTGGAAACTCAAATAAAGAGGATAAAGATTCTTTCACTTCTCATTTAGAAGCATTACATTTCTGTTAGTATTTTACTTAAAATTCCTTGGCCCATAAGATAAAAATGTATGGCTCTACATGACCTACTTTAATGATGTGACACAGAAGCGGCAACAGCTGCTTCACCTGTGGTGTCGGTGAGACTGCCTTTATAGGAGAGTCAAGAACAGCGTAATAACCTCCCACATGGAGCTTTCCCTACTTCTTCTCTTTGGTCTAAATCTCAAAGGCAATACATATTTTGCAAGGAGAATGGTGTCATAAAACAATGAGGTGATAATTTGTAACATTTACATGAATTTAATGACTGATTATTACAAAAGGAGTAATTTACAATTAATATCTTTAAAAACCTTCTTGATGCCTACTTGATTTAGCAACATTCTTATATATAAATATATATATTATTTAAGTTATACAAGTTTCATATATACAGGAATATAGTGGCACTCCCCCTGCCCATGCTCCAAACCCTATTCCCCCTTCCCTTCATACAGCCACTACAATCTCCACAACCTAATTGTGGCTTTGATTTGCATTTCCCTGATAGTGATCCTGAGCATTTTCTCAAGTGTCTGTTGGCCATCTGAATTTCCTCTTTTGAAAAATGCCTGTTCAAGTCCCTTGCCCATTTTTTTTTTTTATTTATTTTTTTTTTATTTTATTTTTTTGACAGGCAGAGTGGACAGTGAGAGAGAGAGACAGAGAGAAAGGTCTTCCTTTGCCGTTGGTTCACCCTCCAATGGCCGCCGCGGCCGGCGCGCTGCGGCCGGCGCACCGCGCTGATCCGATGGCAGGAGCCAGGAGTCAGGTGCTTTTCCTGGTCTCCCATGGGGTGCAGGGCCCAAGCACCTGGGCCATCCTCCACTGCACTCCCTGGCCACAGCAGAGGGCTGGCCTGGAAGAGGGGCAACCGGGACAGAATCCGGCGCCCCGACCGGGACTAGAACCCGGTGTGCCGGCGCCGCTAGGCGGAGGATTAGCCTAGTGAGCCGCGGCGCCGGCCCCCTTGCCCATTTTTTAATTGGATCGTTTGTTTTGTTGTTGAATTACTGGAGCTCTTTATAAATTCTGGATTTTAACCTTTTATCAGTTGTGTAGTTTGCAAATATTTTCTCCTGTTCTGTCAGTTGCCCCTTCACTTTGCTGATTCCTTTTTTTGCTTTTTTGAAAGATTTATTTATTTAATGTTAAAGGGTTACTTAGAGAGGAGAAGAGACAGAGAGGGGAGAGGGGAGAGGGGAGAGGAGAAAGGGGGAAAAGAGAGAGAGAGAGGGAGGGAGAGAGAGGGAGAGAGAGAGAGAGAGAAAGAGAGAGAGAGAGAGAGAGACTTCCATCTGCTGGTTCACTCCCCAAATAGCCACAATGGCTGGAGCTGTGCTAGTCCGAAGCCAGGAGCCTGGAGATCCCTTTATGTCTCCCATGTGGGTGCAGGGGCCCAAGGACTTGGGCCAACTTCCATTGCTTCCTCAGGCCATAGCAAAGAGCTGGATTGGAAGTGGAGCAGCTGGGACTTGAAGCGGTGCCCACATGGGATGCCAGTGCCACAGGCAGCGGCATTATCCACTACACCACAGCACTGCCACCCCCATTAGTCCCATTTGTCAATTTGGGTTTTGATTGCCTGTGCCTCTGGGGTCTTTTCCAAGAAGTCTTTGCCTATTCCAGTGTCTCTCAAAGTTTCCGCAATGTTTTCAAATGATTTAATGGTATCCGGACATAAAGATTTAAGTCTTTGATGTACTTTTCAGTGGATTTTTGTGTTAAGTGTAAGATAGGGGTCTAGTTTCATACTTCCGCTGTGGAGATCCAGCTTCCCCAGCACCATATATTAAAGAGACTGTCCATGCTCTAGCGATTTGATCTTAGGAACTTTGTCAAAATTAAGTTGGTTGTAGATACATGGATTGACTTCTGGTGTTTCTATTCTGTTCCCTTGGTCTATAAGTCTGTTTTTTTTTTAATTTTTAATTTAGTAAATATAAATTTTCAAAGTACAGTTAATGGATTACAATGGCTTCCTCCCCATAATTTCCCTCCCACTCACACCCCCCCATCTCCCGCTCCCTCTCCCATTCCATTCACATCAAGATTCATTTTCAATTATCTTTATATACAGAAGATCAATTCAGTATATATTAAGTAAAGATTTCATCAGTTTGCACCCACACAGAAACACAAAGTGTAAAATACTGTTTCAGTATTAGTTATAGCATTACTTCACATTGGACAACACACTAAGGACAGATCCCACATGAAAAGTAAGTACACAGTGACTCCTGTTGTTGACTTAACAATTTGACACTCTTGTTTATGGCGTCAGTAATCTCCCTAGGCTCTAGTCATGAGTTGCCAAGACAATGGAAGCCTTTTGAGTTCGCCGACTCTGATCTTATTTAGACAAGGCCATAGTCAAAGTGGAAGATCTGTCCTCCCTTCAGAGAAAGGTACCTCCTTCTTTGATGGCCCCATTCTTTCCACTGGGATCTCACTCGCAGAGATCTTCCATTTAGGTCTTCCTTTTTTTTTTTTTTTTTTTTTTTTTTTTGATTTTTCCAGGGTTTCTTGGCTTTCCATGCCTAAAATACTCTCATGGGCTTTTCAGCCATATCTGAATGCCTTAAGGGCTGATCCTGAGGCCAGAATGCTATTTAGGACATCTGCCATTCTGTGAGTTTACTGTGTATCCCGCTTCCCATGATGGACTGTTCTCTCCCTTTTTGATTCTATCAGCTAGTATTAGCAGACACTAGTATAAGTCTGTTTTTGTGTTAATACCAGGCTGTTGCAATTATAACTGCCTTGTAGAATGTCTTGAAATTAGGAATTATGCTGCTTCTGGCTTTATTTGTGTTATATAAGATGCTTTAGCTACTTAGGTTCTCTAGTGTTTCTACATGAATTCTAACATCATTTTTTTCTAGATTTACAAAGAATGTTATTGGTATTTGGATTGGGATTGCATTGAATCTGTAGATTGCTTTTGGTAGTATGGACATTTTAATGATGTTGATTCTTCCAATTCATGTACATGGAATTCTTTTCCATTTCTTAATGTCTTCTATTTATTTTTTGTAATTTTCATCATAGATATCTTTGACATCCTTGGTTAAATTTATTTCAAGGTATTTCATTCTTTTTTGGAGCTATTATGAATGGGACTGATCTTAAGAGTTCTCAGCCACGACACTGTCTGTATATAAAAGGCTACTGATTTTTCTGTGTTGATTTTATATTCTACCACTTTACCAAACTCTTTTATTAATTCCAATAGTCTTTCAGGGGAGTTCTTTGGATCCTGTATATAAAGGATTATGTCATCTGCAAGTAGGGATATTTTGATTTCCTCCTTTCCAATTTGTATTCCTTTGATTTCTTTCTTTTTTTTCTTTTTTCTTTTTTTTCCCTAATGGCTCTGGCTAATACTTCCAGGACTATATTGAACAGCAATGGTGAGAGTGGGCATCCTTGTCTGGTTCCTGATCTTGGGGGGAATGCTTCCACTTTTTCCCATTCAATAGGATGCTGGCCGTGGGTTTGTCATAGATTGCCTTAATTGTGTTGATGAATGTTCCTTCTATACCCAATTTGCTTAAGGCTTTTATCATGAAAGGATGTTGTATTTTATCAAATGCTTATAATGAGATAACCACATGGTTTTCATTTTTCAGTTTGTTAATGTGATGTATCACACTGATTGATTTGCAAATGCTGAACCATCCCTACATACTAGGGATAAATCTTTCTAATGTGTTGTTGGATTCAATTGGCTAATATTTTGTTGAGGATTTTTTGCATTTATGTTCATCAGGGATATTGGTCTATAGTTCTCTTTCTCTGCTGCATCTTTTTCCAGCTTAGGAATTAATGTAATGGAGGCTTCATATAAGGAGTTTGGGAGGTTTCCATCCCTTTCAATTGTTTTGAATAGCTTGAGAAGAATTGGAATTAGTTCTTCTTTAAACATCTGGTAGAATTCAGCCATGAAGCCATCCGGTCCTGGGCTCTTCTTTGTTGGGAGGGTCTTTATTACTGATTAGATTTTCATCCTGGTTATTGGTCTGTTTAGGTTTTCTGTCTTCATGACTCAATTTTGGTAGACTGCATGTGTCTATGAATCTGTCCATTTCTTCTAGTTTTCCCATTTTGTTGGCATACAGCTTGTTGTAGTAATTCCTGATGATTCTTTTTATTTCTGTGGTATTTGTTGTTACATTTCATTTTTCATCTCTGATTTTGTTGATTTGGGTTTTCTCCCTCTTTTATTTTTGGTTAGCTGTGCCAGTGGTGTATCTGTTTTGTTCATTTTTTCAAAAAACAAGCTCTTCATTTCACTGACTTTTTGTATTTTTTTAGCTTCAATTTTATTTCTTCTCTAATTTGAATTCTTTCTTTCCTTCTATTAATTTTGGGTTTGATTTGTTGTTGTTTTTCTAGTTCCTTGAGATGCACTGATATTTCATTTATTTGATACCTTTCCAATTTCTTAATGCATGCACTGATTTGCTATATAAGTTTTGATGTGATGTGTTGTCATGTTCATTTGTTTCCAGAAATTTTTTATTTCTCTTTTGATTTCTTTTATGACTCACTGCTCATTCAGAAGTATGTTGTTCAGTCTCCATGTGTTTCCATATGATCTAGGGATTCCTGAGATCTTGAATTCTAGCTGTATCCCTTTGTGGGCCAAGAAGATGCATGGTATGATTTTGATTTTTTTGAATTTGCTGAGACTTTCTTTATGGTCTAGCATGTCATCAATCCTAGAGAAAGTTGCATGCACTGGTGAGAAGAATGTGTGTTCTGCAACTGTAGGATGGAAAGTTCTTACTTCTGGTAGATATCTGTTGGGTTCATTTGGTGTACAGTGTCAATTAACTCTGTGTTTCCTTGCTGATTTTCTGTCTGGTTGACGGCTCTACTGCTGAAGTCTCCCTTACTATTGTATTGGAGTCTATGTCTACCTTTAGCTCCATTAACATTTCTTTTATATAGCCAGGCACCCTGTAGTTGGGTGCATATACATTTATTATAGTTAGATCTTCCTGTTGAATTGATCTCTTAATCATTAAATAGTGACCTTCTTTGTCTCTTTTAACAGTTTTTATGCTGAAGTCTGATATTAGGAAGTCAACTCCAGCTCTTTTTTGCTTTTTATTAGCATGGAATATCTTTTTTCATCCTTTCACTTTCAGTCTAAATGTATCTTTGTTGGTAAGATGTGTTTCTTGTAGGTAGGAAATAGATGGGTCTTGTTTTTTAATCGATTCAGCCAGTTTGCATCTTTTAACTGGAGACAAGGCCATTTCCATTCAAGGTGACTACTGATAAGTAATAACTTGGTCCTGCCATTTTTCCATAAATATTCCTATTGTTTACTTTGGATTTCTTTTGTACTTCTACTGACAGATTTTCTGGCTTCTTAGTATTTCATAGTGATGGCTCTTTCTGTGTTTCTGTGTCTAGCACATCCTTAAGCATCTTTTGTAAGGCTGGATGAGTGGCAATGAATTCTTTCGATTCTTTTTGTTATGGAAGGTCTTTATTTCATTTTCATTCATAAACAAGAGCTTCACAGGGTACAGTATTCTGGGCTGACAGGTTTTTTTTTTTTTTTCTTTTAAGACTTGGACTATATCTCGCCATTCCCTTCTATCCTGTAAGGTTTCTGATGAAAAGTCAGCTGTGAGTCTAATTGGAGATCCTCTAAAAGTACTCTGGTGTTTCATACATATTTTAGAATCTTTTCTTTATGTTTACTGTGGAGAGTTTGACTACAATGTGTCATGGTGAAAATCTTTTCTGGTCATGTCTATTGAGAGTTCTATGTGCTTCCTCTTCTTGGAGATCCTTTTTCCAAATTGGGGAAGTTTTTTGTAATTATTTCATAAAATAGGTCTTCTAATCCATTCTCTCTTTCCACACCTTCAGGAACTCCTAAGACCAGTATGTTGGGTTGTTTTATGGTATCCCATAAATCTCCAAGACTGATTTTAAGTCTTCTATTTTCTTCTTGTGGTTTTTGGTCTGACTGTTGGACTTCCTAGCAACATTCTTTTTTTTTTTTAATTTAAAGATTTATTTATTTTATTTGAAAGGCAGAGTTAGAGAGAGGCAGAGAGAGAGAGAGAGAGAGAGAGAGGTCTTCCATCCCCTGGTTCACTCTCCAAATGGCTTCAACGGCCAGAACTGCGCCCATCTGAATCCAGGAGCCAGGAGCTTCCTCCAGGTCTCCCACATGGGTGCAGGGGCCCAAGCACTTGGGCCACTTTCTATTGCCCTCTCAGGCCACAGCAGGGAGCTGGATTGGAAGAGGAGCAGCCGAGACTCCAACTGGCGCCCATATGGGATGCCAGCACAGCAGGTACTGGGTTTACCCGCTACCCCACAGCAATAGCCCCCCTACAACGATCACTGTATAAACACCAGCTGTCAGCTGCTATAGCTCTGTTTTTCACAAATATAACACAATCACAACAAATTAAAGGCAAGTCAGTTGACATCACCTAGGGTGTTCTATAGTAGGAAGCTGAAGTCAGAGGTGGTGCCAAGACCATCAAATCCAGGCACTTCAGTATGAGATGAGGTATCCCAAGTACTGTCTCATCTGCTGAACCAAATACTTACCTCTAGAAGTTGTTTCTTAAATTTTGAAATTGTAGATCTAAAAAAAGAGCCATAGTTTTTCTTTCAAAATATGATGAACCATTTTTAAGGAAGATGCATAGATGTACAACTACTCTGCTTATACTCTAGAAGAGTTCAGGTCAAAAATGCTTAGCTTGCGGCAGGCATTTGGCCTTGCAGCTAACATGCCTATGTCCCACAGTGGAGTACCTGGGTTTGATGCCTGACTCTGGCCAACTCACACCCTGGGAGGCAGTGGTGATAGTTCCAGTAGTTGGGTTCCCGGCATCCACATGGGTGGCCCATACTGAGTTCCTGGCAGCTAGCTATGTGGCCCAGCCCCAGCTGTTGAGAACATTTAGGGGGCGAACCAGTGAAGAAATATTCCAATCCCACCCCCAGTCTCTCTCTCTTCCTCCCAAATACAAATAAATAAAAATCTTCAAAATCTTGTCTTGTTTAAAGGATACACAAGATATGGAAGCATTTGAAAAATATTTTCAGAATCATTGTAAAGATCTTATTGAAGTGAGGTTGGAAAGATTTTTTTTTTAATTGAGGTAGGAAAGAGTCTGGCAAATGTTAGGACTTTGGATTCTTTGTTACCTGCTTCTACTAACTACTCTAACTGAATTTGTTCTCAATAAAGGGACCAACAGTATCCTTGCTATTGAAATGAAGCATTTGACCTATTACTTCTGTTACTTGACTCTGTAGCATTTAACATTGTTAATCACATTCTTTTCTCCGAGTTGTAAGGCTGGTTCCTTCTCTGTTTCGAGGGATCTTATTATTAAATTTATACATTTCTATCTTAAATCTCTGAAAAATCTGAAATAATTTCCCTCTCCAGGCTTAGACTTTTCTCTCCTCACAACAAGGCAAAAGCACCAGGGATGGCAAATCTCACTCTAAATTACTTGAAACCTGACTAGTGACATACACCCATGCTTCCTACGCAGAGTTGGCACAGCCGCTGGAATGACGCAACCGTGAAGCTGTTGAGGCAGACTGAGAGTCCATCACCACCCCTGTAATCTGCAGGGGGCACCAGAGGCAGTGCTTCCCCACAGCAATGCACACAGCACGGTCAGAGCTGTTTGTCCTGGCACTGATCACTGCCTGACTCTGCACAAACATGTCTCTTCCAAGGCTTTCCAGAAAGGCTGCGGGAAAGCAAGGAATGGGTTGGTGTTACGTGGCTTTTAGTAGAGTAGTCCAATTCTAAGTGATAAGTCACTTACTGAGTATAAGGCTAAGCACTTGAGGGTTGGCTCCAATTTCACTAACCCACCTTCTGACGCTGACAAGAAGAAAGAGTATGCATTTGTCTTGCGGTATTCTTGCTGCTCCTGTGGGAGTTTCTTTGGGGTGCTGTAAAGCTGGGGACAGAGATTCAGACCCCAACTCAGCTTCTTCCCTGAGAAGGCTGAGAATTCAGTCACTCAGCTTGGTTTAAGAATGAGAAGAATTTAATGTTTCTAAACATTTTTCATTTTGCATGGAGGATGAAGGGCAGAGAGTAAGTTTTATTTGGGTAGCTCTGTAAACCTCCAGAACAAAAAGCTGTCCTGTGGAAACAAAGCTCCTGCACATTGGCAGGGTCCTACTCTGGGCACTGTCATCAGGAGCACAGGATCATGGGAAGCTGTGCCGAGAGGTGGCTCATTTGTACCTGATCTGTGGTCATATTTTCAATGTGGTGTTATATTTTTAATGAAATCAACAGGGAAATCGATCTAACCTTGGAGGCATATATGTATAATCTCTACACATATCCACCATCCACATGAAACAATGCAGCTTGTAATTATATTTTGAAATTTAAATCTGTCACAATTTGTTCCTGATGACTGAGTAAAAGGTTAGTGGAATGTAAGCACCACATGGATATTTACTTGACTTTTTGTCTTCAAAACACTCAACTGAAAGTTCATTCCTGAAAGTTGAGCTGCACCCAGGGCTCTTAAATGCTGTGGAGTGTGGGCGATCAGATTCAAAATCTGGTTCTATCAACCTGCAGGGAGTCACTAAATCATACAGGGATGTGGTGACAATGCTGAGTCCTCCTAGTTATGGGTGTAATGATGGTTCTGGGGAAGGGGGGGTTGGTGTTGGTAGTTATTATGATCCTAAGAATATGACTACTCTCATTTCTCATTAACTCAGGGGAAAATGATAAACCTAACAACCTTTCACATAAAAAACATATAAAGGGTCTATGTGGAAAAACTCACATCTAACATCAATCTCAATGGTAAAAAGACTGAAAATTTTTCTCCTAAGATCAGGAATAAGTCAAAGATGTCTACTTGTGGTAGTTTTACACAATAGTACCAGTTTTTTTTTTTTTTTCCAGAGCAATTAGGACAGCAAAAGAAATAAAGGGCATCCTTTATTTCAGAGGTAGGACTATCTCTATTCACAGATGATGAGAGCTTTTATGTAGAAAACTCTGAATAATGCACAAAACAATCTTTTGGAACTAAATCAGTAAAGCTGTAGCATGCAACATCAACACAGAAAAGAATTTGTTGTACTTTTATCCTCTAGCAATGAACAATCTAAAAAGGAAACTAAGAAAACAATTCTATTTTTATTAGTATCCAAAAGGATAAAACATCCAGGAGTAAAGTTAACCAAGAAGAATAAGACTCACACACTAAACATTATAAGACACTGCTCAGAGAAATGTAAAAAAAGATATAAATGGAAAGACATCTTATGTTCATGAATTGGAAGACTGTTAAGATGACAATGCACTCCAAAACAATATACAGATTCAATGCAACCCCCAAGAGAATTCTAGTGGTGTTTTTGGTGGAAATGGAAAGAAAGATACTAGAATTCATAAAGAATTTTAAGTGACTCAGAATAGTCAAAACAATATTGAGAAGGAAGAGTAAAATTGGAGGACTCATACTTCCCAATTTCAAAACTTACTACAAAGCTTTAGTCGTCAAAAAATGTGGTACTGGCATAAGGATAGAAACAGATCAATGGAAAGGAGGGCTGAGAGTCCAGAAATAATCTCTCATTCCTATTTTCAGTTGATTCTTGATAAGGTTGTCAAGACCATTCAATGGAGTGATAATAATTTTCCCAACAAATGCTGCTGGGAAAACTGGGTATCTACATGCAAAGAATGGAACTGATCCTACACTATTTATAAAAATTAACCCAAAATGGATGAAAGACTTAAATTATAGAGACAAAACTATAAAATTCATATTTGTACCTTGGAGTAAATCCTCGTGAGCTTGGATTTAGTGACACCAAAAGCACAAGCAACAAAAAGAAAAATAGATAAATTTGATTTCATTAAAACCGAAAACAACTGTGCATGCAAGGCTGTCAAAGGAATAAAAAATATCCCACAGAACAGAAGAAAATTGCAAATCTTATGTCTGATAAAGGTCTGATATATAAAAAGATATAAAGAAAAGAAAACTCAAATTTTTTTAAATGGCCAGAGGACTTGAATAGATGTTTCTTCAAAGAAGGTACACAAAAAGACAATAAATCAATTGTCATTAGTCATTAGGGAAATACAAATCAATACTATACCACTTCATACCTACTGGATGGCTACAATGACAAAACAAATGAGGCTAACAAACCGATCAAGATATGAAGAAACTGGAACATTCGTATGTTGCTGGTAGGACTGTAAATTCATACACCTGTTGTGGAAAACAGTCTAACAGCTTCTCAACACATTAAACATAGAATTGCCATATGACCCAGTAATTCCACCCCTAGGTATATACTCAAGAAAACTGAAAACAGTTACTCAAATGTTCTTGTATATGAATATTAATAGTATTATTCATAACAGTCAGTGTGTGGAATCAACCCAAGTCCATCAGCAGACGAATGGATAAACAAAATGTGGTATATCTATACAATGGAATATTATCCAGTCATAAAAATGAAGTTTTGATACATACTGCAACATGGATGAACCTTGAAAATATCATTTAAGTGAAATGCCAGGCACAAAAAGGCAAATATCGTACAATCTCATGAATATGAAATGTCTAGAATAGGCAAATTCATAGGCATATGAAGTATATTAGAGGTTATCAGGGGCTGGGGGTAAAGGGAATGGAATTTCTTGCTTAATGGGCACAGAGTTTAAGTTTGGAGTAATGAAAAAATATTGGAAAAGGACCGTGGTAATGGCTGTACAACACTGTGAATTAACTAATTAATTCCACTGAATTTATACTAAAAATGATTAGAATTGTGGGGCTGGGCAGTTGGTGGGCTAGTAGTTAAAATGCTGTTTGGGATACCCACATCTCATTTCAGCACGCTTGTGTTCCAGTCCTGGTTCTGCTTGTGATTCCAGCTTTCTACTAATGGGCACCCTGGGAGGCAGCAGTTGATGGCTCAAGCACTCTGGCTCCTGCCACTTACATTAGAGACCTGGATTGCATTCTAGGCACCTGACTTTGCCCTGGCCCAGTCCTGGCTGTTGTGGGCATTTGGAGAATAAAGTAACAGATGTGAGATCACTCTACCTGGGTCTCCCTTTCAATCAAAATGAAAAAATAATAATAATAAAAATAACTGGGGTTGTGTTTGGCCTAGCAGTTTGGATGCCCACATCCCCTACATGCCCACATACCAGGGAGTGCCTGGTTCAAGTCCCGGCTACTTTACTTCCAATTCAGTTTCTTGATAATGTTCCCTGGGATTCAGCATGTGGTGACTCATGTACTTTTTTTTTTTTTTTTTTTTTTGACAGGCAGAGTGGACAGTGAGAGAGAGAGAGACAGAGAGAAAGAACTTCCTTTTGCCGTTGGTTCACCCTCCAATGGCCGCCGTGGTGCATCGCGCTGATCCGAAGGCAGGAGCCAGGTGCTTATCCTGGTCTCCCATGGGGTGCAAGGCCCAAGCACTTGGGCCACCTTCCACTGTACTACCTGGCCACAGCAGAGAGTTGGCCTGGAAGAGGAGCAACCGGGACAGAATTTGGCACCCCGACCGGGACTAGAACCCGGGTGCCAGCGCTGCAGGAGGAGGATTAGCCTATTGAGCTGTGGCGCCAGCCGACTCATATACTTTAGTCCCTGCCAGCCACATAGGAGAACTGGATTGAGCCTTGGACTCCTGGCTTCGGCCTGGCCCAGTCTGGCTGTTGTGGGCATTTAGGTTGTGAATCAATGGATGGAAGAGCTTTCTCCACCTCTGTTTCACATACAATGAAAATAAATGAATAAAATTTAAAAATGGTTACAATGATAAATTTTATGATATATATATATATAGGGTCTTAAAAAAGTTCATTGAAAATATATGAAAATATACATTATCTTTTAACTATATTTTTCCATGAATTTTTTGAAACCCCCTTGGCATTTTACCCTCCCCCCACCCTCACACACAAACTAAGATAAAGGGTCAGAGTTTCTACATCCTCAGGACCAGGAAATTAGAGGCCTCAGTAACGCCTGACTTGCATGACAATAAACTCTGCCACGGACTTGAGTTTAGAAGATCAGAGTGTAAGTCTTTTGGGTCCCCACAAAAGTCATTTCCCATACAGCCAGTAGTAAAATAAAAATCATATAAAGAAACCACTCATGTACATGAGGAAAAGAACAGTGAAAGAAACTAGGAAAAAGCAGTTAGTAAAAATAAAAGCTAAGATTAATTAGTAACTAGACACTAGTAAATAGGATGAAAATCCAAAAGCTTATTCTTAAAAAAGATCTATGGAGAAATCCTTTGCAAAGCTAATTAAAAAGTAGAGAAAGCAAAAATGGCAAGATCAATAAGCAAACAGAAGACATAAACTCAGACAGTAACACCGAGCGATAGAATTATGAAGTAACAGAGCACACACAAGTGTGTGGCAGCAGATGTGAAAACAGGAATTAAGGGTTTCCACCGGGTAAGTTATGATCAAAACTGACCCAAGTACAAGGAGAAAACTGGGAGAGGCTAGAAAAGTGATTTTAAGATACACAATGGTGAAAGCCGCCAGGTAATGCTGGATCAACGTCAAACGTCCTCTCAAAAGCATATCTGACCTCCAGAGAAAGTAAAGGAGATTCCCAGGAGCGGATGGAATGCAGTTGACAACCAGAGGAGCAAACCGGAGCTGGGGCTGAACGGGGATTTAGATTCGAATTCGACCGGCAGCACAGGAGCTACACCCAGAGGCCAGGGGCAGGGGCAGGGGCAGGGGCAGGGCTGAGTGACTGCCAGGGCTGGGGGGACCGCGTCTGTGGTCTCCTTTCCATCCCATCTCATACCTGCCCCAGGAGAAACGACTATCTTGGCTTTTGTGTTTGTGTCTATAAAACTTTGTTTCTGTTTGTTTTGTTTTAACAAAAACTGGTGTAAAGTCTTTCCTGCCTTGTGTTTTTGATTCCATATTGTGTTTATAAGAAAAAAATTAAACTTGTGTTTACTGATAACCACAAAGAATAACAGACATAATGAACGAATCCTCAATTAACAACAAAGAGAAACAAAATATTGTAATCATCTATATATTGTAAATGTACTTTAGGGAAAAACACAAAGCAACAAAAAACTTCAACTTCTCTCCCACCTTTCTCCTAAACTCCCACCCTTATCCCCTGCTAAGCACTCCTAACTTCTAGACATCAAAGAACTTAATGCTAAAAGGCGGAAAAGACGCCCAGAGCGGATTCCCGACCTTCCCCAGAGGCGGGCCCCTCAGCTGGAAAGCCTGGGGAGGCCCAGGGTGGTGGCCGGGGCCGGCAGGAGGGCCATCCCCGCGGGGACAGGCGCGGAGGGGTGCAGAGGTGGAAAGCAGCACCCCCCACAGTGGGGGAGCTCAAAATGAAGCCCCGGTGGCAGCGGGAAGCACACCGGAGGGCCTGGGAAAGGCGGCCCGGCTGCCGCCGCATCCTCGCGAGTTGAGGCCTCGCTGCTTGGCAGGCTGCCCATCCTGCTGCGATTGTAGAACCACACTTGGACCAGGTCCTGCTGCAGCCGCAGGTGGCCCGCGATGCGGCTGATTTGCTGGGGTGTGGGCTTGGGGCACTGCAGGAACAGTCTCTCCAGGTTGTTTCCGATCCGCCTCTCCCTGCTGGCGCGTCTCCGCTTCCGGCTCTGCTGCAGGATCATCTCCATTTTGCATAAGCCCAGAAGGTTCTTCGCATCCACCTCCTCCAGCCACATTTTCAGCAGCGGGCGAAGCTTCCACATGTTGGCCAAGCTCAGCTGCTGGGCCTCGAAGCGGCAGATGGTGGTCTGGCTGAGCACCTTCCCGAACAGCGCTCCCACGGCGAACCCCACGTCGGCCTGTGAGTAGCCCAGGGTCAACCGCTTCTGTCTCAGCTCCTGGGCCAGCTGCTTCACTTCTTTCTGAATGGCTGAGACGTCCTCTGGCAGCGCTAGCTTCGGGACGCACCGCAGGGCGATGTAGGGCCCAGGGCCAGCGCCCTCAGATGGGCTCCAGAAGCGGGCCCCAGCCTCGCCAGCTCCCAGCCAGGACCCGCAGGGCACCATTCCGCCCTGGAACTCGTACAGTGGGGGTCCCAGGGGCACACCCCAAACCTCAGGGCCTGGACAGACCCCCGGCCTGATCACCGGCACGACCCCTGGCCAGACCACCAGCTTGCCAGGGCCCGCCTGGGCGCTCAACCAGGTCAGAGGGTCAACCCGCACCGGTACTGGCCCTCCGAGGCCGCCCCCGCCAATACCCGGGAAGGGGCAGAAGTTTGAGGGCCCGTGTCCAGCCATGGGGCAGGATGGCACCCCAGCCGGAGTCTGGTAGGAACTGAAGGCTCTCGAGGCTTCGGAACAGCCACCTCCTCGCCCTCGAGCCCCGCCCCCCACTGGGCGTTGCAGGCAAGAGAAACACGCCGTGGGTGTGTCTGAGTGGGGGTGAGGAGACCTGGTGGACCCACTGGCAACTCCTGGAGCCCTCGGGATAGGAGAGTGGGTCCCTACCCTGACCTCTGCGTCAGCTCCCAGCCAAGCCTGCCTCTTGGGCTTTGCACTTCCAAGCTGTCAGAGGTCCCCTAGTCTGTTTCCATCCTTTCCCTGAATGGAACCCAGGTGTTCACTCCCAGCCCTTCAGAAACTCGGCGTCTAATCCCGCCCGGCTCCTCCACAGCCCCTGAACTACACTCTCTCTTCCAAGATATTCACTAAACGTCTGCATGCCAAATGCTGCTGGGACCACATCTCAATTCATTAACTGTTCCCTCACTGCTACCTTATGGCCACAAGCACGGCCAGCAGTCTCTCCTTGCACAGCCTCAATGCCTGTGCTCAGAGAACCCTAGGCATCTCATTAACATCAGCTTACCCCCTCGGACTCAGCCCACGACTCCACACTCCGCCAGACTCCACTCCTTCCTCAGGCATGTTCTTCCCCCACCAGCCCTGCAAGTCTTTTGCTGTCTGTCCTGCCTCAGTCCCGTGGTCTGGAATTTCTTCACCTAACATAACTATGGGTGTCATCTCTTCCCCACTGAGGAAGTCCCTGCCACAGCATCTGGCGTCACAGCGCCTCTCCTATTCGAGACCCTCGGATCTGAATTAGCTCTGATGCTCCTCTTGAGCCTGACTCAGCACCCAGTCCTGTGCTTTGAGTGAAGAAAAGGAAGGAGGGAGGGGGAAGAGCCAGTCTGAGTGACCCCAGGTTCAAAGTTTCCAAGGAGGAAGAAGCCAGAGCCGTGGCTGGACAATCCCAGCCTCTCGTCCTTTCATCCTTTAACCCAGCCACAAGATGGCTCTGCCTCCACCCACGTCTACTGAGCCCACTCTTGAAGTCTCTGGGGGAATTTCCAATTGTTAAATCCAATGCCCTTTTAAAAACCCTCAACCCAAGAAACTTCTCATCAGTACCTGATAATGCTGACTCTTCTTGCTCTTTCTTGTTAACTTATGTGAAATATTGGTAATAGCCAAATCTGCATTTCAGCTAGCGCCGACTTCTAATTTCTATCTCTGTATGTTCCACAGCCCCAAATCACATTCATTATCTGTGCTTCTAATCCCACCTCTTCCTCCAGGGACCCCGGAGCTGCTTAACAATATTATCACCACTTACAGTCACCCAGGCTTAAACCAGAGGTTGTTTTTGACTGTCCCCTTCCTCTACAGGGCATTAGATCAGACTTTATAAACTGGATCTCCTAAAACATCTGAACTCCATCATCTCCACTCTAGCCTCATTTATTGTTTTGATCTGGCTACATTAATTTATCAGCTGCACTATCACAATAACCTTATAATTAACTTCTTGCGCTTCTCCTTTAAGTTCATCTTGCATGCTGCTGCTAGAGACAATTTTCCAAAAACTCAACCAAAGACAAATCTAATCACATCAGTTGTCTCTTAATGAGCCTTCAAAATCTACTCCCTTTCCACCCCATCAGCAATGCGGGCATTCAAATTCCTGAGCATGGAACCCTGGCTTTCACCATTTGGATCCTTCCTTCTCTACAGCCTCATCCACCCTCACCCCATGCCATCTTGCTCCAAGCACTGACGATGCCATTATGTCACCTGTTCTGCCTGTGTTCATGCTGTTCCTTCTGCGTGGAATGGCTTCTCCTACTTCTTGGTCTTATTTTCCCTATCATTCATGATTATACTCAAATATTCTCTAATCAGGGAGGACATTTCTGACCATCTTGTTTAAAACAACATCACTTTTGATGAAAGGTGGAAGTACCACTATATTCCTATAATGATATAAAGGAAATATATGAAACTTGTATAACTTAAATAAAATATATAATTAAAAAAGAAAGTTTAAGACCAGTGAGTGGGGTCTATGCCATACTTTTTTGAAATTGAAATGGTTTTTGATAATTTTATTGAAAATAGTGAGCAGGCAACTTAAGAGGCATTGAAGTAGAAAGCATGGGTCGCTTGCTTGTTTGTCCCATTTCCTAGGGATCCAGCTGCCAACTGCCATGTTACTTTCCTTCCTTCACAGACAGAAATTCATGTTGTTTCCCATGCAACTCCCAGCAAATAAATGAATTTAAAAACATTAAAAAAACATTGCTTGTTGCCTTTTCTTAACATACATTACTTTTTGGTATAGCATACATCAGCAACTAATATTATTTACTCGTCTATCTGTTTATTGTCTGCTTTTCTCCTGATAAGAGGACAGGGACAGCATCTAGTTAGCTCCTGTGGCTACAGTGCCTACAGCAGTGCCTGGCACACATAAGACTCAGAGTAATCATTTACTATGTAATGAAAGCTTGAGGAACTTTCAGTTACCTTTATTTATTATCATTTTTTTTTTTTTGCCAGGCGGAGTTAGACAGTGAGAGAGAGAGACAGAGAGAGAGAGTTATAGACAGTGAGAGAGAGGCAGAGAGAAAGGTCTTCCTTCTGTTGGTTCACTCCCCTAATGGATGCCAAAGCCGGTACTGCGCCGATCCGAAGCCAGGAGCCAGGTGCTTCCTCCTGGTCTCCCATGCGGGTGCAGGGCCCAAGCACTTGGGCCATCCTCCACTACCTTCCTGGGCCACAGCAGAGAGCTGGATTGGAAGAGGAGCAACTGGGACTAGTACCCAGCACCCCAATGGGGACTAGAACCCAGGGTGCCGGCACCACAGGGGGAAGATTAGCCAAGAGAACCATGGTGCCGGCCCTATTAGCATTTTTAAAATTAAATTTTTTTGAGAAGCAGAGAGAGAGAGAGAGAGAGAGAGAGAAATGCTCCTATCCACTGGTTCACTATGCAAATGCTTGCAAAGGCTCCCGGCTGGGATCAAAGCCGAAAGGCTGTGCAATACAGGTCTCTCACGTGGGCAGCAGGAACCCAATTTACTTGAGCCAACACTGCTGCCTCCCAGAATTTGAAGTAGTAGGAAGCTGGAGCCAGCAGCAGAGCCAGATATTGGAACCCAGGTACTCTGATATGATACATGGGTGTCTGAATCAGTGCTTTAACTGTCAGCCTAAACACCTCCCTCCAGCATTCTCCCCACTCCCAACACATTACCTTTAAGACCCAATTTAGATGTCACTTTTTGTTAAGTTTTCCCTTGGGCAGAGTTTGTACTGCTTTTGTGATATATTTCTTGTATTTCATATAAGCTTTTATTATAGCATTATCAGTAGGATTTATTTGCTGCCTCTGTCT
Source organism: Oryctolagus cuniculus (assembly GCF_051225735.1). Lineage (NCBI taxonomy): Eukaryota > Metazoa > Chordata > Mammalia > Lagomorpha > Leporidae > Oryctolagus > Oryctolagus cuniculus. The sequence continues at coordinate 16,401,368 of NC_142880.1, forward strand.
CTTCAATTAGGCTATGAGATATATAAGGCATGCATGTGGGAGTAAAAATCCTAGAGCATAATAGAATGCTGACTGATACAGTGCTCAATCAATGCTTGCCGAATGACTGACTGAAGTTTTGCCTTTACAATTTTGGGAGTAAAGTCCATTTAATTCCCTTTTAACTGTGAGAAACTTGATCTTCCCAGCTGTCTCATCATCTTTTCATTTTTGTACTAGACTAAGGCCCTTAAACAACTCTTCCTAGAGGGGGTAGTACCTTGAGACCTAATCAAACTCAACATGACAGGTCACTAGGTTGTAGACATGGCCTTGAAGCAACGGTATAGGGAAAAGAATCTGGAAATAAACTGCCATCTCTCCAGGCTGTGCATTTGATTATTTGTCTGTATCTCCATTTCACCTCCTGCTAGAATGTGTGCTGGCCACAGGCAGGGTTCTTGTCTACCTTGTTCAGTGTTCAGTCTTCAGAACTTGGCATCTAGTCGTAAGTCAAGACATACTTGTTTAATATTCAATAAATGAAACTTGATGGCATTAATGGTGATAAAACTTCCATATTTTCTTTTAATTAGCTTTCAATATGACAGTCTATGAAAAAGAACTTACAATATATAAATTTCACTTGAGAATAGATTTTTTTTGGTATCTTTTCTTTCCAAGTGTACCTATATGATATTTTTCTCAAAATCCCAAAACAAACCGGTGTCTGCTAAACAGAATGAAAGTTGATCATATAGAGGCATACAGGAGACAGCAAGTAAACATACATGGGTACTTCAGAAAGTCGTGGAAAAGGAACTGAAGGATAAGCTTACTGTCAACAATAGCTGAATAAAAATGTTTTCAGCAAATTAGAAGAAAGCAAGTTCCAGTGAATGGGAGCAAAGCTCTTTTTTGATGAACTGAATTTAAAACACAGTAGCTAAAAAAATATGCTAAATTAAAAAAAAATAAGCTATATTAACTTGATGTTTTTTTAATTAACTTGGGTTCCCTCAATTAAGGCTTTCTTTGTTCTTGGGCCCACAGATCTGCTCACGTGTGTATTCCCTGGTTTATGCATACGTGCTGCCATAAAGAAAAGCCTGTTTCCTTACAGGAAGTCTTGGCATCTTCTTATAGGTAAATTTGAAGTGCGAAGGAAATGGGGTGGTTGGAGAAAACAGGCGGGAGTGTATCTCGGGGCAGCAGTAGTAAGATCGGGGAAGGCAGCTGAGGGGAAAGCCCAAGACAACCAGCACTGTTTGGGCTGCAGTCTTGAAAGGCTAATCCATCACCTTCAGCAAATACAGGGACTCCGCAGGAAGTGATTAGATTACAATATAAGAATCAGGCCAGAGATTGGATATTGGATTAAGATGGCGGAGTAGGGAGGGAGCTTGCTACTCAAGTCTAGGAGAAGATAGTTTAAAAAAGTGGAAAGAGTGCAGTCTCAGGGAATATTTAAGGAGATAACAGCAGAGGAAACTCTACATAAATTGGAGGAACACAGTGCATCTATGTGGAGGGGGAAAACAATCTATAACACAGCACCAGCCCTTTTCTAGGGAAGCAAAACCAACAGCCAGTTTCCACTAATGGTGAAATTCAGGAGATGGCAGAGGCAGTTGGTAACACAGGTCCTTGAGGGCTTGGTTCAAGTTCCATCTCTTTGGGGAGCCTCTGGACCACAATGATTTCCCTCAGATACATTTGTGACCTTAAACAATTGGAGTTTCATGTCTTAGCTCTCCAGATAGGAGACAAGGAACCTCTCCAAAGGATATTATAGATATCACTTATTTTGTACTTAGATGCCACAGAATGTGCTAACGCATGAGTTTTCCACAGTCAGAGCATGACTATTGTTCAGTGTATGAAAACACTGGATGTGAGGTTCAGCTTGTCTTTGGCTTAATGTCATCCTACTGGTCAGATGTTTAGTTGGCTAGATAGGTGATGTCTCCCAAAGTTGCTCACGCTCCGAAGGACAGTGCTTTGTTCAAGAGTGTATGACATGTGCCATTTCTCTAGTGGAGTCTCAAAAAAAAAAATTTTTTTTTTGATGCAGTTAAATCAACACAGGAGAAAAGAGATCTAAGCATGAGGCTGCAGCCAGCCAGAGTGGGCAAAGCAGAGCAGGTGTTGCTGATTTTTATTGTCTCCCCTGCTCTGTACTGACCAGGCAAGCATGGTATAAAAAGCACTATTATGCAGAAGGGCAGTGCTGTATCTCAAGAGCTGTATTAAGGAGGAAGACAAAGGCAAATGCAGGAGACAAGATCTCAACACTAAGTCACTGGCAAGTCCCTCTCGGCATCTAGGAGTCAAGTCAGGAATCCAGGAAAACCCTGGCAGTCGCGTAGCATCAGAAAAGATGCCTCCCACCTCAGAGTGAGAAAGCTAACATCGCACATTACAACCATGTGGTTCACTGAAAAGCACCTCAAAATATACTGAAATGATTACACTGTAAATCCTTTATGCGGATCTTCAGGCATTCAACTTACAAGGCAAATTGAGATATCAAAGGTAAATTATACAGTTAAGAAAAAACAGATGAAGCACATACAACCAGGACATTAAAATCATGATAACATGGACAAAGGGAAATCAAATCAGTGCAGTACCTAAATAAGATCACTTTTGCATATGAGATACTTTTCATCACAGGTAACAACAGCTGTTCTGCACGGCAGATGATAGGGGAAAAGAGCATGGCAGAAGGACAGCTATTTGTGAGCAACAGTAATACAAGATGCTTTTAGTTTTACAAAGTATGTAATAAAAGCTAGAATCTAACAGTGCTGCCAACAAAGATTTTCCTTGATTTTCTTGACTTCAGATTAAGACTTTGTCATTACTTTTATTTTTAAAAATCAAAAAAAGATGTATTTATTTGAAAAGTAGAGCAGAGAAGGAAAGATGGATGGATGGATGAATATATAGACAGAAAGACAGAGATCTTCCATATGCCTGTTCAGTCCCTAAATGGGGCCACAGCCAGGTCTTGGCCAGACTAAAGCAAGGAGCCCAGAACTCCATCCTGGTCTCCTACAGAGGTGGCATTTTCTGCTGCCTTCTGAGGTACATTAGCAGGAAGCCACATTGTACTGGAAACAGAGCAGCTGGGGCTGGAATTGCTACTGCCATATGGGATGCTGGCATTTCAAGTGGCAGTTTAACCTGTTGTGCCACAGAGGGGGCTCCTGTCATTACTTCTTTTTGTTGTCATTCTTTTTACTATTTTAAAAGATGACTCTGTCATGATATAACTTCTGCTCAGAAATAGCACTCAATGACACAAATATGGCAGAACCACATAATCAGAAAATGCAAATAGATTTAGAGTATACAGAGAAAAGGCCCTTCATCTTATTTTGTGGATCTGAGATAGTCCTGGGCTCTGGACTTCCCATGTTAAAATAATAAGTTTAAGCACCCGACAACCTTCAACAGGGCCCTAAGGAATTTCACCTGTGTGTATGAGCAGCCAGCCCAGCTGAGCTGAGCAGGCTGACCTGAGAGGCAGCATAGTGATGAGTTAGCATATTTAGAGAGCGAGAGAGAGAGATAAAGTTAACGGTTCTTGTTATGTCAAGCAGAATTCAAACAAGCTTTTTAGCTGTGTTTGCCCTTGTTACAGAGGAAAGGTGTAGGGATGTTCTCGCATTGATTACTCCAGTCAGGTTGCAATCACTGTCCTCTCCATTCAAATTTTCACTCTGCTCTCATTGTAGAGCAAGAGAGGCACAGCTGGTTCCGCACAAAATTTTCCATTACACTGCACAGTAAAGTGTACCTAACAGAAACGGCAACTTCTGACCAATGAAACCAGGAATCCAGAAGGTGACATGGGCTCTGAAAAGCAAACAAGTAGGGTAATAGAATCTCTGCTTATAGCAGATAACTCTTTCAGTTTCTGTAGGAATTATTATTATCATTATTACTATTAAAAAAAAAGAGATCCAGGGGCCAGCACTGTGGCGCAGTGAACCAAGCTGTCATCTGCGTCACTGGATCTCTTATGGGAGTGCTGGTGCAAGCTCAGGTTGCTCCTCTTCCAGCCCAGCTCACTGTTCATACACCTGGGAAAGCAGCGGAAGATGGCCAAAGTGCTTAGTCTGCCACCCACAAGGGAGACTCGAATGAGTTCCAAACTCCTGGCTTCGGCATGGCCCAGCCCTGGTTATTGTAGCCATTTGGGGAGTGAACCAGAATATGGAAGCACTCTCTCCCTTTCTCTCTTTCTCTCTCTCTCTCTCTCTCTCTTCCCGTTCCTTCCTCCTTCCTCCCTCCCTCCCTTTCATCTTTCCTCCTTCCTCTTTTGCCTCCCTTTCCCTCTCTCTGTAACTGACTTTCAAATAACATAAAAAAAATTTTAAAGAAAGATCCAAAATTCACTGAATTTGTGCTATTAACCATCACAAGTTTGAGGCCTCTATGAAATTACACAGAATATCTTTAAGAAACTATGAATTGAAGTCAGCCAAATAGTCATTCATGTTTTTTTTTTTTTCTGAAAAATGAACTCTGACTTTTAAGTAATAATCAATGCAGTAATGACTAAGGAAAATACAAGGGGTAGTAACGGACTAAAAATTACGAGCAGAAATCAACCAAAACACACAGATTTAAAATTTTTTTTTAGCATGTTAAACCTGAAAAGGCATTAGACAGTGTTCAATCAGCTTATCAAACTGAGTCCTCTTCCTGAGTTGTCTCACTACGGCTGCAAAGCTTTTAAAGAGAACCAGTCAGGTTGCAGGCCTCGCTTTTGAGCAGAAGACTCAGGCCATCTTGAGCTTTATCTGAGGAGAATCCACTGCTCGAGCTCCCAGCAGCCCAGCTCTCCATTCCACATGTGCGCAGAGCACGTCGGGCAGTGAAGGCTTCATTTTAAAAGCCTCAGAACTCCAGGAAGCAATTATATCTAGCCAACTGTGAATGACAAGCTGAAAGCAAGCTCACTATTTATTTAATGAAAAAGCTACCCTTTTTTGGATATTCAACTATACCTCAAAATGGCTCAAGAATATATACTAAAAATGCACAGCTGTTTTATTTTTAATTCTTATTTTGTTTCCAGTCGTGGCATCATTTGGCAAGTGTTAACCTGTTCAACTTCCAGCTATAATTTTACATTTTGCTTACCTAAAATTTTCTGTAATAATTTAAATTGAAGAATTTATGACTGACATAAATGTGCATGAAACATAAGGAAACAACCAGCAAATTTAAAGAAGTTTACCTTGGCAGTAAACCCAAGACTTCTTTTTTTTCTAGGAGACCATAAGTTCCTTGAGGGACAAGAGCCATGTCAAACACTCTTTTTCTTTTCTGAATTATTTTTAGAAGAAGAGAGACAAGGAGAGATAGAGAAAGAGAGAATAAGCTCCATTTGCTGGTTCATTTCCCAAATGCTTATAATGGCTGGGACAGAGCCTAGCCAAAGCCAGGAGCTAGGAATTCAATCCGTGTCTCCAAGTGGATGGCAAGAACCCAACAACTTGAGCCTTAAGAGAGACTTGAACCTTTTAGAGACTACATTAGAGGTAGGTATCAGAACTCAGGCACTCTGCAGAGTAGGGGAACCTTTATTCTGCCAGTGCCATTTGTATATTTATAACATCATTTTTAGGCCAAAAAAAATTATCAACTTAAAAATCAGTCTTGGGGCCGGCGCTGTGGCACAGTGGGTTAACACCCTGTCCTGAAGTGCCGGCATCCCATTTGGGTGCTGGTTCTAGTCCCGGTGGCTCCTCTTCTGATCCAGCTCTCTGCTATGGCCTGGGAAAGCAGTGGAAGATGGCCCAAGTCCTTGGGCCCTTGCACCCACACAGGAGGAAGAAGCTCCTGGCTCCTGGCTTCAGGTCAGCAGAGCTCTGGCTGTTGCGGCCAACTGGGGAGTGAACCATTGGATGGAAGATCTCTCTCTCTCTCTCTCTCTCTGCCTCTCCTCTCTCTGTGTGAATCTTTCAAATAAATAGATAAATCTAAAAAAAAAAAAATTAGTCTTCCAGGGGCTGGCACTGTGGCACAGGAGGTTAATCCTCTGCCTGCAGTGCCAGCATCCTATATGGGTGCTGGTTCTAGTCCTGGCTGCTCCTCTTCCAATCCAGCTCTCTGCTATGGTCTGGGAAAGCAGTAGTAGCTGCACCTGCATAGGAGACCTGGAGGAAACTCCTGGCTCCTGGCTTCGGATCAGCCCAGCTCCAGATGTTGCCACTGTTTGGGGAATGAACCAGTGGATGGAAGACTTTTCTTTCTGTCTCTCACTCTCATTGTCTGTAACTATGTGTCAAATAAATAAAAATAAAATACCCTTTTAAAAAAATTAGCCTTCTATAGGTTTATTGAATTTTTGATTCTCCCCTTTAATTGCTTTGGCAGGGCCAGATTAAATTATTTTGCAGACCATATACAGCATGGGCCAGACGTTTGCTACCCTGTAAGTATGAGATGTAAGTATTTTAAGTGACATCCTAAGTGCTAGGCCAAACATCTACCCCTCTAACATTTTTAAACCCTTTGAGTCTAGATTAGTGCTTAACAATCTTAGGTGCTTAATAATCTTTTGTTTTATTTTTATTTTATTTGAAAGGGGGGGGGGAGATAGTAATTCCATTTGCTGGTTCACTCATCATTTTTTTTAAGATTTATTTATTCATTTGAGAGGTAGAGTTATAGACAGAGAGAAGGAGCGACAGAGAGAGAGAGAGAGAGAGAGAGAGAGAGAGAGAAAGTGAGAGAGAGGTCTTCCACCTACTGGTTCACTCCCCAAATGGCTGCAATAGCAATGAACCAATACGAAGTCAGGAGCCAGGAGTTTCTTCTGGGTTTCCCACATGGGTTCCCCAAGCACTTGGGCCATCCTCTGCTGCTTCCCAAGGCCATGAGCAGAGAACTGGATCAGAAGAGGAGCAGCTGGGACTCGAACCAGCATCCATGTGGGATGTTGGCACTGCAGGCAGAGGCTTAACCTATACGCCACAGTGTAGGCCCTTGGTTCACTCTTTAAATGCTAGTAACAATTGGGGCTGGGTCAGGCTGAAGCCAGGAGCCGGGAATTCAATCCAGGTCTCTCAAGTGGCTGGCAGGGATTCAACTACTTGAGCCATTACTACATGCCTCCAGCAGGGAACACTGGCAGAAAGCTGGACTCAGAAGCAGAGCCAGGACTTGAACCCAGGCACTCTAAGTGATGATGCATCCGAAGTAGCATCTTAACTGCTATACTCAAATGCCTGCCCTGTGTAACAAGTCTTTGAGGAATTAAAGAATAAATATTTGTATTTAGTTTCTTGCCTCAAGAGAACTAAGAACACCTTGAATTTGAGGTGAAACATGGAAGTGGGCTCTAATTTTAGGGGGGGGGACAGGTTAATTAAGATTAATTGGTAAGATAATTAAATTTTGATTTTCTAAATTTAAGCTTTGCCATCTATATTGATTTTATATGCTTTATAATGTTTCTGAAGAAATGAAGAACACAATTCTTAGGAATTATTCCTTCCTAAAAGGAACACTGCAAAAATCTAAACTACAGCGGTTATAGATTTTGCTTGTCATGCTAAAACAAACTGAATATCTCTAATTTTGCATATAGTAGCTTCCCCACGTATTGGCTATGTTTAATCATTTGTATTTGTTGGCTTAAATTAACAATGTTTTAAATTTAATCACTTTCCATCTGGAAACTAAGCAGGAAAGGTCTGGCTCCTATGCCACATAAATTAAAATTAAAGGAAGACTAAATTTCCTTGAAGACAATTTATTAAAAGTAAATAAAAGTAAAAATATGAGGAATTTCACAGGGCTTTCTTGAAACTTCTGAAACATTAGCTAATAATGAAAGAAACTTCAAGTTAATATTGGTTTCAGGTTATTAAAAAATTTTAATTTAGGGGCTCTTAAAAAGTCTCATTTATAGAAATCATTGCTCCAGAACACTTAAAATTATGTGCATGCTTCTTTGCCCAGATTTTCAACAAGTTATTTCCTTAGTCCTTTAGAAATTAAAAAAATTATGTAACATAACTGAATTCCCTTTATGCCATGCAATTTTCAAAAATATAAACTAGCTGGTATATGATTTCTTTATTTATCGGTATAATACATTGAATAGTTGGGGTGAGATATGTATGGCTGAAGGGGATATTAACAGGTTCTACAGGCAGAAATACTAGTCAAAAATCTCAAAGAATACTTAAATATTACATATCAGTTAAACCAACCTTCATATTTATCATGTGAAATCATGAATCAATGTATTCTTCAAAATTTATCATAAGATAGAACTATCATTCTTTAAAAAAAACTATATATTAAGAAATAGGATGAAATAAAAACTTCAAAAACTATACCTGTGCTTTTAAAGTGCTGATAAGCCACTGAGAGCACCTTGAGGTTTTATAAGTAAAAAATATTTGTAGGGTGACTACAGTCACTATACTACATGAAGAACTAGAAGAGAGGAGTTCATGGGCTCCAAACACTAAGAAAAGAAAACAGAAATGTCAATAATCTGATTTGGTCAGTTTGTGCTGTATCCATGTATTGAAACATTACCCAGGGGTGGGGAATGTCTAGTGTGTGGGACATAAAAGCCTCAAAAATGATTTGGCCTGGCCCTGCCAAGGCAACTGCAGGTGGAGTGGGACTTGAAATTCAGTAAACCTACAGTGGGCTTTTAAAAGTTGTTAATTTTGTATGGCCTGTGAATGATTTTATAAACATCCAAATGGTTCTAGGCAGAAAAAGTTTACCCATGCCCATAAAACCATAAAAATGTATATTATGTGTAAATCAAAAATTAAAATAAAATACCATAGCATAAAATTAAAAAGAAAATATTTGACCTAGGTTTGAGGATACTTCAAAACTTTCATGGGAAAATGGAATTAAAAGAAAACTTTATGTTGGTGTAACAATTTCTGAAATCCATACATATGACTACAGTGCCTAATGTTCACTCTGATTCTCATTTCAGTGCCAAAGAACATCCCTTTTAGATGTCCTAAATCACTTCTAGAGAGTAATACAGTTTCTATGAAGAGGTATGACTTGAGAGTACTTTTGCCAGAACACAGATTTATCACTGGGGACTTGCTGTCACTGTCTGTGACAAGGCAGACAGAGCAGGCAGGGCAGGTGAAAGCAGAGCAGACAGTGATGTGGAGCCCAGAGCCAACAGAGACCTTCTGGGCTGAGGGAGACACTCGGCCCACGGTCAAAGAGAAGTGAAGGGCAAGGTGAGCCAGGCAGTCCATGCAGGTCAGGCAGGGAAAGGCAGATGTTAAACACAGGCTGGCAGGATGTAGCCTCAGAGTGGGGAGACATGGCAGACAAATCTGTACGAAAAGAGTTGCACGTAGGGACTACATCAGTCAAGAGCAAGAGACTCACTACAGAGACACAGACACCCACGTAGGGCAATGACCTTGACAGAGGTGACAAGGGGAAGGGAACGGTGGACAGTGAAGCAAACAGGGTGAAATGTCTGACGTAGGTGCCACTGGTCCCACACTTACTGTTTCTAATAGTATGAGCACAGCAATTAATAGTCATGAGACAGTAATGGGGGCTGTAAAAGTAATAGATCCTCCATAAAAACTTATAGTCATTTTCAAGTACAAATACATATTGTTAGAGTATTTATCCTAAAGTATTACAAGAATAATTAGTTTTACTTTTGTTTTTAAAAAAGATTTATTTTATTTATTTGAAAGGCAGAGTTACAGAGACAGAGGAAGAGAGAAAGAGAGGTTCACTCCCCAAATGGCTGCAATGACTAGTGCTGGGTCAGGCCAAAGCCAGGAGCTTCTTCTGGGTCTCCCATGTTGGTGGTAGGGGCCCAGGAACTTGGGTCATCTTCCACTGCTTTCCCCAACCATTAGTAGGGAGCTGGATAGGAAGTGGAGCAGCTGGGACTCGAACCAGTGCTCATATGGGATGCCGGCACTGCAGGTGGCAGCTTAACCCGCTTCATGGCGCCAGCTCCAGCTTTCCTTTTTTTTTTTTTTTTTTTAATCCTTAAGTAGAAAAGTTGGCTGAGCAAGAGGAGAGATGCTATTTTTCCGGCCAAGTTCTTCAAAGGATTTTTAACAAATTGGTTCAGAAAGCTTCACAAAACATGATGGCTAGTTCAGTCTCTTTTTTTGTCCCCAGTGAGATGTTTCAGTGAGTTAAACTACTGTGATCCCTGTAAAACTGAAAGAGTCAAATCACAGGATGATATCAGACCCGACTATATATACATAATTAGGACAAACGTTAATGACCTTGAAGACGAATATTTCATATTTATGTTATTTTTTTTAAAATACTTATTTTATTTATTTGAAAGGCAGAGTGAAAGAGGAAGAAAGAGAGAAATAGATCTTCCATTCACTAGTTCACTCCTTAAACAGCCGTAACAGCCAGGAACTTCAGTCAGGTAAAAGACAGGAGTCAAGAATCCTATCTGAGTTGCCACATGTATAGCAGGGGTCCACGGACTTGGGCTACCTTCTGCTGCTATTGGGCAGTGTTCTGTCAGTCACGTGCCAGGTACATTAGCAGGGAGCTGGATCAGAAGCAGAGCAGCCAGGCTCTGAACCTTTGCTCTGATGTGGGACACTAGCATTGCAAAAGGTGGTCTAGCCCGCTGTGCCACAACACCTCCCCCATACCAGTTATCTTAACTGATTTCCTCATCAATTATTTCCCCAGAGTTCCTGATTCCAGCTATTTCTAATGAACGAGTCACCGAAAACACAGAATTCCTGGTGGTCAACTTTTAGAATGCATATCCTTTTTTACAGTAACAGAGACACTGATGACAGGGTAAAGCTATAGGGCCATTACTGCAGTTATAAACAAAAATTGCCTGAAAAGTGCTATTTCATTAACAAAAACATCACTAAGAAGATTAGAACATATCTTTACAATGGAGACAGGAAAGATACAATTCTTTAGCAGTACATGCAATCAAACCCTGTACAGTATCATATATGCTAACATGCCTTGAATTCTAAGATCTGCTTACAAGGCAGAGTATAGATTTTCAATTACCTAATTAATTTGAGCTGTGTCTAAAAACATATTAGACAACTCAACTTGTCTACACATTCTGAATGACACCACATTCTAGAGGCAATTACTGTTGATTTTCCACTGCTGTCTTTAGAAGGAAGTGATTATTCACTAACAAAGAAGAGATAGAACTTAGTGTCATGTCCTTGAGCGGTATTTTCTGAAATACAGTGAAGAGAATATTTAGCAAATACTCAGTAAGCTCAGTCAGTGTAAACAGTCAATCTGGACTATTTAAGCAAAGAAAAATTAGGGTTAGATTAGCAGGCCGTCGACAATTCAAATTCACCAAGTGATTGCTGACTACCCTGTGTGTTTCGGGGAAGAAATGGGCTTGGCAGTTAGGAACGTATTCTCAGTGGCCCCTGCTGCTACCTCCAAAAACCAAGAAAGGCCCATCTAAAATGCAGCACTTTTCAAGTTTAGTTCTTAACCCGTATGTAAGATAGATACAATGTTTGACTTCCTTTTTCTTTTTTAAAATTTAATTTCATTTTTTGCATTCCCACTATAAGATGGCAAGATTTATTTCAAGAGTTCGGTAAGCTGAAATAGGAAAGCCTGGCTAAGCCTGGTCAGAGGCAAAGAACAATGTGATGGATAAAAGTTCTGGGAGAAAATACCATGATGGGCGTCAGACATCCAGACAACCCAATTTTAGGGAATCCACATTCGGGTCTTCCCTTAAAGGCATGTAGACAAATGACACGGTGGAGTTTTTTATCCTGGTGCCTGGAGCCACACGGTCACAGGAGTCAGGATCCCCTCATCCTTCAAGTTAGACTGAAAGGGTTTAGGGTGCAAGACTCCATTCAGACCCCTAGAGACACAAGCAATTTGCCAGTGAATTGTGGAGTGCTGGACAGATGTTATACCTTCCTACGTGTGCCACCTCAGGAATAGGACTAGCAAAGTGGGTTCAAGGAGAAAGGTCAGGTTTTCAAGGACCCAGAACAAGGGATCGCTGGGAGGGAAGCAGGGTGCAGATTTCACACTGAGGTACTCGACAGTCTAGCAAAAGGCTCTCTGAAGTCAGCCAGGCAAATCCTGTCTTTATCAGCAGGAGGTGGGGGAAGATTAGGACCAGAAGGAAGGAATGCCATCATCTCAACACGCTGCCCACCTACCTAAAAACCCAGATGCTCTCCCCTCATACTTTCATGCATTACACATTCTCTTCCTTTCCTTATTTGCCTTGTGCACAGTTGGGCTCCCCTCCTAGGATGCAACTTCTGTGTGGTACTGTTACCTGTCGTAGTTCACAGAGGATTCCCAGGCTCCTGGAGCTGGAGCTGGACCTGGCACCCAGTGAAGACAGAATGAGCACACCCACAGGGTACTGAGGAATCACCTTCAGCATGGGAGTCTGCTCAGCTGCAGCCCCAGGTGGGAGCAGTTGGGCAGTGTTCTGTCAGTCACGTGCCAGTCCGTGCAAGCTGGTCACCCTTGGGAGAAGTCAGCAGACATCAGTGCTCCATAACCTTGTCTATTTCCTTTCAGCCTGGGGAATACTTCCTTACACATGAAGTTGTATTAGCTATGTTAGCCATCCCGAAGGAGAAGCACGCCACACAAGATCATTTCCAAATTCACCTTCATTTCTCCCCCAACAGCTCTCTCAGCCTTATTGTTTCCAAATTTCTATGCTCAATGAACATTTTTCTTTCAACTCATAGTTAGCCTTTTGATTTCTTCATCATATTTTCCATCTTTCTGTGGCTCTGGCTTTAGTGTAATATTTATTGACTCTTATTAATGTCACAAAGAACACAGGAAAACATGAATAAACACATTGTTATCAATAAGTAGAACTAGAGCCAAAAAAATGTGAGAATATTTCAGAGTGAAAATGCCTTTTCAGTCCTATTGTATTACAGTAATTTATAACAGTTTTAAATCAGTTTCAGTTCACAATTGATCATAATGAAAGGATTAAGAGTCAAAGGGATCACATAAACAAGACTAGTGTCTGCTAATACTAACTGATAGAATTAAAAAGGGAGAGAACGATACAACATGGGAAGCGGGATACACAGCAGACACATAGAACGGCAGATGTCCTAAACAGCACGCTGGCCTCAGAATCAGCCCTTAAGGCATTCGGATCTGGCTGAAGAGCCCATGAGAGTATTTTAGGCATGGAAAGCCAAGACACTCTGGAAAAAAAAAAAAAAACCTAAATGAAAGATCTCTGTGAGTGAGATCCCAGTGGAAAGAATGGGCCATCAAAGAAGGAGGTACCTTTCTCTGAAGGGAGGAGAGAACTTCCACTTTCACTACGACCTTGTCTAAATATGATCAGAGTTGGCAAACTCAAAAGGCTTCCATAGCCTTGGCAATCCATGACAAGAACCTCGGGTGATTACCAATGCCATAAACAAGAGTGTCAACTGTTAAGTCAACAACAGGAGTCCCTGTGCACTTACTCCCCATGTAGGATCTCTTTTCTTTTTCTTTTTTTTTTTTTTTATTTATTTTTTTTTATTTTATTTTTTTTTTTTATTTTTGGACAGGCAGAGTGGACAGTGAGAGAGAGAGACAGAGAGAAAGGTCTTCCTTTTTGCCGTTGGTTCACCCTCCAATGGCCGCTGCGGCCAGCGCGCCACGGCCAGCGCGCCGCGCTGATCCGATGGCAGGAGCCAGGTACTTCTCCTGGTCTCCCATGGGGTGCAGGGCCCAAGCACTTGAGCCATCCTCCACTGCACTCCCGGGCCACAGCAGAGAGCTGGCCTGGAAGAGGGGCAACCGGGACAGAATCCGGTTCCCCGACCGGGACTGGAACCCGGTGTGCTGGCGCCGCAAGGTGGAGGATTAGCCTAGTGAGCCACGGCGCCGGCCGGATCTCTTTTCTTAATGTGTTGTGCAATGTAAATTAATGCTACAACTAGTACTCAAACAGTACTTTACACTTTGTGTTTCTGTGTGGGTGCAAATGGTTGAAATCTTTACTTAATATATACTAAATTGACCTTCTGTATATAAAGATAATTGAAAATGAATCTTGAGGTGAATGGAATGGGAGAGGGAGTGGGAGATGGGAGGGTTGTGGGTGGAAGGGAAGTTATGGGGGCGGGGGAAGCCACTGTAATCCAAAAGCTGTACTTTTTGAAATTTATATTTATTAAATAAAAGTTAAAAAAAAAAAAGGAATGATAGTGTTAAGCTCTAAAATGCCTAATGAGAATATCTGGCACCACACCACATTTTTAGTGTTTTCCTTCTGATGGACTTCAAATGTACCTCCAGAAATTATAAAATTGTCCTTCTAATATTTCTATAAGATAAGTGAGGCAGATAATTGCTATTGTCATTTTATAACAAACAACCAGAATATGGACTATCAAATAAACATTGATCCTATTAGCTGATGACATCATTCTCTGGGTGATGGTGTACTCAACTGGCCTACTTTAGCAGTGTATTCAAGTGACCAATTTTACAAACAAAGAGGAGTGGGGAAGCAGTCATTTGACTTGGTTTCAAGATCTTTCAAATATCTACCATTTGCTCTATGTTACAGTAACAGAAAATTCTGGCTTCACTTTAAGCATAAGGTACAACATTGCCAATTTTTACATGTGGAGATGTTCAGTTATAGTTGCTTCAAAAAAATAAAAACAATATGACTTCTCTGAAAATAATTATCAATATTGTAAGTAAAAATTTATTGGAATCTGCTTTTAAATTGAATATATGCAAGTAAATAACATTCATAAAATGAAGTTATCATAAGCAATATTTTTATAAAGGCAAACAGATTTAGTTATAAAAGGAAAAGTTTAGCATTCAATGAGTATGCATTTTTAATAGGGAATTTCACTGTTGTCCCTGAGAAACTTTCAGTAAAAAGATAAAAGTATATCATAATTTAAGAAATAAACTTTACAATTTAGCAAGCTGGAAAATGAAAAGGACTGCATGAAACTTAATGTTCAGCCTGAACATACATTACTAATTTGTGGTTGGTACACATGTTGAGATCTCCAAATAATATTAACATTTTAAATTATAGATAACAGGTTTATTGACCAGAGAAATTCAGGTGTTCCAACATTCTTATGTTGTTCCCATTTTAATTTCCTGCCCTCACCTCAATCAAATGGGTCATAAAACAATTTCATTATCTCTTGCCTTTGACTGACTGCCCCCTCCAGCTCCTCTGCTTCTGGTAACGATATTTTCACCATCCCAGTTACTCACCCTGGAGTGCACTTTGGCCTCCTCCCTTTCCCCTAGCCTCTGTTTTCCATCTCTTGACCATCAAGGAATGTGGATACTTCCTGGGTGCTATGTGTCAGAGCTCACCTCTCGTCCTCATTCCCATCGCCACCACTCCAATTCATACCATCAACTTCATGAAATTGTTTCATCGTCACAGCCAGCTCAGTCTATTATCTCTGGATTCTTTTTCTTTTCTTTTTTGTATTTAGTGAATTAACCTTCTTTGATCTTATCAGATACATATTCCAATATTTTTAAGGACTTTATTTTGAGGGAGACCACAGATTTTGATTGAAAAACAATTTAATTTTTATAAGCAGATGTGGAAACTGTGCTGGCCAACTTTTCTTATTTGATACAAACTAATCTTGATGGCAGCTTCAATAATGGAAGAACCTACCCACCAGAACAGGGCCAAGGAACAACCCTCCACTTTTTTAATTTCTAGGGGAAAAGCCAGATATGATGAACTCTTGTTTACTGCTGTCTTCAGCTTCTAGAACAGTGTGTGCAACATAGGAAGTGCTCAATAAATACATGAGGAATAAATGGATCTCTGCTGGGGAGTGTGTGTGAAATCTTCATCTTATCTAGGTCAAATCTTTTGGGACAAAATGCCACAGGGAACAGGAGGTTATACAGAGAAGCAAGTTCTGTCCTAAGAAAAAAACTAAGAGAAAGGCTGATTAATAAAGATGACAAATAAGACCGAGTATCATCATGAAGAAAAAATATTTCTGATAAATTGCAGAGCAAAATCTAATTAGATATGGGGAACCAAGGGTATAAATGAATGGTCTTCAATGAGCTTATAAGCACCTCTTTATGAAAGAGTGAGAACGAGCCTTATAGATTTAGTCTCAACCAGAACTGAAGTTTAAACCCATTATCTTAGCTATCCACTGCTGTGGGACAAATAAACCCAAAACTTGTCAGCTTAAAACAACACACATCTGTCACCTCACAGTTTTTGTGAGTCCAAAATCTGAACATGGTTTAGCTGGGTGACTCTGGCTGAGGGGCTCTCAGAAGGCTACAGTCAAGATGTTGGGTGAGGCTGCAATCAACTCAGGTTCGGCCTGGGGAAAGGTCACTCATGTAGCTGCTGGCAGAACTCAGGTCCTTAGTGGCTCCCGGCCAGGATCACCAGTTCCTTGTCACTTGGGCTCTTTGCAGAGAAGTCTACAACATGGCAGCTAACTTCCACTGGAGCTAGCAAGGAAGAAGACAAGAAAGGACCCAAGGTCTGCCAAGCATCTGCTGGAATGACAAGTATCCTTAAGCAGCAGGCTTGACAGAGGGTGAAATAAACTCTTTCCCTCTTTTTTAAAATTTTATTTAAGGTATACAAACTTCATGTATTTCCTACATACAGATTTAGGAACAGAGTGATACTTCCCACCCTCCCCTCCCTTCTGCCCATGCTCCCACACTTCCTCCTCCTTCCTCTCCTATTCCCACTGTTAATTTTTACAATGATCTACTTTCAGTTTACATTATATGCATAAGATTAACCCTACACTAAGTAAAGAGTTCAACAAATAGTAAGAAAAACAAACATTGTTCCTTGAAAGCAGACAAGGGCTGTAAATAATCACTGAATCTCAAAATGTCAATTTTATCCCTATACATTATGTCTTTGGTACTCTATCAGTTACCACAGATCAGGGATAACATACAGTATTTGTCTTTTTGGGGGATTATTTCACTAAATATAATGGTCTCCAGTTGCATACACTTTTTTTTTTTCCAAAATACAGGATTTCACTTTTTATGGCTAAGTAGTATTCCATAGTGTATATATACCATAATTTATTTACCTTGTCATCAGTTAATGGACATATGGTTGATTCCATATCTTAACTATTGTGAATTAAGCTGCATAAACATGGGGGTATAGATAACTGTTTCATATGCTTTCATTTCCTTTGGGTAAATTCCCAGCAGTGGGATTGTTGTGTCATCTGACAGATATATTTTAATGTTCCTGAGATATCTCCATACTGTCTTCCAAAATGGCTGTACAAGTGTACATTTCCACCATGGACACCAAGATTTATTGTTCATTGCTTTCTGTATGAGAGCCATTCTAACGGGGGTGAGGTGAAACCTCATTGTGGTTTTGATTTGCACTTCCCTGATGGCTAGTGATCCTGAGCATTTTTTCATGTGCCTGTTGGCCATTTGAAGTTCCTCTTTTGAAAAATGCCTGTTCAAGTCCTTTGCCTATTTCTTAACTTGACTGTCGTTTTGATGAGTTTCTTGAGCTCTTTATGGAATCTGGAAATTGATCGTTTATTGGTTTCATAGTTTTCTCCCATTCTGTTGGTTGTCTGTTCACTTTGCTGAGTGTTTCTTTTGTAGTGCAGAAGCTTCTCAGCTTGATATAATCTCATTTGGCTTTGACTGCCTATGATTCTGGGGTCTTTTCCAAGGAGTCTTTGCTTATGCCAATGTCTTGAAGAGTTTCCCCAAAGTTCTCCTTTAGTAATTGGATGGTAATGGTTTGAAGATTTATATCCTTGATACATTTTAGTTGATTTTTGTATAAGGTGCTAAGTAGGGGTCTTGCTTTATATTTCTGCATGCAGAGATCCAATTGCCCCAGCACCATTTGTGAAAAAGACTGTGCTTTCTCCAGGGAGTGATTTTAGTTCCTCTGTCAGAGATTAGTTGGTTGTAGATGTGTGAATTGATTTCTGAGTTTTTATTCTGTTCCATTGGTCTAAATGTTTATTTTTGTGCAAGTACCAGGCTGCTTTGATCATAACTGCTCTGTAGTATGTCTTAAAATCTGGTATTGTGATGCCTCCAGCTTTGCTTTTGTTGCATAAGATTGTTTCAGGCTTTTAGGGTCTCCTGTGTTTCCATATGATTTTTTTTTTTTGACAGGCAGACTGGACAGTGAGAGAGAGAGACAGAGAGAAAGGTCTTCCTTTTGCCATTGGTTCACCCTCCAATGGCCACCGCGGCTGGCGCGCTGCGGCCGGCACACCGTGCTGATCCGATGGCAGGAGCCAGGTGCTTCTCCTGGTCTCCCATGGGGTGCAGGGCCCAAGCACTTGGGCCATCCTCCACTGCACTCCCTGGCCACAGCAGAGAGCTGGCCTGGAAGAGGGGCAACCGGGACAGAATCTGGTGCCCCGACCGGGACTAGAACCTGGTGTGCCGGCGCCGCAAGGTGGAGGATTAGCCTATTGAGCCACGGTGCCGGCCTCCATATGATTTTTAACATCATATTTTCTAGATCTGAGAATGTCCTTGGTATTCTGATTGGGATTGCATTGAATCTGTAAGTTATTTTTGGTAAAATGGACATTTTGATGATATTAATTCTTCCAATCCACAAACATGGGAGACTTTGCCATTTTCTGTGTCTTCTTCTATTTCTTTCTCTAATATTTTGTAACTTTCATCATAGAGATCTTCCACCTTCCTGGTTAAATGTATTCCAAGGTGTTCAATTTCTTTTCTATAGCTATCATGAATGCGACTGATCTTAGAAGTACTTTCTCCACCATGGCATTGTCTGTGTATACAAAGGCTATTGATTTTTGTGTGTTACTTTTATATTCTGTCACTTTACCAAACTCTTTTCTGAGTTCTAATAGTCTCTCAGTGTAAACTTTTGGTTCCCCTATATTTAGAATATGTCATTTGCAAATTGTGATAGCTTGATTTCCTCCTTTCCAATTTATATCTCTTTGATTTCTTTCTCTTGCCTAATGGCTCTGGCTAAAACTTCCTGGACTATATTGAACAGCAATTGTGAAAGTGGAAATCCTTGTCTATTTCCAGATCTTGGTGGAAATGCTTCCAATGCTTCCCCATTCAATTAGATGCTGGCAGTGGGTTTGTCATAAATTGTCTGAGGAATGTTCCATCTATACCCAATTTGCTTAAGGTTTTCATCATGAAAAGTTGTTGTATTTTATCAAATGCTTTTCTGTATCCGTTGCGATAATCATATTGGTTTATTCTAGAGTTTGTTAATGTGATGTATCACATTGATTGATTTTTAAATGTTGAACCATCCCTGCATACCAGGGATAAATCTCACTTGGTCTGAGTGAAGAATCTTTCTTTCTTTCGTGTTGTTGGATTTGGTAAGTTAGTATTTTGTTGAGGAGTTTTGCATCTATGTTCATCAGGGATATTTGTTTATAGTTTTCTGTTGTATCTTTTTCTCATTTAGGATTTAAGGTGATGCTGGCCTTAAAGAAGCAATTTGATAAGATTCCCTGTCAATTGTTTTGAGTAGCTTAAGAAGAATGGGAATTAGTTCTTCTTAAAAGTCTGGTAGAATTCAGCCATGAAGCCATCTGGTTCTGGCCTCTTCTTCGTTGGGAGTGTCTATGATACTGTTTCAATCTCCATCTAGGTTATTGGTCTGTTTATGTTTTCTGTGTCTTCATGACTAAATTTTGGTAGATTGTAAATGTCCAGGAATCTATCCATTTTCTAATTTGTTGGCATATAGCTCTTTCTAGTAACTCCTGCTGATTCTTTGTATTTCTGTGGTATCTGTTACATTTCCTTTTTCATCTCTGATTTGCTTTGGGTCTTTTCCTCCTTTTTTTTTTCTTGTTAGTTGGGCCAATACTGTATCAAATTTGTTGATTTTTTTTTTTCAAAAAACCAACTCTTCCTTTCACTGATCTTTTGCATTTTTTTGTTTCAATTTTTTATTTCTTTTCTAGTTTTAATTACTTCTTTCCTTTTACTAATTTTGGGTTTATTTGTTGTTGTGTTCCAGGTCCTTGAGATGAACTGATCATTCATTTGGTGCCTTTCCAGTTTCTTGATGTAGGCACCAATTGCTGTAACCTTTCCTCTTAATGCTACTTTTGTTGTCTCCTATAAGTTTTGATACATTGTATTGTCATCTTCAGTCATTTCCAGAAATTTTTTTTATTTCCTTTTTGATTTATTCTATGACCCACTGTTCATTCAGGAGCATGTTGTTCAGTCTCCATGTGTTTTAATATGTTCTAGAGATTCTTGAGTTGTTAATTTCCAACTTCATTCCATTGTGGTCAGAAAAGAGGCATAATAAAATTTTAATTTTTTGAATTTGCTGAGACTTGCTTTTTGGCCTAGCATATGCTCTATGCAAGAAAAAGTTCCAAGTACTGATGAAAATAATGTATATTATGCAACTATGGGATGAAAGGTTCTGTAGATATGTTAGGTCCATTTGGTCCATAGTGTAGATTAGTTTTGTGTTTCTTTGTTGATTTTCTGCCTAGTTTATCTGTCAATTGATGAAAGTGGGGTGTTGAAGTCCCCCATTGCAATTGTATTGAAGTCTATGTGTCCCTTAAGATCTATCAATATTTGTTATAAGTAGCCAGGCACCCTGGGCATTGGTGCATATATACTTATTGCAGTCACATCTTCATGTTGAATTGGTCTCCTAATCATTACATAGTGCCCTTCTTCATCTCGCTTAACAGTTTTTGTGTTAAAGTCTATTTTGTCTGATATTAGGTGGCTACATCTGCCCATTTTTGCTTTCCATTAGCATGGAATATCTTTTTCTGTCTTTTCACTTTCAGTCTGAGGTATCTTTGTTGGTGAGGTGTGTTTCTTATAAGCAGCAAATAGATGAGTTTTGTTTTTTAATCCATTCAGCCAGTCTGTATCTTTTTTTTCAGTCTGTATCTTTTAACTGGAGAGTTGAGGCCACTTACTTTCAAGGTTACCATTGATAAGTAATGACTTGGCCCTGCCATTTTTACATAAATAGTCCTATTGTTTGCTTTGGATTCTTTTGTACTTTTACTGGGAGATTTTCTCCCTTCACATTTCATAATGATGACTATCTTTTTGTGTTGTGTTTTGGTGTGTAGCATATACTTAAGCATCTTTTGTAAAGCTGGACGAGCGGTGGCAAATTCTTCCAACTTCTGATTGTTATAGGTCTTTATTTCACCTTCATCCATAAATGAGAGCTTTGCAGCATACAGTGTTCAGGGTTGACTTTTTTTTCTTTTAAGACTTGGACTATGTCTCTCCATTCTCTCCTAGCCTGCTGGGTTTCTTATGAGAAGTCAGTTTTGAGTCTAACTGGAGATCCTCTGAATATAATCTGCCATTTCTCTCATGCACATTTCAGAATCTTTTATGTTTTGCTGTTGAAAGTCTGACTTCAATGTGTTGTGGTGAAGATCTTTTCAGGCCATGTCTGTTAGGAATTCTATGTACCCCATGTACTCAAATGTCCCTTTCTTTCTCCAAGTTAGGAACGTTTTCTGTAATTATTTCACTGAATAGGCCTTCTAGTACATTCTCCCTTTCCACACCTTCAGGAACTCCTAAGATCTGGATGTTGGGTCGTTTGATAATATCCCATATATCTTCAATTATCTTCAATACCTTTCTTAATTTTTTTTTGTACTTTCTTCTTCTTCTTCTCTCTCTCTCCTTTTTTTTTTTTTTTTTTTTTTTTTTTTTTTTTTTTTGGGGTGGAGAAATTTCCAAAGCTTTGTCTTCTAGGTTAGATATTCTTTCTTCTCCCTCACAAGTCATTGTTAAGGCATTCCATGTCACATATTGAATTCTTCATTTCTAGTATTTCAGATTTCTTTTCAAAATCTCAATCACATTGGAGAATTTTTCTTCCATGTCATGTATGGACTTCTTTAACTTATGAATTTGCTTCTCACTGCTTCTGAGTAATCCTATGATTAATCTTTTGAATTCCATTTCAGGCATTTCTTCAATGTCTTTTTATTCACATTCCAATTTTGAAGTTTGGGGTAGTCATATTTTCTTCCTTATTCTAGAATGTTTCTTGAATTTCTGCATTTATTTTTAAAGTATTTTTAAGTATTTGTGGAAATACTTTTTGGCTTTCAACTCTGATGGCTTTTATCTTTGAACTAAACCTCTGTGGCTTAGTAGAGTGTCTGCTCATTCAGTAAGTGTGCAGAGGTGTGTGCTGGGTGTTCCAGGACGTTCTGGTCAGTGCTCCAGGGTAGGGTGAGTATCCAGGGTGACACCCAAGTCATCAAGTCCTCTTGTCTGCAGGTAGGAGTGCATGATCATCTCTGCATAATCACACTGTCACCTCCTCTTTTCCAAAGTGATAAATGCCCAAGGTTAGCCCAGAGTGGGCACAACACGCACCCATGCTGCTGCATGCACCTCACAAAGGATCTGAGCAATCCTCAGGGCAGCATAGATCCCACTGCCGTGACCCACCCTAAGCAATCAGGGAGCTCTGAACGTTTGGCACCACACACAGTGACTATCCAGAGACCCAGCTATACCCTGTGCCTTCTTGTGTAGTTACAGAGTTCCCACAGTCTCAGCACACAGGCTCACACAGTCACAGGTTGCAGATGATCTGCTTCCCCCAACTAGCCTGTCCTTTCCACAGAGAGGTAGACATGCCCAGGGCCTGCTGCCTATGTGTGCTCTGCATTGATGGTTTGAGCCCCAGAATCTGTGATGAGTTGAGAGGCTGGGGGTACCTCACAGTCCTACGTGGGTACCCAGCCTCCTATCAATTCTCCCCGTCAGACTCAAACTCAGTTATAAAGATCAGCTGCAACTACGATCAGATGCAAAAATGAGGAATATAATAGTATTTTTCTCTATTGTAATATGAAGAGTTCGTGTGTGTATACTTTTTTTTTATCTTATCTCTTATACACTTATCATCTAATGCAAGATACGTCAATAGCAATTAATTCTATCTTTCAGTATTTAAATTTCAAGATATCAAAGGTGAGAAGAACGAAACTCTGCCAAGAACAATAAAGGGACTTTGCACTTTTTTTCTGGGGAAAGGAAAAGTATGTGTTCAGTTGGACATGGGACAGCTGTATCATGTTAGGAGACACATGACTTTATTGGGAGATTAAATCTGTTTCAAGATCTAAACAAGTGCCAACTTGGCAAGGGGTAGATTGTGGCAGCTTTTTAATGTGTCATTTTGGCTACATTGAACTATATTTCCCAGAATTCCTTTTCCTATATGTTTCTTTCTTTCTTTTTAAAGATTTATTTATTTACTTGAAATTCAGAGTTACAGAGAGTGGGAGACACAAAGAGAGATATAGAGGTCTTCCACCTGCTGATTCACTTCCCAGATGGCTGCAACAGCCAAGGTTGGGCCAGGCCGAAGCCAAGAGCCATGAGCTTCATCTGGGTTTCCCATGTGGGTGTAGGGGCCCAACCACTCTGGCCATCCTCCGTTGCTTTCCCAGGCCATTAGCAGGGAGCTGGATTGGAAGTGGAGCAGCTGGGATATGAAATGACCCTCATATTGGGATGCCAGTGTTGCAAGTGGTGGCATTACTTGCTATACCACATCACCAACCCCTCCTGTATGTTTCTTGTTTGGATGATACAAAAAGGATTTTTTTGCAAGGTACATTTTGGGGTTTACTTTATTTTTAAAAAGGATTTATTCATGAGAAAGAGAGAGAGTGTGTGTGCTGAGAGAGGTCTTCCATTCACTCGGTCACTCCCCAAGTGTTTGCAATGGCCAGGGCTGGGGCTAAGCTGAAGCCAGGAGCCAGGAGTTTCATCTGGATCTCCCACATGGGTGGCAGAGGCCCAGGCACTTGGGCCATTTTCTGCTTCTTTTCTCAGGCCATTAGCTGGGAGCTGGACTGGAAGTGGAGCAGCTGGGACACAAACTGCACCAGCATCACAGGTGGTGGCTTAGCCCAGTGTGGCACAACACCAGTGCCACATCTGGAGGTTTCAAGTATTAAGTGGGAAAAGGATCTAAACAGATATTTCTTACAGAAAAAAAAAAAAACAAGCAGAAATGACCAACAAATACATGGAAAAAATGCTGAGTGTCACTAGTCATCATGAAAACATAAATCAAAACCACAATGATATCATTTCATTCCAGTTCAAATGGATATGAACAAAAATCAAAAAACAAGTGTTGGCAAGGATGCAGAAGAAAGGGACCCTTAAATGCTACTGTCAGAGATGTGAATTAGTATACCATTATGTAAGGAAGCCATACAGAGGTTGATCAAAAACTTACACTAGAGCTACCATATATGACCCAATGTCCTCCGATGAGGAATATAAGCCAAGGGAACGAAAATATGCTGAAAGACTGCTGCATTCTCCTGTTCCTTATAGCACTATTCAGAATTGCCAAGATAAAGAATTAACCTAAGTGTCCACTGATGGATGAATGGATAAAGAAACTGTGGGATATACACACACTGGCATATTACTCAGCCATAAAAAGAATGAAATTTGGTCATTTGCAGCAAAACAGATGGAACTAGAGATTACTATGTTAAGTGAAATAAGCTAGACCCTGAAAGACAAATACTCCAGGTTCTCTTTAATATGTAGAAGTTAAAAAAAAAAAAAGTTGACCTGCTGAACTCAGGACAGTGACTACTAGAAACTACAGAGGGCAGAGGAGTGGGAGTTGAGGAAGGGTGAATAACAGGTACCACTACACAGCTCAAAATAGCAAGTGCTAGGGTTCCACAGAACAGTGGAGCAACATGGCTCACAGCGACGTGCTACCTACTGTATAAGGAACTGATGGGAGGAGCCGGCAGGCTCCAAACAGAAAGACAAGATAAGGAAATAAAAGGCTGGTTGGCTGAATGGGTTGGCTTATGCTATGTCCAAGTGTTGAAAAATTGCACTCTACCCTATAAAAATGTACAAGTCTTGTTTTTTGATCAAAATTTTTTTAAAAAAGAGTGAAGCAGCAAGCCGTTTCTGGATCACACAGGCTTTCACTCATTGTCTGGATCACTTTGTGGCAGCCGGCAACAGCGAAGATGGCATCTGCTCCACCTTCCTCCGGATCCTCAGAGCTCTGGCATCTCTGACTCCTGGAGCAGGTGTGTGTATGCTTAACTCCCTGACATGGCACAGGCTGCTACAGTACATGCACAGAAATCAAAGACAGAGGCAGTAAGAACTGACACAGGCTAAAGTCCATTCCCTTCTTCATGAACACCAGCTCCTGCTTATGGGTTCTAGATCATTCCAGCTCTCTGCCCCTTTACAATATCTTCCCCTAGCACCTGCCTGCTCTGTGACTCCAGCTCCATCCAGCATGAGATGTAAAGTCAATATCCTTACGCAGACTGCTTAACCACCTCTGGTCAGATACCAGCAACAAATCCTTTCTGACACTCAGTCTGTCTTCCTTATTTGTTGATTCTAAACTGGTGAGTTCACCTATTCTCCAAAATTTGTTTGCAACCCCACAATCAATACTCGTGGCACTTTTGCCATCATTTACAGATTAGGCTATGTACAGTATGGCAAAAAAATTTGAGTCACCATTTCTAGTTGAGGAGAAGCAAGGCCATACTCTTTTCTTGTTTCAGCTCTCATATCGCAGAACAGTTATCCTTCGCACAGATTACTTATTGCTATATTTTTCATATTTTGTGCTTTTGTGGTGATTTCACTGTTTGAAATGGCCCCCAAATGTAGTGCTGAAGTATTCCCAAGCACAACAAGGCTGTGATGTGTCTGATGATGAAAATGTATGTGTTCAGTGAGCTTTATTCTGTCATGAGCTGCAGTACCATTGGCCAAGAGTTTAATGGGAATAAATCACACATATTAAGTAAGATGTCTTTAAATAAAAAGGTTAAAGACTGGTTGACAAAGAATGTGTACAGAGCCTCACAGGAATCCAACCTTGTATTTCCCCTAGGAGCAATGAATCAGTGTTTGCTAATTCGGTGCCCTCAGCAACTTCACAGAACAGAACTACAGTAATAATGAAAACTGATTGTATATCTGCACACACCCACAACCCCCATATATATGTATACATATTGTATCATCTACCCCTAGAGGGTCCATAACTCTGACTGAACCCTTACCTAACCTATAAAATTTAGCTACAATGATAGTGCAGATCAGCTGAAATTTATATATTGATGATGGTGACATCTAGTTATAATAAGCATGCTTTACCTGGAATCTGAATGATTTCCTTTACATATTTGCAATTTTATTTAGTGATTAAGTTGTCATGATCATCATTACATAGAGTAGCCTGTGTTCCAAACTTCTGCTCATTCTCCAGAATCTACAGCCAGAAGAAGCCCATTTTACTTTTTTTTTTTTTTTTTTGACAGGCAGAGTGGACAGTGAGAGAGAGGCCGAGAGAAAGGTCTTCCTTTTGCAGTTGGTTTTTACTCATTGTCTGGATCACTTTGTGATTACCCTCCAATGGCTGCTGTGGCCGGTGCACGGCGCTGATCCGATGGCAGGAGCCAGGTGCTTATCCTGGTCTCCCATGGGCGCAGGGCCCAAGGACTTGGGCCATCCTCCACTGCACTCCCTGGCCACAGCAGAGAGCTGGCTTGGAAGAGGGGCAACCGGGACAGAATCTGGCGCCCCGACCGGGACTAGAACCTGGTGTGCCGGCGCCACAAGGCGGAGGACTAGCCTAGTGAGCCGTGGCGCCGGCAGAAGCCCATTTTAGATTATTAATCATAACCAGATACCTCCGCTCACTTTGTATTACTATCCAAATTGTTTGGGAACTGTGAAAGTCAAACTCAGAAAGCAATGACAAATGTTATTCTCTTACCTAGAGACTCTAGTAAAAATCCTATAGGCTGGAAATCAGTAATCCATCTCTAAACTTCCTGGAGCCCAACTGCTTTGCGAGGCACCCACCTCTTCATTCCCTTCCTTCCCATACAGTTAGGCCAGTCGTGCCTTTGTTCCCTGTGAACATCTTCAGATCCATTCCCGTCCTTGCTCCTTGCTCCTTACTCTTATGAGGCCATCTTGACTGTCTTTCTACAATCCAAATCTTAACACACAAATACTGGCTAAAATCTTTGCATGACCAAATTTTTTTCTAAAGACTCTAGGCCACACAATAGCCTTGATGAGTGGGAACTCAATCACAGACAACTTTCCAGTCAAACAGCATATGGCCACTCAGTCTTTCAGGTACTTATATATGTATATCTCACCTCCATAAGCTCCAACAGCAACTGTCTGCATTAATTCTGAATTGTTTCACCTGTCTATCTCACTGAGTTTGTTGGCGAGCATTTTAAACTAAACAAATTTCTGATAGCAGATTGGACTAATACTGTACATTATCAATAATTCATCCAACAACTGAAGGCAGAACAAGTCAAAAATAGAATCTACATCTCATTTAACATATTCTCAGCCTTAAAATATCAGCAACAACAAAAACCCAAATGACAAACAAACAACAAACCATATACTCGCATCAAAAACATACCTGCAGAAACTCTGGGGCAGTCTGGCAGCATGGACTCCACTGAGGTATCCAATGGTTCTGAGCTAGAGACCCAGTTACAACAGTTCTGTAATATAACAAAGACAACACTGTAGAAACAGAATTCATGATAATTCCAAATATTTAGGCTGGAGAGATTAATTTACACTATAAAATCAATCACTGCAAGTATATTCAATTTATTTTCTATACACCTAGATTTTTTTCTTATGTAAACACTTAGTAATTACACAAGACTAACATGATTCTGAAAAAAAGTTTATCTTTTACGGTTCAGCATACATCTGTGCTGACCTTTAAATGGCACATAACCTTCTATGCACCATGATGCAATATACTTTCAAGAGAAGGTATATACTTTCAAGAAATAAACAAAAGCATCATAGTTAAGGAAAACTGGAAAAAGGTGTCCATTTTTTACTTTTTGAGTGGAAAAAGTTATTTATTTGAACACATGAAGGAATAGTTAATTTCTAAACTCTATTACAGAACTACATTGTATGTTGTATGTATTTCTCAAATCTGGCCCATACACATATACTCTTTTAGTTTTTACTTTGATCTGCTTCAATGGAGGCAGTATGAAAATAGTTATAAATGAAAACAACCTGGTGAATTGTAGCTGTGTGTCTGAGGACACAAAGCCTTCAATATTAAAGATCAGTTTCTAAGGTTTGATGATTTACAATTCAGACCAATGAAGTAAAAACAGTCTATATCCCTTTAATATATTTTAAGGCTGTGGTTGGAGTGTGGCTTAAAAAATGTGATTAACGTCACATGATTTTTAAAAAAACTTCTTAGCACACACAGACACACAAAGACACACATACACAATGAATTTCCAGACAGATTTTATTTTAAAAGAAATCATCCCATCAATCATGTTGGAAAAATCGGCGATTGCTATTCTGATAAACAAGCATGTATTGTGTATTTTTAGATGCTTGCTGCCCTGGTTGTGCACCATGGAATCCGTCCTCACTATGGAAAGATCCTTGACTGGTAGATCAAGTGTCTTATTGTATTTCCTTAATTCATTCTGTCTGGAAGAAGATGTCAGCTGTGTTGCAGTGAGGAGAGAATTTCAAAGGCCCCAGTCCCCACCAATAAAGGCCGAGGAATGGCTTTTGAATAGATTTGTCAAGGCAACCCTACTGTTGTGGGACCAGGGAGAGCAGAAATAACATAAAGGAAGGGTTGCTGTATGAGATTAGAAAGTGAAGTTCACAAAGCATGGCAGATTTTTGTAAGAAACAGTGGATCAATGAAACTATTGAACTGAGTAGGGGGAAAAAAACATGAAAACAAACACAACATCGAGTAATGTTCTTAAATGCTTTCGTTCTTTTTACATTTAAAATGGCTAAAATATTAGTATTTTCGACATGTAACAAAAGCTCACGGGTTTAAAGTGGATACATATTCTATAATATGCACTCCTAATCTTAATTAGCAGCTGAATGCAAAATCATACAATGTGAGAGAGTAGAAATTATAAAGGAAACCGGGTTTTAGAAGATATTTCATACATTTGAAATAAGTAAAATTAATATTACCATTGATAGAATACACATCAGAGAGTTCTAGATAATGCGGAAGATTAGCACACAATTAGCCAGCTTTTATATACAATGTGACACTTGCTTGTAAGAAATAAGTATTCTCCAAAGCAGTGTCAAGATATGTAAATGGATGATTTGTTTTATCATTCATCACAGCCCTTAATAAATTCAAAAATCATGACTTCTATAGGTACTAAAAATAGGCTCCCAATGATACAGGGAGATAGCTTCAATGAAGAATGACTTTCTCTTTCTCTATCTTTTTCTTAAACAATTCAGTCTTTTCAATGACAGCAATTAGCACTGCCAACAGACAGGCAGCGATTAGGTATATATTTTAATTATTATTCATCCTCCTAGTAACCTCCACATCTGATGAAAGTCGGCTATTACCCAGGTGATATGTCAGTCTTAATACTGCTCACCTACACTTCACATATGTAAAACCATGTCTTACAGGATTTTTGAGTATTAATAAAAGTGATGGCATATTATAATAAGCAGTTGATTAATCATTTTTAACTTATTATTGACTTTAAAAAGCTGGAAAAAATGAACTTTGGGCCATTTTTTACAGGTCACCTTAACTCAAACACTTAAAGCAAAATACAGGTTGACATTTTATGATTTTGAAATTTCAGTTTTTATCTAGGCCAGATGTTTAAGGCTTTGCCCTCTCATAAAAATCAGATGCAAGTTAAACACTCTACAGTGAAAGTGAATATGCTCCAAAGTTCTGTGGAATGATAAGAGCCTGTGAAGGACTGCAGAGATTTGGTACTATAGTTTTGAAGAATGTGTGTGTGCAACTGTGTATGGAGGCGCCATGTACTAAGGCATTTTTATGACATGGGAAAAATAGAGAGAGACAAGGACAGAAGTCTGAAGCTGTTTGTAATAGAATAAAGCACAATGAATAAGATAACACAAACAAACTGGAAAATATAAGGAATGTAAGGCATACAGCCATTACAAATGAATTCAGTCTGATCGAAGTCCATCTTACCAAATCTAACTCCCAATTCTGAGATGCTTCTGTCGTGTAGGAAACAAATCTCTCTCACAGTCTTTCTAATCCTTATCTATCCTCTTTTTCAATGCCCCAATTTGTAGCCTACTCAAGTTCTTCAGCTGAGAAGAACAGTACTGAAGTGTCCCATGAGGGGACACAGGCAGACCAGGAGGAAACCCCTTCTGAAATTCAAAGCATGAAAGGAGTGCACTGACAGCCCTGAGTGCTTATTCTGTGGTGTCTCGAGTAGGAACAAGGCACTTGGGCCAGGGGTGCCAGCAGTGCCAGGCTTGAGTCTGCCCTGTGGCCCTCTCCATCACCATGCAGCCTGCACAGAGGAAGAAGCCCTGGGGCAGGGCCAGCAGACGGGGACAGATCCACACGATCAGTGTCTCTCAGATTTGGCAAAAGGAAAGCTAACAGGCAAGGTGGTGAGCATTTCTTAAAGCTGAATGTCTTCAGCCAAAATGTCTTTTTATTCTGAGATTACGACCACAGATTCCTGGGGTTGTAAATTTTCCTCTTTGTTAAATCCAAGTTGGGAGCTAATGATATAGATTAAAAGGGCCCAGAGGCCACAGTGCTGAGCACCTACCTCTGACATGTAAACCAAGGGGCTGACAGGTTTTCAGGGTAGATCGAAAATGAATTAGTTTTTTTAAATACAAAGCTTAGAGCTTAGTTCATCATACTTAAAAGGAAAGTAGGTAGTAGTTATTCCTATGCAGGGTGTTGGGAGGTATTTGGAGCTGCTTGCTGCTCTGATTGAGCCTAGTCTTCTGTTCATTTTTAGTGTGTCTGAGTTAGGAATCCTTGCCATAGATGTTGATGGTTCCCATGGAAGGCTGTATGCCCTCAAACAAGCACAGCTATGAAGACGGGGACCAAGTTGCATTTCTAGGGCCTACACTGTGAGCTGAACGGTGATAGAAAGGGTTCCAACTGCTCATGAAGAATCTAGCAGCTGGCTGGGCTGGGGACACTGAGAGGCAGGATTACAAGTCAGGAAACCATATTTGCCTGCCAGGCCCTGACAGACCCGGAGCTTGAGGAAGAAGTGCCTCTGGTAGCAGCTTTCAGTCACTCTGTACTCCTCATGAGGCTGCCTTAGTGCCCACGCTTGGTCTTTCAGTTGGGAGTAGGTTTCACTTTCAGAAATTGCCAAAAGTGGCCCCTTCGACCTTCATCCCTGTGGTGTTTTTCTTGGGAGGGATATTTGCAAACTATTTCAGTTTTTTGATTCCAAATGAAGCGAGAGGAGGAGGTGGCAGAGAAATGAGAGGCTGAGGGACACAAAGTTTATCCATCCACACCCTTCTTCCAACACCCATGCTCCTGGACACAACCCTTTCTGTTTCCTGTAATCCAGAGCTGCTTGCTTGGTTATTTCAGGGAGATTGCAGAGTGGGTCAGGACTAAAAAACAAGAAAGGAAAGGGCTGGAGGTTCATCCCAAGTGTGAGGAAACACTGGACTCCTCTTTTGCCACATCACGCTGAAATCTTCTTGACCACAGGTCACACACATGGTTGGATTCCCAGGGCGTCTGACGTGGGCTATCACACCCTCCCCTTTTTGTTCTCATTTTGAGGAAGAGCCCTGAGCAGGGATAGTTTCAAAGCTCCATCAAAATAATCTGATAATGTTTGTCTCTGGGATATTACAGCAATATATCTCATTTTCCTATAGTAACACATCTCATTTTTTATGTAGTACAATTGGCTCTTCAAGGATTCTTCTTGATCATCACATAATTAATTCTTAAGGTAGTTCATGAAGAAGATGCAATACAAATTATTTTATTGTTTCTAACTCACAGTTATGACACAGGCCCCCAAAGATGGAATCGCTGGTCCAAGACAAAAAGTTTTAGCAATGGAGCTGATAAATGTTATATCCTTAATTATTGATGCACTTAGAGAGTGACTAAGCCAGAGTCATCAAAACTTAGTTCTGCTTCTTCTAAATTATTTCCAGTATGTCATTCTTCCTTTTTGAAAGATATTCTCAATATGCAACTAATTCATAAAAGAAAAAGGAGCTTATAGTTCATGTATATCAGGGAAAAGGTAACACTAGAAAAAGGTGTAATTTACAGAACTTGTTTCAAGTGCCAACAACTGTGCTATTTCTTTACATATGTTATTTCCCAATCATGTTTGCCAGATGGGTTTTATATTTTACAGATGAGAAAACTGAATCTCAAAGAGATTAAATAACTTGCCTAAGACTAAACAGCTAGGTAAAAGGGATTGAGCTGGGGTTTCAATTTGCTTAAGTCAGAATACAAAACTCTTCATGCTGCTTTCCTAAGGCATAATGGATGGAACTGACAGAAATATTCAAGAACCAGGACATTTATAAAATCTTACAAATTTCATAAAAGCAATGCTTGCAGAGGAATAAACGGGGGCTTTGATTAAATTAATATTAAATTTGTTGCATATCTTTGTTAAATGAAAAATGCAGAGTAATGTGCACTGATTTTTGAAGGAGACACCAAATCCAACCTTAGAGAGACTTAAAAAGCAAATATAAATATTTTTTGTTATATTTATCACACCTGGAATGAGACTTACATGAAAAACTCCCAGTTAAGAAAATGATGAGGCCGGCGCCGCAGCTCACTAGGCTAATCCTCTGCCTGTGGCGCCGGCACCTCAGGTTCTAGTCCTGGTTGGGGTGCCGGATTCTGTCCTGGTTGCCCCTCTTCCAGTGCAGCTCTCTACTGTGGCCCGGGAGTGCAGTGGAGGATGTCCCAGATCCTTGGGCCCTGTACCCACAAGGGAGATGAGGAGGAAGAACCTGGCTCCTGGCTTTGGATCGGCACAGTGCTCCAGTCGCAACGCGCCAGCCGTAGCGGCCACTTGGGGGGGTGAACCAATGGAAAAGGAAGACTTTTCTCTCTCTGTCTCTCTCTCTCTCACTGTCTAACTCTGCCTGTCAAAAAAAAAAAAAAAAATGATGAAAACATGGGTGTTTCTAATTTGGGCCAAGTACGAAATTCCATAGTAGTAAGTACACGACAAAAGTTACTAACAGCTCATTTAGTAATCCTACTACTTAGATAATGCTGGGAGCTGTGTAAGTATCCATTTGGACACATAAATAGCATTTAAAAATATAATCAATGTACACTAAATTTCCTTTTGAAGAAGTTGAGAACTTTGGAAAACGCAACTAAGAATGCAGCTACACTGTGGAAGGAAAAATAGGAAAAGCAGCCAGCATGTTAGAACAGATTTAAAAATCCAGCTTTCTACTTTTATGGTATTATGAGGACTAGAACAGCAGCAAGAGTGACAAAGATTGGTGATATTATAACACTACTGTGGGATTACATAGATCCATCTATTTACTCAAGGTTCTCTTACAACATAAACTCGCTGGTCCTTACAGTGCACAATGAGGACTGACCCTCTACACAATCCTATGGGGAGTGGTCAGCTGAAGGGACACGTGGATCTTGTATAACAAACACTGAGAGAAAACTAGGAAAGTCAACCAGCTCATTCACATAAATGGAAGCAAACGATTGGACTAAATAATTACCATAGCATGGGGTAGCTGATGTCAGTTGCTTGTAATATCAAAAAAGTTAATATATATGACATAAAAGTAAAAATATATGCAAAAGTAAACATCTCTCTCTCTCTCTATATATATGAAATATATGTATTTCAGCCAGGTGCCTGCAATAGGAAGAAGAGAAATAATGGTCTGAGAGGGAAAAACAAAACTGCTGGGAGCAGTCCAGTGAGCTTTGTGAGCTTCCAGGTTTGCCAGTCTTTAGGAGGTGCAGACAGAAGCTTTAGCCTGACGCTGGACCTCAGCCAGCTCCTGGCTTCTCTAGCTCAAGGGTCTGGCTCAATCCTAGTTCAGCTTTTTAATTGCATCTCCCCCTACTGGCAGTAGTAGCCAATCCACTGAAGAGTGGTGCACCCTGACACCTGTCAAGGAGAGAAGCACAAGACGCGTGTACTTCAAGCTTCTTTCTTCTGATTAAGAAGCACCAATGCAAATAGCTGACGGATACACTAAACATCAGGAGTGAGAATCTCCAAAGTTCCTAACGAACCCTGCACACGTACATAGTATTCTATAGACAGCCAAGGGGGTTGGGTGTGCTTTCACAGAGCAGTCGTTCTTCTGAAGGGTTTTCTATGCTTATTTTAACCACATCTAGTATTTTTGATTCCCTTTCAGTCTTCTACCTTGAGAAAGAAAGGTAGAGGGGAGAGGTGATACAAATTGGTGGAGGCTCAAGATATAAAGGTTCACGCCCATTCATCTCAGCACTGAAAGAAGCCAAGTCTCACCTCTCTCATCCATTCTCGAACGGTTTTGCCAGCTTCTTGATGCCACACATTGTGAACAGAGTCTGTCAATGCCACTGCAGTTACCTTGCTTTTCACATCTGCTTCTCGTTGAATCATCTGTTTTAAGGAAGGTAAATAAAACATTGCTTATAATTTTTTTTCCTACAGGTGCAACCTACTTAGTCATAAATAATAGCAATATATTAAAATGAAAACATATACATATATCAGACTCAAGGCCACTCTTCTCTATACTGAACACATAACCTCTTTTTTCCCAGAGATATAAAAAGGCCTGGTATTTTCTTCTAAAAAGATAATATCACTTAAGTCTCAGAACTACACAGCTCTGTTATTTTCCATGTGGTCTGACAATTCAGGGATTAAAGGGATCACAAGGGGAATCCCTGAGGGTTTCTTTTACAAGTTTCTTCTTCCTCTTCCTATTGCAGTGCTTCAGGGAAGTCGGTACCAGAGGTTCACCGTTAGCTACTTAGGACTAATGTCTACTAGCTTTCAGTAGATGGCACATCAATACAAAAGGGGTATCTTGCTTTGACTTCTCCAATTTAACTAGCCTGCTCTTCACCAGAACCTTGCAATTTCTTGGTATTTTAAATGCCCACAAAGATCTTCTGTTTTGAAGCCTCTCAATATCATTTTGCTTCCTAAGATATTTCTTTATGTGGCAAACTGTTATATTTTAATGTCTTATAAAATTTTAGGTTTAAAAAGTTAAATGGCTGTTAAGATTTTAAAAAAATAGCCTAGCCTGAAGATACTGGGAACTCACAGTGGTCTTGCCAGATAAAGAAACTGAAAAAAGAATCAAAAAAAGGTTTGAATCCTACTAATACTAGTAACCGTAGTTCGGCACAACAAATGAAGGAAAGTTTACTAAAAATTATAGTTGAAATATAATATAATATAATATAATATACAGATTTCAATTTCATGGGAATGTCATTTCTCTTCCTAGCAAACATATTTTTTATTGAAGAAAAAGAGCAATTTTTCTATAGTTTGCTATTAATTTCTATAAATTGTCTATCAAAAACATAATAGTGCACTTAAAATGGACAAATTCTGAGTAACACTGAAAAGGTCAAACAGAGACCACTGCAGGCCTTTCTTGCTTCTGATAACATACAGTGCCTGTCCATATTGTGAACTAACAGCCAACAACATCTCTCCCTCCTTTACATTCCTTTCACTGCTGCACACGTCTATCCCCTCTCAATGAACACGCTGTAATGGGTATCTAATTCACTGTGGATGCTGCCTCAGTGGTATATCCACACCTTAAAATTTCTGTCCTAGGTTTTCTGATTATGTAACGTGGAAGTCTGAAGAATCAATGTTGGTTATCAACATCATAATATTTCTGAAACATATAGCTTGCAATACCAAAAATATTTTTAAAAACACAAAATAAGACTCTAATTTGATGCATCACATTAATTAACTAGCAAGCTACTTTCTTCTACATTTTATTTGAAAGCCAGATTCTCACTGGATCACATTGGTGGCAACAGATAATAATAAAAAAAAAATTCTACAATAGTCAATACACCTGGCTTATGAAGAAATTGTATGTCCTTACTCTTATATTTAAATGGTAACATTTTAAGAGATCTAGAGCAATTGTTGCTAAAGTTACAAAACAAACACATGTTTTTTCAATATTCTCAGAATATGTCTGCCTTTTAAAATATTTGACTTGAGTTTTGCGGTGGTTGTTAAATATGCAGATTTATTTAAAATGATGTTAGAAGAGTCATTTAAAAAATGAGATAATATTAAGGAATTAATAGGTGGAGGAGTTAATGCAAAAGTAGAAAATCTGGAGGTTAAAATTCTTTTTTAAAGGATTTATTTATTTATTTTTAACTTTTATTTAATAAATTTTCAAAGTACAGCTTTTGCATTACAGTGGCTTCCCCCCCCATAACTTCCCTCCCACCCGCAACCCTCCCATCTCCCACTCCCTCTCCCATTCCATTCACATCAAGATTCATTTTCAATTATCTTTATATACAGAAGGTCAATTTTTTAAACTTTTATTTAATGAATATAGATTTCCAAAGTACAGCTTATGGACTACATTGGCTCCCCCCCACCCCGATGACTTCTCTCCCACCTGCAACCCTCCCCTTTCCCGCTCTCTCTCCCCTTTCATTCATATAAAGATTCATTTTCAATTTTCTATATATACAGAAGATCAGTTTAGTATACATTAAGTAAAGATTTCAACAGTTTGCACCCACATAGAAACACAAAGTGAAAAATACTGTTTGAGTACTCGTTATAGCATTAAATCTCAATGTACAGCACATTAAGGACAGAGATCCTAGATACAGAAGGTCAATTTAGTATATATTAAGTAAAGATTTCAACCATTTGCACCCACACAGAAACACAAAGTGTAAAGTACTGTTTGAGTACTAGTTATAGCATTAATTTACATTGTACAACACATTAAGGACAGAGATCCTACATGGGGAGTAAGTTCACAGGGACTCCTGTTGTTGACTTAACAGTTGACACTCTTGTTTATGGCGTTGGTAATCACCCGAGGTTCTTGTCATGGATTGCCAAGGCTATGGAAGCCTTTTGAGTTTGCCAACTCTGATCTTATTTAGACAAGGTCGTAGTGAAAGTGGAAGTTCTCTCCTCCCTTCAGAGAAAGGTACCTCCTTCTTTGATGGCCCATTCTTTCCACTGGGATCTCACTCGTGGAGATCTTTCATTTAGGTTTGCTGTTGGTTTTTTTTTTTTTTTTTTTGCCAGAGTGTCTTGGCTTTCTATGCTTGAAATACTCTCATGGGTTCTTCAGTCAGATCCGAATGCCTTAAGGGCTGATTCTGAGGCCAGAGTGCTATTTAGGACATCTGCCTTTCTATGAGTCTGCTGTGTATCCCACTTCCCATGTTGAGTTGTTCTCTCCTTTTTAATTCTTTCAGTTACTATTAGCAGACATTAGTCTTGTTTATGTGATCCCTTTGACTATTAATCCTGTCATTATGATCAATTGTGAACTGAAACTGATCACTTTGACTAGTGAGATGGCATTGGTACATGCCACCCTGATGCAGGTTAAAATTCTATAAACTGGACAGAGGTGTTAGATAGATTCATATTTTTGCCTGATTGACATTTCATACGATGTACAACTTTTCTTACATCACATCATAGCCCCATGTGATATTCCCTTACACTATTACAACACTTTAGAGTTTAAAAATGAACATAGCTAGAAAAAAATTTAAAATATTTGATTGTTTAGGATTAGAACTGTGAATAAGTGAAACATCTTAACAGCCTAATTTTTCCGAATATTTACCTCTGTTTCAGCTTTGCTACAGCTTAATTAAGTAGTCTTGGAACTACCTGAAATTGCCATTTCTACCCATAATCTTTGCTTTTTACATTTATTAGCCTGGTTCACAGTCCTCTTCTCTCCCTTACTGTTGTCTACCAGGGTCAGTGTGGTGATGCTAGGTTGGAGCAGACTGAATTAAGACAGCTTAAGAGATGGAACTTAGGTGGATTATAGCTAAAGCAAGGAATGAGTAGAGGCACAGATGGGGAGAAAAATAACCACTACAGTACAGTCTGCAAGGAAGACCTTAATAATCTGGAGAACCCAGAAATGTCAAACAGAGGGGGCCATATCACCAAAAGTCTATTCTATATGTCAATCTAAGGTAGAGCTGTGGTGTCTGGTTAGAGGCTACGGATGTAGACAGCTTGACATTCCTTGCAAACTTCTGTCTACATGTGCATATGAATCTTTTTCCTGAGAAGGGATCCTCAGCTTCCACTGAGAGGATCCATCTGAGGATGGATCTTAGTCTCTAGAAATGTTAAGACCCTAAAATTTAAAAGTCTCCATGTATTATTTTTATCCTTTTTAAAAGAAAAAGAAGCACCTCTATTCCATGATCTAAGACAGAAGGGAGGAGCAGTTACTTGTGTGTGTTTGTGGGCCTTGACTTCCCTTGGGCAGACCTCAGCTCCCTGCCCAACTGAATACAGCCCTCTACCTGCCTCACTGGCCTGGTCTTGATGCAATTCACCAAGAAGCTCATCCTGCTGGGACTGTTCCTCCAGAAGACTGCTGAGTGGGGCGTTCTCTTGGTCTGCTGGTTAAAATCCTTTCTACCTTGGGAGTCAGCTTGGCCCCCTTTTTATAGACAAGGGTGTAACTTTACCATGCATGGCCCATTACACTAGGGAGCTTTAGGATAGTGATGTCTGGCTATCATCTTTTTTACTTTTATCTAACTTGATAGCATTTATAAACAAAAACTGAATATTATCTATCCTTTTTGAAAGAGTGGTATAGATGTGAAGTTGATGACATTAAATGCAATTGTTCAAAGGGTCACTTACTAGGTACTTCGTGGTTCATTCAAGATTACATAAGAGAGGGGGCAGACACTTTGTGCACTTAGGTGAAGCCACTGCTGGTAGACAGCTACATCCTATTTTGGAGTGCCTGGGTTCAAGTTCTGGCTCCATTCCAGATTCCAGATTCCTGCTAATGGGTACCCTAGGAGGTAGTGGATGAAGGTTCTTATACATACATACATATAATTTTATTTGACTTGAACATTTTTTTTTTTTTTTTTTTTTTTTTTGACAGGCAGAGTGGACAGAGAGAGAGACAGAGAGAGAAAGGTCTTCCTTTTTGCCGTTGGTTCACCCTCCAATGGCCGCCGCTGCAGCCGGCGCACCGCGCTGATCCTGGCAGGAGCCAGGAGCCAGGTGCTTTTCCTGGTCTCCCATGGGGTGCAGGGCCCAAGCACCTGGGCCATCCTCCACTGCACTCCCTGGCCATAGCAGAGAGCTGGCCTGGAAGAGGGGCAACCGGGACAGAATCCGGCGCCCCAACCGGGACTCGAACCCGGTGTGCCGGCGCCGCAAGGTGGAGGATTAGCCTATTGAGCCACGGCGCCGGCTTTATTTGACTTGAACATTTAAAAAATGATTAAAAATGATCCAAATCAGGGCAGGCAGAAATGTTGAAATTCTAAAGATCATACTAAGATAGAAATCAGCTCTGAGCAAAAACTGACAATCAACAACACTTTAAAATTACTACAGTCCTAAAATAGATAATATCTAGGATAAGAGGGAAAACTACATATTTCTATAAACGTATTGATGATTTCAAAATTAATGTAAGATATTCGATCCTGTCATGATATTTTATTACTTGTTAATTCTACTCATGTATCTACTAACGGTCTTCACCTTAGCTTCACTATAATTAATTAATCTGCTCTTCCTTTCACTGTTTTGAATGTTTCTAGTCGGACAAAAGTCCAACTCAGTAAATGGCAAATACTCCGAACAGAACAAAAGCATTAGGGGAGGGTGGGGTGTGACATGGGAGTTAGGATGTTGCTTGGGATGTC
The DNA here is from genome assembly GCF_051225735.1 of Oryctolagus cuniculus. Taxonomy (NCBI): domain Eukaryota; kingdom Metazoa; phylum Chordata; class Mammalia; order Lagomorpha; family Leporidae; genus Oryctolagus; species Oryctolagus cuniculus. Next base: position 16,441,221 of record NC_142880.1, read on the forward strand.
CCATCCTCATTCCCTGCTGGAGTGCCCGGGTTCTAGCTGAGCTCTAGATCCACACCTCATTCAAGCTTCCTGCTAATGAGACCTCGAGAGGCAGGTGATAGCTCAAGTAGTTGGGTCCCTACCGCTAACATGAGAGATTCGAATTAAGTTCTGGCCTCCCAGCTTTGGCCTGATCCAGCTCTGGCTGTTGTAGGCATTTGGGGAGCCGGGTGTGAATTGGTGGATGGGAGTTTTCTGTCTTGCTGCCTTTTAAATCAACCAGTCAAATCACATGTCACCTGCATGCAAGCTTATAGAATTATTAACATTTTTGAGGGGGGGGCTTCTTTATTTTTACTTTTTCTTCCATGATTATGATTTTCAAAGTGAAGTAACTCTGAGAAGCTAGATAAACTTATCCAGTGCGAAAGCTATGTAAGTCAGGCGAGTTGAAGACCAGAAGATGAGAGGGGAGGCAAGGGAGGCCAAAGTCAGCAGCAATGTAGCACGGCTCGGACGCAGGAAGGGCTGCAGCTTTCTCTCTACAATAATCAGGCAGATCTTTCCGGTTCACTCAGCTTCCCTCACTATAGCCTCCCTTCTCCAAGGCCCTCAAATGATGCACCAGACTACTCTTCTCATAAACACCTGGCCAAAGCCGAAGGTTTCCTGTCAGAGTTCCTCAGTTTTCTTTCTGCACCGACAACTGCTGCAGCTTTTCCTTGGATTTCATCCGCCTACCCCAGTATTCTATTATTATTTTTTTAATTTATTTTTTTGACAGGCAGAGTGGACAGTGAGAGAGAGACAGACAGAAAGATCTTCCTTTTGCCGTTGGTTCACCCTCCAATGGCCGCCGCGGCCAGCGCACTGCGCTGATCCGATGGCAGGAGCCAGGTACTTATCCTGGTCTCCCATGGGGTGCAGGGCCCAAGCACTTGGGCCATCCTCCACTGCACTCCCTGGCCACAGCAGAGAGCTGGCCTGGAAGAGGGGCAAGTGGGACAGAATCTGGCGCCCCGACCGGGACTAGAACCTGCTGTGCCGGCGCCGCTGGCGGAGGATTAGCCTAGTGAGCCACGGCGCTGGTCCCAGTACTCTATTATGATCTACTTTTCACAGAGGAAAAAACACAGACTCTCACTTGAGCTGAATTAAAGTTTAATTTAGCATACTCTGAAGACAGGGGGGTATCACAGGGATGCTCTGCCATGAGGTCTCGGGCGTACCTCTGGACCAGGGTTTTGAAAATTCTGAGTTAACCCCATTCAATATCCCAGGCTACGCAGAAGGGAAATTTGCATTGATTGGCTTCACCCTAATCTAAAAGACATTAAAGGATAATTTTATATTCCTATATTTGTGGCTTGACAACCATGAGAGTCAGGATAATTCCTTCCCCTGTATTGTATAGTCCAAGGAGATCTACTCAAAGAGGATCAGTACTGTCTTGCAAGAGCCCAATGTTAAATTTTTCAAAATTGCTTGAACTGATAGCTAACCACAGCCATTATTAAAAATTAAAATTATATAAACTTCTACTTAAATAATTTATATTGAAAATAATGATAGTAAATACTCAAGACTCAAAAAAAAAAAAAAAAAGAGGGAGTGTGGGCTAGAGTTAGTAGTATGTGTAAGGATGGATGCGGGCCCAGATCTATGTCTAAGATATGAGTGGACTTCAAAAAGTTAATGAAAAATAGAATTAAAGAATAAGTTTATTTTAGTCCCAAAATTTTGAAATTCATGCATATGAATATAATAAGTCTTAAATGTGTTTTTGAGGGGAATGTTTAAAGGCCTTCCATCAGTAAAACCCTTATCTTCCTTCTAAATTATGACATGTGTTATACACATGTACTGTGAGGGTTACAGCATGTGAATTCCTTGTACAGGAAAGAATATTCTGAAAGAGAATCAAATAACGCGTGTTTCTTTCAGAGCGGGATCTGACACAACTGTACGTTTATAATTCCGAGGATCATTACTACGGTGTGAGCATGAATGAATCATCACTCTAGTTAATGGCACAGTTGAGGTTTGAGATGCCTTTTTTTAAAAAGGATGTATGTGTATATATAAATAGATTAGCTCCCTCTATTGCTCCTTGAGTTAAGATTTCAGATTAACTTGTTTCAAAGGTTTGAAAAAGTGTAAAAAGCTGGTCCCTTTCACACCTTCATTATGCAGATTATAATTGTACTCAGTGCCTCTGCTTAAGTGCAGTCTATATCGTTTGATAAACTATAATATTTTACCACACACCTGTCCTATCACTCGACATTTTTGCCCACGTGTTCCCTGTGCTATCAGGCTCACTTGCTTACACGTGTGCCCTGTAAGAAGGTGACTGATCAGAGAACACAGCATTTGGCAGACTCTGAATCTGCTAATGTCTGACACAGCTGCTTCTTACTCCTCCTGAAGGTCTTTTGAACAAGTCTGTCCCAGTAGCTGGCTACTCGCAGAGCAAGTATCATGGTTGCTGTAACAGTAAAACCTGGGTTCTGGCACCCAATGCACTAGCGCCTCTAGTGAGCATGATGAAACACACACTCTTCAGTAGATGAAATGGGAAGACTACACTGCCCAGCAGGGTGTTCAGAACAGGATGAACTTCAACTCTCCCATGCTACTCGGTGCACTTCTCTAATCTTCATTTACTTTTTCTTTATTGAGAGATGAGGCTTTCAAGCAAGTAGTCATTGTAAGTTAAGTGCAGTAGTTAAATTCAAGGAGTTCAGAGTAACATTGTTTAGGTTTAAACCCTGCTCTCTCCTGAAAATGCTATCTTCAGCAAATTATTGCAACTATTTCTGTGCCTCAGTTTTGTCAGGGGAGTGTCATGCAGGCAATAAATGCGTGACAGTCACAGAGTTATTGTATTCAATGAATGAAATGTAAAGCTGTTGCAGGGGTGAACAATGTCCAGCCCATGAGCCATATAAGGCCTGAGAAATTATTTGATCCATCCTTGCCAAGGCAACCACAGGTGGGACTCAAATTCCAATAAATCTATAGCAGGCTAATTTTTTTAAAGAGAGGGGGAGAGAGGGAGAGAAAGAGGTCTTCCACCTGCTGGTTCACTCCCTAGATGGTTGCAACAGCCAAAGCTGCGCCAATGTGAAGCCAAGAGCCAGGAGCTTCTTCTGTGTCTCCAACATGGGTGCAGGGATCTAAGGACTTGGGCCATCTTCTACTGCTTTCCCAGGCCATAGCAGAGAGCTGGATTGGAAATGGAGCAGCCGGGACTTGAACTGGCACCCAATCGGGATGCTGGCACTGCAGGTGGTGGCTTTACCCATTATGCCACTATGCTGGCGCCGGCCCTGGCTAATTTTTAAGTTGATAATTTTGTATGGCCTGCAAACAATGTTATAAATATCTAAATGGCCCTTGGCAGAAAAAAATTCCCCACCCCTGAAAGACCTAGCACAAAGTACACAATCATAACAGGTGATTCCACATAAACACTCAATGTCAACTACTTCTTACACTAATACTAGCACATTCTCCTCACTTGGTTAGAAGAAACCAACAGAAGCTGGTTTATAAATGCCTTTCAAGACTTGTTTTAAACCTCCATAGATCCACAAAGGAAAAATATATAAAGGGCTGCTTTTTCCTTTGATTAAATGTACTGATTAGTATGTCTATTTAAAATCCTGTAATGAGAATACTAGACCAGTCAGGGCACCATATACTTGAAAATGAAAACAGAATTGCTGAAGTAATACTGTGGCAGTTCTACTTTCGTCCCACGAAGGAACCCTTTCAGAATGACTCGAGCTGGTAACAAAGCATGGAGCCATGGCTTGACAGCCCCAGTCACAAAGATATAAAGTATGTCCCGTGAAAGACAATTACAGCGTTAAAGGAATTAGATATAATTAATAATAAATTAGATATAATTAATTTTTATTTTTGGTTAATCATGGCAAAAACCACAAAAATGTGAATAATAGTAGTCACCTAACAGGGTTGATGAAGTAAAAATAAGGCATGCAAGAATTCAGTAGTTAGCTACTAATTAGTACTATCTAGACATTTATCTCTGATTCCTAAAATGTACTCTTTGCTTTATACTCGGAATCTATGTACTCTTCAGTGACATCAATAGGGCAGCAATTTTGAAGTGCAACCAACTACTCCCATCTCTGCCACCACTTTCTCAAGTTTATAAAGTGATTTGGGCTTGCCTGAATGTTTTTAAAGGGAATAATTAGGAATAAAAGGGATGGCCATACATTCCAGGTTGCCCACGACAGTCCTGGTTCTGCCTATTAAGCTGGCTTAATTATTAATACTATCCCCCTTTCACTGTTAAAAGTTTTAGAGTTCGGATGGTAAATACTTTGGTCACTATATGTGTAACACAGATGTTAAATGTTACTCTAGTAAAAGGGAAATCTTATAAAAGTTTCATTCTACTCAATGCTTAGAAATTTAATCATATGCCCCAAGCCTATATAATAGGTCACTATAAAAATAACCCTGTAGGAAAACATACAAGAAGCATTTCAAAAGGTTCCTAAATTCAAAACTTAAGAGCAAGCCTCTGAGAGGGCCTGAGCCCCTCACAGATGGGCATGCATCTCACACCCTGGTTAGGTAAACATGGCCAGCTGGCCTCCACCGCAGTGACAGGATAAGACAACATTCTTGCTTCCTGGGCTTTGAAGCCTTAGCTTCAATTCTTGCAACCTTTGTCTAATTTCAGGAAGGAAAAGGCTCTCCACAGGCAAGAACACCAAGGGCTAGGGTATGTAAACTGAAACTTCTTGGGTCACATGCATTTATGAAGATAAGTCTCCAGCCACCAGTTAGGGAATGGCAAGCTATGATTTATTATTGCAGGCAGCCAGAAGAGAGCAGTAATCACTTCCTTTTCCTTTCCTGCCTGGACCATGCTGCCACGTGCAGGCTGCCGCCCCAACAAAAAGCATGTGTAAGGTAGGTTTAAAGGGAAAGAAAAGCAAAGCAAACACTGAGTGATTGACAGTCTCAAAGTTGGGAAAGAAGACCAGTGCTTTACAAAAATACACGATGTGGGGGCAAAAAGAGGCAAGAGTTGCCAAAACTTACTCTACCAATCAAGCAAACAGCTAGCATTTATTATGTAAGAGATGTTAACTGAAAGAAAAAAATAAAAGAGGTCAGATGCTAAGAAAACAGTATGTGATTATCTAGATAATTTGATTAAAAATTTATATGTTATACGACTGACTGTAGAAGGCGAGATATTACAAAACAGAGGTATGAAAATTACAATGACAAATAAAGTAGACAGAGAAGTATCAGTGAGGACTAAATATTAAGAACCCCAAACCTAAGGCACGCTTAGCAATAAAGATATTTAAATGGTGTCACAGTCTTAGATGGAAAAATGAGAAAAATTAAAACTTTATAAATAAACTATATACAAAGAAATGCTTCCAACACAAATAAGTAGTAAAGAGGCTGATAATATGCAGTTTAAAAATCACTTATAAACCTTTATTAATTGGCATTATATATCTTGAAATTCTTAGGTATATTTTAGATATATTTCTTAGATAGTATTTCTTAGGTAAATATTCAAGAATCGCCAATCATTGGCTAGTTTAGAAACTTGTAGCAAAATAATTCACTGGGTTCAGGAAGGCCAGGTATATACCCTTGGCTGGGAGACAGGTACTGCACTTAAGTCTTAGCTCACATCATTCTCTTTTGGTTTGAGAAAAACAAAGGTAAAGGGAATAAGGCTTCCCACTGCAAAGACATAAAGTAAAAATCCAGAATATTGGAGAATATATTACTTAACACATTTCTCTTAAGAATCTTTACACATGGGGCAGACATACTGCTGCAGCAGGTTAAGCCATCGCCTGCAACCCCAGCATTCCATATGGTCACCAGTTCATGTCCCAGCTGCTCCACTTCCAATCCACTTCCCTGATAATGTGCCTGGTAAAGTGGTAGAAGATGGCCCAAGTATTTGTGGGAGACCTGAAGAAGATCCTGGCTCCTGGCTTCAACCTGGTCCAGCCCTGGCCATTGTAGCCACCTTGGGAGTGAACCAGCAGTTGGAAGATTTTCCTCTCCCTCTGTCTCTCCCTTTCTTTCTGTAATCCTGCCTTTCAAATAAATAAATCTTTTTTTTTTTTTTTTTTTTGAACAGGCAGAGTGGATAGTGAGAGAGAGACACACAGAGAAAGGTCTTCCTTTTCCATTGGTTCACCCTCCAATGGCCGCCACGGCTGGTGTGCTGTGGCCAGCGCACCGCGCTGATCCGATGGCAGGAGCCAGGTGCTTCTCCTGGTCGCCCATGGGGTGCAGGGCCCAAGCACTTGGGCCATCCTCCACTGCCTTCCCGGGCCACAGCAGAGAGCTGGCCTGGAAGAGGGGCAACCGGGAAAGAATCTGGCGCCCCGAATGGGACTAGAACCTGGTGTGCCGGCGCCGCTAGGTGGAGGATTAGCCTATTGAGCTGTGGCGCCGGCCAAATAAATAAATCTTTAAAAAAAATCTTTACATGGAATTTACATAAATGTTTGGTAGATCTGAATTTTCATTAAGGTTTTCAGAATTACTGTCTATATTAATAATATTTTTTATAAAAATTCAGCTCAAATTACCCCTATTTCTTTTTTATACAATTTAAAGATAGTAAACTCTGTTACCTGGCGTTAACAAGGAAAGCAGTCCTGGTCAACTGTCCTACGCAACAGATTACATCATAAAGTTTAGGAAGGAATGATTTCTGACTTTCAGGAAGAATTCACAATTTAGGAGAGTAGGGCAGGTTCAGCCATGTTCTGTAGACGCCCTTAATATCTGAGTATCTGAAATATGGGTTATCTCATTGAATTGAATAATTCTTTTATTTTTTAAAGGTAGGATATGTCTAGCTTAATATTTTTAAATGTATTTTATTCGTTTAAAAGGCAGAGAGACGGAACAATTCCTTTCTAAGTTGACTGACAGTTGTGGGATTATGCACCAGTTTTATAGATGAGGAACATAATGTCTACAGAAAGCTATGTAACTTGCCTACATTCACCTGTTAAGTGGCACAGATAACCTTTTAACTCCAAGTTCTGTGTCTTAATTTTTTTCCTCCCGTTTATGTGAAAGGCAGAGAGAGAGAGAGAGAGAGAGAGTGAGTGAGTCTTGGGTGGCAGGGACTCAAATACTTCCATCTCTCAGGATATACATCTGCAGGAAGCTAGAATCAGTAGTGGAGGGGCTCAAACCCAGGGACTCTGATATGGGATGCTGGTATCCCAAGCAGCATGCTAACTGCTACACCAGATACCTGTCTCCTTTGTCTTTATACTCATGGCTATGTGTATATAACATCTACCTTCTTTCTTAGAACATAGTTATACTGGCAACAATTTGCTCATGGTCCTTCCTTCCCACTGAAAAGTAGGCTCTGAGGACAGGACTGTGTTTGTCAATACCACATCCCCATTACCTTTACAATGATAGACACAGAACAGGTGCTAACAAATTGTAGGATGAATGAAAGTGTTATTCACAGAAATGGGATATATCAGGGAAGGTGATGGCTAGTGAGAGAGATGTCTGGTTTGGTGGATTTAGAAATGGCTTACATTGCACACTGGGTTCCCCAGGAAACAGACTCTGAGATAGGATTTAGCAGGCAGGATGTTTATAAAGGAGACTCCTTAAGGACAACATCTGGAGAAGGGAAGGGAACAAAGCAGAAATGGAGGGAGAAAGAGAGAGAAGTCATGGTGACGTGCATGCCCATTAACAGCCTTGTACAGCTCCCAGGAGAGCTCTGGACCTAGAATGGCCCTCAGAGTTTTCGCACATCGGGTTCAGATGACTTGGCCTATAATCTCTTGCACTGCCCTGTCTTTGAAAATGGCCCCCACCATAGCTCAAACAATCCTTAATGAGGCTGATAGCTAAAGGCACTTCCAAGAACTGGGACAATATGTTCTTCATAGAACGTGCAAGTGAGTATGCACCTCCATGTCTGTCACAGGTCATAACTGAAATTACAGAATTCGCCTACTGTCTGTTCATATATAAATAATCCTTCCGATCTGCCTAGTAATCCACGCTCTTACTCCTGTGCTCAAGATCACATCATGATTTATCTCAGTAACATCCAACAGAACAAGTAGATTTCTCCTGGATTTTAGATTTCTTACAATCCAACACTATACTGCTAAATTTCATATTATTCGCCAACTAACCATCATGAAGAAAAGAAGACAAAGCTAAGAGAACGAGAAGTACTGACTGTTGGAAAACAAAAAGAAACCCAAATCACAAATTCCAAAACTTATCTAACAAATACACTAGGCAATGATACAATTTTTCTAAACTGGAAGTGAAATGTACATGTTAGATAAAGCAAGGTATACCTGTGATTTTAAACCTGAATGTTATCCATGTACAAAATAAGCCAGACTTCAAATAAAGTATGCCTTTCTCACTACCGAGTGCCTGTCACAATAAGGCCCAGCCTTCTGATGTTGGCTGGGGAAAGGAAGAGCAAGCACGGACAGGGAGTTTCACTGTAGAAACACATGGATGGTTTCTCCAAGTTCAGCCTTCATTCCCTGTGTCACGAGGAAATAAAAGCTGTGCTATATAAATTGAGGCCTAAAGACACTGGCGATTGTAATTCTTTACCAGATCTTTGTGGCTCCAAACCCTTACATATTTCTCAGTGTTTGCATTTAGAAATACAAGGTGATCTTCATTTGATTCCATCTCTTTAGTTGTTGTTGTTGTTGTTTTTTGTTTTTTTGTTTTTTTTTTGTTTTTTTTGACAGGCAGAGTGGACAGTGAGAGAGAGACAGAGAGAAAGGTCTTCCTTTTCCGTTGGTTCACCCCTCAATGGCCGCTGCGGCCGGCGCACTGCGCTGATCCGAAGCCAGGAGCCAGGTGCTTCTCCTGGTCTCCCATGCGCATGCAGGGCCCAAGGACTGGGCCATCCTCCACTGCAGAGAGCTGGACTGGAAGAGGAGCAACCGGGACAGAATCTGGTGCCCCGACCAGGACTAGAACCCAGTGTGCTGACGCCGCAGGCAGAGGATTAGCCTATTGAGCCACGGCGCCGGCCTGATTCCATCTGTTTAGTAAGGTTCAGGTTTATGCTGCTTAACTGGTGTGGCACGGATGTGATTTGCATATGTGGGTTGGGGGTACCAGCTGGATCAAAATGTGAATGTTCATAAAACAGGATGTGCTGCTGGACTGTGGGTTACTATGGTAGTCAGACACTGGGAGAGGTTGACAATCACTTAAAAATGGGACAATGACATCACTGTAATTAGGATAAGTCCCAGGCTTTCACATTGTTTGAAAATATTTGAACAAGGATCTCCAGATGGCTATCCTACCTAGGAACTTTTGCTAAATACCTGGAGCTTCTGCTCCTGTGTAGGCATCCAAATGAATATGCTTAGAGGAAGAGATTTCTATTCAACTAAACACTTGCAAGGGCTATTTAAATGCATACCACACTGACCAACGAAAGTAGGACAATTCTTTAAGTTGGGGTTTTAAAAATATGATTATGATTACATGTTAGAGACATTTTTCCCATGAAAGCACAGCTCACATTTCTGAAGTGACAGAAATAAATGGCTTGAAACGTGTATTTGGGAGAGGACTTTTGGGGACTCTATTGCACAAAACCATAGGCACACTGGGTAGAGAAAAGATGGAATTGGATGGAAAGTAGCTATTTACCTCTATGGTTGGGGCTGCATCTTCATTTCACAGACAAGAGAACGTGCACATACACTTCATGTAGGAAAAGAGCGCCTTGGAGTTCATATACTAGTGAACCATAAACAACAGTCACTATACACTAAGTGTCCTCCATCAGTATCTATCCTAATGGAAAACAGTGGAGTAGCACTTCAGATCACTAACAGGAAGAGAGGAACCCTGAAACCTATCATTTAGACATCTGATGACAGCTCGGAGGCACGAGCGCGCTGAAAAATTTACACTGAGGAAAGGTTTATGTGTGAGTGAAGGAGAATTATTCTCAAGGCTATTTTTTAAAATTCCATTTTCTTTCATGTATTCATTCCTCAGCTCTTCTTTGGGGTACATTCCACCAGTTTAGTCCATGATTTAAAATTTGTATTCCACTATCATTAAATATTGTCTGTTTCATGAGTATGAAATAATTTAAACAGTAAGAATCTAAAATAAATATAGCACTTAGGCAGCAAGGTACAGGATGTTTAATAAGCATCAGCATTTATTACAGTAGGAGGCAGAATTTTTGTTACATCACACCTTTTGTTAAGTAGCCAATTTAGCCAATATGGAATCTTATAAGATATAAAAAAGAGTCAGTAGTTCACTAATTTAGAAAGTCAATTATATGTCACTGTTTCATATCAGGTTAATTACTTCATTTACATTTTCAGAATTTTAAAGTAGTGCATGAAAGGTGACAGATTGACAGTACTGCAGGCTGAAATTCTTACACTATTTTACCGAGTGTTAATAATATAAAAGGCAATATACAAAACAGAATTACACACTGGTTTTATCTAATGAGAGTATAAGTAAAATGGGCATGATGCAGAAATGGGAGAACAAAATGGGCATGTTTGGAAAACAAAATTTACTGAGGATGCAAGGAAGTGGCAAATTGTTAGGTACTTCCATATTGCTCCTCTAGGTAATATATATGAAAGAATGATGGTTAAATATCGAAAAAGGAAAAGGAATGAATGGTATTCAAAAGAAGTCAAAAGAAGGAATTTAGTTTAAAAAAAGAATAAAAGTGACTCCTAGAGGGGAAGGTGTATCATAATCAGGGGTATGACAAAGTGGGAGGAGGTCTATTACCATAGAGAACAAAAGAAGACTAGGCATAGAAATTAGGAACAAATGTTGACTTTCCATAGTTCTGATTCCTTACCCACTTTCATAAGAACCCAACCTGCCACTCCTTATTGTGGGTGTCATGATGAAATCTACCATACTACTTTCTGTCACTAAGTTGTCAGGAAAAGCAAGTCTTCCCTAAGTCTGTCTCTCCCACACAGCCATCAGTACATACTATGATCTATTAGTCCCTTTCCTACTCAAACAAAAAGGACAACGAACTCATTACTGAATTTTCCAGTAATTAGGTTTTCTACAAGGTAATTTGATGTTGACACTACTTTTTATTCATTTTGTAGGAGTGGGGTAAGTTACATTCTACTGCTTTAAAATTTGTATTCTTGTAGGAATGACTGCAGTACAATTATATCTCCTATGGTCTTTTGTAGATGAGTGAATTTTTATAAGTAACATCATTGTTCACAAAAAACAGCTTTGGTATTAATAATAATGGTACCACCTGTAACATCACACAGAAAAGAAGAATGAAAAGTCATCAAGGACAGTAGAAATTGTCCAGTCCACTTGCTTTTTGTACAGATGAGAAAAGATATGAAATGACTCAGGTGTCACCTCCTGTGTGACGTTACAGCAGTATCCACAACTGACAATGCCTCTCCTCTACCCTGGACACCGGGTATGACCTAACAGCACATGTACCATTAGTTCCTTTGACCATGTGTCTCAGCTCTTCGCTTCCTTGTAGCACAACGGGCTCCACAGAGATATACTTTGGTGCAAGTTTTGGGCTGAGAGGCCACCACGGTGCCTTGTGCACACACACTGCTTTAATTCTGTGGACTGAATGGCTGTTGTTTTGTTCTTTTTCTGATCAGTTTGGCAGGTCAAGTCAGTCAAACTGGTTTCTTCATGTAGACACTGCCTTACTATGGAAATGAATGTGGAAACATTCATCTTTGTCAGAAATTATGTCAAATTATTCAAATTTATTGGTGAATTACAGCAAACATCCCAGCTGATGAACATCTCAGTCATATGTTTTTTAGAGAACACTTATGGTTCTGAAAAGATAACATTACAATGAGCTTTCTCCTTCTGAGGCAAAAATGTTTGGAAAGAGGATGGGTCTGTTATTCAAGATAATAATTTATTTTAATCACAAAAATTTTCAAGGATGTCCAGGAGTGTAAGTGTTAAAGCCTACCCCCTTAGAGAGTGCTGCTATTGTTTCTTCCCTCGCCTTGCTAGGGTCCTCTCTCAGGGTCCTTAGGAAGCTGCCTCTTCAGACCCCTTCTGTCAGGTTCCATCTTTTCCAAAGACACAGTGCAGCCTTCACATTAACTCTGCTTCTCTGGCTTGAGGTGAAAAGCGATTAGCTACAGCACACTGGTGTGATGTTCATGTTATTCTCTGCTGTACTACACTCAGCCAATGTCTCAAAAATTAATGCAAGTGTATCAGTATCTGAAATTAACTTTGTATAGCCAAAAGCAACATCCTGCTAGGAGGAGAAAAACCTATTATAAATGGGCTGGCATCTGATTGCTTGTAGATGGTTAGTACCAGGAAAATAACATTCCAAATTATAAAATGTTGAATATCACAAACGCTGCCCCATATTGATTAATCAGTGTTTTGTTTACGAATTGATAAGGTCTAACTAGGTGGTGATTATTCTGAGTGACAGATCTATTACTAAAGATCAGAGATGGACCTAAATTGGCTAATGTTATGATGTCATATAGCAATAATGAGAAAAATAACTAAGAAAAATAACAGCCAGAATTTCTCTCTGAATTGTTTGTTAACATTGAAAATATTTTTCTATTAAATGACATGAAACTGGCCACCAGTAATATATTTAAAAGTATAAGTTATTCAACAAACACTATCAAGAAATCACTGGAAAATTAAAACAGGAAAAATTAAAATTGATTGGTCAATTTCTCATTAAAGTACCCATTTAGTGGAAACCAACTTGATGTGCTCAGAGCAGAGGAATTTTGTAAATTTTATTAAAAACTGACCATGTGTTTATGTTTGAAGGTTTTACTGGTGTCCAGGCCAAGCTTCCCTATGCTAGCAATCTTGCTTGTCTATTTTTGGTCAGAATATAAAAGATTACATGAAAACTTTAAAATATGCAAGAAAACTTTATCCTAGTTCCTCTTGTTAAAAATCAATACCCAGCTAATAAAACTAAGGCACAATGCAACTGTATATTTTCATATATCTATAAGATGTAGATACAAGAGAGAAAACTATGACATTTTACCAATATCATAGATCTAATTGTTTAGTAGAGCAGGGTAAAGCAGTTTTCTCTGACCTATAGGCTACTAGTAGTTGCTTTCCACATTTGGAGGGCATAGGAAAGGAGGTGTATCTTAAAAGCATATATTAAATATAACACAACGATATCATGAATGCTGTTAGGGATTACACACGGTGCCTTAATGTGAAACATGAGAATTCAGATTTAGAATGCATATTAAGACTCCAAAAAGTAAACAGACTAAATCTTTACATTTTAAAGATTTCAAATTACGATTTTCAGCTGAAAATGATAGTTAATTAGGTTGCTATTTTATTTTCAACAGTGGCCACAGCTGTAATCAATAGCGAGTTATGAGGGGCAGTACATTCACTTTTATCTGTTCATCTTCAAATGTTCAGGTGAAACAGGAGGCTAAATATAGTCTTTACCATATTTTAAGAGGGCTGCAAGTTACTTCTGAACTAAGTACATGTGAAAAGTTACAAATACAAACAGTAAAAGAAATTTATGTAAGGTAAAAAACACAAATTATTGTTATTTGTGCTTCTCATTCTTATCCTTTGGTTCTCTCTCTCTCTTGACCTTTACCCAAATGAATCACACTAACTCTTGAATTCTTTCTCTCACTTGATTTCTAAAGCTGTTCATCACACTTGCTGGCTAGATGCACAGCTGGCAAGGGAACTAAACCTCATCGCTGGGCAAACTTGCCCTTCTGATTTTGCCAAGAATGACATTTCCAACGGTGAAAAAAGTTACAGTGTGGACACTGAATAATGTACTTATTAGTGAGAACCAGTAGCTCCAGCCCCTTTGTCAGTATGCTATATAGGTGTTAGGAAGAAAACCAAAATAACAAAGAATCAAACAGCCCAGAGTTCTCTAAATTCAATTGTTAATTAAAGCAAGAGCAAAGAAATCAGCTATTTTTGCTCATTTCCTGAAGAAAGATGAACTGAGGATAAGCAGTGCCCCCTAGTGTCAATAACCACAGAAAAGGAAAGCCAAGAGGAAAGTTGCTAATGTTAACTAAATTATTAAAACTGCATGTATGCAATAAATTACCAAGTCATCATTATTCAAATTCTAGACTCACATGTATATAAAGGGACAACACAGAATCACTTATGTAACACTGATTTTCTAAGGAATGTGCACATGTGAGGAGTGTGTGTGCCTGCACGCACATGCGCGAGCGCGCGCACACACACACACACACACACACACACTGTACATAGTCTGACATGGCCAAGATGTCTTTAATGTACCAGGCAGCTCAGAAAAAAATTCCAGCCAGCACAGCAGGCCATGCATGAAGCGGGTGTCAGCAAGCCGAGCAGAATCACTCACTGTGAAGACATCCAGTAGGGACTGCTGAATACACAGCACAGGCAACACGGCCTGAATGGCTAACGTGGAATGGCCACACGGAGTCTGAGGGTTTCAAACCCACCCAGAATTGCAATGCAATCTGTAAAGAGCATTCAAGTATTTTTCTCGTTTTTGTTAATAACAGAAGTTAGCATATTTAGCCTGTATTAGATACTGATTGTGAAAAAAGCTATCAATTTTATTGGGCATATTGCAAATATTGGATCCTACATCTTAAACACAAATAGATAAAATGTATATCTCTCTTTGAAAGAAAATGTAATGCCCAATTCAAATACTTTCAAAATATTGCCTTATGGAATTTAGTTTGGGGTAATTTTTTCCTGGTAAATCTGGTATGTGAAAAAACCTACAAGTTATTTTTTAGAGACCCATGAGATACTTATGGAGTGATAGATGAGTATGTGACAAAAAGGTGAAGTTAACTTTCTCACTCCGTGAAACAGTAAGTTACTTGTTAACAGTGATTTTCATCAAAGAATCTATAAATGGGGACAAATTAGAAAATGGAAAAAATGCATGTATAAATAAAAATAACACACAACAAAAAAGCAGAAAGTCACAAGAACTAGATGAGCATATCTTAAAGAACTACTAATGAAAAACAAATCAGTACGGAAACTGTTGCTTAATTTTATTTGCATAAAAAGTACAAAGCAAAAATTTCAAGACTATTTAAAACATGCATTTATATAGGAATCCATTTAAGAATCAGTTTCCTACTAAATCAGTAATGCATATACTACCAGTTTTTGCATTTTAAAAAAGGAATATAATTAGGCTTTTATGAAAATATCTCTATGTGCATTTAAAATGCTCCATCTTTAAGATGAGGAAGGTGCAAATCCAATAGTTTAAGCACAATGTCCAGAATGATATTTAAGAATAGATGGATATTTAGGCTCTTCACAATAAGTTCTGATGAAAATAGAAGCTGACATTCAACTATTCAAATTTAGAAAAAGTTCTAAAATGCTTACTTATTTTTTTAGGAAGATTAACTTTGGCAAGCTTATTAGAATCTTGGGTTAAAAAGTAACCAAAACACTGTTCTTACTTGTCACACTATTTAGGTAATATTCAGAAGAAAATAAAACATGGATGAACACATTCATATTTGTGCTAATTATATTAACACACATTTTTTTGCATTAAGAATTATGGGTTACTTCTAGTAAAAATATCCACAGCAATGGAATTTTATACCTTGTCAGTGATAACCAGTTCCTGCTTATAGAGGTAACAGTGAAAATCCAAATTTGCGTGTCTCATCATAAAAGATGAGGCCTGTTTTTCTTTCACAGAACACTTGCATAGCATATCATTGCAGCTGGCCCTAAACATCAGGCAATTTCCCACAACTCTTCAAAAGGCAAACCATTAAACACAGGTAGATGTTACATTCTGTGAAGTCTTTTATAGAGTTTTGCTTTAGAGCTATTTCCCATACTCATCTTAATTCAATTATGGACTGTCTGGGGAGTCATTGGCTATTTATATAAATGAAAAGTGATGGGAGATCGCCAAACCTATCCCAGAATTCACCTACATCAGTTCCCAGAAGTTTCAAGAAAAACAGGGTTTGTTCTAAAGGCCAAGATGGAACACTATTAAGAAAAGCTTCCATTTTTGGAGATTAAACAGTAAAAAATTTTTAGACTTAACCTACAACATTTCTATGCATGTTGATTTGGGGACTGTATGAATAAATGTCCACAGCCAGGTTTTCCTTGTAGGAAAAATTGGAAAGGTGAGCACAGCCATGCCTGTGGCAGGAAAAAGATGCAGGGCAAGGAGTAAGGAGACTATAGAGGCTGAGTCTGTCACAGCCAGAAACAGAGCTCTTATCCTTCCTATAAGGTCAAAGGAATGCAAAAGTTTGTAATTCGTGTATTGTATTATCAGCATTAACGCCCCCATGATTATATTTGAATCCTTTCTAGAACATCTCAGATAAGAGTTTGGAAATATATGTACACGAACACCAAACAATGACGAATTTTAAAATGTGAGATTTTAGTTTTAATTTCCTAAAGCCTACATAAAAATGTTAAAATACATATTTTCTTTTGCATATATGTTCTAAACTGCTCCAAATGAGATGATTCTTATAAAGTGCTTAGATGCAGAAAAAGAGACATGAAAGATAAATATCTTCAAAGGAAGGGCTCTCCTTCACAGATGTATATTCATCTAAGTATCTACCAAGTAAACATCTCTTCATTCGTGCATCTGTAAAGATGATTCAGCAAGAGTCTCTACACACCCAAACAATCAAACTTCTGTCTCAAATAATTGAGCATAATTTTTAATCAAGAACTCTTACCCTACTAAACATTCTCTTTAAGATGATAAAATAGTACTATACTTACAGAAATGATTCAATATCATTAAAAGTTGGAAAGAACAAATACAGCATAAAGTAAATGTCAGCCTTCCACATTATCTTTTAAGTTACAGATTTTAAATACCCTGTAGAATTGCTCATATTTACCAACTGGTTAGTATGTGCTTATTAGCCAATATATTCATAGATTGTTCATTTATATTTTATTGGAGCAGGGGTGAAATACAATAAGAGAAAAGCACAAAATCACTATTTCACTATGAAATTAACATAAGTTTTAATTTATCTATACTTCTCAGCAAGGTAACTTTTTCTTAAAACAAAGACTATCTTTTAAAAAGTGATCTTTTACACTTAACTTTTTATTATCTTGAAAATTTTGGAACTTTCATATGAGTTAACAATGAAAGTTACAATTTAAATGCAAATTTTAAGGACTACAGATAAAGAATAATTATCTAATATCTCATACAGAGTGATAAGAAACTTAGGGCATATTCTGGGTAGAGAGACACCAAATTTTCTTTCATTAGCCAAACAAAACTGCCTCTTTTGATATTTTTATAAAGAGATGCATTTTACTACATAATTAATGATTAATGATGTAATACAGTAACTTTACTACAAAGTTACTATGATTTTATTAGAAATTCTCACATTCAAATATTCAAACACCAGACACATGGTAGCTCCAAGAAATCATCAATCTAAACTTATGATCCTTTGTCAAAGGGAACTAATGAAAACAGGGCTAAGATCAGTGTACCCTGCTCTGTGTGATGCAGCAACTATTATTTCTGAAAGCCTATAAGCTTGGAAGAATTTTGTTTGTTTGTTTGTTTGTTTGGTAACACCTAGCTTCTACATTCGATTGGGGGTGGGGAGTCAGGGGTGGGAAGTAACTGATTTCACTGGATTCGTATTTACTGGCTGCTTCACCTTCTTCATGTTTCCCAGTATCTCACAGCCAAGCCCCCCAGTTCCCCCAGCAATGCTTGGTAAAGAATGGGCGCACAGTGAACAGCCTTCAGACTCCGAGTTTGCTATCCCTGCACGGGAGTCTGGAGAAGGTGCTCTTCCTGTCTGGGTCTTGGGTATTACTTGAGCAACAATGAAAACAGCAGGCTTTATATTGCACCCCGACAGTGACTCGGAGGCTAAGCTCCTTTATTTCCCACCAAATGCCGAAATACATTTCTCCAATTTGGGTGCACACAAGAAGCTGATTACGTACTATAAATCTTGGGGGAAGAAATAGAGCAGTTTTGACTGAATTATATGGCAGAGAGACTGGTAAGCTCGAGTGCATATTTGTATCTATCTGGAGTTGTCCAAGGTCACTGGTGTTTGAGGTTGTCGTTCAGCCTCCTAAAGAGCTTCAATGGATCTCCTCTCGCACCATACACTTGTTGGTCGTACGCAGTCGACAGTTCTCTCACATAGCTAAGCAAAGGCGTTTTCCAGCATCTGAATTAGCTTGTTTGATCATGGGTTGCTGTGAAATATATAGACTCTTCTGACTTCTGAGGTAAAAGAGCTCTCTTCCACTCATGAGATTATTTTCTATCTAGCAGAAGCTTAAGGTACACACTCACTCATTCAGATAGGCAGATTTAACCACCAGAGACAAGTGAATTATGCAAGACGATGTACATTCCATTTTAGTTGAGAAAAATGTACAAACACTATACAGCTCCACTCAGGGAGCTTTACTTGCAACCAAGTTGCTACACACTGAACAAAAGTTGCAGTGTGATGTTAGTGCTTCCACAGACTGGATTCAGCTTTCAAGAGCTGGTTTTAGTTCATAAAGAGGTTTTCCATTTTAATACTTTTATATGCCCTCTTCACTGCTCTTTCCACAAATCCCCTGTCAAACTATCAAAATTATATAAACTTCAGAAAATAGTTACTATTTTATGAGTAAATTTTTCATATTTTTATGACATACACAATTATTGAAAATTTTCAACATTCTAGTTATTTTCCAATACAAATATAATTTTTTATTATATGCAATAAGAGTAAGGTCATATTTCCTAACATGATATTTATGTTAACATCATTCTGCTTACAGACACTTGCTGGATAACTTTCATGTAACTCCTATTATACCTCATTAATATTACAGTTTTTATAAGACACCTTAAAATAGCAAGTAAGCAACAGCTTGTATAGTAAACATTTAAGTCACTCCAGGTTTAATTTTGAAATAAGAATTTTAGCATTTCCAAAGTAAGCAAAAAAACTAATATTTTAGTATCAAACTGTATAAAATAATTACTAACATAAAAATTGATTTCTATGGTTGATTTACTGACTGATTCTAGTAATATCAGTGACTGAAGTAACTGATGGCATGCTTTTGTGTAAAATTTAATTTCTATACTTTGATAGTACTCAAAAACAGTGACCTGTTTAAACAAAAATAAAGCAGTACATATGAGAATATCCTGATTTGCAGTAGGTGTTACTAAATATGCTTTCTAAAACCATTAAGGAATTGTCGAAGCAGAGTTTAATTACCAACAGCACAATAATCAAATTCAGCCATGACACATTTCTTCAATCTTTGCCAAAAGTAACCTCCTTACAAATTCACATAGGCTTTGGTGGAGCAGCGAGCTGATGTGAGGACGACACTGCCTTGCATCTTGACAGGACCCTACGTTTGTCTTGCCAGTTCCTCACCAAACATGCAGTAGATAGGTTGGAGGTAATGGGCATTTTCTTGACAATTAGCTCTGTAGGCAAATATGTTCTTTGGCAGACAATATAAATGTTGATTTAAGAACCGGAACAATAAGAGTGCTAAGCTGCAAAACATTCATTGCTCAGTTTCTCACAGATTTGGTTGAAGACTTAATCCTTAAACTCAAGTTTCCATTGCCCCCAGATAACATCCTACTTCTGGAAAAGTTATGTAATATATTTTATCCATAATTGCTATAGAGCTGCTTAATCATTTCCCTATATGACAAGTTTATACGATTCACATTACCAATACTAATAATGATGAATAGCACTAGATAAGTCATTCTGGACCACTGTTTCACAGTGAAATAAATAACTTTCTTTCTTTTTTTCTTAAACATAAAGCAACACATGTCTCACTGAAACTAAGGAATCTATAATGTTCGTAAAGACAAGTGGTAACCTACTGCAAAACCATTAAATTTCAGTTTACGTCCAGGTTTAAGAGATTCTCTTTAAAGAAAATGGCTTCAAGCTGGAATCAAGATACACTGTTTTAAAAACAAAAATAGCACAAGTGGCATACACTCTTGCAATTTTCTTTAACATTGCTTTTAAAAATATAATGTAGTCTACAGTGCACTCAAACTGCAGAAACATCCAAATTAGGGGGAAAAAAAAGTGACACTTATCCTTGCAAAAAGGGCCTAAACTCAAAGGAACATCTGAATAAAATTGAGACATCTGCAGTTAAGTTTTACCTTCTCCCTAGAATGTTTAAGATGAACTCAGGGTAACACTGTCTTCCAAGAAAAGACAAAGTGATCAATGCAAGAACACATCAGGCTGCCTTGGACAGGCCAATCAATGCAAGAAAGAACCTTGCCCAGGGCCTTATGCAAATAGAAGCACGTCCTGCAACCTAGGGAGGGAACATGCGCAATAGATCAATTGAATCTAAAAAAACCTCACAGCTATATCAGCTTCAGACAGTAAATATGTACTGATGAACATCTCACACTTCCCGCGAATTCTTAAAGTGGGTTATTTTTAATAGTCAGCTGAAAATTCTTCCTGCGATTTGGAGTGCAGCGAAGAGGAAGAGAACATCACAGGAGAAACACTCAGCATTACTTTTGAGACTGTTCAAATAAAACTCTGATTTCTTAAAATTTCTTGGCATAGTTGAATTTTGCTGACATTTCAGAAGGTTAAGTTTTAAGTATGTTTGTACTCTTCAACAGGAAATAAAAATCTAAAAAAGGCACATACTGTCTCAGGTGGTTCTCGAACAAAGACTAAATGAAAATGTTATAGGAAAAATAATTCAAGATGTAAAATTACAGTCATCATTCGCAGATGAAAAACTTATCCTATCCCCAAAGAGTGTTCTCTATAGTGGTTAACTTATTGGTATAGAAGCTGTTTTTTTCTTTGAAAGTTAATGTCTACAGCTCCAAAATCACTCTGAAATCTGATTAGAATGGATAATAACCTCAAGAGCTAGTTAGTACACAAAGTTAGTACACCGGGCTCCAGCCCTGTGAAATGGTTTGAAGGCAAGTCAGGCGACTGATAAGGCTAAATCAAAAATGCCCCCTAATCAGGTCTTCAAGGGAATACTTGAGTGAGCGAAAATTATCCCCTAAATATTTTCATTATTGTTTTTGAAAACAACTGTTTCTCACTAAGAATTTCATGTTTAGAAAACCCTATCATATGCCATAAAAAAAGTCAAAATAATATTTTAAATAGCAGTTATAATGCCAGCAACTGTAGTATAGAGATTACCAAGGGAAAAAGAAAACTACATAAATATATATTAATGCACATTCCTTAATTGTTTTGTACTCTGGAATTTTAAATTTGAAAACATAGCTGCAGATGCTTTTTCAATCAGGCATGCTGCAAATGTTTCTAATATTAAAAATAAATTTTATAACTCTTGCTACAGCTATGAATTTTAACTAGTACGGATTTTCTTTGGCAAAACACTATACAAAATATGAAAATCAGTTATCCATACACTCATAAAGTTCACTATTTGAATCTGTTATGTAGCTATCAAAAGGACAAAGACATCTTAAAACAGTGGTTTATTTAGTCACTGGAAAAAAATGGGACTACACAGGATCAATAAAGTTCACTTTTCATATTTCTAATGTTTTCTACAGTGGTAAGATTTTAAGCTTCAGCTTAATCTAGTAAGATTCTTTTTTCCTAAGGCATATCTAAATATATCATTCATTTGTTTGATACTCTTTACTCAGACTTCAAAAACTTTACCATTTTATTTTACATAAGGAAGTAGAGAGAGAAAAACATAAGAGTGATACAATAGCCTTTAAAAGTACAGCTTTTCAAGAGTAATATCTGGTGAAGTGCTTGTGATAAACCAGGAAGGTATAAAGTAGCAGGTTAATAACAGGGACTCACATGTTTTCTTCTAATTTTAATTCCAAATATAAGAGTTTTGAGTGGCCTCTATTCACAGTGACATGTAAACTCCAATTTACAGTAAGTAAAAACAAAGAACCAAGCACCTACAATTTCAATTTTTGTTATAATAGTTACATAATATTTTCTTCAATATGTAGGAAAAAATGAAGAAAAACAATTTTAGAATGTTACCATCTAACATTTCATATGTGTTGACATTGTGATGGGCACTGAATAAGGACATTTTATTTTTTCTGATATAAATGTGAACAATATGTATGCTTCTTACTTTTAAAAGCACCTTTTCAATTTGGAAAGCAGGCGTTAGGTATGATGCTGTTTTCCAAATAATTTTATACTTTACAAAATACAAAGGCAAAAGCTATTTAAATACAGAATTCCCTCATTAATTAAAAAATCCTAATTTATTAGGAATTTATCCATTTAAAAAAAAACAGAAGGACGTGTGTATCAGAGGTAAACTTACTGATTCTGAGATGGGCTGAGCTAGACTTCTATCTTGGTTCTGACCTTGTGCAATCTTAGGTTCCTCAGCCTTTAACAGTCCTTCATCTCAAATAGAGCTCACACTTACCTCAGAGGTAAACACAGGTTGTACTATGCCTTAGTGAATAATGTTTAATGGTCAAATCTGGTAACACCATAACCCAGGCTTTCTTTTGAGTGGCAATATAGCACAGTAGTTATGAGGATGGGTGTTAAAGCCAGAAAGTCTGGGTTTAAATTCTGGCTCTATCACTTCAACAGTTGTGTAAGCTATTTTATATTTCTTTTCTTTCTTTTTTTTTTATTTTTTTTTATTTGATAGGCAGAGTTAGACAGTGAGAGAGAGAGACAAAGAGAAAGGTCTTCCTTCTTTTGGTTCACTCCCCAGAAAGCTGCTACGGCCAGTGCTGCGCTAATCTGAAGCCAGGAGCCAGGTGCTTCTTCCTGGTCTCCCATGTGGGTGCAGGGGCCCAAGCACTTGGGCCATCCTCCACTGCCCTCCTGGGCCACAGCAGGGAGCTGGACTGGAAGAGGAGCAGCTGGGACTAGAACCTGGTGTCCATATGGGATGCCAGCGCCGCAGGTGGAGGATTAACTAAGTGAGCCATGGCACCAGCTCCGCTACTTTATATTTCTATACATTAAATTCCTCATATCTAACTGAGGACAATGATTGTACCTGCTTCACAGGGCTATTATAAAGATTACATGAGGGGCTGGCACTGTGGCATTAGCTAGTAAAGCCACCACCTGCAGTGGCAGCATCCCATATGGGTGCCAGTTTGAGTCCCGGCTGCTCCACTTCCAATCCAGCTCTTTGCTTTGGCCTGGGAAAGCAATAGAAGATGGCTTAAGTCCGTGGGCACCAGCACTTGTGTGGGAGACCTGCAAGAAGCTCCTGGCTTCAGATCAGCCTAGCCCCGGCCATTGCAGCCACATGGGGATTGGACTAGCAGATGGAAGATTTCTCTCTCTCTCTCCCTCTCTCTGCCTTTCTGTAACTCTGCCTTTCAAATAAATAATAAAATAAATCTTAAAAAATCATATGACTATTTGCAAAGTACGTAAAACAATGCCTGGTACTTGATAGGTGCTATGTTATGTAGCTATCACTCCCAGGCATAAGTTATAGATACGGAAAACATGAAGGAGCAAATGCTGATAGCAAAGATGGTTGCAGTGAGACACAAAAGGCGAACTCTAAGCACAGTGGGAAGACAGCTATCTGTTTCCAGGATGAACTGAGTTGCGGGAAAGAGCCAACCAGGGGCTAGGCCATAACAACTCATCTGCATTCCAGATCTTCAAAAGTTTTTTCATTTTTGTAATTAATTACACTTCTAGAACACATCAAAAACATTTAAAATTTAAATATAAACGATATACAATTGTCTGTTATTTGAAATTCTCCCTATCTTCTTTTGTGTTCAATAGTTTGAGTAATCAATAATTGATTAAAAGTGAAAGCCTTACTTGGGCAGGCACCAAAAGAATTAGTGGGGAATATAAACTAAATCATAACGTAATTCAATAGAGGAGTGCAGAGTCAAATCCTGAAATACATGGAAAACCAGGAGGTTGTTTGAGGGATAAATATCACTGTAGTTTGTATATTATACTACTTGTTCATGATAGGTTCCTCAGGGAAAATGAATAATAACCCAACTAAAAGTATTTTTCATATTTTTAAAGACAAAAATGCTTCTCATCTGTAAAATGGGGATAATATTACTTAACTCATAAAACTGTCAAGAGGATTAAATGAGTAAAGTATACAAATTGTTTAGGACAGTGTCTGGTGCATAATCTATCACTTAAACATAAGAGATGCCAAAGATGTGTACAAATTGATGTGCTGTCTTCTGGTCTACAGGACACTCGTAAATATCAGTTCTAATTTAAGAGTCCATCTTCAAATATACTGATATGAACCATTCAGAACTATTCTTGACCCAGTCATGTTAGGCCCTCATGTCTGGCTGAAAACTTATATAGGTTTTATTATGGCAGCAATGGCAGAGGCTCTATGACAGTGAGAGGACTGTAAATCAGCAGTCAGACATGATGGTATCTGTTCTGAGAATCTATTATAAGATGTTAGAAAAAACATAAATTTATGAAATGTGAAATTTATAATATACTAAAGATATCTATTACCCATAGTTAATTTTTAGGCATAAAATAAATATGCTTAATGTTTGAATACATGCCACTAAAATGTGTAAATTCTCAGCAAAACTGAAAATGTGAGGCTGTTTCTGTAATGGCAGCAGAAACTTTCATTGCACTAATAATGACACTAGAAGTAGAATTTGTTTTGCCAAGGTGAACTGAGCAGTAATATAACAAAAGCAATACACAGGACAGTGATCTCATATCATTTTATTATTACAAGTTACAGAACATCCTTTTACAGAGAAGGTGAGGGTTCCTTTGTTCTTAGCAGACAGGCTCCCAGAAACTTTCAGAAATCACCATTTATAACTAACAAACATTCCTTGATGCCTTGTAAATGCAAAGAAACCAAGACTGAGGAATTTCTACTGTCCTCTGATGAAGCTGCAAGTTCTGTATCTTTCTACTGAGTGTTTCTCTTTTAGAAAGATAGACATCCAGCCGGCGCTGCGGCTCACTAGGCTAATCCTCTAGCGGCGCCGGCACACCGGGTTCTAGTCCCGGTCGGGGTGCTGGATTCTGTCCCGGTTGCCCCTCTTCCAGGCCAGCTCTCTGCTGTGGCCAGAGAAGTGCAGTGGAGGATGGCCCAAGTGCTTGGGCCCTGCACCCCACGGGAGACCAGGAGAAGCACCTGGCTCCTGCCATCGGATTGGCGTGGTGCGCCAGCCGCGGCGGCCATTGGAGGGTGAACCAACGGAAAAGGAAGACCTTTCTCTCTCTCTCTCCCTCTCACTGTCCACTCTGCCTGTCAAAAAATTAAAAAAAAAAAAAAAAAAAAAAAAAGAAAGATAGACATCCGTTTCTCTTCTAATTCAGATGTCTGGTCAATATAATTAAAGGTATTTTGAGATAACATATTTGATGTTGGATGTATACCATGATTTATGCCTAGTTAGGAATAAACTAGGCATACTCCAAATGATAATAATTATTTTACTCAATTATAAAATTATCACTAAAATAGTGAGTAGTAATTTTTATTTGTATTCTAATGTCCTTTAACAAGCTTATTCATATGAAAATTTCAAATGAGGTTCTGGAAAACTAAGAAGAACTATGAAGGATGCTAATTTTATGGACTGTGTCTTTGGGTCTCCCCCAAATGCCTATGCTGAAACCTTATCCCCTAATGGGATGGTGGAGGAAGGAGGGGTCTAAGGGAGATAACTGGGTTTAGATGAAATCATGGGGGTGGAGCCTCCATGATGCAATTTAGTGTTCTTAAGGGAAGAAACTAGAATTTTCTCTCTCTCTGCCATGTGAGACCACAATGAAACGATGGCTATCTGCAAACCAAGAAGAGGGCCTTCAGCAGAATTTCCCCATGCTGAGACCCAGATCTACGACTTCCTGACCTCCAGAACAGTGAGAAATAAAATTTGTTTACTGAACCACCCAGTATGTAGCATTTTCGCCACAGTGACCAAAATTGACTAAGATGGAACTTGGTATTAATAATAAGCTGGATGCTGTTGTAACAAATCCCTAAAAATGTGAGAGCAGCTTTGAAACTGGGCTATGAGTAGAGGCTGGAAGAGTTTTTGAAGCACATGCTAGAAAATACCTGTATTGCCAGGAAGAGAGTTTTAAAGGTATTGGTGAGGACTCAGAAAGGAAAGAAGAGAAATTATAATTATAGAAATTATAATTATAGAAATATTTCCAACTTTTCAGGAGATACATAAATAATCATGTACAGATGTGGTTGGTTTACAGATGTTGAGAGCAATTTTGATGAAGTCTCAGATGGGAATGAGGAACATGTATTGAAAAATGGAGAAACAGTGATCTTTAAGGTGAAGTGGGAAAAAAGATGGCTGAATTGCTTGTGTTTTAGTGTTATATGGAAGGTAGAACTTGTAAGCAATGAACTTCGATATTTAGCTGAGGAGATTTTTAAGTAAAGTGATGGAGGAGCAGCGTGGTTCCTCTTGAGTGCATGGTGATATGTGAAAAGACAGATGAAGACCAATTGTTAAGCAAAAAGGACACAGAGCTTACAGATTGGAGAATTCCCGGCCTATCCATATTGCAAAAAAAAAAAAAAATGATAACCCATGATCTGAAGGGAGCACTAAGTGTGTGGCTGAGCAAATATTTGGTAAGGAGATGAGTATAGCTGTAAGTCACTGACTTATCCAGCCACCCAAGTATGGAAACTCCCAGCCTGATCTGAACGTGAAGCAGACAGTTTGGAATGAAGGAAGGCTGTCAGACTTCTTAGAGTCTACAGAAGACGATAAAGCTATCAAACTGGGAAGTTGCACTATTATTCAAGAAAAGATTTCTTGAAAATTATTCAGACAACATCAGGGCCACCAACTAGGGTTTAAAATGGCAGACGGACTCCAGCAGAAGCCACAGGAACAGGAGACCTGTGCCCTTTTTGTGCCCTGGAAGACGCAAAGAGTGGTCCCTGTGCAGAGAGCTTAGGCATGAATAGTAATCCAGTATCTGTGAGTGAAACTGCCATTTGGGTAGGCCTGGAGGCCAGAGGATCCTGCTGTAGCCTATAGATCTCATGGGATTTTCTATGTTACTTTTGGACTTCCTTAGGAGCCATCACCTCTTCTTTTTCTATTTCTCCCTTTCAAATGGCACTTTTCTATGCTATGCCTGTCCCATCATCATATTTTGGAAGCATATAACTTGTTCGTTCTCAGAAGTTCACACCTGGAGAAAATTTTGCCTCAGGATGAATGTATCTTGGGTTTCACCCATATCCGCGTTAGATGATACATAGATAAGATTGTGGGGGGCAGGCATCTGGCAAAGCAATTAAGATGTTCCTTGGGATGCACGTGTCTCCTATTGGAGTGCTCGGGTTTGAGTTCTGGCTCCACTCCCAATTTCTTGCTGATACACACCTTGGAAAGCAGCAGGTGATGACTCAAGTAGTTGGGTTCCTGCCACCCACATGGGAATCTGGACTGAGTTCCTGGCTCTCAGCTGTAGCCTGGCCAAGCTCCAGCTGTTGTGAGGATTTGGAGAGTGAACCAAGTACTGGAAGATCTCACTCTTTCTAATATATAGATAAGACTGTGTGCTTTTGACTTAAAGGTAATGCTGGAACAAGTTAAAATCATTGGGACTACTGGAATGTGATGAAGGTATTTTGCATATAAGAAGGACATGAATTTTGGGGACCTGGAGTACTTATGGACAGTACGTTTGTGTCTCTCCAAAATCCTATGCTGAAATTCCAGTCCCCAGAGTGATGGTATTAGGAAGTAGGGCCTTTGAAGTCGGGGTAAATAAGTTTAGATGAGGTCATGCAAGTTGAGTCCCATGATGGGGGAGATTAGATCTCTCTCTCTCTTCCTCTCTCTCTCCCTCTGCTATGTGAACACATGGGGTGATGGCAACTGTCTACAAGACAGAAAGTGGGCCCTCACCAAAGGTATATCTGTTGACTTACACCTTGATCATAGACTTCCCAGTCTCTACACTGTGAGAAATAAATGTTTGCTGTTTATGCAAATCAACAGCAATTTTGTTATAGTAGCTGGAAATGACTAAGAAAATCAATAAATATTTAAGTAAGCAAACTAGTTTCTGAAGGAAATGAGATTTATTCAAATTGATCACAGAAAACTTCACTGAAGTTTGGTGTTAGACTTAGGTTTAGCTACTTCACTTCAATAGAGAAGATGTTGTCATCTTAGTTGAATTCCTGCATTTACTAATCAATTTCCATCAGTGGTTCTTCCAAGTATCCAAAATTTCAGGGACACAGACTATATCTCCCACACAACAGAGGATATTGATTTTTTCTGTTGTTTTTTTTTTTTTTTCCATTTCACTCTTGTCATCTTCTTTTCACTATCATGTGGCTTTATATCAATGCCTAGGCCTTACTTTCTTCATTCTGAATCAACATAGAGCCATCTGATCTCTATTTTACTACAGCAATGACAGTAGGTTGGCTCTTGAAAGCCTTTCCTAGAGGGAATGTAGAAAACTTCAACTAATAATGGGTCTGTTCTTACTATTCTTTGTAAGGCTTCCCTCAAAATTCCCCACCACATTGACACTTCTGATTTAACATCTCGAATTGAAAAGGGTTTCTAGAGAACAATAAAAAGCACCTAACTTCTGTCTAATAAGTCTAATACCTATTAAATACTTCACTCAAATTAACTCCAGGGAACCAGATAGACTCACACTCAAAGCATACAGGATCTATGGTAAGCTAAGACTTAAGAGAACAAAGGCCAAAGCTAGATCTCTTCAAAGGTCATACTTATAGAGTAGAGGTTGCATTCAGGAGGAGCTAACTCAGTTGCAGAGGTTGACTTTCAAGGTAGTAACAGTTAAGTTGTCACTAAGTAGATGGCTAGCAAGTGTGGTAAGCTTGAATCATGAGGCTTAATCTAGCTACAATGAACAGAAAATTAGGCAAAAATAAATCAACACAATACAACACAACACCCATCCAGATTGGAAAGGAAGAAGTAAAGTTTTTTCTATTCAGAATTGATATATTTATGAATGTAGAAAATTCTGAGGAATCTATAAAATAAAATAAACAAAGCTATTAGAATGAATAGTTCAGCCAAGATTTCAGGAAACAAACCAATATATAAAAATCATTTTCCTATACACTAGTAATAAGCTATGAAAATGAAATTGAAAACAATTTACCTCAGAATAGCACCAAAAAGATTTAGCAATACATTTCACAGAAAAAGTCTAAAACTTACACATTTTAAAAGCTATAGAAAATTTTTTGAAAGACCCAAATAAATGGAAAGAAAGCCCATACTCATGGATCAGAAGATTAATTCATGTTACAAAAGAAAAAAAAACTATTTAAATTGGAATTTTTCAAAATTAAGACTTCAGTACTTTAAATAACATCATCAAAAAAGTGAATTGGTAACCTACAAAATGGGAGAAAATATTTGCAATCAAATATTTGGCAAGGGAGCTGTATCTAGGATATATAAAGAATTCTCAAAAATCAACAATTAAGGGACCATCACTGTGGTATAATGGGTTAAGCCACTGCCTGCAATGCTGGCATCCTACAGGGGTGCCAGTTTGAGTCCCAGCTGGTCCACTGCCAATCAGCTCCCTGCTAATGTGCCTGGGAAAACAGTAGAAGACAGCCCAGGTCCTTGGGCCCTTGCCACGCACATGAGAGACCTAGAAGAAGCTCCTGGCACCTGGCTTCAGCTTGGTCCAGCTCTGGCTATTGCAGTCATTTGGGTAGTGAACCAGTGGATGAAAGATATCGCCCTCTCTACCCTAACCCTCTCTTGCTAACTCTGCTTTTCAAATAAATAATTAAAAAAAAAAAAACCAACAATTAGATAGCAATCCAATTAAAATAGACAAAGTATTGAATAGAAATTTCTCCAGAGAAACATAGAAACAGAAAACTAGCACATGGGAAGATGGCCAACTTCATCATTAGAGAAATGAAAACAAAAACCACAGTGAGACACCACTTCACTCTTTCTAGGATTGCTAAAATTTAACAACACACACACAGACACACAAGTGCTGGTTATAGAGAAACTGGAACCCTCATACACTGCCAATGGGATTGAAAGTTTGGGGAATGACGGTGACTAGATCAGGGGTTTCTTTTGGGGTGAAGAAAGTGTTCTAAATTTAGATATTGGTGTTGTTTATAAAACTCTGAAATGCTCAAAATCACAGAATTGTACATTTTGAAGGATGAGTTTTATAGTATGTGAACTATATCTCAATAAAGTTCAATAAACCTCAATTACATCTTGATACAGGTATGTAAATTTCATATCAAATATTAAACAGTTAAAAGATGGGGACCAGAAAAGGTAACAATGTTAAACTAATGACTGGAGATGAAATTGAAAGTCTTCTAGATTTATTCCATAGGTTTCTATATAACATTGAGAGGATAAAATTATAACTTAGCTTAATACTTTTCCATTTTTATTGAAAAGACTATACTTAAAAGTTGAGGAGCTTACAGAGAAGCAATCTTTTCAGTCAGACTGAGAGAAGGGGATACCAGCAGACAGGAGACTTCAGAGACGTAAATCAGAACTGAAAGGGTAACAACTCGCTCTAATGTGAAATAATTGATTAGGCAGAATTCCCCAATAGTCAATAATTAGATGCAGAATATGGAGAGTTAGTTTTGTTATTGTTAAGACTTAAACTCTATACACTGATCAACTCATTGCACAGATGTGTAAGACGACTCATGTTGCCGTGCATAATGCTAGGGGAGAGGGTCGGATAAGAACAGTTATTAGAGGCCTTCAGCTCAAGCTGTTTGTAAGATAAAATGTAAAGATAAAAAGATAATTTTAAAATAAATCTAATTAGTATGTATCTTGTAGTTACACTACAAATGGCAACTTATTCTTACTGAATTCCCCAGAATTTAAAGTTGCTTTGTAAGAACGTTTTAGGCCTCCATTATTTTGATACTAGTATGATGCAGTTTCTCTTTGGTTTTTCCTCCCTTGTTTTACCTTCCCTCAATTCTTCATTCCCAGCAGCCCGACTTTCAGCTCTTCCCGTTGATCACATCAAGCAATTATCCGACCAATATCCAATTTACTTTGTTCTTTGTGGACAAAATATAAAATGATACTTCTTTAAGGTCAGAGTTAACTGGTATCATTAAAGGTTAAAAACTAATGATTTTAGTTCCATTCCATTTTCTCTTCAGTGCAAATGCAAACCACACTCCAGGCAATTTTAAAAGATCCACTGAGAGTAGAGTGAGGTTGAGTGTCCTCACATAGTTATGTCCAAAAGCTAGTCCTCTATCAGTTGCTGAAGGGCAGCTTAGGCTGCCTGGAGGCCAGGGAGCCCAGCATGCAACAATGGCAGGAAAATAGAGTTCCCTTCAGCCCTAATTCACATGCAAGTGAGGTGCCAATCAAGTGCTGACAAGCATGGAGAAACCAAAATCAAAAGTGGGTAGAGATACACTTTCAAAAGAAGCTGTTTTCACACATTTCTAAGTGATGTTTTTAATGGTGGTTATGAATATACCGCTAACAACATGGAGAAAGGAATAAAAGTATTAAAAATAGTAATTGTATATCACTTGAGACGATTCAATAAACTAATGAAATATGTTTACTGAAATTGTAATTCAAGGGATCTTCAAAACATTAATAGGAAATGCTACTATGAAAAAGCTACTCATGGACTTCAAAACTTTTTGCACAAAAATAAACTTATCTTTTAATTCCACCATTTCCATGAACGTTTTGAAGTCCCAACATACGGTTTATTAAAAACATGCACTCATTTTGACTAAGGGAAGAAATGTGAATGGAAGCTGATTTATAGAGCACTGCAAACGGGGAAGGTTAGGTGAGTTCAGAGGGTACTGGGCATTGACAAGGAAAACCAGCTCACGTCTAAATTAAAAAGATATTTAAAGTTACTTGATTTTGCCAAACTGATCATCACCTGGAAAGGTAAGAGCAAAGCACTCTGAATTGGCCAACAAGGGAAGCAATGGAGTCACTTCATCAAAGTGGCTGGAGAAAGAGGACGAAAAGGTCAAAAGCTGCATTCCTATAAAGTGACAGTTAATTTTTTAAAAGTGAGCCTAAATTTTTAACAACTAATATAAAGCAAAAGTAAGCTGCATTATTTGTAGATGTTTTTCCAAATGAACTTGGTAATGCATCCTATTCTTTATCATGTACAAAATAAACTTAAGATAGTAATCTAGGGCTTTGTAAGTGATGGTTTAATAGCTAACTTCACATATTGGCATAGTAAAAATAACACATAACAAAAATAACAAAATAACATTATTTTCATTAATTTAATATCAATTCATAAGATAAACAGTTGCTTCCTTTTGTCTTTAAGGTTTTGGGTTTTTGTCTTTAAGGTTTAATAGCAAGAATCAATACCAGAGCTATCTTTTAAATGTGTATTTTTACTAGAAACACTGAAAATTTAGAGAACTGGAAATCTGATGAGAGCAAAAGCAGTGAAAGGCATATTTTTAGTGTCACTGTTCTCATTATTATAGTAAACTGCATACTGTTTTTATAAGGGTAGACCTGGTCAAATTTCAAGATTTACTACCACAAAGTGAACATTGGTCTTGAAAATCTATCATTGACTATAACATATTCTACAGGAGAAATTCAATACTGTAAGATAGATACAGTCATAAATTAGGCTCTCAGATTTTTTTTCTCAGATTTTAAGAGCAACAATTAGCAAAATCGAAAAGCTCTTCAACTGTTTTGTGCTCTAACTACAAAAGTAATAGATCTGCAGGTGTCTATTAGCAGCACCTTTAATTTTAAACTACAATTACACACACTGCTAATTAAGTAAGGGAAAGATGCATTTCATCAAAGATCTGTTACTTAATAACAGTACTGTTATTAAAGTACTAGAAGTAATTGCATCTACTTGTCACACAGTTTACATTTAAGATAAATTTTCTTGAAATTCATGACCTAAAGGAGGATTTGAACTTGTATGACAAAGGTAGAAACAATTTTCAGGCATTCAAACAGTGAGGCTACAAAGTAAGACTGCACTCTAAGAAGTGTGTATGTGTGTTCATATGTGTAGAATCTTTATTTAGAAGTAACATTTTATGACAATTTTAAATATGGAAATTCTACTGAAACACAAGGAATTTAATGCCCACGGTATACAATGCACTATTGAGACAAAAAATGGTCTAAACCATAATTTAAGCTTTATATGCTAATCATCACAATTCCTTTCTTGATAAAGTTCATATTAAAATTTTGAATCCATGTAAAACAATTTCATATGTTATGCTTGCTAAAAAACCCTGAGAGAATGATTATTTGTCAACATCATAAACACCATGACTCTTCCCCTAAGAATACTGGTGAGAATATGAAAGGTTATTATTCCATTTGAGGCATAAAGCAAAGATTTAAAAGCATTTCAATGTTTGTTGTTTAATAATACTATACTTTAAAAAGTCTTGAAATAGAAACATAGTGGACTTAAACATATTAATCAAATTCGTCAAAAATTAATGTAAACTTCATCAGTGCACACAATGTTATTTGCTTAGACGAATCCATTTGTTTAGGAGAAGAACCATTCTTTCTTCTGATGCCACCATCTGTATGGCCCCACTACATGCCGTAATCAAAATTATTTCACAAAAAGTAGCAAATATAGGAGGTTGAGATATTCGCCATTAATATTTTAAAACCAACACAAGGTATATTACATTAAATAGACTTCTCAGCCCTGGCGTTGCCTGACAGATATGTGATGTGCCAGTGGTTATATTATATTCCTCCTCCCATGCATGTGCCTCCTGCAGAGACAGCAGACTACAGAAGCTGACCCTTACTGAGACCATCTTGTCTCTCTGACAAAGCTCCTTTTTAACTTCTTACTTACTGGTTACTTCCTGTGATGGAGAAAAACTTTAGCTCAGCTTGTGATAATTTCACAGGCCCTGAGGACTCTGACCCTAATAGCCTCAAGGTCAGAAGTCAAGTCTTGTTCTGAAACATCTGTGTGCTTTATATTAAAGTGGAACAAAAGTGGAGAAACATCCACCAGTGTGTGACAAGGACAGGCAGAAGAGGACTGACACACTGGTCATCTGGTAACCCTGGCACCCTAAGTTCATTTGAAAAACTGTCCAAAAGACACTTAAATTCCACAACTGGTGCACAAAAGGTTTTTATAAACTGTGTTAAAGTAAAAAAAAAGGGGAGGGGTGGAGTTATGCTTTATAGAAATCTCCAATTTTATTAGTCTTATAAGCTTTCAGACATTTTAAACCTCTCTACAAGTCAAGAAATTTCATGCTTTGAGTGTAATAGCTTAAAAGAAAAAATAAGCTGTATGTATCTACATTATTGTATACAGATTTACATATAGATATATTGATACAGTGCTTAAAGGGAACAATTTGAAAAACAACATTAAGATTTTCAAAATTACATCATACTAGTGTGTTTAAAGAATATCTTAAGATATCCATTGCACAACTTTTAAAATAAATTAATTAAATGAGCAGAGTTAAAAGTACTTGAAAGTAATGCTTGAAGACTGGGATCAATTTAAAAAGTAAACAATTCAACTTCTTATTCTTAAGATAGCACAAGCATTTACAGATTTAGGCTAGATAAAGTATTCTCAGGTGTCAGGTGTCAGCACCAGTTTTATGTCTAAATCATATGAGTAAGCAATAAGGTGTAGGGAGGTTGAAAAGGCCACAGAAATATATTTAATTTCCATGACAAAGAGAAATACACACCAAAGTCTAGAAACATAGACAATCAATGCTATGCTTGCTTTTAACATTCACTTTGATCTATAAAGATTTAAAATTATCAAATGCACTTTCAACAAATTAGTTTTATTAAAGTGTTGTACTTTCCTGTGATATAAGGGTTCTGGACATCAAGACACAAATTTTTTATCGATGCATGTTTAGTATTGATTACATCACATTAACCATACTGGCACAAGACTGTGATATTTGTAGTACTGCATATGAGACAAAATTCAGAAACTGTGGTAATTTGTTCTATCATGTATACTTAATCTTAAATCACAGAGTCAGATTATTTTGAAACCCCATGATTTTTATGGCCAGACAATATGCTCTATTCAGAAGCAGATGAATGGAAGATTTCTGACATTTTTAATACTAATTATATAAATTCTGATCAAGTACCACATGCTAACCAGTGGGGAAGAAAGTCTACTAAATATTATCAATATATTTCAAACATTTGAAGGGTCTCTTGACATTTCAAATATTGACTGCACAAACCTCAATGGTATCCACACAAAACAGGAAACATAATTTCCATGAAATGTGCAAAAAAGGTGACAATGATGCAGAAATTAGAATATGTAAATAAACAGGCAGAAAGTTTTCTAATCACATTGAAAATCACTGTCAGCATAAAATAAATATCAGAAAATTCTTTGCTTGAAATATTTTTGTTTTCTTCTTTTGTAAAATAATGTGATGGTACCAAAAAGCAAACCAAAGAAAAAAAAGAAAAAAAAAAAAAAAGAGGGAACAGAGAGAATCAACCTGTAAGGAGACTGATAGTTAAAGGTGTTAAAAGTACACTGACCAGTTCAACAAAGGCAAGTCCTCCATAGCTGTGAGCAACAAAAAATACATTCTCAGCTGCAGACTGGGCTATGAAATGGTCCCAAACGTAGATGGCATGTTCTTCCGGAGAACCATTTTCCTACAAGTAAACCAAATATATTACTCAGTGTATCTATTACCATAGGACTCAACAATTAAATGATACACTTGCATACACAGCTACAAAGAAATAAGATGGTTATTGCGCATTTAAAATAATAACAGAACTACATAGAGAATTCAAATTAGAGAATAAGTTATTGTTAAAAGTATTGGTCAATTATTGCTAAGCTTAACTGCTACTATAATCTTCTGAAATATTTAAAGTAAGCACATTTTTGAGAGGAAAATTTGTTATACCTTAGATATCAAAGCATATCTAAATACATCAGAATTGTACAGCATAAAGTTATAGTAGTCTTACATGGAACACTAGAGAAAATTTAGTTATCTTCCATATTTATATATATTTATATTACACATATCTTTAAATTATTTGATTTATAAAATTTTAAGTATTTCCATCAGATAAAAATAAGGAGAAAATGAATATTTTCTACAGAAGTTGTTAAAAATACATATAATTTTTTAAAAAAGCATTTTCTATATGTATTTTATTTCTAGAAGAAACTTGAATATATAAACTTAAGGGTTTTTACATTGCTCCCAACTAGCTAAAACCCAATAAATGTGTTTTTCTTGAATTCCAAAATTTCTGTAATAACTTCATTTTGCTATATTTATTTTGATAGCTGAAACATATTGTGGTTAAAACTAAAGCCTGTAATGTGAAAAACAAAAACCAGCTAAATAACACTAATCAAAAAAGAAACTGCTAGGCACTAAAACATCATAAAAAATGTTTCTAGATAAATAATTTTTAGAAAACTTAATACTAAAAAACTAATTTCTTCAGAATGTCATAGATATTAGAAAATAAAAACAAATTATTCAGATTTTCCATTTTAGAAATTTTATAAAAACTTATTGAGGTCCGTATACATGACTTCATTTGCCAACCAGAAGTTACTGTTCCCTCATACCTATCTCTATCCTAAATTTTTCTCCAGAGCTACAAAGCCAGCTGTTCAATGGTCATTGCCTTTTGGATGTCCCATAAACACTTCAGAACCTACCAAAGCAACACAGCACTGAAAAGTTTCTCCAAAAGGTGTGACACCCATGTCTCACTGAAATCTAAGATCACCTTTGATTTCTCTCTCCCTCAAATTCCATATATAATCAATCATTAAAACCCTGTTGATTCTATATCCAACTGTCTCTTAAATTCATCCACTTCTCTCCATTCTCCTTTCCCATGGCTTAGTTAAAGCCACACCATTTCACAAGTGGATGACGTTAAGATCCCAGTTTCCCTGCCTCAGGGACTGTCCACTTACATGTATCTCTAATTCTGTAGGGAACCATCCTTCAAAAGTACAAACACAAGTTAACTCTTCCCCTGCTTAGAACCTCTCGTTTTCTCACTGCCCTCAGGATGAAAGTTAATTCCTCAAAATGGCTTTGAAGGTGCTTCATAATCTGGCTTTCATCTACATCTCAAACCACCTCTCTCACCATTACTCTGCAAAATACCTCGACCATAAGGCACCTTTCTGCCCCCTGAGAAATTACAGAACACTCTCTGTGTTCCAAATGCAAGGTGCAACTTGCGGTAACGTAAGTATGCCATATTTTCCTGTCTCTGGACCATTTCCTTTATCTGGAAAATGACCCTTGTGTTCTGCCTGAATATCTTCTACTACTTTACCTACATAATTGCTACTTGTCCTCTATGTAAATTTTTAAAAACTTATTTCATCAACTTTAATGGCAGAGCAACAGAAGGATAGAGAGATTTTCCATCTGCGGATTCATTCCTCATGCCCGCAATGGCCAGAACTGCACCAGGCTGAAGCCAGGATCTCCATCCTGGTCTTCCATATGGGTGGCAAGGATCCCAGCACTTGGGCCAAGTTCTGCAGCTTTGCCAGAGTGCACATTAGCAGGAAGCTGGATCTGAAGAGCAGGTGCTAGTATCAAACTGGTACTCCCATGTGGGATGTGAGCATCCCAAGGACAGCCTTTACCCACTGTGTCATAATGCTCACCCCTCCTCCACTACTTGTCATTTAGTACTTAAATGAGATACTATCTCCTCAAGGAAGCCTTCTCTGTCACCATCAAGGCAAAGTAATGTCCTCTAACAACACTTTTGGCATACTATATTGTAATTACTTGTTAGTTTATCAAATTCTTGAGGCCAACAGCTGTGTCTTCCTGTTCATTAATTTTTGGTATAAGGAATGGATAATAAAAACCATTTATTTTCAGGTTGATTACTTACAACCTGGTAGTTATATACTAAAATATAAACATACTTTAGAAGATAATTATTAGCAACATAAATATGAAATTACTCACACTTAAGATGTGTGTGCGTGTGTGTGTGCAATGAATAAAAAATAAATCCTTACAAGGAAACCCTTGTAAGGATTTTAGGCTTTGATAATTTAGCTTTCACAAGTTTGAAAAGGAGTATACGGTTATAAAACTCAGGATAGTAAGTAACTCTAAGGAAGAGAGATATTATGACTACAAAATATATTCTAGTGGCTGGCAGGGTTTTCTTTTCCTAAACTTATTTGAGAGACAGAGTATGAGAGAGATCTCCCATCTTCTGTTTTACTCTCCAAATGCTCAAACTGTCTGCAGCTAGAAGCAAGGAACTGAGCATTCAATCCATATTTCCCACACTTGTGGCAGGAACCAATTATTTGAGCTCTCTTCCCTGCTTCTTAGGATCAGCATTAGCAGGAAGGTGGAATCAGGAGCCAGAGGTGGGATACAAACCCGGGTACTCTGATTGTAGATGCAGTTGCCAAGCTAAACAGCTGTCTCCAGTTTACCACTTAGATTCTTTATAGTTATTATTTATACTGGCCATGTATAGTCAGTACTTTTCTGTAGAAATACCATAATGGACACAAAATTTATTATACAAACTTCTGAGAATGAGGAAACATAATTGCTTACAGGAACAGAACTGTAAAAACAAAAGAGGGAGAGACTTAACAGAATTTCTACCATTGGCAGAACAATCTTAGACCTGTGATGGTCCTAAATATCCAATGTACGTATAGATTAGATTACTGTCTACATTAAGCTCTGTGATGGCCCCGACTCCAGCTTCCTGTTACTGTAGACCCTGTGAGGCAACAGCTGATGGCTTAAGTCATCGGGCCATCCATGTGGGAGACCTGGATTGAGCTCCTGGTCAGCTCCAGCTCAGCCTTGGCCTTAGTGCGCATCTGGGGAGTGAACCAGCAGTTAGAAGATTTCTCTGTTTCTCTCTGTTGAAAAAACTAATCAAACTTTAAGGGAATATGTAGACATCATTTATAATCATTTGCCTGTCTTATTGCCAGGTTTAGATCTAAAATACTGCAAAATATTGTTGCTCAAGGTTGCCTGCTGGCCCTATCATTAGCCATGGTAGCTCAAAATAAGCCCAATTCTATTTCATTATTTCTTCTCTATCCTACTTGTTTTTTAATCTATCAAGTTACTTCTTCCTTCTGCAATGTAAGCAACTTGAAGACAGATTATCTTTTGGATTCAAACTATAAATATAAACATGCTATTGACACACAGTAGGTTACTAGCAACTTTAGTGTGACCAGCAATGAAACTGTGGACAAAATGATATGAGCTGCATTTTAAAAATCAAAATGAAGGAGTATTTAAATTCTAATTCATCAACCTAGCTTCTACTTATCTGGAATACAGCAAAAGTGCTCAAAGATATTCATCACTGTCTCCTATATCATAGCAATACTCTGGATAAATAATAAGTATCCAATAATGTAAAAATAAATATTTAAATACATTATACTATTTCTTTGTCTGAGGAAATAGTATGTAATATTACATGAATTTAAAATGTAACATATGCAATTCATCTGATTTTATATGTAGTAAAACTACATAAAAAAGCTTTAAAAAACTTCAAAAGCAGGAATAAAAACTATTAAATGTATCAGATGGGCAAGTATTTGGCTTGGGGTTGAGTCGCAGATCTGCTCCCGATTTCAGCTTCTTGCTAATGGACACTTTCAGAGGAGGTGGTGATGGCTCAGGTAGCCGTAAGTCTGCCACCCGCCTGGGAGATATGCATTGAGTTCCCTCCCCTGGACTGAGCTCGCTAAACCCGGATGTTGGGGTCATTCTGAAGTGAACTAGTCAATAGGAGCTCTCCATTTCTCTCATGGTTTTTCTGCCTCTCAAATAAAAAATGAAAGCAAAACAAAACAAAAAAGCAGCAGAGCTGCCTGTGAATGGTAGGATTATCCATATTTTCCATTTTAGTTTCTTTATACATTTCTGAAGCACACAAAATTTCTACTGTAATAAAACAAGTGAACATCACCACCAACAACAAATAATCAGAAATACCAGGGTATTCCAGGGTAAACTTGTGCCACCTTACAGATCTCTGTGCCACAATCAATATACTTTTATAAACCATAATCCAGAGAATTCACACAAGTATTACCAGCAGTGTATTGGAGACTACAGATTTCAGTAGGAAAGACTTTCTAATACGTCTCAATTACAGAGATGCAAACAAACTGCATCTACTCTGCAGGTTGCACTCTGAGTTTCACACTAGAGTACAGTCTGTACAGGGTAACTTGATTCAGGCTGGCTGATTTTGAAACATGCAAATCTATGAAGCGCATGAAAAGACAAGGAGTAAATCCATCAATTAAGAGTTTGCTACTGGCAGAATGCAT
This sequence comes from Oryctolagus cuniculus, assembly GCF_051225735.1. Classification (NCBI taxonomy): domain Eukaryota; kingdom Metazoa; phylum Chordata; class Mammalia; order Lagomorpha; family Leporidae; genus Oryctolagus; species Oryctolagus cuniculus. The sequence continues at coordinate 16,481,777 of NC_142880.1, forward strand.
AGGATGTCTGCACGGTGAATTTCTGCTGTGTTCAGAGAACAGGGTGAATTTCTTGATGAACTCTTGCCATCACTAATCACTAAGCGCCAAATAGAAGTGTTGCAGTAACCAAAGCCTTATCAACTATGCCAGATTCCACTACCTGGGCATTGCAAGGGCTGCACTTATGATGGACTACCTGAGCTGATAACACGAGGAATTATCTAAACAACATTTGCATATTTGTGTAATTATTTTCTAAGGTTAATTAGCTCCTGTAATGCATTTCGCCCTCTGAGACTGCTTACAGTGACAGGTTCACATATTTTCTGAACCACTGCCAAATCTGACAGATTTTCCCTTAGTGAACCTGTTGCTACAAAGTTATAAAATGAGTCCTCCTATAATATATACCTTAAACTTTTATCTGCCTATAGAAAAAGTAAATGGAAAATTTAATGATTTTAAAGGTTTTTAAAATGCTCAATTTTAAAGTCAAAACTTTACAATTGTTTTATTTATATGTTTTCTGTGATTATATTGATGAGTTAGCTATTAAAATTTTATTAATGATCAATTTAACATAACTTTAAAATAGCACATACTTACATCACTAATTTTGGTTGTATCACACACAAATGTTACTTGTGAAATTGTAGATAAATATATGCGTGTTTATCCACATATACCCCACCTATACCAGTTACTCTCAGTACTAGTACTACAACTGGCTTATTACTTATACTAGATATTAATTGGAAAAAGAATATCGACAAAAAATAAACATCTGTTCTTTGACAGAACTTATGTTTTTCTTTAGGAAAAGTATGAGTCAATAAAATCCAAGGCAGATATTGAAGTCAGACAGATTTATGGGGATGCCAAAAATGTAAGTTTCCATCTTGTACCTGAACAATACATAGGTGATGTATTGATGATATATAAGATGAAAGAAAATTCTTATTTTTTAGCCATTGGCCATCAGGGTACCCTTCCAGGCAAATGGGAGACAAATATCATATGACTCTAATCCAGAAAGACATACACAGGGAAATTATATGTTTTAGATTTAAGCTTGAAACTTTCATGTGATTCTGTTATTTAACATTTTTGTACAAGAATAGAGTATAAACTGAACATTAACGAAGAACAAAACATTGAAAAGAACAGTTATATAAAACTGTCATTTGGGATGTAGTTCAATTTTATCCAATTAATTTGCCTTAAAAATTTATGTTCATTTTGACATATTTTAAATGTGTGATCTTTTATAAATGATATGCATTTGTGTTCAGTAGTGAACAATGGATTAGGGGTATAGATGGGGATATAAAACCAACAGTATAGCACATCTACAATAAAAACACTCGAAAGTAATGGCTCACTCTTTCGTCTCTAAATACTAACTTGAACCATAGAAAGTTACCAGTATCAAATGCTTTTGACCTTTGAAAAATAGCAATTTCATAAGACTCAAACATAAACATAATGAAAACAGACCAAAGAATCTATAAACTGGCAATATCTTGAAACTATCGATTTTTTCCTACCTTTTAAGGACTAGAATATTATTGAGAACAATGAGTATTGAAGACAGATTACTAATAGCTTGCATGAAACATGGGTAGTTGAGAATGACCTATACTAACAAGAAGTTTTTAATTAAAATTCCCTAAAATTCAGCACAGTACTTAGCAAACATCAAACCCAACAGACTATCATGCTATCTGGTTTAATACATAATCCATGTATTATGATTTTATTCTTTTCAGGACTTGGTGTTGTCAATGTTAAAAGCAGAATGAAAGTACATTTTTTTCCTACATTAAAAAACAATACCAAAAAACCAAAACAAGACAGGGTTAGTGTGGCCACAGCTTGTTATGCTGGCACCCCATATCAGAGTGCTGGTCTGAGTCCTGGCGGCTCTGCTTCCATTGCAGCTTCCTGCTAACGTGCCTGGAAAGACTGCAAAAGACGGCTCAAATACTTGTGTCTCTGCCTCCCATGTGGGATACCAGGATGCAGTTCCTGGCTCCTGGCTTTGGCCTGGCCCAACCCTGGTTGCTGTGGCCTTTTAGGAATTAAGCTAACTCTCTCTCTCTCACACACACACACTCTCTTTTTCTCCTTCTCTCTTGTTGTTCTGCCTTTCAAAGAAATTAAACAAATATTTCCCAAAGTCACTGGTCAATAAATGACTACATTAATAAATTATAAATGGTTATGCACAGAAGACACTTGTGATGAATATAATGGACAAAGGATCAGTATTCAGAACCACCCCAAACACACTGGAGTTCAGCAAGTATTTCAAACTTACCATGTTCAAAAGTAAACTCTGAATTAGAATCTCAACTCCCCATTATTTTTTTTTCTTTATTCTTTCCTATCTTAAGTGGTGCCTCTGCTTATCCAGTTGTACAACCCAAAAGTCTTCAAGTAGTCCTTGACTTCTCCATCTTTTCCTTTATCTCATTTTTCTCCAATTTAACTTACACTACAAAATATCTCTGGAATCTAATCTTCTCTCATGCTCCATTCACAAGTTATTACCATTTTTTGCCTAGGACAATAATCAATTGTCCCGATACATGCCTTCTCTCAATCTTTATAATGTTTAATGACATAGATACCTAAAATATCCTGATTTGAAGAGATTAATTAATTTGTTCAAGGTGATAAACTTGCTGTATTGCAAGCTGGTCTGTCTTGGTTCCAGTGTCTGATTTTCTATGCCATATGTGCTAAAGTATTGCTAACAAATGGGCTGACATAAAACTTATCTTTTCATCTACTGAATACAAGATTTAAACCAAAATTAACTAACTAATAAGAAAAAAAATCAAAAACAGGTAGATCTGGAATGGGAAGCAGATAGAGCTGGTAAGATCCTTAGATTCCAAAACGCTGTTCCATGCACACCTGAGCACTTCCAACAAAGTAAACACTGAGGACCATATTCACATTTTAATAAAATTTAGGATTTAGGCTTCCCCTACTTAGTGCAACTACAATGCAAGCACAATGATGCTAACTGCAAATGCTTCTATATGGGATACTCTGTGGCAGCCATAAATCTAAATACTTCTCAGAGATCAACCTGTTTCATTCTACAAATTAGTTACTATTATTATCCCTGAAGGCCAGATGAACAAAGAACGATTAAGAAACTTAAGAAAATTGTAAGCATTAAGGCAGACACAGAATTCAAACCTAGGTAGTCTAGGTAATCTTAATTTCTACAGTCTTAATCACTTTATATAAACAGCAGTGTTAAAACACATTTAACATTCTTCTCTCCATGTCGGCACAAGCAGTTTTGCTGTTCTTTCTAGCAATGAATTGGTAAAGAGCCTGTAAGACAAAGCACAAAAGTGCTGCTTATGGAGATGTCATGCATTGTGGGCCAGGTTCACGTTCTTTATTCTATGAAATGAAGGAGTCTGCTTTCTCAAAGTTCAATGTATCCTTTTTCTTGATTAACTTTTGCCACCTCATGAGAAAGAAAATGAACCGAGCTTAAAATCTATTATTAATTTTCTGCTATTTATTCATATACAACAAAGAATAAGGTTAAGTGAAAGAAGTTAGACATGAAAGACTACATACAGTATGATTCAGTTCATGGAAAATTCTAGAAGAGCCAAAGCTATAATGTTAGAATGCAGATCAGAGGTCAGCCGGGTGAGGACATGGAAAGACTGCCTGCAAGGGGGCACAAGAGAAAACTGTGGAGTGGTGGAAATTTTTTACCATGACTACAGTAATAGTTACACAATGGCCCACATTTATCAAACACATCTTTTTTAATTTTAAAGAGTTATTTATTTATTTGAGAGAAGAAAGAAAGAGAGAAGGCATGTGCGGGAGTGAGCTCTTATCTCCCAGTTTACTCCACAAAAGCCAGCAACAGCTGGTGCTGGGACAAATTGAAGCCAAGAGCCCCCAAATCAACGCAGGCTTCTGTGCGGATGGCAGGGACCTAACTACGTGACTCATCACCCACTGCCCTCCAGGATGTGCACGAGCAGAAAGCTGGAATCAGCAGCGGAATAGGGACTCAAATCACCCACTCGGATATGGGATGTGGGCATCCCAAGCAGTGTCTTAACCACTAGGCTAAATGCCCAGGCCTATCAAACATATCTAATTGTACTTTTAAAATTGGTGCAATTTATATTGCATAAGTTCTATCTTATAAATTATTATTAATTAAATAAGTTCAACAAAAAACAATAGTGGTAAGCTATTTTTTCTAAATAGGGATTTGCAAATCATGGCCTACAATTTAGACACCTGTTTTCGTATATACATTTTGCTGCTACATAGCTACATATACTTGTTCATGCACTATCTATGACTGCTTTCACCCTACAACAGTGAAAATGAGTAGCTAAGACAGAATCAGTATGGCCTGTAAGCCTCAAGAAGTTACCATCTGGACTTACAAGAAAAAGTTTGTTGACTATTGCTCTAAAAATTTATGATCTTAGTTCCAACTTAGAAAGCCAGATTGAACACCTGTATTTGTGTTATGTCCCTAAACTGTAAAAAAATCTACAGATTTTTTTTAAAGATTTTTAAAAATTTATTTGAAAGGCATAATACAGAGAGAGAAGGAAAGATAGAGAAAGAAGTCTTCCATCCTCTGGTTCACTCCCTAAATGGTCACAATGGCCAGGGCTGGGCCAGACTGAAGCTAGGAGCCAGGAGCATCTTCTGGATCTCCCACAGGGTGCAGGGGCTCAAAGACATGGGCCATCCTCTGCTGCTTTCCCAGGGGCATTAGCAGGGAGCTGGATTGAAAGTGGAGCAGCCAGGACTTGAACTGGTGCCCATATATGGATGCCAGCATGACAGGTGGCAGCTTTACCCATTAGACCACAAAACCAGCCTGAAAGATTGTTTTCAAACAAAGACGGAACACTTAAAGACTAGAATAACAAGTGAGGCAAAGATGATAACATTTTGGAAGATGAAGATCAGATAGAAAAATGGTAACCAATTTAGCATAAATTATGCTGAAAATCAGCACGATTTACACTACAGAACCCCCCAAAACACAGGGCTAGGATTCCAGCAAGCAGCTGAGACTAAAGGAGAGTGAATGAACATTTTAAAGGAAAGATTTTTGAGCAGTTACTGCCCCTCTTCAATCCCATGTAGCCTGGCAAGAGTTTTGCACATCCTGACAGGAGATTTTTGAAATGGGGGATATCAGAAATAGTGGAGATCAGTATCAGAAGAATGAGCAGGGATCAGGTGATCATATATGAATTACCCCATCCCCACCTCACTCTCCCCTTAATCCCTTCTGGACTTCCAGATGACAGGCAGGCAGATTTCCATCATTAGGCAGAAGATTGCAAAAATTTTTGGCAACTCGAATCAGGCTAAATAAGTCTAAAGGTTTAGATGCTGGATGGGAGTGGGCGTGGGGGAAGGTTCCCAGAAAAGAGACCACTCGGGTCACCTACAGCAGAAGCTCAAACAAGCCCTGCCCCTGGGATTAGAAAGATTCCAATCAGTTGCTTAATACCCACTGATAAATGTGAATAGTCTACCAAACTTTATTAGATGTACGAAGAAAGTCTATACATCAAAACAGAGACCAGGGCAAACAGACAAATGTACTTCAGAGAAACTAATACTTTGAAGGAGAAAACTTTCAAAAACACTGCCATTATCTTCAGAGACAATAGTACATACATAAAATAAGAACAAGGGTATGATTCAAAAGGAATACTCAAAGAATAAAGAGAACTCCTGCAGAGAGAAAGCAAAACAACAAAAATGAAAAATTCAATAAAAGGGTGATATGATTAAAGAAATCAGCCAGAGGGGCCAGGTTGTGGTGCGGTGGGTTAAGCTGCTGCCTCGTGTGAGTGCTAGCTTTAGTCCTGGCTGCTCCGTTTCCCACCCAGCTTCCTATAATGTACCTGGAAAAGTAGCAGAAGATGGACCAAGTTCTTAGCCCCACCAGCTACCCACATGGGTGACCTGGATGGAGTTCCAGGTTCCTGGCTTCAGCCTGGCCCAGTCCTGGCCGTTGTGGCCTTTTGGGGAGTAAAACAGTGGATGGAAGATTTTTCTCTTTCTTTCTTTCTCTCTCTTTGCCTTTCAAATACATAAATCTTTTTTTAAAAAGAAATCTTCCAGATGTAAAAAGATCTGAAAAATAGGAGAGAAAAGTAATGAACCAGATAAGTATCATGTGAATCTTAGTATGTGCTGCTGAAATGAGTACTAAGATAACAAGGGGATTCATCATTCCACAAATACTGAAAAGAGAAAACAAAGAGTAGAGGGTATAAAACTGTCAACAAAAAATTTTAAGAAAATTTCCAAAAATATTAGCCTCTAGATTAAAGGGGTTGACATGTACCTAGCGTAATGGATGAAACCAGACCTATATAAAGGCACATCATTGTGAAACTAAGAGCTCATGAACAACGAGAAGATTCTACACATTTCAAGTAAGAAAAAGGAAAGGTCAGGACTCGGAAAAATTTTGGACTTTTCCACAGGACTTCCAATAGATGAAGGAAGGTGATAAAGAGGCGATAAAGAACTTCCTTCAAAATGAAAAAAGAAGGGCTGGTGTTGTGGCGTAGCAGGTATGCCAATGCCAGTAATCCATATAGGTGCTGGTTGGTATCCCAGCTGTTCTACTTCTGATCCAGTTCCTGGATGGTGTCCTGGGAAAGCAGCAGAAGATGGCCCAAGTGCCTGGGCACCTGCCACCCATGTGGGAGACCTGGATGGAGCTCTTGGCTTCTTGAGTCAGCCTGGCCCAGCCCTGGCCATTGCAGCCATCTGGGCAGTGAATCAGCAGATGAACAACTCTCTCTTTCTCTCTCTGTAACTCTTTCTTTCAAATAAATAATAAATCTTTTTTCTAAAAAAAATGTGAAAACATAATTACAATTCTAAAACACACAAAGGAAGGGAGGGAGGGAGGGAGGGAGGGAGGGAGGGAGGGAGGAAAGAAAAAAAGCCAAACAACTAGGAGATGTCCTCCATCAAAATAAGAAATAAACCAGGAAAGAGGAAGACAACTACAGGAGAAATACTACAAGAGAGTGGGTAAATGGAATCTTTGGAAGAACGGTAAAGGAAAATGCCAGAATGACAGCTGCAGGGCAGATGCCATGGGCAACCTGACCGGGTGGTAGTAGTGATTCTAAAAACTTCAGAGGAGGGCTTTCATCACCAAGAACCCAGCCTACACCTGCATCTTCATCCTAAGACGTAATGATCTACTGAGTCTGGCCTGGATGTGTATTTGCACTTGACTTTTCCTAACTACAAGCAGACAGGATTCTTGTCTGCCTTCTATGCTCTGTGGCTATAACAGCTGAGGATGCTTTTCACACCTCACAGAAGTGTTGGGCTTTCACTACACTTGGAGCTAGAGCAGACTAAGGGAAGCTTAGAAGAAGAAAATACAGAGCATCCCGCCCCCTCTAGCAATATTTCTGTGGACTTCCCTTGCCAATCGCTCTATGGAAAGCCATGCTGCTCAAGCCCACATTGTTCATCGACTTCTCTAGAAAGGGGGCTTTGGTAAATGCTCTGGGAGTCAGAAGTTGGATAGTGATCTAGACTACGTTTTCAGCTTATCTTCTACTAGGAGCTTTGATCTAATGGTAGCAGTGTTTCCCATTCCTTCCACAACTAGCAAGACCTCTGCTTTCTCTTCAATATTTCACATTCAACAACAATTTTTTTAGGAATACATACAGTGATGTACTCAGAGGTTCCAAGGACTAAGTACTCTCCTACACTGAATGCAGATGTTTGTGTTAGATGCTGTCACTCACATTGGAGAGGATCCATCACAGAAGAGGCAATAAACAACCAAGAAGACAGAAGACTCGGCCAGTGCACAGCTGTGGGGCTCTGTCACTGGCTATCTTGGTGCTGGCACAATCAGTCTATGAACGGAGAAGCCAGTGTGGAGTGGCCAGGATGGTGGCTACACAAAAACAAACACAGGCATCACACTCACCAAGGTGGACCTAGTTGCTGCCACTTAATGAATACTTGACCAGAATGAGAGGCAGAAGAAACACGTTTAGAATACAGGTTGAGAAGGAGTAAGGTTAGGAGACTGCTTTTAACCCTAAAGACAGTTAGTACGACAGCTCACTCAAAACACACGAACAGTTTCAGACAGCTCAGTTGAGAACATTCTGTCGACTCAGTGGTGTAGTCAGAAGCTAAATATGTTTCACAGCATCTATATCTGAATCTAAAGCTATAATTGCAATATAAAAGATGCTTAATGCCAACCCTGGGTCATTAGAAGGGGTTAAATAATTGTCAGTAATTCTCTGACAGCGTCAGGCACTACACTGTGCACTCCACAGCAATACAGCTCGTGCAGGCAGAGAGGCGATCCTGGGAGAGCATTGCAGGGCCCCGGGGAGCCGACACCTTTGTGCAGCATAGCCTGGACAATCACTGCTAGCCATCGGTGGACAAAATACAAATGCTTGTGATTTCCTGTCTCTGCTTTACAAGGCATATGTTCACCACAGAAACTGTGATTACTCTGTGAAAAAGGAAACGAGTAAACTGTTTTCAAAGAACTAATAATTAATTGAAAAACCATGGGAAGATCATTTACAATCACTAGACAACATTCTCTCTCATTCTCTCTCTCTCTCTCTCTCCCTCCCTCCCTCCCTCACACACACACTGCTACATAGGACTCCCATCCCTACTCAGTCATTGCCATTTAACAGCTCTAAGACTTCTGGTTGTTCAATCAATTGCCCTCTTAGATGCTCAGAGTCTACTTTTGTACATAAGAGCTTAACCTGGGAAACCTCTAAAATTCTACTTCCTCTGACAAAATAAAGCAAAGCTTTGGGAACAACAATATTAGTCTAGACACATAATTTCTATGTGTTGTAGTAAAATTCAATTAGTTTCGGGGCCAGCACTGTGGTGCAGCAGGTTAAGCTCCCACCTGCAATGTCCGTGCTAATGCGCTGGGGAAGGCAGCAGAGGATGGCCTAAGTGCTTAGTCCCCTGCCACCATCTGGGAGACCCAGATGAAGTTCCTGGTTTCTGGCTTTGAACTTGTCCAGGTCCAGCAGTTGTGGCCATTTTCGGAATGAACCAGTGGATGGAAGACTGATTCTCTCTCTCTCTCTCTCTCTCTCTGCTTCTGTCCTTGTAACTCTACCTTTCAAATAAATAAAATAATGTTTAAAAAATGCAATTAACTTCAACAAATTTTGACATTCCAAAATGTGAGAAATTTTAATTTAAGTAGTAGTCTACCTTTCAAAAATGAACTGGCAGTTTTAGAATTTATTTGGAAATCCATTCCATTTTAGATGATTTTAAATCTGGATGTTGAATTATGTTTCTCAACTTGTTTTTTTTTTTTATTTGTTCCTAATATAAATCTGAATCAGAAATGCTTTTACTTCAATGGGTCAGGTTCCCAGGATCAGAGCTGCTAGGCTGATGGTTTATGTATTTTTAATTTAGTGTCACTAGACTGTTTTCTCACATCTCCACCATACATACAGTATGGGAGAAACCTTTCCTTTATATGAAATTACAGTCCCTTCAAATTTTTATCAATTGATTTTGTCAGTTAATTGCTATAAATATCAGTACCTTGATTTGCATTTCCTTGTTAATAGAAACATTAGGCAAATATTTACTATAATAAAACCAATGCTTAGCACTGAAGTTTTGTTTGTTTTAGAGCTATTTTTACTAAAGTAATTTAACATAAAAAACTCTCAAATTGCTCCAATTAGTGTAAAAGTTTTAATAAGAAGTAGGAATTTTAAAAGGTTTCTATTCGAAGAAAAATTTTCTTCTCCAGAACAAATCTAGATTTAGCATTATCTAAATAATTAAACTGAAAAACTTAAGTATCATAACAAACTGGCATATATTATTAGCAGTTCTGATTTTAGAACAAGGGAACACTGAGAGTTTGCTTTATTGTCCATCACAGAATGCAAACACAGAGAACAATTTTGCCATGCTATTTTAAAAATTTCCTGTGTATAACAAGCATACCCCCTTATTTACTTAATAATAAAAGTATGAGAAAAAAATAACATTAATTTTGTTAAATACATTTACATATATTAAAGTACAAATTTCTTAATACAAAATTAAGGGCAGAGACAATATCTTACTAATTATTATAGTAATAACAGTGGTGACCATTTATCAGGTGGCTTCTTTTTTTTTTTTGACAGGCAGAGTGGACAGTGAGAGAGACAGAGAAAGGTCTTCCTTTGCCGTTGGTTCACCCTCCAATGGCCGCTGCGGCCAGCGCACTGCGATGATCCAAAGGCAGGAGCCAGGTACTTCTCCTGGTCTCCCATGGGGTGCAGGGCCCAAGCACTTGGGCCATCCTCCACTGCACTCCTGGGCCACAGCAGAGAGCTGGCCTGGAAGAGGGGCAACTGGGACAGAATCCGGCGCCCCGACCGGGACTAGAACCCGGTGTGCCGGCGCCACAAGGCGGAGGATTAGCCTAGTGAGCCGCGGTGCCGGCCCAGGTGGCTTCTTATCAACACTTTGCAAGTATTAATTCACTCAAATTTCAAAATAACACTTTGAGGCAGAAATTCTTTGGTTTCTTTTGAATAGAGGAGGCACAGAGAGGTTGGGCAGCTTGTTCAGGTCAAACAGCCCATTATTGCAATTCAGGTCTAGAGCACAGGGAGTCAGAGCTGAAAATGCCCTGGGGTGCGTTTCTGTCAACTCTCCTTCCAACGTTCTGTTCTCCACAGCTCCTGACAAGTTGACTCACACAAGGCCCTGTGGTGTTAAAGTGCACAGAGATGCCTTTTTAAAAACTGTAATTTAAAATAGTCTGAAGAATTTCTTAAAGAAGTAAAGGACATTTAACTTCTTTTATCAACATTACAAAACCACTGAAACTAAAATTAAATATTCAAATTAATATAAAAAGCACTACAGTAGTATGTACAACAAATGAATTCTAGAACCTTGCTTCCTTTTTAAAAGAATAATATATTATTTTCTTGGTCTCTTTCACTAATCAAACCACAAATACTTACTCTGTAGGATATGTCCTTATTTGAGAATAAATCCACAAATAAGGATTCTGAAGTTGGAAAAATGCCATCCAGTAAAGTGTGATTAAGTATCAGATTTACATATAAAATATTTTAAGCTGGAAAGATGAATAAAATAAAACTGTGTTCATCTTAGGAAACCATACAATCTCAATTTTAGGATAACAAAACAAAAGGTTTCAGAGAATCGTCACGTGCCATGAAGATTTTCAGGAGTGGACTGTCACTGAGTGACCTTGCTGGCATCTAACTCACCTAACGGTGTGTGGAAGTGCATTGTTTCAAATCAATAACTAATTAACAAAGTACAACAGAAGTTGCACTGTTTCCTTAGCTCCTTGTTAAAAATGGCTTTTGGCAGCACATGGGCAGAAAGGTCGCTTTTATGACATCTCCAGGAGCCTTTCAACACCCTGCCTCTGTCAGATTAAATTACTTTTAGCAATTAATTGTCATAAGTTAAAACAGAAGCACATTTGTTACAGCAGGCTGTCATAATGACATGGTGAGTAGTTGTTTTGATATGAATTTCTTCCACTGACCTTCTATCATATCTTAATTTTTGTGGTTGACCTAACTGGAAGATTGGGAGCATGTCTTAGCTCAAACAGCACAGGACAAACCTTGGGGGTCTTGGGATAAGACACAAACAAATAATTGAAAAATAAAAATGTGTGCAGATATTTCAAAAAGCAGGATTTATGAAACAAAGGAATGTGTAACGTGGAAATTAAATTTAAAACAAAATTATTCTTAACACTAAAATACAGAATGAATAAAGAGTGAAATTTTTGAGTACATAAATACGAGATTATGGGATCATTTTTACACTGTACCAGAGTTAAACATCTAGAAGTAGCCTGCTATAAGGAAACAGTACATAATTTAAAATATTAATTTCAAGAAGAATACAAACAGACTCATGACATATAATATCTTCTACTTGATGAACGTGCTGTTTAAACCACCTTAATTTAATTATTAAATTAGTTACCAATAACAATTCTTTATCTCATCACTTTCTTTATAAATGTGTATCTGAATGGAAATGAATAACAACAAAAACCCACATCCTATTAAGGAAAGCAACATTTTGGTGAATCCAACTCAGATATTATTTTCAACAGTGAATGACATATGCAAATTTTGTCTCAAAGGTAAAATATTTTTATAGTTGATTTTTCTTCATGTTACTATAAATCTGCTACATTCTTTCAGTATTTTAAAATGTAAGAACTTCACAGAGGATAGCTACGAGGTGAAAACTAGGCCAGCTTGAAAGGATAGGAAAATGATAAGGCATGAAATTTTCAAGCAATCCTAAGCTCCTGAAAACAGTGAAAACAGCAGCTAACATTTTCCAAGTGTTTAGATTTTGTGCTAAATGCCTAACAGGCTGTAATTCATTTAATCCTCACTATGCCTAGGAAGTCACTACTATTATCTCCCTCTTACAGACAGGACAACTGGTACTTGTAGAGCTTTAAGTCATGGGTGCAAAACAATGTGACTCTGAATTCTCTTTAATTCCAGATCCCATGATCTTAATTAACCTACAGTAATTCTTACATATGTGTGTGCATGTTTCTGTGTGTGTGTGTGTGTGTGTGTGTACATCTGAGAACAAGTTACTCTCTCTGGTTGTAAAACTTCAGTCTGAAACATGCCTGGAAAATTGACCTTTGATTCTTCTCATTCACAGTATATGCTAAGGAGACAGAATTACTTATCAAGGATTTGTGTCTGGAGAGCAGGAGGACCTGCAACCACAGCTTCCAAGGCAGTTAGGAGGAGCCACAGGATACTGAAAAAGATGTAGGGGTGTGTGTGTGGAGGAGGAATGGTCTCCTCTCCTCAGATCTGCTGGGACCCTATGATCAGGTGTTGTTAGCAGCAAAGAGCCTACTGGTGGCCACTTGAGTGTCAGAGGTTTACTCCTTCTGCTTAGAGGCAGGCACTGAGCCCACGGAGCTGCCTGTGCACAGTTAGGATTTTATATCCTTTATCTACAGGAAAGATACTTTTCTAGTACTCACCACCAAACTTGTGACAACTGTTCTCTAGACATTAAAATTTAAGCATCTTTTGGAATAATGCCTAATGAAACTGAAATTTAGAAATCCCTAATATTAGTAGCCTCCCACTTATTTGCACACCTATCCATTTTACAAGAAAAATGACTTTCCATTATTTCTGACTAATCATTGCAGTAATTTTGTTGTTTGAAATTTCTCATCATATAACATAACCTACATTATATTACACATGTATTATAAATCTTTAAAGTGTCTTCATATACCTCATCTTTTATTTATTTATTTATTTATTTATTCTTTATTTATTTATTTGACAGGTAGAATTATAGACAGTGAGAGAGAAAGAGAGAAAGGTCTTCCTTCTGTTTGTTCACTCCCCAAATGGCTGCTACGGCCGGTGCTGTGCCAATCCGAAGCCAGGAGTCAGGTGCTTCCTCCTGGTCTCCGATGCAGGTGCAGGGGCCTAAGCACTTGGGCCATCCTCCCGTGCCTTCCTGGGCCACAGTAGAGAGCTGGACTGGAAGAGGAGCAACTGAGACTAGAACCCGGCGCCCATATGGGATGCTGGCACGGCAGGCGGAGGATTAACCAAGTGAGCCATGGCGCTGGCCACCCTTACTTCTTTAATTTATAAATATTTATTTATTTATTTGAAAGTCAGAGTTACACACAGAGAAGAGAAGCAGAAAGAGAGAGAGAGAGAAGTCTACCATCCAATGATTCACGCCCCAATTGGCTGTAACGGCCGGAGCTGCGCCGATCCAAACCAGAAGCCAGGAGCTTCTTTTGGGTCTCCCATGCGGGTGCAGGGACCCAAGGACTTGGGCCATCTTCTACTGCTATCCCAGGCCACAGCAGAGAGCTGGATTGGAAGAGTGGCATCCTGGTCTCAAACTGGCACCCATATGGAATGCCAGCGCTTCAGGCCAGGATGTTAACCCACTGTACCACAGTGCCGGCCCCATCGTACTTCTTTTTAAGTTTAGTTGTATTCATGGCTGTGACTTATTATAGCAAAATAAAGCAAAATCAGAAAAATGAAAAGGCATGGAGCAAAATTCAGAAAAAACCAGGTGCAAACTTCCAAGAATCTTCTCCCACTGAAGTCTCAGAGGACATGCTTAACTCCTCCAGCACCAAGCCTTGACAACACACTTGAAATGTTGGGCATTTCACTGATGGTGTGACCAGTAAGCGCTCTGACCTAGCATTTACCAAGACTGCAGATACCCAGAAGGAAAGCAGGTATTCTGCACAGTCCATATTGTTCACATCTCCTGTTCCGGTCTAGCGAGTGACTTGTGGCAGTTTAGCGTGGTGGGGAAATCTCTTGGAATTCAAGTTCCCAGTTGCTAACCAAAGGCATGTTCTGCAGTCAGGCTTTCCTGAGGACAGCCGTCTCAGGCCTGCTCACCTCACTTCTGCATTCTCACTGCTATCCACTGGGGTACAGAGGTCCTGGGAGAAGGCTCATTAACCGTCATCTCATCCACTAGCATAGTCTACCATGGTTCATCCTACCATAGTGTTCCAGAATTCATCATCCATTTCTTTTGTTTAGAAAATAAAATTAGACATACATATGAGCATACTTTAAAAGCCTGTAGAAGATGTAATAAAAAGATAATTTTGGGTGCAAAAAAAAGAATCAACGCATTTGAAGGGCCTTCAAAAAATCATGGAAAATGTGAATGATGAAAAAAACTATGCATACTTCATCTTTGTACATGCAAATAAATGTAACTTTTATTTATTGATTTACTTATTCCACTAGTTAGCTATTTATTTGAGAGAAAGAGAATGAGAAAGAGAGAAATCTCCCATCTGCTGGTTCATTCCATAAATGTCCCCCAACAACTGGGGCTGAGCCAGCCTAAAGCTAGGAGCTGGGAACCGAATCCAGGCCCCCCACATGGGTGGCAGGGACCCATATACTTATGCTCTCACCTACTGCTTCCCTGGGTGTGCATTAGCAGGACTCAAGATGGGAGCAGGAACTCAAACCCAGGTACTCCATTATAGAATGCAGGTGTCCCAACCTGGTGTCTTAACTGTTTTGCCAAATGCCTGACCCTAAACATACCTTTTTATTCCATTTCCTATGAACTTTTTGAAGTCCCCATGTTTATGCACTGGAAACTGATAAGCATAAAAAGATTGGTAGTAAGAACTGAAATATTACAGCAGGTAATTGTTATAAATTATAGTTATTTACCTAATTGTAAATATAAAAGAATTATGCTACAAATAAAAACATCATAGTGTAAAAATTATAATCTCTATAACTTAATATGTTAATTAAGATAAAAATAAGGGGAAGGGAGAGAAAAGGAGAGAGATGAGACATTGTTATGTGTAGTCCAAGTGTAATGGAGATAAAATTCTAACTTTAAATTGGTGTATGGGGAAAGGAGAGGACAGAAGAATAAAATGAGAACCATTACCATGCTAAGGTAATGTTAAACAAAATCTAAACACTAAATGTTAAACAAAATCTAAAAAATTACAATGACAATGGCATTGCGAAGTGTAGACAGACATTTCAAAGAAATAGAATACTCAGGTATAAAGGCAATAATGTAAGAATTAAATCTATACTAAAGGAGAGTCTTCAAATCAGTGGGAAAAGAATGTAAGATTTCTAAAATGATATTAGAAGACTCATTAACTGTTTAGAAAGAAACGTAGATGAGCTCTAGCCACACAATAAACATAAAAACAATTTTTGTGGTTTAAATACTTAAATATTACTCATGAAAGGAATGGTCTCTTGAATTAATAGGGTCAGAATAATCAATATGAAAACAATAAAACCGATACTGTAAATATAAAAATTAATGCTATTCTATTAATAGAATATAAAATTAAATTTGAAAGAATAATTCCAAAGTATAGGAAAAAAAGAATATATTTGTAGCTTCAGAGTAAGGTCTTTTTAAACAAGACATTAAAGGGTAAATCATACAGAAAAAAATGGTGCATTTTAGTATATTAAAATTAAGAATGTTCTCACAAGACATGAAAAGTGAAAAGATAAGCCAAGGAGTAGAGGAATAATAAAATATTTTTAAAAAACATCAAAATGGGTACAGATGAATGGGGAATTCAGTGGTGAGGATACATAGATGACAAATTAAAGTTGAAAAGATAGGGGGGTGGTGCTGTGGTACAGTGGGCGAAGCGATGTCAGCAGCCAATACTGGAGTGCTAGTTCCAGTCCCAGCTGTATTGTTTCTGATCCAGCTTCCTGCTAATGTCCCGTGGGAAAGCAGTAGAGAAAGACTCGAGTGTGGGCCTCTAACACCCATGTTGGAGATCCAGATGGTTTTCTGGCACCTAGCTTGGGCCTGGCCCAGCCCCTGCTATTGTAACCATTTGGGGAGTAAACTGAGGGAAGGAAGATCTTTTCCTTCTCCTTCTCTTCCTTTCTCTCTCTAGCACGCCCTCTCCCTCTCTCCCTCGTTCCCTGTCACTTTTTTAAATAAATCTTAAACAAAAAAATGAAAATACATACAACCCCATTAGTAATGAGAGAAATAACTAGTTAAAGCCACAACGATATACCATAAATAGTCTCCAGATTGGAAAAAGTTAAAAAGATAACAAAGATCTGAGAATGACGTGAAGCCAAAGAAATGGCCACATATGGCTGATCATAATAATTCCTCCACTGCTTTGACAAATAATCAGGTGTTTCTCAGTGGATCTGACCCAGTGTGATTCTTTACATTTGAAAGGCAGAAAGGGCGGGGGGGGGGGGGGGGGGGATGGGAAAGGGAGGGAGGGATAGAGAAACTTCTTCCATCTCCTGTTTCCTTCCCCAAATGCCTGTAACAACTAGCCAGGATCCAAAAACTCAATCCAGGTCTCTCCCATGTGAGAGCAGGGACACAAGCAATTGAATCATCATCTGCTGTCTCCTAGGGTGTGCATTAGCACAAAGCTGGAGGAGAAGTGGCAGAACCAGGCCTTGAACCAGGCACTGGGATACTGCATACAGGCACCCCCAGTAGCAACTTAGCTGCACCAAATGCTCAACCCCTAGCTTCCCAATTGGGTATAAATTATGGAGACATGCTTGCAGCAGATGAACACCAGGAGATAAGCATAAGGATGTTTATCAGAAGCTTAGACTGTAACAACAAAATACTAGGAAACATACCACCAATGCTCACTGATAATTAAAGTGGATAAATAAATATAACACAGAAGTAAAAATGAATTACTTCTGAATGTAAGATGTGATGTTCAAAAAGAGCAAATTGCAGAGATAAGATATAAAAACACAAAATAAGCAAAAGCAAACAAGGAATATATTATTTAGGAAAGCATACATATTTAGCAAGTTATAAAGATCAGGAAAAGTAAGAGAAAATTCATACCTCATAGAGGGAGAACCTAGGGTGTGACTGGAAGAGGAACGTGTGCATTTTCTACATTACTGGTAAAATTCTATTTTTTAAGTTGGATTGGTGCTGGTGTTCATTATTGTGTTCTTTTCAAACCTCACATATTTATTATAATCTTCATATTAAAACACAATAGTTAAATGTGAATTAAACCATAAAAAGACTGAAATATGAATAAGTATCCAGCACAGAGCCTGACACATCTGATACTGTGGTAAGAAGGGAGAGGTACCAGAAATGAAGCTAAATAGTCAATTTTTGTGGTTACTTGGTGTGAACCTAGTTAGAGAATTTTGTAATATGTACATTAAAATGAACAGAATAGCTGAACTCTAGTACTAGTTCAAGATGTATAATAAATAACTAAGCAAATATTATTGCATCTGTTTTGAAAACCAATATATTCTTTCTCAGTACCTCTTTTTGTAAACAGAGAATTCTGTATGTAGCGTTTAACTTTCTA
This sequence comes from Oryctolagus cuniculus, assembly GCF_051225735.1. Classification (NCBI taxonomy): domain Eukaryota; kingdom Metazoa; phylum Chordata; class Mammalia; order Lagomorpha; family Leporidae; genus Oryctolagus; species Oryctolagus cuniculus. The sequence continues at coordinate 16,499,754 of NC_142880.1, forward strand.
GTCTGTCTTCCCTTGAATGCACTTGCACAAACTATTTCTTGCTTCCATGCCTTTGCTTACACATTGCTCTCCACATTTTTCTTTTTTTCTCACTATTCCATCTGCTGTAGCCCCCCTTATCTCCAGGGGATATGTTCTAAAAACCCCCAGTGAATGGCTAAAATCACAGAGAATGTTGAATCATGTGTACACACACACACACACACACACACACGGAATATTTTCTCCTATAAATAAATACACAAATTTAATTGTTTTTCCATCTTAACTAATCTCTTCACAGGCTGAAGTCATAACTTTTGCAGCTGTAGGTGTGACTGCAAAACTTACATGAATTTCTTTTCCCTGCTTCACAATTCCTGGATAGAAGGTTTGTTCTTATAGATCTGAACAATGTGAGCATATATTTTTTTTCCTTATCAAGACAAGATCTTTCACCTTTTCACTTAAAGGATATACTCTACTGCTGGCTTGTCTTTGGTGTATCCAAATAGCTGACGTCACAAATCTTGCCATTATGAAGTAAAGCAAGTATTACTTCAACATAAGCCCCACAATATGGGACAGTCTATCTGACAACCTGGATGGCTACTAAGTGACTAACAGGCAGTTAGCAGATAGCATACATTGTAGAGAAAGGGACAATTCACATTCTCAGTGGGACAGAGCAGTATGGTGTGAGATTTCATCACACTACATACAGCATTGTGTGCAATTTGAACTTTCTCAAGTTCAAAAATGAACCAGAGAGTTCAGTATGAATCAAATGATAATTTTATCACAGCAAGATAAATAGACTTTTATATAAGCCCTGAGAATGTAGAAGATAAATTGAATATAATCCTTTTTAAAAAACAATTAGTTGTTTACTCTGAGGAATAAACATATAACTTAAATTATTCCATTTGGCAAGTTGCTAAAAATTATAAGTGCAATAGCCACGGTGGCAGAAAGGAGACTGTGTTTGGTATATGGATGCTGTATGTGTGTGTGTTCCTGTGCGGATGTGTATGCACATTTTTTTTTTTTAAAGATTTATTTATTTATTTGAAAGGCAGAGTTAGAGAGAGAGAGAGAGAGAGAGGGAGTGACAGAGAAACAGATCTTCCATTCGCTAGTTCTCTCCAGGGCTGGGCCAAGCTGAAGTTAGGAGGTGGGAAGTCAATGCAGGTCTCCCATATTGGGCAGCAGAGGCCCTGTTATTTGGGCCATCCTCGGCTGCCCTCCTAGACTTACCAGCAGAGAGCTGGATTGGAAGTAGAGCAACTGGGACTTGAATCAGCACTCATATGGGATGCCAGCATCACAGGGAGCAGCTCAACCCACTACCCCACAATGCCAGCCCCCATGCTAGCTGTTGCATCGCTACAAGGGGGGAGAGGGGCGGTCACAAAGTTTTCACAAAGGAAGAAACGTGAAGATTACGCACTGGATACAGTATTTTCCAAAAAATGCTTCAGAATTTGAACAGAGTCTTCAAAAATGTCCAATATTAGATACTTCTTTATAAGGTTCTACTTTTTAAGTATCAGACTATTATGAAAAGAATATTCCACTTAAGAAATCCAAGAATAACATTATAAACTAACTTGGTAACCTTTCTGGTCTAATTTGGATAATTATATTAACATTAATTTAGAATAATTTAGATTAAATAGTTTTTTTCTTCCCCTTGGAAATAGGGGTCCAGAGAGGTGAGTCTAAGATATCCACTTCCGGCTCTGACCAGTGAGAAGACAGATGCCCCTTGCACAAAGGCTATCTGGAGGAAAGCAGCATTGTGGGAAGCTGCTGAACTAAAGACCAGGCAGACCATGAACATTATGGAGGGTGGGCAGAACCCAGAGACAAGGCCAAGGTAACCCTGAAGGACAAAAATTCCTCTGATTGTAGGGTGGGAATAGAGCCTCCTGCGTTTGCCCTCACCTAAAAAGGGCAATAAACTGGAAGGCAACTCAATGAAGAAAGGATCTACACTTAGGCCCTTTAAATACAGCACTATTTATTACTAATCTTACAAAAATTTAAAAATATCTCAGGTCAATAAGCAACCACTTGCTGCATTATTATGCTCAATGGTTACTACTTCAACTCAAATTATCAACATGATTGAATATTGCATAAATTATCCATTAGAAGAAACATATTTCTTCATATTTAAAAATTTTAAAATATTTTGAAACTTAGAAATATCTTCATTTTAGTTTTTTATAGTCTTTTTTTTTTTTTTTTTTGACAGGCAGAGTGAACAGTGAGAGAAGGAGAGACAGAGAGAAAGGTCTTCCTTTTCTGTTGGTTCACCCCCACAAATGGCCGCCGCGGCCGGCGCACTGCGCTAATCCAAAGGTAGGAGCCAGATGCTTCTCCTGGTCTCCCATGCGGGTGCAGGGCCCAAGCACTTGGGCCATCCTCCACTGCACTCCCGGGCCACAGCAGAGAGCTGACCTGGAAGAGGAACAACCAGGACAGAATCTCGTGCCTCAACCGGGACTAGAACCCAGTGTGCCGGCACCACAGATGGAGGATTAGCCTATTGAGCCGTAGCGCCAGCCTATAGTCTTAAAATAATTATATTTTCAATAGTCTCATATGAAGTCCATGTTATGAATTTCCTTATAAGGATGTCTCTTTGTTGTACTTGTTAAAATAAATAAACTTATCATCTATTCCTTCATTTAACAAATATTTGGTGTACCTACTATGTGCTAGAAACTGTGGACATAAAGATATTACAAGAAAAATATTTAATTATGTCCAAAATACAAGAACATAAACAATTTCCATTACAGTGATATGTGGCCTGATGAAATCCATACAAAAAAGCACTTCTTAGCACAGTGTCCAGCACATAGTAAGCTCTCAAAAATGGTAATAGATAGTTAATTATTAATAAGATGATCTGTATCAGTACATGAGATTCCAAAGGAAGCAGTGTATTTCAGCCACATTATTCAGTGCCTACTTTGTACCAGGTGTCGTGGTAGGTACTAGCACGTATCAATGACAGAATAAAGACACAACACCTGCCCTCCTAGAGTTTACATTCTAAAATGGGGGAAATGGTTAAGTGAATCATGTGGTATTAAGGAAAAGATCAAGCTGGGTAGGAGGAATGAGGGACAGGAAGTGCTGTGATTCTAATTAGGGTGGTCAAAGTATGCATCTATTGAGATAATAGAGAGAGAATACTTTTAGAGGAGATGAGGAGGTTGGCCATGCCTACATACAAAGGCAGACACTGTTGACCAAGGGAAGAGCCAGTGTAAAGACTGCAAGGCGGAGCACATCTGCCAGGGTCCAAGAGCGGCAAGCACACACTGAGTCAGTACGGCTAGAAAAGAGTAAGCGAGGGAGAGAAGAGGAGGAAATGAGATCAGAGAGGCAAGGGAAAGGTGGTTCTTTTATGGCCATGTCTAAAAAAAGCCAACTATCAAAGAAAAGTCATTTAGTTCTTTTACTCATCCCATAACCTTAGTATTATGTGTGATCAAGGCAATTTGTCAGGTAGTACAGGGTACAAAAAGGTGATTTACTTATTGTACTTATTGTAATAAAGCTTACAGTATTCCCACATAGTTACATGAAAGCTTTTTTCAATAAAAAAAAAATAGTCTTGGGAGGGAGAGAGTAAAGAAGGAAGGCACATGCATGTAGATCAGCAGTTATTTAGTGCTAGAATAGAACCTCCCCCAGAAGTCTGCCTAGGCAATGGCAGGTGAGATGCTACAACAGCTAGCAACCACAGGCAACACGGCAGGGCCACCAAGACTCTTTTGAAAGTTAATTTGTTCATGATTTTCATCCTTTTTGAAGAAAGTTGCTTGGGTGGATGTTTTGTCAATAATAACTATTTAAACCCACACTTAAAGTAACATATAATGTCAGCAATTAAGAAAATGTGAAAAACCTAAATAGAAATAATATTTTCTAATGGACGTTAATAATCATGAACCTCATACTGTATTTCCTAACAGTTAAAAGGTAAATGAAAAGGTTTTATGATCTGTAAAACTTAATTAAAAGGTTCAGAGCAGTTATTATTTAATTATTTCTCCTAAACCACAAATATAAATCACTATACATTGAATATATCAGAAATCATTTGATGAAGGAGGTGACGGCAAAAGAAGGAAAGAAGCAGTTAAGGAACTACATTGGTTGTGAAAGTTCCAAAATCCTCCTGATAGGTCTGATTAGCTTCATGTGAACTAAAAGAGAGGGCAAAACAATTGGGAGTATCTTGAATAAATACAATATTACTGAAAATCAAAATATGACAGTTTTTAGAATGTGTCAGAAACATCCATCAAATTGATTCCTTTTAGGTAATAAATTTTGAAGTGGTTTATAACATTAAAAATCATGTTATATAATATTATGGAAAATAATTTATATAAATGATTTGTACAAAATTGAAGTTCTCCTTGTAATGAGCTCTATTAAAATGTATAATTCCCAAATTTTAAATTCAATATGGCCTACAATTGAATCTCTTAGTATGTGATTTTTATTACTTATATTAAAGGTTGTGAAAGGACCCTTGAATTTGCTGTTGAAAAAGAAACTTTTCCTTTCTCATAATCATAATCTATAATGCAAAACATGAACTGAATCTAAGTACCACAGTATGTCTAATTTTAGAGTTTCTTCTGGATATTTCAGCCTCAGCACTAGATTGTGAGCTCCTAGAGAAGGGAGTTCTGACATTTCTATTTCTATATGTCCCATAGCACAGTACTTTACTAACACTACTAGACTAAAGGAAATATGAACAGATCCATTCTAACCTGTGCCACTGAAAATACAGTTCTTCTGTTTCAAGATACATTTCATATCTTGCTGTGTTATTCTGGCTAATTTCACGCACAAATCGTATGTTTCATTCTCCTCTTCTCTTTTTTTCTTTAATATACAGCACTTATGCCAAAAAGAATTTTAAAAGAAAAGGCATTCGTTAAATAGTTAGGACACTCGGGGACTAACACCTTTGTTTAATCCAATCATTTTGACATTGCTTCCCAGGTTGACCATCTAGATTTACCATTTAATAATCCACCTCTTCCTCAATAATATGACGGTTATTTCTGAAGAGAATTTAAACCTGGTCTCACTCTTCTTTGGCAAATCAGAGGACGCAACTGAGTACAATGATACATAAATAAGTAAACACTTACAGAAACATCACTACTTAACAGGCAGGTGACAGGCCACATTACATGTATAATATATGCATATTATTTATATAATAAATGTGGTAAAATGTAGGGAAAAATGAACCTCCACGTCATCTCTATTTGGGCGTTCTCATAAGGGTATAAAGTGTACACAGTGCACAACTCTAAGGGGTGTCAGACAAAAAGTGTGTTCCCTTGAGTTATGCAACCAGGCAGCTCTGTCTCACTGCATATTCATCCATCTAAAATGCCATCAATTTCAGAACGTACTACTACTGTTTTATGTACCATTAAAAGAAAAAATGTCACCAAATAATCTTTGATGTAACATTAATTTTTAGGATATGTCTCATATTCAGAGACATTAATATGTGATAAAAGGTTTTAGGATCAATGAAAAAAGTTGATAATCCGAGCAATCTTCAATTGACTAAGATATATGAGTATAGGCACAGATAGTCCTTTTTCAATGGCATGATTTTATGCAGCCTGTACAAAAAATTCTGAGGGAATATTTTCACTCTCTTAGGTAAAATCAAAACCAGGAACATAAGGAGGGAATGAAGTACAGTTAATATCACAATTCACATTTACTGCACCAGGATTTTCAACTTTATATTCTTCCTCTGAGACCTTAAAATTGATTTTAAAGAACAGTGTTTTTACTAACATTTAGGTTCAAACCTAAATTACTTAATAAGCATTGGTCCTTCTTACTGCCTAATAATCTACAGCCCCAGGCCCTCCACACACGCACACATGCACGCATGCACACATAGCAACTATGATACAAAGGCCAGAGGAGAAGAAATTTCATAATATGAATGAAGATGAAGAACCCCATCCCAATATGAAAATATCAATCATCAAAGTGGTACCCTGAAAACCTGTGTCTCAGTACCTGAGTACTGAGTACTTAGTACCTGCTTTATCAGTGATAACAGTGCAAATGTAAGCAAGTTCCATAATTTCTCTTACTCTCGGTTTCCCTATCTACAGCAACAAATGAAGTAGATGGAGTTGGAGTGTCTCAAACATACCTGTTCATGTTTCAATATCATCTTACTCTGGTAGATTCTGTCTATAAATATTGCTCTTCCTAAATATACTCTTTATATAAAACAGTACACAAATGTTGCTTGAATTAATTGTAATACTTCCTTTAATACTTTAATATGGAATAAATGTGCTTCACTTTGAAAAATTTAGAACAGCAAGATTCATAAAAACTTGAGTCCCTCTTCTCAGTAATGACTGAAATAGGTTTTAGTTTTAATAGATGTAATTAATTGATGAAAATCTTATATCTAATGATAAGCTTTTATCTGGTGGCCCAAAGTTTTTTTTTTTTAATTTATTAATCTAATACATGGCATTGGGAATTATTGACACTATTGCTATTACAGACAAAAGAAATTCTGATCTAGAATATTAAAAAAACTTTCTAAAAGAAAACAACAGTGACCATTAAAATGTTAAAGCATTTTAAAACTGTTAAGTATAATGTTATCCCCAACCCAGTATCCTGTGACCTTTCTCCTTACCATCTCCTGGAGGAGAGATGATATTCTGTAACCTCACAGAGAAATACCAATCATCAGACAGTTAAGTATATTAAAGCTTTTAGGAAAATAAATTCAGGTATAAAATTTATTTTTAAGACAAACAGAAAGTGATAAGTAGCAATGCAAAATTGGAACTCATTATTTTCCTTCAGTATTAAATTAATAAATTGATAAAAAAGAAAGTAATATTATGAGCATGAGATGAAAATGACAGCATTTTAAGTTGCAATTTCATACTCAGAATAAATCTAAGTGCTCAATTTCAAAATGTTTACAAATAATTCAGGCTGATATGAATCTACAAGTGAAATGCTCAAGTCACTCATTATGCACATTTTGCTGCCCCACTATGTTACACAGGAGGGATGCATGCACAGTGCTTACTACGTCCACTGATAAAGCCATGGTGTGCATATGTGAACACTGGTACTGACTAAAACACCAAGGGGCTGGGGAGTGGGGAGCAACATGCTGACTGGCTGAGAAGCGGCAAGCTTACCCAAAGCCACACTGAAATCAAGATGGGGATAAAAAAAGGTTCATCTATAGTAAACAAAGCACTTTTGACATTTTGTTGCTGTCAAGCAACTCAACAACATAGGGGAACAGTTTTAGAGTTAGGCAAGAATATTGTGGAAAGGAAAATGGGATCCTATATTCTATTATATCTACCCAGTGCAAACCCCTCACAACTGTCTTTTGAATAAATCACTGTATTTGTCTTTTATCACAGGGATTGCTCTGCCAGTCAAGAAGGATCCATTTATCCATTCACATGCACGGAGAAATACTGTACAAAATATTTGCTGTTGTCAACAGATTACAATGGGAGAAGCACAGGCAGTCAAACTTTGTTTCAACCCTTGTTTCAATTACCACGTATAACTATGAGTACTATAGAAGTACACATCTCTGTGTCCCATTTTACAGATCTTTAAGGTCAGGGAAAGCCATATGACTATTGTGAAGATCATACAAACAACTACTTCTAACTTGACAAAAGGATGCACAAGGGACCCAGCTAGAGGCAGGGAGACAGAAGTTGTGGGATTGTAAGGAAGGGGTCAACATTCATAACCAAAGTCCAATAGAGGAATGGACAGTCTGGTTAGATTTTAGTTAATGTCAGATGTTAATTTTAGATGCTATTTCTCCAATTTGGAGAACTAGATTGGTGAAGTGATTTGCTTCAAGTCACAGTGCTGTGGTTAGCACAGCCTCAACTTGAACCACACCTATGCCAGCTACTAGCACCCAGCTGTCAAACACTATAGACTATAATCAGGCTAATGCAAGGCAAGGCAAACCTAAAACAGGGAGACAGCACTAGTAAATGTTTAGGATACAGTATTAAGTTAGAGCTCAGGTAGGAAAAACACACAGGTATCTAGGTTCTTTTGGGAAGCTAGAGGCATCCATCTTAGAGGAAATAAGAAGGGAATGAAAGTTGTAATTACTAAAATACAGAACGGGCCTGCTCCTTGAATCCAGATGAAATGGATTAAAACTGGATCTATCCAAATGCTTCAATGAACCAATCCCATCCTGTTCTAGTTCTCTTTTTCAGTTGACATCTCTCTCTCTCTCTTTTTTAAGATTTATTTATTCATTTGAAAGTCAGAGCTACACAGAGAGAGGCAGAAAGAGAGAGAGAGGGGTCTTCAATCCGCTGGTTCACTCCCCAGTTGGCCGCAATCGTGAGCCAGGAGCTTTTTCAGGGTCTCCCACGTGGGTGCAGGGGCCATCTTGTACTGCTTTCCCAGGCCATTGCAGAGAGCCGGACTGGAAGTGGAGCAGCCGGGCCTAGAACCAGTGCCCACATGGGATGCCAGCACTTCAGGCCAGGGCATTAACCCGCTGTGCCACAGCGCTAGCCCCTCAGTTGACATATCTATTCATATTGATTGATCTAATTTGTATAACCAAACATGTCAACTGAAGTACAGTTCTTATTCTAGTCTTACTTTGTTTCATTGTTCAATGCCAGAAAAGAGACTAGTGGATCTAGAAACATGGTCCACAAACCTGTGGGGGTTCCTAAGAACTTTTTAGGAGTCTTCAAAATCAAAATTATTTCTTTATAATACAATGGAATCATTTTTCCATTTCATTACATTCACATTTGGCCGTAACAGTTTAAAAGCAAAGGAGGAAACCTAGCATGCATGAAGGCAGCAACATCAGACTATACTAGCTTTTATATTCTTCGCTGACACATATAGGGAAAAAAGTAATCTACACTTAAAAAATGCTAAAAAGCAGTACAATATACTTTTATTAAATCTCAACTCTTGATGTATACTTGTTTAATATTCAGAGTGATAAAATGAAAATGCAGATTGAGTATTTACATATCAAAATATGCAGTGATAGCTGGCGAAAATGTAGTGGTGTGTTTGATTGAGTTTCAAGCTAAAGTAGCCACTTTTTAAGTGGAACACCTTTTTTTCTGTAAGATTAATAGATATACAATGTTTATTCAGCTTTGAGGACCTGGACGGTATTTTCTTGGAAAGAACAAAATAATACTGAAAGTCCCAGGAAAACAACTTACTGTATTTGTTGACAATGATAAAAACTGAATTTTTATGCAAAGTTTAGAATTTTGGGAAACTTTTACCCTCTGTGGTAAGCTTGAAAGTTCTTGAATTCTTGAAATTTTTCTGATGTGATTGGTAGTAAAAATAATGATTGTTTCATACTTCTAATAAAATGTGTCAAAATTTGAATGATCTGCATAACTCAACAAAATAATGGTTTCCAAATGGCCAGTGCATAATATTAAGAAATTATTCATGGATAAAGGATCCATTCAAAGTATAAGACAGTCCAATGGATTTTCATGAGTGTGAAATGTTTATTAGATTCTTTGCAGCAACTTGCTGATTGTTGGTGTAGCATCGAAGATGAATATACACAATTATCTGGAAAAGCTATTAAAACAGTTCATCCTTTTACAATTGTGTATCTGTATAAGGCCAAATTTTCTTTATATAACTCAATGAAGTGGTTGAATATAGAAATAGATGTAAGAATTCAACTGTCTTCTATTAAGACAGATATTTTCAGAAATAACATACTTCTCACCATGTGTTTTTGTCTTGGAAAATATAGTTATTTTTCATAAAAATATGTTATTTGTGTCATTTAATAGGCATATTATTATCTCTAAATAAATAAATATTTTCTCCATTTTAATTACTTTTGTGGTAAATATCAGTAAAAACAACCTATAAACAAACCCTTTAGTGATCTTAAAAATGTTTAAGTGAATAATAATAATGTTTAAGCATATAATGTTAAAAATATATATATCTTTTGGTTCTAAGACCAAAAGATTTGAGATTCATTGATTAACCAATATGGAAAAACCTTACTCTGACACAATTCAAGTTTCCTAAGAGAAAAGGGGTAGGCAGGGAAGAGAAAGAAAAGGATTTTGCAGAAAAGAAAAGGATTATACAACTGCAGGTATCCCACTGGCTGTTTTCATATATATTAGTTTACCTCATTTATTCCCTGCAAAGACTAATAGGGATGATTATCCCTATTTTAAGATGAAGAAACTGAAACAAGAGTGACTTGCCTAAAGTCACAGCTGGTAAACAATAGAATTAAAGATCGTTGCATGCATCTCTTTGAATCTCAACTTCTTACTCTTTACTGCATCATATTCATGATAGAATTTCCCCTAAAATTGGGCAATATCCACCAAAAACCCATAAATGCAGAGCTTTGGTGTCTAATCATGATTTCTGTTCTAAATCTAAAGATCTAATCCTTTTACTGCTAATTTTTCAGTATTGGCTTCTTTCACTAAATCCAAAGAATGCCTGGTACACTTAATTATGGCTGTCCAAAAAAAAAATGCTAGGTCCATTTAATAATGGCAATTAATTTAGCTTTCAGAGCAATGTACTAATTTTCTGGGTGTTAGCACACTTTTCAGTCTCATGCTAGTCAGTATCAAAGAGTGAGTTTCTATAGGGAAAAGTCTGTCTCTTTTCCTTTGTATGGTCATGGAAGGAAGTAATATTCACTCATCAAATCTTTATTAAAAGTTCTACTGTATTTACTAGACTGTGGAAGCATGAATCATGAAAATATGAATAATAATTTGAGACTCAAAATACGATCATGGCCTTTTTAACACTTTAATATTATGCAACTTTTTAGTCACTTTAGCCATAATCTGGCTTTATCACAGTCTCCTTTTTATTTTTTTATTTAAAAAATTCTAAATTTCCATTGTTATGGGGTACATATAGTGTTGCACTTTATTTACATGTATATGTATACAATGTGTAATGATCAAGCAAGGTAACTGGCATTTCTATTTCCTTAAACATCTTCTGAGAAACTTTTTGATTAACACATACTAATGGCCATGCCTCTGGGGTACAATGCGATTTCCAATACATGCGCCAATACAGAATGTGCACTGATCGAATCAGAGTAATCAATATCTCCATCTTCCATCAACAACTCATGTCTGGAGTCTTTCAGCTCCTACCTTCCAGTCATTCACAACATACATTATAGGTTACTGAGCACCATAGTCCCCCATGTATTGTAGAACACATGAATGCACTTTTTCCACCTAAATGTATTTGTGTACCTTCTACTGTCCCTCTATCACTCCTCCCCTCCCCCCACTTCCCAGTCTCCAGTAAATTCTATCCCATGTGCAGACTGACTTTTTTTTTTTAAGCTTCCACACAGAACAGAGAACATGCGGTATCTGTCTTTCTGGGTCTGACTTAACTCAATGCCCTCTGGTCTCATCCATTTTGCTGCAAATAATACGATATACAGTTTCCCTTTTAAAAGTTTAAAATGAAGAAACTATGGTATCCTTTAGTGAACAGCTAATGATTATATTTAATACTGCTTTACTGAGCTGTTGAAAAATGCAAGTAATAACAGCGATATTTGTTAGGGACTCACCCTTGTCAGATAGGTCCCACTCCTCTCTCATCTTACATGGAGGCACTGCAGCTAGAGTACCAGTTCTAGTTTCCCTCCCCTGCCCTCCTTCTCTTTTCCACAGGAGTGGCTGGTTAGCATATTTGGAAACAGAAACAGCACACTCAGCTCAGCTCAGCTCAGTCCTTCCAGGCGTCTTTTAAATGGACTTACAAACAACATGTATTCCAGCCTCCTTTCTACCACGAGAGGCAATGGGATGTTTGGAGGAAATGGGGTAAATTCATTTCAGAGGTGAATACATCAGGAAGTCCATGTGCAACAAATCTCAATCAAATTTCCCAAATTTCAATTAGTAAGGCTAATGTTCTGATCTCCTTGTATAATTCCTGTATAATACTGCTGAGTTCCAAACTGAGGAGTGTTAAGATAGAGAGCTTTCTGGCAAAATTTTGCAGCATGAAACAGAGATATATTTGGTTTTGTCCCTGGGTCCTGGGTCCTGGAACAGAACTCCTCAAACCCTTGGAGTTTCCTGAGTCGCAGGAGTGTCTTTTGCTGTTGGCAACAATTCCCTTTCCTTCACTGATTTGAAGCTAAGGCAGCGATTTAACATGAAGTCTTTAAGTAACCTTTCCGTCCTGGCAATGGAGAGCTTCCAGGTTAGGGCACATGTTGATGTACGGCAGGGAGGAGGGCATGCCTAGACAGGATACTTGGTATGCCCTCCACACATACCGTGCCCTATGCATTTCTTCCTTTTGGCTGTTGCTGAGTTGTATCCTTTATAATAAATCAATTATAAGTATTTTTTCTGAGTTCTATGAGCAGTTTTAGCAAATTATTGAACCTGAGAAGGGAGTTGTGAGAACTCCCAGTTTTATCCACTTAGTCAGAAGTATGAATGACTCCCATAGGATTTGGAGTAATATCAGGGGCATTCTCAAAATATAGAGCCGTTTGGGGCCGGTGCTGTGGCTTAGTGGGTAAAGCCGCTACCTAAAGTGCTGGCATCCCATATGGGCACTGGTTCCGGGACGCCAGCTCTCTGCTATGGCCTGGGAAAGCAGTAGAAGATGGCCCAGGTCCTTGGGCCTCTGTACCCACCCCCGTGGGAGACCTGGAAGAAGCTCCTGGCTCCTGGTCGGTGCAGCTCCGGCCATTGTGGCTATCTGAGGAGTGAACCAGCAGATATAAGACCTCTTTCTCTCTCTCTCTCTCTCTCTCTCTCTCTCTCTCTCTCTTCCTTTCCTTCTCTCTCTGTGTAACTCTGACTTTCAAGTAAATAAATAAATCTTTAAAAAAAAATAGAGCCCTTTAAATGTGTGGTTTGGACAGGAAATCTGGGTAAATAGTGTCACAACTGAATTGAATTATCGGACATCTGCTTGGTGTCAGAGAATTGGAGGATTGGTTGATGTCAGAGAAAACACCCCAGAAAGGTACCAGAAGATAGAAGGGCCAAGAAGCTTCAGGACTGGGTTCTTTCTCAATTGGTAGTCAAGATGAGAGAAGATAATGTGTTATTTGTTGGACCTAAAGCCTCAAGACTATGTACTAGATAATTTATTATGCTTTATTTATATTATTATCATTTAATTTTTCAGACTAAAAACCTGAGGTGTGGGGAAATTAGCTATGTTAAGTGGAAAAACTAGAATTCATAGTCAAGTCTATTAGATTCTGCACTGTTAGCCTCATCTTTACCCTGTATCTTCACAACGGTATGATTCTGAGTGTTATTAATACATTAAAGAGAAAGAAAAATAGTTATTATCACAATCTACATTTGATGTCTATAAGTTTTAAGCTGATCTGGAAAAACATAAATGCTTAGGAATGTATCAAACACTTAACAATAAAAAATTCGTACGCTGAGTTTTATGCTTTTGAGTAAGCCTTTTCTTCTTTCTAGCTACACTTTTAAAAACATTTGAGCTTAAAATAATAAGAAGAAAACTACAGATGTAGTATAATAGGGGGTACTCAGTGTCTAAGGAAAACAAAATCCAGTATGAACAGCAGCAGCCCCTGGTGGTCTAAGAGGAAAAAAATAGTGTATCGGTACTGACGGGGGTGGAAATATGTTTTTTTAAAGAATACATTACATATTTAGTCATTTGACTCAGTTCTCAACCCAACACATTAAAAAGCAGATGCTTTAAAAAATGATCTGTTGGCAAGATGCTTGTTAAAATTTTATCAGTTGAAATATTAAAATTCATTATGAATTAATTAACACATTATATAAAAATAAAATGTTTTTGTTTCATCGTTTTACAAAGTACTATAACCAGTGGTGATTAACACTGGGAATTTTGTGTGTCTTGATATGTGTTGCTCAAAAAGAAACTAAATTTATAGGATTACCACTAAATTGATGACATTTTCTGTCTTCACTCTTGAATTCAGTTGGCAGATGTTTTTGAGAACAAAAAATTCCATCTTATTACAAAACATATTAAGCAGGTTTTCCTGCCAGGCATGTCTGACATGATGTTTATTGCTTAGACCAAATCATTCCCCTTAATAAGCCATAATATATGCCAGCAAGTACATTATTTCATAGTTAAGGAAAGTTGCCACATGAAACAGCAAGTTCTTTGATCTCTCATGCTCTGCTCCTAATGCATCAAAAAAGTGCTACATAATCCACTTGTCAGTCATGTCTATTTATACTCATTTAGCCAGAAAATAAAATTACAAATTGTAAATCTTAAAGTTTTAGACCAGGATTTTACTTTACTCCTGCCTGGGCATTACAGATACTTGCAAAAATTTAAGACACTGGTTATATACTAGATACCCCCCCAAAAAAAGAAAGAAAAAAAGAGGAAGAAAGTTAGTTAAAGCATACTTAAGTACACTAGGAAAATATAATGGTTCTGGTGGTTAAATACTTGTTGGCTGCAATATAAATAAATTGAATAATTGAATCTAGTTGCTAAAATATGAGATAGAAATGATGTTGGTGGCACTAGTGCACAAGAGAACAGGTCCAGAAGAGAAGGCAGAATGACATTCATTAGCCCTCTCCAAACTTGTGAACAAACTCAAGTCAGAACATCAAAAACATACTTCTTAAAAGAGAGCTTCAGTTTATCAAAGTTGGCTGCTTCTGAACAATTGCAAAAATTCTTGAGTGCTGGAAAAAAATCAGTCAGAAAACTAGTCAACATCAAATATCTCACATGTTAAGGAATAAGATTTTTGATGGATGTCAACAAGAAATCAATCCATAAATATTTGAGTATCTTCAATGTGCAATGCCAGGCTCTGCCAAGATTCTTGTTCTGTAAACGGCTCCTCAACATTTAGACTTTTTCTCCTGTGGCCATGTAACTTTCCTCCCCTCCAGTCCCGGCATCTGGCATCTGTTTTGCATTTTGTTTTCTTTTACATTCAGGGTGTTATTCCTCTTTAGTTCCCTCAGCACAGCCTACAATGATGTTTCACCTTAGGAAAGAGGTTTGCAGCAGATCCAGGCCAACATCAGAGAGACTGGCATCAAGTCACTTCTCCTGAATTCTACTTTATACTCTATAAGGATATATGAATGCATCCTCTTTCCTAGTCTGAGTACTTAGGCTCTAATTTGATACCTTTGTTCTGATGCTGCAGGTCCTGTTATCTAGATATTGCTAGAAGAAGCCTTAATATTTTTACTTTGGAGTCTAGTGCGTGCGTTTAGTATCAATTTCTCACTCGCCCACAATATGCTCTGTATCAAAGTAAAAATGGTCATATTTGCTTATTATTATTTTTAAAGATTTATTTATTTATTTATTTTTATTTGAAAGAGAGAGGGAGAGGCAGAGAGGGAGGGGGAGAGAGGGAGAAAGGAAGAGAGGAAGAGAAGAGGGAGGAAGAGGGAGGGAGGGGGGAGAGAGAAAGAGAGAGAGAGAGAGAGACCTTCTATCTGCTGGTTGCTGGTTCACTGCCCAAATGTCCACAACAGCCAGTTCAAAGCCAGGAGCCAAGAACTCCATTCTCGTCTCCCACACGAGTGGCAGTGGCATGAATATTTTTTGGACCATCTTCTTCTGCCTTTCCAGGAGCATTAGCAGAAAGCTGGATAAGAAGTAGAGGAACTGGGGCTTGAACTAGCACTCCGATATGGAATGTTCCAATTTTAGTATATGTGCTGCCGAAGCGAGCAGCTGATATGGAATGTTAATGTCACAGCATTGATTTAATCTACTGTGCCACAACACCAAGCCCCCAAATCCACTTATTATTATTTTTAAAAGATTTATTTATATATTTGAAAGGCAGAGTTACAAAAAGACAGATGCAGAGATAGACAGAGGTCTTCCATCTACTGTTTCACTCCCTAAATGGCTGCAATGGCCAGAGCTGGGCGGATCCAAAGCCAGGAGCCTGGAATATCTTTGAGGTCTCCCACATAGGTGCAGGGGCCCAGGGACTTGGGCCATCTTCTACTGCTTTCCCAGGTCACAGTAGAGAGCTGGATCGGAAGTGGAGCAGCTGGAAGTGAATGGCACGGCCATATGAGATGCTCGCATTGCAGGCAGCAGCCTTATTCACTATGCCACAATACCGGCCCCCAAAATCTACTTATTATTAAGGACTTAATGTAATGTAAAAATCCGTAAACCATGCTCAAAGATTTAGTAGATTACGGGAGATCCACTAGAAAAGCATTAAAGATAAATTGGTACGTTAAAATTCTGAGAAAAAATATAGGATATATTCCAAGAAAGCACATGGTAAGTCCACAGAAGTTAACCAATCACAGTGATTTCTTTGAGTCTTAATAAGGAAAGGCCACTGGTTATAGGGAGAGAAAGAAGTGGAGTTTTAGCCAGGCACTATAACATGGAAAGAATTTGGATTAGGGAAAAGGACAGAAAGCAAAGTTACAGATTTCATAAGGAGGGCATAAAGTGTGCACAACATAGAGTAAGCATGGCAGACTGGCTGTACCCTTATGAACAAGTGGGTAAAGCAGAAACAGGCTTGGGATACTATGAAACATTTCTATTTGTATCCATAATTTTAAGACTATGGAACTATAGTAAAAAGGAAAATGGGGTATTCCAGTTTTTTTATACTCATTTAAAAATGTATAGATCAGTGGAAGAATCAAATGAACCTTGACGTACTAATTTTTAATCAATTTTTAGAATGGCATCTCAGCTACTGAATAGGTGACCTACAAAGTAGGTTTTTTTGTTCACAGAAAAGCAAGTAGCACACTTTAATAACGTAGAACATACAAGTATTTCAAAAAAGTACTCCAGGGGCCGGCACAGTAGGTTAAGTCTCTGCTTCCGGCGCTGGCATCCCATATGGGCACTGGTTCTAGTCTTGGCTGCTCCTCTTCTGATCCAGTTCTATGTTATGGTCTGGGAAAACAGTGGAGGATGGCCTGGGTGCTTGGACCCCCGTACCCGCGTGGAAGACCCAGAAGAAGCTCCTCGCTCCTGGCTTCGAATCAGCACAGCTCTGGCTGTTGCGGCCTTTTGGGGAGTGAACCAGTCGATGGAAGACCTTTCTCTCTGACTCTCCCTCTCTCTGTCTGTGACTCTAACTCTCAAATAAATAATTAAAATCTTTTAAAAAAATAAGAATAAAAATAAAAAAGTACTCCATGTGTGAGATTTTAATGTTAGCCCCACTATCTTGTTTACAGTTTATTGTGAAGGCTCTCCTAGGCTCTGGGGACACGGCAGTGAACAGAGTAGGCTCACACCTGCCCTCATGGAGCCTACATTAAGAGTTCTGTGACTCTGGGGAAACTTCTCTGAAATTTTTGACCCACGGTCAATTCATCATCAATCTGGTTCAATATTAGTAACCTAATTAAAAGAGAACATAAATATGGAAGTAGTTTAGACATTTAACAGAGTCTATTAAAGAACTGGTTAAAATCTACCTGGTCATTATCATATGTAGCTTAGTATATCATATCATACTTTTATTACATATGGTTCAATTTTCCTATTTCAGATACAAATTGTTTTCAGTCAGTAGAAAAATGTGGAAAGGAGGGAAGGAGAGTAAGAATACACAGTAATTAGAAGTCCTGGTTTCTATACTTACTTCTATCATTTACTGCCTTGTGAATCTAGACAAACACCTGTACATCAGTTTCTTTAATAAAAATGATTTTTTGAAAGCATTTTCCCATGAACTGAAAAATTTTTAATGTTATTTATTTTATTAATTTGAAAGGCAGAGAGAGAGAGAGATGGAGAAATGGAGAGAAGGAAAAAGAGATAGGCCAAGTAAGAATGAGAGAAAAGGAGAGAGAGTGCTCTCATCTGCTGCCTCATTCTCTAAATGCTTGCAACAGCTAGGGCTTGGCCAGGCTGAAGCCAGGAGGTGGGAATGCCATCCTGGTGTTCCACACGGGTGGCAGCAACCCAACAACCTGAGCCATCATCTCTGTCTCCTAGGGTATACCTCAGCAGGAAGCTGGAATGAAGAGCAGAGCTGGGACCTGAACCAAGGCTCCTCTATATGGGATGCAGGTGTTCCAATGGAAGCTTAACTACCACAACAATGCCTGCCCCAGGATAAAATGACTTGATCCACCTACTCATTAGGCTGTTGCAAAAATATGCAATGTAAAGGCTTAAGAAGTATATAAGTAAAATTTATCTCTATTACCTACAATGCTCTCTGTTTGAAAATTACAAATATTGTTATTTGGACATGTTTAAGAGAGGAAGTAATTTCCTGAGGGGATCAAAATAACCTAAGAATTAACATGTTTTCCACAGAATGAACCCATTCTTCTGCTTTCTACTATAGGACCAAGCATTGCTATCTAGAAGTAAGTTTTAATAGTAGCAGCACACCTCTGCTGTTCCACACAATTTTGAGTTTTAAAAGAAAGGGTGATTATTAAGAGAAGACATTTCTTAACTAAGACTACCAAATACAAGTTGTGCTATCTCCATGAGTCTATTTTTATCCTTTATTGCTTTGGATGGATTGATGAGTGAATGAGGCATAAAGAACTAAGGAAAAGAAGTAAAAGTGGCAGGAGTGAGAACAAGAGAAAAGAATTAAGGAAAGAAGACGAAAGGAAAGAGAGCAGGTCTTAATAATGAAGCGACATAAAAGGATTTTTTCCCTTGGTGTAAGAAACAATAAATGCAGGGATAAATGAAGCAGATGTGAACAACAGGATAAAGAAAATGCATACACACAAGAGAACAAAAGAGAAAATCAAAGCAATGATGACAAGATAAAGAGAAAACAGAAAGGAAGAAATAAACCTACAGGACAGATATCTGAAATAGATGCTTAATCTATACATGGCTATGCAAATAAAAGAAATTAAGAAGAAATAAAAAACAACTCAGAAATTACTTTTATTTGCATTTTACATAGACAAGTGAATACTCCATGATTTGCATATCTTAAAGAGCTTACATAATTATTTCCTGGATATGGACAGTAATTTTAGAAAATTTTAACTGTCATAGGTGGTACCTGACAGGACAGATCACATAGAAGGAAGAGTAGGACTCCAACGGGGAAGGCAACATCATGACCCATGCGCAGTCCAAGGGGTAAATGATTACATTAGAACACACAAGAGACTTAGTGACTTCAAATTCATTAACTGTTCATTTTTCAAATAATATTAAATAGTAAGATGTTTACAAGAAATATCTCCCTACTTCTGATTGACTCACTGCATAAAGTGCTTTCAGAATTGATCAGGATATCTTTCTGGGGGCCTTGAGAATTTATACACTGCTTTCACTATTCTTTACTGTCATAACTTACTCAACAGAATGACCTTTAATACTGGCTATTTGGATTAAAATTAGCTCCCCCAAAAAGGGTGACTATGCCATGAGCTAGAAGTGTAAAAAAATAAAATAAAAAGTTAGAAAGCAAGATATTTTCCTTCACAGGTGACATGAAATATTAATGATCATTTAAAGTAAACATAAAAATAACTCAAGTATAATACTCTGAAATGTTACTACTAGCCAAAGTGTAATTTGTAAAATGTTAAATTGTCTATGTTTAAATAAATGTTCTGGTTTACTCACTTTTGAAGAACCTATCTATTTACGGTTTCACTCAGTAGCATTTTTGACATGTTTTACTAATAAATTAAACTCCTAGCATCCATAATAAAGGCATTGAAAATTGTACAAATATGTCTAACATATAACACACAGTATGTATATCAAGTAGAATATGTCAAAGTGCAAATAACATTGTTTGTGCCCCCTACAGACTTAGAAACACTTGGGCAGCACTGTGATAACGATCCCATGCTGCTAGCATTATCAAGTGCAAAGGTTCACTGCGTAAGACGAGAGCAGAGGACAGTGTCCCCTCATTACACTATCCCTGCACTATTTTAGCTTCAATATTTATTAAGATATTAATTACTCTCCCCCCATTCTGCCTTCAGAAGTCAGGCTGAGGCACCATGAACGGATGGTTGCTTAGAGGAAAACAATACATCATCCAGTAAAACTTACCACCCAAGATGATGACTGTTTTGTTCAGCACATTATTAATTCAGCAGATATTAGGTCTTGGAATTATTAGAATACATGTACTTTCTCTTATGAACAATATAGCAGAAAAATTACTTAAGGAAATAGCATGTTGAGAACTGGATTGGAAAGTTCTCTTCCTTTTGTATGTATCACAACAAACTTATTTTGGAAAAGTTTCCTTGAATGAATGTATGACACAAAAGGAAACAGCAGTTGCATTTGAACCTTCTGTAAAATGTTAACACTGAAGTAAGAATAATGCGTCTTATAATTTTGAAGTAAAAACTGAAAACATTTCTTCCAAAATAAACAACCAAGCAAAGTAAATGGCTAAAAATAAAAGAACTAACAGTTCCTTTAGAAAAGCAAACAAAATAATTTATATTAAATAAAATATAAACATAGGGACTAAGGAAGGAAAGCATTCATCTCACTTACTCTGATATACAGTTGCATCATTTCTTTTTCTCTTTGGGGGTTACGATACTTCTCATAGAAATCACGCCGCTTCTTTGTCTCTTTAGAGACTTTATCTTTTCTTTCCCGTTTTTCTGCAGGTTCATCTGAGCTATCTGAAGATGACTGTACGTGAGTCTTGGGCTTTTCTACTTCAATATAGTTTTCGTTGGGATTCAGTACTATCACTCCATAGCCTTCCTGTTTTGAAACAAAAGAAAAGTGCATAATTTCATTTCAGAATCCATTTCAATGATTAAAAAGCTTCCAAAATCTCAGACTAAGTAATGTAATATAGATGCACAGCCACTAAAATATTCCTTTAGGAAAAAGTATTGTTCTTTCTCTGTGTCTCTCTCTCTCACTGTCTAACTCTGCCTGTCAAAAAAAAAGAGTATTGTTTTAATTTTTCCAAAAGAAAGTCATTTAAAGTTCCTTGCATTTATTGCATATATAAATAACCATTTATTATCCATAAGAACAAAAACCACATAATTACAACATGATTATAATGCCCAAATTTTTAAAAAATGTAATTCAGATCTCACATAACTCCAAAAATGATTGAAATAAATTATCAAATAACAGTTTTACTTTCAAACCACATTAATATTTATAATATATATTTTGAGAAAATAATCTTTTTGAAATTGAAGTTTACAATTCAAAATACATTTTGTAGGATTTTTACTTTATACTAGCCCCTTAATGAGTATTTTTTCTTTGTTTGCGAAGCAAGAAAGAATGAGCAATTAAGGAATAAGTCTAACGTTCCACAAATTTACGTATCTGTCTTATCAGAAACATAAATATCTACCTGTGCAGCTAGGATTTTATTTACCTTTTCCTTTTAGGAGGTCAGAAAAATCACAAAACAAAATAAACTAATGTATGGAAGCAACCCTTGAATCTTGAAATTTCATTTTGCAAATAAACAATTTATCTTTATTACAGAAAACATGTAAAATTTTAAGCTTTAAAAATACAACTTGTTGAATGAACTATCAAGGCTTAAAGTTAGAAAAACATAAATGAATTCCTATCAGACATATTTTAGCAATGCAAATAAGATATTTTTGATATTTTCACTATAATTGACAGAATAACCTAATCATGATAAAATATGGGAGAACAAGCAAAAACCACTGATAAGCATGCACAACACAAATTTTTGAAGCTCTTATATATCTTGTCTTACTATTCAACTCCATGTTGTGAGTATTTGAATTGAATCTTGTAAACTTCTATAAGGCCATACTTAAAAGATATATTATTTTATGATAAAACAAATCCACAGAAAATAAAATCTCATTAACATAATTTTAAACCTGATGGCAATAATAATGAATCAACATTAACACAGACTCAACTATCTTATTTTAAAATATGTGATATGAAACTCATTCATGGTTGGTTTTTTTGCATTTGATTTCACAAACTACTTAGAAATTTCACTGAGTTTCTTCCGATCCCTTCCCTCATGCCCTAATCAATGATATTACTGTCTAAAACTATGATCTGGTTTGGAAACTTTTAAGATCACTGATGTCCTGACTTTAATAATATGACTCAAAATTAAGATATAGTGTCTTATATGCATGAAAACTATGCAATATATACCAAAATAATGAACACAATACCACAAATCAACATATGTTAAAGTAAAAAACTTTAGATAAATGCTTCTTTCATGAAATTTCACAAAGTACTTGAAAAAATATTTAATTTAAACATTTGACATCGAAGGACAAAAGACGTTTTTCTTTTCTTTGTTTTTTTTTTTTTTTTTTAAGTTTCTTGGTTGGTAAGTCCTAAGTTTTACCAACAAAAGATATTTTATTTGGTTCTGCTTTATTCTAATCTGTATAGCTATTCAAAAGTCTTGTAATTCATTGTGATCACTGTCAGGTAGACAGATTGTCACTTGGTGATTTTCTACAGTTGGACACACTTGACTAGTTATTAAAATCACATTTGAAGTAAGTTCCTACCCCTCTTCCTTGTGCCTCTTACAACTTTTCACGCCCTTCTCAAATTTCAGCTATAACTTCTCCTCCCACCAAAAGTAAGTTAAAGAACACTGTTGCACTCTGCTAACCAGGGTGAAATAGAGGCATTCAGTACACTGTCTCTGGTGTAAGGAACATAGTCAAAAAAGGTCACCATAGGCCAAAAAGAAAATTGCCTCCTTACTAGATTCTGTACCGTGAGTAAGTGGTCTCCTGTCATGTTTCTTCCCTGCCTTCTCTGAGTGAATTGAACTTTAAACACACACACACACACACACACACACACACACTTCATCCTCACACATGGGTTAGAGTCAGCAATCCTCAAATAGAATCTTATAATTCTTAGAGTTAAAATCAGTGACATACATTTTAATGATGATACAAAAAACTTCAAAAGCAAAGTAACAAAATGAGATGTTTAATAAATTGATAAAACACGAGCATCTTGTTTGCACAACAAATGAAATCCAAGTAAAGGTGAACTCTTCCAATAAAATTTATACTCACCAGAATTTCAAAACTACTATCCTAATTTAAAATTTAATTATTAGAAATAGTATTTGTATAATATCAGCCTTACTTGAGCACGTTTCAGTTCAATTTTTACAAATCATAAATTAAAAATTATTGTACCTACTTGCTTTTAAAGTCTTTGAAATTTGATGTGTCCCAGCTACATCATATAAACAACAGACACACATAAATCATCAAAGAAGTAGTATTTGTCTAAGATATTGATTATGTAACTGAAAATTACATGACTCATTTGTTCAATTTTATAAAGGCACAATGTCAATTTTTCACTGAGGCATCAACAGATGAAAAATGATTCTATTTTTAAATCACCACTATATAAGTCAATTAAAGAATTATCATTTAGATTTCGACAATGAATGCTTCTATTAAACACTTAAATTATTTAGGATATATTTTACCCTTTACATATTTCAAATGGCCAATTTAATTAATGCAATAATAAGAAATATTCAGGAACATTTTCTGCAGAAATGAGAGCTTATTTTACTAAATTTCTGCTGAAAATTCAATTATCACTCTATAAAAAAGTAATCATTTTCAACTAAATTTTTTGGATAAATTAATATTCACAGATATCACTCATAACTATTTTATAATGACTAGGAGAAAGCAGGAGCAATGAAACAAAGTTAACTACCCCACCTCCATGCTGAAATCAGACACATCTTTTCCCTGTTTTCTCCATCATACGTAACATTGGCAAGAAGATCCATTTATGTAAGCTACAAGGATTTTGTCATGTCAACGTCAATAATGGAAACTAAATAGACAAAGCAAATAAAGTAAAGCAAAGCAGAGACAAAATATCAGTAGTTAAGTTTAACTGTTTAAAATAGCTTTATATCAACTCATATCTTTTAAAAACTTAGAATAAGGTACCTATAAGGTTTTATAGAACTATACTATGAAGTCAGGCATTGTGTAGCATTATAGAATGACTGTCCACTGCTACTCTAATAAGGAAGCCTCTATCAATTACACTTAGAACCTTAAACATCTTATATTAAAGAATCTCTTTCATATTTAATTATTAATTAAACGTGTTAAATTTCTCCTAAGATGAAGTTAGCTAATCTCAAACACACATGGAAACATCTTCAGTTATGTTTAACAACAGAAAGTGATCAAACTGATTATTTAGCATTCTACAACTAAATAAGATTTCTGGCATCATTTATAATGATTTACACAAATCAATTCCAATATCCAACATTTCAAGAGACAAAGCATACATAAAATCGCTAATTAACTCCAGTTTGATCACAGTCTCGTAGAAGATCCAGAGGACAGACATTGGTAAAGGTATGCTTCACCTATTTAACTCACCCAATTCCATTCTATATGCTTTCTTTTAGCTAGAAACACAGTTTCATTTTCAGACCTATGTTCATAAGGTATAAGCTATGGGATCCGAATTAGAAACCCTCAAAAGTTTATGGCATTTTACTCAGCACAAGTACGTTCTGTGATCTAAATAGACTACATAGGCCAACAGGCCTTCTTTACTTTGAAGTCTATAGATGTACTTACTAATAAATAATAGTTCATTTATCATTCCATCAACAAATGATGCTTAGGTCAGAGAAGTCTAAAACAGACAGGTGATGCCAAATACAAAGAACCAAAGGGGAAATCTTGCTAGAGGAATTAAACCGGCACAGAAATGTGCTTATCAAGAAAATCCACATATAAAATTTTAAGATGCCTAAACAAAACCAGTCTGTACTTCTGACCCCAAATGAAATACTGCTAAAACTGAAGATTTATTCAAGTTAATTTGCCTGTAAACTACCAGTAATGAGGAAAATGGAAAATAGGGGTAAATTTTATCTTTTCCAATCTCTTGTGGTTGGCTCAATTAAAAAAAAATCAGTTGAAAATACTCAGGTCTGCATATTAACCTGCCAATACCTCAAGCCACATGTGACCAAAGAGGTCAGGGGCCAGAGCAGAATTCTGTGACCTGTGGAACTATCTAGCTGGGTCTTCAGGCAAAGCTCTGTAAGAGATCATTTTACACAGATTTATCAATCATATTTTTCAAGTTCATCATTCTATCTGCTTGCTTTGAAAGACAGTAGGTGCTCATCCTCCAGGGAAATGAAAACCAAAGTGTTTTATCTACAAAGTACATCTATCCATAGTTAAAATGGACAAACACCACTGTCCATTCATCTTCTCTGAAATATGTACAGTGTTTATTCTCATCCTTTTCACAAGTAAGGTATGGATATGTCACTGTTGCAACATCCTAGGTGCAACAGTGAGATGAGGTCATGACAACCAATCAGAAGTCACTAGTGAAGCGTTAAAGTAAACATAGCTGTTGGAGCTGCAGCTCTGCTTGAAAAATGCCCCCTCCATTATTTCAGCAATTTTCTCAAGACGTGACCTGGGACTGAAATGCCTGAAATGTCTCTTGACTCTGTTTTGTGCTTCTTCTCAACATGCATTAGGTAACAGCACCCTACTAATAGTTTGCAAAGTGTTCCTCATGACCATACTTCAAGTTGCAGCTTCTTGAATTCTTATGCTACGTTCCATGTATTAAAATACCATAATATGGACCAACATAGATGATCCCAGTTAAGTTTCCAGCTTCAAATAGCTCATCAAGTTAGTCAGTAAAAGAAAACATGCCACAAAAAGTTTTCAGAGGACCACCTGTTGTCTATTATTTTTACATAGCACTTACTCATAAATCATAACACAGGGTAATTAATCAAGCTGTCAAAGAGAAGGTCAAAGGTTATATGGTAGAGTCAGAAGGTCATGCATGGGCTGATAGAGGTCAGGGTCACACTGCATTCCTCATTATCAAGTTGGGATGAGAGACGGCCCAAGCAAACAAAAGTGAAAGCAGATGGAGAAGTGAGTGGATAAAAAAAAAAAAGAAAAGAAAATTTCGCAAACAAAAAGAAAAGTGAAAGAAGACTGTCAGCCGCCTTCAAATAGAGAACAGAGAAGAAAAGAAATACACTGAAATGTGTTCAAAGGAACTCAAGGACATAAAGAAACTACAGTTTTATTAATTAAATAAGTTGAATATACTTCTCTTCGCTATTTTAGTAGTGCATACTAAGCAATATTAAAACTACATGTTTGCCATCTCTATACCTTCTTAGCTACTGTGTTCAAGGTTAATTAAGGTAAGGCAAAGAGTTCCAAGGATGAAGAATGATTACAAAAACAAAGCAAAACAAACAAAAATCCCACAACTTTTAATAGTAAGACAGTTTTTCTCCCCCTTTAATATTGTTCAGCATAGCTATATAGATGCAAATAGTTTTAAGCCAATAGTCAGATAATTTCTTGAGTATGGTACAAGTTATCCACAAACACAAATGCATCATAAAAGTCCTTTTGAATAACAAAAGAGTTATAAAATATTCTATTATTACGTTGGCCTGAATTAGATGCAGAATACTGTGCAAAATTAGCTGTCACCCTTTGCTCAAAATCTTTGTTAATCTCATTTTGAATGTTTGCAGCTTTATCAACACATGCATCAATGTCAGCTCCTTGGTTACTGAACCGCTGTAGTTGGAAGAAGATATAATTAAAATGTTTTGGCACAGAAAAGGTGAAATTGTATCTTCCCTTGTTCCCTTAGGAGTCTGTAAAACATGAAGGCTATATTGACAAACACACAACCTTATCTCCAGTTCTGACATCTCAGGTCATCCAAGTGCTATTTATTTTAAAACATTCACTTTGCACTTACTCATATTATAACCCGCTCCACTTAGTACTTTTTCTAGGTTTTAGAACACTGTGTTGCTTAAACATCATGATTTTATCCTCTAATCATGAGTAATTTATTTATGGAAGCACTCCATAAATATACAACAGCACCACAAAATAAATATATTTACCATCCATCCACTATCAAGAACAGAAATATGAATTAATACTACAGCTTTGTAAAGTCCTTTTATTCTTTGATTTTCATTCTCATAAAATGACACAAACATACACCCACACATTTACACATTAAAATAAATAGAAGTAACAAGTTACAACTGTTGCCCAGTCAATGACTGGATCAAAATCCCTAAAAATGGATCTGGGGAATCCTACAGACACATCCTATACACGGTCCAAAGCAGAGTTGGATGGTCAGGTTTATCTTATGAACTTCACTGTTCTGTATCCTAGTTATGTTTTATAGTGCTGTATGGAAGTCCAATGTTCTCCTAACTTACTATTAAAAACTATCATAAAGTCATGTAAATAGTCTCTGATAGGCATATGGGCTTTCAATCCATTCATACACCATACAAAAACATATACCATACAAACACAGTTAAATTTCTAAGTTATTTATAAAATATGCTTATGAATTATAGCACAGAAATCACCCTTTATTACAATATGCCACCTTCTCTTTCTTTTCTCATCCAATTAAAACCTCACATGTTCACTCAAAAACACTTTTGTCAAGAATATGTCTGTGTTTTGCTTTGCTTTTGGTCCTATAGCTCACTTGCAAGGATGAAGACACAATGAAGAATCTCAAGTATTCATTAAGTCAGCAAGTCATTATGTACTGATTTCTTGGAACAAATATTTAATA